>NC_046198.1:10923750-12340625 GCF_011004875.1 Balearica regulorum gibbericeps
GCATGCCCCAGAAGAGGAAGCAGCTTTCACAACTTGTTCAGGGTTTGTCTTGTTCACTAGCAGATGTTTTGCTGTTGTCGTATTAAGCTTCTGCATTAGCAGATTATTTTCCTCGAAGCCACTAATAAATCAATGACAATTAGCCCCCCTTCAAAGTCTCTGCATTGTGGGAAGCTTCCCGGCTGCTTGTTCCCTTTCCATGGAGCAGGGGGAATCCAGGAACGCCTCAGCCAGCAGCCACAGCCTGGGGACATGGGCTGCAAAGAGCATCCCCTCCATCCTCTCCTCCCATGTCAGCAGAGCTGCTGGTGGGTTTTAGCCCTGCACCTCCAAATCAGCATTTGCAGGGCTGCGCCGGAGCCACTGGGGTATCTCCCAGGGAGCGTGTCCTGGTTCCGTGTACAGCCACAACAAGTAGCAAACGACCTCAATTTAAAAAAAACCAAACAAAACAAACAACTTGGATATTTCACTCTGAAGGAATGCAGTGTTGGAGGCAAATGATCCAGAGTTCACGGGCATCCTGCTTGAGGGGATGCTGCTTGAGCAGGGGGTCAGAGCAGACGATCTCCAAGGGCCCTTCCAACCTCAACCACTCTCTCAGTCATTGATCTGGAAGCCCAAAGCTAATCGCGAGCTCAGGATATATATTATTATATATTCCTTACACACACCCTCATATAATTATTTGCAGATATGTATTTACTTTGACAGATTTGAGGGCCAAAAAGCAGTCTATAAGCAAGCAGAGAAATTCAGTCTTTGCCGCTCAGTGACATGACCAGCTCCAAAAAGGAGCATGCACTAAATTCGGCAAAACTGGCATTAACTATGTCTGGGCACGCTCTGCTTACCGTAGCCTGTCGTACCCCTGTGCAAACCCATTCTGCAACAGAGGGCTGTGCCTCAAATCCCAGATTTCAGCCCCAAATCCTGTCTCGATTTCCCAGGGACAGCAGGCAGGCAAAGGCAGCAAGCCCAGTCTCTCCCACTGCCTGCACCGCTCTGCTGGAGCACGGCAAAAGTTGCAGGAGAAACCTGCCCTCTTTCCCCTAAGATGCAACCTGCTTGCAAAGCGAAGGTGGAAACACCTCTAGGATTGCACCTAACAATTCCTGTCCAAAAATCTCCAGCTGGAGCGATATTCCTAGCTTCGCCTGCATCGCTCCCATCCCAGTGATTTTGCAGGGGAAGATGCAAAATGATGGGGAGAGTTGAAAATGGCCGTGATGCCCCAGGAGTGCCTGGCTGCAGTCAACCTCTGCTGTAGCACGGACAAGGAAAAACTACGTTGGAGTGAGAAAAAGCAGAAATATCCATTGTTTCAAATTAAAGGTGTCTGTCCCTCCCTGAGTGGCTCTCAGACATGATCCGCTGCCGGATTAGCGGGCAGCTGTCTTTAGAAAGAGATCAGGCTTTCTCCGCCGGCATGCAGAGAGTGAGCTGAACAGCAGCCAACTTCAGGAGAAGCCATTTCACAGAGGGGGATTTGGTCCCCAGCATCCTCTCTCCTTCCCCAGACCAGCTGCCTGCATCGGCACGATTAAGGAGACAGAGGAAAGATGCTTCTTCTGCCTTTGCAAGTTGCTTGTGGAGTGCCTGACACAGCGCAGCATCTGTCTGGCAGTAGGTCCCACATGGAGGTTGGTTTTGCAAAAGTGAATTTGAGTCTTTCTCTGGTGCTGCAGGGCTGGGAGCGATGGGATGGAGAGGGTGGAAGGAGGGTAGCAAGCGGGATGGGGCTTGGAGTAGCATGGTCCACCCCAAGCCAAGGTGGGGAAAAGTGCCACCAGGCTCCATGCTCACCCCATCCCCAAGCACCTGGGGAGCCCGTCTGCCCGCGTGGGGAGCCAGCATCCTTCCCGCAGCCGCTTCCCTTATTTGGTGCTCAGGAGCTCAGATCCTGTATGGTTTCCAAGAAGTTGCCATGGTGATGAAATGTAACCCACAATGATGTTTTTCTGGCTCTGCGCCCCTTCTCCTCTCCACTCCATCCCCCTCCTGAAACCAGGCTGGGTTTAGTGTTGCGCCAGGGATGGGATGAGCATCCCTGCCCTGCTGCATCAGCTTGTTGGGGTGCCCTGAATGCGGCAGCCCCCTGCCTGGGGCTTGAGGACAGGCAACTTGTAATGTGTCAGCTCTTGGCCACGGAAGGAGGAGGCATCTTCCCTGGAGCATCACTGGAGCCAGCACTTGAGGGGCTGTGATGACCCCAGCCCTTGGCAGGGGGTGGCTCAGACTTCCAGCTTGGTGCAAAAAAGGATCATCCTCCCCCCCCAGTTTTTTCCCCATTTGCCTAGAACCTCTTTACCCAGTGGAGTGGTGGAAACTCGATTCAAACAAATACCATACAAACCCCACCCATGGCTCGGTTTGCACCAGGACCATCCTGGGGACTTCATCAAAGAGAACCTGAAAACCAGGGTTCAGGGGAGCCCTGATGCTATTTTCAGTCCCCCAGTGTTGCAGTCCGGCTCGGCTGGAGGAGCCCTCTCAGCCAGTTCCCCGCGGCAGTGGGACGCACGCCTGGAGGTCAGGCAGCCTCAGGGACATGGTTGTTCTCAGCCCCGGCGAGGGACGAGGGTGGCCTTGGGGTCACGTTCTCCATCTGTGGGATTCTCCCCCACCCCGGCCACGTGGGAGCCCGGCAGGAACGAGTGAGTCACGGCCAGCCCCGCTTTTTACCATTTATAGTCAAAGTGAGCACGAAGCCACTGCCGGGTCCCTGGAGAGCCCGGCTCCAGCCCCCAGAGCTCCCAGCCTGGCCCTGGCCTTTAGTATTTTCCTTTCATTCCCATTATCTCTGGGGTCATCTCAAAGAGGGTAACCAGAGTCAGACAGAATTTCAGCCTGTTTCTGCCGAAACAGCCCATGAACAGGCAGCACCTCTCCCCGGTCCCCCACAAGGACCACGTGCTTTTGCTCCTGGGACAGTGTGTGTGAGGCTGGTGCCACAAGACAGTGCCCGGGGGGCAAAACATGGCCCCAAAGCAGACAGGAAAGCAGCAGCAGCATGTGACCCTGGGAAGTGATGGCCGGGAATTCACACCATCTGGCTGCCCCAGCCCGCCCCAGCTCTGGTCCTCTGTGTAGGCAGCATCAGAGGGCTGGCAGCCCACTGGTCCGGCTGGTTTAGGGGGATCTTCCCAAGAGCAGAGCAATGCCGTGACCCTGAGAGGGAGGCAAGGGACCAGACAACAGTGTATGTGTCCCTGGAGTTACCTGGGGAGTTGGGGGTTCTACCTTCCTCTTTTTCTTCTGATTCTGCTTGTTTGTCCTTGGATAGACTATCAGCATCTCCAGCCACCTGCAGGCAGACAAAGTAAAAGGTGAGGTATGCGCCGAAAGGCAGCACGCAGGGATAAGAACGACGCTCGCACCTCAGCATGGGGTAGCTTCCCACAGGCTGCGGACGCCAAAGCTGTTTCCCCCCATGGGCGGCTCTGACAACACTGCCCAGGAGCTGCTGCCCCATCCCACCTCTGGGGCAGGCTACCTGCAAGCTCCAGAGACGGAGCGTCCGCATTTCACCAGTAACCCCAGCCTTCCCGGGTTTGTATCTTGGCCATAAGCACAACCCCAAGCTGGCGCTGGGCACAGAGAAGAGCTCAGCTTCTCCAACCTGGTCAGGGTCAACGTGGCAAATAGTACCCAGAAATCATCCCAACCAGCTCCTGGGGGAAAAATGTGGCAGGACAGGGTGGGAGGAGGGATGAGCCCAGGGTGCTTTGGCTCAAACCCCACTCACTGCAAGAGCGAGGCCATGGCCAAGGTTGACATAGGACAGGGATTCAAGGATCCTGAAAGACAGCTGAGAGGGACAGAGCCTCTGGCAGGACCTTCCCCCTTCAGCAATGCCAATGCCTGCACACTGCACACAAAGTGCTTTTGTCCAAGAAAGAGCAGTGTGAACTTGGCATTGAGAAGTCCATACCCTGCGCAAGTCGCTTGTTTGGGGGACCCTCCTGTGCCCTCCTGCCATGGCCTGATGACCTGCCCCTGCATCTCTGTGAAGTCCACGGGGATCCGTGGACTGCTGGGAAACATCCCTGCTTCAGATGTCCCTGCTTCCCTCTCCTGTTCCCCCCCCACTTTGCACGCTGCTGCTGTAAAGCATTTTGAGATGACCACATCAAGTGGGTTTTGGTTAAGCAATAAATGCCAGAAGCATGCAACGAACGTAAAACAAATTCTCCCCTGGCTGGGGAAATCTTTCTGTCGTGCTGCAACTGCATATGAAACCCGCCTGGCTCACATCCAGACTGTGACTGTTTCGGGATGATTAACGCTTGCAGTCAGGAGCAAACGCGCTGCTTCAAAATCCAGCGCCAGGCCAATGAACAATAAATCAGCCCCACCTTGCTCTGCAATGCCTCTCCCTCCTGCATGGTGGGCAGGACCAGCAACAAAAGGCTGAGCTGCAAACTGGAGGGTGGGGAGAGGGGGAAAAGAGCAGGGCATGGGGGCTGGCCATGTTTTGGGGCACAGCCATTGCTCCTGCCTTGGCTGGAGGAGAGGAGCTGGCTCTGCTGTGCTACGATTGCCCCGTGCCTCTGCACCCTGGCCCCGCAGTCACTGCAACCCCATCGCTGCAAACAGGGCCGGGGTAAGCCGTGCTGCCGGAGGACAGGTCTGACGGCCCAAGGCAATGCACAGAAAGGGAATCACCCACACTCATGTGTCTCAGTAGAGCAGGGAAGTCTCAAGGCAAGAAAACATGTATCTGATCAAAATCCCAAGCTCTTAGTAGAAAAATGCTTATTTCAGCCTGCATTTACCAAAATGTGGGGAGTCACAACCAAAGAAAATGCTTGGAAATAGAAATCATCTCAACAGAAAGCACTGACTCCACTGCTGCCAGGGCTCGGGCAAGCAGGAGACGCCGTGACTCAGGAAGTGCGGGAAAGAGCGAGAGCTTCATCCCTTCAACATTCTGCTCTAGTTTCAAATGTCAACAAATTTTGGGACTGAGGCACCAAGCTCCAGACATCCCACATGGGAAACTCTCACAGGTGAATAGCAGCACCGTTGCAGTCCATCACTGCGTGCTGGCGGCATGGCTCTGCACCCTCCACAGCGCTGGCTTCAACCCAAGCCAGCATGTGAGCGATGGACGAGGATGTTTCTAGGTCACCATCCAACACCTGGAGTCAGGAAATCTACCGCGATTTGCTCATTTTAGTGGTCTAATCTTCAGCGTTGCTGAGCAACTGCATCCCAGTGGCAGGCTCTCCTATGAGCGATGATATTTTAATCATCCTTGGAGGTCAGGTGCTCCACTGGGACCAGGGGAGTGGGCTGCATCCACCCCCTCTGCCAACCTGCCCGCAGGGAACGAGCCGGGCAAGGCAGGTGCTGCAAATGCGGATCTGAATGGGGATGGGGTAAATGCAGAGCAGGCAGCCCCAGGAGCCACGTCTGCCCAGGGACGGATGAGGACCAGAGGGTGCACGGCGCTCAGGGTCGGACATGCCAGCCCCGGGACTACGGGACCTGCCGCTGGCATGGGGACAGGACCTGTGCCAGCAGGCTGGGTGTCTGATCGGATGCTGTCCTAAAAGAACTGTGGGGTCACCCCAGCACCCATCAGCTCCAGCCCCATCCTGGTGTTCACCCTGCAGCCAAGTGTTTTCCCCCGGCCAGTAAACAGCTGCTTTCTGCTGGGGCTGAGGCTGCCACAGCCAGCCCAGGAGCACCTCGGCACCAGATGCTCCCTCTGAGCATCCCACAAACACTCCAGTGTAGCTCAGTTTGCTCCTGAGGGTAAATGCTGCTGGGAGTGTTGTTCTGCAGCAGGGAGCAGGATATTGCCCAACCGCAGACAACAAAACTGACCTGAAAACGGTGGCCTTCATAAGTAACAAGTGACTCAGGAGCATCTCAGCTCCGGGGCCTGGCCACGGCTCCCAGCAGAGGCTGAGCTTCCTTCAGCACTGGCTCTGAAAGGTGGCCGGCATGTTGGGAAGCCTCAGGCTCCAGCCAAGCACAGCTGAGCAAGCACACTAGGTGTGGAGGAAGGACTTAAATCATCCACCACCACAGAGGTCTCCACTGAAGTCAGTGCTCACGCTCACACCATAAATCTGGTGGCTCAGGGGGTGCTCAGGCCCCCGCTCCGCTGCAGAGCACCAGGCAATGGCAGGGGTCCACCAGGCAGGGGAGCGGGGAAGGGGAAAGAAACCCCATATTTGCCAAAAAGGCAGAGAACAGCGGAGCTGACTGTGAGACAGCAGCTACACCAGGCCCCCAGGACTGTCACTGCAGCAGGCTGTGATCGTCACTTGGGGATCAGCCTGGGTACGCACTGCCACAGCACCTGGCCTTGGGCAAAGTCCTACCTGCCCTCCTCTTCGTCTTGGCTAAGGGAAGGGCCCTGCAGCAGCTCAGCCCTGGACCTGCACTCACCCACTGATGATCTCCTTGTTCTCAGCCCGGATGAAGTGCTCCTTCTCTGGTGTCAGGATGCACAAGGAGAACTTCTGCCCTGTCCGGCTCTCCCCATCCACCACATCTGTGCACTGGTTCATGTTGATGGTGCCCTGTGGAAGGGTTGTCGGCTGCAAGGGGAAGGAGAAAGGAGTAATGTTTAAGAAGAAACAAGCAGATGAGTGCAGAATTGAGCCCCAACTACCTCTCCTGGTAGACACTAGGATCTAACACACCAAGATGCTCTGCCCACGAATACCCAGACCCAGGATGGCACACAGCAAAGCCCTGTGCTGCAGATATGGGGACACGGACCAGCAAGTATAACTCCTGCCAGCCCAGTCCAGCCCTGTCCACTGCTGCCAGCAAGATGCTTCTCCTATGCTGAACGTCCAAGGAAGGATGGCTGCCCCGCTGTAGCACAGGAACGCCAAGGCAAGGCACCAAGTGTCCGGCTTCGGGTTTGCAGCTGCAAATTATCTGGTGGGGTGGCACCTGGGCAGGCACCATAGACAGACAGACAGACACACATGCCAGCTTTTTCCCATTAAAGTTAACAAAACATGGGGTTTGCCAGGAAGGGGCTGCAGCACGGAAGGGACCTTGTTTGTCTGACAGGCTTTGCAAACACAGTGTCACTTCCCAGCCCCCTTGCTCCAAGCAGACACAGCAAAGTGGTATAGGCAATGGCCCCCCTGGCCCAAGGGGATGCAGAGGGACCCAGAGGGGTGTCAGCACTGACGAGAGCTGACAGGTCCATCTGGAGTGGGGCTGGCTCATCCGATTACAGCACAGCCACCCGCTCCCCATGCATGGTGCCTGCAGCCCTCCCTCCCCAAGCAGTGATGCCATGTCTCCCCTATCCCCAGCCTGCCTGGGTCCCACCAGGCTCGGTGACACTGGGGTCCCCCCCCACATCCTGATGCAAACCTGCACTTGGGGCATAAATGACCGAGCAGAGGGACCCCTCCATATTGCCCACGGCACCGAACGGGCACCCAAAGTAGCCTGCAGCCACCTCCTCACCCTGCCAAAGCCTCCTTGTGCCCTCCAGATGGCTGGGCCAACGGGGAGATGGATTTTTGGCAATGTTGTTATGGTTTTCACCATGGAAACTGCTTCCCCTGCCAGTAAAACCCCTCCAAAAGCAGCCTGTGCCATGCAAAGAAGAAGCAACTGGGGAGAGCTCGATGGCCACAGCTTACTACCCCTGGAAATTCAGATTAGACCCACAAAGCCCCTGGTTTACCCATCTGTGGGCTGTGGGAAATAGCTCCTTTTCCCAGGAAAAGGGCTTTCCCTGCAGCTATGTCCCCAGGCGGGAGCATCCTATGACAGCCCGGGGTGGCATGGAGCCGTCTTGGGTGCTGCAGCATCAGTGCCCAGTATGGGCACACAAATGGGACCAGTTGTGCATGAGGGACACCAAAACCTTCTCTTTTCCTTCATGGAAACCAGCATCAGCATCCACAGACCCCACAGGATGGAGGGAGGGAGGGAGAGCAAAGCGGAGCCCAGACCCCCGGCACAGTGCATGCACAGCTGCCCGCCCTGCACCACTGCGGGTAGTCAGCTCTAAGAGGATTTTTTTGTCTTAAGACAACAAAAATAAAACCCCGCTTTCCGGAAGCTATAAAAACCCAACGGAAAAACTTTCTCCTGTTCCAAGTGGAGTCTTGGAAACGTTTTTGTCTTGCTGGCCTTCAGCACAGCCAAAGCCTCCAGGACTGTAAGGTCTGGGTCCGACCCCCTTCCCTACCGAGAGCATTTTTGCACCAGGGAACACAACCAGGATGGGGAAAAAAGGGGATGAGGGTGGCTCCAGGAGGGAGCCCCAGTCCCTCACAGGGACTCTGGGCCACTTGGTCCCTCTTGCCACAGGCACCCCTCGACTCCCTGGGAGGCTTCGAAGGGATTTGGCAGGGAGCTGGCACAGGAGGAGACAGCTCCCTGCGAAACCCGCCTGCTCTCCTCCCTCTTTAACCCCATGGCAGTGTTCAGGGCGGCTTCCCCCACTGCTCACACCCAGACCTGACCCAAGCATGCCTGGAGCGGAGGAGCCGGTTTGGGGCCCCCACACCGCCATGCCAGCCCTGTGAAGTGGTTTTGCCGTGCACCCCTCCTTGTGAGGGTGAACACACAGCCTGACGCATGGGTCCCTGTCCACCACTGTGCCTCCGACCCAGGACGCCAGGAGAGGGGCTGCGAGCAAAGCTGGGACTGCTCTCCTTGCACCTGCAGCTGGGGACAAGGATGGGCACCAGGGACAAATCCTCCACCCCACAGTAGCCCCTCTGCACCCCCACACCTCTCAACAGCAAATGAAACCCGACTGACCAGCAGCTTCACTCACTCAGGATGTAAATTCCTTTACACCTATTTCTTTCCTTCCTTGGAGGCAGCGCAGGCACTTTGAAGCAAAGCGAAATGCAAATAGTGCCAGGTAGAAACATGTACGCACACATGCAAACTCCACTGAGGCAAAGGACGGGGCTCGGGCAGCACTGCAACCCAGGAGCACCCCAAAACCAGCCGGGGATCCCTGGCAGAGGAGCTGGCAATGGCGCACGGCTGCTCTCCCCAAGGAACCAGGAGAACAGGGACAGCCCTCGTGCCGAAGCTGCAGGGTAGTGGTGTGGGAGCAGGGGAGATGGGAGAGGCTCTGCAGCAGGGGATGAGGACACATGGACCCCTTCTCTACCTCTGAGCACCCATTTCCATGTTGAGGGGTTTCTCAGGGCTGGGGATCCCCAGGGCAGGACAAGCAGAGCTGGTCCCCAGACTGGTCCCAGGCCAGGTGAGGACTGCGTGGCTCCAGCAATTGGAAGGGAATAAATAAATGCAAAAGCAGGGAGGTGTAACACAGCAGAGACGCCAAAACAATAACAAGGCTGGGACTTCAACCAGCCCTTTGAAGAGCAGATGCTTTGATACAAGGTTGAACCCAGCGTCAGACCCCAGGGCCATGGGGAGGCTTTGTGTCCAGGTGAGGCAGGAGTGGACGCTCAGGCTCAGCTCCTGCTCCAGCTGCTGGCTTCCGCCGGTCCCTGCCTCGGGACAACCCTGTCCCCAGGCGCTGGTCCTACCTTTGCCATTTCCCATACTGCTGTCAAGGATGGAGCACACAGCTACCCCACGACTGGATCTGGTGCCTGCGTGTGTCTTTTAACTGGGGAGAGGAGAGGAAGCCCAGCAGGGTGCACCAGCAGAGGACACCACTATGGGTACCATCACAAGCAGTAGCTCTCCTCAGTGGCACTGGTCACCTCCGGCCCAGCAAGCAGAGCAGCCCCCCATTGCTCACCATGTGCCGGCATGGAGAAGGCAGCACCCGCACCATATGAGCAGCTACAGCTCTCCACGCTGCCAGTACCAGCAGAGGAACTGGAGCCAAGAAACAACTGTGTTGCTGTTTCCCTCTGGTATGACAGATCCATAGTTACACACACACGTGCGCACAGCGTCCCCCTCCTTACTACACAAACCCTACAGTATGCCCTCCTCCTCCTCCTCCTCCTCTGCCTTCCTGGGTGCCCAGGACACGAATCACACCATGCTCTCCACATCCACAATGCCAGCGGCCTCCAGACAAGATGCAGGGACCTTCAGATGGATGCTCTTAAGATGTGGAGCCCAGCAACTGCAGCATCCCCCAATCTGGACAGTGGAAAGGAGGGAAAGAAAGAATGCGGACCTCTTACAAGCCCAAGCAGAGCATTACTGGGGAGAGCCAGGTGCTGCGGCAGGAGGATGCACAGTGCTGGACACTCCATGGGCAATGAACTCCCAGGCGCATGGGGCTGATGCTGTACATCAACAGGATTTATCTGCAAGAGTCCCTCAGTTCCATACGGTTTTGCAGGTCTGAGATAGAAGTATAGGATTCGTTAGATTCAACAATTTCCAAATTTTCTCCAACTACCTTCCCTGTCATTTCTAATGTGTGGGCATTGTAGGAACTCGATCCGAAATACAACAGAACTTTGCTCAGCAACTGTACACAAGATGTTTTCTGAGCAGGTAACCCTGCGGTCAAGATCCCGAGGAGCGGCTCTGCCATGGCCTCGGTGGGACACGGCCAATGCCCACGCTGTTCTCCAGGGCTATTACACAACGTGGGTTGATGAAATCTGGAACACAACCTTTAAAGAAAGGCGATGGGGCAGGGGGAGGAGGAAACCAAACAAAAGGGACATTTTACTTTCTGCCAAGAACCAGGAGGGGAAGGGAAAAAAAAAAAACCCACAACCATTTGTCTATCTCACATGGCGGGCTGGTTGCCTTGGCACCAGGGCCCGGCTGTCCCGAGGGGGAGATAGCGGCTCTGCCGTCCTGCTCCGCCGTGACGCTGGACAGGAAGGGCTCAGGCTCCGACTGGCTCTGCCCTGGCTCCCAGTGCCGCCCCAGAGCAGCAGTGAGCCTGCAGCGCCTGGGGAAGAGACATCCACGCTGCCTCCATAAATGCTTCTTGACAAATGTTAATTCTCCGAGCTAAAATATTCATGAGGGTGGCTGCCAAGGAGCACGCTGCTCATTCGCAGCACTCGAGTACTCTGCAAAGGCAGCTGCAGTGTTTGCTAAAAGCTTCACCCATCCCTGGTGCCTGAGCTCAGCTGATCATGGTGCTCAAGGCGGGATGCAAGCACGATCTCGGCTGGGCTGCAGCATGGGAGGGAGCAAGACTCGGCTGCCCCATCGCCACAGGCACATCAGAATAACGTGGAGACAACCGTGCCTCGGGTGAGGGCAGCAATGCAGCTGGGACAGGCAGCTCCTGGCACCAGCGCAGCACAGGAAACCCACACCAGTGCCGCCTCCATCATTCCCACCCGGAAGCCATCAGCATGAAAGCATCAACTCCTTGAAAAAAATCACAGGGAGCTCCCTTTTCAGCCATGCGAGGCTACGCACGGCTTCCCTAAATCCCAGCTGGGGATGCACCGTGCACACAGCAGGGCTGGCTCCACTGGTGGGCTCAGCTGGGGGCTACTACTGGGGCTACGCTCAGCCTGCCGGTGGGCGGCCGCAGTGTGGCCCGAGCTGCCCAGGCGCTGGGCAAGTGAAGCTGGCAGAGCAGCAGGGCTTTAATGAGCACTTTAGGCTTCCTGCCACCAGGCACGAGGCTATCAATACAGGCACAATGCGACCGCAGCTCTGTGGCGGGCAGATTTTATTACACTTATAGATCGTCTAACAGGCTGAGCATCCTGGATTTATTAAATTAGACAAAGACTCTTGAAAACGACCTCTGCGGGCTCTGCAAAAGGATGGACTGGAGCAGTCACCCGTCAAAGGGAAGCAGAAGGTTGTGCTCCTCCATCCCACACCTCCCTGCAAGCAGAAGCACTCTCCCATCCCCACCATCCCCAAGACAGCTCTCTGCTCTCCCTGTGCCATCCAAGCAGGAGGCAGGTATCTTTTCTGGGCCACCTGAGCACACTTTTCCCACTTTCAGCCTTCCCGTATCAGCACCTACTGCTCAGTGAAGCCACCGAGAAGCCTCCAGCTTGCTCGGACCATGCACCAGGCAACAGAAAAGCAAATTTTTACCGTGGACAAGGGAATGCAATGGAGGTAACAAGCAACACGTGTCCCTCCAGCACCTCTGCATGCACACCTCGTGCCCCCGTGCAAGGAACAGGGGAAGACGCCCCCAAATCTCACTGCTGCCTTGGCTTGCCAGCCAGCCAGAAGCCATCGCCCCTTCCACAGACGGAGGCAGAAGCAGTCCTCTGCAGATGTGGCCCTGGCATGTGCCAGCGTGGCTTTGCACCGGCAGCAAACCTGGCTCGTGGTGCCACCAGCAGCTGCCCTGTGCCAGCATGCGGAGTGCAGCCAGTGATGCAGGAACGCCCTCCCGGTTGGATAAATGCCGTAACACTTCCCTCGGCCCCAACATACATTTCCCCACCACTGTCCCCTGCTTCTTCATCACAGGCACCCACAGCCGGCTCCTGAAATTTGTTTTGCCAGAGCAGCTCCCCACAGCCCCAGGTCACCACCCCAAGGAACTGGGTCAGGGAGACAGGCTGGGAGGATGGGTTAGCAAACCCCACACACGCCTGTCCCTGCATGCCGGGCCCCTGTAGAGCACTCCTGAGCCTCTACCAGCAGATAAAACAACATCAGCTCCACTTTCGCCAGGGGGAAGGAATTTTCTTCCCTGGGAGCAGTTTGGGGAGGGGGTGAAGTGCAGGGGCTGGGCAGGAGAGTTCAGCCAGGGGCCGCTTTTAAGCTGAGTCGGTGTTTACGTCCACAGACAGCGAGTCTAAACACTGAGCGAGGTCGCGAGCTGCCTGCAAACTGCCCGCAAGCTGCCCGCGAGCACCCTCGGGCTCCTCTCGCACCCAGCGCCACCTCGGCGAGGCACGGGCAGCACCCATCCTGGGGGTGCCCAGGTAGCAAGTTTGGGGCCATGCATCCCATCTGCAGCCCTGTCGTCACGAGTGCCCATCTGGGGAGCGCACGCCGGAGCGGAGGGAGCCCGGTCGGGGCTGTGCGGGAGGCTGGAGCTGGCTTGTCTTGGCCTTATATGGCGATTTTCGCGCTGTTCTTGTAGCTCCCAGCTGCTCCCCACCCCAAAGCGGGGTCGGGAGCTGGCAGCCAGCGCCTTGCCTGCCTCCTTCCTGTTAACCTCTTTCCTGCTGAACAGCCTCCGAGGGGTCCATGCATGACAGGGATGGCTGTATCCCGTCCTGACACAACCGCCCGCACCAGGAAGGGAGGGTCAGCAAACCCGGTGATGGTCACCAAGTGGGTGCAACTTCCCTCGGTGCTGGGGTCCAACCTTCTGGGTCCTTGGCAGCATCCCCAAATCCAGGGAGCCCTTTGGGGGAGCTTGCATCCGTGCACACACATGCTCCATGTCCAACGCTGCTGGAGGGGATGAGGAACAGAAGATGCAGAGAACATTGGCACCGTGACGAGAACGAGAGCAAAGTCCCACCAGGATGGGGGTCAAGGGGCTGCTCTGAGCTGCCATCTTGGCTCTTTGGGGACCAAAGCAAAAGCTCAGCATTGCACAGGCACTTGCCAGCCCCACCATGCTGGAGGCACCATCTCACAGCCCTGCAAACCCAAGAGTTATTCTTCCTTCTTGCTCTCCGGGATTTAAATGCATTTAAAATGCAAAATGTCCTCCTCCCCTCCTAGAAGGGGGGTGGGAGGAATACATGATAACGGATTCGACCCCATCTGCTCACAGCTGCCAGCGTGGCATCTTCCCCGCTCCTCGACACGCAGGCACAGCAGCTACCCAGCCAAAGAGGAAGCACATATCTGCAGTGTTCAAGCAAGTTGTCATGGTAATCAACCCAATGGCAAAAGCCTGGCGAGATCAAGTGCCGGGACCGTACATGTGGCGAGGGACCGAAGCCTAGTGCAGGAACCATGGTGGGCAAGTTGCCTGCAGAGGGAAATGCAGTCATTTGGGGGTGGGAAGGAAAGGTGGGCTTCATTTGCATCTTGATATTTGAATTTTAAATTGCACTGTTCCAAATTGGCCTTGTCAACTTTATTCTCCACCCCCTCGGTGTAGGAGACAAGTCCCAGGTGGTCTCTGCACCGTGCACTGCCAGGCACACACGTGCAGGCACTCACCACCACTTCCATGCACGCCAGCTCGCGTGTTCCTCCCCAGGAGCAAAGGGTTTCACCAAAACGTTAGAAACCATGTCCCCATAGCAGGACTCATAAGGTCACCCACACACAGAGATGGTCACAGACATGGAGATGTCAATTTCGGAGACAAGTCAGGAGGTGGAAAGCTTGGATCGAGGCAGGATGATCTCCACCCGTGTTGGCCAGTCCTGGTCAGCCGCAGCTGGACCTGGATTTCTGCTTCATGAGGAGTGAAGGAAACAGCTCGAGCACGCACCTGGGCATCGGCTGTGCTGGAGACCTGAGGTCGAATCGGGGCAGGCTCTGCCCAATGGCCCAGGCTGGCCCCGCTAACCACTCACACCAGGGCCAAGGCTGCTGCACTGACTCTCCAGAGACCTTTCACTTTTGAGCCTAGAGTTGAGTAGAAAAACTGGCAAGAAGGGCAATGCTCTTCCTCAGGATCCTTACGGCAGCTACGAAAAGGTGTGAAAGACATTTCAGTGAAAAGTGCTTCGCACCTTGAGAAAAATCTGAGATTAACCCAGGGCAAAGCTGCCTTGCTGCTGGATTTTGGAGCCAGTCTTCTTGCAAAGTGGGAAAACATTTGCAGTTGATGTGGGCTGCAATGTTATTTACAGCACCAAGTGCTGCTGGAATGACTCCCAAGGTCTTCTGCTCAGCACTGCTCCAACCTAGGGGCAACTCCGACCACAGCCAAGGGCCACCCGAGGTGCCACCAGCCTTGCAGCACGGAGGTGTGCTGCAGAGTGCACGGAGACCGGGCAATGGCTGAGATGTACGAGGTCACCTCACTGCATCTGGCACCCAAAATCAGACCATGTGGAGAGACTTGGGAAGATCCAGACTAGAAATCTGAGAGGAGAGAAGGGGCTGTGGAAGGAGCTGCTGCTTTTGTCTTCTCTGAACCATCAAGGATAGGCATGGCTGAGGTATGAGCCATCCAAGGGAAGCAGCAAATTAAATCGAAGCCCTGTACCTCCCTAAGTGAATCCATCTCTCCTCCAGCCTAGAGGGGAAGGAGGAACAGGTCTCCTGGTCTCCTGGTCTCCAGCCATCCCACAACCTCTCCTGCAAACACACCCGAGCAAAAGAATCAGAGCAAACACACAGCAACAGACCGAGCCACCAGCACCGTCACAGCTGTGCAAAGCCACCTCCGACAGCCATCATCTTGAGCTCTGGATAATTTAAGGCCCTGCATTATGCCAGCTCAAGAAGCACAGTGAACTGCACACAGAGAAAGGCAAGTGCTTCCCACAATAAAAGAGTAAATAAAATGGCAAGACATTTCCTGGTGTCTTAGCAGAAGAAAAAGAAAACAAAGAACTTTCAGTTCCGTATGAACTAGAAATTTTCAGTTTTTCACTAAAACACAAAAATAAAGCAAGCACCACCTTGCAATGGACAAAGTCAGGAAAGCTCTGCTGAACACTCTCACAAGACGTAGGGTTAGACCCACTCAAGCCAACTCCATCCGACCAGCTGACCCAATGCTGTACTGCAGGGCCACGGCTGTGGTTTCTCCCTGGTTTGGCTTCTTTTGGGCTCAGCTGAACTGAAAATTTGCTCGAGAAATTTTGCTTTACAGTGGGCAAAGGCAATTTATTTGTGGTCAACACTCTTCCCACCCCATCACACGTACACAGGTCACCCCGCACCCACCTGCTCTCCCTTCTGTGGGGAAATAGCAGGCTCCAGTCTGGCTGTAGCAAAGCAGACACCGGTTACATCTCACACTGCATTATCTCCTGTGGGACTCATGCACTATGGCACTGCCACCATGGTGGGGTTTCCCCCAAGCCCTCACCTTCACCCCTGAGGACTGTCAATACAGCATCTTGCACCAGTGCTCAATGACTGCAAACGAGGTGAGGAAAGCCCTGGGGATCGGCAGCACCAGATCTGCTGGAGGCTCGAGCAACTCCCACGGGCGCAGATGCTTCAGTGGAAGTTCTTGAATCCAGCCAAATTAGCCTGGAAATCTCATTACTCCCCAGCACTGCTCTTACGAGCTTTGCAGAGCTTCCTGCCGGGCTGGGAATACCACGCAACCGGGCTCCCAGGGCGCTTGGGGGTCTGCAGCTGAAGGTGCAAGGGTCAATCCAAGCAGAACAGCTTGGGGTGGTTTTGCCAACCAAACAGCAGCCACACCCTGCACCCCATGCCTCACCCCTATAGAAAACCCCATACCTGCTCTGCTCTGCATTGCTCCCAGCACCTTCCAGACAAGCTTGGACTCTGCAGACCTTCCCCAAAGCCAAGGCAGTGGCTGGTGAGTGTTTTCCAACCTTTGACCATTGGCCACTGAATGGCACAAAATAGGAGGCCAAGAAAGGCAGTTCCAAGGAGAAAAGCTCCCAACAGGTGCATGCGGCTGTTGCGGTGCAAGGAGAGCACCCAGCAACGACTTGAGCTGGGCTTTGCTGCCACATGCAAGGTGCAGTGGAGGTGCCGATGCAGACAGCAAAGACCCATCCTGGCCAGGCAGGCACCGCTGGGTTCAAAGGCAAGTGGCACCTGGGAGGAAAAGCACTCTGAGTGCCTGCCACGGCCAGGGACAAAGGCTGGGAATAATATGCCAGGCTGCTGGAGCCGTTCCCATGTCCCGAGAGAGCAATGTTTTCTCCCTAAACCTGCTGCTCCCATCTGGCTCCTGCACGGCTGTGAGCTGCTCCTTGGGAGCACTCCTCACAAGCTCTCCTTCGGGGCAGCCATTTGGCCCCAGCAGGGAGGAGCAATCTGGGGTGGTGCACCCGAGGGGGATGAGCCTGAGGAGGTTTCTCCATCCCCCATGCCTAGGACGACAGACTTCACCCCCCTGCATCGGCCTGTGAATGGCATTAACTGCCCAAGCAAGCCCAACATCCCCTTCCTCCAGACATCTGCTCCATCCATAATCCTTGCTGTCCCTCCCCTAATGGGAAAGCAGCCAGAAAAGCAACCAAAACCCTAATTATATCCCAGTACCTCCCCAGTGCCCTGGTGATCTGCTGTGACTTTATCGATGTGGTTGCAGCAGGGCTGATGAAACAGGGAGGAAAGGGCCAAGGCTGGGCGTGCTCCAAAAACCCACCCTTTCTCCTCAGCCACAGCATCAGTGCAAATCCCTTGCAAGCGCCGGGTGCTGCCGGGACATGTCTAAATCAACTGTGCTCCTGTCCCCTCTGCCTCCTCTCCCCAGGGACCTTGTCACCCGAGGGAAACACTGCAAGCATCATGGTATGGGGACGGAGAGGAGAGCGGTGACAACTGTGGGCTGCAGCAAGAGAGCAGCCCAGGGCCTTGCTGCAGGTCCTCAGGGCATTCTTTGGCCACAGAATCATGGAGAGCCACAGCTACGGCACCTGGAGCCACAGCACCCGTGGCACAGGGTGTGCAAGAGCAGGGACCCCTGGGATCACATCCCCGCAGCCCCACAGCGAGGGGTGCAATGGCAACGGAGACGTGGCATGGCCCTGGGTGCATGCCAGGAAAATATGGGGAAATACCCCTCCCTGATAGGTGGGAGCCTTCCCCAGCTCCCCGTGGACCCCGGAGCAGCCCAAGCCCCACACGCAGCAACTCTGCCCCAGGGACCTGCTCTCCCTTAAAAGCAGAGGAGGTCGCAGAGGAGCCGTGCTGCCCGCAGTGGGTGGCAGGGTGCAAGCCGTGTTAATATACACAGACACATCAGCTCCTGGATCCTGCGGGAAGGAGGTGAAGGGTAACGTGAAGTTGCTGTGCACATGATTTTCCTATGGTAATTTTAACCTTCAGCAAGACTGAGTGGCTGTTTTACCTTGTTGCCTACTTACAGTCAGACTTCAGTGACTGCAGGGAAGAGTCTCTTCCACAGCTTTGAAGGGACAGGGCAAAATAAAAACATCTTAGAAAATACCTACTAGCAAAAGCACATTCACACACTGTTACATGATCTGGTATGACGACCAAGCAGTATTTTGCTGGCATTTTTTCTTCTACCTTATATATCTTGTAGCCCACGATAACTCAATGAGCAAGACCAGTAATAAAACCTGCTCGAGAATTCTCATTTTTCACCAGAAATGCCTCAAAACAGCTCGGACAAAAGGTGGAAGACTTCTGCGAAAACCCTGCATTCAGTTACCCTGAGAAAAGCCGTTTACAAAACCTCACTGAAGACGTCGGCTTGTCTCCATGCAAGTTTTAACCTGACAATGTCCCTTTTACAGACTCCAAACCCAATGAATAATGCATGTCCGGGATAAACCAGAAATATAATATTCACTAATGCTTACCGTAACAGAGAAACAAGGACTGCAAATAGGTAATTTATTAACCCCAAACCGTGTTGCTGCTTGAACAGAGTGCACACCTCGGCTTTCAGCCCCAAAAACACCAGCAGAAAATTTGCTCTTGAGCTGTGGCAAGAGCATGCCAAGGGCTGGCTGAGACCCCTCACTCTCACCACACCCCCAGCACAAACGTGCCTCGTCCTGGACTCTGCAAGATACCAATGGGGGACCCCCCCACCCCCCCCGCACCAAGAACAAGGCTGGGAGCTGCCACCCTCCTTCCTCCTCCTCAGGGGCCGCAGCTGCCCCTTCGCTGGGAGGAGAGCAGCGGTGGGAAGCCCACAACCCTACGCTCGCCCGCGGCTCCAGCCGCTTTCTCAGGCATTCCAAAATTTGGCTGGAGCCTCTTTTTGCAGCACCACCCCCCATGGCTGGACGCCTGCCTAATTGCGTATTTATTTATTTCTGCATTTTCCCAGCTCCCCGCACACACTGGCGCAGGGTGGGGGGAAGCTGAGGCCGGCTCCCAGGCAGACCCAAAAAAAAAAACCCCGGGGCAGAGCAGCTCCCTCCCATTCCCTGGAAGCCGGGAAGCAGGGGACTGGTCGGGAAGAGGGTGGGAGCAGGGGGCAGGAAGGGGGGATGCCGGAGGCATCACCCACCCCCTTTGCTTTGTGCGCGCGCTTGGGGAAATTAAAAATAGCTGCGTCCAAAGAGTGGCCGCAAGCGCCACAAAGAGTGTGTTGAGCGGAGGCAGCTGCAAGCTATTTGCTGCCCCCAGTAATCAGCATCTCGGCTTGCATAGCCCCCCCGGCCCCTTCCTCCCCTGCCAGAAGCCGCCGCTGCCTTTCTCCAACCCACATATGTCATGTCAACAATCAATGAATACAGGATCTCTGCCGGGGAAAAAAGGGGGAACACACTTTGATTTTCGGAGCAGCTTTGTTGCCTTGTTCAATTCACGTCCTCATCCTCCTTTCTGAGCTGTCACCAAGTGTTCTGCAGCACCAAATCCCACCAGGTGAGGCCAGGATACCCCATGCCACCCAGCAGAGATGGCACCCTTTGCAGGAACAGGGATGTGCATGCACTAGGACGCCGCTTCTTCCAGGGATTCCTTTACACAAGGGGAAAAGGGGTGCTATTGCCCAGCATTACCCAACCTGTAGCCCACAGCCCACTGGTGGTCCTCACTGACCTCAGCCGGTGGCCTGCAACAGGGCTGGAAAGAATTAAAACCAACCCCATCCCCAGTGCCACACGTTGCAGCTGGCAGGTACAGGGGCCATGCCGCAGGCAGCTCATGTCACACCCCCTCCCTGGCACCAAGCAACAATGGGGCAAAAAAAAAAATTGTGGTTTTGTTGGGTGAGTTGGTCGTTCGTGTCTCTGCAAACAGGCACGGCCACCCAGGGACCAGGGGATGCTTGGGAGCCCAGCGATCGGACACGCACCAAAGGCACCCACTGCTGCAGCCCCTTCCTCTGCTGCCTGCGGGGACTACAGCACAGCTCCCACTGCCTTCATTTCAACAAGAAAAAGGAAAACAAAAAAGGAAAACAAGGAAAAAGCAACTGGAGCAACTGCCCGTAGTAAATACCAGCGCTACCATCTGTCACTCGCTGCTGCGGTATTCGAGGTTGTTGCCGGAGTGCTGTGTTTTGTTAGACATTTACAGCGTGGTGGGACACAGAGGAAAGGCAGGTCCAAGGCCACCGTGTGAGGCGGAGGGGGGGGAACGCCAGCCGGGGCCCGAAGGACTCACATGAGGGTAATCGTACGCCAAGCAATTAGTTGTGTCATTTCACTACCAGCTCTGACATCTTCACTGCTAAATGCCATTAGAGGTGGGTTTGATTTCTGCATTAACATTTTACAGCAGATCATGATTTTTCTTTCACCAAGAGCCTGCAAGCCAGGCTGGAGGCCTTGGGTACAGAGCCCAGGTTTCCAGAAGTCACAAAGAAGAAACTCCAGCTGCTGCAAGCGCCTGTATCACTCTGCCTCCCATAAACTAGATAAATCCAAATTTATAATCCAGCTCATTTCCCTCACTGCTCTTGCGCACGTCTTCTACACAAACATCTTTGTTAGGTCTCAGGAGACGGAAGAGTAAGGAAAAAGCAGAAAGGACAGAGCCACTTGAACCTGTTCTTGTTGCTCAGCGTAAGAGCAATTCCAGCTTTGCAGCTCGCCCCGCAGAAGACAATAGGGGCTGTGTTGTTTCCAGGAAGGAAGCACCTGGGCCAGGTCATCAAAGCTGCTCGTTCATTAGGAGGTCGCTGGCTGTATCGAGCTCTCCCAACTCTGCTTTCACCCTCTCACCTTCTATTAACTCCTAAACCTCCCACCATGGACTGCTTCACACCAGGTCCTCTCCCAAGCGGGTCCTGCAGGCACTGAACGCTCTTCTCAGGAGGCTTGGATGTGGACATCACCATCCTCCATCCACACTCAAGAAGACGTGAACAGAAACAGCTGGCTTGATCCATCTAAGCTCACAGTAAACACAGGCACTTCTGGGGCCCCAGTAATGGTCCCTGGCCATGGACCTAGCTGCCAGGACTGGGTTTGGAGCCAGCCCTGGAGGAGCCCTTCCCTGTTCTCTCAGCCCCCACAAACCATCCCTCTGCAGCTCAGCAGTTTTACTTCCCCTAACACCACGCTAAACCAAAAAGAGGTAAAATAGAAGAGAGGAGGGTAGGGAACCATTCATGGAGCCACCCACAAGTGTCTCAACAGCAGGACCCACCTCAGCAGCAACCGGGGCCAGACACTTTGAGCAAACAGAACAGGGAAGACATGAACCCCCCTGAAGCCACTGTTACAGGATCCCCACAGCCCACCCCAGTAACTAAAATGACACTGGGTCAGCATCAAGAAAGACGTTAATATTAGAAAGACCACAAACGAGGATCTGCATGTCCTCCTAACTCCTTCAAGGCTGCTTGGCCCCAGCTTCAGCGATGTCCTGGGGAACGAGCTCCCAGGGCTCCCTGGAGGTTCATGGATTTTTTTTTTTTTCCTCAAAAGCACTATAGAAAATTAAACACAACAAATACATCAAAGATCCCTGAGCTCTGCAGGGAACCACCAACACTTGTGCTGTCTCTACACCTCCTGTAAAGCACTCACGAGGATGTGTTTTGTCCCCTCTTCCTTGTACCCTGACTTCTGGTGTCCCTCTCCTGCCCAGCTGTCCTGGAGGAGAAAGGATCACTGCTCCACAATTATTCCCAACATTTCCTTATTTCTACTGCATCATCTTTGAGATATGCACTAAACATCCCAGGTGACACATCCACACAGATCATCTTCCACCCCGCTCCCCACCAAACCAGTTATTTCCTCGGCTCTGCTGCCCACCGTTGCCCATCACTCCCATCCTAGCTGGCTCACATCCTGCACGATTTCCCATCCACACCACAACCATGAATCCAGAAGCTCCTGGATGGAGCCATTTCCTCCCACCATTGCATAAAGTGGTGAGACTGGCAAGGCACTATCACCAGCATTCGCTGAGGTGACACATCACCTCCAGACCATCACAGGATGTGGCTGTGCAAGGAGTGGCTTTCCCTCTCCATTGGGGTTGAACCAAAAACCAGACAAGCCGGGAAGAAAGTCCTCCCACTGCAAGACCAAGTCAGACCCACGTCCTGGAAAAAAACTGAGGGGGGTCCCTGCTGCCATCCGAGCCTCGCACAGCTGCTCTCCTCCACCCCCTTCTGTTTCAGCTTGCTTTAAATTTGAAACACGCCTTGATTCAAACCAAAAGCTTTTTATGCTCAACAGAAACCGAAAGTCTTGAAGATCTGGCAAACAGAGGCACGGGCAAAATTGCATCCTTGGGGGGAAACACCAGGATGAGGGGAAGGGGGGGGTCTGTACAGCCTGGTGCTCCCACAGAGGAGGGGGCAGGGTGAGCTTGGAAACACTTAAATGGCAAAACGTGTGGAAAAAGTAAGGACAGAGAGGCCAGGATGTTTAAGGTTCGTTTTTAATCCCTGCCAATGAATTTCCATTCCGTGCCAAGACTGAAGTAAACTGCTTTGATCTGAAAAGGAGAAGAAAAACACATGCACAGATTCTTGGCTTCTTAAAACAATATAGATGACAAAGGAGGGAACTACGATGAAAATTAACACGGTGCAGCTCTGCTGACAGTGACGTTTTAAAATGCCCCTTTCTTCCAAATAAAGAGGATTTTGGAGGGGAGTTGACTGGGAAACAATAATTACACACATCACAGCATCATCAGGCACACATCCCTCTCTCCCTCTGATCCCCCACCAGCAGCCACCGACGCTTACACCACTCTCCTTTTTTACCCATTTATCAATTCCTTAGGTTTCCGCGGCCGGGAGCGGGACTTGAGGTCGCACAGGTCTCCAGATGTGACCCCGCAGCCCCCTGCGCAGTGTCAGACCTCCCACCTCCGACCTGGCCTCTCTTCTCCTATTTATACTCATGGCCCAGGGGTCCTGGTGCTCCCCTAACCATTGCCAGATGCCGGGCTAGCCTCGCTTTTCATCCTGCCCTGGTCCTATCAGCTCCCAGGTCCCTCCTGACCTCGCTCTCAGCCATCGTGGGCTAGAGCGGGGATGTCCGCTCCATCATATGGAGGTTAACACTATTATGATCCGCCTGAGTCCTTAGGAGCAGGACTGCCACGCTGTGAGCCCAGGAAGGGTCTGCAACAGCACCGCAGAAGACGCAACCACCCAACTCCATACGCGTGAGCTAAACTCTGGCACAGAGGCAGCTGACTACTGCTTTAAGCATCCTCTTAGACCTCCCTCCCAAACAGCAGTCTTAATGTCCCCTCTGCCAATTTTAGAAAGCAACTTGACTCCACAAATAAGGGGTAGGGTAGAGGCAGGGCTCATAGCCCATCCTCACACTTTGCCCCATCACGCTGGAAGGCGCCAAACATGAAGCAAGGCCAGTTTGCTGGGAGGACACATCATGCCCCATCCTGATCCTTCACAGGGATTTTTGTTGTTATCCATAGCAAAAAAAAGTTTGATTCTCCCAGGTGAGCCTGACTTTTGTCCTGCTTTCAAACCAGCATATCTACAAAGAAAAAAGCCCAAAATTAATAGTCTCAGGCAGCCACTGAAAGGAGACCTGGTGTGATGGGACAATACCCCAAGGGAGGATGCAGCTGCCCCTCTGCTCTTGCTGGGGGCAAAGCACTGCCACAATTGCCAACCTAGCATAAACCCCAGCCCAGGGGAAGTGGCAGAGGGGTAAACTGAGGCAAAGAGATTAGGCCTGGCCCACAGACATGTAACAAGTCATTAAAAAACTGGACTAGAGATCCAAACCCTCTTCTCTGACCTGCTCTTGCCACGGGGCTGGATCCATCCCCTCCTGCACACCCACTGCCTCTCCACTACGTTCCCACGCAGCAGGGCTCTATTTATAGAGACATCGGCCACTAATTATAGATTGCGGCAATCAAAACAAAAGGAGGCAAATGCTCTGCACTTGCCAGCTCCATCCCCTTACCCCAGCACTATTTTTGTGGCAGCTGCTATACCTCAACCGAAACCTCCCAAACCGCCCCAGCACCGTGGTGCCAGGCTGCTCTCCTGCTGCTGCAGCAGCAGCGGTTTTGCTGGAGACCACAGGGTGTTATATCAGGAGGGCTGAGACCTTTCGCAGCACGAGACATCAGAAGGTGCAGTTGCCAGCACCAGTTTGGGCATCTCCCCCTGGACAGAACATGCTGGGATGCAGCCACCAGGCAGGCAGCAGCCGAGGGAAGCTTTGCTCACCGTCCTGGCACAGGTTCCCCTCGTCCCCTCAAGTGACTGTGATCCCTCCCAGCCTGGGCAGGGCTGTTTCCCTACAAGCTAAAGACATTATCCTCTCTAGCTTCAAATATCCTGAAGTACCAAAGGTCTAAGCTCTTCAGGTGACCCACCTCCAAAAGAAGTTTCTGGATGCATTTCCCTTGGCTTAGGTTTTCTGGCAGTCTCTAGCCTCACACTAACATGCTGTGCAACAGGGAACCAGGGAACGCATCTCTCTGGAAAACCAAGGAAGTGCCACAGGACTGGAGAGTACACAGGGGCAAATGTCCCCGGACACTCACAATGCAATGGCTCGTCTCCAAGCCTGTCCCTGCCTACAGTTCACCCTCTTTTCTGTCTTCCCTCAACTCAATATAAGAGTGTTTTCACCATTCTCCAGCTGCTGCAGAGAAATATCAGCCCCTGAACATAATTCAGCCCTGCACAGAGGTTTATCAAATGGCAGGAGCAAGCTAGTGCCAAGGGGTAATCGCAGTGGTTCAGCATGCGAAGGCAACCCCGAGCAATCGCACAACCTCCGCATCCACTCATGGCTGGGAGGGAGGAATGTCTGCACGTCTGAGCAGGCTTGGCTTAGCCAGGGCTCGGCAGAGCTGGGAACGGCTGCTGGCACACTCCCTGTGGAGGGGAAGGGGATGCGCTCAGTTTGGTGTTCCCAGCGGCCACACAGCCTCTGGGTGCAGTGCCGGCACAAGGCTGGGGCTGCTGGCAGGAATAGCACCCAGCGTGAAAGAGGGAGACCCCAGGGAGTGAATCTGGCAGCTCAGCCTGGCTCTGAGGGGATGGAGGCCCATAGCCTGTGCACATCCTCCCCGTCACAGCCTTTGTGCGGAACTGGTTTGGGTTTTCAGAGTGAAAATATGGCAGAGAAAAAGGATGGGCATACAGAAAGAGGGCAGCCAAGTAGGAGCACAGGCTCAGGATCAGCTCAGGGACACCTGTGGGCAGATCTCAGGAGGGTGCTGGTGCCTGCTTGTCCCACCTTCTCCTAAGGGATTTCCTTGCCCAAAATGCTCTGATCCAACACCAAACTTGACCCACGCCATGGCAAAAGGCTCCTGTGCCCAAGGCTGCCCCATCCCATGGCCTCTGCGTACTGCAGCACCAACGTCTTTGGAGACCCCCTGAGGTCTCCCCAGCTCACGGCTGGGTTTCAAGCCACCCCTCCACACCCCTCTGCTCTTCAATTCACCAGGAATGAGACGCAGGGTCTCCCTGGCCAGGCACAGGAGTGTCTCCACTGCCATCGCCAGCCTGGGGTTCCACTCCGAAGCCCACCCCTCCCACTTTTAATAAGAGCAGAAATTGTCAAACCCACAAAATTAATGTCTAACAGGTTCAAGGCAGAGCAATTCAATTCCCACTTGCAACTGCCTGGGAGATCTCTGGCCAGCTGCTGCCCGGCTCCCAGCATGCTGCAGAGGCCACCTCCACACCGAGGTCCCTATGGGACCTCCACCTGGCTCCTGGAGGGGCAACTGGGGCACACTGGGGGTAGATCATCCCTGCAGGAGCTGCAAAGTGGATCCCACATGCAAAAAAAGCGTCCCCGCTGCGTGTGGGAGAGGCACTTCCCGGGCAAGGTCCCAGCCCCGTTACTCCTCCCTGGCCCATGGAGGTGGTGGGGACACAGTAAGGAGCTGGCACAGCCAGCGGGGTGGAGAGCCACAGGCAGGGAGCAGGCGAGCACCTTGGGCGAGGATCTAGTGTACCCCAGCAACTCTAGCCAGCAATGCCCGAGGTGTGGTGGGCACAGGGCTGGGTCCTCGCATCCCCCGTGGGGATGTGCCTGCTGACAGCCTGAGCTGAGTGCCACCATTTCCCTCCAGTGACCCCCAAGACTCAGCCATCACAGCCTGATGCTGTAGGTCCCAAACCCACTGGAGCCGTGGCACCCTCTGAGCCACGCTCTGTCCCTGCCCAGGCAGGAAAGCCGCACCCCAGCTGAGCCCCAGTGTGCTCAACACGCCGCACCCAGCTGCTCCCCACAGGTCCCCCCTCCTTGCACAGACCAGCCAAAGGCTGAGGGCTAACACCCGCGTGGGGTCTTGGTTCTGACATAAGGGGGCTTGCTGGGAGCCTGGTGGTACTGGGATCACGGTCCTGCTGGAGCAGAAACCTGCATGGCAATGGGCACGGGTTACTCCCAGGGACCAGCAGAAAAGCTGTGCAGGAGTTACCTGACCCCCTGTAAACACAGCCTCCCAGCAGACAGGGAGCGAGACTGGCCCCACTGAGGGGACACGTTCCCACATGTGGAAGAAGATGGCCCGTCTGTCCTCCGTCAGCCTCTCAGCCCCGCTCCTGCATGGGCTGAGCGACAACAAAACCCCCTGTTCCCTCCTGCTTGGAGCCTTTTCCCCCTGCCCCAGCCCAGCCAGCATGGCAGGGGATGCTCCAGTGCCACGGGTTGGAAGGGGCCGGGGGAGGCTGTGCCCAACTGTTGCCAGGCGACACCTTTAGCAGAGCCGGTGCAAACAGCAGCAGGGATCCCACACAGTGATGTGCTCTGCGAAAAGGCCAGGAGGGTATTTTTTACACCATGTGTCAAACCCTGATGAGGAGAGGGAGCTGTGACCATGTCCTCCATCTGCGGCCATGGCAAGGCTGGACCGAAGCGCTCCTGCAGGACCCACTGCACCACGAAGGGCCATGACAGCAGGGGGTCCTGGTGCCCCATCCCGGCAGTGCTCTGCTGGGTCAGAGCAGTCCCACAGAGCACGCAGGGCTGGAGGGATGCAGGGACCCAGCAGTGGCTGAGGAGGGGGTCCAGCCTGGGACCACCACGGGTCAACCCATGCTGCACACATGCATGCTCCCTTTGTTTGTTTGTTGTTTTTTCCATTTTTACCCTTCTCAAGGGGAAAAAGCCCAAGAAGTGCCCGGAGAACTGTGGGATGCTTCCCCCATCCTCAGTGTGCTCTCTAGCAACAGTCCCCAGTGACACGGGGGGTCCAGAGAGGAGGGCACAGGGCTGGGGCACTGCTCATCTACTCCTGACAGAGGCAGCAGTGCCTGGGGCAGATCAACCTCTCAAGGATGCAAAGTCAAAAAAAAAAAAAAAAAATTAAACCCCATTTTTCCTAATGTCCTTCTACCTCTCATTGGATCAGGGCATCTCCCCATCCCATCCAGCCACACACCACTCTCCTGCCGCTGTACGACATGAAACACCAGCCCAGCGCAGAGCCAGGTTGCTGAGACACTAAAAATGTATTGAAAGCCACCGCTCCTACCCCAGACATTTAAATTATTTAGGGCACTTGGATCAACCTCAGGAAAAAATACAAACAAACAAGGCATGAAACTTGAACAACACTCGCTGTGCTGCCTTGTCTCCCTGTCCCACAGTGCCCTCAAAGGAGGCATCGGCGGAGGACCAAGGCATGCCACCCTCGCAGGGAGCCTCCCTGCCACAGACACAGGTCCCCACACGTCCCAGCCCCGTGTGTGTGCACATACACTCCCCACATCCCGATGCACCCAGCTTCGTGAGCCTTCCGCCCAGGTGGATCCCAGCACACCGGCACCCGCCGTCCTGTGCCAGCATGCTCAACCTTGGGCCCCTTCCCACAGGCGTGCTGTAGCCGGAAGGATAAATCGGCAGCCCAAGGCAGTCACGGCAGGGCTGACCCCACTGGGCTCATCATCCCCATTTTGCAGCTCACAGCAAATGGGTTTCCTTTCGTCTCCCCGCTCTGTTTTACCAAGGGGAGCATTGCCGGCGGCGTGCCACAGCTCCAGGGTGGCAAGCAGTGGGAAGGCGTTCCAGCTGACCTACTTTTCCGAGGCATCGCTAGGCAGGGCCTCCTTCCCAGGCTCTGCCGAGGCGATTCACCGCCACCAAACCCCAGCTGGCACAAGGCAGGGTGGAAAGGAGCGGGGGGGGGACCCTGGGGACCCCACCAACGCGGGATGTCGGCAACTGATCAACCCCAAGCCAGGTCGGGACCCACACGCCTCCTAAACACCCATCGTGCTCCACTGACCGTCCACCAAGCTCCCATGCAAACCCAGCCTGGCTGTAAGTTCAAGCCCAGAGCAAAACTCTTCGCCAGTTAGGCGGAGACCTCCCCACACTATACCAGGCGCATCACCAGAGGCTCCTCCAAGGGCAGCAGAGGTGGCCCTGGCTGATCCCCACAGCCTCAATGAACATGGCTGTGCGCCTCCGCCGGGCAGCACTTACCATCTCGTCGAGGGCGTAGCGCAGCAGCCCGTGCTCGTAGAGGATGAAGAACCGACGCTGCCATTTCTGCAAGAGAAGACAGCAAAGCAGGTCACAGCAGCACCCACAGGCCTCATCAGGGGTACCAGAGCTGCGCCCCACAACACTGAGGCAGAGAAAAGGCACCGAAACCCCTTCATGGCAGGGGACTCGTGACAACAGGGCACATGCCCAGGTGTCACTGAGCACTGGACCACAGCTCAGTGAGAGAAGGGGGCACCCCCAGCACTGCAGGGACTGTTCCTAAAGGGCGATGAATGTTGCAGAAGTATTTCTGCTCAGCCTCTCACACCCCAAACCTCCTGAAGCATGCCCACAAATCTCATCACTGCTCTCCAAGAGACACAAGTCCTGCAGGACAGCAGAGGGATCTCCCAACTAAGTGCTCCCAGCTCTCGGCTTCATCCTGCATGGTCTATTCCAGCACCCAGTGCTGCAGGGTGACAGGGTGTCATGCTAGGTGGTCCCCAGCAGTGCATCAGCTGGATTTGGATGGTGGCTACACCTCCAGGGGTGGCACTACCTAGATGGTCTTTCCTACCGCGGCACCACACTGGCACTGCTGCTTCTGCAGCCACACAGCAAAACAGATTGGAGACTGATCTGGCTGGAAAATTGCCTTTTTTTTGTGTGTGCCAGGATGTTTTCAGCCAAGAGCAAAAACTGGTTGAGCAGGCTGAAATAAAAAAGGTCCTAGATTCATAGCCCCAGTGCAGCAATTCTTATCTCGCTTTTCTCAGCCCTTTGGGCAAAGTCCAAGGTGCTCAGGGACAAGCAAAACTACTGAGGACCCTGTGGACCTCCGCATGCCCCAGCTTAGCAAGCTGCCTTCGCTCCAGGGGGGACCCAAGTCCCATGTCCCCGCAATGGTGGGCCAGCAAGCCTGCGACTGGCTGTGACTCCAAATAATGACCCATATACCCCAGGCTGAACTCAGAAGCCAATTCTTGTTCACTCGGGAGAGATTTTTTTTTTATTACTAGCAGCTCTGAGAGCATTTTGGCTGCGTGACAAAGGGTTCACGGACCATTGCCATCCCTCCCACGCACAAGACAGCCCTGTCCTGGCGGCCTCAGCAGCAAGTTTGCTGGAAGAGCAGCTTGGGGACAGGCAGGGAGTCCTTGTCACAAGCCAGTGAAAGGACGTCAGCCTGGCCACATCTTTCTGGGCCTCACACTGCCCAGGGCAGGAAAGCGGAGGATGCTCCAACCCCACATGATGCTGCTGTTACTGCAAGGCACAAGCAAACCCCTTTGGGCAGGAGCTGAGCATGCCCCACTCTGTTTGCGGATCTCTGCTGCCAACACGCTCAGCTTCAGAGCTCCGCAGGGTTACAGCAAACAGGAATCACCTCTCAGTCCCTTCCTTGCTGCAGGACCTGCCTGACACTGAGGTATCTGCATTAGAGGATGGGATGCAGCCTCCCTCCAGGGCTCTGGGCATACCCATAATGAGCTGCAGAAAATCAAGTAGTTGTTTCCAAGCACCAAAGGGAACCTAAGTGCCTTGCCGATGGGTCTCGGCCAGCCCGAGAGCCTTCCTGTCAGCGTGGCATGTGCCAGGCCAACCAGACCAGCATCAAGGCATCAAAAAGCAACAGCAGCAAGCAATAAAACTGCAGTGCCCCAGCCTGTTGCCCAGCACAGAAGACCTTGCAGCCCAGAGAAAGCATTTGAGCCCTGCTGCAGAAAACATCTCCTGGCTTCCTGGTTTGCACAAGGGGATGGGGGCATGGAGGTGCCTGCAGCACTCCCGGGGCTGCAGCCACCTCTGCAGGCAGGCACAGGCCCTCACTGCTCCTCCTGCCACCCCCCACCCACATCACGGAGAGAGGGTATCTTGGCTTCGCTTACCCGGGAGCGATGGACAGGGTTGTCAAAATCCGTTCCTTCTGGGGCCAGCAGCAGCCAGCCACCATAAATGGGTTTGGCCTGCAAAGAAACAGCAGAGAAACATCAGGCACAGAGGAAACTTGCTCATCATGGACCAGCACTGCAGGGGATCACTGGTCAGGGACCATGGGAAATTACACCAGCCCCCAGCACGAAGGCAGCTGCACAAGTTCAGGCTCCTGCACACAGGCAAACTCAGCCCTGCCAGCACAGGGAACATGATGCTTACTGGCAACCTGTGGTGTTATATACACTGTGTGCAAACAGGACCGAGATGAGGACTCAGGAGAGGTAAAACCCCAGCCACAAACACCAAACCTGGCTGCTTCTGCATGGCATTGCACCAAGAGAACCAACCTTCCGGGTACTGCCAAGCTGCAGAGCCTGTCCTCACTGACAGCTCTTCCTCTCGCCATCAGCAGCATGCCTCTACTCCAAAGCAAAAGCATACTCCAAAGGAGAGCTCGATGTTTTTCTTTTGTTAATTAAGAGAGGAAAAACTACCCAGCGCTGGCAGTTCTCCAGCTCACAGCCGCTTCCCGTGCCGTGCACATCCAACACCCGTTTCCCCACAGGGGTGGCCTCTGCCAGCCTGCTCCTCCCCACCAGCAGCTTCCAGCAGCCCACAGCCGAGCGCGCAGGAAGGTCAGAGCCAAGCGGAGGGAAAACAGCTCATTCAGCCAGCCGGGAAGAGAAAGGGAAAGAATACCCGGAAATAAATGCCTTGCAGCACTGCCATTTATCAGTGGAAAAAAAAAAATCCAGGCGCTTTCCACCGGTGGTGTGGGTGCAGAAGCAGCCGGTGCAAAGCAGACCCACACTACAGCGAATGATGGGATGGGCATGGACGCCAGGCATGTCCTCCCCTGCAAAGTCCTGCACGTCCTGCTGCCTGTCAAGCTGCAAACTATTAGCCAACCCCATTCCTGGCAAGGGCTGGGGCCAAATCCTGGTGCAAGAGTGGCGAGGCATTGCCACACCAGCGAGGCAGCTCTGTGGAGGCACCGGGACAGGACAGGAGGGAGGAAACCCAGGGCAGATCCAGCTTCAGGAGCCCCTGGGTACAAGGGCACTGCTTTCCACCATGAAACATCCACACGTGCCTAGCCCCAACTTGGCCGCACAGCGACAGGGACACACATTCCCAGCTCCTCTCGAAATTATTTATCTTGTTGCTTTCATTCTTTTCTTTTTCCTTTTTTTTTTTTTCTTAAAGCTTAAAACTGTTTCCAATTCAGTACCTCCCCTAGATTCCTCCTGCCAGTTTCTGTGGTTTTGTAATGTTAAAAAAAAAAGTTTCCCCTCTGGAAAAATCCCTGCAAACAATAGAAGAAACTGCCTATGCACCAAAAACTGTCAAACGCATGAAGCACTGAGTAAGCAAACTGGAAACAAGCTGGAGGAGCCCATTTACTGTTTATAAAGTGAAAAGAAATAACAAAGTCTCTTTTTCCTTCCCACAAAGTGATGTATCAGCTCTAGGTGTTGCTCTCCCAGCAGCTAGGAAAACATGATTTGAGACGGACCCTCCTTCCTTCCCCCTCTCTTTAAAGGGGATTAAAGACAATGAAAATGGAGCGCTGGGAGTAGGATCCAATTTTGGGGAGTTGCTTTCCTCCCTTCCAGGGTACCCCCGCACCCTCCTGTTCGCATGACCAGCAGAAGCCTCACCCACACCAGTGGCACTGCTGGCGCAGAATGGCACCCCGCAGGCCCCGCAGCCCCCAGCCCTCCCAGGGTTTGGCGAGGAGTCCCTCGTCCTCCTTCACCCCCCGTCCTGCTCACCTGGGTGCTGGCGCCCTGCTCGCCCGTGGCCCCCATGCTGCCCCCCAGCCGGCACGGCACCCGCTCTATGCCCAGCCCTGCGCTGCCCACGCTGCCAGCACCCAGCAGGGTGAGCCATGCTCCGCCACTCCCCGGCACGCCCCGCCAGTAGCACACCCTGCACCCCCACCCAAAGGTGCCCGTGACGCATCTTGTGCCCGTGTGAGGGGAGGACTTTGGAATGGGGGCTCCCACCGCTCCCCGCTGTGCTGGGATGTGGCCGCGGCCACCAGTGTGGCCTGTGCAGGGCCGCTTGCAACAGCCTTTCACAAATTTCTCTTCTGTTTTACAAGAGGAAAAGCAAAATTGCAAATAAATAACTAAAAGTGACCCACCAGGGAGCTGGGAAGTGCCTCCAACAGGTCACTGCAGCAGGGAAGGGGGCTCCCCGAACTCCCACGAAACGCACTGACAGCGAGCACTGAGCAACCAGCTCCGGTGCTTGAGAAGATACTGTGAGTGGCCTTCACCACCCGGGAATGAAGAAGATGACAGCAAAGGCAGTATGCGGCATCCTGGACGCTTGGTACCACCACGCCAAGGCAGCACCCTGAGGAGCCCTCGGCAGCGATACTATGGGCAGCCAAGCCGCTTGCAGGACTCAGCCCTCCTCTGTCCCCCAGTTTTATCCTCCATGCCCCAGCACAGCCCCTGGGCATGGCCAAGTGCTAACCCAGCAAAGACCCACGAGCAAAATCTCTCCCCAACACAAGCCGCAGCACTGCAGCCCTCCTGGCAGGACTGTCCCACGCCACCCCAGGCACCCCACTGCACCCCAACAGCACCCAGCCCCACACAGCCCCCAGCGTGACAGGCAGCGGGCACATCCGAGTGTCACGCTGGGGATGAAGTAATTGTGAAAGCCAAACAGGGGACACCGTCACCAGGGTCAGCAGCAAGCAGCCTCAACCTCAGTGTGGATTGAACCCCACACCAGACGTTATTTTGCCCTCAACCACTCCAATTTTGGCTCAACTGACCATATATAAAGCACCAAGCACCTGAAATACATGCCCTTAGCATGGTCATTGCTTTACCAGCACCATAAAAAAGCACCAGTGGGCTATACTTATTTCAGCAGAAGCATCCTATTTCAGATATTGAAACCAAAATAGCTGAAAGGTATGAATTAGAGCCAGCCGGCGTGGGCAGCCTGGTTCCACCCGCCAACAGATGAATGCTCAGCAGCGCTTTTTAAAGCCAAACCAAAACAATCTACTGCTAAAACCAGGCAAGTGCCCAGAGAGGTACAAGCCTAAATAAAAGGGATATGAATTAGCGCACAAAGTGTCTGAAATAAACCCATCGCACCTGCATTGGGGCGTCCCTGCTGAAGCAAGGTTTAAAATAAACCCGCTTGACGCTGCTGCAGGAGGCAGATCCAGAGGAGTGTTACCGTACCAAGATGGAGCTGGAACCACACGTCGCTTCGCACCAGCTCAGCTTCCTCCAGAAAGCTCAGCAAGGAGAGGAAAATGCAACACTCAGCACTGAGCAAGAGCTCAGAGCAAAAACTTCCCCTGTCCAAGCAGATCCGTCCAACTACACATTAAGGGACGGCATTAGAGCAGCCCCAGGGTTCCCAGGATGCCTTTGGCACGCAGAGCTCCGGCGACGTCCGAAGGGCAGCTCCGGGCAGTTTCCCTGCAGGCAGCAGCCACACGGGATGCTCAGGCCCTGAGCGGCTTTGCTTTTATCCAGACGATATCTGGCTGAAGGGTGAGCCACAAAACAACGTGGAAAGCAGAGCGGAGGGCAGCTGCTGGCAGTGCGATGCATCCACGTCTGGGGTGGGGCTACGCTCGCAGGGCCGGCAGGAAGACCAGAGCCGGTTCCTCCGGCAGGGCTCGTGGTGACGAAGCCAACCACCCGCCACGACCTTGGCCAGGAGGTGCTGAAGTCGCGGCCTCACCACCCCAGAAGAGATCTGCAGGTGCCTCACCACCCAAAAAAAGTGCTATAGTCACAGTGCCTTCCAGGGGTACCACCGCATGGGAGGTGCGGCTGGGTTGGAGCCCCACAGTGCCTGGTTCTGTCCCGTGGGACAGGGGAAGGCTGACTCAGGCAGAAACGCCCCCGCGTCACCACTCTGCTTCCTGTCGCACCTCTGGGAACGCCCAGGTATCCCATCCCGCCTCTGATCCAGCCCTGCCCTGCTTCAGGGCCCGCCACCGGAGCTGTGCTGTGGGTGCTCTGCAGCCCCTCACCTGCCTCTCAGGTCACTGCCCGGGCCACTGCATCCATCCCCTCGGCCTGTGGGCCTGCACTGCATCAAGGGGAGAACGCTGCCTCCAGCCCAGGGCCCCGGGCTGGCGCTGGCAGCACAGCGGGTGGGAGGAAGCGGAGAAGGAAGCGGCCCCAGCAAAGTTTACACAAAGCTGTCAAGCTGCTGTGCTGATGCTGCCCAGGCACGGACAAACCACCCCACCCAGCTCCACCAGCACTGGGAATGTGATTCCCACCAGCCAGGAGACTGGGCTTGAAGGACGTGCAGAGCCACTCGGCATTTCCCAAAGCCCAGGGTACTACAGGAATCACTGCACATCCCCAGGGCTGCAGGGCAGAGAGGGCACAGTCACCTGCTTCCAGCAGGCAGGACAGGTCACAGGAGCCTGACAGCCCATGGAGCACCAGGACACAGGGCCGGAGGTGGGCTGTGACACCAACCAGCATGCCCACTGGACGGGCTTTCATGCCTGCAGTTTGTAGGCAGTATCTTCCACCTCTTCCCTCCCCCATACAAACCAGCCAGCCAAGCAGGCTGCTGAGCAGCACCAAGCAGAGCCACGCGGTGCCCGTAGGAGCTCATTGCACATGGAATGGGAGAGCTTTGCTGACATCCACATCTCCTTTTAGGGTTCGGACTAAGCCCTGTGGCAACGCAACCACATCCTCATTGCGGTGCCGGGACGCCCAGGCGGGCTGGGGATGCCCCTGCAGCCAGTCCGTCCCCACCCACCCCAACATGCTCTGAGGGAAGTCCAAATCCATAGTCAGGAAAGACTCCTGGCTCTGAGTGCATGGTGGGAGGGATAATCTGTTTAGGCTGCCGGCAGACGTAATCAGCCTGTCTCGGGTGGAGGCAGGGCTTGTTTTGTTCAGGCTTGGCAACTGAGCGGGAAGGGGAAAAAAAAATGGACCGTTGCAGCGGAGCTGTAGTCTCTGCCCCCAGTGCTGAATGCAGGGAGCCCTGGGCACTGGGGAAGCTGTGCTGGGACTTCCAGCAGCCCTGCTAGAAAACAACAGCCTCAGCCTGACCCAGGCCATGGGTGAACCCACGGTAACTCCCATCCCACCACCTTTATGGGTTTAGTCACAGTATTCACCACAGGGGCCTCTCAAAGCAGCAACAGCAGCGCCTGCTGCTTCCTGCACGCATCTCTGGGTACTCAGTAACAGGGTCACAGCTCTCAGCTGGACCGCAGGAGACCACGGTCCCCGAGCAGAGACAGCAAGGTCACTGTCCGCTCTGCATCGACTCCCAAATCGCTCAGGGCTCCCTAGAGGCAGGGACCAGTTTCTGGCACAGCTCAAGGGGAAAGTCACTGCAAATGCTGTGGTTGCAACCTCAAAAGAGGAAATCTGGGCAGTTTCAGCTCCACTCTGCTCTTGGTTTTGCACACCTTGGAGCACAAAAGATCGTTGATGGGCGAGTCAGAGCAGCTGTCACCTGGCAGGAATGGGGAAGGTGACATGGTGTTTGGGGCAGGAATGGGATGCGACACTCAAGCAGGCTTTCCCATCCCCAGCATGGCTTCTAGGAACTGAGAGACAGGCATCGCTTAACATTTTGCTTGCTCCCAGCAGGATGCTGCATGGACCGCTGGAGACCCACGACCCCGGTCGGCGGGAGGCTCTGCAAACACCACTGTGCAAACCCACGCTCCAGAGGCAATCCCAAGGGCCAGGGACATAGCCCAGCCTCAGCAGTTAAGCCGCTTACATCTTGGCTTCCCTGCCCATACAGCATTTCCCCTCCACTGTATGTCACTTGGTGATGGGCAACGGAGCGGGGCCAAACCCAAGCACGGGAGGTTACCGTGCTGCCAGTGGGTGTCCACAACCGCTCCCAGCATGAAAGCGCTCTCCATCCCCCAGCTCTGCCTGCATCCAGGCAGCTGCTCGCTGCCCCCAGGTTTGGTCCAAGTTCAGCTTTCTCCAGCCCAAGACCCAGGCTGGGGACAGCCCTGGACACCTGGGGACAGCCCCCTCTCTCCATCCACCTCCCACTCTCCTGCAAAAACACATTTGTGGGCATGAGCTGGTTACTGCCAAAGCTGCAAATCACCCAGGCCAAGCTTTCACCACCAACACATCTCACCATGCAGGAAGAGGCCAAACCAGACCAGACAGACCGGACCCGGGGTGTGAGGAGCACGAGGCACCGCTGCTGCGGGGTGGCTGGCAGGCACTACCAGTGGCACAGCCCTCCTGGCACACCGGCACCGGCAAACCCCAAAAAAAGGAGCTGCCCAAGCAGTTTGTCGCACGGGCAGCAGGAGTGACCAACCGACCAGAGGAACAGGAAGGGGAAAGGTTGAATTCGCCCTTCGTGCAAACAGCCGGTCTCCTTCTGCAAATACCCTGGCCCTGGCCCCAGGGTTGTGCTCAGGCTTGGGCAGTCAGAGCAAGAGCTGGAAGAGGCCAGCTGCAGTGTGCACGGGCAATTTGTCAAGCGGCAGCAAAATGGGAATGGGAAGGAACGGGCTTTGCAATACCAGCTCCCCCTCCTCGAGCAGCCTCGAAGCCCGGCATGCCCCACAGCGAGCAGGCGTATCTAACCACCTCCCACGACAGGGCTTCCTCAGTGCCTGGAAGAAGCCGCAACATCTCTCCAGAGCGCTGGAGAGGGGATTTATCACTTTCTCAGGTACCAGAGCAGATAAGGTGCAGCACCATGCAAAAACCAGCAGTAAGTGTGCAAAGGGGACAGTTCTCCAGCACCCAAAGGCACCACCACGCCCCTTCCCTTGGCCCACATGGATGGTTAAGCACACCCAAAGCTGACCCCAGCACCCAACGTAACATCCCTCCTGAGTACTCACTGCCTGCACACCACTCTCCAGGGGTGGGTTGCTACCCACAGGGGACAGCCACCATGACCCTGCCCACCCCAGCTCCTCTGGCAGCACCCCCCAAGTCCCTGCGCGCTGCAGCCGCTGACGGAGGCGGGTTTGACATTTGCAGAGAATCTCCCCCTGTTCGGTCCTAATAATTAGTCAAGTACAGGCAGATTTTTGCAGCATGATACAAGCAGCTGGGAGCAGGGAATGCAAGCACAGAGGCTGCTTTCCAGGAAAGAGGGGGCTTTTCCTCCCCTGAGGAGCAGGGGGTGGAGGCAAAAGCATGCCCAGGACACGATCCCTCACCCTGCCACCCTTCAGGCAACACACAAAGCCAGGATAAGACCCCAGCTCGGGGGCCCCACTGCTGCAATGTCCCAGAGCAAAGCCAAGCCTGCGACCCAACACTGATACTCTCCAGCCTTGGGGCTGCTGCAGGTTGGCTGTTCAGAGTATAGAACTGTAGGGAAGTGACAATGTCCAACAGAGAAGAGATGGAAATCACCACCACCACCCCCCCTGCGACTGAGCAGGGGTGTCATAGGCCAGGGTGGGAGGAGGCAGTGGGAAAAGTTTGCAAGCTCCGTTTTCTAACTGGGTGGTCCTCTGGGCATCCATGCCACAGTCTCAAAAAAAAAAAAAAAAGAAAAAAAAAAAGACACTGGTAGCTGGAAAGATGTCCTCAAATTCCTCTATCTGTGCCAGTCCCCATGCCCCAAGAGAGCACACACATGGAGAAAATTAAAAGCAACTGCTTTACACTCTGCTCTTCTTCCAATTCAGGCCAAGCATAATTTTGAGGTTAGTTCCCAGCCTGTTCCTGTTGTGGGGGGCTTCACCTTCCTTACGAATCGAAGGCATGCGTGCGCAGGCACGGCTCGGTCCAGTGCGACCAGTGTGGAGACCATAGATCTCACAGAGACACTCGCAGAGCCCTGGGTGGCTTTCTGGGAAAAGGGTCCCTCTGCCCAGGCCAGCTTTCTCCTGGAGATGGAAGAAGGTCCCTGGGAACCGTCCACCCTCCCGGGGCAGTCTCTGGGAAGCTGACCTCCACAGGAGGTACGCAGGTTAAAAGGGACTGTGCGGTGCCAGTGCAGGCCCGCCTTGTCAGGAAAGAGGGAATTCCCATGAAAAGGGAGTTTCTCCCTTGCCAGGAAACATGGGAGCTGGCAATGGGTGGGTGGAGCAGCCGGAACAGAGCCATCAACAGCACCATGCCCACCAGGGACCACGGGCCAGATCCTGCTGCCGCACAGGATGGCAGAGCTCTTGAGCGCCCACGCCAGGGCCCGCCGTTCATCGGAGCAGATCCACAGCAACAGATTTTCCCAAGGGGGGAGCAGACGCAGTGACTGACCCAGTTTTTCCCATGCCATGCGGGTGCCCCAGAAGATCAAATGCAGGTGGGGGGGGGGGTCAAGGACACATCACCTCCTGCCTGCGGCCCTGGGGGGACGGCCAAGGCTCCAACGAGTGGTAGGACCACACATACCCACCCCAAGTCACACCAACCACTGGCCGGCAGCACAGCCACGCACAAAAACAACTCGTGAACACAGCGCTCCTGGGATTACGGACTTAGCGTCCGCGCAGCCCTTTGAAGTTGGAAGCACGAAGTCCGATTATTATTAGAGAGCTCGAGCTCATTAATCCTGATGTTTGGGGCTGGATTCCCCACTCCCAGCTCCATTCCTAATTCAGTTCCTGAGTACAATGGGAACCCACTACTACCACTAAGTATTTGTGACTCTTTGCAAACACACACTGGTCTCTGCCCCAAGCGGCTCCAGCACCCCGGAGCACCCCAGAAAGCAGGAGGGGCAGCTCCTAACACTCACACAGGTATTTTTATAGACTAAAAATCCAAAAACAGACATGAGTGCGTAAGCGTGAAGTACCTTCACCTTTCCTGCAAGCCAAGTAGAAAGGTCAGATGACTCAAAAAGACTTTTCTAGCCTGACTCTAGATAATCACCGACACAGTCCCTGTTCATGGGATGAGCAGGACACGCTGCGTACAGAGCCCCCATGCCACAGTCTGGGACCCCCCCTACCCAAACCAAGCTTAAAAAAAAATAAAAATTAAAAGGCAAAAAAATTCAGAGCTGTTAAATGAACCGTTATTCCTGGGTGTGCTTTGGAGCGAGCACACCCCCACATCCAGCCAGGCTCCTCTCTGCAGCGCGGAGCCGCCTCCTCCTCCTCCGACAAGGGGCATGAATTCAGAGGAGAGGTGGGCAGGCTGGTGGGGAAGTGCTGGGCCGGTGGCAGCCGGGGGCTCCTCAGCACGGGGGGGCTGTGCAGCAGGGTGGGAGGGTAAGTTCGTGCATCACACGTTACCAGAGCCACCATCTTATCTGGGAAGCGGGATTACTTCACCCAAGCTGCAAAGGAAAAGCCGAGCAGGATTGTGCGGTTTTCCCAACCCGAGTCCCTGCGCGGGGCCTGGATCCGGCCACAGGGCCGACCCCATCCCCACGGGAGCCAACCGCAGCAACAGCCCCCCGGGGCCACCTGCCACCCCTACGGGAACAAAGCAAACAAGGGGCTGCCTGAAACACAGCTCTGGGCCCTTGGTCCCCAGGGAGGGCGGCAGGCCCCCCACGGCATGGGAGGCAGGCATTACTGGCGGCAGTGTGCAATGCTTTGAGCCCCCCCCAATAAAAATAAAAAAGCATTGCACCCAGGAGGCAGCAAAACCCCAGGCAGGACAGCAGGAGGGGGCCAGCCAGGAGCGGGGGGCTCTTCCCGAGCCCCCTCCGGGACGGCTCCTTTGTCTGGGCACGGCCGCGATGCTCCCCACCGCCCGCCCCTTCCCGCACACACCACGGCATTTTTTCCAGTTACATTTTTTCCATATTAGCCCTCAGATTTCATTATGCCCCCCCCGCCCCCCCAGCGAGCGCAGCAATATGTCTGATCTCATTGCCATAATAGGATCGGGAGCGGGGATGTCAGCCCTGGCCCAGAAAGGTGTGGGAGGAGGGAGGGCGGCCCTGGTCCCCACACCCCCACACCACAGATAGGCCCCCGCACCCCAAACACACCCCAATGCGGGTGCGAGGGCCTCTGGGCCTGCGTCAGGCCTGGGAGGAAGGGGAGGAGGAGGAAGGCCCAGCCATGGCAGCCCCCCAGCCTGCCCACACTGGGCCCTCACTGGGAAGGGGCAGAGGTTGCCTTCCCAGCTTCCCGGGAAAGCGAGGGGCTGTACGGTGGGGGGGCCGTAGGGTGGGGGGTCCAGGGCCATGTCCTGCACATCCAGGAGGCAATGTTTTGTTTGCGGCCAAGTTTTTCCCAGGACTTTTGAGATCTTCCAATGGAGCTCACAGGATACTCCCCACCTGCTGCCATGCACCCCAAGAGGTGCTGGGACCACCCCAAGAGCAGGTGCTGGTCCCCAAACAGCCTCAGCTAAGGGGTGAGGCACCAGGGGAGGAGACACTGGGTGGGCCATGGCCTAAGGGAGCAGCGGGCACTGTGGGGATGCAGGGTGTCCCGTGGGACACCTGGGTATCTGTGGGGTCAGCAGGCACCCCATGGGGCCCCTAGACACCCTAATGGCACCAGGGAGCACCCATGGGGCTCCTGAACACCCCATGGGATTCACAGATACCTGTGGGTCCCTGTGCTATCCGTGGGGTCAGCAGGCACTCCGCGGGACCCCACACCACCCCTGACAGCCCACACTACCCATGGGAGCAGCAGGCACCCACAAAGCCGTACAATATCTATGTGACCAGCAGGCACCCCGTGGGACCCCTGGAGATCCCAAGGGAACCCATGCTAACCGTGGGGCCAGCAGGCACCCATGGGACCCTGTGCTACCTGTGGGACCCTACAGCACATCCACGGGACCCTGCACTACCCACAGGATCCTGGGCTATCCATGGGGCCACTCGTGGGACCCTGAGCTACCCAGCTGAGCCCGAGGTACCCGTGGGGCCATCAGGCACCCACGGGACCCCAGGCTACCCACGGGGCCAGGAGACACGCCACGGGGACCCAGGGCACCCTGGGGCCGGACGTGTGGGGGCGGGACCCCGGGGCAGATTTGGGGGGAGAAAACAGTGGGTTTTGGGGGTAAAGTCCCACCTGGTTGAGGTCCTCGTCATTGAGCAGGTGGGACTCGCGGGGCTTGAAGCAGTTCTGGCACTTGCTCTTGTTGAAGATGTTGGCCTGGAACTTCCTGCAGGGGTTGTCCTTGGCGGCCATGGCGCGACCCGCGCCCGCTGCGCGCCCGCTCAGCGCCCCGCGGAGCGCCCGCCCGCCGCCGCGCCCATCGCCGCCCCGCGCCCGCCCTCACCGCGGGCCGCGGCCTCCGCCTGGCGCCTGCGGAGCGCGGGGAGCGTCAAAAAAACCCAAAAAACCACAAAAAAACCCACAAAAACCCAATAAACAGATAAAATTAAAACCCGGGACGGGAGCAAACTGCAAGGCGGCCACCTCCGCTGCGGCTCAGCGGGCGCGCATGGCCGGGCTGCGCCGAGGAGCGCGCAAGGGCCGCGGTGCCCCCGCCCTGCGGGGCTGAGCTGAGCTGGGCTGGGCTGGGCGATGCCCGGCGGCGCGGTGCGGCGCTGGGTGCTGGGTGCCCGGCGCTGGGTGCCCGGCCCTGCCGACTACGCTGCCCGCAAAGTTTCCAGCTCGCGGAGCCAGGCGGAAAATGGGAGGGGGGGGGCCCAACGCGGATGGACACCCCCGCCCGCCAATAAGAGGTGGGTATCCGTCGCTAACAAAAGGCCTCTCTGGCCAATGGGATGCAAGGAGAGGGGAGGGTGCGGTGACAGCTGGGGGCGGGGCTCGGCTCGGCTCGGCTCGGCTCGGCTCGGCTCGGCTCGGCTCGGCCCCCACGGGAGGAGTTGCGTGGGGCCCCCCGCACTCTGCCCTCGGCGCTTTGCCGCACAGCCCTGCGGTGCACGGCCCCCCCACCCCCTGCACGGCCCCCCCACCCCTTGCACTGACCTCACCCACTCACGGCCCCTCCCACGTTGTGTACCAACTTGTCTCCCGCAGCACGCACGGACCCCCCCGTTGTGCACAGGCCCCCCCATACACAGGGTCGCCCCCCCATTGTGCATTGACACCCCTCCCCACTGTACGGCGCCATGCACAGCCCGGGACCCTCCTGGCCACCCACCAGTGGGGACACACGATGCAACACGTGGGGTTTGCATCCCCACAGCCGGCTCCCCCCCGCAGCAGAAGGGTGCCCCGGGGTGCAGCCCCCCCCCTGGGTGCCAGCCCACACCGCTGTCCCCACGCTGGGGCAGTGCATGGTGCCGTGGCCCCGGGGTGGCACAGACCCGGGGTGCCAAACCCCTGCAGCAAAGGCACTGCCCCCATTAACCCTGTCCCCACAGGCCCGACCCTGGGGGGTTCATCACCCTCTTGGACACCCAAATTCGTTGGGGGGGGGGGGCAAAGCAGCCTTGTGCCCCTTCTGCAGCTGTGCAACCTGCGGTGCTGGGGACCCACTGGGACAAAGTGGGGACAGGGGTGCCACTGCTCAGGGGCCGGTGGGGAACTCCTCTGTTTGTCCAGTGCATTTTTATCCAGTGGAAACCGGCAGCACCGGCAGGTAAACACACCCGGCCAGGCGATAAGGACCCGGGCGAGGGTGCGGGTTTGGCCTCCCGGCTCTGCGCCAGGGGTTGGCCAAGGGACCAACCCGCAGGCACACACTGGGTCTGGTTTTACTCTCCCAGCCCTAATTCTGCACCAGACAAGGGCCAGAGCAGGGACCTCCGCACCTGTAGAGCATCACCAGGGCAGGAGAGATGTGGGAACACCGGACACGAAGGAGGGGGACGGGGTGAACGTGCCAAATAGCACCTCCAAAACGCACCCCAGCCCGGCACGTCCCACACACAACGTCTCCGGCTCACCCCAATATCCCCCGCCAGCGTGGGATGGGGCCCTGCTATTAGGAACAGCTTTGCCGACCTTCCCGGGTTTGTTGGGACCAGGAAAAACCCGTCGAAGGGGCGGTGGCGTGGTCCCCTTGCGCCCGCCGCTGCCCCGCCGTTTGATGTGGGGCCTGGCCTCAGCGGCCTCGCCTCGCCGGCTCCGAGCTGTCATCCTGGAGTAAATAAAGACCAGCACAATTGCCTGCTTGTTTATTAATTTTTGCTTCATCAAAGGCTGCTTTAATCATCTCTCTCCCTCCTGCCATCGCCTCTCGCAGCACGCACAGCACAAGGACGGGACGGCGGAGCTGCAGGGCTGACCCCGCTCCTGCACCCGTGGCACGGCTGCACCCTCACCCGGCCCTGCACCAGCTACCGGGCAGCCCCAAGCCCACACGATGCTCCCGGGAGGGATGTGCAGGCTGAGGGGTGGCCACCAGCCCCCCCGCCCCCATCACTGGTTTGGGTGGATCTTCTTGTCTTTCCCCTGACCCTAAAGTTGTAAAAGCAGCAGAGGGAGGATTTTTCCCTCCAGGATTTACAGACCCTGATGCCCTTGCTGTGGGTCCAGGGTTCACCTGGCACATGACTGCAGAATGCCCGCACTTCAGAGGAGGGCAGACAGTTTTCCCGAGCAGCTTTTATCCTGCCCTGATCCTCCTCTTCTCTGTCTCTCCATCCCTGATGTTTTTGGATTATTCCCTGCCACATCCCTTGCGTGCCCTGCATCCCACGGGTCCCAGAAGATGCCCAGCATTCTTTTTCCATCAAAACACCCCTCTGCAGCTCCCAAGCACTTCTATGTGCTGTCCCCATGGTCCCCAGCTCTTCGCCACCTCCTTGGGGCTCCCCGCAAGCCCCCACGGCCAACATGAGGTCTCCAGCACACAGCATCCTCCAGTGCAGCCCAACTGAGGCTGGGACGAGCAGGGCGACACACCTCCGAAAGGGCTTTGGGGGGGGAGCCGGGGGAGAGGGGGACAGGGCTGGCTGGTGCATCTCCCCCCACTGATGTGCACAGAGGTGGGACAGGGACCCCACAGGCTGGAGGGTCCCTCCAGAAGTGAAGGGGCTGCTCTTTCCCTGGCACCGCAGGGCACTGTCCCCAAAGAAAGGGCACAGCGCTGGCACAGAGCACGGAGCCGGGGCCGGCGTCTCCCATGCCGCAGGCTGTGCCTGCCCCGAGACGTGGCCGAGCTGCATCATGACTTGGGGCAACGACCTGGCGCCATGCACGGCCCCACCGGAGCCGGCAGCACCTCGCGGGAAGCAGCTGGTGCCGGGACTGGCTCCAGCCTCTCCAAAAATCCAGCCGAACGGGACAGGCCTCTCTGCAAACCTGTCGAGCTGCATTCAGCTGCGCCGGAGCCGGCATCTGTGCACCACCGGCCACCCGTGTGCCGCGTTCAATGTGTGCAGCCGGCGGGACCACCGAAAACTCACTGCCAACGATTCTCCCCGCGCACCCCAGGCTCTGGCACGGCCACGGTCCCCCACGTGTGCCACGGAGGCGGGTGTCCCACCCCGCTGTCCCCCCATTGCCCCCGCCGTGGGGACGCCTGGTTGGGGCGGCCGTGCGTAACAGGTCTCATCAGCCCAGAGCCAGTTCGGAGCAGTTTTCTCAAACGAGGGCAATTAAAGTAATGGGAAAATGGAAAGTATTCATCAGGGAGCTGCAGTGGCAGAGGGGGAAGGCGCTGCGGTGAGTCAGTGATCCAAACCGAAGCCCCAGCGCCAGGTAAACAAGCCGCAAACCAGGAGGTGTTAGTCACCGGCTCCGGCTGCACCAGCCCCAGCCTGGGAAGGGCATCGGCAAAACCCTCCTGCTCCAGAACAGGGTTTGCACCAAACCCCACCAGTGAGAGGAGAGCAGCACCCGCTCCCTGTTGTGGTGTGGAGGTCCCGCCAGGACCATCCACCACCTCCACCTGTGAGGACGTCACCGGGATGCGGACATGGGACGTATGGCTGTGCATCGTCTTGCAGGCAAAGCTGCAACGCGGCTCTTTTTCCCGTGGGGCCGGGTGCCGCCGGAACAGGAGCAGGATGGCCGGGTGCTCCTCCCGGGTGGCCATCGCTCCCTGTGGGACCTTGGGCAAGTCATTTAATCTCTCTGCGCCGCCACTTCGCGTCATTACGGTGGAGCCAGACAGATGGATGCCCAGGGGAGAGGGCAGGATTCATGGTTTGAAGCTGGCAAGCCCTGTGATCCCCACTGGATCCAGGCTGGGACCGAGCAGCACCTGCAAAGGCTCCCCTCCCCCTGCCCTGCACCGAGTGGAGTCCCAGCCGTGGGGGGCTGGATGCAGCCCCTTGAGACAGCTAGGCCAGTTGTGCGGGGGTCCAGAGCCCTCAGCCCTGCTGCCCTCCCTGGGGAACATCTGGCAGGGGAGCCACTGGCTGGGGGGCTTAGATGCCCCTCAGGCCACCCTGTGTCTAACAGGGGTGAAACCCACAGGTTAGAAATCTAGATGTGGGTGAAAAACACCCTCACGGATGGAGGGAAAGTCCCCCGGGCTGCCCCAGGTGCTGCTTCTGTGCCTTACCCAGTGCCCAATCTTCCCATTGGGAAAGACAAAAGGACCCAAGTTTCCCACTGGAGGAAATCCACAGCGCTCGACTGCAGTCGATGCAGCCCAGAGAGGAGGATGCAGCTTCCATGGGGCTGGAAAAGACCATGAGGATGGTCCAGTGCAGCTGTGCTTTGCTGGATGCACGTGCGCACACACACACACACACAAAAGCCGCATTAAATCATGTCCCACCAAGCAGAGACTTCCTCTTGTCCAGAGACGCCAAATACGCCAATTCTCCTAAAATCGGGCCAACGGTTAATTAAGCTCCCGGTCGGGTTATCGGTGACCGGCTCCCATGGCTGCTTCCTGCCATTGGACCTCGCTGGGCTTTAGAGGGAAAATCCAGCTCTTTTGTTCCCACACTTGCCCTCCCTGCCTTTTGGCTGGGCCCTGCCTGGTGGGGCTGGCAGAGCGGATCCCCCTGCGAGGGGAACGGCTGCCTGCCCTGCCGACCCTCCTCTCACCATGAGCCTCAGCGTGTTAAAATTATTATCCTGTGCAAAACCGGGTCCTTCCAGCTTCCTCCATCGCTAGCCCCCTTGGCCACTGCCTCTGAGTTGCCAGCCGCAGTCGTTGGATGTCTGCTCTGCTGACTCCATATAATGCAAGGTTTACAAATGAAAATGTCACATGGCTGTAAATTAAATACTTTGGAGAAACCCATTATAATGCAGCAACACAATTAGCTTTATCAGCCAGCCCAGAGTCATGCCAAAAACCAAAGCCGACTCACTTGACAGGAGCTGCCATCCATGAAACCAAGCTAACGACCTTAATTATATTTTTAGCTTCCAATTTTTGGCTGACAGTATCCCCAATTACCCAGCCCATAATTTGCCCAGGGACTGCGATCGGCCTACCTGGTCTGTAATTCCCAGGGCCAGCCCTTTTTAGCTCTTTTAAATATTAGACTCCCACTGGCTGTCCTCCAGAATTTCCCCAGGGTTTTTAGTGTTAAAAATTAGCAGAGTTCCTCAGCAGCCTGCAAGCCCCTTCCTGTGAGGGTCCTGCCAAAAACACCTCTTGTCCTGAGAAAATCCAGCGATGCCGGAGGTGGGGACGGGGAGTTGTTGCTGTCAGGTTAAAAACATGTTATCCCATTAGCTGCTCCAGCCAAAGATTGTTCTTTGACTCATCTCCCTTATCTCCCACCCACGCGTTACACCTCAGCACGCAGCCCCGGCACTGATGTCTCCTTTCCCTGCCCCTTCGCTACACATTCGTAGGGTTTTATCCTCGCTTCCGTGCCAGGCCTCGGCCAAGCCAGGTCTTTTCCTGTCCGGCTGTCCTTGCTCTCTGGCTGGCTACAGGGTTTGGGGAGCCGGCCCTGGTTTTCAGTAATGCTTCCCTCTCCTGATCTGCGCTGGGTTTTGGCAAGGTGGATCTTGCAGCATCACCCCCGATGATGCACACGGGCACCTCTGGGGCCTGGCTCACCCCGGGGCTCGCCCCCAGCCCCCCCTGGCACAGCCGCTGCAGACCCCACGGCACGGGGGCTGCCGCAGCACCCGGGCACAGGCAGGCGCTGAGCATCCTTGGGGTGATGCCCCGCTGCAGCCCCGTGGGGAGGTGGCAGGATGAGACTGTGGTGCAAAGGGAGGAATGGAGCAGTGCGGGGTGTAGGGGGGCAACTGAACCCCACCTCGCACAAGGGACTGGTGCAAACGGAGCCGCTGGGGCCCGGCTGGCCCCGGGGAGGGGGCAGGAGCCAGCCCGGCTGCTGCGGGGAAGCGTCCTCCTTGGCACAGACCTGGCCGGGCGAAGGCAGGGCTGGAGCGGCCGGTGGGAGGGTGCCCGGGCTGCAAAGGCAGCCAGAGCACCCACCCGCAGCGGGGAGCCAGGCTGGGCTGGCCAAGGGTGCCATCTCCTGGGGAGACACCCAAACAGCCGGGAGCACGCCCGGACCGGCATTGCATCCAGGATGGGCACCCCTGGGCTGCAGGAGTGGGGGGCTGCAGGAGTGGGGGGCTGCAGCTGCACCCCGGGGGCTCTCCGCCCCCCCCCTCAAGCTGAGCCGTCGCTGCCCTCGGCTCCCGGCTGGGCTGCGGCGTTGCAGGCAGGGCAGGCAGCCAGGGCTGCTCGAGACGCGGCCGCGAGCACGGCGTGGTGGTTCTTCACGGTGTGAAGGCCACGGCACGGCCACGGCTCTGCAGCTGTGCGTGGGTGCTGGTCCTGCACAGGTGTCCGGTGGGCCACCACGGAGCTGGCCGGGCACCTGTCCGCACCGAATGACCAGGCAGCGGCGGCGGCTGTTGTGCACCGGCAACCCCGTGGCTTTGGCAACGTAGCAGCTCTGTGCTTTGCCACGAGGAATCGGCAGCGGTGGCAGGACACGGAGCACAGCCGGGCAGTGCACAGGGGATGGGCGCATCCTGACCCCAACGCATTTGAGAGTACGTGTCTGCAGGGAATTATGGTGAAAGAAATGAGTCCTCAGCAGCCGCGCTCGGAGCCATCTGTGCTCAGCCTCGCAGTTGCCAGTTTCAACCCAAAATGACTCCTCTTCCCCTTCCCCCAGCCCCGGCCCCTTTTTTCAGGTCCCAAAGGGAGCACGTGTGCGAGCAAATGTCTTGGCCAAGGCCCAGACCTGCCCAAGCACAGGGACTGCAAAAGGCAGACAGACTGGCTGAGGAGAGGCTGGGAGGAAAAAAATCCCAGCAAAGCTGCTCAAAGGGAAGGTGAGGCATCCCCCCCAAAGTTTTCAGAGCCAAACATTATCCACCCTGTCTGCCTGTTACCTGCAGCTCTTCCTGCGGCAATTCCACTGGGGCAAAAGCACAGAAGAAAAAAAGATTTTATTGTTGGGACAAAACCAGGCTCTATCACCCAAAATGGACCGTGGCACCTCTGGAGCCTTATGCGGATGGGTGCTGAAGGATGCAAAACGATGCAGGGGGAGGCAAAGCCATGCAAAGGGATGCAGAGCGATGCACCACGCTGGGAGACTGCATGAGGAACTGCCAATCAATGCTCTCCCACCAGTGGCACACCACAAAGGAAGGGTTTAATCCAGGAACCCAGAACAGGGTGCTGGCAGCTGCTGCCCGATCCCTGCCTGTGTCCCAGAGCACAAGGGTGACCCCAGGCAGGGCAGGCTGGCAGCCACCGCCTTGGCTGCGAGACAGCAGCTCACAGGGGACCATGTTTGAGCGTGCTTAAGAGCCACACACCGCCCTTGGAGGGTGTGGGAGGGCGTGATGCTGCTCGGGGCACAGAGGGTCAGGCTGCTGGGGCACCGGTCACACCATACACCGAGAATTTTAAAGCTGAAATCACACTGCCTGATCTCTGCTCAGCGAGGAGGGACAAACCACCCCCAAGTGCTTCTCACTTCCCTCTTGAGGACACACCAGGGTGGAAACTGCAAGTCTCATGCTGCTATTTACAGAGGCAGGTTTCCCCTGCAAAGCCCCGAGAGCTGGAGGGCAGGGCTGGGGCCATGGCTCCAGGGCCACGCTCTGCCACGCTCGAGCAGCACAGGCAATGCCAGAATCGTGAGTTCCTTGACCATCAGCTGTAGTTCTGCGGGTGAATAGGCCGCAGGCTCTGCCGTCTGCCTGGGGCACAGCGCTCGTGGGACGAGGCCAACAGCTACGTGCACTCAAAGGTGCCTTTTCCCCCCAAGCCCTTTCACCATGCAGCCCCTCTCCCAGCCAGGCCTCTGCCTTCCTGCTCCCTCCCGGGCCCCTCCACAGGTCTTCCCAGTGGGAGACTCAAGCCCAGCAGTGATCCCGTCCTTAGTGTCAGATGCACACGCCGAGCCACGACACGCGGCACAGCATCGCTGCTGCAGTGTCCCCATGGCCATGGTGTGCCTCCTCTCCCAGTCCTCACTCCAAGCCCCGTGGTCCAGCGGATGGTGCCGACACCGATTCCCTCCCTCCTGCAGGAGTTGGGAAGTGATGGGCCACATCCAGCTGCTGCAGTGCTGAGCAGCCAGGAGGTGCTGGGCTTCTCTGCTTTGGGCTTTGTTCCCTGTGAGCAGGTTCAGCCTCTGACATCCCTGCAATGGACACAGAGTATTACACCCCGCAAGCGGCCTTTTGGTCTCTCTCGGTTGCAGATCACCATGCTAAGCACAAAGTAGGAGTTTTTGAACTGAACGGAAAAAACCTTGACGCCGTCCTGCTGATGTTTATAGAAAGTAACAGGTATTGCTTCTTCCTTCCCCCTTCAGCTGCTTCTGCAGAAAGGTCCCACCGGGCCGAGCTGAGTCACTGTCCTGCCGTGCTCCCCACATCCCTCACCCCTTCCCGACAGCCCGGCCGCGGCCGCGGCACAGCCCTGCCTGGTACCTCTGCCGGAAAGGGGGAGAAACCTCCAGAAATGAATGTACTCCAGTGGAAGGGGGGAAACCAGGAACCGCACAGTCCGGCACAGACGTTCCCTGGTATCGTGCCACCGGGCAGATCTACCCGGGGTATTTTGCTGGTCGGAGGCACCAGGACAGTCGTGGCAGCGATGGCAGCCCGCTCCCGCCTGCGCCGGCTGAGCGAGGGCAGATGCTCTCGGCAGCACAGTGCGGTCTGAACCCCACCTCTAAGGCAGCCCTGGGGGTGCCGCCTGGCTGCTCCTCCGCAGGTTTGCTGAGCGAGCCCATTCTACTTGCAGGGTGAGGTGAGATCTAAAAATAAAAATACAGCTATGCTCCTAGAGGCTGCCAGCAGTGCAGAGGTAGCTCTTTCCTTCTGTGAAAGCCAAGCTGTGTCGCTGTGTCGTTAATGCTTCGTGCGCCTCCGCTGCCAGCAGAGAGGGCAGTGCCAGGCCCCGAGCCCAGCCAGGACCTCGGTTGCCCGCGCAGGGCAGCACAGGACAGCGCAGCCCTCCTGCAACCCTCCTGCCTCTGAGACACAGGCACACTACAGAAAAGCAGCGTTTAAAGCATCTTATTTGGGCCCACAAGATGTTCTAGGTGCCGTGAGCAGGAGACAGGCCAGTGGCATGGGCTGGCCATCCTGCAGACAGGGAAAGGATGGGTGCACAGAGCGATGCTGGGGCCCAGCCGGAGGCAGGGCAAGCTGCAGGTGAGGGTGACGGGCCCTTGGTGCCGTGCAGCGTTGGCCGTGACACAGAGCCCCAGCGACGGGGACTTGTTCCTCTCCACCTGCAGCCCCAGGCAGTGGCATCCCCTGTGGCTGCGCGGCCTCTTGCTCTGACATAGCTGTTCCTCCTTGGCAAAGCCCGGGAAAGCAATAACCCACAGGGTCGCCTACGGGCTCTCCTGGCCCAGGGTAAGCGTCTCTTCTCTTGCAAAACATCCTTCTCTGCAGAAGGAAACGTCCCGCAGCAGCCAGGCAATGCAAGGGCAGGTGCCGCAGAGCCCCCATCCCTGCAAGCCCCTCTGCAACGTGGCCGCCTGGCCCGGGACGCCCCTCCCCGCACCCGGCGACACACCGCCGCCCCGCAGGGTGCCCCCCTCCCCAGCCCCCGGCAGCCCAGGGCACCCAGCGAGCCAATGCAACGCGCTGTGCGTGTGACCAATTTGCATCGAAGGGATAAGGGGAAACCCCAGGAAACGCATGGCCCAGGCATTAATCAAATCTATCTCTAATAATAAACCTCCCGAGCCATGTGCAGGCTTGGGGCTGGAGCTCGCAGTGCAATGGCAGGAGCCGAGGGGGACTAGACGCCGCGGGAGAGTCAAACGTGAGTTACCCCATGGAGGGGCTGCGCGGGGAGATGAGGGTGAGGGGCTGGTCCGTGCCAGGGCTCGGGGCCACAGCGACGTTTCCAGAGTGCTGGCTGGGAGCAGAGGGTCTCCCCGGGCTCTCACTGGAGAAGCAGAGCCACCACAAAGGGCTTCCACCCTGCTGAAGACAGTCAGTGCCACGGGGCTAGAGATGAAATGGTCGCTTAACACTTTGGATGAGGGGTCCATAGGGGAGTTCGGGGTGCTGGTCCCTGGTGGGTGCAGAGGCAGAGTGGAAAATATCCTGGCTCTGCTGGAAAATGCACGGCTGCAAAGCCCGGCCACGCCATGCTGGGAGCACCACGCGTACTTTGAGGATCCCTGGGGAGGGGAGCTCAGCCATGGGGCAGGATTTTTCCTAGACAGGGTCAAACACCACCTTGGACCTGCCCTGGGAGCAGAGGGGAAGGACCTGCCCAGCCTGCAGCCCCCCCAGCTTAGGCACAGCCCCAAATCTCCATTTCCCATGCAGTTATCCCATGTGAAACCCCACTGCAGCTCAAGGACGGCCAGGCTTGCCGCCATCCCCAGGGCTCACTGCCGTCCCTCGGGGTCTCCTCTTTCTTCTCTTTGGGTACAAAATATCTTCAAAGAGCATCTGAGTGCACCGGCCTGAGCCTCACTCTGCCCTGGGGGATGCCTTCAGTCAGCTCAACAGAAAGTAATTATTTAATTTTGTAGCAATGTTAATTGAACAACTGGGACTATCAGGCCAGCATCCCCTGTGCAGAGTGGATTTATCCCTGAGAAGGGGAGGGTTTTACATGTGCTGCCCCAGGTAGGAGCCAATTCGCAGGAGAGGAAGCCCGTCCTCAGCCCCTCTGCAGGAAAGGTGCTGTGCGGGCAACGGCAGGACAGACGGACGTGCAAAGTGCGCGACTGCTGCACACTCCCAGGTCCTAGAGAGAGAGAGAGGAGAGATCCCCACCCGAGCACAGGGGGGTTTCTGTATAAAAATCAGAGTTTGGCTTTGCAATGGCTGGGGAGCAGCTGCCGGCCGAGGCAAGGTGCAGCCTTTGGGCATGGGGAGGCCAGCGCCGTGCTCCGGCATCGGGGAGTTTTAAACCTTTTGAGTCCTGTCAGCATTGGCAGGAAACAGCTGCGGCTCCCCAGCGCGACTCCGCAGAGGGATGCGGTTGCCCACGAACCCTCTCGGTCAGCAAACGGTGCATTTCCACGGTGGCCACTGCCGCGCTGGGTTAGCGCTTCCTGCAGTTGCTTGGTCGCGTTTGCCCCAGATGGCACAGCGCGGGGGCAGGTACTGCCGAGCAGTGGGGGATCAGCAGGGGCACGGCCAGGGACCGGGACCATCGCTTGGGTTGCCTCCAAGGCCAAACCCCGCGATGGCACAGGTAAGCCACAGAGATATGGGACATGCACCAATATTTCAGCTGCTAATAAGCAAATACTCATTAGCAAGCTAATTCTTAAAATTGTAAGTCGTTAGCTAGATTTTTGTGCCGCTGAGGGCTGCTGCCGGTGCCTTTGGCATCACATCCAGCCCACGCAGGCACCGGGTGCACTGAGGCGGGGGAGGATGGGACGAACAGCTCTGCCTGGGGACAAGAGCACGTCCACCTCCAGGCATCCCAGCTGGTGCTGGTTAAACCAGCGCCTAAAGCTCTCAGAGAGACGCCCCTCCTTCTGCTGCTTAGGGGAGTTTTACACATCAAAATCGAGTTTCATTATGATGCCAGAACACCAAAGGGAGATGTCAGAAATTACACACAGGATGGCATGAACCGCCCTGATGCCACAGAGGAATTCAGAAGTTTCCAGAATTAAAAATTGTTTCAGATGACGTTGCTAGTGGTCATTCTGGTTGCATTTCTGTTATTTTCAGAAAGGAATATAAATACAGGAGCAGTTCCTACTGCTTTTACTCCTGCAGGCAGTTGCGTGCATCTCCAGACCCTCAGGGCACAGCCCAGGGCCACCTATAAGCCAGGGTCCCCAGGGACCAGCACAGGACATGCTCATGGAGGGTTTTGGTTTGAAGGGATGGCTAAGCCTGAAGCAGATTTTGCCATATGCGCTTGCCCAAGCCTAGGGTCAGAGAGGGCTGGGGCGCAGCCGGGCACCCCCCTGCGAGGGGTCCCAGCCCTAGCAAAGGGACGAGGTGGCCACCCCATACCTACTCACCTCCCGTTCTGCAGCCATGGATGGGACGCACGTCAGGTGGGATGCCATGAACAACTGCACCGATCAGCAGTACTGGGACACCCTTGTCTGCCAGTGCATCCCCTGCAGCCTCGTATGCGGCCGGCCCACAGTGAGGAGGTGTGCTGCCCTGTGCGGTGAGTGCCGGGCGGCCGGTCGCGGGCAGCGCGGGGCCGTTGCCTGCGGGGCTGTCCTTGGACCGAGCAGGCAGCGATGGGGCAAAGCTGGGAGGGGAGATCAGGCCCTGGGATGAACCACAGGGCAGGCTCCAAGCCAGCTCAGCTTAACAGAGCTTCAAGCCAAAACCACTGGGGAACGTGACAGCTTCCCAGCGATGGGCTGGGTCTGGCAGCAGCTCAGCACAGACCAGGATCAGGTTGTCCATGTCTGTTCCTCTCCTTTCTGGGGTCACAGGGAGCCTTCCCAGAGCTGCATCGACACTCGTATTCCCCATAGGTGACACCCCACCCTCCAAAGGCAGGGCCTCGAGATACATCAGGTTCAGTTGATGTGGATAATTATAAACTCGGGCTGTATGTGTGTAATGCTGCACTGTGAGCCTTGCGCTGGGGCAAGCACCAAGGTGCAGTGATAACAGGTAAGGAAGAAGAAAGGAAACAGATGCACTTTGCACCCAAACCCTGCGCGTGGCCCCTTGCTCCCCCCCGCATCGAGCCGCAGTCTAGGACTGCTGCACCCTGTCCTGGGGCCAGGGACCCAGCCCTGCAGCAGGGCTGCACGTAGCAACAAGTCACGTCTCCCTGTTGAGGATAGGAGATGCTGCCCCCGGGGTCCCAAGTCAGTGCTCGGGCAGGTTTTGGTGTGTCCTGAAAAGCTGTGCAAGCCCCAGGGCGGCAGCAGCAGGTCCAAGAGCAGCAACCAGCAACTTGCTGCCGCGGGTGGGTACGGCTGCACGCGTCTGGCTGCGTACTGTCCCCTCCCTGTGCAGCTGACGGCAGATGCCTTTCCCCAGTATTCATCATACGGCCAAACAGCACCGCGAATCCCGTGGGTCTGTCACCCTGCCAGCCCTGGAGAGGTTGTCAACACTTACGGCAGCGTGCAGGTCTCGCCCTGTGTCCGTCGGAGCCGTGAGCTCGCTCAGAGCGGCCGTGGGCTTGTCCTCACACGAACCCAGGCACCGGGGGTGGTGGGAAGGCAGTGGTTTGGGAGCCTCATGCTCAAATGACAGGGGAGGAGGAATACTCAGGACACCGTGTTCATCTCCATCACACAGAGTCCATGGACTGTAACAGGAGAGCTGGCTTCTACTACGACGAGCTCCTGAAAAGATGCATCAACTGCACCACGGTCTGCGGGCAGCACCCGAAGCAATGTGCCCCATCCTGCGAATGTAAGGCTGCGTGTGAGGGCAGGCAGAGCGGGGATGTGGGGCAGGACCCCCCAGGGCTGGGCTGGAAGATGAGCCAGGGTATGGGAGCAAAGCTAAGGAAGGGGCAGCAACCCCCCTCTCTTTGTCCTGGAGGTTGTCTGTGTGCGCTGCCCTTTCACTGGGACCGGGGAAAAGCAAAGCAGAGAGGCTGTCTCTCTCCTGTTTTCTCCATCATACAACTGGCTGCTGGTTCTCCCTCCCCAGAGAGGGCAGCGAGCGCGTTTTCTCTTTTGCACATTGGTGTTTTACAGACCTGTCCTTCGGCTCTACCAGCCAGGGGCAGGATCAGCAGTTGCGTTTCCCACCTTGCAGAGCTGCCTCCAGCCCTCGGGGACGGGGAGTAGGAGGGGATGGGTTATTTTCCCTGAGATCTAAGTCCCACACTGGGGTTGAGAAGTGATCAGTGGAGAAGGGAGGGGGGTGGGAATGGGTCTCCTCTAACTTGCCATGGAAGAGAAATGCAAGCGAACAGAGGAGGTGCATAGCTGCTTTCAAATTCTTTCCAAGCAGAGTGCACGAGTGCCATTAGCAACAGCATTTCCCTGTCAAAGTCAACAGTGTGAAACTTGTAGTCGAGGGGTTTCTAAGCACACTCATCTCTGCCTGGCCCACAGCGGGTGCCTTGGTGGCCACCCCCCCTGCGCCAGCCGCCCTGGTCTCAGCCTCGCCGCCCGTGGCTGTGCTGGAGCAGAAGGTGTGTGTGGAGCAGGAGCCGTGGCTGGTGGTGTACCTGCTGCTGGGGCTCTGCCTCTGCGCCCTCATCTGCTCCCTGCTCCTGGGCTGGACCCACCTGCGGAGGAAGGGAGAAGTGGTCTCCTGCCAAGCCAGCGCTGGGACCTGCCACTGCGGGGAGGACTCCTCCAAAGGTGAGTGCTGGCTGCACTGGGGGGACTGGAAGAGGATGAGGAGCGTGCGGTGGGCAGGCTCCCAGGTACTGCTGGGAGGGCCAGAGAGCAGAGCCAGGTCATAAGAGGGGTAGGCAGAGAAAGCAAACGACACGCAACGCGGGTCAGTCGGAGCCCGGAAGAGGAGCAGGACGGAATGCCCGTGCCCGCATTCTCCATTGTAACTCCCTTCTCAGTCACTCTCTTGCAAAAATAAAAAGGTCTATCTACTGATGTATGTATATGCATACACATTTACATACGTACACCTCAAAGCCAGTCATGCTGGATGTCAAAAATCACAGAGAAAAAGCCCATGAGCCAGTGTGTGGCTTGGAGTCACTCTCCAGCAGAACTGTAATTCAAGCCATTCCCATCTGCTTTGGTCAAAGGACATGCTGGCACGGAATGTTCACTTTTAAGGGAGGCCGCCAGGTTCAAAGAGATTTACTGTGTGCTTTTTAATACCCCCAGTCTAACCTTCTCAGGTCTTGGATGACAGAGCAGAGCCCTTCGACAGCCCATAGAGCGTTGTGGGTCATGCTGCTGTGAGCAGCCAGCCTGGACGCTGCCGCACCATTCATTTGCATGTGCTACAAAACCAGCATTTAATGAAAAGCCTATTTACACGTAATGTTATAAATATTACAATTGCTTTAGTGCTAAACCTCCAGCCTTCCCGTCCAAGGCACTTTCCAGTTTCCCGCTCAGACTTCACCTCCCAGGGTTGGAGGACTAGGTGTGAGCACACAGGCGATGCGCCATGTACAACACAGTGCCACGGGCTTTACCAAAGTGGTGGGACACAGATGTCCTCTTCAGTTCCAGGATCAGCTCTTTATAGGGTCTAGTGCGGCACTGCAAAGAATTTCTTGGGCAAAAGGTGCCCCTAAAAACCCTTCAACTAATACAAAGTTTGTTTGCAGATCGTCTGGTGGAAGCGGGCAGTGTTGGTGACGGATCCACTGGCAGCAGGGTCCCAGAGCCAGTGGAAACCTGTGGCTTCTGCTTCCCTGGACACGGCTCTGCTGTACAAGAGAGCAAATCATGCCACGGCACCTCCTATCACATAGGGGAAAGAGCTGCTCCCTCTCACACCGGGATATGCAGCACGGGAAGTGCTGGGGCCATTCCCAGCCCTGACGATGGCCACTTCAAAATCATATGTTCTCCTTCACAAGAGAAGACGCTCACGGCGTGACTGTAGTGAATGTTCCTGCACAGGATCAGAAAGGAGGGATGCTCCCTCTGCCTCCAAAACACAGCTGCTTCACCCTCTCTTTCCAGTGACTGTAATGGCTTCTACCAGGACCGGTGGACCTGGCACAGTCTTTGCCCAAGGGCTGTAGGCTGCAGCCAGTACTGATTTCTTCCACTCGGGAAATGAAATCCTCATTATTCTTGGGCACTCACAGTGACAGAAGTCACTTCCCATTTAGCAACGTCTTCATCCTCCAACTCGACCTCTGCAGATTCCCCTGTGCGTCCCAGTCAGTGGAAGTGGGGCTTTTCATCCTGGTTCCACCATCAGCATCACTTTGCCTCTGCAAAGGGTGTTGAAGCAGAGCCAGGATCAGACTGTGGTGTCCACTGGTCCTCGTGGAGAGCACTCCTTTCCCACTACCAACACAAGCAGTCTACAAACAGAGCTGTAAGCATCTCAAACATGGACTCAGACCCAAGAAGTTACTCGTGGAAGTTATAACGACCACTGAATGCCACTGCCATGCACTCAGGAGTGGCACGTTTTCTGACTTTAACATAAATTTCTTTACAGGACAGAAAATTTAGCAGGACACCATGTGGAAAACTCCACCAGCAGCCTTTAACACTGCTTGGGAGGGGAGGACGGGTCATGGGCGACGGCAAGGCTTTGCCTTGTGACAGACACGATGCTGCATGGGAGGAGCTGGGACAGGCACCAAAATCCCCAATGCAATTGGATTTAAATGTGAAAACTCATCCAAGGCTGAGAACTTTCTAAAAGACTGGATTTATGTATGTCTGGTTTGGGTTACTCAAAATAGCTGGTAAAAGTGATGAACCAGCTAGAGATACAGCTGCTCTGAGGGAAGATTTTTATCTGACCTGGCTTTGAAAGCTACTATGGAAAAATATGGGTTTCAGCATGTAACTTGAAGTTCTCATTTTCACTAAAGGACAGTGTAGGAATTTTTTACTTGTTGAGAAATCACTCCGGGTAGGAGCTCATCCCCTCCAATTTCTCAAACTAGAGCTTCAGACTTGGAAGAATAAATATGAGTCAATATATGCACAAATTGGTGCTGGGAAAGTATACAGCTGGAGGAAGCATGAGCAGACTCTGTCCCCTCTATATTATGTATCTAAATGTCAGTGCTTTCTTATCACTAGCAAAGGCAACGCCTGAGGGGTGACTGTGACAAAGCCAGTGCCATGAGTGATGTCCGGTCACAAAGCAGAAAGGCATTGGGACCACATGAAACCCATTAGAACTAAAAAGTGCAAGAGATTGTTTAAGGGGAGGACTAAGAGCCTGCACATTGGTCCAACAGCTGGTATGTGGGACAAAGTTTTGCTGTCTTGAATTGCTCCAGAAACCAACCTAACAATTCTCCATCTCGTTGCCCTTGCATATTGCCTTTCACCTCTTCCCCCCGTTTAACAAAGTCCTTACCCCGCAGTAGCACAAGGGATGAGTTTTGTATTGTATTGAGGGGAGAAAATAAGCCTTTTCAAAACTGAGATCTCATTTTACTCAGATGGGTCTCCTAAACACGATGGGTGAGCCCTGAAGGCCACCACCCCACGGTGCGATGGGGAGAGCAAGGGCTTACCCATATGCACAGTGAACAAAACACCAGCCCCGGCCACGAGCAAGCTGCTGGCAGGGTACAGTGAGAGCAACAGCCTCCACCTGCTGGGCCTCCCCCAGACCTCCACTGCTGGGCCTCCCACCCTCTCTTGGCACCCATAGTCCATAGGCCTCTCACCCTTCATTCCTCCTCTACATCCCTCTCTCTCAACCCAAAGACCCTCTTGGCCTCGCACTTCCTCTTGGCCTCCCTCTCCCCCCTGGCATGTCTTCTCACCCAACCATCTCCCCTGGGGCCTCCTACACCATAGCATCATCTTCCACGGCCATAGCTCCTGTCCTTTCCCTCCTGTAGAATCTGCTCCAATGTCCTCTGGTCTCATGGCATCAGTTCCCATGGCCTCAGCTCCCATACTGTCTGAGCCCATGGTCCCAAATACCATGACATCATTAGCATCCCAATTCCTCTAAACCTCCCCAGAAGCCACCTTGGCTGACACACATGCTCAGCCTCAACTCTTCCTCAGCCTCCCACCCCATTTTGGACTCAACTCTGGCTCAACCTCAACTGTTCCTCAGACTACCACCCACTTTTGTCCTCCCACTCTCTTTTCGCCTCCAACCTTGCTCGGCCTCAACCCTTCCTCAGCCTCCCACCCCTGCTCGGCCTCAACTCCTCTTCAGCCTGCATCTTTGCTTAGCCTCATCTCTACCCCAGCTTCCCCCAGTCTGTTTCTGTTACAGCTCAGCCTTACTCTTTCTTGCTCTCTGCTCTTGTTCTGCCTTTCATCTCCTACAGCCTTTAGTCTCCCTGAGGCTCCACTCGCATTCCCACTCAGCCTCCGCTCCTGCTCATCCTCACACTCCTCTCCTGCCTCCCTCAGCCTTTTGCCCTGCTCCTGCCGGGCTCCTGTTCGTGCTCGCCCCCCCCAAAGCCTCTTGGCCTCTCCTCACCCCCCACTGCTGCTCAGTGTCCCACTCCCTCCATGGCCTCCTGCAGCATCATGTCCTCCACTCTCACTGGGCCTCCCGCTCCTGCCCAGCCTCCCCCCAAGCTTGATCTCCCCCTCGATCTCCCCAGCGCTGCAGGTTCTGCCTCTCTTCCTCTTCTTGGTCTTCCCCCACCCCAGCCTCTGCAGGGTGAAGGGGTTTTGCACTTACCCTGGGGCAGCACCAGTGGGTCCCCCCGGCAGCAGGGCTGGGAAAGCCCCCAGCCCCGTGCCCTCCTCTGCCTGAGCGCTTCCTGGCAAGGAAGGGGAATGAGGAGAAGGAAACTCCTCGTTAAGCAGACCCGGTGCCTCGTCACGCTGCCCCTTCCCAGCATGGAGCTCCTGTGGGCAGTGCTGGGGACACCTTCTTTAAAAACAGGATAGAAATAACTGAACCCATGCCACCAGTTTTGCAATAAGGGCATCTCTTGAGGATCAAGAGGCATCAATTATTCAAATGAGAAAGCTTTTAGGAAAGCATTTACGCCAGCGAGCACCAGGGCTCAGCCTGTGTGGCACTGGCAAGTGGCAGCTCCTGCTCCAGCCGGCCCAGGTGGCCACTTGCCTTCTCGCAGCGAGGCAGAGCCTGGGCTGGGCTGTCCCTCTCATCACCGCACGGCCCGGTGGCCCAGAACCTGGGGAAAATGCTTGTCAGAAGCAAAGTCCTTCATCCCCAATACGCAAGAGGGGAACACACAGGACACACACAGTTACCAGCGGGGAACGTGGAATTAAGGGCACTGACTTGGAGCAAGAACATCCACCTGAGGCGATGAATCAATTCTCATATTTCTGCTTTTGTTCAGGTTTTCGTTAGGCACCAGCATCGAGTAAAGCTTTATCTCGTCAAGTGGCTGAGGGACAAGAAAATATTATACCAAAAGCCACTTTCTGCCTATTTTTGTGCCCCACGTAGAGCCGTGTCCGTTGCTGGTAGATAACAGAATACCCACTCCAACGTGAGCCTGCATCACCGCACCAGTCCTTGTTTTCAGTCTTTTCTGCAGATGCTTCCTCGGAGCAGACCAAGCTGTGCTGATGTAAACCTGTACCTCAAAATAAACAAGCCAACCCCAAACTGCACCCCGAAACGAAGAGGGCAGCAGCTGAAGCGGCACAGTCATTATTCATGGAGGAGGCAGCCGCTCACTGCTGTCTGCCAGCACGTTAGGGAGGAATAACTTCATCAGCCATTCGTTAGCGTCTAGCTGCACAGCAAGGAGCTTTGCGGTCGGCATCTTCCTGAAGGTGACGTTAAGAGAGTTCTGCACAGAGAAACCTCCTGGTTCTGCAGGGAATAAACCCAGGACGAGCTGAGTGGCTGCTTCTGAGGAGATGCAGGGTAAGAGAAGGCTGTGTTTGAGAAAAGGCACGAGGAGGGGCAGCGCTGCTCGTGTGACAGCAGCTGCTCGTCCATTTTTATAGGAAGAGGGAAAATGCCTTCTCCTCCGCTAGCAACCTGCACTGATTTACTGTTGCTGGAAATAGAAACATGCCTGGTACGATTCGGGGAGAGGCATGGGGGGCGGTGGGTGGTGTGTGTATGGGGAGGGGGAAAAGAAAAGAGTAAGAGCTTTCAATACACCAGGAATTCTGTTTTTGAAACCAGAAACAGAGCACTAAAACCTACCTCGCTCTCCATCTCCCACGGAAAACCATCTGTGCTGGTGCAGTTGCACAGAGCACAGCCCTCTTCACCAGCCTTACAGGGGTGGGGGAAAAAATTAAGACTGATTTATATGGCTGGCATCGTCCCTAAACAATTTGTTTCTAAAGGATTAACGAAACAGACTGCATTAGCTCCGGTGGCCAAGCGCGTGCTAGTGGAAAACAGAATGCATTTGTTCAGGCTCCAGCATGAAAAAAAAGCAGCCAAAGGCTCAGACCTCGGCATCACAAAGCGAAAACCATCCGCCGCGCGGTGGCACTCCTCCTCCAGCAACAGGACAAGGTGGGGACGCCAACTGCAGCAGCCCTGGGAATAATGAAAGGCTGATTCTTGTCTTCCTCTGCAAGCTTGCTGCATTATTAAAAGGTAGCAGAAAGCGTCGTCAAGCATCTGCACGATACCGTGCCCAATTCGGGGAGGGAGGGGCCCCCCTTTCCTGTGGGTGCACCATTCATCTGCATTTCTCCAGCAATTTTTCATTTACGACAAGAACGCTCAGGTTAAATCTTGCAGCACCCAATTACAATTGAAAATTATTTCAAGCGTGACGATAGGGAAAGACAGGTTACAAACCCAGAGTACACCATCACTCCTGCAGCAACCGGGCTGCCGAGGTAACTCCCACCCTGTACAGTACATTTTCTATGTCTGATTTGCCATTCGAGGTGCTTCAATTAGTTGTCCCTTCTTCCTTCCCTGTTGCAAGCTGTCGCAGAAATCTCTTGATGTACAAAACTGCCTTGTACTCTTCCAGTTTGTGTACAGATCAAATGCAGTTCCACCGTCCTTTGGTTCAGCTGCTCTTGAAGATGCTGATTTAAAAACCAAACTAACTTGCTTCCCTCATTTTCCTCTTATTTCCTGTTTATCAGACCACTTTCCACCCCTGTCTCAGGCAGGTTAGACACCTGGGACTCATTGCTAGAGTACAGAATCTAAAAGGTTAGACCCATCCGTGTTTTTAACCACACTGGTAAGGTCGAAGAACGGCTGTCTGGATACATATGCAGAGCTTAATGGCCTTTTTGGTGTGGCTCTTGCACCAATTTTTCAGTGTCTAACTCTTACACGTAGCTCTCTCTAGGTTCCATAAGGGAGAGAGAACAAAGCTTTTTGCTCGTTTCAGCTGTATGTTCTGGCTGGTTTCTCTCACAGGCTGCGATCCAATCCGCAGCCCAGCCTCCTGAGAGCAAGATACAGCACACCAGCGGTTACCGCCGGTATCTCGACAAGCCAACGAGCTGCTGTAAAAGGCAGCGATGGAGGGGGAGAAAAGGAGCAAAACCGCGTTAGCGACAAAGCAGGAGTAAGCTGGTGCACCGAGTGCTGCAAGCTAAGGACACCGCTACTGAGGCTGTGATTCTGCAAGAAGAGGACGTGAGGAGTTAATACATGGGGGAGGATTCAAGGAACCAATACCAGCCTAGCACATACCAGCAAAATGTGTTGTTTACTTAAAAACCCGAGTGCACTGCAGAAGTGCTCAATAGCAGCAGATCTATCGCTCAGTGCTGCCCCCAGCAGCAACCGTTTCTAACAGATGGTGCATTTTTCAATACCGAGGTTCTTTCAAGTGTCATATATATATATACACACACACACACGCCTTTGGAAGGCAGCAGGGGAAAAACAAACCAAAACCAGCAACAACAAACCAAGCAATTTTGAGAAATTCGAACTTATTCACAAGATTTAAAAAAAGAACCAAGACCACTCTTACAGTATAAACACGCCAATTCATTCATTTTTACTGATGGTTGCATTTATGAATTTCATTCTTGTGAAAAAAGGGAATAAAAGGAAAAAAATTAAGAAAATAGCTATTTATAGAAAACAAAACAAAAAAGGGCTCAAACAGAAAAGAATCTGTGCTGATGCTTTTGATGAGCAGTCCGATGGCATTAAACATTACCTGTGCAAGCAGGCATGCTTGAAAACCTGTCTTAGTGCTGTAGCTTCAGTTCCACAATCCAGGATTTCTTTTATGGTTGTTGAAAAAAAAGAGCCTAATAGTTTCATACTGTATTTATTTAATAACTAAAATTCACAAATAAAAAGATACTTGCAAAGTCCTTTAGTTGTGTCATCCCCTCCTCCTCCACTCTACTGCTTTCAGACCCATATGCATAAAAAATGGGCTTGGATTTTTAATTTTAACTGTTATATGATTGGTCGTTGGAGCTGAAGCACCAAATGGAGAAGATGCTTTATGGAGATGAGGGTATAACCCCTTGCCTTCCCACACACATTTTGGAGGAACATAGGAGATGTACCAGTGCCCGGACTCCTCTGCTCCCATTTCCCCCACCCAGAGCATTCCTTTCATTTTATATTTCCTCTGTTAAGTGACTGACTGTAGCCTCTTTTTTTTTTCCCCCGTTCTGTCCTTGCGGGACCGCATACACGTTGGACATTGTTCATTTCTTACTCCGCCAGGCTTTGAGTCAGTGTCAAGTAGGTCCTGTTACAGCTCAGTGCTAGTTGTTTTGTAATGGGTCTTTTCATTTCAGGTAGGTTTGTGTGTCGATTCAGAAGGCTTGCTTATTTTCTTCCTTGTTTGTATCTCACAGGCTGCTGGATAAGGCTATTCATACTCCAGGAACTGTTTGTGATAGAACAGCAAATATCTGCAAGAAAGCAGAGGTACAGTTTCAGCTTTCTACTGTGCGTTGGAGCACATTAGTATTTCCATTGATGCGATCATAAAAAATGAGGACAATTAATTGTTTTTCTTTGCAATTTGAAGCAATTCCAGGGACATGCCAGTTCCCTGCAGTAACCATGGATGAGAAGGAGGGAAGCCAGCTGAAATAATTTTACCAGTGACTCAGGAAACTGAACAGTTGTACACCAGTCAATCCTCTTGTACAATCTATTTAGAACCTGAAAGCTCCAGAAGATTGAACCCTGCTATCGTGACACGAAATACAACTGAGGCGCTTTAAGATGCAACTGAGGCGCTTTAAGATGCAACTGTTCTTTTGGAGTCACGTTATCAAAGCATCAGACACTTTGGACTATTGCAACCTGCCATTTACTGTTACAGAAGCGAAACAAAGCACTAGGCGTGTGGGTGAAAACTCATGTGTCCCAATGAAATCCAACTCAAATATCTAATGTCTCAATCTGTACTCAAATCTGGTGGTTTAACAGGATGAAATTCTTCCTGTCCTTAATTACTTTATGCGTCCTACTACATAACAGAGCCCAGCCCTCGAGCAGTTCTGTGTCAGAGGGAAGCGGACTCATCTCTACATATTCTTTACACGCCACACACTGACAGGGTCACTGCATGACTCTTAAAATGTTTCAAAGCACTTCTGAGACCTTCCAATTACTATCATTCCATCCCACGCCCTGTGGACCTTCCCTTATACAACACAGATCTACTTAGTGTCAGCCTTTATCTGAACCAGGAAAAAAGGATCAGAACTCAAACCAGCCTTTAATGAGGTGGATGGGCAGCACTTGCGTTGCGTATCCTCTCCTCCTTGCCTATGGCAGTTTCTTCCAGACACACTCCATCTCAGGGCAAGAGCTAACCACTTGTTATTGAAGAAAAACAAACTCCTTTTTCTGCTGACCTCAAAAAGTTACTTTGTCAAATCATTTAACACTAAAAATCACACATTACAGGATAGATTTTTTTTTTTTTTACTTCCTGGTTGAAGTTCAAAAAAAAAAGTGAAAAAATGGGAGAGATATGTTAAAAAAATTATGAACTGAACATCTGTGCCTGCAGCAATCAACAGAAATGTCAGGAATAATTAAAACAAGAACAATACTGGCTTATTTTTCCATAGCTGAAAATGTAAAATGAAGACTTCAGATTCTAAGTTACCTTATTCTTGAAACACGTACCAGTCCCCAATGCTTCCCTCAAATGCAGAGCACCAAGCAAGATACTTCCCTTGCAAGCTACTGCTCTGCACTCCCAATACTCGTCTAATGCAAATATCTGAAACCACAATGTCAATCTGGAATCAATTTAAAGCCATGAGCTAAGAAATGGCTCATGTTCTATACCTGCCTCCCACATAGCCTTGCCACTCCAGTTCACAGTATTTTCTTAATGGCTTTTCTTCAAACCTTTTACACTCATAGTAATCCAAAGGTTCTGCAGACAAAGATGGGATTGTGTCATGGAGGGAAACACTTGGAACACCCCTGCTCCTGCACTGGATGATCGTATCACTTTGGTTTTCAGAGTCCCTTCCATTAGCAAGCAAGAGTTGGGATGTGAGCACCAGTTACAGACACTGCAGAGTCAGCTGACGTCCCTCGTCCTTCCCCTCTTCTTCCTTCAACAAATCCAGCATTATAAAGCAACATTCTAAAGCGCTGATACATACACAGAGACATTAGATATCCAAAGAGAGAAATTCAGTCTTCTTTATGATGAAAGGGTCTTTTAACTGAAAGTAAGGAAAACTCAAAGGTTGAAGTTTCCCTTCCTTTCCCCTTTCCAGTTCACAACTTACCCTTCACTGTCTAGCACATCCTTAATGCTAGCCTTGGTGATAATGGCATCATCACACTTGAACCACTGGTCCTTGTGCTGCCGGATGAAGCTGGTATAGTGCCCACTCTCCAAGGTTCCCTGGTGATTAACTACTGCAAACAAGGAATACCTGGTAGAGAAAAGAGTTAATGAGTAAAAAGATCAAAAGGGGCAAAACAAGTGACATTTTAGGCAAAAGCTTGTGTTCATAAACACATATGGCAATAGTAAAGGATCTGATCCATCAATATAACACCAGCTCTTAACATTAACTGGGAAGAGGGCATCCTTGCCGAGGGAAAAGATCCACATTTTTCTTTTTCTGTCTTGCTACTACTGCAACACTCCAGTCTGATGACAGCTGTCAGCTTTACCAATACTGGCTACCAAAGATTTTTCTTCTAAACTAAATCAATATTGATGCATTCCTGAGGAGGACTGCTGATTATCTAGCCTGGCCTTCTATTTCCCTGAATTAGTGAACCAGAAAAATGTATTTGAGGTATGGGGATAGGGAAGGAGGTAATCTTAAATATTTCTAGTGATAAATTGCTGTACTGATCAACTGTTCTGAATCTGGAAAGTCTGTACCTATTTTGAAATACTGAGTCTATTCAGCCTCAACTTCCAGCTTTCAGATGCTGCTGTGCATTTGCCTGCCAGCCTGAAAACTAGCAGACATCTCTGTGCCAAAGATACTGATAAACTAATCAACTTGCTCTTAACTTCCCCTCCCCCTTTTCTTTTCTTAAAAAGAAGACTGAAGTCCTTGGCTCTTTTGTTCTAAGGTAAGATTTTGTTTCCAGTCTTACATATACTTGCGGCTCTTTTTCGAATGTTCTCCACTCTCTTTAACTCTTTCTTAAAATGCTATCCTCAAACTGGGATAACAAATACAGCCACACAATGGTAAAATAATCTCTCTAATCTCCCTTGATATTGTCCCACTTAATGCTCAAAATTCACAGAGCTCTTTTGACACAGTGGTGCTGCAACAAGGCACCTATTCAGTTGACTGTCTGCAGAGCCACTAGAAAGTCACTCTCTTCCTAGTGGAGTCCTTTAATCCAACTAGGATGGACACCACTCTTTAGTCCTGGATGGAAGATTCTAGGATTGCCCCAGCTGTTTACTGGCACCCCCAGCCTACTAAGCAGCCCAGATGCCTCTGCTCTCATTACCTGATCCTCTTTGTTGCTAGCAACTTCTCCAACTTAAGTCATGTGCAAACCTCAAAAGTGATCAGTTGTGTTTTCTTTCAGATCTTTGCTGACACTATTGAACACCAGACATCTAATGAATCAATCACTATAGGACCACACTTAACACCTGCCTGGTATGACAACTGCACTAAGACTAGTTAGCTAGTTTTTAAATCTATTGTGTGATTCCAGTTTCTTAATGAAACTTTTAGTGCCAAATAAAGAATTTAAATACACATCAGCACATGACTGTAGCAACCAAATTTGTAATCTTATAAAAAAAAAAAAGGTAAGGTTTGTGTGATCATCTCTATTCCCATAAAGCTACGGATATTGGTTTCAATTTCACTCTCTTTACATTCTTGAGCAAGTCCCATATCAGCCTGTCATTTATTTTGAGTGGAATCAATACCTGGCCAAGAGACCCCAGAATTACTGGAGTCATCTACTTGGGACTTTGAGTGTCAGTGTTCTATAAACTTTCTTTCAGTCCTCTGGAAGTCCCTTTGCTATTGCAATAGAAATAGGATTATTTAAAGGAAACACCCATCCCTTTTAATACTGTAACCGTAGCTTTTCATTTAATTCACAGACTGACTGCGGGGTTATCACCTCCAGGTCTGAAAGTCAGCTGCCACAAACCCACCAAAAGGCAGGCAATTGTAGCAAATGAAGCTTTATTTTGCAACGGTTCAGACTTACTGTGCTGTCAAATATGGTAATGTACTTCGCACTGCAGGATATACAGCAGACTGTTTATCTCCTAGAAGCCAACTACCTTTCACAAAAGGAGTCATGGAATGAACCACTTACTTATTATCATTGTTTAGACTATCCGTCGGCTGCTGGTATTGCCCGTTCATTCTGCTCTCTTTACTGCAACACACACACACACAAAAATCCAGTCACTTAAAGCAGTGGCTTCCCAAACCGAGGAAATAGGTTTTACATGACACAGCCTGTTTGCCGAATCCAGGTCCTTATTCAAAAGCACAATGCTGCTTAGCAGCAGAGAAGGTCTGCTGATTAGGATGCTAAAGATGCTTTATTTGTTCTCATGGCAATGCTACATAAGAAACACCATTTCTCCTCCTGGTCAAGGCTTCTGTGCTGCAAATACAGATCTGTTTACGTCAAATGCCCTATCCAAAAAGCTTAAAAACAGGTTAAGAAAAGATTTGTTTTTTAAACCTGGAAAAATATCTAATTACATCAATCCTTTATCCTGTGATGGGTCAATCATCCTGGCTCTGACTTGTAAATTCATTTTGTGTTTTGACAGCAGCAATAGGATTATGCCGTTGATTTCATAGCCGATGAAATTCAGATTACTGAGTTATGCCTGCTGATTATCCCATCTATATTCCATTATGCTCGATACTTTTCATCAGCAGAGCCTGTTCTATCCAGGGAGAATTCACCACAGATGAACAGGGAAGTCTCAAAGTCTCCAGAATATTCTGGAATAAACCATATCTTCTTGATATAACGCCATTTAACAGAGCTTCAGGGCTCTCCTTTCTCTCCTGGCACAAGCATCTACTTTTTGGGGAGGGGGGGTTGGAGGGGATGGGGCAGGGCAAGCTTGAAATTACTAATAAAATTTTAGCATCAAATAGAGCCCCTGTGTTACGAGATGCCTATTTTGGGGCTTTCTGCATTACTTCAGACATAAATGAAGTCTCAATATCCTCTTGCGTATTTGAATGGAATATCTGACAAATACTCATTAACTGAGCTGATTAAATTCTTTTCATAAAGGTGTATTTATATACATGTCCTGTCTTTGACAAACCTGGGAGGTGGGACAAGTCTTACTGTTTTTCTTTAAATACCAATTAGAAATATCTATTTTAATCTCACCTATGGTTTTTCTTCTTGCAGCATTCTTTAAACAGAAGTTGAAGGTACAAAACAAAAAACCCCAGATTTGCACGTGTGCAGGAATAAAGAGGAAGGTTTTTTATAACTTCAGAAACACTAGGTTAGGCAGTACGTTAGGTCTAGGCTGCCTAATTACATAAGATGACTGGTGGGTGGGCACTCAGATGATGGGACCAAAGCAGAGATCTGAAGGCATGATGGATCTGAGTCTATAAATTTAACATGCAACCAGAAACATAACACACATTAATTAAAAAAAAAAAATTAAGGTTTAAATATAAAGCCTTTTCTGACACACAAAACTCAACAGTTTATTACTTTAGAGAAGATGCACATTTCAAGGAGAAGCTTACAGCAGAAGTATCATCATACATACTGTTCTATAACCTTGATTCAAGGATGTTCCATGTTTCATGATGCACATGTATGAACTGGTAAACAGTTCTGTCCAGGTCTTTGGGGGATTTTGAACTTGGTACACACCTGGAAGCCATGAATGGTGTCATGTCCAGCTCCAGCGGAAATGAGACATACGTAGTGATCTTTCGCCTCAGTTTGGCTGAGTGTTCAAACCGCTGGAGACAAAGTGGAAGAATTTTTTTTTCTTTAGAGAAAAGCTAAGTTTTCTGTCTTTTATAAATGTCCTAAGCTTAGGAACAGTAACATGAAAACATATTAGCAGTCAGTATCCAGGGACACCCCCAGATTTTTTCTACCAACTATGTGGGCTGGGAACCCCCGTGTAAATCCTAACGCATTTCTACCTGGAAAATAAACCCCAATTTGTGGGGGAAAAATACAGTATTAATTAGATTGTTTACTTTAATATCTAGACATACAAATTTATTCCCAACTGGCATTAAGGAAAAATATATTAAACAGAGAGAGTACACACAGCCTTTACCCAAACCAGTGTTCATTTGTACTACGCACTATTCAAATATATGGCTGCAGCCTACACTAGCACACAAAACTGGTGACAATGAGAGCTTGCCATCAGATTCACACGCTTAATCCACCCATCCAATCGTCTCAAGTGACAGGAGTCAAGCCTACACAGGAATACCAATTCAAATTAAGGCAAAAATGGAATATGATAATAAAAAAGCCTTGTCCCCTCGCCAAAAGGAGCCTGCGATACCCACCATCCTCCTCATCTTCTCAATTGAACATTAAATGGAAAGAGGAACAAATAACAGAGAGATGAATGAGTTTCTATTTAAAGGCAGCTTCTCTCCCCATTTCTCAGAAATTCTGCTCTATTTACACTTCAAGTTAATTATTTTCCAATTGTGGTGCCATAACAATTCCCTAGCAACAGATCCAGACGTGAAAAGCTGAGACTTCTGTAATTCTTATCTTTTGTGTTTCTTTTTTGCTTTAACACGTGAAATGAAATTTGCATTTTGCATGGACAGGACAACACAATCACTTAGGAAAAGTAATTTATTTTCAAAAAAATCCTCAGTCATTGTGGATAACACAAATACTGAAGTGAGTGTAGGAAAGGGGTTGAGCACATTCACATTGCCCTGCCCAAAGAACAGAATCACCTAGGCATATCTTGCCAACGACTCTGCAATAATGAAATAAAAATAAAAAGTAAAGTAAAAACAAGAACCCAACACCCCCAAAACTCCCCCAAAAGCCAAGCAGCCAGCCAAGCACTCCTGAAACCTCAAGTCACTCATGCAAGAATGGTCTTCAGGAAGACCACAAACAGCCAAAGAACAAAGGAACTGTGCTACTATCTATATTCAGGCTACTATCTTTGGCATATCACATTGCATATCGTCTTGGTTAATGCTCAAGGTGCAACTGAAGAACTGCTGGTATATGGGGATGAACATCTGAAGGCACGATTGTCCCTAACAGTCTGAAAATGCCTCTAAGTTACAGGAGAGGCAATTCTTTCCACCTGTAACACCTTTTTCCAGTAGAAAACAGAATCAATCCTTTCTCACAAATACAGACCTTCCTACGGCATTCTGTTTTCATGTCAAGCCCTCTGCATTTTATTAACAAGCTTTTGTACAAGCCAGATTTTGAAAATAAATTTTAAATTGCTGCTATGCTGGATACAGAGTTTGTATGTAATTTAATGATTCCAAACTACAATCATTTCTTGAATACAGTCTGTGACTTGCTCAGTGAGACCATGACACTATAGTTACACAGATTATTAGATTTTCCAGTATGAACGTACTGACCTAGCTCAGAGAGCTACTGGAAAATAAATCAGAAAAATTGCCTGCATTCTATAGCAAAGTTCAGCACACACTTTGCCATGACAGCTACAAGATAAAGGTCTACTTCCAACACTATTAAAGATACCCAGGTGTTTTACCAAAGTTCAAAGCCTAAAAACCATGTAAGAATTGAACAACTGAATGAAGTCTCTGGAGCAAAAGGCTGGAGTGTGTGTTCTTTCAATTCACCATTCCCCAACTGGAAAGGGAAGCAATACAAGCCTTCATTTGTACACAGCACATAGGCTGGTGTTTTAAAATCTGTTTCCAGTCACCATGGCCGTAGGTAAAATGCTGTTTTTCTTTATGTAGCTGATGTGACATTAGTATCATCATCAGATAAGCAGTTTCTTGAAACACTGGTCATAGTAAGAGCTGAGGCCAGTGACCATCAGTTGCTGCCTAGCAATGAGAGGACTTCGTCATTCTGTCCCAGGAGACACTCAAGACCTTAGAGGTCTGCATCTGACAAGCTCAAGCAGATCAAAGATGCAGTTAAATTACCATGGTGGCTGCTTCTACAAAGGCCTGTGGCATCACTTTTCAAGGACCCTTTGCCTTTTGACACAGAATGACCTTCATCTTCTGCAACAGCTGCTTACTTTGCACCACAGTCAGACTCTTTATATTTAAGACATAAATTGTACAGGACTAAACTATCTGAGGGCACCAATCATTCTTCCAGTAGAAGTGTAGGGTAAAAGTATTACCATCCAGGATGAGTAAGTGTTATTGGAGATTGGGTTCTACGCTGGCTCTAGTATCGTACTAGCCTTCCATTTTGTTTCTAGATTCCGATTAGTTAGGTTCCCACAAACATACTGCAAAGCCACATTATAGATAATGTAATACTACCTTAATAGAAAATCTGGCTGGGTGTGCAAGCTGTTCTTTGTATAATTTATAGCATAAAAGATTAGTCGGTGAAAGCCAGAAGATACATCCAGGAATTTAGCTCACCCTCTCATAGAGGAATACATGTCCTCTGCTCTGTCTGCCCCCTGTGAACTTACTTTGAGATGAAAACAGGCCACAATGGGTAACTTCTTCATAGTGAGTTGTTTGGTAGATTCCTGGTAGCTATGGCAACCACTACATTTGATTTTGGCACTGCTTCCTAGATGTTCTGGCCTTGTAAACCTGAAAAAATATTAAAAAGCAAAGGGATACACAAAACGATCAGACAATTTTCCACACATGCTGAAAACACTTCTTTTACTTGTGGGTCACTGGCACCACAAAAGACAGAGTTCACGGCTTAAGTGTCATTTTGAAAAAACCCAACACATAATAAAGTGCTATGGTTCAGATATCCAAATCTGACATTTGTCATTGCTCTGCTTGGGAATATTGCACTGAAACGCATCAGTGTCTGAGAAAGGAGCTAAATATATTCATCTCCTACAACAGGACAGCTAATTTTCATACAGATAGCAAAGATCTTTTGTTTTCAAACCCAAAAACATTGATATGGAAGTTCCGAAGCAAGATGACACAAATTTTGTGCTCAGCTGCATGCTATCTGCAGGACACTCTTCTAGCTTGTAGCCCTCCAGGGCTAGGATCAAAGCTCTGAGATGGAAAGGGCTGTAAACACAACACTCTTTTCAAAATACAGCTATCTTCCAAGAAAACCCAAGTGTTGACAACTAGAAAAATCTCTTTCAAAATTTTCAGACAGAACTGCTCAAGGGAGCTATAAGAAGAGACCATTACAGAATAGGGAACTGCTTAGAGAAAATATACTACACCTCTATGTTCTCACAACACACTAAAAGAAAATATCTCACATTTTTTCAGAAACTGTCAGCCAGAAAACGCCAGGAGGATGGACTGACTGCTAAGACTTTTCCTCCAAGTTTAGACTTCCACAGGGCAAATAAATCATCTCCCCAGAGGCTGCTTTACAACCAGGATTTTTGAGATTAAATATTTTGAAATATAATTGAACATTTTACACTAATGCACACACTAAGCACATGAGGACAACATGGGATCAGCTCGTCACTAAGTCTACCTCATCTCATTCAGTTTATGGCCAGTGCAGCCTCCAGCATTAAAGTGATCATCACAGTGTCTTGGTCTCCCCTCTTGTTTGCAGAACAAAATTTCCTTCAGCTAGCCTACATACCACCATTCTCGTGTTTTGGAGTTGTTTTCTGATTTTTTTTCTTGTCTCTGTAAAAAGGCTTATAAATTTGTTGGTTTTGTTGTTAGGAGTGCCTACATCTTTCTGATTTTTGCCATATTCCTGCTCAACCCTTCCTTCTTCAAACCAGCTTCAAGTTGCACTGCCACACTGGTTCACATGAAGTTACAGACCTTCCCTGTTTGACTCTAATATTCACCCTGCTTGCTAACTTTTGAGTAAAAACCTAGACTCATCCTCTTTATCCATTAGAGTTCAACTTCTTTCCAAATTCCATACTCTACCAGAGTATTTTTGAACCTGAATGTTTTTCCTTCCCTATCATCTCTCTCTGATTCTACTAATCCCCATATTGAAGAAAATCACCCAAATTTGACCGGTTTGCCTCTTGATGCATTCCTGCATCATCAAATTTTCATTTGTACTAGTTCCCTTATTTTCTTAAAATTATTGATCTTAAAAGTATCAAGAAGGTTAGAAATCAGGTGTCAGAGGCTGTGACTTTTTATTTCAGAAGGATTAGCTCTGCCCCAGGCTACAGGTAACCTCTTCCTCAGACAGGTATCTTTGTCAAACATCTGCATTTGCCACAAGAGAATGATTTCAGATCAGCTAAAAGATCCCAGTATATGAAGCCATATCATTCTCTCCAGTTACCTGTTTCCAAGATGCCTAAGTTTCCTGCTCAGAATTACCTTTTCTTTTTGAAAGCTCCATTCCTTTAATTCTTAATGCCATCCCCGCAACTAAGCTCACAGTAGCTGACCCTCAGCTCTGCTTAGAGCAAAATCACATTCATACTTGGTGTTATAATTTAGACAAATATTAAATGCATTGTGAACTCTTTATGTGCTTGTTTAGCTGACAACCAAGAACATGGAGACAGGCATCAGTGGTTTCAATCGTTTAAAACCACATCGCCTGGCAGCAGCCAATGTAAAATCTGGGATTTTTTGCATCACATGGCAACTGGTTTTGATTGCTTATTTTGTTAGGCCTGCTGTTGCTCTGAGCCTTCTTTGCATTCTCACTTTCTCTTATGCAACAAACAAAAATACGTATAAAAATGCTCTTTGGGAATAATGCCATGACAAAGCATCACTTACTCCCATTGTTCAGTGTCACCTGGAGAACAGAATAAAGCCAAATTCTTTTTACCCCACCAAAATTGTACTTGTCTCATTTCATACCTTCGCAAGCAGTCTGTGAGAGTGGTGGTGCCCGATACATGGCTTTCCCCATTTACGACACTGCCATCACTCCCTGGACTCAGTGGCCAGAACGGGGTGGAGGAGCCTGGCAAATCCAAACTGATGTCCCAAAATGGGTCTATCGTTGTGGAAACGCCACTATGAAAAAGAAAGTTTAATAAAAGTTTAAAGGAAGTAAAATTAACAGTCTCTCTCACTGTAGGATGCACACGAGATACTTTTAAGAACTATGGGGATCTACATCACCCCTAGAGGGCACTCAAAGATGCCAGAAAATATAGTTGCTCCAGCGTGTTTTCCCACAAGGGATTGTTTTTCTGCATATTTAAAAGCCAAACGTTTTAGGAAATGTATGTGATGTACTAAATGCAAAATATAGGCATTTAATACATTCTCCCACTCACTGGAGCCCTGTGACTCAAAGTGCACATGCAGGGTTACTCAGAGATAGAGGTGCTGGCCATACTCCTGACCAGTATAAACCAGCTAACACCTCTCCCAATAGGTACGTGCATGCAATCCAACTAGTTTAGAAACACGGTTCTCTGCTCAAAACATGGAAGATGGTGCTCAGGACTACTTCAATAAAGAGAGCTCCAAATACTTCTGCTATACACTAATGCACTGAAGTAAGCTTTGCAGTTCATATTAGCATCTCTTACAGCATTTGGAATTTGAGAGGCCAAAGAACAACTGTATCAAGAAGTAGCGTATGTTCTCGATCAGATTTCTCTACAAGACAGCTGAAGACAAGCCAACAGCTAAACTATGGAAAAACCTTCTCAAAATTTTAACTTGTGTTGACTCAAATCTTTTCTTCCAGCATTTACATTTTTAAGAGAAGTCCAGAACTTCAGAGCTCTAAGCTCCTAGTTTGGAAGCGTTTTCTGTTTGCATTCATAACTCTTAATTTTTTGAGTTCTCTCTTCCTCTAAAACTAGTGTCTTTCACTCTGCAATCTCATTAAGCTTACAATATTCTGCCTTTTCTCCAGCTTGATTTGTGCAAAAGTTGTCAATTTTCAAAAGAAAACTTCTTTTGTTGAAGTTTCATCAATGCTAATATTGTGTCATAACACATCAAGCTTTTATTATCATATAAGGATTCCATGGCTCTACGAGGCAAAGAACAAAATTTCATACGTTTGCCTTACAGTAAATCTTCTGCAAATCTCTCCAGGAAGCTGAGAATAAAAGCAGATCCAAACAAGCACAGCACAACAGTCCATCTGCGGGACGGCGTGCGTAATTATAAAGAATGCAAGACAGAACAAAAAAACAAGAACTCTGACTTCTGCACTATGGCAACACCAAACATCTTGAAAGAGAAGTCATCTTGCTCCAGTACACAGAGCAGAACAACAAATACATTTCTCCTGACTCTTGTAAAACATTCACTTGCTGGCACCTGAGATTATATTTGTATCAGCCTCTTTGAAACCTCTCCTGATGATACACGAGGCTCCTAACTGAAGGAAAATATGGCTGCACATCAGAATATTCTTCAAATGTAGCAGCAATTACATACTTTCAAAACCAAAGATATCTTGGAAGTCTTTTCCTTATGAACTTGGGAAAGACCAACCTCTTGCAGACTATGTTTGTAAGACTAAGTTTATGTCCATAAGCCTGTGGTACTTTCCAGGTAGCTTTTTTGGTATGTCTTAATATATGACAGTTGAATAGTAATTAATTGCATTTAGCTGATCCTGTATTTAAACAGTTCTTGTCTTACTGGAATTTCGCTGCTATTTTATCGGTATTCAAGAAAGAAAAGATTCAGTACACTGTTGCACTGGAGGGTGTACAGCTTCAAATCAGAAAAAAATTACTTACTGGCAGACTTGACAGGTAACATCAGACTGCAGTCCGCCTGTGAAGATTTGGTCTATGATGCAGTTACAGTGGTTGGGGTTGTTGGCCTTCTTCCCATTATCATCACCTGGAGAAATGCAAACACAAACTCAGAAGTCAAAAATCCTCCTAGGGAACAGTGGTTTGTCTTGGACTGTCTCTCCAGTAACTCTTTATAAGGCAAATTTATAAACATACTGCAAGTTCACAGCGACAATATGGAACCCTAAAAATGTTGTGGATTAAAGAAAAACGAGGAAACAAGACGAGAATTCCTAGCAAAATACAGAATATAATCAGAACGTGATTAAATGCAGTTAACTCCTGCAGAGGTGAAGCTTTACACCGTATCAGCTGTCAGCCAACCCTTTTTCAGGGTATAGCATTATCTCCCTTTACAGAGATTTGCTTTGCACTATCTGGTGTAAAGATCAGTTCCTAAGACGAAGGAGATGCCAAAGTGGTTCATGAAAAAGACCATTTAAACTTCACTTAGGAGGGCCACCGTGAAACATTTGTATCTAAACAAATGGCCAGCTCTTTACCACAGAAGCACTAATTTCTGCTGAGGTGAAGCATTCAATAGCACATTACTTTCCTAAATGAACACAGAGAAGAAACGTCAGCAGATGCTACTTTTTAATTCTATCCCAGGCAACTTCTGAGAGTAGAGAGAGAGGAGGAGGTTTGTTAAGACCCATTAACCCCCAGCCTGCTGCCTGCATCCTGTCCTTTCAACATAAACATGTCCCTTCCGTTCAAGTTTTCACCAGTGAGAAAATGAAACATGTCCTTATCTGAAGTGGGAAGATAAGTGCTGTGTCTTCCTCCAGCTTCTTCAGAGACATGGCAATCCCCTAAGTTCCCAAGGGGCACAGTGAACACATACCCATCTTCTAGGCATTATGAACTGTCACTGCAAGTCTTAGAGGCACGGCAACTCATTTTTATGATTTGAAGTGCTGACATTAATACTCTGGTTAGCCTAAGAAGCTGATTTGGCCTAAACAACCAAAAATTTCTTGGCACAATTCTCAGCTTTAAAACATACTCCTTCCGTTCCCTATAGGTGAACTAGGAGTGATACTCTTTTCCTTTGATTTCTAAAACTGTACTGCTTATTTCCTTGGGTAGGATAGATGCAGTTGGGTTTGCTTTGTAAACAAGAGATGCACATACAAACTCAATCACAGCAACAGCTAATTATTTTGTAAAGAACATCTTAAGATGTCTCCCAGTCTCCTACAACAGAAAGTGCTAAGACAGAATCAAGTTTTGCCAGATTTACTAGTATTTTTAACTTACTAGGAAGTATTTCAGTTTCAGAAATTAAATACCAAGATGCTGACTCCTCAAATCAGAGCTTATTACTCAAAAATAATTCATTTCTAGTCAAGTATGTCAAACACACACCTAAAGAAACTAAAAGCATACGGCAAAACCCCACCATTTTTCTCGCATCTAAGTTGATCTGGCTGGAGTCTTCCTCAGCAGAAAGCAATGCGATTTATTTTTTTTCCCTCCAATGAAGCTTTAGAAGTTTGTTGGAAAATATTATGCAAACTGACAGAGGTTCCACCTGATGATACTAAGTGTGGAAAAGCAGACCTAGGTGATACCTACTAAACTGCAATGGGCTACTTCAGTTAATTAGATCCTAAATGCCTCAGAAAAGCTCTTGCTCAGCTGCCCGCTTTAGAAACTTTTGTCTGAATTGCCAAGAAAAGCATATTGTTTCCTTAAAATGGCTCTTGAACAAAATACTCTAAAATTAGATTTCAAATGTACAAGGTTCAAGCTGGGGGTTATCGGACCCAATCTCAGGCATTTCTTGATGGGGATTTCAGCTAAATCTTACTGAACTTGAGATCTTTTTAAAGTCTCAATTATGCTAAGCTAATGAATAAAGCATACAGTATAGAGACTGTACAAGACATTTTTCACCTTTAGAAAAAGATCACTTATAAGCTTTAAAGACTACATGTGGATTTTCAAAAGAAGAATTTACTGGGCTTTATCCTTGTTTTTAAAACTCCACTTTTTCTTTTTAAAGGAAAAACATGCAACTGCCACATCCCTGTAATCTCACCCTTTGAAACATTATCTCCCCCTGTTTTGTTTTGAGGGGGCAGAAGCAGAGAAAGAGTGTCTCGAGATTTTCCACCGGACCACAGGTAACATCCCTGCTGGACACCTTTAACAGACAGCCATTTCCACCTACGGGAGAGAACGAGTACTCCCTTTTCAATTATACAAGTCAATTAGGGTGAGTGATGAGGGGTCTCAAAAGAGTATCCTGTGAGCTTGTTCCCAGCAAAACAGAAGGGCATTACCCACTCAACATTATTTCCCATGACATTTGGTTGGAGAAGACGAAAAAAAAAAAAGATTACCACCTACTCACACTTGTCAATATGTAACAGATGCTGAGAGGAGGTATATTATGCAGCTGAGAACTAGAAGCCGCTAGATTGCTGTGCTCAAGTTAAGGTTCCCTTCAACATTTCTGTCTTACAAAGTAGGTTTTAGTTTTGTACATTTTTGTTTTTAAAGCTGGTCATAATTCCGACTAGGGAAATTAGTAGCTTTTTGTAAGAGATTGGTCAGCACAAATCTAAAACCAAAACTGAAAATACATCAATGTATACACTAATGTAATTATGAGAATGGCAGAAAATTGAGTTTAAAAGTTTGGATTCAAATTAAATGCAACTCTTTGTAAAAGAAAAACAGAAGTCACTACTGCATCTGTGCAATAACTGAGCATATTAACTTGTGTTCAAACACATACGCATTTAATATACTGCTAAAGGTAAATCATACGTAACAACCCTAAGAACAGCTATAGATTACTTTTTAATATTGCTGTTGGTTTTGAAATAAAGAAGTTTTGCCTCCAACTTCCATTATGTATTTTAAATAAGAAGGAATTAAAAAATTGCCAGATTTTAAAAGGTGCATTTATCAAAACAATACATTATGTTAGCTTTCTGCTTTACTTCAGCCCCCACTGACCTGAACATGTGCTCGTTATTCTTTATGACAAAGCAGTGTACACATAAATTTATATGGATCATAGCAGATGACATGTTTCACAAGCATATGCTTTATCAGTTCCTAAGAATATCATGCAGAATTCACAGAGCAGGATAGTGTTTTAGTCCCAAATCTCAGCTCAGCATCCTCTAGCACCAGGCTTTAAATTTGCTTTCTAGCGGTCCTTGTTAAAGATGAATGCAAAACGCTTCATGAAAACTACATAAATGAGGAATAATCAGCTTTAAAGTACTATGCTTTTTTTGTTAGACAGCTGAGTAACATTGGCTGAAGAAAGTTTGGGATAAAAATACAGGATTACTTCAATTTTTGTATCTTGCTTTTTGAGCCTCTGAGTACAAATGCCCATCTCTACCACTCTGCTGCTTGATTGTTGTTGCTCTTGCAATAAAACAAACAAACAAAACATACAGCCAGTGATTTCACTGGGCTGAACATTAACTTTTGAATTGCAGTCTTGCTCCATACAAGAAAATAACAATTCTGGTCGAAGTTTCTCCAAGTTTGAGTATATCTGAGAAAGTTAGTAAACTACAAAGTGTTTGGATGACTGGAACCTCACTCTCATGGGAGTTTGCAGAATTAGAACCCTGAATTTCTTCCAGAGCACCGATAATTAAGATGTATCTGTCATGTTAACTAAAAGCTGACCTAATGCTTTACAGACCAGGCAGAAATACCCATTATTTACATTCCTTTAACAAATGAAGAGCCCTGGAATTCCTGAAGGATCCCACATGAAGAGTGGGGTTTACCTTTTAGATGTTCTTCACAGAAGATCTAATAACACACTCAAGAAGCAACATATTGATATCTGATCATTTTCAGCATCTTCTATAATCCAAACACATTCAGAGACCGAAAAACCAAAGTTGCCATGCATTTTAAAGATCAAAAGCAATACATACAAAGAAAGTGGCCACTACCTACACAGGAAGGCTGTTTATATCATAACTCTAGTGAAGAAGCTAGTATCTGATGTAGAGTAAGGTCCTGAATTTCATTTGGAAGCTTTTGCGGTGAGAAGGACCACAAAGGCAAATGTACAATGACACTGCAGAACTCTGAGAGCTATAAAACCAGCAAGAGAGACCAGAGCAGCACAAAATGCAGCTACAACTTTAAGTATCACTTATAGTAGCAATGTTGGAAAAGAATTCAGATTGAAGAAAGCTCTTGATTTTTTAGTTGGAGTATGCATTTAAGGACAGATCTTGTGCACACTTTGGGTGAATGGTAGAGAAAAAAAGAGTAATTAATAGCTTAGGGTTGGGTTTTTTTCCCCACCAAAATACTACCTTCCACTTAGTCCATCTTTCTCCAGCTGTTGGAATGAAAAACAGTGATGCATAGGCATAACAGACTGGATTCCTTTTATTCAGAAACATTTGATATTACTCCAGCAGCACAGAGGAGCCCTGTAAGTGCTCACAATATGCCCTGAACAGATGCCACAGCTCCACACAGCAGTGCTGGCACAGAGAGCCATCACCCCAAGACCTGATTTACACAGGTGATCATACAGGTATCCTGGGCTTCCAAAACTTCAGATGCCACTAACACAAAGTATATATTCAACCAGCCCTAAAAAACCAACCAACCAAAACAACACAACTACCTGGGCCAGCCAGCCCATATAATAAATCTCAGGACAGTTAATTTTACACTTCTTAGGATGCAATCTTACAAAACTTATCTTTAAATGCACATCAAAATCATGCATTTTTCCTAATTTAGGCAGTGACAGGTATCAATAACAAACATTCACAGCTTTCTCTGACTTGCATTAGGACACTTCCTTGAAAGTTGAGTAAATGGAATGGAAAATGGGTAAGTGACCAATGTCAGCCAAATACCACTGGATATTTATACAGTTCTTAGCATAAGGAACACTGATTTACTTTGGTGCTTGAAGCCTTGGTGAGCACAAATAATATCCAAAGCTAGGGGGTTTTGGACAAAATTTTCCCCATGACTTTATTTTACTTCACTGTGTGTTAATTGTAGAACTTGATTACTATTGACTGGAAGCTTTAAAAGGTTTTTTGATTCAGTAAAATAAATATTTAATATTGGCAGGGGAGGGCATTATTTGCTTATTGTACCTTTAGGACATATTCTCACTATTAGTAATAATATTTTACATATGTATACTTCACATGTGTGTCTGGTGTGCATACGTAAGTATGTAAGTGGGAGAACTTTCTTGTTACAGAGTAAACTAGTTTATTCCAAAAGTGGTTTATCATGACCATACTTGAAATTCTGGTTTAGATGAACTGGTTTGGTTCCCACACAACTGCTCAACCACTTCTTTTAAATTACCTTGATGTGGTACAGATTATTTAACCGTGGTTTAATAAAAGTCCATTTCTTCAGAAACAGAAATTTAAAAACCTAGGTGCACAGATGTCAAGGATCTAGTGCTAATGCCTTCCCACTAGTACCACTGCAACAGCTTAGTTATTGTCCATGCAAGAAGCTCAAACTTAAGGATATCCATTAAATAACTGAATTTCAGTCCTTGTATAGAAAGTAAATGGTACCTTAGCCACAACCCAAGAAAGCTCAGTACTAAAGGTGCAAAACTCCCTAATTCGATTCAAACCAGCTGAAACCATTATGAAACTTGCTACCAAGGCAGAAGTCAATGTTTTTAACACATCTGTGATATCCAACCAGCAGTAGAAGAATCCACACACGCATGCGCACACTCTTTCCAAAGAATGCCTAACATAGAAATTTTTTTCAAAGTTTTAGGACAGATTGCAGTTTCATTTTCATTCAGGCCAGAGAGGCCAAATAGAACCAAGAACAGAGAAACTGCTAGGAAAGCTTGATTTTGTGGGTAACTGCAGAAGATATATCAGATAGATTCTTCATTTAAAGCCAAACCACACTAAGAAAAAAGCCTTTTCAGATTCTTTATCAGTTTGCAAAGAGCGCAGGGACCTTTATTGTTGCATGTTTTTTCTTTACAATTCTGAGAGGAAAATACTCCTTCATGAACTGATCAGGAAATACAGAAGAGATACGAACATCATTTTATATCAAAGATGATGGGAAAAGCTTCAAAATTTGTTAGATCAGTGGTTCAGAAATTTTACAGGAACCATAAAGTATTTCTGTTTGCAGCTGAGTTTATTCAGTGTTAAGAATTGAGAGATCAGTATTTGGACAGACTCTATTCCTTACAGTACTTCAACACTAGTTTCATTAAGCTTATTGAATTTCAGTTAGTGGTTGTCAAATGACAGACAGTAACAATTACAAAAGAACTGTTCTATGTACTCCTGTCCTTAGAAGTACTCTTTTCGGAGAAGGCTCTTTTGGAGGGCATCTATTACGAATGTGAACAAGCACATCTGCTACCATGTAAGACTATTTCAAAGATAAAAGCAAGACTTCAAAATGTTTCAAAGAAGCAGCAGCAGCCTTCCCTTTAGTCCTCTGATAAGCCAAAAAAATAACCTCTAAGTGCCTTTTCTAAGAGTACTAGAGGAAAGTTGAGTGCTTTATAGCTTATTTTTAGTGACTAATGATTTTTTTGTTTGTTTGTTTTGCTAGTATCAACTCTACTATTTTCCCCTTACAAGAATAGTAGAAACTTCTGTGCTTAAGTGAATCAAGCTAGACCAAACATTGGCAGATTGGGAAATTTTCAGTTCAGATTTAGTTCAGTTAACTAACATGAAATACATAATTTCATATGGTATTACCAAATCAATTCAAGACTTTGATACTTCATCTCTAAAAGCATGTCACTGAATATTTTTACTATATTGCACATTTATATATACAGACTAATATAAGATACAAAAACAAATACTTTTTTTTCTTATTCACATTTCTGTAAGCAATTGGACATCATAAATACAGTAGAATAATATTTAAGCAGAACAGCCATAGCCTCCCCTATGTTATTTTCATCAGTCCCATGACACACTGAGTAAGAGTTCTAACTACCTCAAGTATAAATAGAATTAAAATGGCAATTTAAAAGAAAAAGACAGTGACTCACAACCAATGAGAGAACATCACGATGGTGATTCAAATCAATGTACAGGCTTGTCTGCTGCTAACTCTACGTAATTTTTGACATTGGGAATGTTTAATTTATTTAAAAGTCTTTTTCTTTAAGTCTACCAAACATTTTAAAAGGAATTTGCTAAGACTGGAAGACACTACACTTGATTTAAGAAGAGATTGTTCTACCTCCTTTTGATCCAATATTCCTTGTTGATTGAAGACCCAGTACAAGCCTTACCTTTGCAGTGTCTGTGTAGCACATCTAATGCAGCAATGAGGAACTCGTGTGCATCTTGTTGCTCGTACCCTGCTAAATGCCGTGCATGAGTCCATACCAGGTGCAATAACCTATATGGAATGTGAGGAGATCGGTGCCCAGAGTAAAACTGCTCAAAGCAAAGAAAAGGACATGACTGTTAACAAGTTACACAGCCTCAGTGCATTTAATTATTAAAAACTTAAACGAGTGCAATTAGTCGAATATATTTAAACCATTTAATTCTGATAGTCTTAATAATAAAACAGCTTTTTATCACAGACTACTGAAGAAGTGATCTCAGAACTGAGCACCTCAATTTTCTCCCTTGAAATTCCTTCATTTTGTGATGGACTAGCCTAAAGTTAAAAAAAATAACAAAAACCAAACAAAAAACACGCAGGGGGACACAACACTCAGAATTTCCTTACCGATATCTGGCTTTTAATAAAATAGCCTAGGAAAAAAACGCCCTTACATTTGCAAGAGATTACAAATTACATGCCCCCAGAAAACAGGACAAACGCTGAAGATGAGAATATCAGATGCCAACTGCCATCCAGCCCCTGACCCAAGCCAAGGTACCTTTCTGCATCCAACGGCTGCGCTCAGTCCTACCTTAGGGAAAAATTTACAGGCAGGATAGCAGCCTCATGGCAGTGTCAGCCTTTCACTTTATAGCTACAGCAGCGCAAGGCTTTAGAAACAACTTTATTCAGCAGAGCTGTTTGCAGAGATGAAAGGACCACCTCCTTCTTCCATCCCCAAAGTCAGCTGCCCGTTACTGCTCCTGCAGGGTGTCACTGCCCAGAGATCTGGGTCCCGGACCGGGTCCTGCATCTGCTTCTTAATCTGCTTCAGTCAAAATCTGATGAGCTGGCTACAGCAGTGACTGAAATCGCCCCAGGTGATTTTGCCAAAAGCATATTAGAGTGTGTACAGACAAATTATTCAGTCAGCAAAACTGTGATGTGAAACACCACTGCAGAGTGGTGACACACAGCTGGGGAGGTAAATCAGCACAGAAGAGGAGGACAGATAACTGTCTGTAGAAATTTATGGCTTTTTTGTTGCCTTTTTAAAAAAATAAAAACCAGCCAGGTCCTACTTAAAAAAAATAACCGTCAACCCCTCTTCCCCCACTTAGGGTCTGTGTTTCCCTGGGTTGAGGTTCAGCTCTGTCCTTCACCCTCTGCATTTCCATCCAAGTGCTACTGCTGCAATTCTTTTACTTTCATCTTCTTAGGTCCTCACTTCTGCTGCCAATTCTGGCACCCAGAGTCTGAGACTAAAGCCAACAGTCCCTTCCTGAGCAAGCTGACTTCTCTGTCTGTTCGAGAACCCCCGTACTGCGACACCAGTTCCAAAAGCAAAGCAGAGATGCTTGTGGTATCCTGCAGGGAGCCAGAAAAGGCCCAGAAGAGTTTATTCACTTGGCCCTCAGGTTGTATTTAATGGAGTAACATTTATTTTTAGTAAGTGAAAATTTGTAAGTCATTTTGCCTTCCCTAACCTTTGGAAAAGGTATTTGCCAGTAAAGGTTGCCTGCAACACTGCAATTATGTTTTGCCAAGATCCTATCAAATCAATGGCAGTTTATTTTCAGTTACTCTTCCCAAACAGAAGACAGTAAGCAGCAAATATACAGAACAAAAATAAGATTTAAAACCCCAGCAGTACATAATTTCTCACTCTCATTGGAAAAGCAGGCTTCCTTCCCCCTGTCCAGTCTCTGAGCATCTTACATCAGTGCAAGCACAGGCATTGTGCTACAAACCTGCCTAGATAAAAATATACTGTATTTTAAGGGACAGGTAGGCAAAAGGTAGTACAACCTTCTCGTCTAGTCCTCACATCTGTAGGGTTTTCTAAAGGGTTTTAGTGTATTTCCTTGCAAAGAAATTTCTTTATCGCAAGCTCCATTTTTTCCAAACAAGAAGATATACCTCTGCAGCCAAACACCACAAAATGCTTCTATAAATAAAAAGATCAATAGTTAACTCTGATGCCAACAAGAATGACACCAAGGGACTGGAGCAGGAGTATGGTAATTGAAATCTGCTGACGCAGCTGCTGCTCAACATAATTCAGGGAACTGCAGCAATAAAACTTCTCTATTCTGTCACTCCTTACAATTAGTCCCAGAGCTCTCCGGTCATTTTAACCAACAGCACTCTCCATAATTACTCTGCTGCAGACACTAGACCTGCCAGCAGATTTCACATTCTCTAGTGCTTCATTAGGATTAGAAGACTCTAACAAGAAGCTTCATCAAATTATTAGCTATTATCACACAGAAACTAGAAACAGACCTCGTAAGAATGCTGTTGAATATACATGGAAGTGATAGAAAGCTTCACTGTTCTAATAAATCAAAAATTAAACAAAAGAATTCTCAGCACATTCAATAGCAATATTTTAACTGGAATGTATAAAACATCCATCCCATCTCTGCCATTTCCTTGTTGCTGGGAAGACCAGCCAATCCGAGCTGTTCCAATCCATAAAAAGGAAAAAAATCCATGTAAAGTCTTATTCAATCACTACTATACAAACTTTTTCATTAAAGTGGCAAATATAAATGATGATATTTACAAGTCACCTTTAAAACACTTCAATGGCACACTTCTTCCAAACATAAACCAATTTTTGCTTAAATTTGTTTTCAATTCAGCTGTATCGGTTGTTTATATTAGAGAGAACTAGTTCAATTTGAAAAGCTTGGTAATACACTATTTAATTGCTGTTCCAGGAGAAAAAAACAACAACAAAACCCACACAAACTAGGATTCAAAACCTCTATTCTTATACACAACCCAAGTTATCAGTAACTTTCGTTTTTTGCACTTAAAACACTTGCTCTCGGATTCTAAAATGAAGAATCTGTAGGGGATTTAAAGGATTCTAGGCTTTGTATTTTGCATTATTGTTACCAAAAATACACAGCTACCAGTCAGATTTAAAACAAACACACACCACCACACACATTTGCATTCTTTCTCCTCCTCCTGCCAAAACCCACATGCACAGAAGTTTCCCAATTATGCGAACAAACAGATACATTTGATCTACCCTGAACATGTATCAACTAAACAGTCTCTGAGCTTTGTAATCAAGAATTTATAGGCATAAATCCTGAATCGGGCTCCAGTCCAATTTAGGAAGCTAAAACCTCCTCTTAGAAATTGGTTCTCAATTAAGACTTTAAACGCACTGAAAATTTACAACGGATAAAGGGAGTGGGTAATACATGTGCCTTTCAGAAGAACGAACACCAACTGGAGGTTTCCCAAAGAGCAATGGTTCAAGGAGTCAGAAAAAACATTCTGCTTGCATGCACTCTGTATGTGCTATACTTATTTTAGAGAAAAGATTTTGCTAAATCGGCACAATTTCGGTGTTTTCCATTACAAAATGGAAGTCCTCTGTCTATACAAAGAGCCTTAACTACTTTTTGTCCCTTTTACTTTTTTTTTTTTTTTTACTTATTTTATATGTAAGCCATTGCAACACTGTACCATCTTAAGGTACTAAGCCATAAATCATCTCGTTCCTTTTCCTTTTTGTCCTCACTTCTCAACTCTGTATAGTTGTGCTGTGCACTTTGATAGGCTCACGAGGATGAGTAATGATGGGAATAAAGGCAGTTTCATTCTTTACATCTTGAGTGGATGCACTGCATTCTGCTCTACTGCCAGGTATTCTTGCTATTCCAGTCACAGACTACACCAAGATACATATCGGCTAATCCTACCATCCTGAATGGTCACTCTGTAAAGGGTTTAGATAAACCTTAGGGTGTGGACCATCTTGAAATTAATTTTCATTGGTGAAGCAAAACCAAAACACAAATACCAGTAGGTAAAAAGTAGTGCACAAACCCTTTCAGCCAAAAGGCTCAATGAACGGATTCTGTGTGTTCTATCTTCCCTCCATCCAGTTTCACCACTATCTGTTAATCCCAAATCCTTTTCATTCCTTTTCTTATGCAGTGCAATTCATGTCATGATTCTATTGAGAAATAGGTTTCAAGTAGCACAAATGAGAATGTTAATTGATGCAGTCAGGTATTTTTAAAACAAACAGAGCTTCAATGCTTGTCATATTCGCAAGGAAAGCTACCAGGAAAAAAACCCACCCCACAACTCAATTCTGAAAGCCATCTGATACTCATTACTCACCATCAATCTACTTCAAGGTGGAAGAACTTTGTAGCTTCCCATTTATCACAGAGAAATCACACATCCTATATAACTAAATCATCTTAAAAAAAAAAAAAAGGAGCCAAGTGTTTTCTGTTTAAGAAGCAAAATAGCAACACTTGCTTATTTATGTATAGTAAGTTTCATTTAATGTTCAAAACAGTCTCTTTTTTTCTGGAGAGTTCTTACTGGCATGCGTTCACCAGATCCCCTGGCATTCCATTTGCCTCAGATCACACCTTCAGAAAAGAAGGGTGGAGGGAAGATGAAGTTAACCCTTGCCCTGATCGTTTGTCACTGGGTAAGAAGCCTTGGGATAACTACATCAGTTAATCCCGGTGGGAAAGCTAAGTGAAAACAAGACAGAACCTGAACCAAAGTTTCCCCAGTAATTCAATTACAAAGGAATTCTTAACCGTAGCACTGAAATCTCCACTGGTTAGCTTTCCTTCATTCAGACCTCATGTCCGCAAAGACAGCGTAGAAGTCTCTGTTATAACCCCTACATATAGTTGGGGCATGAAAGATAACCGGTCTGCTCCAAAAATGCAACATTTTGGGTTTAATTCTGAATGTATAGAAATTAAAACTCATTGGGAAACTGAATTTTACAATGAGTGCTGACAGAGCTATAAACATAACGTGGAATTTACTGCCTGCAAGTTAAAATATACTGAACTGGTTACAGACACCACAGTTCTGCTCGTGGAGGACTAAGCTCAAGTTTTACCTCAAGGTGGTTGAGTCACATTTTGATGTTCTCCCACAGCACTTAGCTGCGGTATCTCAACATGGAAGTAAGAACAGAGACTACTGTACTGCTATCTTTACAGTCTGCTATCACAGATATGGTTCTTCCCTCATTCACATACCCTCACGTTGCAAAGCATTAATTATTAGAACTAATGCAAGTGTAGGCATGAATTATGATTGGGAAAAACGAAGGTTGAGATTCCCAAAGTTGTGTGTGAAATTAAACTTGATTACAATTGAAACTAATGCAAATGCTGCATTTAAGCCCCATTTGGGATAACAGCCTGTTCTTTGTTACGTGCTTGTACGTAGTCTAGCAAAAGACATCCTAGGCCATCATCAGGGCTCCGCACAGAAAAATGGAAATAAAAGCCATTACCTAGACAGTCTCGATCTTTCCTCCAACCCCTCAATCTCTAATGTAATACTCATTTTCCCCTTCCCAAGGGATTTTTTTAAAAGTGCATGTGTGTAAATAGAATGTGGTGATATTCACAAGAATGAGAATTTATACCACAATTTGATGAAAGGATATCAAGATTATAATAGTACCTTTTTTTCAAATAAGCAAATAAGTTTCTATATTGACAGTGTACAGAAACTGGTATTTCTATATCATGACTGATTTTTTTTATCTAGGCAGAGTGGTATTTCCCCATTTAACTGCACATCTGGTTTCAATAATCTTGCAGCTGCTACTTATTGGTATGCCTGCCTTCTGTTTTTATCTCCTTTCCCAACAGACTCAGGAATAATTGAAAAATAAATCAAAAAAATAAGAAGTATAACATACAACTAATGACTGATAAGCAGCATGAAAAGTTGCAAATTCACATGAGTGCTGAGCAGAAAATAACTTTGTACTGGAATGGCTACGGGGACTTTACATTCCATGTATGTTTAACTCACCTGCAATGACCAAAAAGAATTATCTCTGGTGAAAAGGTACAGAAGTAAAATCAAATTGAAAATCACAAGATAAAGGTAAAGCTATTTTAGCTTAGTCTCAGTTTGAACAAACTTCCATGACAGCACATACACAGAAGACACGCTCTGCGTACAGACATCTCCAGCGATCTTAAATGCTCTGCGACAGCACGTACTATAGCTTTTTTTGGGTTTTGGTTAGTTATTTTTTCTACTTACCAAGAACACAGACCTATCACTGAGGGAAAGGCATAGAACTAGATTTGTTTCTTTTAAAAGACTCATCTTAAAACTAGAAGCCCATTCCTAGCCATAGTCCTGACATTACTGACATGGAACTAAGGTAGTTGATAAAGCTCTGACTATTTATTAAGACTGCCTGTCTCATACAGCACAGACTAGACCTACAGAGAAAGGCACATGGCAAAGCCAGTCACCTGGGTGAGAAAGGGAAAGAGCAGCTCATACATGGAAGATACAAACTGTACCAACACATTCACTTTCCTACATCCTCCTGGCCATTAATGGGTTTCCACGGAAGAGGTGACGGCGAAGATGTTTCTCCCTATTAGAAAGCACTGAATCAAGATCTTTAAAATATTCATGCAGACCTACATAATCCAGTGCCTTAAACCACAAGGTGATATGCTGTATAGTATTGCTTTATTCTCATTCCCATTATCACCCAAAGAGCCTGTGACATATTTTCCAGTTACAACTTGCACCTTTAATTAAAGCACACGTTCAGCTTTAGGACTAAAGACTTGCAGATCAGTCTCAGAAGAGCAGGCAGCACTTTAATTATTTCCAATACCAGTTTTGCCTAAACAACGTGACTTAAGAATACGACTTAAGAGGCCAATAGTTTCCTTTTCAGCAGTTGGGTATTTTTGACAGTAGGGTCTCACTCAATCTTTACTGTTCCGTTTTGCCACACCTTGAAGGGAAACAATTTGCATTCCCTTTATATTTGCAAATAGAACACAATCCCTTTTGGGCTAAGAAACAGCCAGCATCTTTGGAAAGGCGATGCTATTGTGGCAAATGGCACTCACCTCCTGAAAAAGCGTAGACATTTCACAGACCAGACATGAGCTGGGGCTTTGCATTTCACATTTGTGCCTGTCGGAGAGGAAGAAATCTCGCAGCAGTGGAGTGTGGGTAAGTGCCTGGACAATACAGTTCATAAAACATGTGTTCCCAAGATTGATTAGCCCTCGTAGACCTATAAAGACAGAAGGGGGAGGGGATGCATAAGCATTATCAAGTTAACAAAATAGTATATTTGCATTTTTATATAGTTTTCACAATATTGCCAGAGATTTACTGTATATGCACAGCTCCAAGTACACAGTTTTATATTGCTTTAGGTAGGCTATTGGTTTTGATGTACTCAAGTCACAAGCTGCCACTAGCAATTGTTTTTTAAATTTTCAGAAAAAAGAAAGGAAATCTCAAAGTACAGCAACACCAATAGCATTATTTTGCAATGGCTGTTTTGCCATATGTCATCAACATGTGCCCCCTCCCCAAGCTGATATCAAAGTGCAATAACAACAACTGGGAAGTCACTACAGTGAGAAACCAATAGATTTAAATAAATCAGTAAATAAGTTTTCAGATAGTTTAAAAGGCTTTCCCTCATGCAGGTCACATTTTTGTGCTGTTGTAACACACAGTTTTTTGCTGTTATAATGCAACAATCATCTTTCTAAGACAGGCAGCAAAGGAAACAGCCTGACAAAACTGAGTCAGGCTGCGACATCCAATGAAGACTCAGCATATCCTTTTTTTTTTGTGTACAAAACCCGACATTCGAACAAGATAACCTTAAAGAGAAACTCCGAACAACACTAGTTCCACACTTGTTTTAGCTACGTTAAACATTAATCTACAGTATACATCAAAAAATTCAACTTGGCATAAGAGGATTCATCACACCTTAAGTCAAAACGTTCAGTAATGCCCAGAGACGATTTCTTGTGCTTGGAAACCAAGACGCTTAAAGGAAAGCTCTTTTGTTGCACAACAGAAGAGAGGTTAGAAGTGGGGAAAGCTTTTCAGTCATTTGCAAAGTCTAAGTGAGAAGAAAAACATGCTCAAATCCTCGAGTATTCTTCCAAAACGTTAACATAATACCACCATACAGGAGTGCTAAACAAGAAGAGCATCAGGTGGACAAGAATGCTTATTTTTAATCAAAAACTTACTTGGAAACAAGATAAAATACACTGACAGATACAATTCTGGTATTAATTTAAAATTAACATAGTCCTCTTCTGCAATATAAATGGGATTACTAAACAAAGAGTGAACAAAAAAACCCAGGATTACTTGACAGAACGAAGAATTTCCTTGCTGTTCCATAGTGGGGGGGAAGTATCAGCTGGCAATGCTGTGGTAATTAAAAATGGTGCAGTTCCCTTGCAGTACACCAGATAGTGCTCAAAGAGCCATTTGAGCACTTTCAGCAGGAGGAGGTGTGGTCCAGTTGCAGTGTTACCAGAAACGGCACTACATCAGCTGGAACTGCATCCCGAGCTGTAGGCGATGGACACAGAGCCCTTTTACATTTTCTTTCCTGTATCTAATGCAACACTGTCCTCCTTCCAACAGCTTACTCTTGCTTCTATTTACTCAAAGTGCAGGACAGTTTCTCATTACATTATAGTAACTTCTACTGGGCAGAAAGCTTATTGTAATGATTTGCTTTATTTTCATGCTGAGAGGCAACAAGTGTATGCACAACATTAGCAAAGTGTTGAATAGTTAATTTGTTGTAGCAGCTTGAAATACGGTGTGATGCTTTAACTTTGTACACGATCCTATTTCAATCCCCAGTCTACATGTCCTCACAATGTCACAACAGAAAGGTGTTCGTGCTGTGCAAATAGAGAAATATTTGGTTGGTACCTCTTGCCTACCTCTCCCCTGTATTCTCCATTTAAAACTTTTTTTATCTCAATCACAGACTGTGCAAACAGAAGCCTGTAAGGCTCCCTGGACGTGCCTGAGATGCACCATGGTATTCCAAGAAGCAGAAGAGTCTCTCCCTATTTCTCCCTGGAAAACTCGCTTCCTCTGGTTAGTGCCAGAATTCAAAGTCGGCTTTCACGGCGCAGAAGACTAGTGGAAAACCAGTAGTACATCTAGAGACTCACCCTATCACTTCTCGATACCTAATTGAGCAATCAGAAGTAAAAGCAAACACATAAAGGCAGCTTTTTGGAATCATTTATTAATCATCATTTATTACATGCCTGTGGCTGGACCTTCTTTCCCTGTGACCACAAGAATCAAATCTTCCTCAAAGTTGCCACCAAAAGACTAGTTACAGGCATCAAACTCAGAAGGCTCTCTTGGTTTACTCTACTTTCTTGGTCTTTTGGTGTCAGTTTTTCATGGGTCTAACTGTAGCGCTTCATACACTATGACTTCACAGAATGAACCGAGAAAGTAACCTGCAAAACAGACAAGGCTGAAACGTGAATATTGCAAACCCTAAGAAAAAAAATGGTGAACGTAGCAAAACATGAGAACTTACTTGGCTGAAAAGGGAAAAACGTAAAGCAGTATACATCAATCTTATCCTTGAGGGAGCAATGACTGCAGCTGCTATACTGTCTCAAACTGACGTTTGAAATGAAACAGGTATGATGCATTCAACTACAGTTAACATACTGCATAACTAATTGCAGCACCTTGGAAAACATCAAAATTTTATGTACATCAACTCAAAAGCTGACGATTCACAACAATACATCCTCTTGTGCTTAACTTATGGAAAAAATGAGTTTTGCTGGAAAGAAAAAATAGCTAAAAATAAAAGCCTATACAGCATTCTGGTCAATAAAATATTAATAATGGGAAAGACTTGTGTCTGCCACACCTATTCCCTCTCCCTTAATAAAGCCTGGCAATATTTAACTCGAATAGTCAGCATTGCAACATGCAGGCCATAAATTAAGAGTAAAATAATGTGCCAAAACCTCAAACACAGCAGCAGCCCACTTTTGCTAGCATCAACAGTTGTCGCCGCTAGCATCTAATCAGTGGACCATATCTAAACAGAGAAGGGGGTGGTCTGAGGATTGCCAACGGGATCCAACCTCTAGTAATAAAGCTGTGGCAGTTTGCACGCTTCTGCTGCGCTTCATAGTGTTATCTTTATTTGTGTTTCTTATGAACTGTTTCTGAAATGAGCAAGAGCAACCAGTGAGATAATATATTCTCTACACAGATGTGTGCTCTTGTGCTAAGTATAGTTAGCAGACAAGCACTGTTTTACTTCTGAACCTTGCTGATGTAAACGTTGGAATAAATTAATATTGCTGTCAAGACAAAATTATCATGTATGGTATAATCATAAAAAAGAAAATACCCTTTCATCATCATGCGTGGTGTACGAACACTACTCTCATCCTGTCACATGCTGGACAGGCAGGGCGTAAGCAAAGCAGCAAGAAATCTACTTCTGCAATGCCTTGGGCACAGGTAAACTCATCTGGGAAATTCGTTTTATATTTGGTCTCAAAACTAGGTTCTAAGCAGCTGGCTTACCTTTGTCAGCTTCAGTTCTTCACTCTTCTTCCAGTTTTGTTTTATTTCAAATGCTCAAAGTAATAGATCTGCAATACTGGGCAACAACGCTGCTTGTGATGCAGGGAGATCTAGAACACTGGTTCTGCAAGTCCACCCACGCAGGCAAGATGAAAAAACCAAAACAAGATAAGGAAATTCCACTTCTCTGTGAAATGCAACTGTAAAGCTGTTAAAGGTGGGGAAGGGGGGGAAGTGAGAGGACCACACAAGAATACAAAATACAGAAAAACCAATCAGGTGCCTATCTTGCTCTCCTGGAAGAGGTTCTGTTTGTCCCTAAACCCAAGCTTTGTGCTGGGATAGGAAAGAGCAAATAAACCAGTCTGAACAAATATTACCACACAGAAATTGTGATTTATTTGAATGAAGGTTCTGGAAGCAAGAACATAGGTTACTGTATCATGCAGCTTTGTGAGACAATCAGGAAATGATCCAGATCAACTAAAGCACAGCCAGCTTGAGGTCCTTTTTACGTTAAACACAGATTAGCAACACCTTAGAGCAATTTTTTTGTCCCCTACCCCAGCCCTCCCAGATCCCCATCTGGTGTTGATGCTTCTCCGAAGCTCCATGAGACACTACCAGAAGTCAGTGCAAGCTGAGGAAGTGCCCACTGAAGAGTTCAGCACAACCCTTGGAAACGAGCAGTGCAGCATGGCAATAAAGACTTCTAGAACAACTTTGGGTTTTCATCCTATGTTCATACAACAGGAATTGCAATATGATTTGAGAGCATCTTTCTGAAAATGCATTTCAAGGAAGAACTCCCCTATTTCTTAACACCTAAAACTAAACCCAAATTCTCCCTCGGCTCGCAAGTTTCAGGTGCAGACCATACCACCATCACTAAAGCATCACCAAATTGTACTGGTTACAAACCCTGGCCCCAGCCAGGCCAATACACTACTGCTCCACTTGCATGCCAGAAGCAGCATTGTTTTGCTAATGGAGTTAGTGATAGCAATTATTCTCAAAAGATAATCCCTTTTGAAGAAAAGAAAAAAATCTACTCATTTCAGAAAGCAACAGCATGCAGATACATGAAATTACGAGTCTACACAAGAAAAAAACATGATGTCTTTGACACTAGTGATCACAGGGAGTTACTAAAAAAACAAAAACGAACCATGCTGTTTTGGTGAATTTATTCCACAATGCTTCAGTTGAAGCATCCTTCCTCAGTGGCTGCATGAAACCCACATGTAACTGCAGAAATACTGGAGTTGAATGTATCAGAAAAGGTTTTTTCCAGAGGTTTTTGCAAAAGACTTTTTACAAACAAACTTACTGATTACACACTCAGGTAATGAATTAATTTGACAACAGTTTAAGAAAAAGCTACATAAACTTTTGCTGTAGGCAAGTTTGCAAAAATTTCAACCACATGATCTTAAAAACCAGCTTCACAATTCAACATCTCTACTGCCAGACGACAGCATGCAATCTACCATCAAAGAAAAAAATCATTGGGGGAGGGAAGAAAAGAAAAAAAGAAGAGGTGTTTGAGCACAATCTGAGTTTCCCAAAATTTGTAAGTTGTATTCTTTAAATTCAGACAACTTTATAGTTTTGCTTTAGAATTGCTAAAGAATGAATTTCTTTTCCCTTTGTTTATTCCTAAAGGGTACAAGCAAACAGTTTTACCACATTAAATTCATATTTTAATAGGAAAATTTTGACATAAAATTCTCAAAAGTTATCTTCAAATTCACCTGAGTGCTGCCAACCACATCTTGTACTTTTTCTACCACTTCTAAGACACAAGGCAAAAGCATGAATTTATTCCTTCAGTAATAAGCCATCCTATTTAGGTATTATGCCTTCTTTATATTGCAGAAACATATCAAGACAGAAATTGGGGGGGATTTCTTTGACTGATTTTTAAACACTGCAAAAATAGTATTAAAAAATAACACAGACCCCAAACAGCTTTGATGAAGAACACAGAAGGATGAAAAACATTTATGCAAGCTGGTACATGGCTGAACTGAAACACCTGTCAGTGACTATGCTGTAACGCTTTGCTAGGAGGAAGCCTCCAGCAACCAGGAAGGTTTTGCTATGCGCTTTGGTTCCAGTGCCTGTTAGAGGAGTGTATATAGAATAAAAGTGTACGAAACTGTTAGGGATTTCCCCACCTCCTTTCACCTTTATTTCAAGAGTTAATAAAAATGCCCACACAATATTCCGTTGGTTTTTAGGCCACATCAGCAGTACCACTTCAGGAAGATGTAGTGAGTTTGAGAAAAGAATTTAAACAAAAATGTTCTGCAAGTACAAACTTTGAACATCTATAAAACTTCAGAGTATGGTCAAGAACTACTAAAAATAACACTGAAATGAATACGGTCTGCTAGAAGCAAGTTAAAGGTTATACGCACAGAACAATGATTCTGCAGCAAGTTACACACTTGCAGAGAACGTGCTGTATGAAGGTGGTCTCTCATGACCTCGGGTCTAAGAGCATGCAGTCAGCAACAGCAATGCAGGAGAACCTTCAACTTTGTGGTGAGCCCCTTAGGTGGACTTGCAGTCTTACTGCTGGTGAGAGGACACTTCAACAGACACTGACATTAAACCCCAGAGTTCCTTCAATAAGTCAATAACCATCTTTGCCAGATGTTAAGGTTTTTTAATGATACACTTTTGACCCAACCCCACCCATCATCTCCCCAAAAAATCAGTTCATAGTGGGCCTGCCAAATACCTGCAATAGGGATAAGGTACTGCAGTGCTGGTTAATGTAGCTTATGTTCAAGAACAAGCCTGCACAATGGCAAAACTATTCTGTCAATTCAAAAGGATTTCCAAAAAAGGGTAAAAATTTAGGAGATAGAAAGGCAGAAGAAACTTGATAAAGGAAATGCATAATGCTAAAATAACATGAACCACTCAAGATGCTGAGCAGTTGAACTGCTGAGTTGCAAGCAAGACACCAAACATTTGCAAGAGGCTAAACTTGAAAACACTGTGCATCCCTACACTGAACCTTTCTCACAGTTTTATATAATCACCAAGCTACAGAAAAAACCCTCACTAAACAGAAAAGGTACCAGGAAGGGAAAACAAGTATGTGGCTCTGGAAGACTAGACTAAAACAATTAATTTAAAAGAATGAAAAAGATGTGGTGAGATCCTGATACATAAAAATAATGAACAAACCACAAAAATGTTCTAGGGTCTCCCACAACAAGAGCAAACCCAGTAACATTAAAGACCACCACCAATACGATGAGACCACCCACCCCCTTTGACCAGCGCTTAGCTGCCAGATCAGGGACACGACAGCTGCAGCACCAGGGTTCTTGCCATTGCATCTCCTCCTTGCCCTGACCCTCTCTCACCTCACAGGCTTAGCACCTTGACTTCCCACTGAAACCACCTCCCCAAGTCATCACGGGCTCTTTCTCACCAGACACATCCTGCTCTGTCCTGCAGCTGATCAGCGTAAGGAGGTTACAAAGTAGATCCTTATTACCACCCTCTTCCTCAGTACTTACAGATCCCCAGCAGATAAACTGGGGTGACTGCTTGAGTAAGTGCTCTCCAAACTGATTCAGACTGGTTAATCAGTAAATCTTTTTTAAACAGACTTTTTTTGATGGAAGCAGTTAGCAATGAATTACATGACATATCAAAGAAATTAAGATCAACACTTGGGGCAGTAACCTTTCCTCTTTTGGTTACTGCCAAACCAGAGGAAAATGTGCTTAGGTTCCCCTCTGCTTGTTTTTCTGACTTAGCTGCTTTTCTCCAGTTATTCAAGGTTGCCAGGTTAGTCATTCCTCATTTTGAATCCTTGGAAATCCCTTCTGAAAAAATACACCTTTCTTCAGCTATTCCACTACCACCCCCCTGCTCTCCCAGCCCCCTCAAGCTATTCAACCACCAAGAGGTACAACCCGGAGAACTTCACTCGTTCTTCTGCTCTACCTGACTTTTAAGTGAAGCCTTTTAAATCTCAAGCCAGAAGAGAGTTCTAGAGCAGTATTTCTTAACTTATAAAGAGAGATTTGTGATATGTTTTCAATTTGTCTATATATGTTATATTCTATATATTAATCTCAGTATTTTTCTATATTATATTATTCCATTATCTAAAAATGTATACATGTGTGTGCACCAAGATTCATAGGCCACATTGAATGCTGCAGTTCTGGGAGGTTGGGAGTATGAGAGACTACATTGTATTTAGGTAATACTGTTATACAAATTTGGATTTCTTTTTCCTGTTTAATTACAAATACTTTCATTTGACACTGACAAGAGTCTAATAAAAAGTCAGCCCCTTCCATCCAGAAGCCCTGACAGACACACACATGCACTCCGGTGCAGTTGGTGGACACATACTTTAGTTTAAATATCCAACCTGCGCACACATCATTCGGGGTAACCCTAAGTAAGTCCATTCTGCAGAGTACCGGGATTTGAACAGAAAGTAAATTTATCTGTATCTGGACAGGGTAAGCAGTAGCAATAAACACACAAGAACAAGGTGGGTTTTTTTTCTCCTTACACATCCTGATCCAATGTTGGTGTGTTTCCCCCACCGCCACCCTTCTGGGAAACCCTAACGTAAGAACCAAGGTGCATAAGAAAACTAATTTAAAACATGGAACACACTGAAAACACAACCAGCCAGTATAACACTCTGAAGAACAACTTCTATTAATAGAGCGAAAACAAGTTATAGGACTATTTTAGATACACTGTATTAAGCACTGCACCATAAACTACAAGTTTACCCAGCCTTACACAGGCAGAAAGGCAATGACATCAGAGGTGGTTTTCTGGAAGGGAAAGAAAAAAAAAGTATCTTCGGAAAAAGAAATATTTGCATTCTAAATGAAAACCCATCTTTAACCTTCCAATTTCTGGCAAAAGGACTCTGGATCACCGCATTTTTTCCATTACTATTGAAATAACAGATTGCTCAACAGAAAAAAAGTTTGCTTATGTGTACAAAAGAAAACTGTTCTTGAGTTTGTTTCTAGTTGAAAATCCTGGAGTCCAGCTACAAAAGATGGTACACTGGAGGAAAGAAGTGTATACCATGAATGACACACGTATAGGAAAATCATTACCTGTTGGAAGAAACACAATATAGTAAGTATTCCTCCTTGGATGGATCACCAGCACCAGAAGACAAAGACTATTTGCATGGATGAATCAACTAAATGCAGGAAGTTCTCAGTTCTGGTATGTCACTGCTTTAAGTGGAATTCATCCTCATTACTGCTCTGTTTACCTGTTAATACAACTTCACCCAGAGGCAAAGATGGGTTGGTTGGGCCATTTAAAGGAATTAACCAGATACAGTTTGCTCTATAGCTGAGTAACTGACAACTCAAAAGAAAAAAAAAAAGACACCAAAAAAACCAAACCAGAAAATATATCCCATGCAGTGAATGCAAGTTGGGACCTTAACTAGATGCTCTGCCATTTACTTCTTTTTCTTAAGATATTCATTACTGGCCAATGGTGGTTTTGCTTTTAGGAAAAGAAAGAGTCAATTCCGCACCTTTCAGATTACCAAGTGGTTCAAAAAAATGGAAAACAACATGTCAGGTCATTTTCCCCAGTTTTGCTGTAAGAATTCTCTCACATTAAGGGTTATGACTTAAATGCAACACTTAAATGCATGCTCAAGTACTTCATTCAGGTTCACATGACCATCTGAAGTCCCTTTTTTGTTGTAATTCCTAGCGTATTTGTGTGCAACTGGGCAGTTCTGGAGTGACCTCAACATTCACAGATTTCCAAATTTATCCTTTTTTACATTGTGTTAGGATTGCCATTCAAAAGCAATTGTTTTTACTCTTTTTCTCCCTTAAAATATCCAAAACCCCATGAAAAGTTACCAAGAGGTAACAACCTACCTACATTCAATTGTCTGGATGCACGCACAGGGATGTTTGTAGCATCCATTCAGCACTAGAGATGAACACGTTCTCTAGCACGTCTATGAGGATGACCTACTTCATCCACACCACAATGAAAAAACAAAAGTACTAGTTCTGTACAGGCAAGATTAAGTAGTCCAGACCAAGTAAATGTGGTTACGTTCTTTATGCAACCAGACGGAGCGCCTCTGCACTGCGTTCCCCAGTACTTCTTGGAAGGCTCATTACCTTGGGCACCGTGCCATGTGGACATGCTCCTACTGTTTACAGACCCACGCTGACACTGCGCACATTCATGCTGCTTGGAGCCTGAGCTGAATTTGCATTGGCTTCATGTGGATCGAGACACCAATAATGGGTTTCCAGCATTTAGTTTGTCCCCATCCCTCTTAGTTAACAGGGAATTGATGGCATTCACTATTTTTATTTGACAGCTTCAGTTACATCACATAATATATACTTACAGAAGGGACAAACTACATCAAGATAGTGCAAATGTAATTGGAAGACAAAATGATAATTCAAGAGCAACTTGTTAAATGGGAGGAACTATCTGAAATCAATTAAATTCAATAAAAACAATTGGGAAGTAGGAAACAAGAAAAATTAAGTGGACAAACACAAAATAAGGAGCAATGCCTATAGCAGCTCAACCTCAATGACTTAATACTGTGCTGTAGTTCTGAGACAAACAGCATTTTGAAAATCAACAGGACTATGAGAAGGCCTGGGAGGTAATTAATCTGCCCTGGTGATGGGAAAACCTCAGCTGGATGATGTCTGGAATTGAGCACCTATTTTAAAGAGATCTATGCAAACTGGGGAAAATTCAAGAACACAAGTGAAAATTTGCATGAAATTAATATTTGAGACTGCAAAAACAACTGAAGGACCCACTGGTTGAGTTAATTAATTAAAAAAAGATAGTGCTGATGGAGGAACAGCCAGGCTTACAATTTTCAAGTATGTTATAGGCCACTGCAAAGAGGCCTGTAATTAACTCTTGTGGCCTACTGAAACTATAATAAAAGAAGACCGAGCTCACAAGAAGTGAAATTTAATTAGATATTAAAAATAATTGTCTCAGAAAACATTGCAACAAGGGAGTTTGGGACTCCCAGTTGTTGGAGCGGTTCCAAAAGCAGCTCTGTCAGCCATCAGGAATGGCCCAGAGCATCAACCCAACTCAGAAGAAGTGTGCAACGCCCCCTCCACTTCTTCATCCCATGATTGTTCACACATCCAGATTAATATTACAGCATGATACAAAACACAGGAACCAGATTTGACAGGGAGCGGGAAGGCAAGGGCATTTTCACACGACAGCTAAGCCCATCTAACAGCTCACCAATGCCAAAAGGGATGTTCCCCTTGCACTGAGCTGGCATCTGCTTGACTCCACGGTGAAATGGTTCACCTTGCCCATCTGACAGGAAAAGTAGTCTCACCTGGAGGGGAGGAACTTATCACTTGCAAACAGTGTTGAGTCTTTGACCCATTTGAGCAGGTTCACACAGCTCATCGCGGGTCAGGACAAAAGGCCAGTGCCAGAACGAAGGAGGGATGCAGGAACTCGGGTCTGCTAGCTATCCTCAATGTCATTTTTAGACTACACAGGTATTCTGCATATGAGCTTTTGCATTTGTAGCTCAATGCATCATTCATTCACTTTAGTAATGCAAAAGGATAATGCAAAGAGATCGCCTGTATCTGGTATTTCAGTTCATTTCCTTCACATCATACCTGTGTGCTGGTTTTGGCTGGGGTAAATTTTCTTCATGGTAGCTGGTATGGGCCTACGTTTTGGATTTGTGCTGAAAACAGCATTGATAACACAGCGACGTTTCAGTCACTGCTGAGCAGTGCTTACAGAGTCAAAGCCTTTTCTGCTCCTTGCACCCTGACAGCAAGTAGGCTGGGGGTGCACAAGAAGCCAGAAGGGGACACAACCAGGACAGCTAACCCCAATGACCAAAGGAATATTCTATACCATATGGTGTCATGCTCAGCATATAAAGGTGGGGGGACTTGGCCAGGGGGCAGCAATCACTGCTCGGGGACTGGCTGGGCATTGGTCAGCAAGTGGTGAGCAATTGTTTTTCATTTGCATCACTTGTTTTTCTTGGGGTTTATTTCTCTCTTTTTGTTCTTTTACTTTTCATTACATTATTATTATAGTATTTCAATTATTAAAAACTGGTCTTATCTCAATCCACAAGTTTTCTCACTCTTACCCTTCTGATTCTCTGCCCCATCCCACCATGGGGGGAGTGAGCAAGCAGCTGTGTGGTGCTTAGTTGCCAGCTGGGGTTAAACCATGACAACCTGCTAGCGTGTGTCAAGAAAAATTTAAGTTTGCAGCCATCAGCAGTGCTTCAAATCAATTCTGGAGGAGCTCTGCAGTATCCCTGTATCATGCTGTACCTTCAATTAAAAGCAATTACATAACATTTAAATGACACTGGACTAAAGGCTCAGCATAGGAGATACATGTTTGTAGCTTATTTAAATAAAGAATTTCTAGTAATGATATGGAAATAGTCAGCAACAAATGGAGATGAGATTCAAGAAAGGTTACGCTTAACTTTGCGAGATTTGGGAGACAAATGCACATCTCTAAGCAATGACTGCCAAATAAGGCTTTACTATAGATTCTTCCTCAGAGCAACAGATCGGCCTTTCCGCACGTGCTACTCAGACATGTATTGTTGGAAGAACCTACAGGCAAGTGGAACAAACGGATCAAACAAGTTACCCAGAGTACGATCAAACACAAGAAGTGTAGCATTTTATATTATTATTGCACAGATGAAACAAAACCCCCAAGCCAGAAAATTATTCCTGAGTGTACAGTGTGCCACAGAAATTACTCTCTATATTCTAATATGTACATCTTTGAACCAATTCACAAACTAATGATGCCAAAACATGACCCCTTTCACAGCCCAGAGGAGTTACCATTCTTTGCTTTCGGGCACACTCCCTATGATTTCATTTACCTGTAGATACTTTGTGAGTTCAGTGGTGTGCAAGCACCACGTGCCCTGATTCTCCAGAACAGTACTGATCAATTACACTTATTTTTATTTCCATTTCTCCAGGCTTAAAGCACTTCAAACAAGGCAAGTCATCTCTTTTAACAGTGTGGGCATGATAAGCCAGGCTGTGAGGTTACAGCCTGTCATTTACTTCGCAGGAACTATATGCTTGAGTTAAGACCAAGCATAGAGACACGGTAGGAACCCTTGATGTCCTTTAAGTTCTCATCCTTCTGATTTGATGGTAATTGCTCATGTGTGCACACCCTCGACCTGGTAAAATGAGTCAGCATTCCTAAAATATCTGGCGATACAAACAAATAAACCAACCATCCTCTTAAGGTTAATTTTTCATACAGCCAATGTATACAGAGAAGCTGTTTCAAGGAAGACAAGGGATTGCAAGTATTTTCTCCTGTGAATTTAAATTAAGAAACATGCTTCCAAAACAAAACAAAGTGAGTGAAAATTGCATTGAATCTTCCACTAAAATCAGAGGAAACACAGCTGTAGAACATCTTGAGAGGTCACCTGGTTTATTGCTCTACCTCAAAGCAGAATTAACACTACCTATATTATTCCTGACAAATGCTTCCCTGAATTGTTCTTAAAACTCTTCAGTGATGAGATCCTGCAATATCCCCTGATGCACTTGTGTTCTGAAGTCTTCCAGTGTCATCTTGGTAAATAAATTGACACAGAGTTTAAGAACTGCAACAACATTAATATGGAAGATACACAAACTATGAAATCTACAGGTAAGTTCCTCTACTAGTAGTAGTAGAGCTTCTGAGTTAGAGTAAGTTTTTTAATACTTCAATAGCAATAGCTTTACAAAAGCTCCTAAAATGAGGGAGGAGACAACTTCTCCAAGATACTGCAGTACCACTGTTTTTCTCCACCAGAAATTTCTGTGCACTGGAGTGGGTATGGCATGAGCTGTTTTGTTTCCCCGTATGCTTCCATATGAGGAGGAAAAGATAACAGCTAGAGAGAAGCCTTCTGTGGGCCCAATCTAGCCAGTGTGTCCTCAAACTGATCACAACATTTGGGTTTTCATCTAGGTAGGATAAAAAAAAAATTCCAGGAGCAGTTTCTCCTGGCCAGGATGAGAAGTTGAATTGTTTTCCCTGTTAAAGCAATAGCTACCTTGTATTATAAGTGTCAAGAATACCCTGAATTAAAAAAAATAAAATTAAAGAAAAGCCAGGGAAAGGCCTTTTCACAAACTAAGGTGACATAGTTAATTCATGCCTAAAAACTGACGTTAAAATATTTATAAATGTAATAGGCATCCATACAAATTTCCTGTCTCCCATAGCCAAGCTTAAGTTTAAAGTAAATATGGGGCAGGAGGGGAAAAGTGAGCTAAAAGCCAAGGATCTCTGGAATGTGCAAGATTAGTTTTGAACCTTTTGGTGAGTCACCTAGCAGGAAGGGGACCCATGAGCACTCTGGGCAAATAAAAGCCTTTTTTTTTTTTCCCCCCCAAGAGTTTGGAAAATGTCTGTTTTCATATCCATAGTTTCTTATCTTCAATATTTTTACTGACCATCTGCATCACAAAACTGTTTTTCTCCCTCAGGTGTCTCAAGAAGAAACCCATACATCATGTTCTCAAAACCAGAAAGCTATACAATACGTAATCATCCATGGGAATCATCTCTACTTGAATCTCTGAGCTGAAATGAGTAATGCTGAAAAAGACATTAAGTTCTGCAGCAGAACTTGTACCAAACTTCACTGAATTCCTACCTTGGCATATCAAGACCCACTGAACAAATTCTGTCTGTTGTACTTCAACCTGATCCAATCTCTGTCAGGATCTCTTAGCAGCGAATGAAGACACTAGGGAACACGTGCACACAATCTGGATCTCATATTTTCAGAACACGCATTAGAAAGAAACATCTTTCATATACGGCACTGGAAATAATCACGTAATGCTTTGATACTTAGTAATCGATTATTCGATCGCTCTAACATCTGAGGATCCATCAGCTGGAGGAGAAAGATGAAACATGATGCACTCCAAGCACATGTCACATCAAGAGCTAGAGAAACAAACAGGCACCTATTTCTGCACAGCAGAAAATACAACGTGAAATGCCACACATATGAATATGCATTGCACAAAATGCCTTAGTTTAACAATGAAGCCAGAGCCCTTCCAACTGCAGTGCTCTTCGTATACTCAGATATACAGAGCTGAATGAATTTAAAGAAGCTGAATAAAGGCATGGAAAAGCTCCTAAAGCAACCACAGAACTGAAAAAGGAGCTGCCCTGTCTCACACACCCTACAAAGCAAAGTTCAAGACATTAAAGTCCTATGAACCAGAGTGTAAAAATAATGATTAATCTGATAATTGTAGGAAGGTCAGGGAGAACAGATAGAAGACACCCAACATCAAAAAGAAAAGTAGCAGGCAAAGAACAGGAACTGTGTTTGTCAAAATGACTGCATGATCAACACACTACAACACCTAGCCTTTAAAAGCTAGTTCAGTTGTAGACCCTTCAAGGTATTTTTATTTGGCAACTTGATGGCAAAGAAAAAAGCCTATAAACAAAATAAAAAACTTCCAAAGGTGGCGCAGAATAAAATATTCTCTTTGCCCTCCCCCAAAGCAGCCAAACTTAAAAGCTCAGTGAGATCTTGCACGATCTGCACAGAAGCATAAGACTTACAGTGAGAATCCTGTGCAGATGGCATCTTTAAAGAACAAGAGGTACTCCCACTAAACTGACAAAATAAAATTCACACCCGCAGCCGTCCTTTCCCCCCAATATCACACCATATGCTGCCTACAAGTTTTTTACCCGTCCTCACAGATTTCACAAATTAATAACTTAAGGAGTAGGCTAACTGCCAATGAAATTAAATGCATCCAAATATATTAATATGCACAAATTATTGTTGATGAATTGGCACAGAGCTATTCCAACAATCCACAACACACAAACCATGCCACATGCTGTTTATGCATATTCCTAGTTTCAGTATATACTGTATCTACCTTCTGTCCACACAAAGCCCAACTCTAGAAGCAGATACGGAAGAGCAGAATGGAAGGTCATAGTAAATAGAATCCAAAAGCACTCCACAAAATAACAAAACTGAGATGGAGATTACTGGCCTTGTTGAAAATGCCATGCTCTCTGTAATGACACAGGAGTTAATCAGGCTAAAATACAGTGGTAAATCAAAGTTTGTTTCTTTGGGTTGGGTTTTTTTAATAGTAAGAAAAAGAACCTTCTATGCTAAGGGTGCGTCTCTGCCCATGAAAAGATGACAGGCACTTGTTAAGACTGTAATCAGTGTAGCTACATGGGCTAATTCTGAACTTCCTCATCTTGTTCTTGATTTAGAGTTTATGAAAGTATCTTTGCATTGACTGCACGGCAAAAATATACCCTCCATTTCAAGAAAGGCTTTGGTTTTAGAGAAACACTGCATGATGTCGACAAAAAGAGCAATAGTCTATAGCTTGGCATAGCATGGTCAAGAAAACAGAGGACATAGCTGCTGACCTCAAGTTTGCTGTCAAAGATGGGTAAGGTCTGCACCAAGCACTTCTAGCACATCTGTTCTTCTGTAAGCTTCCACTGCTTTGATTTTTTTCTAAGCCAGTTAAACACTACTTTGAAGAAATGCCCCCTGATAAATTTTCTTTAATTTTAAATAAACATACATAAATACTTTCTCTAAATAAAGTTATCTTGCTCTGAGGGCCAGAATCAAATTCTGGCTATATACTGCTGTTGGGTTTTTCCTGATAAGAAACCTCCCATGCCCATAAAAACCTGTTCAAGCAGATGATGACAAGTGACTAACATTTACTGCATTTTTCATGTTAAAAGCCTACTGTTTTGACTGCATATTGAAGTTATATAATGACTTAGTGAAGAAAGCACAGCATAGGAGAAAAAATAACTACCATTAGAGAGAGACAGGTAAGAAACAATTGAGTCAGCAAACATTTTACACTTGCAAGTTGAATCAGCATCTAGAAGGGAAAAAAGGCTTTTTTGTGCTGCTACCTAGCTGCAGCAAAATGATGAGGTTTCACTGAAGAAATGCAGAACACAGTTTTAGAAAAGTCAAATTGAAACACCCTCTGTAAACTAAAAATGATGTGTATGGACCAGTAACAACCGCGGATCCACTTTAATAAAGTCCAGAGGAGGACAATCAGGTTTGAGTTAGAAGTCTGGAACATGATCCAAGCCCTTGATTAAGAACCCTGTCTTCTAAGGAATTTCACATTGTGAACACACAGAGTGTATCTTCCTTTGCCTCAAATCCCCAAGAGTCACCTAGAGTTACAAAATTAAAGTATTTTCTATGCAAGGAATATGAATGGCAATTTTCCAAGACAGGCTAACAGAAAAATTCAACCCCAAATGCAATCTGCCTATTTTACATACAAGTAGTTTTAACTTCATACTGTCTGCAGGGGTTGTTTTTGAGATAAATATCCCTGGCAATTAGAATTCCAGCTTTACAAACTTTGATGCTTATGTCAACATTTCTTCATTTGCAATATCTTATATTATTGCAGCTATGCACATGCCTATACATTGGTGTCTCTCTCTGCTCCTATTTCCCCATTAATAAAACATGCAAAACAAGCTTTACAGGTAAAGGAAAAAAGTCAACCTATTCACAATTTTTAATACTTTTTTTTAAAGAATTCAAAAACCTGTATGAAAACCCACTACTCCTCAGACAAAGAGACCCAAGGTTTTACTCAGAAGCTATTCTGTTTAAACTGCTCCCACAAAGCCATGCAAATTCAAACCTTCAAGCAGACCCCTGAACCTAAGAATCTCCTCCACAACACATTTAGCACACCACTGCAAAAGCCGCTTCCAATGCCAGCCTGCCACCAAGCTCAAGCTTCAAGGTAACTTCTCAAAATTGTTTTTGACATTTTGTTAAGTTTTACTGGAAACAAAGCAGAGGCATGGGATTTATTCTGCAACACGGATATTGCAAAAAACCCCAATCTCAAAGTACCGTACTTCTAAGGGCTACTAAGAATACTCTAGATCTACAAAAGTTAGGACCAGTGGTTTCTTCAACAATCCATACACCACTGCAAGAAGATCAACCAAAAAATACTGGGAGGCCTAACAAGGGCCAAAACCAGCCATGACTTCCTTGAATACCTAATTTTATTTTCCAAGCTATCCCACTACTATTGCCTGATATTTCCTGGAGAAAAGATGTTAACTGGTTTATACTTCAACTTGTTACAGCATTTTAACTTAAAAGCAGGACTAAACCTCCAGGGAAAAGAGTTCTTTGTAAAAGGAATCTGAATCCTTCTTTCAGTAATCTTTACAAGCTGAAAAATATACTCTGCAAGTTTCAACTATTCTTCAATCATCAAGCAAAAGATAGGCAAACACCTTATACTAGTTACTTCCAAAGAGTTGCTTCCCCCTGGCTCTTGGGGAGGGGGACTGTGTCTAAAGGCTGAGGCTGAAAAGGAAGAGCCATAAACTTTGAGGTTGTCCATATACACTACAGCAGGAACAATAAATGGCATAAACCAAAAACATCATTTAGATTTCAGCCTTACTACTGATTGACTTTAAAAAAAGAAGTACATTGATAAATACAGGATAACGGACTTATTTTAGACTCTTAGAAGAAAGAATTCATGGAATTAGGTAATATTTACTTTAAAAAAATAAGCTAAATAAGCAACAACATAGGCTGCATGATCACTGATGCCAGTTTCTCAAAGAATTTGTCATCTTCGCATGGGATCCTGAAATATCTGTTTTCTGTTTAAAATTGACTTCCTGGCTTACTCTAATTTCAAGCCTTACTAAAGTGAGAATCCAAATGTAGTTAATCTTTTCTGGCTTTGCTGCAGACAAACAAAACTACAGCTCAGATGCAGTGTGGTTTGCTGTCAGCAGAAGAGGTTTCCCATTGCTCCCAGCCACGCATCCCATTCCTGCGCTACGTGCTCCTCACGCCAGCTTTGGGTGTGCGTCAGAACCTTTGTCAAGCTGTTGAGTGTGGTAATGCAGGAGAACATTGCTCTTGCAAAACCACCAGCACCACAAAGCATAATGTTTTCTGCCAGATTAATGAACTGAACAGACTCCGCAACCAGATTGACAGCACAAGAGTGAATGCCCAGGAGAGGGTGGGACCATGTGGCTGGAATTGAGATATTGAGATAGTAAGAGCAGAACCCCTCCTTGTTCCTCAGTGAAGCCAGCCAGGGATCAAATAAGCATTCTGAAAAAGCACTGTTAATAAGTAAACTCTTCAAATGTGAAGGTAAGGTGACTTCCTTTTCTATAACAAAAGCTTCTATAACAAAAGTTTGCTCACTCCAAGCAGGTAAACACTGCAGGGACTTCAGTGATAATGTGGTCATCCCTAAGCTTACCCAGCAGCAATTAAATCATAGATAACTCAGTGACTGCTGTGACGATAAACCATATAAAGTGACATTACAGCAGTGATGCAAATTGCTTTCTGGCTCTAGCTTTGGAAAACTAGGTGACATGCTCTCAGATGACAATCAATACACAAAGGCTACTGAAACATCCAATCTGGAATTTCTGGTCAAAATGTCTTTTGCAGGGGAAAGCTTTATGTTTTATATTACTAAAGAGGTAAACTTCCGAAGTTTAGCAAGACTTTCTGAAAGCAAATCTCCAAAAACCTCAGCAAGAAAATCACAGCATATGTTTTAGAATTCTTAACAGATTCACACCCCTCTAATTTTCCTTAAAGCTCCCAGGGAATTCTGAGAGGAGAGGGTTTTTTTTTTAATTTACTATCAGGTTTATCAATTTCAGATCTAGGAAAAATACTAGGCAACTCAGTCCAATGGTCAGAGCTCATGACAAAGTAAAGCAGGAACAGAACGATCTCCCTGATAGAAGGGTAACTTTTTTTTATGTTACTAATCCAACCTTTTAGGGAACAATTTTCCAACCAGATAACGATTCTAATTATGAAGTAAGATGAAAAAAAACAGTCACAGAGGAAACGTTCACGTGAGTAGTCTTAAAGGTGCCTTTACCTTTCCTTCATCAGAGAGCAGTCTAAAAAAAAATTAAGAATCGGAGACGTCTTTGCGAGGTGCACCTTGTGTGGTCAAGATTTCCGACATAAAAGTATTACTGCTTCCAAATCACTAACTTGCAAGTTACAGCTAAAAATCTGGTGCTGCACCAAACTGTTTTTCATTCCACTTTCCCACTTGAACTACCTTAAGTAGCATTCAACTAGAAAAAGTACACCAGCAAGCTGGTACATTCACAAAAAACTTCCAAGTATTAATGTAGTCTTCCAGATCTTCAAGTTACCGCTACTTCTACAGAAGTGGAAACACTCCCGGTAGCTTGTCTAGAGAACCAGAAATGTTTTCCAGGCCACTGTTCTTCCTCCCTTGCCACCTTTACATAGGAGCTCTGCTGCAATCTTTATTCCGCTCCTGCTGCTTTTTGTCACATCACGCTGCTGAGCATTGCACAGCTGCAAAAACCACCTGCTACTCCCACGTAGCTATTGTTTCTGCCACCTCCCTCAAAGCTCCTCATTCTTTCTGAAAAGGATTTGCTCCTTCTCCTACAGAAGTGATCCCCTCTGCCTTTTTGCAACACTGCAAATGGGAATCCCAGGTGGCTCCTGCTAATTATCCATGTGCCTTGGGAGTCTAATTCTTCCTAGTGTTAATATACCAATCTTTAGCCACAAAGTCACTTCATATGCTAATCAGAGACCAGCTGATCCCAAGCTAATACTTCATGTACTCAGGAGAACTGATCTGCTGGGAGTATTAATGATAGGACAGCAAGACGAGCTTTGGAAAATAGTTCCTGAAAGATACTGCATTACTCTCACTTCTAGTACAAGCCCATAATAAAAAATTTGCTCATGAACTTGGAGCTTGGGCATTACTCTCACTTGCTGAAGGCAGCCTATTCACAGACAAGAAAAGGCTAAAAAATTAGATTTTCCTTTTACGCTGTTAGAATCTAATTCAATAATTGTTAAGTCTTATATAACTTTTCATATAAAAGTTTTGGTGCTTATAGGATGCCTGAAACATCAGCTTCAATCAAAAATCAAAATCAGCATTTCTATGAATAGAAATATTCTATGAATTGAACAGTCTAGGCCACAATTCTGTGCTGTTGCTGAGAACAACGTACAATAACTTAGGAAATTTTGACTTTCCACTCACTCTCTTCATTCCTTACAATCTGCCATCCCTTCAGCCTGATCAAGCTCACCTGAAAACAACTGTGGCCAGCACAATGAAAAAGGCAGCACGCTATAGCATCGGGGGCTCATGAGGTCTTGAGCTGATATCGCTACCAAAAAGCGTATGTTTATGGTCAGAGTAGATTAGACAGTCTTGTCGAATGTCTCAAAATACAGAAACTCCTCTGCTAGGACATCAGAATATGAAATGCCCCACATAAACACCATACTATACGAGGATTTTTCATCATGGCTTCTTGCACGTAGATAGCTCCACGTTTCCACTTGTTTAACAGTGCATTCCAAGTCACTTTGAAGATGCTTATGTGCAACACTGGTAACAGCCCTTTGTTTATATCCCAAAAGGCAGGAATCAGCAGTTTCTATAGCCTGGAGCAGTGCCCAGTGTGAGTTTTCATTTGAAGAGCAATTTGCTCAATGGCAAAATAGTGATCCAAGCAGAGTTACCTACTCTATCTTCTTATAAGCTGGAAAAATAATTATGAGATCCAAACACATACCATGTTAAAAAAGAAATGAGCAAAATTTATGGGGTTAAGTTGGGTTTTTTTGTTGAGTTTTTGGTTTTTTAGGGTTTTTTGAGGATGTGAACAAGAAGTTCCTTCGTTAATACGTTTCAAATTGTCACATAAGTGGAAACATCATTTAATTTCACTAAATCAAAAGCTAGGAGTTTTGCACAGTATTTCCTCTAACAAGCTACCAGTTCAACCCTCTATTATAACATTCATTTCATGACTGAATTGTTCTTCAGATTTTATTTATGGTGCCAATAAAAAAAACAAAAGATCCTGCAGCTATGTAAAAGTTCAAACAGCTCAGAAAAAGTAGGCGACAAATCTAGCTGTTTGATAAGCATCATGAGATTGTTACAAATCTGGAATTAAAAAAAATCCCTTCATGTACAAAGGGGGTTCTGCCGTAGAGTAAAACATTCACCTAAATTAGAGTCATGCAAATAATTTAAGTGTAACAGGAAACTACAACAAAACATAGTTTACCACCTAAGTGTGTTCTAGATAGGAATAACATCAATTTTAATGTATTTTATTATTAGGGCTAAAAAAAATCATATGCAAGCCCTTCACATGTAAGTTCAGTATCTCCTTTCAAAGCCATGCCTGCCCACGTTTCAAAGTATCGTCTCACCTACTTCAGTTATAATATTAATACACTTGTCTTACAGAAATGCCGAAATAGGCATTGGCACAATAACCATTTCAGAAGGTCATCGCAGAGCAGTTAAACATGCTGTCTCCCAGCTGACATGAGTGTATCTCTGGAGGTAAGACAGAAAGCAGCAAACACCCCTGGCATTCCTCTTAAAAAAGCTTTGCAGAGAGCATTTTATACATAAAAGGCAGCTGGTTATGCTTCAACAGACTCTTTTGCAAACAGAACTGATCAACAGATGTGCAGTGCTTATAGATGGTTATCAACATAATCTTAATTTTCAGAAGCAATAAAACTGGACATCATGCCTATTCTCTGAGCCATTTACCTACCTCAGAAGATAAACTGGATTCACTAATATCTGCTATGGGATTGATAAAAACTTGATGTCAAAAGAACTGAGTATTAGAAAAGAGAGAGAAATGGGAATGTCCAGATAATTGCAGCATTTCAGTCTGCATATAGGCTCTTCACTGATCTGAAACTGCAAACAGACAAGTCAATGTGAGGAAAGTGAAGGGAAAAAGACTCTGAAGCAGATATAAATTTAGCAGCAGGTTAGATGGAGAGAAAAGGCTCAAGGACAATGGCAGGTCTTTTCTTCCTTCAGCTAAACCCCCAATGTATTTTTGTGAAAGCAAGCTAGCCTTTGGCTTTTAACTGTAGCCCAAAACTGCATTATGTCTCTTGGGTGCTTTGATTTTTTTTCTCTTTCTAAATCTCAGCACATAGACAGCTCCGGGGCTCAGTAGGAGAAATTATTAAAAGCATGCCTGCAGAAGTAAAGAGATCAGTCATTTCCCTTATCCCCTGTGTTTCATGAGCGCTCCCCCGCCCATGCAGCGTTGTATGAGATTTCATGCAACCAGACATGTCCTTTTCAAACAGACTGTAAAATTTAAAATCCTTTAACAGTAGGCATAGCATTCCTTCAGATTGTTAAGAGAAGCATAGAAATGTGCTTCAATTCTTCAGAAAGGTCACATTCACCTTCAGAATTCTATCAAATTTTTTTTTGCCCTGCACAGTTCCATTATCTTAAGTAATTTGTAACAGTCTTTACAAAACATACTGGAGTTTCGTAACACACAAAATCCCAGAGTGAACATGATGCAAGCAGTATTTGCCTAGTTATTTTTTCCTAGGCTGCTTGAAAGTCCAGATGTCTTTCCAACTGTCTTTCCTGTTCCACTATTGCAAATGCGTCCCTCCTTTAGGATTACCATTCTATATGCATTTTCAATTTACTCTGTGCTTCTCAGTCCACTTTTTCCCACTAAATACACACATAGTTTGGATTAAATATGACTTACTGTATTAGAAATATGACATTAGAAAGTTTTAGCAATTATGTTCAGTATATTTTGACAAAAGCAAATGTGCTGAAAGCATGATGCGTTCTCATAAAAATGTAGCTTAAAATTAGGAAAAACCCCTTTTTAAAACAGTTTCCTACTTCCAATGTCATTAGCTACATCCCCAACCTTGTACCTTCACCATTAAAATGTTACTGTGCATTTAACAGTATAGGAAAATGCCCAATAATCTTCATTAGTGCTTGTCAGGAAGCTGGTTTTAACCCCCTGCTCCCCCAACCTAAAGACAGCGGAAGAAAACTGGAAAATGCTGTTACCCAAATACTCTCCAGCCGTAAGCAGATATACCCGCACTTCAGAGAGCTCTTTGCTCCAGACTAACTCTAAATATTAAAGATTTGATATGCATTTCAAAACTGCTATTTGACACCCACTGGAGAACAAAATACATCTTTTCAGAGTCAATATGAAATTGAAAGGACCCTATTTGGAGTTCAGAACGTGAAGCAGAAAGCCACCTCTGTGCTTATTCTGTCTGCTAAAATCAGATTTACCAATAGACTGCTATAGTTCAGGATACGCCTCAACTACAGGTTTTCCTTCACACACCTGCATGGGATCTCTGATGAAGACTGAGTTAACATCACTGATTTCTGCTGAAGTTTTTTTTTGTCAATATGCTTTTAAAGAAAGTTCTGCTTTGTAGCTGTTACACAGATGAATCATCATGAGTACCTGAAGTGACAGAGCAAATATCCTTCTACAGTGAGAAAAATGTAGTGTAAGGTAAAACTTACTTTGTTATCCTAACAGTTAAGGAAATCCACTACAATTACCTCAAGGTAAAAATATTTATGGAAAAACACCACAGAATTTTGAACATACAAGTAGCTGAGAATCGACTTCGGAAAGGATTTCTAGAACTTACCTATGGTGCAGTTTGTGGTTATTTTTCTCCGCTTGGGGTTGTGTCGTAGCAATTCTAACTCTCGTTTGGTTGGCTCCCATGTTGAATACTTCTCTCCAATGCCTAAGCAGATGAAAAGAAAGTTTCAGGAAGTTGTTTAGTAAAAGCATTAAAAACTCTGTTCAAGTAAAAACATTCAACATGCTGTCCATTAAGTTAGATTCAATCTATGTAGAACTACAAGAGACTGACTTCTTTTTACCCCTCCCCCCAAAAAATACTGTTCAGAATGGTATCGGCCAATCTTCCAACAAGTAAGAATGAAAAGAAGAGAAAAGCACTTCTTTACTTATAAAGAATACCTAGCCAGATCAATTTTCCATTACTGGATTATAATCCTCTTTTCAGTTAAAAAGAAATTCCTGCACAAGAATAAATCCATTATTACTCAAAAATGCATTTCTTTGTGCTCAGAGGAGGTCAAATGACAGAACCACCACATGATTTTAGGAGAAGATACAGGACAACCAAGAAATCTCATTGCTGTACTTTGACAAGTTATTAAATAAATCAAAACCGATCCAACTTAATGGACAGATACAGGCTTAATCTTTACAGACAAACAGCAGAACTTTGGAATTCGATATACTAAACAGTTACTACATGTCTTAGGATATACCATTATAGAGTATGACCTCTCCTTATAACTACTGAGGTCGGACTGGATATCAGCAAATTCTAACACTTGAGATTCACTTTACTGACATACGTAACATTACCTAAAAATGCAATTAGTAATAGGTTTAAACATAACCCTTCCCCACCAACCAACCAAAACTCTCCAAATACCTTAAGCACCCTTTCTCATGAGCTGCAGCTAAAATCTGACATTATTCTCTCTAAACATCAACACCGTGTTTCCAGTACATTTCTTTTGTATAAAGGAAAGCATAGTAGAAATGAGTCAGGGAAGTAGTGTGGAGAATAGATCTAAGTAAGCACAGAGTTGTGTTCAGTGTAAATCTGATACAAGAAAAACACAACGGTGAAGACTCATGGGCTGACCAGTTAAGTACTGCTGTAGCATTCAAGGTAGCACAGAGAAATTACTATGCAAGGTCAATTATAGTGACTCACAAAACCATCTTGGCATTAAAAATAAAGAGTAAGATGACAAGCAATCTATTCTAAAACTGAGGATTAAAGTCAATTAAGAGTTATTTTTCACAGAATGCATGGAGCAGAAACAGTGCTGTGCTACAGAAAATAAATTATAAATCATACATATGAAAAGAAGGGAGTAGAAAATATAGCTAGAGGCTTACATATTCTGCATAATATACATTAAATTTTAATAGCTCTTTGATCTTCATTTTCAGAAATAGCTATGCTTGTCAGAAGCTACCCACCCAAAACCGTTCAATTTATAGTTACTACTGACCCTCCAGGTTCTAGTAATAAAAGGTCTCATTTTCAGATTCTTGAGGACTAGAAAATTCTTATTTACATGGATGCACCCATCTCTCACTTTATTTGATTCAACAATAGATTATGCAAGAAGCATAAGAAAGAATACCAGAATCATATAGTCCCTTTCATTTATCCAAGGTTCAGCATCAAGCTACACACCCAGGAAAACAGAAAAGGAAACTAATTACTGTGTAACAGATTGATGAGATAAAACAGCTGCAATGCTTTGAACACACTATACAGTACGCATAGCCAAACGAATGAAGCAACTTTAGAGACGCACATATGGACAGTTCACATATGACAGAACATTGGCTTGCAACAAGTTTTATATTAGATGGCTTCAGCAACCCTTCTTGTATTTGTAATACTCCCTTAGGAATTTGTTTAAATTGGTTTGTAAAAAAAAAAAGCTCAAAATAATTTTCAGCACTGCGTGAGTACCAGCTATTGCACTGGCCAGCTGTAAACTTGAACTCTTGCATTTGGGTTCACTGTAGTTTAAACATGGCCAAACACAGTTGGTATCATCTGACGATGGGATGAAATATCGTAAGAATAAAAAACTCCCAAACTTGGGTACATTTAAATCCTGGTTTAAATAAAATGTAACAAAAATCACACCTGGAAACACATGTGCGCTCAACTTTAGGCATGCAATAGTTCCACGTATGTCAGTGGGACTATTCATATATATATTTATATATATCTATATATAATTATATAGCTTAAATGCTTATAGAGGAAGCGGACCAAAGCATTTCACAAGAGCAAATCTTCAAGTAAAGTTAAACATGACACACTGGATGACTTTGCAGGATTCAGGGTGAATCAAATATTGTTCAATTAAAAAGAAATGAAACCAAACAGAAAACCATGTACAGTTAATGCCACAACAAACACAGAGCAAAACAGATGGAAAACTCTTACAGAAGCCTTTCATTAGAAAGGGCACAAGTTAAGTCAGAGACAGAAATTAAAAAGTGTTTTGTTCCAGCTATATTTTAAAATATTGATGTTTCATTACTCTTGAAAGTTTGGGGAAAAAAGAGAGAACCATTTATCAGGAATGGTTCAGTGTTTAAAATTAAAACAAAACAAAAAACAACAAAAAAAAAGGAAAAAGGTTTAATAAGAGGTTTAATAACACCCACAAACATGCCAAAAACTCCAATAAAAACTACCTTAAACAAAGATTTGCAAGACATGCACAGGTTACCATTTACAATTAAAGGAAAGTAGCATTATAGGAATGAAAATTCATCGTTTTAAAAATGATGCTATGAAATAGCCAGAGATTCAAGTCAGCATGTGAAATCTCCATCCAAGAATTAGTTTTATTAGGTCAAATACACAAATTGTTATTTTTCAGAGACTCTCTCAGGGACATATGGATGAGTGAAGGAAAAGGCAATGAAAGCTCTAGTTTATAAAAGTCACAATTTTGCAAGTAACCATTCATAAAGATTGCTTACTTTGCTATACTTCAGCAAATCCCCCTTTTCCCCTCCCAAAAATCCAAACATTAATTAGAATGAAAGGCTCCAGGTACTCTCACCTCCCTCATTATTAAAAAATATTCAATACCAGAGGGAAAAAAAAGAAGTGGTAGAGTTGCAACTTGTTCAGTGTTATATCATATAACCCTGAACTACAGCTGGATATGGGAACTCATCACACTAGGAGTTAATATTACAAGAGTATGAAATGAATCTCGTTATATTTGGGGGTTTTCTTAAAGTTTTTTTCCAGGCATCATGTTGTTATGTGAGCATCTATTAAAAGTATATACCAACACCTTTCAAGCACTGTGGATAGAAGTTTGAAAATGTACAACACCGACACTTCCATTTTTAAGTCAATCTCAGTTTTTGCAGACTGGATTCACTTCAGTTAAGTTGGCAACATTACTGGAGGTAAACTAACTTTGTGGTAGAAATATAAACCAAGACAGTGAGTTTGGGGTTTGTACTAATCTTGACATTCAGTTTGGAGGAAGAAGGTTCCCTCCTCTTTATACTTTATAATCTTTCCGATAACATGACTCGCTATAGGAAGGAGGGGCTGGATTGAAGCAATGGAGAAAGAAGGAAAAGACGACATAATTCTCCATTTTTTCTCCCATGTATATCTCTTTCTCATTCCTTAGACAAGTTTGCAGGGAAACACACATGGTTTCACGATGCAAAGCCATAAAACAGAAGCTCCTATGCCATGACTTTAAAGAAAAATGTCTATGCTTTGTACTCGTAATTTAAAGTGTATTGCTGTCTATTCCTTCATTTGGTATCTTCATTGGTCATTTGATTTGTTCTCTGGGGACAGAAGCTGCAATATGCGTATTCAAATATACATATATAAATGCGTATTTATATTTAATATGCCATTCATTAGTCAGTTAATCAGTACAGAGAAGGTTTTCTGACTGACAGCTCCTACTGGTGATTTTTCCCTTCGCTGCACAACTTTGTGGTCCAAGACGACAAGATGAACCACCTTGTAGCTGTAATTACCCCAGAATATTAGCTATAGCAGTCTGACGTCCACTGGAGGACAAACTGCCTGCATCCCAGTCTGGAAGGCAAAAATAGATCGTTTGCTAAGGACAACATAATTAAGAAATTGCCTCTGAATTTACATATTCAAAAGTAAGGAACTGGGTGGCCTTCCTCTTCTATAGCATCATGAAGAAGCGTTATGTTGTTGTAGTTGGTTAATTTGGGCACCAGATTAGAAAATTAGAAAGGTTTGAAGGAGTTTTCAGAAGACATGCATAGCCCAAATGAAAGGTTTAAAACCATGTTTCCATTTTGTCTTGCTTTGAAAACCAGTGCTTGGTGCTAAAGCATTTTAAGTTGTATTTTCTTGTTCTAGGACTCACTGGGAACCTCACTATCCTCCTTTCCTCTGACTCAACTCCCACAAAATGGGGAATAAGTAGAAAGTAGACTGGGATCTGTAATAGGAACTAAGTAAAAGCAGCTATGCTTTTGATACGCCATCAGAAAAGCTCTAGTTAATACGATGTTAGCTGCTATTTTTAAAATTGGAAATGAGGTTAAGAATGGTTTGAAGTCATATCAGCCCTGACTAAGGCTGTCACATTGAAACAGGATGCCATGGATTCTGTAAGAGACATTACTAGACAGAAGTCATCTGTCTTCAAATACAGACTTTCCCACTTTAAGAAAACATACCCCCTAGAGGCCGCTGGAAATGGAAGATGACAAGCTTTTATAACTGATGCTTAAAAACTACTCAGTTAAAGATTAATGCTGCTTCCTTTCCTTTCCAAAAAAGGAGAAAAGGTTTGTTTTGGAGTAGTTCTATCAAGGAAAGGGCACATGAAATCAAGTCTGCTGTAATTATTCAATCATTGGAACATATCCAAACAAGAGGAAAACAATTTGCACGATAAAACTGGCATTCTTAACTGTGATTCATGTCTAAAATGGCAGGATAATCAGCAAAGGGACGCTTGTTAGTGAAGTGCGTCGCCAGCCCACGCCTCTTACCTGTCATTGTACACTGGTAGTGAGAAACCACTGTTGGGGTGAAGGCTAAAAAAGAAAAAATTAGGGAAAGCAAACTGAATAAAACAAATGTGTGTACATTTATTTGTGTGTAAATATTTCTACATAGATATTGTGCGTGTACCATGAAAGCACAAGTGTGTAAGCAAGCTGGCACGTTCTATTAAAAAAAAAAAAAAATCACACACAAAGGTGGCATTTCATGTGAGGGGAACAGATTTATTGCCTCTATTACCTAAATTAGCCTAAAGGAGCAGACTGTTACATTTTCTACCTAATACAGATCTGACTTGGATATTATGCAAGTTTTGTAGGATTAATGTTAGACATTTTTATATTTTTTGCAATTAAAAATAAAGTAATTTTGCTACAACTAGGTGTGGCGCACATGTTAAACTAACAGTCTAACTTCTGGACAGTAACAGCTAGACATCTCTCCCAAGGCCTGCACTACTATCTCTAAAGAACACTTTCTTCCCCTTACTGTTTTTTGCCATTGACAAATGGGAGGGACAGGTATGATTAAAAACAGAAACAAGAAATTCAGGCAGGAAAACCAAACCTTGTAATTTCCAAGCTTTTCGTTGTTCTTCTTTGGCAATTTGTTCCATGTCTTTGTCGTATATGTAATCTTGACACATAAAGCAGTATATACCCCCATACAAAAGGTCTATGGCTGCAAAACAGAAGGGAAGTTGGGGAGGAAGAAAAAAAGATGTGAGTTCATAAACAAGAAGACATTTTAAAGCAGGCTTCCAAGTCAGGCACTCTTTCTTCTCAGCAGCCCACAAAAAGTAAAATCTGTACCTTAGAATCTAGAGGGGAAAAAAAGAGAAAAAAACAGGGAAATTTTTCCAGATACGGTACAAGTTATTCAATTCCTTCTGGCACAGCAAGAAAACTGTGCAAGACAACAAAGCATTAGCTGCCTTCGAGTTGTTTGTAATTCACAATATACCTGTTAAGACATAAGTAACCAAAAGGCATAATTACAGTGACTAAAACACATGCAGAACTAGTACTGTAAGATTTGATATGTAAGTTGGAATTGTATTTTTCTAAGACTTCAGTAATTTCTATTCAAAACCATTAAAATAATTAGAATGCATCTATCCAAATGACAGTTCAAACAGAAGACAGCACTGAAAGCTCAACGATACTCGTCCAGAGGAATGGTTTTCTGGATTAGTTTATTCCACAGGTTACACATCTTTCAATTTCTCATTTCACACACCCTTTTAGAATGGACATATGAACGCTGACCAATGTTAAAAATATTTTTCTTACACAACCCTGAACAAAAGAAAGCCAAGAAATGAAATAAATCGACTAACTGGGAAATGACATTTTGCTTCAACATATACTGAGGAAGAAGTAAGTGCAAATTAATCATAGCAAATTGCCGATTTTCAGTACATAGATATGGAAAAAAGCCACGATCAAAGGAAAGTAAAAAAAAAAATTCTTAGCCAGCTACTAAAAGACAATCTGCATCTAGCAGACAGCTGAGAAACACATCACCATGCTCCCTCAAGAGTGTATCCTCCATTTATTTTATTTCCAAATTCTTTTTATTTCCAGATAAATAACATCATTTAAAAAATCTCACTACAGTTTTAAACAAAGGAAACCATTACCATATTAGGTGGCTTGCAAGAAACAGCACTGAATTACTCTGAAGCCCTAAATAAGCCAAATGGCACGCAGCAGGAATTCTGCAGTGGGTCTCATCAGGCAAACAGAGGTGAAGTCTTTGTGCTTTCCCATTAGCGGGCCAGCGGCTTTGGGGAGCTTGGTATGGTTTCTTTCAAACCACATCTCATCCATCCTTCACAGCCTCTACCCCTCTCCTTTAGTCCTGTACGCCCATTTTTTTCCCCTCCTCTTTCAAAATTACTTCTTAAATGATTATATCAAATTGTTTGTTACTTCTCCTATTTTGTAATAAAGGAAACAATTACTTTAAATAAGTTTGCATAATGTCTATTGGCTGTCATCTTCCTTACGTGCTTCGTTATTTTATTCTTTTGTCTATTTGGATGACAATCAGTTTGCGGAAAAGGATAAGGACTGCTTGCATTACCTCACGTAATGTCTAAACACCAGACATTCACCCTGGGGCCCAGAGGACTTAAACCCCTTTAGCAAAATACCACAAAAGGGGATAAGAATCTTAGCTGCAGTGGAGCTCAGTAACAACACACTATCGGGGAGGGGGTGGGGGGTTGAGGATTCACAATTAAGCTACAGAGTTGTGTACTATTTACTCCATTATGTAGTGCATTACCAATTATCAACAGTTTTCAACAAAGAATTGGTGAAAATCCAAACTATTGATCTCAAAACACAAAGACAAATATCGCTCTCCATATATTTTTTTTAAAAATCCCACAAACAGCCCCCCTCCCCTTCAAATAACAGAACAGGGATAACAGAATATTAAATAAAGTATTAGTGCTCACAGAGTTCTATTTCAATCTATCATCAGAATGGGTAGGCATACATTGTGCTCAGAGGATTCCTCACTTTTCTCAACTTTCTGGATTTACAAGCGTAAGCGATGAAGTATAGATGTCAAGATCATGACCAACAAGAGACCACCTTACAGAAACCACTTGTTCAGAGCAGAATGAATTTCTGGTTTAAAGAATTAGAAAGTTTAACAGAAACACTGGCATAGTAAAAGCCGTAATTGTCCAGTGCCTGATTAAGGACTCTTGAGAAAATGTCCTCTCTCCAGCATACTTATGTGAACAATACAGTTGTATATATGCCAACACTTTCAATGTCATTAAAAAGACTGCAATAGGTTTTGGACAAATTACCTCAAGCACCAGTGACAAGGCGGCCGTACAGGCCTGGTTACAGCACAAAGGGAGGGCAGGAGTTTCTCATGAAAGCCAAAACACGGCTGCTCAGTTTCAGCATCCTAGGAAGAGAGTCCACTAGTAAAGTTCCTAAGTTAATTATGTCAAATTAGTATCATTTGAGTTTGTTTAAAAAAACTAAATTGCTGAAGCTCTACCCCAAATACCCCCTGACTAGAAAATTCAGTAAAAACCACTACAACAGTGAAGTATGAGAATGTACATGTAACAAATATCATCATTTGTATTAATATTTGGTATTGCAAATCCAACCGAAACAGGCTTCAAATTCATAAAAAGTTTGGGAATGACTAACCAAGAAATGATGCCAAGATGTTTCAGATTAATCCACTGATGCCCCACATTCCTCACAATAAACATCCCTTTTACAAGGCTACTCCAGAATGGCTCCTACTCCTACCTTCCAGTATCAGCTTTTCCTAACGCTACCACCACCCCTCTTGGGAGGGGACAGGGTGTGAAATCATTCTATTTTAATTCAGTTTTATCTTAATGCAAGTATAGAATTGATTACACTGGAAAAATAAAATATACATTCAGTAGAAATATACTTTTTTCTTTCATAGGGAAGAACCAGAAGAAATTTAAAATAATCATAATGTCATTTTACTACATTTAATCAATCTAGTTTCCTGTTTCAGAAATGCAAAATACCTACTTGTGGATCACAGGCAAAGTAATTTAAGAATTTAAAAACTTCTTGGAATGTAGTATTTTGCTTTGCTTTTATACCTTCTATGCTGACAACAGGCTACCATTATTTTAAAGACAGATCTCCTTGTACCCCTTCATAGACAAAATTCTAAATGGCTGCAACAAGAGAGAGAAAGTCAAAAGATATCTCATTTTTCATTTAAAAATAAAGCTATCAGCCTGGAGAAGCAATAAGGCATCACAGAAGATCATGCAGGAATGAGAGCAACTTTATCTGCTGGTACAACTGACAGTAAGTTTTGAAAGACAACAGCTCAGGGGGGAAAGTTTAATTGTAGGCAGCAAAAGGTCTTCAAACTCTCCATCTGGAAGCCAAGTAAAGTGTTTTGTTTAAGCCTGAGTGCTTTACTTTGCCAAATATATCCACTAACATCCTTGTGAAAACGTTGAGACCAGAGATGATGGGAACATAACAACGATATGTTAAAAAAGCAGGGAAACGTGCCACGTCCAGGCTGCACGAGTGCACATCTCGTCTCATGCAGTTAAACTTGTATGTTCAGTTTTTGCAAGACCCAGGTGAACAGAACTAACGTTGCTGAGTTGGAAATGGGATGCTTCACCATAATATGCGACAGCCTTCCATCAGATATGACCTATTTGTGAATCATGCTTTGGAATCATCTTCCTTGGAACACCGGTTGCATTCAAGTACAACAAAACATACAGCAACACAGAATTCAGGCCAATTTTTACCTGTATTGAAATTAATTCCACTGTGAATTTCTGTGACTCAATCTTGGCATGTTAAGAAACCAAAAATCAACACACACTCACATTCTATGCAAGTCACCTACATTTTGTTCAGCTTCTGTACCAAAGGAGACTAAATTGGTAATTCTTTTACACAGTATTCAAAGTCAACATGCTAAGCTAATTCATACTCCCTAATTTCTCACATTAAGTGTTAATCATTAAACCAGTTTCAGACAATAGTCTCAAGTCCACAAGAAGTGATTTTTCTAAACTTCAGCCAGCTCTCCACTTGTTCTTCTATGTGATATATGAGCACAAAACAAGTATCTGATTGCATTCTTCCTGTTTTCCTGGCACCTAGAAACTGCATCGCAGATCAGAATTCCTGAACTGATATTATGTTTACTGATATGAGTAAGAAAACCTTACTAATCTCAAGGAGGTGGGGGGAGGGGGGAGAATGCCAAAACACACTAGCAGACTCACCCAAGACATTGATCAACTCAAGTATTTGAATTTTTGCCAGAAACTAGTAAGCAGTCACATTAAAGACTATTCACACTTTTCCCTTATCCTTTCAGTCTCCATCAAGGTGATCACAGCCTTATCAACTCTACAAGTCACAAAACAAGTATACATTGTTTTTATTTATATCCATAAATAAAAATAAAAGGCTAGCCCTGCTAAACGGTGCTCCAAGCTAGCTTCCACTGAAGTCACTGAGAATTGCAGGTACTTACTTGTGGGGTGGGGGATTACGGGGTAGAACCCTAAACTTCCTCTTGTTGCCAAAAACGCAGCATAGATATTCAATCTTTTAATACACATTAAAAAACATGGCTACAGTTAAGCATTATCCTTCCCTCCCACAGTCATTATTTAAGAGAAATGGTATATTCTTCTCCTAATATTTGAGATAAATCCATTCTACTCTAAGTACTTATTTTTCTTCTTTTTAAACTAGCACCCAAAAGATAAGTGTTTTTGTAGGCTGTGCTCCGAAGTCTCCAAGATGCCTACTGGCCCCATATGAATTTAGAATTTTAATGTTTAAAGGGACTGATTTGCCTGCAATCCAAACAGGGTAAGTACCCAATACAATGCTGCAAACCAATTGAAACTAGGACCCAGATGTCCAACCTCTACACTGTACACTTCCCTCTGCGATGGTTTAGAGTACATCAAATGCGAATTCAAGCCAGGAAAGATGAGATGTTCAGGAGAAAGAAAAGTGTTCTGGTATCCCTGTGGAATCTAGATACCAAAAATGTTCTTAAATGTTAATTTAGAGGCATCAGACTGTCAAAACATTTTATGTTAATTAATTATGAGCAGAATATTAACTTCAGCTCCTTGACTTCATTCAGAAATACATATATCGCACATGCTACTTATACATGTGTGCATGTACCCAGTATACTACACAGGAGCACATAGCACGCCTATTCTTAAGTGCCCTGCACTTCCTATTATAAAAGATGTTTTGCCTTTTGTCAGTCTTCTCCCTGCCCTTCTCTGACCCTACAAACTTCAACAGTTCCCTTGTTTGTAGCAAACCTTTGAAAAGTGACAAAGATTAAATTCTCCTGGCTAAAGGACCTTTTCTTGATCCCACAAAAATATTATTCAGGTTTAAAGGAGAGAAATTGTTAAACACTACTTTATCTTGCTGCTTTTTTCAGAAATTTGGGGGCAGAATCCCCAAATTACAGCCACCAAGTTTTGTGTTGCTCCATATGACATGATGCAAACTGCTTATATTCACGTATATATATTCTCATTTGATCATCAGTGGGGACTTACCTCAAAGTACTATTTTCAATAAAAGCAGTAGTGAGATCCAGAACTGCACAGAAGTTAGTAGTTGGGTCTGAGGGAAGCAGAGGCCCACAGAGTTGGCAGTACAAAGGTAAATTCATGAGACTGGCTTTCTGAGGACTAATAATACTCCAGGTGTACAGAGGCCTCTTCAGGAGTCATTTCTGACACTAAGAGGAGCTTTTGAGAGACCGCTTGCAGGAGCTCCAAACTACCTACACTTACCAGAGCAGGTCCTAGCAGAAGACAATTGTGATTAACAAATGCCTGCTGCCTTCTTAGGAGTTCAGCCTGGCTCAAAGTTTGAGCTAAGCTATAGGAATGCCTTGCTGGAATATGCATCACAGAAGCAAATGAGAATTTGCCTGCAATACTATTTTTAGTGGCTATGAGGAACATTGGAGGTTCAAAGCCATACCCTATGGCTGACCTGCATATCCAAAACACTTCCTTCCTCCTCCTCTGCTTCCAATCAATGACCCCCTGGTTGACATGACAAGGATATTATTATGTTGAAGTACAAAGAGTTTGTACTTTCTATTATCAAATTTTGTCTCACTTTTATTCCTGTAGTCAATGAGGTTATTTAATTCTTATCACAGCTCTACCTAGCCCTCCTCAGTATAAGCAATACCTATGAACTTTGGGACCATCATCAATTTCATACATAAATATAATTCCTTCTCTTCAATTACTAGAAAATAGCAGTAAACCAGGACTGGTTCTGCTAGTAAAGTCTGCATGTCCTACACATTCTGCTTTCAGTTTATTCATCATCAGTCTCCCTTTATCCAGCCTCATACACACCACAATTCTTATATTAATCCCTGTCACTTCTACCTCAAGTAATAATCTCCAAGGGGGCAAAATGTGAAATTCTTCCCTTGATCTAGACAAATTAGATCCAGTGTATTTCCTTTTTCTAAGAAAGGCAGTTATATTATCAAAAAGACATACTAGTCTGACACAATCCATCTCTGACAAAACTATAAAACACTGCATCCTGTTTTCCATTTGCCTTCATCTCAACAGACTTTTCTGAACACTCACACCAAGCAAAACATTAGAACAGAATTCAAACCAAGACACTGCTAAAATGCCCAGATGACCTTTTCTACCCCTTTCTGAGCCTACGCGCAAAAGGAAAAAAACCAAAACTGCTACTCTAGCACTGCAATACACTGTGCTGGGAACAGCTTGAATTGCCCCTTCCACATAGAGTACGATGAAAGTCTTAACTGTTTTCTTTACAAGAGAACTCTACTTCACTGCCACCATGCAGAATGAACACTACAGTCAACACCTTCCAACTCAAATGAAAATTAAATAACTTTTACTGTCATTCCTTTACGTAAGTGTTCTCTTTCTACATATTAAATTTCGACAGACAGGTATGTATTAACAGCAGTAACCAGATTTTTTCCTTTGACTGACTTCAAGTATAGAAACCAGCTTTTTGTCATGTTTCCTCTGAATCAGATGAAAAAAATGCCGTTATTTGTTTTCTAGGGGAAGTAGGAGCTTTTTGAATTCTACCAAAAAATCCTCAACTTAATCTATGAGCATTACTCTTATGCTCACCCACCCAGTTCCTCTCACCACAAATGTATTTATTGGACTGAACCTTACATGAGCATATACTTAGACAAAATAGTTCCTCAACAAACAGTTTGTGATATAATAAATAATGAATGTACTCTAACAGGACTAATTCTGAAATAAACTGTTTGCCAGTCTCCTTAGAAATTGAACAGTACTTCAATCTTCCAGCCATTTTTTGTTTAGTCTTTTAACTACTGAGCCTCAGTCCTGCTATTTCACCTACCTCTACTCTTTAACTCTAGAATAGGGTCTTAGAGCAGACCAAGACTTCAACCAAAAGCTGTATTATATGCTGTTTCATACTACTCATATGTTAAGAGTGCATCTGTAACAGATAGAAGCACAGCATGGAAATGCAAGAGTTGGCTCCTTACCAAGGAGTTTAAATAGGTCTACACAGAGCTTTGATGCCATAATTTAACTAATCTAACTCTGAAGGTTATCTGTAATGGACTTTCCTAAGCCTGTAACAATGATTCTTCTTGCAGCTAGGTAAAAACACTGGCATTTTTATAAATATATATAAACTATATATAAAAAAATATATATATAAAAAAGTATGTGGGGGAAAACTCTCCACCTAGGTTACATAAGTAACCTCCATTCTCAAAATCCTCAATTTTGTTTTCTCACATGATAAACCCCCCTAATAAGTTTTAATCATTACGGAATAAAAAGAGAAGATATTCACTCAGAGAATATTAAAACTTCATTTGTTATCTGCCTAGGATCTTCAGTCCCAACCAGGAAACTGATAAAAGAATCACTACTACAGCTTCAAGATGAACTCTCTCCACAGCACCAACCTCTTCTCTTTTAGAGCAAGAGTTCACAATTTCCTGCTACTCTGGGACTAAGCCACTATGTATTTTCCTTCCTTGAGCAACTGTAGAAAGGTTAAGGAAAGGACCATCAGTTTTTACAAGGACGGCAACCACCAGTAGATTCCCCACGTGATGGAACGTGATTTGGATTACATAGGAAGATGACAAAGCATGGTGATGACACACGTTCTATTTAGAATAATCAAATCTGAAGCTTGCCAAAAGCTCCAGCAGGATTTCATGATATTGAGTAAACAGGCAATACCACCAAGACTGAAACTCTAATCACTACCAATAACGTAGCAGCCGAGTAACAGTTACCACTCAGGAAAGAAGTTTTGGAGTCACGGAGTATAACTCCCAAATACCATCAGCTCAATGTTGAACAGCATATCAAGAAACACAAAACAGAAGTCATGGAAGTATTAACTAAGAATACATGTCATTAGTATGGTAAACTGCATTAATCCAAAGAGCTGTCACCACGGATGGACACATTAGAACTAAATAGAAGTATGATGAGGATGTTGAGAATCATACAACAGTTTCAATAAGAAAAGCTAAAAATAGTTCGGGATTCTATAGGTTGGGAAAAGGAAATATCTGACAAGATCAAAAAGATCAAGAATCCCAGAAGATATCAATAAGGACCTTTTACTCACCATTTCTCAACTCCTCACAAAAAAAATACAGAGCAAAGTTACAAGATCCATTATAAAGCAAACCAGAAAGACACATGCATTTTTCACATAGCTCAGAAAACCGTAGAACTCGCTGCCTTTGCACGTTGAAGGTGCCAGAAAGGAACCAGGCTTTAACACTGGACAGGCTACTGGAACACAAGCACCTAGAAGCAGTCTCCTGTTCAGAAAGTTTTTGAAGAGCTGAGAAGTAGAAAAAGGGAGAGCAGAACAAGGGGAAAAAATGCTTAACAACTATACTGCTGTCTATTCTCTAAGCTACCTCTGTTGACCACCACCAGGTAGAAGGCTGGATACGTATGAAACGGCTTCAGCGAGTACAACCACGTCAAAGCAGCTAAACATGTTTTATGAAATTGGAGAAGAGCAAAAAGGAAAAATTTAAGGATTCTGTATTATTAAAATTGCAACAGCAGAAACTATTTCTTGAAGTAACAGCATCCACAGACTAAGATACCACTTTCCTTAGGCTGCTGGATTTCAGATCTGTACTGTCTATAGTCAGATGTCTATTACAGTGACTTTGAGTAAGTACCTTACAATTCTCACCGAGGGTATGGACAGACAGTCCTGCCTTATCTGCCCCTGACAACTCTGCATACTACATATTGTGACACAGATGATCTCTCAGCACTCCTAGGACATACCCATAGGGGTTTGTAACTGACACCTTTTTTGTATTTGGGGGGGGGATAAGGGATGCCTATACAGCAAGAAACCAACACTGAAACAGAACAGGAAAAGGCTACTCTGAATTATTCCAAGTCTTCAAAGTCGTGGAACAGCCAGTCTTACCTACCTCTTCCTAAAGGTTTTCACACCTGCATAAAAATTTTACGTTGTATTAACAATTCCCAACCCAGCCCGCCATGGTGATTGACTAATAGACTGTGCAATGCAGAGAGTAAAAAAAGCAGCTCATATAGCCGGATCTTACTTACCCATCACCCACATCCACAGCTCAAGGAATATATTAAAATAAGTACAGTATTATTAATATACACTGAATAAGCAAGCAGATGCAAGAGCACAGGTATCAGTATAATGTCAGAGTGTGTCTAATTTATATTGCTCAGGGAAGCAGAGATAACAAGGGATGTATTTTAAGAATACTCTGGACTACGATCCTGAAGTCTCCTGAAACATATAGCAGTTAGCTGCAAAAACATCCCTTCCAGTGCTCAGACAGCTGTTACAACTGAAATCTATGATATTTCTTAGAACTGTGATTAAGTGTGCAGTTCCTGCTAGTCTCCATGGAGACTGACGTTGGCTCAGCAAAAAGTCACCAAGTGTTTTAAAATAATTCCCGTTCGTTTTGAAATTTCAAAGCACTTAACTAGTTTTTGCCTATCAGATATTATTTCCCCAATGAAAATTGCAGCAGTAAAAGCAACCAAAAGCATTACCAAAACTACAAAAATATTTTTACAGTTCATTTCACATGCAGCTGGAAATAAACCACCAAAACATACATTAAAAAAAAACAGAGAGAGAAAAGGAATCTCCAAAACTAGAAATCAAGCATGCAGTTGTACAATCTTCACATTATGCATATTTGTGCACTGAGTACATTATACGTAGCTGCAAAAGAATCCTTTTTGTGATGATACAATACTGTATTCTGTACTTTGGCTTGTATAATTAACTCAAGCCCTTTTTATCTAAAGGCTATTCCTTTTGGGAAGTACCTTATCTGACACATTCTTAATTGGCTAGTACCATGACAACAACTACAACAGTCTTCAAGCAAGACTGCATCTTCAAAGAACCTCCCTCCTCTGCCCAGTTTTGTTTCTCCTTTAAGGAAACAGAAGACATTTCACTACAGCAGACAGCAGCAAATTCTACCTTGCACAAAAATTTACTTGAAGAATTTAGGCTTCCCAAATACGCAGATAAACAGCACCTCACAACTTGTGCAATTACAAAGCTCTTATTAAAAAGGTTCTCCAAAAATATGGTAAGTTTAGTGGTAAAAATATTACGGTGTTTACACAGTATCCACAGATAAACAGGCAAATACCGTCTACAGTAATTTAGCACTGTATTTTTTTTAACCCTTAAACCTGGCCATAAACTTATATTTGTACCAAAGCTTTTATATACATATATATATACACACACACATATACATATATATACACACACGCTTTACCAGAAATCTCTAGATAGATTTTACCTAGACTAATTTGTACTTTTGCGTTGGTAAATATTCCCAAGTAATTTCACCTAATGAACTGACTTCAACAGCTCTTTGAAATTACACCCTGTAAAAAGCAATAAAAATAAATGTCATACAGGGTAAGTGTCATACAGGGTAGGTATGGGTGTTTTTTTCAGTTTTCAAAGAACAGTTGAGGTTGGCAGGCACCTCCAGAGGTCACCTTGTCCAACACTCCCTGCAGCCTGCAGGGCCACCTACAGCAGGCTGCCCAGGACCACGTTCAGACAGTTTTGAATATATCTGAGGATACTCCACAACTCCTCAGGGCAACCTGTTCCACTCCTCAGTCACTCTCACAGTAAAAATGTGTTCCCTGATGATCAGGCAGAACCTCCTGTGTTTCATTTTGTGCTCACTGCCTCTTGTACAGTCACTGGACACCACTGAAAAGAGCCTGGCTCCATGTTTTTTACCAATTCTTTCAGATATTTGTACAAACCTGTGAGATCCCCTGGAGCCATCTCTCCTGTAAGCTAAACAGTCACAGTGCTCTCAGCCTTTCCTCATCAGAGGTGTTCCAGTACCTCCACCATCTTTGTGGCCTCTTGCTAGACTTTCTCCAGTAGCTTCACTCTCTCTTACTGGGTAGCCCAGAACTAGACACAGGATTCCAGATGAGGCCTTATCAGCACTTAATTTCAGACGTCTTCACATACTAGTACATTTCTCTCCCCCCCCCCCCCGCCCCGAACTTATCATTTAAAGTACAGCTATCTGTGCTTCAGTTTGTACTGAATATTGCTGCCTACCTTGACATCAAGAATTATGATCATGTCACTCTCAAAGGCTAGCAACTTCATAAACATTATGGATATTCAGTACTATGGTTCCAGTATTCTAATTTTCAAGGCATTTACAAGCTTAAGCTATACCGATATGGATCCTAACTTTTTTTCATTCTTGACACATATGGAGGAAGAAGTATAACAATTTGCTGCTTTAAATAATCTTTTCCATAAATAGTAAACTTACACACCAGTTTCTTAAGCACAGGAGTACAGAGCACTGTTGGCTTTCTGGAGCATCTTAGTTTTCATAGAAAATAAAAGAGTTTGTTCCATAAGCACTTCGGATAAATTATATGAGAATGGTAGCCACACTGGTCAAGAGAAAAAACTATACCATGAAATAATGCCTTTTTTCCTCTTTCTTATGTCAATCCACCAAGAATGTATTTTCATTTGAAGAAAAATTAAGTGTGCTGTACACCAAGCAAAATTGTATACATCCACTTTGACACAACTGGAATTTTAATATAAAATTACTAGGATTTTGCATTATACCTCTAAATATTCTAAACTATAAGCAATAAATAATTTAAACCAAAACTGAATGCTTTTGGTTTTAAACATTATGTAGCACCAAAGCTGACAGAATAAAAGAACTTGCTGGCATTTTACCAACATTTGAGGCAGTTGAGGGAAAGGTACTCCATATCAGTTAAACTGTTTTCTTAAGAGTATTGACCACACTGCAAACAAGAAGCCAAAACAGGAAAAAACCCCACCACCCTCAAAAAAACCAAAACAAACAAAAAACCCCAACCCCAAACCCCCAAAACAACCCCCAAAACACCCAAATTTGAAAAGTTTGAATAATTCTGACTGCTACTTGATTAGTCAACTTTGTGATAGGAATGATGGTTTCTTCCTTAGCAAGAACAAAAAAGTGAGCATGATCTCCTGAGAAAACTTCACTAAGTGCTCTAGGTCAAGGCACTAAACCCACCATTTTTCACACTTAAAAAAAATATCTCTGTGTACAAGCACTTTTATTATTTTTCCCTATATGTGACACTAATTCATAAGTACTAAGATACTAAACGGCCAATAATAATTCAAAACTGAAGTTGTGAAAAAAACCTTATCTGTAATGCAGAAGAAGCTTAAGCACCAAGTTTAAGATAACACCACTAAACTAACCCAAAACACAAATAAAATTTATCTCCCTGTCCAATGAGGTCGCCACAATAAAACAGGACCTTAATTGGCCTGGAATTGACAGGGATAATGCAGCGAGTTAAAAAGCACCAGTGAGTGTATCAGGATGACAGCTTACCTAAATTGTGTCGCTTTGTCTTTGCGTGCTCGTGAATATGTTTCTTTGTAAAACAGCCAAAGAAGACACAGTAGAGGCAAGAGTGGAGTCTGTTCAGGTGGGCACCACACATATGACAAATGCACGACTTTGCCTGAAATAGAGAAACGGACACAGAATATGACTGACAGAAACATACCTCCAAGTCCACTAAACAGGTGTAGTTCCAACTTGATAGCTTTCCCTTTTACTCGGTGCCTTTTGAATGCTGCAAAGCAGCAGGGGAAACAGTTCTGCCCCCACGTGACAAAACCAACAATTAGACAAATTAATAGAGAAAACCTCTTCCATTTGTCCAAAATATTTTCAAGTCTTGATCAGGAGCAGGTCTCATGTAAGAGCAGACGATAGTCAACTCATTTACAACTCTCAGCCTGTAGTATGATGAACGTTTCAAGCAGGGGTAAGCAGGCACTGCTGCTAAAATATACAAACGGTCCTACCATACCCTCACTCTACCTGGGTATTTCTGTTCCCGTACCAACCACAGACCAGCAGAATGACCTGCACAGCCATGTGCAAGCCAGGAGAAAGATGTGTGTGAAATGAACCTGCCACTCCCCCCACATTAACCTGTATCAGCTCCTCCATCCAGCTCACTGAGCCACATAAACATTCATTGCTGGTGCAAAACCTTCGGGCATTATGACTAGCGCAGCACGGGCTTAACGTTACAGCAGCACAGATGCTGATGACCAGGAGAGCGAGGTCTCAATGCATCTGTTCTTGCTCAGTTCTTCAGAGCTGCTCCCCACTCACAGTCTACCTTGAAGCTGTGGGCTTTGTTGCTCAACTGCCCCTTTGCTGAGCTGGTTCAGCTTGCCAACCTGGAAGCTGAAGCTAGACTAAAACTAATCTTTTGTCAGGTTAGTAAGTTTGGGGGGATGAGGAGGAGATGGAGTAGACTCAGATGAACATCAGCACTCAGAGAAAGCGGATGACGAGCAGGGAGGTAAAAGGGGTGAAGAGGCAGTTTTGGGTGGTGGGACCCCAGCATGAACTCTGCTTTTTCACAGCACTGAGCTCCGCAATCCACTCAAAAGCTGTAATACAACTTGAACATCAAAACGCTTGTGGGTATATGGCATTTCATTTCTCTGCTGGGAGATCTGGTCAGATTCATTCATGAGACTTCTTTATACCAGCCCATGAAATAGTGGTGCAACATGAAATCCATAACAGTCAAAGAGTTACAGAAGGCACTTTTGCCACTCTCCAATTGGCTTTGAACCAAGTGTGGAAAGCGATGTACTGACTATTCCCTGGAGCAACCCAGAATGGGGAGGTATGTGATGAAAGTTACCATGATTCATTGGAAATTAATAAGCACATAAGCCTGACATGACAACAATACATCTTAACAAGCAGGCCTGCAGAAAAAAAAAAAAAAAGGGCAATTACAAGGTTAAGTAGACTTTTTGACTCTCAATCACATCTGAAGCACTCTTTAAGCCAACAACATCCAAAACTTTCTCTTAGCATTAAACTCAGGTACTTCAACAAATCTTTCAAAAAATTACTCTGTCTAGAAAGAGACTTAAGAGAATTTGAGGGATAAATCTTTTGCTCAACAACAGCAAAAACAATTCAAGTCCAATACCATCTGACTGGAAGTTACAGACAGGAGACATTCCTCACAGAAATTCACTTTTCATCTCAGACAACAGCAGTTGCCTTCAGACACAGGTTTAAGAGTAACAACTTCTCTAACAGCTCAGACCTACAGAAATCACTTAGAGGTACACCTCATTTTACAGACTAATCTGAAAATACTACTCCTTTGCTTGTCAATATAGAAGCACCTTTTTCTCTCCATATTAAAAAAAAAAGAATCGGAATTATAAAATACTAAGCTATCATCTAACCCAGGCAGTGCATTTCATCAAAAATAACCCCCAAAGTTCTTCAGTAATATTTGTCCAGTCTGCCACAATTTAAAATTAGTGCTGAATAGATGATGCACAAGCTTGTTCTTTTAGTCTGGCATTTTTCTTTCAGAATACTTATGGTTGTTAAAAAAATAAATCAACAGAGAAGCTTACAGTATGCTGCACCCTGTAATTAATTTTCAAGCTTCTACAAAGTAAGACTTAAATCCTGAATCTCACATGTTGTATATTCAAAGTTCTCCTAAGTTCTTCTGTTAGATGAAAATAGATTGGTTGAATCAAACTCCACACACCTACAAAAAGAAGTATTTTAAAGTAGTACCAAAAAAATTCACCACCACCACCAGCAAACTTCCATCTTTACAAAAATACTGCAGAACTGTCAAACTGTTGCCTAATGGTTGCTCTTTGGCTGCAATAGCTAAATAGGATCAGCCTATCTGTTAAGACTGCTGCTATGACAACAACTCTAGCAACCACCTCTTTTACTTAGCCAGCTAAAAATAAATTTTAGCATTAAATGTATTGTAAACAGATGACATAAGCATGTAAAACTCAATCATTTTAGGTTAAACACAGAAAATTCATACCCTAAGAGTTTTTATTTCAATGAAAATTAACAGAAATCAAAGAACGTAAAAAAAAAAGTGTTAAGTTAAAAGAGAAGTTCAATCTCTTATTTAAAGGAAGCTATTCATCCATACCCTGTACTTGTTTAGTAGATTAATCTTTGTTCAAGATGGTTTTTTCTAAAATTGTAAGAAAACAAGGTTAAAAGACAAAGTGAAGAAAAATCAATATCAAAAACCATAGTGGCTATTCTTAACTAGATTAGCTGTCTCCTTTTCATCTGTCTGTGCTTTTAAACAATTTGCTAAGTTAAAACAAAGCTGCCACCCTCCCACCCCACCCCAAATAATCAAATTACTTTGCTTCATAACACTCCCACCCCTGCTCACATCTCTTGAGGCTACAGTCTAAGACAAAAGAGAATACTGCAAATGAGTAATCAAAATCAGTCTGATCCACAAAGTCACAAGCATGCTTTAAAACACAACTTTTTTTAAAAGCAAGTTAGGTCTTGTTTATGGTCCAGATGCTTTAGGGAAGTCAACCAGCATTTCGGCTGCAGAATCAACCTGTCCCTTCTCCTTTTCTCTGATATGTCCTCCTAGATACAAGAGCACTCCTTCCTTAGCCTAAGACATACATGTAGAGTCTTCCCCTTCCTCCAGACCCTCTCCTGTTATTATTCTGCTCCCTGTCATTCTAGTCTGTTCCCTACTTGCTTCTTTCCTCTATTCTCCTCACCCTCCAGTACTCCACTCTCCATCTTTAACCCTATTCTCTCCCCATACACTTGGTCCCTCACATCCCCAGCCAGTCTTCCTTCAGTCCATAGTGAACCTCTGTCTATTCCCTTTAATTTTGCTTTGATATTCTAACGAAGTGCACACAGAAACCAGAAGAGGCCCTGAGAATTTTCTTTCTGGAAAAAAGAAATTATAATCCGTTTTTTAAGTGATAGAAAACTGGAAAGAACGGTCCTGCACAATGTAAAGTGTATGCACACACACACATAGAATAACCGACAGCATTTCAACAAGTCTGCAGGAGCAAGCAACATTAGATATCCCAATTCTCTCTTCAGTGGTTTTTCCTCTACTGATCTCCTTTATTGCTACTAAGACAGTGGTAACGCACATGCCCAGATCCTCACTGATGGTTCTGTACCTTCTTTAAAGGAGGTTTAAACAGCCCAGCAGACGAGGATGTAAAACTAGTGCATGACGCGCAAAAGGGAACTGGTTGTAATCAGCTGTAACACAGGTCAATAGAGTCCCACCTCTAAAAGGCTATCTGTTCTTGATATTGTTAATAGCTATGATATGAAGTGAGTTAGAAAGAAAGCAGCATGCATCAGTAGGTTAAATAAGCTAGACTGCTGACACTTCAAGTCTTCCCAAATCGTCTGAACAGCTTATTACTAGTTTACCATCCTACCATCAAAACAGCGGTGGAGAAAATGAATGCATCCAGCTGGTGATGTTTCACCCCAGCAGTTCTCTGTCCCACAATTCCCCTTCCTGCTCTCCTTCCCTGGGCCAGCTCAGGCTCCACCTAAAGCGAAAAGGTCACACTGGGCACGTAGCACCAGTTGTTCTAAAACCCTACAAACCTGTTTCAACTTCACATAATATTGGCTCATCAAGGAATGGCAGTTTCAAGTGGCAAAGCAAACTGTGCAGAAAAAGCAAGAGGTAGACAATAGACCTTACCTACTGCAAACCATGCTTCTGTATTTCCAGCTATTTCAGAAATAGCTTTAGAAGCTCAATTTTTATTTAATTGTACGTGAGAGGAAAACAGCTTTTTAAAGAAGTTTTCCATTAGGGTACTTAAGGAGTCTTGCCTCTTATGCTCACACTAAATATATGAAAGCACTTTCAGAATAGAGCTGTTTTCAGTTACAAGCTTATAAGCCAAAGACCTCCTACCTTTCACAGTCTGCAAACCATATTCACCACAAAAGTTCACGGAAAAGATGAACTAGGTAACACTAACAAGACAGTGGGAGGCTTGGAAGGTTAAAAGATCATAAGGAAGGTGTTGCCACACTGCAAGTGTTCACAAGTAACTCAAAGAAGCAGATTCTTAAGGTAGTCTTAAAGCAAATACACTGAATCCCTGCAAACGTTTGATCATGTACAAATCCTTAGCATTAGGAAAGTAAAAATTTCCCAATACAAATCTAATTCAATTTCCTCACCTTTTAAAGTAAGTTTTTGTGTAAAACAGACATAATATTTAGACACATCAGAAGCAAAAAGAGAAAATACTTAGTTTTCTCATACGTTGTCATCATTATTGAAAGTCTTTGGAGGGGTACACTTCACTTTCCAGCCCCAAACCAAGTCTAATTCTTCAGAAAGAACTTTCATCTCTGTCTACACAGATTAAGGTGTTTGTTGTGCAGCTCTGAATATGCCTACCTACAGAACACAGGTGTATGTGGGAAATTCCCCCTCCATACACAAGGTTGTCACCATAATCTGCTTTGTTCCCAAGGAGAAGCATTAGTGATCTACAAGCGTTACCTTCAGCTCAAACTATTCCTTACAATGCAGTACTGAAGTGGACTTGAAAGAAGGTGAACTCCAGGCTCAAGGAAACACTGAGGAGTCCCACTTGTGGTTGTTGAATTTTGAAGTAGAATTTCTGTGGGAAATTAAGAAATCTGTTCCAAAGTTAACCCTGGTACAACCACCACTGCAGTTATTTAGGCAGGAGAAGCTGCTAGGCCTACAGTCAAGTGGCAAGTGGCTATGAGATACCTGGAAGCAGAGTATCTGCAATTCTCAATACTCTCCTGTTACAATTTTATGTTTCTATGTTTAAATTTGCTTTGAGTTAAAAATCGGTATTACAAGATAAATAAATACATTCTTTCAGGTCCCATCCTCTTTTCCCAGTGATGCTTCCACACACTGATGGGAGAGGCAAGTAGGAGAAAGCAACAAGCGAGGGTCCACTTGCCCAGAGCTGAGGAAGCTGTGACAGCTCCTGCAATGAAACTCTGCTTTCTTGAATTCTTAATCCCTTACAGATACATGAACAAAAGTGAGGAGACTGATTTAAAGTTTACGTTCATTAGTTTAACAGCAGAATAGGGGAAAGAAAAAAATAAAAACTCAAACCAGAAAAGTCAGAGACTTTTGACTGAAACTATTCAGATATGAAGTGCAAATACCTTACTAGGCAACAGATCAAGACATTTAAGGGAAATTTAATAATTTCCTTACATATTCAGAGCTCCTGGTCTTAAAATGCACATTTTAGGTACAGTCAATCCTCTGTCAAGTTTTGCCTCTGCTATTCACCTTGCCATGTCTAGACCACAGCCTGGGCACAGACTTTTATTTTTTTTTCTTATTCATCTGTGTTGCAACCAATTCTTGTCCAAATGTAATACGGACACAGCAGCGTATGTTGAATGACGAACAGCATGCTGCCCTCAGCCTATTTTTTTGAAAGAAAAAGGATGGATAGTCACAAAAGGTCATACAACCGACCACTGCTTCTTTCTTCACTGAAGATGGAGACCCTATGGCTATTCCAACAGCACCGTTTCTTCTGCCTTGTGGGAGAAGAAAGTCAGTATTAAACCACAGCTGACAAGATTTATTACTCTCGAGTACTCTTTGCACCTCAAGAGTAACAAATTTAGGTCAAATCTGCCTTACGACATTTCTGTCACTTCTTAGTCTACATTAATTTCAAGATTCACTGTACTGCTTTCCTAAGGCAGGCATGCCACAGACCCCTTATCCATTAGGGTAGTAGGTGGGAATATTTCATAAATTTAAATACTTAAAACTTCAAAGCCATGTTCTTAGGTTTCAAGAAACAAAAAGAGGGAATTGATTCTACAGTGCTCCATAGTATGGAATACATCCACATGCTGATAGGATGATTCAGAGTTACTCTGAGTCAGCACACATTTCTGACACACCAGCTTAAAAAAAAATAAAAATCAACTTAAATATTGTTCACTCACTTCCTGCAACCAAGACTTAATTATGATATTGTCCTACTAGAAATGTCAATTATTTTTTAAAAGAATATGCCATCAATACCATAAATTTTGTTTCCAGACCCACTAAGGTTAGGGGTACTAGTAAAGGCTTTATTAGTACTAGCAAAACTGTGTACTAGTTACATAATTTTGTGGTTTGGTAAGTGTTCAGAAAGTCACCTTCAAAAAAAAAAAAGCCAAGTACATGTAACTTCTTAAACTGAGGTATTCGAAATGTTTGCTTAGACACCAGCAGAAAAAGACAGTTAAATATTTTAGCTCTGTTCAACAGCAAACATTAAATCTAAGGCGCTTGCTCTGCACCGATGTATTTGCTGGCTCCCATATTGCTGTTGGGTGCGGTAGAGAGAAGATGCCCACACAGCTTCCCTGGTCTGTCAATAAGACACTTGGGTCTGACCATCTGAGCACAAGTTTGAAGACAACAATATCACAATGTATAATCAAACAGCCTAAATAACATCGCAGTTCTCAAACTGAGTGTAAATAAAAATATACCATTATGACCATCTGAGCAGCTTGCTGTCCTTCTGTAGATTGGATTAACCCACACCTAATTCGAACAAATCCTACTTCTGCCTGTAAGTGAAAAAAACACTGTGAAAGAAGGAAAAATGAAAGTACTGAACATGTTACAAAAGATGCTAGAAAGCAACCTGAAGAAACTTTTTTTCTTCCAAACTGATAAAACTTTTCCATTACTCCTTATTTAAGATGATGCATCCCAGCAAGGGCACAAGCTACCTGTTTTTCAATAAAGCAAAGCAGCATATATATTAAACTCACCTGTTCTCACTTCACAATCATTTTGTCTTAATTTAACCCTGATTTTGAAAAAATATTAGTTGCACAGTACCTACTGTCAGAGAAGAATGATTAAATATTTCCTGCAATTCAAATTTTGAAGGCAATTCCTCCCCATCTTCATCGAAGATACACTAGCAATCACACAAGAGAAACAAGACTTGCGGTTTTTCAGGCCAGTATCAAAATACTTTGAATAATATGCTTAATTATTACTTTTTGGTCTAAAAGTTTTAAAAGCACACTAATCCTATTCCTTTTTCAGTTGCATTTTTTGGTTTTGACAAATTATCTCCATTTCCTCATCTGGCAATGACAAGACTCTGCTAAGTGTTCTCTGGTGCTCTGATGCCAGGCTGACAAATTCTGTGGAGGCTGGGGAGAATGGGAGTTTATCCTAATTAATAAAGCAGCCTGAGCTACCTTCTGCAGGAGTGATGGCTTGCCACAACAGCAGTGTGGCTAACCTACCAGGAACCAAAGCACACTTAGACAAATATTTTGATTGGACCAGAATCCCCATCCAGATAAATAATAATGGTAGAATTGAGTTTAAAAAAAAAAAAGAAGAAAAAAACAGCAAAAAGAGACCAATTAGGTTGTTTCCAGTTCCTGAACAGGTCTTCTCAAGTGTAAAATTAACCACAAAAATGACTGTGGAAGCCTGACAGTATTTTGTCTTGTGCCTTTGAACATAGTAAACAATTGCTTTTATTCTCTGCTCGAAGGGTATTAAGATGACAAGAGGGGTACCATGCTTTCAAGAGTTAGCTGCTTTATACACCAGAAAAATGCTTTATACAAAAGTGCATTGTTAGCAACAAAGAAAGAACACTGATCTAGAGACAAGACACAAGAAGAACATGCATGTAAATCCTTCAAGTTCACAGGGCATAAAGCAATACAGAGGGGCTGTTTTGTAAAATGCGAGAAGAGAGGCGATCTATAAAAGCATCTGCTAGACACATCACCTGGAAGCAACAAACATTCAGAATAAAACTGGAAGGACCTGTCTTGGTTTCAGCTGAGACAGAGTTAATTTTCTTCATAGTTGGGGTCAAACCACGACAGGACCACAAACATCTTTTGAAATAACATTATCGATTCTGCTGAAGGATGAAAAATCTGGATTAAGTTATCCCAGAAACTTTCACAAAGCAGGTAATATCCCAGTGTCCACTAACTTATGAATCAATAGCCAGAGTGTTCACTTTCCTTCTTCAAACTGTACCACCAAATTGGAATGGATATTACTGAGCAGTTCTAGAGCACAATGAATAGTTACCTTAACTTGTTTGCACGGCAATACTGTTCCACAGTCCTAAATTGGCAGGGTCTCGTTCCCTATCACTGCTAAGGAAAATATGGGTAACTTTTCACAAAGCAGCAGTTAGAAAGAGGTGCAGCATAAAATATGGAGACTCATTGATCTCAACTGAAAGAAGCAAGTTTGAAATAGCTTTGAGTCCATTAAAAGAAAAAAAAAAAAAGATGGCAAACAGGTTCTACATGAAAAGCTTCAAAAATGCTTCTATACATACCAAGTGTCAGATAATACAGTAGGTTTTCTATGACTCTATACACGTTTCTGAATTCTGAAGTGCCTTAGAGAACAGTGTTAGAGACCATTTTCTACTGCACCCAAACATGCTACAGCTGCTCTGAGACAGTCAAGGGGGAGAGGGGGGAAAAAAAAAAAAAAAAAATCACTCTAAGTTATTTCAGAAAAGACAACCTCCTTTTCCCTCCTTCCTTATCCACAAATACTGGATTAATACATACAAAGATTGATCTACAGAAGTCAGAAAAGTCTTCCTGAGGCCCTTCTTCCAGAAAGAACCAGACCTCTCGAGGACAGATACTTTAGTTCTCATCTACTAATTGCTAATATTATATGCCATTATACACTAGAATCACCCAACCCTAAAGCAACCTTTCCCATTCCTAGGTGAGCTGCTTCAAGTCAGTCATTTTTTCCCAAGGATTCAGAACAAGAATAATGACTTTAATGTGGTCTTTCATTTAATAAGATCAAAGCCTCAGTGAGGCTCTGCACTGAACGGCAGAATGGAAAACATCAGTAAACTCATCTTATTTGTCTCCTTACACTACTGGAAGGGACTGGTTTAAACTGTTCTGCTTCCTCTCATACAATTTGCACCTAACATATTTTTCTAAAGTAAGGCAGGTGACTTCAAGCTGATGAGGAGCACTCACATTATTTGTTCCACTGGCTCAACTGTAGGTGCTGCCATCTCCAAATGAGGGGAAAGACAACACATTTTTCTGCATCAAGTCTACAATGAAGATGTGTTCTTGCATAAGAACGAAGTTGTAGCCAAAGTCTATACGAGCTCCAAAAACAAAGCTTTGGTTCAAGGGCTCTTCTCAAGAGAGCAGTGCAAGTCAATTTAAAACTAGAGAGCTTTGATGAAGTTAAGAATTGTGTTTGGGGGTGAATCAGAGATCTAACTAGTCATTTAACCTCTACATACAGATTTTTTTTCCTGCTCTCCTTACTCTGGATAGGCTATGCCACGAGCTGGACATTAAATCAGATTTTTTTTTTTTTAAATCAATAACTTTTTCCAATTTTTGTTTCACATAAAATTCAACAGCAGGTACAAGGCTGAAATGAAAGGAGAAAAAAGTTGCACAAACTAAGGGAGAAAAATAGGAGGACACTAAATATGTAAAGATGTATGGTTTTCCCATATATAGCCACAGTAGTAAAAAGCTGTATTTCAACAAGAACAAAGCAATTCTCCTGAATTCAAGTGACTATGCTGAAATTGCTCATTTGCTTCTCCTTTGGTAGGTGCTTAGCCCCACCACTAGCATTTACAAATCTAAATGATTTCTCAAGTACTCTATAAAAGATGTATTTAAGAGCCTATTGTGTTTTTAAACCATTTAAATTAATGGATCTTGTTCAAATTAAATTGCATGTCCATCTACAGTAAGATTCTTTTAAAAATGGAAAGTGTATTTGCCTTGTGAAAACATGTAAGCCGCTCAAGGTTCAAATGCACATCTCTTTCCCCGAATATATATGATGCAGGGGTATGTTCTGTGTGGTGATTTTTATCTATTTCCTGCAATGCACCACTGCAGTAGAGAATTTCACATAAGAACAAGGGGCTTGCCAATACCGCAGTAGTGTGTTCTAAGAGCTAGTACAAAATCTATTACTTTACCTCACCATTCCCCCATGTCAGCAAATCGTGGAAATGTTTTTAAATGTCCTATTAGGTAATGTATTGATCTAGTCTGTGAGCACGTGACTTGGGAAGCAATTCAAGGAGCAGGCTCAACAGACAAACCTGCCTGACGCTGTGCAGAGTCTTACTAAACCCTGCCCACACTGCAGAGATTGTATTTTGCCCTGCATAAAACTAAGAAATCTGATTCTTCATATGAAACCAGGTATGCTCTTGGGAAGTTTGCCAAACTACTTTGATGGAAATACTCTAGATAGCATCCTTTCAGGAAGAAAAGAAAAAAGAAGCTTCAGGATACTAGGATCAAAGCCTTAACAAGTCCTACAGCCTCATTTAGAAAAGCACAGATATTTCAGCTCTCTTTTCTTTAACTATTCCAAGATGTCCATAAAAATATGTGAACTTAATTAGTCCACATCAAAGTCAAAGCAATTCTGCTAGTAGGAAAGATGGATGGGAAGATGCTACAGCACAGATTCTCTGTGGCATGACTTATTTATGAGACAAATACTCTCAGCAAAAAAAAGGAGACTAGTAGAAAATGAGCAGCAATAGAGTGACAGAGTGCATCTATTAGCAACTATTTGTTTTATTAAAAAAAACCCCAAAACCCAACAATGCTGCACTAAATAGGGTAGATCAATTGTTGACCCTAACCAAAAAGCATTAGTGTGGTAGAAAACATTTGTGCTTTTAAAAGCTTCCTATGAGTTATGCACCATTCTGTGAAGACTTTAAGAGGTATTACACATGACATTTTTCTATTTACTGTAGGAAAGCAAGTCAACTGGTAGTACAGAAATTAACCCCATTGCTTACCACTTTTCTGACAACTGTAGCTTTCACTGATGACACATACAAACAAACAAGGCATACAAGCCAAACTCACTTCTTGCCATAAAACTTCCTCTTTGTCTAATAGGAGCTGAAGACAAGTTCTAGCCCCCTCACAGTGCCTACAAGAAAAACCCTTACAAAACAATAAAATAAACTTCCTTCTTGGTTTTACAAGAGCTATACAGAACATTTGTTGATTCTCCTTCCAAAGACAGATTTGCCCAAAGCACCATAAACCACTCCCAAGAAGCACATTCCCCCTTAAAAACATGCCAGGAAAATGTGCCGACACAGAAAAGACCATTAAGCCATACACGCTAAATAGTCTTCATCACAGAAGTAGTGTATCCTCTAAATTACACAGCGAATCTTTCGGAGAAAATAAGATAGAACATTCACAGGGTCTCAAACAAGAGTGCCTTCACTAGCATGAAGCATAAAATGGAACTACAATGGACAAACTAGATATTTTGCTTATCTAGTTCTGCTTATGATATTAAGACATCAGCATCTGAGGACATCTTTATCTTCATCTAGCTGTATATGTACAGGAACAGTCTCAGTCAACTAGCACATTACTGCCTAGGAACATCCAGAGAATGAAAGCAAATTCTCAATATGCTTGCACAGAACATGCTTTGATATCTAGTAAGCTGAAGCTTACTATTTCTTCATAACTCAGTACAAAAGAAATTAATAATTCATTTTACTAGAGCAAAATAAGAAGTCTCTCATTCACTAGAAAACTTTCATGTGAATTCACAAACCTGAAGTAACAGAGATAACACAGAAGCGGTCAAAACTGGAATTCACCCTTTAGAAGATTTAAGATTTAGACGGATGGATATTCTGAACTCTACAGACATGCAAGTCAGCTTACAAAAACTGTTATTAAAGCAACATGAACACAAAATACCTTTTGAAAGAGAAAAGGAGTTTGGATTTCTCACACTAGAACTTGTAAGATTAATGAAAGCATCTTCAAAAAAACCCCCCAAACAACTAGGAAGTAAGCATTCTCATGACAAAAATTTATTCCTTTTATCCATTTAAAGTGTTTGCAAATTGCTGCGGTCCCACAGAATAATCATTAATCACAATGTGTGAAGGAAGGTGGGTGATAGTTTCTTAGCTAAGAGACTCTGTCTTTTTACACAGGATGTACAGCCAATTATTATGTTTTAAGACTTCGTGCTCCATTTGGAACAATAAATTGTTTTGCAAAATAAATTTATTTTACCTGCCTGTCAAAGGAATTAATTGGGAGGAGGGGTATAGTTAAATTGTTACTGCCTCTCAAGATCAGGGCACATGAAATTCTAGCTCCTGTTGTTCAGGAGGGCTTGGGTAAGGGGTGGTTTCCAAGTAGAGAAATTTGTGATCACCTAAACGGAATCAAGAAGCAACCAAAAAACTCTCCAACCTGTCGCATCCCCCACCCTGACAAAGAAACAAAGAACATCCCCAAAACCCAATACAAACCAAAAATACATCAAATGCCTTCTCAATTTGGCACTTCACTAATAAAACTCAGTTCTTGGAACAGAGTTTAGAGCATCTTGTCCACATGTTAAGGAAAAAAAAAAGCTGCCATAACAAAATACTTGCCTTTTTGTAGGAACATGGAACTACAAAGGTTCAGCTGTCTGCTCCCTTCCCCTGGCCCCTGATACTGCCAAGCACTTTGTTAATTATCTCAAAGCCAAAGTTCCATTAATAAAGGAAAGCATATTTTAAGTTTGTTACATTTGAAGCATCTCCAACCTTACTTGGTTAGCTTTAAACTGAACATCTAGTGTAATATACAATCTTTGTATTTTGTGGTTGAACACCCCACGTCTCCCATACTATCAAACTTCAAATAAACGTCGGCAGCAAATTAAAAAAAAAACAACAAGGGCACCATTTCTTGATGGTTTCAGAGTGCTACCGAGAAGCTGAGATAGCAATCCTTGGGCAGGTTTAATACTGTAAAGGTCATCATGACTGTGAAGCATTTTCTGAATTTCCATCACTGATGTCAGGACTGTTAAAGACACTACTTCTTTTTTTTTTTTTTTAAATGAAGTTTCAGTTATAACACTGAAACCTTCCCCTCAGAAGTGAAGGATGACAACCTTGCAGAAGTTCTCATTTCTTTCCTCTTTTTATTTTGTTGACTACAGCTAAAGATAGCTCCTTCTCATACTAATTTTTTTCAGCAATATCCAACCACACAACATTTTGTTTTTTAATGTACCAAACAATAGCATTAAGTAAAAATTCATATATTTTCACAGATGCCTGTAAGCCATTAACAGATTAGATTTCATGGATTAGTGTCATTGCTTTGTTCAGAAGACCTAAACAGACAAATCTCTGAATTGATATTTTTAAATCGAGTCTAGAGAAACTCATCCTGCTATTTTTATTAGTCTATTCTGTACATTACTAAAAGGAGTGTTATTAGAAAAAAAAAAGCTGGGGTTATTTTAGTCACATGCAAAAGTTTGCCCTTTTTTTTTTAATACTGTAATTACAAATGCAATTATTTGTATCTTTTTGATGTCTCATCATCAATAGTTTTGACTTCAGGAAATCAACTTTGATTCTGATCAGGCACAGTTTAATAAACATGAGGCAAACCTGTAAGTGAACAGAGTTGACATCCAGGCCCTAAATCTGTCCGCTGACATTTGTGTAAAGAAAAAAAAAAAAGGTCTAGAGCCTCACTGCAATGCAACTCTTTGAAGAGCAACACGGAGAACCATCAAATAGATTCAAATCTTCATCGTGACCCAGCTCAGACTGCTTGCCTACAATGAATATGAGAACAGGAAAGCGTTTATGTGCAGGTCAGATGCCACTCACCCTAGCAGCAAAGGGAAATGCTTCTACTCATAGCAGCTTTAAACTACCTGAATTCACTAGAAGAAAAAAGTGTCTGTCGTTACTACTGTGAGAATAAACATCCAAACAGGGTAAGATAGTTTTGTTGTTGTTCAGTTTTATTACTGTTGTTGTGAAGTTTGTTTTTATTTAACTACTGGGCAGTTGCTGCATCTTGTAAGAAAAATCTCCTCTGGTACCTAGCAGCAGAGTGGGAAGTGGTCACAGCTTTGTGTATTTGACTGGTTTGAAAAATTGTCATATTCAGCAATACAGCCAGAGAAGAGACAAGCCTACGTCTCTTGTTCATGCACTGAGTGGGGCAACTGCAGCTGTAAACCAGGGTCAGGTATGAATGGTCTGGAGAAGAAAAAAAGAAAGATGGGTGCACAGCCCAAGCTGGCAGTGAAAGGGGCTGGAGAGGTGAGGGGAACTGTGCCAGAATCCAAACTGTTGCTGTCACCCACAAGGCCAGAAAGGCAGAAGTACAGAAGCAGCACTACCTAAAAAAGCACCGAAGATGTAGTGCCAGCCATGTGTGTAGCTACAGCTCTGCATCTCTTGAGAGCAAAGCTCACATTACAGTAATGCATCTATTACAGGTATCAGCCACAGTAAGTCTTTGCCTACAGCTAAGGATGTATGATCCTATAGTCTCAAAATCTGTGGGCAGCCACAGAAGATACAGGGAAGTATTCCTTTTTCCATTGGCCAATGTTTTCCTAGCATGAGAGAAAACATCTCCATTATCTACTACAAAAACTGAGACAGAAGAACAAAAGGTGGTATAAGAAAAAAGAAATTAAAAAGCTCCACAAATACATGAACAGTCTTACAGCAACAATTCCAGTGTCACTGCTGTAGACTTGTAAATACGGATTTCTGACTATTTGGAAATATAATTTCTATTTCATGCTTCATCTTCTACCGTTTATTCTAGTCATTCATAATTTGGACCAAACTTGAAAGACACATGGCTGAATTTCAGAAAGTACTTGGAACTTCTACCAACTTCAGAGGTATCTGCAAGACTGCAGCAACCCTGAAAATTAACTCATCAGTAGACTCCAGCTAAGTGCTACACGTTGAAGGCATGCAGCATCTCCTGTAGCAAAAGATACGACGATGTGACAAAACTAACATTTTGCGCTGACCAGCCAGATCCTGTTCTCTTCCCTTGTCTTCAGTATTTACAAGAGGAAGTGCTAAACTCTTAACTCAATATAAACATTCCCTTCAACAAAGGCTGATCACTTTAGCACCATTTACATGCCACCAGTATTATTTCTACATCTTCCTTTTTAGTAGGCTGCTTGATTACATAATGCTGCACATTGAAAACAAAAATTAGTAGATTATAGTGTTTGGTTTCATTTATGGACATTGTGCTTGGTTTGTCATTTAATGCAAAAAGTGTTAGTTTAATTTAAGGCATGGATATAAAAATTAGTTAAGACAAAACAAATACAGATTGCAGCAGCCAGCTGGGTTTAATGGCTAGGAAAGCTTATTAGGCAAAGCACATGCTTTTAGCTAGAACACACCTCTGCATTCCAAAAAGAAATCCCAGCAGGACAGCAAGCTTTCGTAACACGAGGATAAGAAAAGCAAGCAGAAAAATTCCCAGGCTGTTAATTACAGTGGAGGCCTATTTCATAATATCAACAACAGATCTTTCTTCTTATTTTCCTTGCTCTTTAAAGGACAAAATTAAACAAAACCAAGGCACCTCCACTTTTGCCATTTTGCTAGCCATGTCTTAAAGAGAAGCCTGTCTCTAGAAAAGCTTCACCTACCCTCTACTGTTCCAAAGGAGGATGTTGGAAGGGCTGCAGAAGAAAGGGTGAAAATATAATTAAGTGCAGATAACATTACTTTTGGGACCTAAAACATCCCCTCCTTCCTCAATATCAAGCATGAAAGCATACCCAGAGCCCTAAGCATTATACAATCTGTCAGTGTAAACACCAGTTTCTTTCTGAATTAATTAGGTTTCAAAAAATTCTAATGCCTCTATTAAAATATGAAAGATGTGAAGGAAGAAGGCATTTCAACCAAAGTGCTATCCAATCCTGGCAAGATAAAAACCACCACCCTCATGCTACCAAATACCGCAAATGCTGAGCCTCCTTTTAAGTACCTTCAGGAGAGTGAAAAGTAAAAAAAAAAAAACCAAACAAACCCAAAACCCACCAACCACACCCCGCCCCCCCAACAGCAACACAACACTTTTATGGGGTAAAGACTTATCTTACAAAGCAGTTGAGTTCTGAGAACCATTTCTGGTAGCCAGCTCCAAACAATTGTTAGCAACCTTCTGAAAAGAACGCAATTTTTACTTAAATAATTGAAAAGCTGAGGCTAACAATTTAAAGAAAAAAAAATCCTAAAACTATTCCAGTCCTTGAAACTATTCAGAGTTCTGCAGAACAGGAACCATCAAGACAGAATGCTTTTGACACAATGCCACTGTTTCATTCCACGATGCATCTTTTTGACAATACTTCAGAACGCATAATATGTGTGTTGCTCCACATTCTTAAAACAGAATGCTCTTTTAATTTAAATACTGGAACTCAAGTTACCAAACACTTAAAGGTGAATAATATCATAAAGCTAGATAAAAAAAAGCTTGTAAATCTCAGCAAAAGCAAAGACTTAAATTTTAAAAAGAAACACAAATGGATTCACCTTCAGCAGTTTTAACTACTGCCATTATACACGTCAGATCAGTGGAAGTATTGAAAACACAACACTCTCACCTTTCAGATGCTCTACTAGCTGTAAAGTCTGTGCCCTGTAAGCAAGAAAAAGTAACATACTACATAATACATAACATTTTCCACTTTTTTGGTGAAGACGTTAAGATTTCTATTAAAGATTTAATTTTGTCCACTGCCAGAGAGCTAGAAGAACAGTACTTTGAAGTAGAAGACAATTTGCCTGTCAAAGTTAATGAATTACTCCAGTTATTCTCTGATTAATCATGCAGAGAGAAGGTTCTCTAAGAGAGGGGAAATTTGTCTGAAAGTTTGCAGGCAAGTTCAAGAGTTTTTCATCAGTACTGTGAACCCATGCTTGGGCATTTCTTTTTCAGTAATGAAGTAATTCTTGGAATTAAAGTGCCAAAAGACTTAATCAGAGCAGCATTTCCTGACATCCCGTTTCTGATAAACAAGTGAAAGCAGTGGTAACTGATGAGGGAAGTGGGGGAACAGTACTACCTACATGCGTTTAGCCCAAGATCTGCATTAGGATTCCCCGGTTCACCAATCCCAGGTAAAACTTATCTCCTAAGAAAAATAAGTAAAAGATTTATCAAATATGTTCATACTCAACATGACCCTTTGGACAAGTGTTTTTGCACAGCAAACTCATCACTATAGTTTTGCTAGAGAAAAGTCAAACAATAAGTAAGCAGGAATAGCTATCTACACATAACCCTTCAAATTCTGTAAGGCAGCTTGGTTTTTATGTTTCAAGAAAAAAATTATTTTCCTTTCTATAACTTGCAAAACAGGTGAGTATTACAAATAATAGCAAAACTGTTTCAGCCAACTTAATTCACATCTCCCTTTTCCTCCACTGGTTCTGGGGAAACCTTGGCTTTTGAAAAGAATCATCCCATATGTGAATCTTCATTGTCAAATGAAATACAACTTATGTACATATGTATACACACATGTTAAGAAAGCGTAACCATTCTACTTAGAAGAAGGAAAAAGGAATTTGAGCCTCAATTTCCTGTAAATATAGTTTCAGAAGGTACTTTATGCACTCTTGAGTACATATTGAGCTCCAGGAAGCCATTGCAAATTTTCTATCCAAAATTAGTATCTGAACACAGGTATAGTTTGTATGATGGGAAGAAGATACGTTTTTTTGTAGAGGCCTTGCTCTATTTATGTCTACTTGTATTAATGCCATAAGACATTCAGTAGTTCACATCAGACACTTGGACAGAAGCACATCCATTTCTGTAAGAGCAGAGACACCTTTAAAAACAAGTAAATGCACAAGGAGAAACAACAAGACGTTCAGTTACAGAGTAGGTTTTGGAGCACGCGCACCTGACAAATCAGTAGCATGTGGCATTTTAGTAATAACAGTGCCTGTGGAAGATGCTTCAAAGAAGGGAAGACAGTCTGCTTCTGCATTACAGGTTATTGCCAGCAACTACTCACGCACATGTCATTGATTCATTCAGACAAGACAGTCGGAACTACGGTAACTCTGTCACGTTTGTCAAAGCACACAGAGACATAACATAGATTCTACCTGACATTAGCAAATACCGGGCCCACAGCATGTCCATTAACACCAATAATTAAGATAAGCAGTGTTTTATTCATCAAGAGAGCATCTGTACAGTAAAGCTGCAGACTGCTTTCAGAAAAAAATTACTCAGAATTTACAGTTTATCTTACAGAAGAGCTTAAGGGTACTTTGGTGTACATGCATTTTCATGTAAAGCAGAACACAAGAGACAACTTCAGTTGTATAAATATAATAATTGTGTGATTTAAATAATCTATTTGGAAAGCAAAAATCATAGATCCAAGGACTCCCAACTGAAAAAAGGCACAACTCAAAATTGGAATACGCATTGGTGGAACAAATTGCTTTAACTCCTATAGCAAACATGATTGAGCTATATGCAGACAATTGTGACAAAATGAAATAATTTTTTTGATCATCCAAAACAGAGATGGGATGTTGCTGGCATCTACAAAGCCATACTGGGCCGTAGTCAGTGACCTTGTAATTCTGTTTAATGGAATCTCACTTTATATGGCTGCCACGATTCAAACAAGCTACATGAAAAGAAGCCTCCTCTCTGTCAGCTAAACTCCCATAGTCTGTCTAATGATGAAGCAGAACCCACTTCTCAGGACACTTGCTTGAGGACAGCAGAGCTTACTCAGAGCTGTGAAGAAATACCAGCTTGAGCCTCAAAACAGGACAGGAAAGCAATATCTGAGCACCCTTCCAAGTACAACTTCAGATTCGACACAATGCTCCAAAATGGATGGGAAAAGAAGGCTCCAGCATTCATGTACTTGGAAAAAGATTACTGCCATGTCTACAGTAGAAAATACTGACATCTTGACAATAATCCTAAAATATGGGCTTGTGCACGTGTGGAGTTAGTTATGCCAACATCAGTAACTATTCTGTGTACCAATGGAAAACTGCCTGCAGTATGAGATTTCATGAAAAGATTTAATTGAACACAAGAAACAAAGCTAGATCACCAAATCTTTTAAATTCTCAAAAAAACCCAGAAAGCATTACTGGGAAAAAGCAGTGGCTGCAAAGCCTCACAATCCACTGTGCAAACAAGTTGCTCTGTTATTTGGTTTAGAATGTAAAGGCGGTCATCTGAAAGAGAAAGGCTTTTATAGTTCATAGAAAAATGAATCCTGGACTAGCTCAACACTTCTCCCTAAGGCATAGCTGTTTGAACATCAGAAGTTCAAACTCGCAGGTCAATATGTAAACAAGAGAGGTAAGCGAAATCCTGTTTCTTTGCAAGGGGGGTAGTGGGGGACGCTAGGTAAAGAGGGGGAGGAAGAGAAGGCAGTTCTATACAGATGAATTCCAGTTACTTATGACTGCTGGGCAAGCAGATACTGGGTTGAAATAACAAGAAGTCCATTTAGAGAGAAGAAATCATTCTGCAGTTCTTCAGAGAAGGGATTTGCAAGCCTTACAAGATGGTCAGCTGCAACACCTTAAAATACAGATTTGCTATGTTTGATTCAAAATACAGCCCATCCTCAAAGTCGTTGCACTACACATACAGTATAAAACAGATTTAGAGAATATACAACAAATCCTCCATTGTTGTAGTCAAAAATTAACTTGAAAAGTGCGTCCTTTCATATTTTACATATTGGTCATATTTCACCTCTAACAGTCAACATAATGAAGATTCTGACTAAAATATTACAAGAGGAGGCGTGGAAAGATCCCCCCCCCACCCTTTGCTTTTCTTTGTAACACATTTTTTGAAAGACACTAAAGAATGGTGCTCTGCAGTAGTGACAATCTTTCAGAAGTGGCCACTATTCTCATCATTCTTCAATGAGACTCTTGGGGAGGGAGCAGAGGAATTGTGTATGCATTTACAGAAACACTACCTGTACTTTGTGGCAGTTTCATCTTTCCATCTTTAGAGCAAAAGTAGATACTCTGTCTCCTTGGGCAGCTAGATTCTGCTTCTACTAAGGAAAAAAAAGAGTCAGAAACAGCAGCTATTTCAAGGGATGACATTTCCTTATTCCAAAAGTTTTATGCAGCTCTTTTGCTGACAAATATTCTCTTTGAAAATGGGGGGGGGGGGGGGGAATAAAGAGTAACCATTAATATTGAATGTAATTTTACAAACCCTACTAAATTCCTCTTTTAATCAAAAAAGGAAAGACAGTAACACTGATAGACATGCACATCCAGAGAAGTTACCAAAAAAGATAAAGGGGGGAAAAATAAGTTACGCATGTGGTCTAGCTGTGCTGTTCTGACAAAACACAGCAGACCTTGAATTCTCTTTAATTGATCTTTAAATTAGTGAACCTGATCCTTAAAATGGCAGAAACAGATTCTGTACTATACTGGATACCACACACCTTGAAGTATCTCATATTACCATTCTCCACTTTTCCTTCCCAAGGCTAAGTAAATTAGCATTGACTATACATGTATTTTTTTTAAATATATACATGAACAAAAAAATAATTAAAGTAAAAAAATCCATGGCAACGATATTCTGTGCAACGAAATGAAGTTTAAACCCTCAAAATTCCAATTGAGACTTGAAAAAGTTAAGATTTGGAAACATGTTTATGTTGGCCAAAAATACTCTGAGCTCTACCTAACAGCAACATCACAAAAAAGAAATAAGTGAGTGTTGTTATGGGCTTCTAAACACCAAAACACATTTTCTCATCACACAGTTCTGGTCTCTCATGATATGAGATAAAGTTCAATAGGAGTCTTCCATGAGACACTGGGATTGAAATGAGAAATAAATTTTAACACTACTTAAAATAATAATTATTTGCATTCTTAGTAAAACAATACAGATGCAGTCATTGTATGACAGAGTTATAGAATGGTTTGGGTTGGAAGGGACCTTCAAGATCACCTAGTTCCAACCCACCTGCCATGGGCAGGGACACCCTCCACTAGACCCAGGTTGCCCAAAGCCCCATCCAACCTGGCCTTGAACACTTCCAGGGATGGGGCATCCACAGCTTCTCTGGGCAACCTGTTCCAGTGTCTCACCACCCTCGCAGGTAAGAATTTCTTCCCAATATCTAATCTAAATCTCCCCTTCTTCAGCTTAAGGCCATCATCCCTTGTCCTATCACTCCATGCCCTTGTAAACAGTCCCTCTCCCACATTTTCATAGGCCCCTTTAGGTACTGGAAGGCTGCTGTACGGATTATCACTAATACAACGGAATAGTGACTGTTCAGTGTACCTGTGCTTAATAACTGAATGTTGACTGACTGTAACAATCTAAGTGACATTTTTCTTCTTTTATAGTTAAGGTAATACCATGCAGAGGGGAAAGCTTTACCAAAACTAATTACTAAACCAGTCTTTACATACATTTTTTGACTTTTTAAAATTACCTACACACATCTACATATAAAACACCAGTTCAATGCGAGACACTGCCTGATAGACGAGACAGAACAGAGCAAAACGTTTAATTAAGCACAGGCTTAAGAAAGAACCAACCGCACTCTTCAAACACAGAGACTGCTAGCAAAACTAATAAAATTAATGCTTTGTTTGTTGACCATACATGAATTACAGTTACAGTTTTATTGCTCTGTATTTTGTTCAAATATACCCCAGTGTACCTTGGTACAAATCTACACTTCAAAAATCATCGGAGTAATTAGAAAAGCTGTAGAAAATTAGTGCATTGAGTAGTATTTCCATAATTTCTCCTAAGAAATTATTAACAGACATTAGATACCATGAGTAGTGCTTTTGAGGGACATAAGAGTATACTCATTTGGTTTTCCAATTTAAAAAAGTTTAATTTCCAACTGGCTTCTCATCAGCTGATATAATGTTACTTCATGATTCTCTCTAAAAACAAGGAATGGTGGTACAGTCAAGAACTCTTACATGCTACTACAGCACAAAAGTGACAGGTTCTTGTTTCTCAGACTGATACAAACATTTTCTTTTGTTAAGTGGCTTCAAATTTGAATTTCACCACACATATGCACCAATTAAGAAAGTTATCAGTAGCACTTAACATGCAACTACACAGACTTTGCATAAAATTTAAACATTTGAGAGAGAGACAAAAAGAGCAAGAAGGTCCACCACTCTCATATGAAAAAGCTGTGTTCATGCAAACGGAGAGGTTAAGTCTACCCAGTAATTTCTGCTGACATTATAACATCTGTGGGGGAAATGAAACTTGGCCAACAGTGCCTGCACCAAGGCCTCATGTTAGCCATCATGTAGGAGAACACAGTGCTGAGATGGACAGAATCAGCTATACCACTAAAAACCACTCTGTCAGAGTCACACTGAAGTCCTATTTCACCTTTGAGATATAGAGGGATAGCTGCACCTGAACAGCACTCTGGCTTGTTCTGTGGTGCTCAAGCAGCAAGTCACTCGAGTTACTTCCCTGGTGTATCCTCACTGCTTACACCAGGGGTTTCCTGAACCACCATATTATGACACTCTCTGCCTCTATCATCTCCCCACCCAAAACAAGAGGCTTTGCTTCCAAGTCTTCTACCTTCCCTCACTTTGTATTAGACATTGTATCTCTCATTATTTTCAGTTTACTTACTTTCCATACAGAAACTGAAAAGGGTTTTTTTTTGTTGTGCTAGAAGGTAATTTATATCAAGTGGATATAAGTGGAAGACTGAATTGCAGAGAAGCCTGAAAAAACAAAGGACAGATGGCATGGGTTCCGTGTGTCCTGCCTTCCCTTCAGAATTTCAGTTCCATTCCCAAATTGACATGGATGGTCTGCTGGTATCTATGGCTTCCCCTTAAGTAGGGAATCCACGTGATGCAATCTCAAAAGTTATGACATTGCATTCCAACAGGGAAACAGCAAAAGGCAGGACTCCACAAACTCTGCCCCAAAGCTGCGAAGGACTGAGGTTTGAAATCAATCAGTTCAAGCAAATAGATAAGCTTAATGCTTCTTGTCTCCCAACTGAACAATTGAATTTGGGAGGGGGGAACAGCTGCTTTGGACTTGAAGATCCAAAACTGCAGTCTCCCTGGGAAAGAGAACTAAAGTATTTATTATTTGCTTTCCTTGTTCTTCTCCATACTACAGGAACATTAACAGGTTTCAGAAACTCTTAATTATTTATTGCTCCCAACATACTAATAAATATTCCTTGGCAGACGAGGCGTACTTTTTAGTATGCTCTTCTGCTGATCTAGCTCGTCCTTGTTTCCAAAACTAAGACAGACTTACCAAGACTTTTTGCTAGTTAAAGCATTAGCTGGTATATTAACAGCTCATTAAATCTCCAGACCCCTTACCAAAGTTAACATAATAGCAGAAGTTTGTTCATGCTTGGCATTGGTTTACAAAAAAAAAGTTACTATTAAAAATAACCACAGTGCAATCTGCATGTTGGTAAGAACAGAGAACTCATCTTGGAGTTTGTTCCAAACAAATCCCTGTTTCTGCACTTACAGAAATGTTACCAGTAATAAATTGAACATCTAAACACACACATTCAGCCTCAATCTATCATTTACTCAGACATGTCAGTGGATGCCAGAGAACTCAACTCTGAAGAGCTGTGCAGCAGCAGAATTAAAGTTGTCCGGGGTCTTAAAGCCCCCGTGTGCAGAAAAATGAAAGGCTAATACATATGCACAACCCACAGCATTGGGAGTGACAAGGGAAGACACAGGAGTGAGGGAGAAAGTGAACTACTAAGTCTTTTACCTGAGCAAAAACCAGAACTGCCTTGGCATACTTCACTTGAAAAACCAGTTAAAAGCTTGAAGCAAAATCAGGGGATTCTTGAGAAAAGTATTACAATTGCAAATCACCAGTAATCTCACATAGAGCAGAGTGAAAGTATTACATGAGATCCCATACAGATTTCTAGTTCTGATCTCTTGCATTGTTTCTATGGTTATAAACATGTGCTGTGTTTTGTGGACAAATAGATGGTCTTTATGCTTTCCAGCATGATTAAAAAAAGAATTTGAGGGTACCACCTCAGGCCTTGAGAGTACCTCAATTTGCTTAAAAGCTATCCCTGCCAAGTAAAGAGGTGGTTTACTCAGTTCTAAAAGAAGTCCTTCCTAGTTCTGATTTTCAAGATAGCGCTTCCTATAATCTGGTAGTGCAAATAATTGAGGCACAAAGAATAAAAAGCTGGAAAGGCTGCACGACACACATTATTTGGGTGATACTAGAGCAAACTTTACGACACCACATTTTTGCCTGGGTCTTGACCTATAGGAACACATTCATAATAACGTAACTTCTATGGCAACTTCTCTTAAAGTGTAAGATAAAGTGTAGGATAAAGTTGTTGGTGACAATGCCTAGCCACTGGACATTGAGATTTATGCTGGAAATACACTGGGAAAGGCATATTAGCAAGTTTATGTCTGACTAATCAATCAGTAAACCTCACTTCCCCAGTAAACACCACTGTGCACAAAAGGCAGGGGTTTTTTCAGACGCTATCCATTACATAACTTGCATTTTTCTGTAGCATGTATATGAGGGCAAATGTTATGTTGTTCTGGGGGACTTTAGATCCTGTACCAAAAAGCCACCAATTTTCCTCTTCGGAGCTCTATAATGTCTAAGAGAGAGAACAGCCACTGATGGAAGGGCTTGAAGAAGCCTTACAAGGGACAGATGTGACCAAATACCAGTGGTGACCTGCACTCTCATCTGGCTTACAATACCATCTTCCAGTGAGCCCAAGTAACAAAGAGTTTGTAAGTTACAGCCATAGATTCCAGGATCACAATATGTATCCTTGGGCATTTAGAGTAGCATAGAAGAAAAATTCCAGGTGAGAGAAAATTACAACCACCTAAAGTAGTTGCAGCTAAACCAAACAGCATCTTACAGGCCAGGGCCTAGATATGCTGGCCATCACCAAACAAGAATTCACAAAGTTTCTCCTCCTTTTGAAAGGCCATAAGGACACAGATGGCAGAAGAAGTTACAGTTCTTCAGAATCAAGCCAATCTAGTCATTAGCACATGTTCTTAAAGAAACCATAAAACTTCCACAGCACCCAACTATTGCAGACAACACAACTAAAACAGCAAGGGGGACACTGTTTAATTCCTTTTTCAATTCCCCTCACCCTACCTTAAAAGTCTTCCTTCCTTTTTAACCTGAACACAAAACAGAACTTCCCTACAAGCAAAACCAGAAAAATTAGCCACAATCAGAAGTTCATCTACCTCTTTACTAGTGCTCCACAGGAATGTGCTTCACTATATAATAGCTTTTCCTCCCTGAAGTCAGAACAGTCATAAAAAAGGGGGAGGGGAGGTTGACTGCACTAGTTCTACAGCATCTGGCTATGCAATAAGACTCTTGAAATAATTTTCTCTAGTGTAGCATATCGCCAACAAATCTGGCAAGAAGCAACTTTAAGCATGTGTTGCTGTGACAGCAATGAATTATCACCCCAGTCTGCAGCAAGATTAACACTTACAACCTTGGCATGAAGAGCAGTCTGCTCAGATAGTGTCAGGAGTAGTGCTCCATGATCAGGCTCGAAAGGGTGGGCTCACGTTAAGAAATTAAGAGTACAGAAATACAGATATTTGCCTAAACTGTAAACAAACATAATTTCTAGGGAAAAATGCAATGTATGGCCAAAGAAGTAGGAACATCCAGTGAAACTCGAGGTATATAAAGGAAAAAAGAAAAAAACCAAACCAGCCCCTGAAAATAAGGTACTGCTTATGATGGAGGATGTGCTCCAAAGAACAGTTACAGAACAAAAACAAAAATTAGAAAACAGCTCACCAGATTTCTCCTGCTTAAGACAAAACCATTAAGTGTCTGGTCAAATCAATCTGACACATAATAAGCAACTCCAAATGCTAGGTGCAAATTATAGAAAAAACCAATCACCGAATCCATCTTAGGACATTACTCATGCTGAGTTACAGTGTTTGTCAAATCTTTTGCATTTTAAAACAGTACATGCCACTACCTGTCACTTAAGCGCAGATTCAAACCCAGCTTTGGTTTCATTGGAAGGTCAGAGATGACATTATATCAAAACCAACTCTACAAGGAGTCCTGTTTGGCAGATTCACAGTCTTCTGTTCCATGTTTTCAGCTAACCGACCACAAGGAGAAGAAACCTGAAAACAAAGCTCCTTACCACAAGTTTCTCAAAACAAAAACTGCAGAGGGAAGTAAAGAAAGCCACAAAGCTGAAGAAAACAGGGTGGAATCTCCTTCCTGCTTGAACACTCACCATATTAGACTTTCTTTTGCTGTGCAGGATTGATAAGACTATACAGCATGACTTCTGCTCTTTCATCTGGTTCACTAGAAATTTTTCCATAAACACCATCAGGAGATTCCATCGATCATCAGCTTCACCTCTAATGCAACTTCACTTTATATCATGAACAAGAAGAAATGTATAGTATTAATGCTGATAAAATTGATTTCACAGATTATGTATTCTACTTCCAAAACCTTAACTTGAAGGAAATACTTAAGTTAAGCAGTGTGAGTTGAAGCATATGAATAGGTGAGGTTAAGGGATTCAGCACTGAGGAAAACCAGGACAAAAGCGTTTCATCTCTTAAAAAAAAAAAATCTAATTCATGAACTATTAGGAGTAGCTAGATATAAAAGTATGTTAAAGTGACAGGAACAGTCTAGTGGGCCTGAAAATCAACACGGTTTTACACAGAACACAGATTTCTGCATGACGAAAAGGAAACTTTTACAATTTCCTTGAAAAGCTTTATTTCAAACACATACTTTTGAGTAGATATAACATACCTCCAAACCTTCAAATTTGACAGCATGAGAGAGAATTAAAAGAACAGTATGTTTGAGAATTTTGTAAGAAGTGATTACAATTCATCTACTATCTTGCTAGGAAATTAGCTCTGATTCCCTGAGATTAGAAGCTTCTTTTTACTTATAGAGGTAGCAAAAATGTTGTCTAGCAAAGAGGAGTAAACACTGAGTTGAAGCAGATCCTGTAACTGAAATCAGTTTGGAAAAATCTACTTTGTAAAAAAAGTCAGGAAAGTGCATTTAAAGCTTTTTAATACTGGCTTGTAATGAAAAAATGAACGTTGTATTGGCTGGGAAGACCAATCTTCATCCAAGGAGGATAGTTGACTGAAGTGTCCACAGACTGGACTCTATTCTTCTGGGGCAGAGTATTAATTCATATGATTCACAGGGATCACACTTACTGCTGCCATCTATGGTTGATCACTCAGGAAAACAAAGAACAAACCAAATCAATCCTAACAAAAACACACTACCGCCCAACTCCTGCAAAATTACAAGGGGACTAGTGTACAAAGTTCTGGTTTTAATTCCCCCACAGCAGCCTGTAAATTATTCCTCACCATACTCATCTTTCTAGCATTTCATTATTTCAAGCTAGCGTATCTTTCATGATAGACATAGCCTTAAATCACTCCTCCGTACTAACAAGGCAAAATGATGACTCCCAAATATACATAGTGTCCTACGGGATCACAAAAACACCAGCGTTCTGTGTTCAAGAGCAGAGATAGATAGCATTTAGGTTGGAATACGATAGCCACCGCTTTCTGTGGTCCTTTCTCCTTCTAGTTCACTCCTCCAACACAGCTAATCATTAGAGCAAAGAAGCTACAGGGTACATCCTTCCTTGCCTATTCCCACTAGTATCCATACAGTTCTGGAGGTTGGCGGGGAGTGGGGTGTCTCAAAGACAGTAAACTGTTCTTCTGAGGAGAATGGCCTTTTTACGTACTATCATGTTGAGTTTATTAGCTTATTTAAATCAGACACGAAATATCTCACCAAAATAGGCTTATGTGCCTCAGTTGGGGTTGGTTTTTTTTTTCAGTTACAGTTCAGCATGTTGGGTTATAGCAACTATCTGTGCAGCAAATGCCACCAAAGTAAAATCCAGGCTTGACAGCTATTTTGGGCTGCTGGATTAGAAGTGTTAGCTGCATTAATGGGGCAATGAGAACAAAGTCTGCTGTGGCAAGAGAGCAATGAAAACACTGGGTAAGTTGGTGCATCTCAGCTCCTCTAGAAAATGTCTACTGTTTGACCAGCCATCAGGTAATAACAATTCTTCAAGGAGTTTCCCCCATTTACTGCCCTCATGTCCACAAGATGGAAATTTTCAAATGCATGTTTTTTGCAGGGTACATCTTCTGCAAATGAGGCTATTCTGCTGCTGCGGGGAGACTACTCTAACCTTGTTCTTGAATACAAAGAAGGTCACAGGGTTGAGGTGGACCAGCAGGCCTACCTCAATGTAATGCAGCAACACCAACCACAGATTCACTGGTATTCTAATAAATTTATTTCAGTAAAAACTATAAAGTCAGCTCACCAATAAATGGATTAAAACTTTGATATCTTTCATTTTGAGCATGTTTAAAGTTGTCATTCTTGAGCAATAAAATAAAGGGTTTGGGGTTTTGTTTCATTTTAATAAAAAAAAGAAAAACCATCAGCATTAACAAGCTTTTTCTTGTCTGGATATCTTACAGATAACAGCATTTTTCAGTAGTCAGGAAAAAAACAGGACAACACATCAGGAAACACCACGCTTGCTCGATACTAAGATTTTTTTCAATTTGATTATCTGTACAAGCTATGGAATTTAACATTTCACAGATACAGTACGGATGCATAAACTAGGAAAAAGGAGATGCTAACAGACTCAAAATACTTCAAAAGCTGAATCCTGTATTATGCTTCTCCTGAAAATAAAACACCCACAGACCCCCTAGTCCAGCTGTTTCCATGGCTGCACCAGTACAAGAATAGCCAAATACCAGCACAGCCACTTGCCCAAGGATGTCCTGATGGGGTTGCAGAGCCAGCACCTCTCCTCGACCCCAGGAAGCATGTTAGGGTTTTACTGGAGTGCTGTTGCTCTCCTGCTGTCTCCATCTGGCACCCCAGTCCTGCAGAGCTACAGCCAGCTGGCACAGCTCAGAACAGCCTTGGGGCTGCTCTAGACTACAGAAGAGAGTAGGCCAGAGGAAAACCAATACCATAAAGAGCCAATTTACAATCCCATTATCCCATCATCCTCAACTATATGCAGCATGAGCATGATCTGGGCATGTGCCCCATGACCAGATGCTTTAAAACAACCAAAAAAAAAGTTAAAACATCTTAACAGGGTTTGATTATAGAAGACAGAAATTTTAACTCAGAGAAAGACCTGTTTATAGAGGGGAAACAATCGGCTCATAATTTTATTACTTAGAAAAACACTATTCATTTCATTAAATTAAATGCAATATGAAAAGTGGATTTTCTGTAATAGCTGATCACAGATTACAGGCATTCTACACTCCCTGGTTCATTTATTTTTCACAAGGAAACTGGAGTAGAAGCAAATTATTTGCATACAGGAATAAGTTCTGATGACTCAAACATAAGACAAGTTTCACGTATCAGGCTCAGCACACCCCAGTACATCTGTGAAAGCATGCAATACTTACAATAGCACATACAATCACACAACTGGTGCAGTAACAGAGGTTACTTCATGAAACCTTTCAAATTCAGTTAGTATTAGCCAGACTTCACAGAAGAAACCATTAGTACACGGAGAGCATTCACACACAGTCAATCTGTCAGTGGCAAAGTCTGGACGAAGGCAGCAGTTGTTGCTCAAACTGCCATGCAGCCTCCAAGCATCACCATTCAGGTCCTCTCCCATCACCCCGGCACTCCTCCCCTCAAGCTACCAATGCTACAGCTGTTTGTTCAACCCTACGTTGACACATAACAGAGCCACTTCAGGTGACATATTATTAAGAGAAGAAAAATACCTTTTTCATCTTTATCTGTTCTTTCTGGTTCACAGCACAATCACACCAACACGATGCAGCTAATGGTATGACGGCAAGAGCTGGTAATTCCTTAGACCGTTAAGAAAAGACACACATACCCCCACAGCTCAAGAGTTGGATTTCATGTTCCCCACTCACTAGTCTTCGGTGATAGTGCAGAGAAAAGCCCAAATTTCACATCTCTTGCTCTCCTCTGGTAAATCAAATATTGCCCTGTCCTGTAGCTGAATGGCATTTTTCTCATCCAAACCATCTGCTGATTCCATCACTACTTGTGTCTCACTAGTACCCACATAGTTTTTAAACTTCAATTCAAACCTTTAAAATGTGTCAGATTTGCTAATTCACCACCTTCTTAATGTTGTTTTCTTGTGTTCCTTTTACCACTGCTTAAAACAACTTGTCTGCAAAAGTTTCAACCTGCAGGTACAGGTGCTTACAGAATTAAATTGCTTGCTTTATAAAGAATTGCTATAATAAAGTAATTCTTCAGTTTACCACTAAGCTGAAGCTCTGTTTTTCTACAGATATTTGCAGTACACAGCCTAAGACAGAAGAAAAATCCCACCTCCTACTGCCTGAAATATTTCAATAAGGGCAGGAAAACTTGCATTCCAATTACAGGATGTCCCTGTGACCTCACGCGTATCAGGATCTCTCCCCTCAAGTTTCCTTTTCATAAAATACTTAACTGCACAGATGAACAAAAGATTTACTTAGCGTCATAAAGCAATTTCTCTAATGCTGCACGCATATTTTTCATTTTTACACTTGGCACTATATCACAGATATACAGTGATATACTCCACATAATTATGAACTTTGGTACCACTCCATTCCACTTTATGATTTAGGCCCCTTCAATTAGCAAACAAGTGGTTGAGAGCAACTCTTATGCATGTGCAAGTTTGAATCAATTCTTAACAGAATCAATGCAGAAAAATTACAAAGAGATGCAGAAAAGAAATTGAATTTATTGGGGCAACTCTGGAACTTACACATCAAGAAAAGTTGTAAGAAGCAGAATTACTGTGACAAGGAAACACATCACACTAAGGGTACTAATATAAAATTATGCTGGACAAAGTATAAGATCAATTTGCATAGGGAACAGGCCTATAATGACAGAAGAAAGTCTTGTTCCTCTTTAGGCACATAACTGCAATAACTCTTGAAACTATTTTCACTGCTTTCCTCATTGTTCTCCACATCACTGTTAAGATCATCCCAAAACCAAAAAAAAATACAAAATGTAGTCATGAGCGACCAAAGAATTGTGCATTCATCACTCAGATAAACATAACCAATAACAAGTGTTGGGGGTGCACGTGTGCGTGCTAAGAGAGCATGACAGAAGTCAGCAAAGTACAGAAAACAAGATTTTATGAGAGTTTCACCGTGGTCACTTGCTGCCAATCAGGACAGCAATCCAGTTTAAGAACAGAACTGGGTAGTAATATGAAGATTACAAACGACAGCAAAGAAAAACATAAAACCTTAAGACAAATTTTGCATTTGTCACCGGAGGGCACAGGGTCACAAAACCTCACCTGACATAAATGAGGTACTGAAATCAGTCAGCTATCTCAGCTGTCTTCACTTATGAAATCATCATACATCTGCTGTGCAATAAATCTTGCCTTTATTTACCAAGTATATTCTAAAGAAGGTCCCTTAAAATCTGACTTGCATGCAATAACAAGTCTGAATGCACAGGACAGAAGCACAAACTATAATTAGACAAACTTTGTGAAACAACATTAGGTGCTTCAAAAAACATAAGGAGGGGAAGATTCATCTTTTTTCTTTCTAAAAACAGAAACTGGGGTGGGGGGAAGTTAAAAATAAAAGTTGTAAGCTGCTGTTTTCTCTCCTGTGCCAACACACACAATGAAGTAATAGAATTCAAGTCTGTACTTTATGCAAAACAAAAGCCCTTTAAAAACAGAAGCAAAACATACATATAAAAGCCTTGGCAGTCAATTCAGTAAGATGAATCCAAAGCCAAATCCCATTTAAAAAAGGCTACTTGGATGCATGAACTTCTGAGTGACAAGCGAGGCAATCGCCACAAATGGAACTTGGTGCCACATCGGTGTTTGATACTCCATCGTCCCCACCACTTAACTACATTCAAATACTGCAGGGTCTTTCATGTGGTAGGCAAAAATAGTTACTACTAATTTTGCAACTTTTACTCTTTGGATTTATACATACTACTTTTTAAATTGTGGATTAACATATATATATTTGTGTGTGTGGATGAAAGCTTGGTTTAATATACTAGGGCAAGAGTTGCAACACAGAACCCCAGATTAAGACACTAATGAAAAAGATGTTCTAATAATCTCTTAACTGAAATGTACATTAATCACCTCCACAATTTAATTCTACATAAATACAACTCATTGAATTTATGAATAGTTATATTTTTACATCTTACATGTACGTGCAAAAGAGCTCGGCTGTGTGTGCAAACCAACTGTCACGTTGCAAAACCAGCACAGTCTAAGAACAAGACCACGTAAGCACAGTTAAACTTAGGTTCTCTTTTCAGATTTACTACTAAGGCAGTGTCCCATTTAGTGAGCTGCTTCTCACTAGTACTTTTAATATAAGGATATTTAATATATTTGACATGTTTAATTGCAGAATTTGTTACTGAACATCAGAACCTGCACTAGCCCCAATATTTATGTTAAAAAGACACTTTTTTTTTAAGCTTGTTGAAAACAACTTTTGTGACCACATCCACTTTCCTTTTTGTGAGTTCCACCTTGTCTAATACCCAATTCTTTTTATTCAATGACAAATTTAGTACACTGTAGACCTTCACAGAAATATTTCCCAGAGATATGCTGACATCACTAGTGATACTATGCAAAAGGTAGACAAGAAGGGCCATGTTAATTTCAAGCTCCATTAAACACAGGAATAGAAGAATGAGAAGGGGGGAAAAAAGTTATCTTTACCAACTTGAAAAGCAGCAGAGACAGAAAAAAAAAAGTAAGAATTTTTAAATTAGTGTTACATATAACTGAGAGGTTTAACAAAACCCCACACTTGAGTAACATTCTAAGTAGAGAACTGGAAAAAAAGTTGAGTATTTGCTGTATTTCACACACAAAAGAATGTGACAAGATAGACTGCTTGCTGCTAATCAGTTACCGACTGATAAAGTGAATCTCAGGTTACTTTGAGCCAACTGGTATCTGGTAACAGTTCACTTTACTGATCGTCAACAGGTCCTAAAATAGATAAAATTATTCTTTTTCTTAAGTGAGATAGATCAAGATGGTGGAAGCTGTTCTAGCACTAAAGTAAACCACAGATCGTTCTGGAGTTACTATGCAAGTTGCATTAATGTGGTACCACCGCTTGGAAAAAAAAGTGGTTTGAACCAAACAGAATGCAGGTTAATTTTGCAATGAGTAACTCTTTACAACATTGATTATATTACTAGCTAATGTAGTACTGTTCTTACCTTGAATTAAGCAGAGTGTACATAAAGGACTGTCAAATCAATATGTAAAAGAATACAACTACCAAGACAGAGCTTCCATCCAGTCAGAACAGATCTATTAGCTTCTAGAACTGCTTCTGCTAAGAAAAGGTTCCCAATTCAGGCCTCTCGGATAACATATGGCTCTCCCTATGCTCCAGCACTGCTTGCTGACAACACAGTCCAGGATAACATAATAAACTCTAATGTCATTATAGCATTTCACTCACTTAGCTCCATTGCCCATAGGTTAACAAGAGATTGGAGAGAGCTGCTCCAGGCAGTTCTTTCTGTCCAAGTCTAGAAAGGCTCTAACAATAATGGCTCTTTGCATGGGTTAAAAAAAAAATATTACTTTTTAAAAATATAACTCTAGTAAATCCAGCAAAATGCATACAGGTCACCTTCAGCTTGCCTTTCTTGTGATGGCACTATAATTGATAGATAAGCAAGAGTACATATGCATCTCCTCATCTTAGATGTTGCCACGTCCTGCAGACACATTATAAATACTTGGAGAACCATGGGAATACAAGTATTAAACCCAAACCCAACGTTTTCAAGTAGCTATCAGTGAAATGAAATGGAAAGGTACAGCAAATAAAAAAAAAAGCCCTACATCTACCAGGAAAAGAAATCATAGTTCCAAGTCAATCACACATAAAAAGGAAAATCTGTGGGTGCTAGGTTTAATGTGAGAAACACAAGCTTTTAAACCAAGTTAATCTTTCTGTGGTTTAAAACAAATCAGCCACCACAGCCACTGTTGTGAATCAAACTAATAGTTACAACAGCATTTGTTACAAAGCAGGATCCCCAGAGTACATTCCAAAGGAAAACATACCTTTTTTTTTTTTTTTTTGCTCAGACTCAAGTAATAGAAAGTCAGAAGGGGAGTCAGCAATTCACAAGCAGGCAACTTCCACTATCAGCAGTAGCATTTACCCATTGTTTTGTTACTCCAGTTACTAAGACAGAAAATCCTCAAATGAAAGAAGGAGAGTAGAAGGTTTGAAACTGATTTGCAGCTCTGGTTTCATGTTAACGCTACAGATTAAGGCCCGAAACAAAAAATCAGGATATCAGCTAACCTTTGTTTGGGGTTTAAAGCTTTGATGGCTTAAAATAAAGCTCAACAGATAGTCCAACAAATCAAACAAAGCCATTCCACTCTGCTCACCTTCGCACTACTAGTTTGAAAGCGTTCAACATTTTCAACATCAAGCAAGATCGTTAACTGCAGACAAAATTAGAGAGATGCTACAACTGCTCCCAACAAACAGCCTGGCTATTAGCAAACCCTGACTGCTGATAAGACTACAGAAAAAAAGGAGCCTTCTTGTCCAGCATACCCCTATTTTTTCATCAGCTTGTGCAGATCCATCTTCTTTCTCTGCAACAGGGAATAAAAAAAAGTACGAGGAAAATTCCATTCATTGTGCTCATTTGTCTCTCCATCCGTATTAAAGAAAATAAAGGAAATGATCAAATACAGCTACTGTTCATGAGTCAGCTTCAGTGACAGATCTATGTAACCTTTATATCAGACTGTAAGTGTTGCCCTGAGAGAGAGATAGGAGTAAGTGTTCAGGTAAGTTCTGATGGTTCAGATCCCACAACTCAAGAATTGCTATTCACCACCATAGAGTTCACGGCACAAGACTAATTTCTAACTTTTGGCCCAGAAACCAACCATTTATTTTAAAAAAAAACATGGCAGAGGATACAAAATAGGGATTAACATCACTAGGAAGAGGAAGGCGTTGCATTATATTCTTCTTCAACACCAAAGACATAAGCTCAGTGGAGCATTTTCAGTGTGTTTTGTCCCACATATGCAAGGTTCCACTGTGTATGGAGCTAAAATCTCACGTCTGGATACCTCTCACACCAAAGACTGCATCTTCACACCAAGAGGAAAGAGAACATTACCTTCAACAGGTCTAAGGACCTTGCTACTCCTCAGAGGTTAAGAACTAAGGAAGATTGTTCAGTTATGAAACTGGAGACCTCCTGAACAATGAAGCTTGCAGTTGGTTTTGACACTTCTTATGGGCTTTCAGGGAGAAGGTAGTCCCCACAACACATGGCAAAGAACATCCTTCTTGAGTCAATCAGTTCACAGGCAGCCAAAGCAGAGTATGCAGCTGAAAAAGAGACATGCTTCTTGAATCCTGGACTCCTCTTTCAAATTCTCCACAGGATTTGTAATCCAGAAGTTTGGTGCATATGCTAAAAACGTTAAAGAAAAACAAGCTAAGACTTCCTCATTAATTTAAGCAATCAAAACACCAAGCCTGAGAAGGCGGCACAGCCTGGTAAAGCTCCTTGCCCATCTGTTATGGTACAAAGCAAATCGCCTAAGCAACACTTCCCTGTTCCTGGACAGGTATATGGGGCAAGGCTGTAAGGGAGAAAGCAAGTGAGCAAGCATGCCTCAACAGGCATTCGATGAGAAGTTCCACCATTAGCTTACCCTACGACTGCAAGGTCATTTTAACAAGAACTTAACACGTTGATTTAGACTGCAAACAATACTTGCTACTCAAAACATGACATGGCATTTATTTGCTAAGATATTACTAAGCTTCTTCTACTTTGAAAGTTAGGAAATAAACCAAAGTCATTTCAGTTTTAAGTATCTATGAATCAATTATCTGTCAAATATTATAAGGAATGAAGGACTGAGGTCACAAGTACATGGGGAGGAGGATACCTGAAGAAAGGTCATCACCTATAAAAGAAAATGTTTCTTCATATCTGAAAGCATCAATCAGTCTGGAGGATCCATGCAGAGAGAATAATGGAAAAAACAACAGAAGCTCTCAAACAGGAAGAAATATGCTAGAACGCACCCACTGTCAATGAGGGTGTACAACCCCTGACAGGCAATTATTCTTTGATCTATTGGCAAAAGCACAGAACAAACATTCTGAAATTCCAGATAGGACCTTGTGCATATCATGACTGTGGTCATGATGAGCAGTTTACTTTTATCATCGAGAGCCTTTTCAGAACAGTGATAATAAGAACCATTCAGAACGAGACAGACAGTTTTCCTCCAAGGTGTATAGTCCGGTAAGATAGAATTTAATTGCAAATTCAGCTGCCCTTCAAGCATTGAAACCATTACTTACCAACTCCTAGACACAAAGATGCATCTACATGTCTAATTGCTCACCGATGGGGACCAAAAAATACATTCAGCACTGCAAAACATATTTTTCTCATCTGTAATTCTAAGGGAATAAGCAGAGCATTTCAAGTGTGACCCTACAGAAAAATGGAAAAAGCTGACACAAAGGGCTGGCAGTAAGTCTTTTCAGCCTCCGCTGCCTGTTCCATAATTCCTGAATGGGAGGTATTTAAGGACTTCTTATACAGCGTTACTTAATTAAGTGTGAGGTAATTTCCACATCAAAATATTCAAGGTAAAGTCCATGACCTACAGAAACATGAGCTTTGCCATCAGCTTATTAAACAGATTCTAACTATCATGAATTAAAAATCAAAAGTTACAGGTCAAAGTCCTAAAGCCAAGATGGTCAACCCTAATTTTGTGCAGCTTTACATACAACTTAATGCCTGAAATCTAGTTCCAACTTTCAGTCACAATTATTAAAATTTCAAGAGGCATTCTTCAGATTTCTTCCTCTACTCCTTTTCCTGTTCCACCCTTCAAACAATGTGACAGACAGGTTTTGTCTTCGCTTGGGCTTTACTATCAGCAACACATCTACACCGTCGCAAAGCCTTTGCCTGGAAGAGCACGTACTACGACTGCTGCACTTTACTACTTTGGCCAAGATGCAGTGAGGTGAGGCAAGCTACAGCCTCGCTCCTTCACGTAGACACAACGATGCACCATGACGACAGCTCAAATCCTGGTGTAGGCGATGTTTCAGAAGCAAACATACTCCTAAAACCTTCACCTGAATTCCAGTATCTACAAAGATATGTACACAATTACCTCTTGCTTCTGACTAAGAATTCAAATGTACCTTCAGGAGATAGCTTTCCAACTATAAACTGTGCTTTACAGCCATTCTATTCAAAACTCAGGGTGTAAAGCATACTGAACCGAGAGCTGATGCTCATAAAAGCTTATTCGCAGAAAAGGTACGTATTAAAAACGAATAGCAAACAGCAAGCAGCGTTAAAATGGTCTTCCAAAGCATAATGCAGCAGGCAGTGTAAGTAAAGCAGGAGGAATGGACACTTTCTGCCCCCTGCAGTTTCCATTGCTATCTAGATTTTTAAGACAGCCTTAGGAGGGATAGTACGTTACCATTCTAGAAACCTAACAATTTACATCTGGCTTTCACCAGACAGCCAAGACATTTTTTACAGCTAGGTTCACCTGACTAACAGTTAAATTGACCAACACTTCCCACGAATGATCAGCTACATATGTGGAATGTTTTGTGTAATAAATGAACAATGTGATTGTCCTTGATTTTGCAACAGAAAAGAGTATCACCTTTCACCAAATCTTCAATTTGACCTCATCATTTCAACTAGCATTAAGAACAAGAATCCTCACCAATAAATACTCTTAAGCAGTCAGAGCTATGCTCCTGAAATATATATACACACATATACATAATATATGTATATATAAAATATTAAAGGACAAAGGATTGTTTTCTAGGTATTAGACTATAAAGCTGCCTCCAAACAGAAAACAGCATTTATCAAATTTTATGTGTAAAACTGCAAGGCATACATACGGACAGAGAATTTCAGTAAAGAAAAATTCCGTGGAAGGTCTCATGTCCATATGCAGGAGAGGTAAGTACCATAACTGACATTCATGTACTTTCTTCAGTCTTTATGAATATAGACTGGGAATTGAATCCCAAATTCAGCTAGCCAAAATGTTTCCCTATAAGTGATCATGTATTCCCTATGTGATCATTTCAGGTTGGCTGAATTCAGGAGTCCAACTATTTTCAGACTGGTAATCTGCCTAAAAAAAAAGGGAAAAAACACATTTTTAGCACGTATTTGGAAAACTGATGTTTTCCATGAGATAAGATAATTTTGAAACAATCCTGTTCTGTTTTATGAGCCTGGCTGTACAAAGAGGAAGTGAGAACAGATTGATTATAATGGAATATTATTTATTTCCAGCTGTTTTTCAAACAATGATGAACACATCACTACCATTAGATTTCAGAAGAAAAAACCCAAACTGTTGCAGCATACAAATGGTATGCAGGTTACAAAAGATCCTCCAAACTCAAAAAAAAAAATCTGAAGTGTTAATTTTGCTAATGAGATTTTATCTTCATTCTTCCATATAACACTTGATTTATATTTGTCTGAGACAGCTTCCTAGCTCACTTGTCATTTTTTTTCTTCCACAGCACATGTATAATTTTTTTTCCTCCATTTAAGATGTAAGTACCATGTATTAAATACCAATTTGTATTTTGACACACTAAAGGTGAAATAAAACCAGATTTTGACTAATCTACTTCATAATACTGACTTGTAGGAGATTATAAATACTGCAAACAAGTGTGACTATATTTTGCAAGGCTATCAAGTAACTAAATACATTTAAAGTAAGTTTCTTCTGAGATTCCATTTTTTCCTCTTCAAATAGAAAACTGGAAAATTGGATTGTCCTGAGAACATAAACCAAACCCAGGAAAATGGCTAGCCACCTCATCCCTGAAGTACATCTTTCATACTCTAGGTCTATTATGAATAATAAGCTGAGCAGCTTAATGCAAAGCCACTGGGATCAGAAAGTTTTCAATGGGTTGCTTCAACACAAACACAATCTGTGCTGTCCCAAAAACCAAGTTTTCTCTAGGTATAGCTGTTGCGCTCCCCCCCTCAGTCATGAATATGGTAACTGACAGAAATCTGCCAAGTCACTTTGAAGTAAAAACCAGTTGATTCGAGGGAAAACAGTAATTAGTTGCCTAGTTATGAGAAGTCCTCCAGAAACACGCATGTGGATAGGGACATAATTTTAGAAGATACGTGGGAAAAAGTGCTCTTTCCCTCGCGTTTTGCCTCATTAACAGGGATTTCTTTTCCTGCTGTTATGCCTGCGCAGTGCTGCCCAAGCACTAACACACTCCGAGAGCAAACTCCCCTCTCCCCTTTCGTGTGCTCCAGCCTGAGTCAGTTCCTTTCCTCCCCCCGCCCCACCACAGCAGGAATCCCCTTTTCCAAGTGGATTATCAGACCGAGCAGCTTTTTTTTTTTCTTTTAAGGAAAAATAATAATAAATAAACCAGTCCGTGTCGTGTCGTGTCCCCCCCCCCCCCCGCCTCCGGGACACGCTCCCAGCCATTGTGCCTCCCCGCTTTCCCCACGCACACGCCGCCGTGCTCCGGGAGGCCCCGCCGCAGCCCCCCAGGCTCGGGCGCGCCCCCGTGGGGCTCCCCGCCGCGCCCCGGCTGCACAAAGCTCCGCCGCAGGCCGGACGTGCCCGTTGCCCCGGGCCTCCCCTCCCCCCCGCCGCCGCTGCCGCCGTATTCCGGGAAACCCTCGCTGCCTCCCGCACCTCCGGGAGGAGGCGACGGCGCTGCGGAACAGCCCCGCTGCGGAAAGCCGTCCCCGCCGCCGGGGCAGGTGGCAAGGAGAGAGGCCCCGCCGGCGGGCACCGGGGCGGGCTGCCTCCTCCATCCCGGTGCCCGGCCCCGCTGTACTCCCCCACACACACACACCCCGGAGGCCGGGGACACCGACCGCTTCCTCCTCTCTCCCTTCCTCCCTCCCCCACGACCGCGTGCCGGAGCCCAGGCCCCTTCCCTGCCGGCGGGGACGGGGCTGGGGGAGGCTCGGGCCCACCTGCCCCGTGGGGGAGAGAGGGAGGGCGGGCTGGGGACCGGACCCGTCCCGTCCCCTCCCCGCGCCCGCGGGCAGGCCGAGGCGGCGGAGTGCGTGTGAGCGGCGGAGGGTGGGCGGGCGGGTGGGTCGGGGGAGGGAGGGAGGGGAAGGGACGGGAGCGCGTGTGGGGAAGGGACGGGAGGGGAAGGGGGGTGGATGCGAGCCGCCCCCGGTACCTTGCGCTTCCTGGTCTCGGCCGAGCCGCTCCACACGAAGCACTGGTAAATCGCCCGCAGGTTCTGCTTCCAGTTCTCCACCTTGAAGCCGGTCACATGGCAGCACCCGGCCGCCGGCGGACTCATGTCAGACCCCCCCACATCAATCCGCCCGCAGACGGGCCGGGCCGGCGGGCAGCGAGCCGGCCCCTTCCCCCCCTCCGCAGCAACCGCACGGACACGGACGCGGGCACGGGCCGGGGCGGCCGCGCGCCCGCCCGCGCGCCCCCCCCGCCCCCCCGCCGTGCGCCCGCCCTCAGGGGCTCCGGCCCCTCACGCCGCCGCCTGCCGCGCGGCCTCCGCCGCCCCCGCGGGCTGCTGTGGGGGCGCGGGGAGCGGCTGGCACATAGAGCCGGGGCTCCGCGCCGCCACGGCCCCCCGGCTCCGAACAAAGCGCGGCGGCGGGCGGGCAGCGCGCACTCCCTCTCGCCCGCCCTCTCCCTCACACACAAAGATGGGGCTCTCTGAGGCGAGGAGGAGGAGGCGGCGGCTGTAGCAGCCGCTGCCGCCCCCGGAGTGGCCGCCGCTCCCTTCTACCTCATAGAGGCCGCTGTGGAACGGCGGGCGGAGGGGAAGGGGAGGGGGGGGCGCTGGCGGCGGCGACCCTGGCCGCGGTGTGAGCGAGCGTGTGTGGGGAAGAGGGCGAGTCTCCGCCCGCCGCCGCTCCTGCTCCCCCAGCCGGCCGCCCGCTCGGCTCTTGTCTCTTTAAACCGCCCCCCGCCTCCTTCGTCGTCTCCTTCCTCCTCGCCCGCACCCCCCTCCGCCCGCCGTGTGCAATGGTCCGAGCCGCTAACTCAACCTAGCCCGCCAGGCCCGGAGTGGGACAGACCAACGGGGAAGGGGCGGTAGGTGCGCCCCCTCTGCCCGGCCACCCTCGAGGGAGGGAGCCGGAGGGGGAAGGAGCGCGAACAACTGGTCTCTCCGCCTGTCACTCAGCCGCCGAGGTGTCCTTCCATTGGTTTCTTTCCTTTTCTTCTCCCCCCTCCACCCTTCCTACCTAGCATTTCCCCCTGCCGGAAAGGGGCGGGAAGGGCTCGGCCGATTGACAGGACATCCGACCAACGGAGCGAAGGGGCGGGGCCTGTGTGGCGAGTGTTTCGGCAGGACTGGTTAGGACGCTCGTCGATCACGCTCCGAGGCGAGAGAGGATTGGCGATGGCTGGCTCAGGGGGCGGTCTCTCCCAGCAGCAGCCTGCGCTGTGGGGGCAGTGCTGCTGTCACATCCGCTGGTCCCGGCTGTTTCGCTGTTCCCTCAGTGATTTCCTGAGGGGAGAGGGGCGGTGGCGCCCGGGCCGCTCCCTGGGGCAGGGCTCCCGCTCCGCCTGTGCCCCTCTGTGCTTGGCAGAGGGCCCGCCTGGCAGCCTTAGCCTCCACGCCGGGCGGCTGTGCTGACGGCTGTTAACGGCCTCCGCGCCGCTCAGGGCTCCCGCCCGGGGGTGGCTCCGGTATATGCCACAGCGGGCTCCGGTTAGGTCAGCCGGTATTGCGGGACAAAAATCAACAGGAGAGGCAGGCCCTTCTTTATCGTTCGCAGGTTCAAAAAGCCGAGTGCGGCTTCGTGGGGGCAGGTCTGGGCGTTACAGGCCTCGCCGAGCATCGAGATAGTTGGGGTCTGGGGAGAAGGTCTGTGCAACGCTCCGATTTGCTCTGAGGACCATATATGGTGCCTCTATACTGCCATCCTTCCCTCCTGGTGTTTCCGCAGGGAAGAAACAAAAGTAGTGTATAGCCAGAACTGGTATTATTTCAGCTTTTTCCTATAAATGACTATACAAGGAAATGAGAAGACAGTGAAAAAATTTCGAACCTGTATGTAGTTCCTAGCTCATATACCACACACACTATAGATGGAGTTACATAATGGTGGAGTGAGGCAGGAGGAAAAGGATGGGAATTTTGCTCTCATTTGTGAAAAGAGAGACAGGAGGCTTTGCAGAGGCTAGGCTCTTACACAAGCCCTGGAAGGACTGTGCAGTAAGAAAGGTAGTGGTTAAGTACCACTGCATTATTTTATCAATCCATTTTTCAATATGTGCTATTTACATTCTTTCTCAGGAGCTATAACCTTGAAGTCTTCACCTGGCAGATTTTTATGAGGACCTGTCCAGTTCCCTGGCCTGCTGCTGCAACTTGCAGAAATCAAAGACAATTGCAACTATCACCTGAGGACAGAATCACTTTCCGTTTTCTTTAGAGGTGCTGCCATTTTAAAAAGAAAGCAGAATATCTGGCAGTATTAGAGACTGATCCATGTATAACCCTAAGGTTTGGTGGCAGAGCAACTAGGGAATATAGGGCTAGCACAAGACCTGAGTTTATACCTTCAATTGTGAGGCAGCAGCAGGCCACGCTGTCCTGCTAGCATAGCTGTGTGCCATCCAGGTGACCTCCTGTAACAGTAACACAGATTGTTCAGTCTGCCTGGCTCATGGTGCTTGTTAGCCTCTCTCTGAAATCCCTCTTCCGCACAGTTTGGGGATTACAACTCCAGCAATAAAACTAGAATTGCCCCACAGGAGAAAAAGAAGATGCCAGGAGACAGGAAAGGGCCCGATTATCCCGCTGTGTACACAAGCTGGTAGAGGTTGCCAGTTGGCGCTGCTAGCATTGCTAGTTGCACTGAATGTTTCAGAAGATTACGTGCAAAATCTGGAGTGAGGCTATACCATCTCTTTGACCCTACATAATCATTAGACCTATGAAGTCATTGTAGCAACCTACACCTCTTCTTGAAAAGGTAACAAGAACTGGTGCTGCACATACTTTCCACGTGCTAACCCGTCACAGATGTCTTTACCCATGACAGCAGCATAATGCTTCCAACCACAGTCACTTGGGTGTTGCAGCTCTGACACCACCTACTCACCCCAATGCCTCAGAGAGACTATGAGCCATAACAGGACTTCTAAGCCCTCGTCCTTTCTGTGTGAGAAGATCCCTGCACATGTGGGACGCCTTTCTGGTGCTAATGAATACAGTTTAATGAGCCCAGTGTTGAGCATTTCCCATATCAAGGAACGGCTGGATGTCTTGCTAAAAGACAGTCATTCCCTGTGATCTGAGCGGCTCTTTTATAAACATAAGAAACAGTATGAACCAATTAAGCGATACCATCTCCCATGCTTGGGACAAGCTTCCTGATGATACCTACGTAGCCTCCTCTTTCCTTCCTTTGAACCCTTTGCTTGCAGTGCGCACAAAGAAGCTGAGGCTCATAAACTACTTACATATCAATACCAATGTCTACTTGATGATTAGTAGGTTGTTTCCCTGAACTCTGCTGCTCTCAAAATCTCCATCTTAGCTTGTTCTAGCTCCTAAGCTGTTTGGAGCAGGGACTTGTTTGAGTTTTGTTGGTGGGGTTTTTTTCATTTGACCAGTGAGGATTACTGAGGGTTATGAGGTAGTATAATAAATAGTAAAAACTGAGCTAAAGTGAAACCTTTCTAGATCTGAGAAGGCTCTCCCAATGTTAAAAAACAGCCTCATGGGTTTGGCAATGATCCTTTTCTACTTCCACTAAGTCAATGTTAATATTCCTTGTTGACTTCACTTGTCACAGAATTGTACTCTAAATGCTGCACACTTGTCCTATATTCACAAAGACAATACCAAAGAAACTTCTTACATGCTGTGATCAGTCATACTCTTTAATATCACTCTGATTTTAACACCAAATCTACAGCAGACATATTCAGAAAAGTGTCTCACCTAAGAAATGCCATAAGCTGTTTTTAATAACCTTAATCTTAACATCTACCAGATCTTTAGCAATGAAAAACCAGCAGGAAAATATAGATCTTTTACATTTACTGATCAAACAACTCTTATATCTTCTCAAAATAAATATATGTAAGTCATGATGGCATTCTGACATCATCCACTAAAATTAAGAAGTAATAAACATTAGTTGTCTTGGATCTTTCTCATCCAGACACAAAAGGGTCATCAAAGGAACCTACTGATTAGTTTTAATTCAGAAGCCACTCTTCAAGCACACCCTGGTCTTGCTGACAATCTGCCTTCTCTCTGCAGCCTTAAAATTAGCTAGCCATCCATGCCTAGTTTCCATCACCATGAATCAAAACAGGACATTAGCTGTGATCATTGGAAACAAGATACATGTTGTAAAAGCATGTTGACTGGTAGAACTCAACAATACGTGATATTATGTCTACGTGTCACTATGTATCTCTGTCATCCTAGAGTGTCATCCCAGCAAAAGCAACGTAAATTCCTTTCTTCCTGAATATGCTGAAGAGCTCTGGTTTGTATGTTGCTATAAAATGCAAAATAATTTTCTAAAGAAAAGTTGCGAAATGTGCACGAGGCTACATGCTGAGATGCTGAGGAGAGGCAAATCAAGTAATATACCAGACAGCATGGATTTCAGCTGTATTAGGAAAACTGAAACTTTATGGTCAAACATTCACTAATCCCACCCATAACCTGCTTTGCCAAACAAGAGCAAGGTGTGGTGTCTTTGTTCCTACCATTGTCCCTCTTTCTTAGCCCACGGCCAACGGCAGCAGCATTCAGTCTCTTCCTAGGTTCTCTGAGAAAAGATTCACCACTTCCTTCCTTTCTCTGAAGTTTCTCAATATGGGCTTCCAGAGCGAATCTGGAAACTCACTGCTAGACACTGCTGTTAAAATAGTACTTTTGAACTTGGCTTTCTTGTGGAGCTCAAGGCATCTCAGCTTCAGAATATGGTCCATTTCATTATTAGCCAAACTGAGTTAAGTTCCAAGGGTCCAGGTGCCCTGATGTCTGTAGCAGGGCAAAAGTATGAACACATTGACCTTCAGGACAACTAACCATTGTTTTCAAAAGCAGTAGGCAGAGAGCCACCTCCTTCCCTGTGAAAGCCACCTAAACGTCCCTCAGAACAGAGGGAAGTTAAAGATTACCAGCATTTAGTTTGAGGTGGATAGAAGTGAATGGGATGGGTGATTAATGTCCTAACAGCATCTAGTATTTATTCTATACAATCTGAGTGTTTCCAGTTAAACAAACCCCTTGATATTACTACAGTCTAAATCCAAGTAGAAAGTTATTCTTATTCTGCAACAACCTACTGTTACTAATCTTGGGTTTTTCTCCATGGCTACCACATCAAAACAGAAGACAAAGATAAAAGAGAGAATTTCTGCCAATGAAATTTAAGTCCATCTTTCTGAAAAAATAGGATACCAAAAAGACAATACATATGTTCAATGCCCTGCAGATTCTGAAATTTTCACAAGAGATTTCTGTGCCACTCTTTCTTGCAGAGTCCCTGTGTTTACTCAAAGTAGGGTGTGGCAGTATTTGTCTTATGCAGAAATAATAAGAATTGTGAGTTTATAAACACAATTGTTTTAAGAAACACCTGTATTTGTTAGTGTTTCCCTCTCAAAGAAATATGTCCTTTGGAAAAATACTAATTTTTCTCTCTGGCCATTTCAAGAACAATTACAACATTTAACTATTCGTGCTCCCTGAGGTTTCATGGCCCGCCACTTGAAGACCCGCTGAGGATGTGAGAAGTATTCTTGAGACACAGTGAACCCACATGCAGGACACCCAGCCTTGACCACACTATCAATGGGAGCTGAGGCCCACTGCCACCTCCCAAAGGCAGAAATGTAGAAATTTAAAGATCGACTCTTAGGGGACATTTCCAAGGTATGGACGTTACCTTTCAGACATAAAGTTCCCCCAAGGTTTTCCTCCAACCTCATTCTCCATAAAGAGGGGTCTCTTTAAGCCAGAAATCCAGTCTGAGGTTCTTGTTGTCAATGAATCATTTTGGAACCAGAGTAAAAATCCACTCTAAAATAGTGTAGAAAAGAATGGCTCTTGAGATTTTTTACGGCCAGCTCCTGACTCGGGGAGTTTGAGGCAAGCTCTAGAAGAGGGCAGTGTCATTAAGCCCTTTGCTTCCTATCTTGTGAAGACACCAGAATCTTTCCTGAGAAGTATAAAAACTAAAGACTCTACAGACACTTCTTGATTGTTCCAGCCCACACAGTAAAGGTGACGTGGCAGCACAGAGCAGTAGTCAAAACAAAATAGGAGCAGAAAATACACACACACACACACGTTTATAAGTTTGCTGTAGTTTAATTTACTCTTGGGCATAGCTTGGGAATGTTTCTAGAATAAAACCTGTTGGTGCAGCAGATAGCTTGGGAAAGGATTTGCCTCTGGGGACAGGAAGCAGTTTCAATCCCTCCTGTGTCTCTTGGAGGAATTTTTAATTTTAAAGCATTGATGATTATGCTAATTAGTGCTTACCTCCAAATGACAATGGAATATAAATGTTGATAGTAGCTAAAACATACTGCAAATGTGCAGCAAACACTTCCTCCAGAGAGTCATCTATGTTACATGATAGCTCAGCTGGGAAGAAGCAAAGTTCTTCACACAGAAAAGCAAAGTAAGTGTATCCTCAATCCCAAGGTGGCACTTCTAGACTTTGCTGGATAGCCATGAATTAATTGTTACTTTATCACTTGAGCATGCGTTAAAATGTCCAATTTAGTTCTTGTGTACACATGAACCTTTCCCTTACATCAGATGTATGAGCAACATCAAGGATTTAGCTAGGACTCCTCACATAAGCTTTGATTACACATGAAGCTGTCTTAAATTTGAACCTACAAGAGGCTGAAGACCCTGGCTCCAAATGTGGATTAGAAGGCAGCTATTTAGGAGCTTGCATCGTTTACTGGTTTGAAACTCAAGGACTGAATAGAATGCAAAGTTCTTAATTCTGCACATGCTTGGTAGAACTGAGAAAGGAACTCAGGAATATGTTGTCATAAAGTACTACTCAAGTGTTATCCTGCTTCTGGTGGAGCAATCAAAGCAGACTCCTAAGTAGGTACTCCTCCCTATAAAGAGAAGAGAAACACGGCTTGGGTATTCTGTGGTAGATGCTGGACTTCAGCACTCACTCCCTTTTGGCTTCCCCTGGACCCAGGTCTCCAGATAGGAACCCCATTTCACCTTCTAGTAAGACACACAGAGAGGTTAGCCCGTGTGCATATGGCTAAAATGCTAGATCAGTCATGGCATCTTGTTCTTGTCACAAAGAGTCTATTTGCTCCTGCAAGCACAAGGACTCTCCATGCTGATAACCAATACATAATACATGAAGATTCCTCAGTACTTCTCCTGCATTTTTTCAGGTGCTCTAAAAAGAGAAATTCTCCCACAATCTAACAGGAAAGAGCTTACAGAACAACTCTGCTTACCAAAACCCACATGGAAAATTTTTTGAAACCATAAACAGAACACTTCTAACATTTTAAAATGACTCTATTTTTAAATCTTCAGTGGTTTTTTTTTTCTAGCTCAAGCCTTTTTACATCTAAGCATTATGAACTTCCATCCAAGTAGTACTACCATTACTTAGTCTAAAGCCTTTAAAGCACATCAGGTTGTATGTCTGACCACAGGGCTTAAACCTCTGGAGATACCATAGGTAGAATCTATTGCAAGATTCTGCCAGAAGCTGATTGCCTTTAGTTCCCAATGAAGTTCATACGAGAAACTTCAGACACAGTCCGCAGGGAGAGCACTGTGTACCTGCTCATTGTCTCGGGGACCAAGTACTGACCTTGCTACAAAACTGAATTGGTTGTGTAGTCCCAGCTAGACCAGCTTCTCTAACACAAAGGTTTTGTTTCCAGCCCAATCCGTTGGTAACAGCACCTGATAGGTGCCAGATTAGAGGTTTCCACATGGCTCAGTCCTAGTACAGGGGACAGAGCGGCTTCTTGAATCCACAATGTTCAATGACAAAGGATTAGATCAGCTGCACAGGTCCTACCAGAAGTATGTTTATTAGTCCAAGGAGTACGAAGATATGTGGATTTCAATGGATCGAGATGACTTAGAATTTTGTCATCAACTCCTGAAATTATCCCTTGGAATCACAGACCCCTGTATAGCTAATTTAAATCTACTGACAATAAGCTTCCTTGTCTTTGTGATCTTTTGCAGACCTCTTCAAAGTAGCACACAGAATTCCAAGGATTCATGGCCCATAGGTTGAAAAGAGTCCTAGAAAAACAAAATGCCTGCACTTATTTTTCTGAAGACCGTTTGTTAGATTTCCCATCGGCACTGTCGTAGGATGAAATCTTGGCCCCAGTTGAACTCAACAGGAATTTTGCGACTGACTTAAACGGAGCTAAAATGTCACTCCTGCTATTTGTCAAGTCAATTACATCCAGACAATACTTTAACATCTGGCTTCAACTGAACACACAGAAAAGTTCACTCCCTTAGTCTCTGAAGACAACACAGGACATTGGCTATCTCAATAAAAATGAAAAATTTGTTCTTGGCAAACTGCTCGTAATAAAGAGTGGATCCATCCAGTGACACTATCGGAACCAAATCCCCATTCTTTAGCATATAGTTATTGGCAATAGCATCAACAGATTCTCTGTCATTTTCTGGGAAGAAAGTCAAAAGCACCCATCTACTGTTGAAAGTCATTCTGTTGTAAAAACTTTGTTTAGAACAACAGATCTGTCCTCATCTGTGGTTTCCCACAGACAAGGGGGGTTTTCACCCAATTCATCTTCTGTTTCCCAAGCCACTGGAAGGTCCCTTGTTCGGTTAGGTAGCAGCTGTTCTATGTAAACACCTCTCTGAGTATGGTGACCACAGGTAAGGCTGAATGATAGCTGATTATAGAAGGACACTGATGTGAGCTCGTTTCCCTCTCTAAAAACCCAGCTGAGACAAGGCATTATTGTTTTATTGCAAAATATTCAGGCTAGGTCAGCCACAAGTCAGGTACATCTTTTCATGGCATAAAAAAATAAAGCTATAGAGTTATTTGATCAGTGGTGACTTAAAAATCTGTTATTTGAACGGGAAGAATTATTGGGTGATGTCTAGAGGAAAAGGGACGTACAAAGAGAGGGGCTTTTATGTTTAAGGTAGACAAGGATCTGCACACTGTTGTTCCCTGCTCCAAGTACTGGTGAGTTGCCACACTGCACACCTGTGCAAAACCAGTTTCCTTCCGTCTTGTTCCATCCCCTGGGAAGCAAAACCAAAATCAGTCTCCAGTATCTGATGAGCCTTAATTCCCAGCACTTAAATAATTAGCTTCTCGAATGTACGAAAACAACTCTCATTTTCTGGATTAATGAAGGAAGCTGGGTTCCACTGAGCAAAGCTATTATGGAGCTGCTAACGCACGGTTTGATTTCATCGCCTGCCACTAAACACAGAGCGATGTGGGCTCCTGGGAGAGCAAGAATACAAGGAGAGCAATGCTGGAGGGTTAAAGTGGAAGGCAGTGAGGGAAACCCTAGCAATACTTTGTGGTTTTATGCAGAGGGAGGGCTAGTTTTATTTGTGTGTCTGCTGAGTTTCATCTGGCTTTGTGAAGATGCCATATAACCCAAAAGAAAGCTAAAGCTCAGGGAGATCCTAAGGGGTGGATAGTTTGCTTTAATCACAGACCAGGCAAAGGCAGTTTCTGAAGCACTTGTCCTCCCTGTTCATTTGGCTTATGAGTTGATAGGAAACCGGTTGCAAAGACTCAATCTTTTTCTTGCTTCACCTTTGCAGGTACAGGCATATAAACTCTTCAAAACAAACTTCTGTTCTTTCTTTTATATCTAGGCACAGGACTGGTGACTTCATTTTTCCTAACTGGGTGGAGAAGGGACTGAGAAAATGTCAGACAAGACTGCAAAGGCTGCTTTGCTCTGTCCTGGGAGATTTAAACCTAGGCCATATTACATGAACAACTCAATACTACCAGGATTGTTCCCTTCCCCTCTCTGCCTCCCTGCTTTGCTGCCTTGGCCCAGACTCTATGTTTCACACAAGCACAACCAAAAGCCCACACTGAACCTCTCTTTGTGGTACATCGAAAGGGGGACAGAGAATAAGGAGGAAATTGGGGCTTTTGAAATGTAACTACAGCCATTGAACAAATGGAAGTCATGCAACTTCTCAGACACAGGGAGATGGAAAGGCCTAGAGTGTTGATTTCCTGAGATCCTTCAACCATCAGAAAGTCCTTCAGTATGTGTCATTCTCCCTCACCCATTAATACATACAAATTAGTGTTCCTGCAGTTCTGGATGGGGATTTGGGGCTAAATAGCTTCTTGCACTAAAGTTCTTCTAACTGCAGTACTGTCAATATGCCCTCAAGCACATAACATCTGTCACACCCTGCAAAACAAAACAACACAACACTTTTGACCTCTGTAAGAAAAGCCTGAAATTGTAATGGAAGCCCTGGATTAATAAAGAAACCTTGGTGCAGGCACGCAGCGGGAGTTGAGAGATTAACGAGGAAATCAATGTAACTGTGACGGCTTATGCAGCAAAGTTTGTGCTTCGTAGCCCAACTTGCAGAGATAGGGATCAAGGACACCAGGGACCTGCAGATGCTTATGGACTTCAGCACCTTCTCAAATCAGGAGCAATTTTCTAGAGGTGGCCATTCAAAATTAAGCGTCTTTGAAAATGCAGAGATGCTGCTTCTTATGTCAGTGCTTGTTGGACCACTGACTTCAGGAGTTACATCCCGTGTAATTTAGCTGAAGCAATCAGGAAATAATTATGTACAGTGGAGAGTTAAAAGACGGTAATTAAACTGTACAAATAAATAACTGAAGTGACTAAAAAAGTCCACCCAAAGCCTACTTTTGGAGCACTATTTAATGTAAATTAATCACTTAGTGGACAATGTAACAATCATCTGTTCAGCTTCTATTCATTATCAAAAACAATACAAAAGGATTGGCAGGGAATAACCATGTGCCAGGGGGAGCCCTGTAGGAAATACCACAGAATCTGGACTGGCTTTTGTCTGTTCTTCTATTGTGTTCTGACAATGCCTTGCTAATGAATGTCCAATGTCATTTTGGTTGTCCTTTTTTTTTTCTCCCAAAAACAAATCAATAGTTATCTTGGCCTTTCAGAATGAACTGAAATGCTTTTTCATGTTAGGAAGACTCGCACACATTATGTGTCAGTTTTGCCAAGATCTAAGACGCTGAGGATGTGTGGTCTCAGGCACCCTGGGAAATCCCACTGTAGGTCATGAGGCAAAATCCTCTGATTTGGGCAAAAATCCATTACGTTTTAAAGAAATCATCACCTATCTTTGAGGCTTCAACTGCTTATTGAATTCAATACTTGAGTGAATTGTATACTCAGTAAATTGATCTTTTGTTACTCAATTTGAAATGACACTAACCTCATTCTAAGAAATAAGCTACTTTTCAATAGGACATATTTGTACCGATCGTGCCCAGCATTATCTTGGGAGTTATCTGCAGGAAACTGTAAGCTAAAGAGAATTCCCATTAGAGGTCTGGGGAGAAGAAACTGAGACAGACACCTCTCCTAGAAGAAACTGAGGCTGAGAAGACACTATCAATCACTAAAGTACTGTCATTATGCTTCAGAACTGACGATCCGTTGGCATTCACATCAGAATTATGGGTTTGGAATATCTGAAAGTTCAAACTTCACAGCGAGCAGGTACCCATAGGGGTAACCTTTTCTTACCTGGTTCCTCGGCTCACTCCTACGTTGCTGCCGCAACTTACAGCTCCTGCAGCGTTGCTGGTTCAACTCTTTGCAGACCCGCAGTGTAAGCCAAATCACTGAAACAGTCTGAGCTGAGAAAAAAGGCCAACAATGATACACAAAAGAGAAAAGAGTGGGGCAGATAAGCAGGCTTTGCTGCTGAGAAAAAAGCACGTGGAATGGCACCCAGATTTGACTTCTCGAGGTTGTCTCTGAGGGTTTTTTTTATTCTGTATTAAACAAAATGTTAGGCTCTGCAGCAAATTTCTGCAGCCAGAGATTATTTTTGTGAAATCCATTGACGATAGAGTGTGTGGGTTTCTAGTTAACACTATCTAAAATTTGAGATAGAAACGCACACTTCATAAAATCTTGCTACTAGCTCAGTCGTCCAAATAAAACAGACAGGAGATGGCATCAAACCGCCTAGGGCTTATGCTTGCAAAATCCCCACCAAGTTAACTGCATAGCTTGGCTTGCAGTTTGGGAGTTTTACTCGCAGCATGTATTCAGAATGCCACTGAAGGTGGGACTGAGGGGAGGGCTGCCAGCCCATGCTGGGACTATTTATGATATTACTATTTCCAGCTTCTTCCTGTCCTTCAGCTGGAGATCATTACTGTTGAAGCAGAGGCTGCAAAATGGGTGGCATTATCTTCTCCATGGCCACCACAGTGTAGTGCTTGGAATAGTAATGCAACCTGAAATAGTTGGCAGTTTAGATTAATACGCTGGGCTGAGAACGGTGACGCGCAGTCCAGCCTGCCACCTCGGGTACTGGGCAGAGACCTCCGACAGCGGGCTGGGGCATCGCTCTGCCCGGAACAGCTAGAGCTCTTTGGGAGACACCATAAGTATCCCAGCTACTGTGGTACTTTAGTTCAAGATACACAATTCTTGGTACCTACTAGGCGGAGTTGCCATGTAGAGTCGTAAAAATGGGTGGTTATAACACCCTGGAGCAGGAATCCTGATGATGTTCTTTCACTAAAAATTTTTACCGCTGGACAGGGGTTGGGCAGGGAGGGACAGCTGCTCAGCTTCTGACAAACAATAGTTCATTTCGCAAGACCATTGCCACCATTTGCTCTAAGTGACACTTTTTTATAGCAATCTCTGTTAAAAGACAAAAGATCTCAAGTATCCTTTTGGAAGGAAAAAAAACCCCTGATTATGTTAACACCCAGTACATTAAAGGCATCATCCTAATATTGGAATACACTGAGAAGAAACCAGAATCATTAATCCCCTTTGTTTAGTACACTTCCCCTAAAATATCCCCAAAAATGTATTCAGTAAAATTCTGTTCCTCCCTGCTCTAGTAAAGATTTTTTTTTTTTGTTAGTCCCTCGAGCGGTTGCTTAAGTCAGGTCTCACTGTAATTACATACCTCAGAGCAGTGCAGGGAGACTTAATTAAGAGAGTCACTGTAGGTGTGTTGTCAGACAGATACAACCTAGTCCTGTTGGAGGAGGCACTGGGATCCAGCTGCGGTGGGCATGTCAGGGAAGACAAAGTTTGCAGAGGGTTTTGAGATCCTCCTGCAAAAAGCAGTGTGGACACACCCAGCAGCCTTTATTCAAAGCCCCTCAACCCCATCATCAGGGAGTCTGTGGTTTTAAAAATCTCTCTGTACTCACCAGGAGACGCTCTGCCACACCGCAAGATTTCGTATTCTCTTCCCTCCTCCCCCCCCAAAAAAAGTGTGACTCACCAGTTTCAAACGGTGACATTTCATTCCCAAACTATTCTGGGAGCAGCTGGCTCCATAACACATGGGGATGTGGGGAAAAGGGAGGAGGGAGGGAAGAGCCAGATTGCAAAGTGAAAACCACTCATTCTCTCCCCCCACACAGGTATGTTGCTTTTAAATTTCAGAACCACATCACTTGGGACATGCTGGCAAATTCCGTCAGAGGAAAACAATAAAACAAGCAGATTTCAGGAAAAATATCTGCACGCGCCAGTGATGCAATTCGGTCTCAGCCAGGAGGGACTGGGAGAGTAGTTTGCTCTCCAGATCTAATAGATGTGCGGAAATGCACTGTCCCCACTTCTCACTCTTCTTACGAGTTTGAACCCTGCAGCCCTGGGCTGCACCTTCAAACGGTTTCTCTGCGATGCAGACCCAGGGTTTAGTCATCAGCAATATCTTACTAATGATGAACAAATGTATGTGCAGTGGGAACATGACAACAGGGGAATGACAAAGAAATCACTGTCAGCTCCCAGTCCCGAGAGGAGTTTTGTGTCACACTGCAGTTTAGCTCATGTCCCTGCTGTGGGGACGTCACTGCCATAAGCGTAACATCCAGCACGTGAGGACAGAGCTGCTGTGGGCACCGGCCTCGTGGGCTTGTCAGCACACACATGGAATTGCTGTCATTGGTGCGGTGCCAGAGGCAGAAGCATAATCTCTTCTGGCCTCAGACAACAAATCTGTGCACGGCTGATTGGCATCATAGCAGCAATCCAGCCCCATTCATTAATGTTTGTAAAATTCCACAGGGAAGGAGCCGTGAGTGATGTAACCTCGCAGCCTCCCCGATGGGAGTGTCCGGATGCACGTTCACGGCGTGCGAGGCAGCCTGGCACGAAGGTTCGGGCACAGCAGGCTGCAGGTAGCCATGTAAGCATGCGAATGTGAACAAGCGTCATCGCTGCAGGCGAGTGCCAGAGGGGCGAGAGCCTCGGGGCACGCTTGGAAGGGGCCAGCACAGGATGGTTATTGTCTGTGGGTGCTAGACCGGGGTGCTGGGGGCAGGCAGCCCGATTTGCCCTGCACACGCAGTCATGGATGATGACAGCACACCACCGCACACCCTGCTGTGCCTCATACTGTACGAGTGAATAACCGATCCCCGTGCATGTCTGCACAGGAAGTGTTTGATTACAATTTCATTCATCTCCTCTGCTGCCTTTACAAAAGAGAAGGCTGTTCTTGCAGCTTCCTCTACCCAGCAGCAGCCTGAGACCTTGCACTGGCAGATTCAAGCCCGTTCCCGTTCCTTACCTGGGGAAGCCTTACTGAAATCAGTGTTCGTTCAAGGAAGAAGAGGCTGGCTCGCTGCTTGATACTGGCATGCAGCAGCAATGACCTTGGCTAGGTAACTGTCTCCTGAATACAAAGATGGATATAAAAGCAGCAATTCCCTTTAAAAAAAAACCCCAACAAATCAACCAATCTTCTGCTAAGGTAGGGAAAGGCAGCGGTTTGTTAAATAAATGCGTCTGTCAGAGCTGGATTTTTTTTCCCAGCTTCCCTAAATGCCCTTCACCAGCAGAGAGGGGGAGGGGACCTGCTCTTTGAAGCCTTTTCCTTATGGGAATAGAAAACACGGAAAGAATTCAATTCTCTGCCACAGCCCAGCAGCACTGATACACGCTTCAAAAACCAAAGCTCAGACGACAAGCTGGCTGGTGGGTGTGGGTGGCTTGGAGCCTGTATTACCACCAGATTAGCCTTGCTCAATATCCAGCATCATTAAGTGTCCCCCGTAGTGTTAAAGCACAGAAAGAAGAGTGGAAGGAATGGAGACTGGGGAAGAAAAATCAGGAAATTCTGTGCGAAAAAGAACTGCAGTAGTTCAAATCTTTGATCAAAAGCACCATCTAGTGAAGAAAAGGATCACTGCAGCTGGCATTGCTCTCGGGCAGCTGCATCAACGACAAATGGAATTTGACTTTCACCACAGGTTTGCTACTAAAAAAACCAAATCTCACCATATGCGCAGCCCGCACCGTATCTGAGTGAACATGTCCCAGAATTGCTCCCCTCTGTGTAAATATTTCTCCAGTGGAAATGTGTTCTCCTCCTCCCATCGTCTCCCTCCCACCAGAGAATCTCAGCCACACTGAAACCTGCAGGGAACGAGGCACCACAGGAAGAGAATGATTTCCATGTTATAATTTGGGAGCTAAGGAAAAGAAAAGGTAAGTGGCTGGCCCAAGGTCATGCAGGAAGCCAGAGGCAGATCCGGGAATAGAGACCAGCCACCCTGGACCCAGGGATGCCTGAACAATAGCACAGCCTCTCCCTCTGTTGTCATTTAACTCTTTCCTAACCCACCAAAAAAGAGAGAGGGTAGGCTAAACACTTCTCTGCATACATGCCTGCTGCCTTACAGCTCTTGGGGGCCCAGCCCTCAGACCTTACCTGCTTTTGCCACTCTAAAACAAAAAGGGAAGGCAGCAGGGAAAGATGGGGTTGGATATCCTGAGATCAGCAAAGCTGCAGGTAGGAGATGTTTCTACACACCGAGCCTGAGCTGTCCCCTCAGCAATTAAAGCAATGGGAATAGTACCTCAGCTTTGCCACATCTCCATTTCTGCATGTGACAAAACATCACTATCTCCCCTGGAGGCATTCAGCTTGGTTAGAATGGTTGTGGTGTGTGCTTGAGGATCTTTAGCTGCGGGAGGAGAAGATATTGCTCCCTCTTCCCGGGCTTTTGGGTTAGCTGCAAAGATCAGGGACTTGCAGCACAATAATACATCAGAAATGCAGTCTTGCTAAGTCTACACTGTTTTCATACTGGGATTGGAAATGCTGCAGTGCAGGATCTGGAGAAGACAATAATTATAAAAAACTGGAACCAAACCTCCTAGAAACTAGCTTAAAAAAAAAAAAGACTTGGGTGGTGCAAAAAACCTGGGAGCGCAGCGAACTGAACCTAGAGCAAAATTCCCCCAGAGATAAGAGCTGAGAGACTGGTGACCAGCAAGAGTTCCCCGAGAAGAGTTTGATATCTTTGAGTCAGAGCCCAGTGCCAAACCAGAACTGTAGCTGGTGCAAAAATCAAGACTGTCTTCTTTGGTCCACTGCCTGGAAGGGACACAAGACTGATCTGCACAGAGCTGCAGGGGCAAAGAGCGGAAGAAGCCGCAAGCAGCCCTCCTTTCTCTGTTTTCTACCTGCGGTCTCTGTTTTTTCCCCTAACGCCCTAGTCTGTTTTCATTCACTCCTATTAACCCAGTCTGTGCAAGCAGGGAGGGGAGGAGGAAAAGTCGGCATCAGAGGCTGAGACAAGAAAATCTTTAATCATGCCACAGTCCTTTGAACATTTACATTTTCCAGCCAAAGGCGCTGTGAAATGGGGAGCTTTCAGTTCAAACTAGTTCAAGGATGTTTCCCTGGGGAAGGTTTTTGTTACCCTGTGGGGACCTCTGCACATATCTTTGCCCTTAGTGTAAGCAACCAGAGCTTTTCTTAAGAGAGAAGCTACATCTTCTACTCCTTGAAAAAAGGTGACAAATAAGAGCCTGGAAGAACTAGAGCACAAAATTGTTGCCCTAGAGAATAGGGTTAAAAGGCTGTAGATCTGCATTCAGTGATGTTTGCAGTAAAGCAGATGTTACCAAACACAAATGCAAATAGTTCCTTGAGTTTGGAGATATTTTTCCCCTCAAAAAAAGAGCTCCTACACTTCAGGAGGGCAGCGATAGAACAGCAGGATGTTTGTCAAGGAAGTGTAAAAATGCTAAAAGGATTCCAGCCCTTTGCAGTTCTGGCCTGACATGGTGAGAAAGAAAAGAGGAGACAGCATTAATAAAAACAGCAGGTGTAGTTTCAGAAGATTATACCAACATTTACCAGTCAGGCCTGTAAGGTCTCCAAAACAAAAGTCCTCGATTCAGGACAGAATCCCCTCTGATGTTTCTGAGAACAACGGCAGGTCGACATAAGTCAGTCACCCAACTGCCATCCAATGTGCAGCGTGGGAATCAGCAGGTTTAATTTAACGGTGAATTTGTTGCTAATTACAGCAGGTTAACCTAAGGAAAGAGAAGCCCCATCAAAGCAACACAGTCGAGCCTTAGTTCAATGAATTCCCCTCTCTAACTGCAGCTCCAGTCTAACCCCTTGCTGCATGACTCACACAGTCGCTGCAGGGCACTCGGTTTCAGTCAACTTTGCCAGCACCTGCCAGTCTGGTGACAGACGATTCCCTGTTAAACGAGCTGGCAGATACCAGGTAAAGGACCACAGGAGCTTGGACAGAGCTCTCAGGTGACCACTGTCCTTAAGAGAAAGCATTAGGCTACAGCTCATCCTGCCCTGATTTGGTGGGAAAGATGAGCTGAAATGGCTTTTTCCAGCTCCGATTTGCAGAAGACTGAACTGATTACAGCTTCCAGTAAGGCTGCCATGACATAAATTACCTTCTTCTGGCTTTTGTTTTTCAATATCATTTCTGTTAATAAAACTGCCTCTTTCATTTCATATTGGTCCTAAAGCCAAAAAAGGGCATTACCATCAGACCTTCCAGAATGTGATTTTTTAGGAAGATCTTGAATTCTTTTCTCCTTTTTCCTGAAACATTGGTCCCTTACTAATGGCAAACTTATTGAAACAAATTCATAGCTTCAGTGTATTTTCTTTATTAGAAGAGAGGAGCAGAACACTGTTATCATAAAAACTTATGATAAAACTGTCTTTCAAAGAACTGACATAAAAAGCTATCCTTTATCTCACTGCTGTGCTCAGGGAAAAGCCATCTGGCAATAACTGCCTTTGTCTCTGGATAATGCTGAAATCTTTCCGACTGCCTCTGTAAATGTACCTTCTGCTCACGCACACCGTAACAAAGAGGGAAAAGCTCCCTGTGCTGGGGTGAAGCCGTGCACCTTTTCCTTCCTCAGGGCAAAAGCTCCTTACGCCACCGAGTCCATTTGGGTTTTTGGGATCGCTGGGGCCTCGGGTTCCCAAAGGCCTGGTCAGATTTGTGCTACGGCCTGGTAACGCTTTACTGCGGGTCGTCAGTGCCGTTACCTCAAGGAGGGGATTTACAGCTACAGAACCCGCAGCGCATTCAGGCCCCGTTTCATCACGGACAAAGCGAAATGTTTCCGCACCACCGCCGCAGTCTCTGAGCGTCGCTGCGAAGGGCTCAACTAAAAACCGAGAAAACAGATTTCCCCCGACCGCGGCGCTGAAAGGGGCTCTGCAGAAATGCCTCTTTTTCTCCTTTTACAGGAATTGGCCATCCATCGTTCCTCGCAGTCACGCATCGCACCCTCTCACTCTCCACCTTCACCTTTCCCGCAGAGACGTCAGAGACTCTGGGGCAGCGTGATCAGCAACGCGCGCACCCCGTCACGACCACTGCGAAGGGGAGCTCCCCCGAGCTCCTCGGGGATCCCGTCCGGAGGTCAGGCCGGTAAGTACACAAACCTCCCCCCGAGCCCAGCCGCAGCCCGCCCGGCTCCAGCCGCGATGCCGCGTCTCCGGTCTGACGGCACGACCGGGCCCCAGCTGCACGTGCCTGGTGACGCCAACCGGCACCCACCGACCCGCTTCCCCTCTGCCCGTGTCCGGCCTTCCCCCGCCCCGGGACAGCAAACGCCACGGAGCAGCTGGGCCCCGGCAGGAGACACGGGATAAGCAAAGCCCATCCGAAGGGCTGGAGCCCCGCGCCCACGGCGACCTGCCTCGACCTCCGCGCTGCTGCTCGGGGAGGGAAAGGCGCCACGGCGCGGCCGGGCGGCAGGGCCAGACCCGCCTGGGGGAACCCCGGGCCCCGGATCGCCGCTGCCCGGCCGGACGGCAGCCGCGGGAGGACCGGAGAGGGCACACCGCCCTCCGGCAGCGACTTCCGGTTCGCGTCGCGGAGGAACCGTCCGTCATTGGGCGTCCCGGCGGAAAGCCCGCCTCTCTCCCGGCGGCGCCTCAGGCGCATGCGCCCGGCACTTCCGGCGGTGGCCATGGTGACGGCGGTAGCCAGGTACGGCCCGGCGCTCCCCCCCCCCTCAGCCCCAGCCGCCTCGGTCCCTTCCCGGCGGGGAGACAGCCCCTTTCTGCCGGCGGCCCCTCAGGACCCCGCTCAGCAGCGAGCGGGACAGGGCTGCTGGCACCCCGCTGTGACCCTGCGGTGCCCGCCGGTGGCCGTGGGGTCTGCCCACCCCCGCCCGCCGGTGATCCGCCCGGGGAACCCGCGGGGAGGTGGCCAGGGGGCTGCGGGCGGGGTGTTCTGAGGGCTGGAAGTCTGGCGGATGGGGGAGAGGTTGGGTGGAGGTGGCCGCGACCTGCGTGCAGGGAAACCCTGGGCTCTCGAGTACATAGCTCGTCGCTGGTGCAGCTGTTAAATACCTGCCATAGACAAATCGGCGCGGGAGAGACATTGAGCCAACCCTCACTTTCTCACTATGCTGTAGGTGATTCTTGATTTGATAAATGTCTGCAAAAGACTTTCTCTGGCACAGCAAATGTTTTAATTTTCTAATCGTGCCGCTTTGGTTTACCTTTACGTCCCAAACACCAAGTGGGAGGGTTGGAAATGAAGCTTGTAACTGAATAGAAGTGGCAGGAAAGTTTATGAGAAGATGATTTCTCAAGTCCAGTCTGAGTTTTCAGTGCTAGAAACATATTTCCCCCCCTCCCTGTACCATGGGGTGAGGTGGTGGTTTTGCATAACAATTACGTAAAAACGTAAGCAGAGTGCCATTGCATGGCTACTGAAATACAACAGATGGTTTTCCTAGACATTGCTTCAAGTAATGCTTGTGAGATGATAGCTTGTTCAAATCGCACTAGAAAAAAATTAATTCAAAATATTGCAACTGATACTTGCCAACCCTTCAGCAGACCTCAAACACTCCTTCAGTGTTGCCAGCTACATACAATGAGACCTACCAGCCACCATTGCATACCACTTCTGTGGCACTCTTCATAATGCCAGTTGCCATCGTATCTTCTGAGAATTCCAGCTGTGTTACTGTATTCCTCCTCCTGAACCCCTTCTCTGTCCTCCTTTTGAAATGATCGTATTGTAGTGAGGGGCTCTGTCCAGTTCCTGCATTCCTTAGTTTTACTGGTTTCTAATGACCTCGGTGTATTTTTTACATTATTTCCTGCTTATGAAGTTTGGCATGAAAGCTGATTATGTAAGCATGTGAATGCACACTGGTATTTCAGTAATTCAATTGTTTGAATTAATGTAATCATTGTTTTTTCTCATTGGGTTTTGAATGCGTTTTTTGAAGTTTAACTTACCATTTATGGGGATCTTGTGCATCAGAGAAATTGTCAGCAAATTTCCCATTGGCTTATTATTAAATCACTGATTCAACAGACAATGCTATGTGACCTTTTTTTTTTTCTGGCTTAGACATCTGTAAGTTTGATTTCAGTTTCTTTCCAAAGCAGTTGGGTCAGTAAAACTGTCTAGGTGATATTAAATGCAAGTAACGCTCACTTTTCTCCCCATCAAACATGGCTTAGAAGGGATTTAGTGAATTTGGTCTGCTGGAGGGAATACCCATTTCCCCAGTAAATACCAGATTTTGATGCAGAGTCTGATGAGAAACTCATCTGTCCGTTCAGTTGTGCTCAAAGTTCTCAAGAATTTTAAGAGAAGAAATTAAAAGTCTGTTTTAATTAGCATGATACCCATTTTAGAGTGTGCACTATAACATCAGCATATACCCCAAAACTAATTACAGTAGTAGAGAATTGCAACTGATTCACAAGTTGCTTTCCTCCCCCCCCAAGTGTGTAAAGACTAGTTTTGGTCTTTCCAGATGCTCTGGATTCAATACTAGAACTTATTTGTTTAGTGCTAGAAATAATCAGAGGGTCATTGTAAGTTTTGTATCATTTTGAACTCACCTCTACCTTTTTAATCTGGGGGTTAAATTACCCCCACATTTCAAAGGTCACAGACCGTACTGCTGAGGCTTGTTTTTAGAGGCAGTTCTTGGCTGTGCTAGCATTGGACAGAGTGCGTCTGCCTGGACTGCTGCCAGTTCCAAATTTAAGTCAGGGCTGTCCTGTTAAAAGACCGGAGGGAGACACCGTCTCACAGAGTCACTGGCAAGTGAGTTCTTTTCAAAGGTAGGATATTGTGCTTTCTTCAGACTAAAGTCGGTAGCTAACCAAGGTTAGAGCTGCTGTGCTTCTGGCCAAGGGCTTCCTTAGAAAAAAAATATTTTTTTCCTTCCTTTTATCCCCCCCACCTTTTAAATGGCACCTTTTGATTTCTGAGAATAGCCTCCCAGTTGCTGCCATTTGTCACGTAAAGGACAATGTGATTCTAGGTGGCTGAAGCTAAAGGAGAATAGGTGTTTAGGGAAACTATCACGGATTTAGTTTCTTTTAGGACTTGATGTCATCTTTGGTGCCTTTAGTGCACTCTTGACCTTATTAACTAAGATCCTTGTTCCTTCGGAATTCGTTGTCCTGGCTTTTACGGGATAACATGCAGATTTTGTTTTAAGGGGAAAGTTGTTTTTTTTTTAATAGATTTAAGTGATTTATTTTCTGGTAAGCCTTTCAAAAAGCTTCCAATCACCTGTATTTGCTTACATTATTGGTGTTCTGCTGTCTAATAACCTGCATATTCTAATCCTGCCTTTTGGGACAGAGAACCAAGAATTACAGGACTTTATTTGAACCAATAATGAGCAGTGGCTTCTCTCCTGCTGGTAACCTGGTGTCATAAACATTATCTGTCAAGAATTAATAACAGTTATAAAACAGCATTAATTGCCAAGTTTTTGAACAAAGGTGACAGCGAGGTCTCAGACCTTTGAGCGAGAGGTCTGAGGATATCCACTTCATCTCCAGTTAGGTGTGGAAAGCCATGTGTTCCGCACCCTCCCCCACGTTTTTAATGTGACATGGTGTTATGTGCCCTGGGATGTCTTTAGTTACTTCAGGGACTTATCTATCTTAAGTTGGGTTTTATGCTTTTTATCTTCTTTTCCCAGCCTTTGTCTTGCAACTTAGCATTTTTGTTGATGTGAATCAAGTCTTTTTTTACCTATGATCTATCTCATTCTCCTGCAGATTGCAGCAGTTTTTTTCCCCTGGATTTTGCAACAAATAACCCCAATACTGAACAGAATGTAACTTCTCCTTCAGGTTGCAGCAATTCTTTCCTTTGGGTTTTCCACTAAATAGCCCTGAGAACTGAACAGGACGTAACTGCCACCCTGTTGTGTCAGTAGCCTGGCCCTGGGCTCTGTGAGCCGGATATTGTTGAACATACTGCAGTATGGCTTGAGCTGATTTCCATGTTCACTTGTCCCACTGATACTTATTTTATCAATGATTATTTAAAGCATGTTCAATATGACAAGCTAAAATAAGGACTCATGGGTTTGTGACATAACTGGTCTTTGAAATAAAAGAAAAACTTGTTGATGTAGTCCGGAAGTGCTACAGGAATTCCGTCTTCTTTCCAAAATAATTTGGTTCAGCTAGGTTGTTCTGTTTCTCAAGCCTGACTGAATTGAGATTTTCTGTCAGGGCCTTTTTTTAAGGGGCCATTTGAGTACCTTCCTTGGAAGAGGGTACTGCAACTGTATACCTTAATAAAAAAGGACCTACATCTCTAATCAGTTGGCTAGTCCTTCTCCTTCTTGCTGCCCTCCTTCATCCAGTCTTTCTCTTCCCCATCCTGTATCAGGAGTTACCTGTTGATTCACACTCTAGCCTGGAAGCTGCAAAAGTGGGTTGTTGCTGCTGCTGACTGGGTTCTGGGCTTGCTGCAGCCTTCAGGCAGAGACTGGGAAATCTGCCCAGTTGCTGTATATAATAGGTGGGGGAGAGAAAGAACAATGAAAGGCTAGGAAATAGTTTTCAAGTGAAAAAGGATTAAAGGCAGACCTTTGTTTAGAAAGTAGATAAGTGATATGATTAAGGAGTAAGTTAAGCAGGTTCATATTGATGAGCAATGGATGGTACCTGACCAAAACAAGGATAGCTTTCAGTTGATAGGCTTGGGGGCTCTTTTCCACCAGCCTCTGTGGCAGAGTTCGGTCCTCGCAAACATAACCCTTATTTTTGTCAAAGAATCTGAAAGAACCATGCTGTAATCAAACATGGGACCCCTCCTATCTCCTAGTGTGGTTTAATTAGAAAAGGTGTCAGAAAAGCCCCATCTTCCCAGCTACCTTTTCATCTGCTTTATGGTCATCTGCATTTTACTGAAATCAGAAGCAAAGCTGGTCAGGATCAGATTTTTAAAATGCCTCAGCTTCAACATGGGCTCATGAAGGAGGTGCCACTCCACCTGTCAGCTCCCACTTTGGAAATAACAAAAGGTGCTAAATGGGAGCCAAAGATTTTTGATTCCAAAATGTCCTGTAAACCACGCTGCTCAATGTCAGCACAGCACCTGTTGTCCCTGCCCACACCTTGTCTTCTAAATCTCAAGAGACCGTTGAGAGCAAAAAGAAAAAAAAGGGACAACATAAAGAGGGCAGCTGCTTTAAACAACTAGCTGAACATCAGCTAGTAAGGAGAACTTTCTTCTTACCCAGCTTAAAGAAGGCCAGTGGTCATGTCTCAACAGCTCTTTCCCAGGAATTATTTTAGTGGTGAAACGCACTCTTACGTTAAATCAACTCTACCAGTCCTCTGCTGTAAATTGGTACAAAACACACACTTTGTGCGCACTCAGCACAAAGAGGTGGAAGAAAGATGCTGGTCTGAGCAGCTGGGTGCTGTGCTCATGCACTGCTTTGCAACGGAATGAGTTTAATCCTCCTTTTGGGTTTCTGATTTCCCACTTTGGGCATACTCCCTATGCCTGGGGGAGCTTGTGGTCTGGATGTCTAGCTGCATTATGCACAGTATATTACACAAGGATGTACTTTGTAGATACGTGAGTTAGCTCAGGAATGGGAAGCTCCATAGTACCTTGAGAAGAGTTGTGTACTAACTTGATGGTTTTATTTTTAGACCTTGTCAAGCTTATTTAGAGCTAGCTCAGCTATCTTTATGTGTTATTTTATTGTGTTCTAGCTATTAACTCCAGAAATACTTATTTTATACAGTTCTATTACTGTTTCAGCAAGCTAGCCTGTTCACTGACCAGCTACCTGAGGAATTCTGTCAAAGCCCTGGATGGAAATCTGGAAGAGCTTGACATTTTCCACATTAGCTCTGTTCTGTGGCATGTAGAGCCTCTGCCATCCCCTCAGCTCCGTGCAAGCTCAGTCCTACTTCATGACACTGAATTCTGGCTTAGCATTATTAGTTACCTCTTGTTTTCTGCTTCTCATGCTGTCCTTTTGTTTGAAGCAGCATATGAGTTGTGTGTCCAGACCTTTCCCGTATCTTCCTGGTAAAGGCCTATCTTGCCGTTCAAACCACAAGAGTTCAAACTATCTGCACAACAGGGAAGATGTACTAATATTTGCGTTTGACTTTATGAACGAGCCAAAAGTCGTATAGATTCCAGGATGGGTTTGTAACTGACTTTTTACTGTGACATCAAGCATAAAACCTTGGGGGTATATACAGTGGGAAAATTAGTGACCTTTTTTACAGCAGAAGTATCACTTACTCTTTGGCCATGCAGTAAGCTGTAACATAAACTACTCCCTTGAAGGCAATGGCTTAGCAAGGAGATTAGGGCTATGCATTGGTATCAGAATCCAGTTCCAGGATGAGCTAGGTCTCGTAGATAGCTTTAGCTTAGGTTTCATTCACAGGTTTAATTTCAGTATATTAGAACACAGGTCCATGCTGCTAAACTGCATAATTGATGTTGGCATAAAAGTAAAGAGCATGAATGTAGGCTTTAGCCTACTAGATTGGACATGTGGTTCATTTAAATCAGATAACTTGTCTCTACTAACAGGTGGTGTAAGACACAGGAGATGGAAGCACAGATTTCAGTGCACTGAGCAAATAACATGCTCAGAGAGAAAACTTACTCTGCGTCTCCAGAAGGTAGACTGGCTTACGTCCATCTGGGATAATACATAGTAACTGGTCTCTGGCATGTAGATACTGTGGTAGTGGCTGTTCTAGAGAAATCTAAGAGATTTTATTACAATCAGAAGAATGCAGAGAGATATCCCAGCCCTGAGGAGCTTTCACTCTAAATAAACTTTGTACAAGAGAGTGAATCTAGAGCAAAACGTGGGACCAGCATCTCTGAACCCAAGTTTGTTACATGACAGCTAACAAGATCCAACACCAAGTGTTCTGCTGGGATGTTCAGATTAGCAGTTAAATGCTTAACATTGGGTACTGATGTGAACTTTTGAAAATCTAAATAAAGGGATAAAGAAATCTGGTGAAGATACCTCTGTATGGGATTTGGTTTACTGGTGGTCTAAGACAGGGTTAAGACAAAAGAATTTCCCTAGTTTTCAAGCCTCTGCTAATTTTCTTGATGGTGAAATGATCTGTTTCCTTTTATCTTGTGTCTCTAGGAAGACCGTTCAGAAAAGAAAACTCATGGATCTCACAAGCAGTGTCATCATCCCACTGCTCTTTGGCAGCTTGGGGATCTTTGCCCTTTTTCGGCTACTGCAGTGGATGCGGATGCGAGCTTATCTCCAGGAAGCAGTGGTCGTGATCACGGGGGCTACCTCTGGCCTGGGAAAAGGTAGGTACCAGAAGGCAGGCACCGAAAGCAGGACAAGCAGAGGGTTGTGGAAGGGGCACCTGTTGGAATAAAGCAGAAAGTTCCCGTTACTCTGAATTTTGGGAGACATAGCTTGCACAGTCATACCAGTTATAACTACAGCCAGCGCAAATTTTGATGCAAGAAAGTCTCAAAATTTGGTGAGGAAAATTTTAATCGTGCTGTATAAACTGGAGCTTGTCAAAGTAAGGAACAAGTTATACTGTTCTTGTGCTGTCAGGGGTCTTTTCTTTAAATCCTGAAAAAGCCAGGAAGTCAAATTGTTTCTCTAAAACTTCCCAGAACTGGTGTTCTGCATTCATGTTTGTTGCATTTCCAGATACCCTGCCATACCTTCCACTCCTACTCCCTGCCCCCCAAGTTAAGGTACTTTTTTTCTTTTGGTACAAATCCCTCCATTCTAAATTCACACTCTTGGCAACATTAAGACCAGTGAGGTTTTTTTTTTTTCCTAAATAGAAACACAGTATTTTTTTCCAAATAACATTTATTTTTTGTGTGAGTAGGTATTTTCTCTTAATTCTCCTTTCTTGAAGACAAGGTGCTCTCTGCTATCAAGGCCTTTCATTAGGATGAGTACATTTATAGAATAAAGCTTACATTGATGCTGTCTTTGCATGTGAGTTTGTCCTTCAGGATAGGGGTGTTCAGTAACTGAATGGCCATAGATTTCCACTGTCATACAGTGAAGTTTCCTCCCTTATTGACTCATTGGCAAGATCTTATACTATTCCCCTCACTCCCAGTTATTAATGTACTAGACTACCTCTATAATTACTGTGTGTTCTTAGACACCTTTTGTCCCTGTCATCTCTTGCACAAATAAGCAATTTGTCTCACTGGATCACAGAGGGGTAGGGCAGAAGAACGTGCAATTGCCTCAGCAGCTGGTAGCACGGAAAGGAGGACAAGAGCATGGTATCCCTTGGCATCCCTTCTTCAGCCCTTCCTTGACGAAGAGGATCACCTTGATGGAGCCATTAGTTCCAAGGCTTCCAAAACCTTTGGAGGTGTTCACCAGAACTGGAACTCCTACGATCAGGCCCCACTGCATTAGATGACATACATGAGGTAACTGTAGTCCCTCTTAAGAAGGGCATATAGTCAAAAATTAAGAGGCACAGGCAAATTCGACCAGCTGATGTGGGAGGATAGGTAAACAGCACAATAACTGCATAACCAGCACAGTAACTGTGAACACACCAGCTGCCTCACTGCTGTCATGTGTCTGTCAAAGTCACAGAAAAATGGCACCTTGCTGTGACTTCACTGTAAATCAGCCTATCGCTCCAGAGTAATAAAGCTACCTTAGATCCTCACTAGCTAAAAGCAGTTTTAGCCTATCACCAGGTATGATGTGGGTCTGCTGTTTGTCTCTGACATTCAAATGTCTACTTTTCTCTCTTCCTTGCTTCCTCCAAAGAATGTGCAAAAGCTTTCCATGCAGCTGGCTCCAAGCTGGTGCTCTGTGGCAGAGACAGTGAGAAACTCAAAGACCTGGTGCAGCAGCTTTCTACCATGACCAATCACCGAAAGAACGTAAGTGTGGAAGGAGGGGCTCGTTGTCTCGTGTGGCTGGGATTTCTGTTCATGTTGTTACAGAAGTTACAGAATTGCTTGTGGCCTGTTCTGTTGAGCAATAGGAAAAATGCAACTCTGTGGTTAGGTATAGATACTGCTGTAGGAGCTGACATGTCATATCTTGTAAAAAAACCTACAAAAATAAGTCAGCTGAAAGACTCCCTGCCTTGTAATGGAAGTGAAAGCATATCAGAGTGCAGAGTGCCCAGACCCCTTGCATCTGTATGTCATCTACTGAATCTGGAAAAGTGACTTTCCTTCTGTTGGCTTTTATTTTTCACGTCTAGTTCTGCTGACAGGGGCTAAGAAAGGTATTGCTGGCTTCTGAAGAAGACACATGGGTTAAGTTTTTTACTATTTCAGATGCATTTTCCTTAATAAGACAATAGCAAACTTTAGTACTTGAGGAAGATCTCACTTGCCCCTTTCCTAGGCTCTGGTATAAGGAACAGGCTACAGGAACAGTAGAGCACAACCTGCTCCTGTTGTGTGTTCCAACCAAATGGAACTGCTACACTCTAACTGCACAAGGTTTGGATGGCCTTGCTTCTGTGCTGCCAGGGCTGGGAAATCCCATCATAAGCGTGAACATTCAGCACATTCAGCACACCCTGAACTGGTCTTTTGCCAACTTTTGTTTATTCACAGACACACAAACCTCACACTGTGGTATTTGACCTCTCGGACACTAAAACTGTCCTAAATGCTGCTGAAGAGATCCTGAAGTACTTGGGTCACGTGGACATACTGATCAACAATGCAGGCATTAGCTTCCGCGGCACAATTGTGGACACAGGACTGGATGTGGACAAGAAAGTGATGGAAACAAATTATTTTGGTCCTATAGCCCTCACCAAAGGTACCCGTGATCCGGATTAGGGGGGGACAATGGCCAATACCTTCTGCAGGCCAACACAACTAAGCACAGCTTAACTTCTGTTTGTAATTGTATTTGGTGCAGTACAGTATAAGAGGGGAGGAAAGTTTCATTTTATGGGCAGGCCTCAAGTTGATGCTTGGGCATGATGGTGTGGGGAGTACCTGATTAGAGATACCACCTTGATAGAACACCTCCTGACTGTAGTCTGACGGGAACTTATGAAGAGAGATACGGTTAGCCTGTCTGCTCTGATAAAACCCTAGAGAACACAGTATGGGCTCTAGGTGAAGCTGTAGCTTCCTACAAAGCTTCTTTGGTTACAGAAAGTTCAGCTGGGAGGGTGTCAGCTGCAGGAACTGGAAAGATATACTGGTGGCAGAAAAGAGCAAATCCCACTGACTGTGGGACATCACAGCAACTGCACCAGCCTTTGTGCAGCCTGGTGAGCACAAGGAATCTCCCGACAGGTGAATGTCCCAGATTGCAGCTTCAGGCAGAGGCATCCCGAGCACTATCCCTTGCCCAACCCCTACACTGAACAAGGATCTTGTAATTCAGTGAGGAGTCTCTGAAAGCATCAATTCTTGACAGCAGTAATGGCAGGACTGTTATTCTGAATGGCTCTTTTCTGTCTTTTGCTAGCACTTCTCCCTTCCATGATCAAGAGGAGACAAGGCCACATTGTGGCCATCAGCAGCGTTCAAGGCAAAATAAGCATTCCTTTCAGATCAGCATGTAAGTACCTCCACAGAAGATGGGGAAGACGTATTTGGGGCACCAGACCGAATGAATACTTGGCTACTGCTTCCACATTAGCTCTCCGTAGAGCTGGCTGCATGCAGGCAAGGCAGAGCTGTGCATCATTCCTGCTGTGGTCTCAAATCACTGACAGCTGTTAAGGAAGGCACTCTCAAATACAAAATCTTAGCCTTGTCCTAAGGTTGTTAAGGGATGGGGAAACAGAAGATGCTTTCAGTGTCTTGAAAATAGATTGATATTCCTATCTTATCACTTGTGAGTCCCTATAAACTTTCTGATTAATTCCATGATTTTATTGCATTTTATCCATGCTGTTTGCCTGGTTAATCTCCCATAAGAAAGTAGAAACTTTTTGTTTTAATAAGTTTTGAAGTGCCATAGTACAAACAATGCCAAAATAACAGCCTGAACGGTGATCTTGATCTGGCAAACTCTTCATGCTAAATCAGTTATGAGAAGTAGTAATATTGGTGAGATTACTGGAAAAAGCCTTACAAAAGGTAGAAGAACTAAAAGGAGACTGTTTGGTATACAAACATCTGTAAATCACTGAAAATAAACATTAAAATGGAAAACTACAGTGGGGATGGCATGAGTGGTAGGGCATGCTGCTGAGTGAAGGAGAGCCTGGAACGTCTGCACCGTCTGGTCTTGCAGATGACGTGGGTATGATTGCACCAAGAACTGTGTTCTGAGGAGCTGCCAGAGCACTTGCACCATGACCGGAGCTGCGTGGGTCTGGCAGTGCAGAGCTCGGCTCTTGCGTAGGTCCTCAGACAGGGCACGGAGCCTGCGCTCAGCTCTGTGCTGCTGCTGTCAGCCATGCAGCCATGTTGACGTGATGGCAGTCACGGTGGTAGTGACCAAGCACACACGGAAAGGGAGTGAGCAAAAGGAGTTGCTCAGCCATTTAACAGGGGGAAATCCTGCCCCAGGCCACACTTCTCTACTCCTGTCTGCTCATGTGATCAGGTTTTGACTTGTGTGCAGCCAAGCTCTGAACCTGCTCTGCAAGTCCATAGCGCTCAGCGCATGTAGGGCAGCCGGGCGCTCAGCAACGAATGTCAGCTCTGCCCTCCTGTACTGGCATCGCATTGCCCCAGCCCCAGCCTGCCTTATCAAATGCTTCCCCAGCCAGGCTTCGCGTCTCCTTTATCACAAGTGGGAGGCAGCTTGGGTTCACTCCATAGTCCTTTGGCATGGCTGTGATATTAAGCTCAGGATCCTAGCCAGTTTCTAACTTGAGTATTTACATTTTGCCTTCCTAAATTGCCTCTCACTCCCACTACCTGTTGCTGCCATTCAGTAAAAAAAAACCTCTAGAAGTTAGAGAACAGCTGCTGTGTTCTTGCTGAGAAGTGGCTGCATTGCAGTGAAAAACCCATTCAGGAGAAAGAATCTTCCTTCAGCCTTGCTCCTTCTCCTTTGTGCATAGTCCTTTTCCTGTTTTTCAGATGCTGCCTCTAAGCACGCTACCCAGGCTTTCTTTGATTGTCTACGAGCAGAGGTGGAACAGTATGACATTGATGTGACAGTGGTAAGCCCCGGATACATTCAGACAAACCTCTCTCTCAATGCTGTAACAGCAGATGGATCTCGCTATGGAGGTGAGATATGATTTTGTGCCCTATATCTAAAGCATCTCCGCATCACTGAGTTACTGCAAAGTGTGCCTGCAACATGCGGCCTCTGGTGGGGACACAGGTTAGCCCTGAAGTATAAAAGACAACTTTGCAGAGTAGGAACTGTAACACCCCAAAATTAACCTTCCTAAACAGCAACTACTGACTTCTAGCCCAACCATGAATTATACCTGCCTGTGCTTCCTGGTGTAAAAACCAAAACCGTACAAGCAGCTATGTGCAGTTAGAACTATGCATTCCTAGGAAGGGTGCTTAAGTGTGGGCTTACCTGCTGGTGTTGGTGCTTACTTGGCTTTCCTTTGGCAGTTATGGACAAGAATACCGCTGAAGGACAGACAGCCGCAGAGGTTGCTCAGGTGGTTCTCAACGCAGTGGGACAGAAGAAGAAGGAAGTACTTGTGGCCGGCCTAACACCCTCCCTGGCTGTCTACCTGCGAAACCTCTTCCCCAGGCTCTTCTTCACCTTAATGGCAACTAGAGCAAAAAAGGAGAGAAAAGCAAAGGACTCTTAGAGCTCAGCTCATTTGAGCAGTAACTGTAGGGAGAGGCCAACCCCCTGCAGTTTGGCTGGGACATCAGCAGAGGTGCTCCTGCAGGAAAAACCTTTCTCAAAATGCTGCAATTTACCATTGCATGGAGAGTGGGAAGCAGTTTCCCCCACCTTGGGGCAGGCCCGCTTGCTGGAAGACAGCACCTAAACCTCACCTGAAGAAGGGTGCTTGGACAAAGGGGAGAGCTGAGGCTGCAGGAGAGGGTAACTCAAGGGAACACACTTTGCAGTAGGGGAGGCCCATGTGCGGGAAGACTGCACCTCACCTCACTCCAGGCAGGCTCAGCTTTACTGGCCCACTACAAATAAAACCCCTGGTTTGCCTTCACACGAGCAGCTCTTAGCTTTCCCCACCCCGTGGCCTCTGTGAAATGATCCTCAGCTGGGAGTCCTCCTTATCAGCATCTCCTTCCCACCCGTTCCAATCTTATCTAGAACACGTTACTTGAAGTGGAAAACTTCACAGAGCCTCTGCTTGTTAACATGCCAAATCATATTAAGTCCACTGCCACTTTTAAAGAAGTGACTGATGTAAAACATAAGTTTTATTTGGCAATTGTTTTACCTGTCTGAATAATGCCTTACTGATGTACATTTAACTCTGTGCTACCTGACAGTACAGTATTAACCCCAGCACCAGTTAACACAGGGGAAGCACTGAACAGATAAAAAATAGCACAGCAAGGTGTACTGTTGCGTGTAAATAGTGTGCAGCTAATGGCAGCACACCTGGTCCACCTGCAGGCCTAGAGCACAGAGCAGGTGTGATTCTTCAGAAGCCAGGCACTGCCTTCTGGCAAAGCAGAGGAGAGTCTGTGTGCATACGGTGGACAGCATAGGAGACAGAACCTTAGTTCTCATCTGTTTTAAAGCAATCACAGATGCTAATTAGGATCCAGAGGAGGAACGATACCCGCCTGTTCAGATATCACCGGCTCCAGGGAGTCTGACAGCCTGAGGGAGTGCCATATTGCATTCCTCACCCCTTCTCCTCATGTGAGGGATACCTGCACCACTAGGAAAAAAGAATCGCTGCACAGAGATAGTTCAGTAAGGACAGAAATAATCTTTTTTAACTTACAATTGAAATAGAGCCTACTAGTGAGAACCAAGGTCCAGACCCCTGCTGCCGCCTCCATGCACTTACCAGCATTTTCCACATGCACTGCGTTGTACGTCCTGCCTGTGAGTGCACATCTGATGACAAATAAATTAAACTGCTCTGAAATTAATCCTTTGTTCTACTTCAGCTTGCAGGTAACATTACAGGAAGGGAAAGCAGGAAGGTTTGGGTTTTCTTTTCTTACATTCCCGCAAGGTGCTATTGTACCAATAGTAGTTGCAGAACAACATACTTTATCCCAGCCCTCTTTACATCTTCTGCTAGTTTACAGGGACATAGTGTGAATCCTCACAGAGGATTAGTCACACTAAAACTATGATTATAGCTGTGCAGGCTCAGCAGGACCTTCTCCTTCAAAAAGCCTTTTCTTGACCACTACAGATTTATAAATGATCTCTAAGAATCCATCCCAGATGGTGACCAGTACGCGTTTAATGATGAGAATGCTGCCTCTCAGTTTGGACATCCTCTACCATTTTCACTGTGGCTGGGGTTGCAGGTTTTTTACATAATAACTAAGGTTGAAATTGCAGGTTGAAGCTTTCAGGTGTATGTATCTTTTTCCTGTTAAGATAGGAAACCAAGGCATTACCTCTGCTCCCCCTCCACAAGAGTTTCTGTAAATGTTAGTTGTGCTTTTCCTTTCATGTTTTGCACGTTCAGGTCTTCCATTTCTTGGCAAAATACAGTGCTCCAGCCAGTCTTGTCCAGCTGCCCCATCTTCTGGTGTTTCAGTCATGGCGACCCCGGAAGGGCCGAGGTTCCACTTTGCATTTCTGTGTCATCATCCAGGGTGCTGAGGGGTGTAACACATCAGGCCTGAGGGAAAAAATTATGTGTGAGAGTTACTGCAGCTACCGTTTGAAATACTGCTCCAAGTCAGAGGTTACCCAGAGCGAGCACATTGCCCTTTGAAAGCAAATTCCCTCTCTGTGACGGGAGGAACATAGCACGCTCCATTTCAGAGCGCCTCCGTAATGGTCAGCAAAGCGTGTGGGGCTTTTGAAAGGAGGTTTGTCCCTAGCCACTGTAACCCACCGCTACTGGGGGGGCGGAGGGCAGAGACTGACCCCAAAGCCCCACATACAGCAACCATCACGTGTGATACAGTCAAACACAGGACCGTTGAGACTCGCTCTCATTCTCCCAGGTCATTTTGCATCATTACAGCACTGACTTAATAGCCAGGATGTCACTAAGCATTTTAGCTAATCATCACTAATATTTATTGTAAAACCTATGTCCTCTCCACCTCAGAATGGAGCAAAGGGTGCGTTTTAAAAACAGACCTACCTGTTGTAACCTCTAAGCTGATTTTTCACCTTTTTTCCTGCAATGAGAGAACACAGGAAACTTGCTCATTTTAAACTCAAGTCTTTGATGCAAGCCATGCATTTAGGGAGCCTACACAGTGTTAGTCCTGCCATAGTGATCATTCCAGACAAGGGAAAGCTTAACACAAAGTGCCCAGGACCACAGAGGTTTGGTGAAAAGGAAGTAATAGCCCTGAGAATTATTCTGCATTGATTATCAAAGGAGCAGGAATGTCTTCTGTGTGGCTAGCACAAGGATATTTCAGGATGTTCTGCAGCAATGAAGTACTTATTGGCTACAGCAGATCTGTCACTAGTTTAAAATCCAACCAGTAGACGGGACTTTAGGAACAAACGTCAGGAGTGGAAGGCCAGCCTGCCCAGCAGTCCTGGCCTAACCGCAGCATGATGAAGTAGCTGCATTTCTTCCCCTCCTCTCTGCCAAGGCAACTGTACATTGTTGCTATAAATAGAGACGCTCTGGATCCCAGCTTCTTTTAACCTTGGAGGGAGAGGACTCAGCCACTGTACCAGCAAAGAGCTGTTGCAACCTAGAAATGTCTCGATGCCACTGGAGTTTCCTCCAGCCCACGTGTCTGCTCAGGTACGGCCACCTGCGCGGATGGTAAACACACGTGCTCAGAACTCCCAGCAAAGCCCGTTCGCCCAGCACGCACGCAAGTGGGATGCGTGCCCTGCTAACACAAAAGCTGCATCAGCAGAAATGCATTGGAACCGTGTCCAGAAAAGCCTGCTGCAGTCTGGACGCAAGGAGGAGTTCTTGATGCCTGCTGTTGCAATTTGGAAAGATAAAGATAGAACTACTGAATCTGGTTTCTGACCTCATGAGACTCCCTTCCAAGGTCAGTGCTTCAGCTGTGGAGGTCAGACTGCAGCTACCACTGAAGCAAGCAGTACACCTGTATGCAGGCAGTTTTATTACAGGGCTTTGCTCTTGTAGTCAGATCGTAACACCTGAAGCTGTGCCAAGCCACACCTATTTTCCATCTGGTAGGAGGAGATTAAAGAAAGCAAGCCCCTCTCTTTTACAAGTAACTGGCAGATCTTGCAAAACAGAAAATACTTCCAAGAACGAGAGTTTGACAATTTTGAGCTAAAAGATGAATTAATGCACAAGACTGAATTCTAAAATTCCAGAGAACACAGTTACAAGACACAGTCACGTGGATACCTTGCAGCAGTAGCAGGCAGCTCCAGAAGTGTGTGTTCTGAGCAAGAGCAGTGGAACTGCGCAGTCAGGGCGCAGCTGTCCGACTGTCAGCAGTGGTAACAAAGCACAAAGACAGCTGGACTCCCACCTCGGCAGTCCACAGCCGCACATGGTACAACGCATTTCATGGAGATGTATCTACGTAAGGAAGAACTCGTACAGGAACTGAGCAGAATGTGTTTGTAGCTGGAAACATACAGTATTATATCCATTGTTCAGAGAAGTACTAGTTGGAGGTGGCAGGGCAGCAGAGCGCTGGGACACCTTTAGCCCCAGCCATCAATGTTTAAGCAATTACCAAAAAGATGTAAAGACTGGGGTAACCAGTAAGCCCTCTTCCAAGCAAGAAAACTAGTCAAGCAAGAGGGAAAGCAACACTCCACAGCTATTCCTTCAACAGAACTTCAACTGCTGTGAGCTAACACGGATGCTGCTGCCATGTGCAATGGGCAAGAGGACTATCAGGTCTGTGTGTGAGCATGCATAAAAAATTACCACTGCTGGAGTTCTCATAGCAAAACCTCCATCCCCTGGGAGCACGCTATAAAAGGGCACTATGATAACAGTAACAAGAAAGCAAAAGCATTTGAAATTCTCATCCTTTAATGGTCAATGATAACTTCTGGCTGGTTCTGTGTAATACAATTAAACAATATACTTAAATGTTTCAAAAAAAAGAAAAAAAAAAGAAAGAAGCTCTCACACCCCCTCTTTCTATAGCTTTCTTTCATCGACATTCCGCTGCTGGATTGGACTCCCACAGCCTAACATACAGCTCTCAAGTCACCACACATCCACATCTTAAGTGTAACGAAGAACTGAAAAACCTTGGTGCACCAGTGATGTGTTATTTTAAAAATAACAGCTCTATTAAACCAAATCCTTCCCAGTCTCCACTGCTTCTCAAAGAGGAAAAACAAAATGTTACTGTGGGAGTCTTAATACACTTGTCTTTGTGGGTTTCTCTCTTCCCTGCTGAAGTCATACAGCATAGAGTTCATAGATCTTCTTTACACAGTACACCAGGGCAGCGAGTGCTATCGTGTTATGCAGTCTCTTTCTGTGCAGGTCGTCCTTCCTCACCAGCACCACCGGAGTGGAGGAGGTGAGCGTATGCAGGGGCAGGCGGGAAAGTTTATAGGCATCGTACTCTACTTGGTACTTGCAACAGGGATCAAATTGCCAAGAGATACCATAAAGGGTGCAGCAAGCCACGCTCAGCACACCAGCAGGCAGGGAGATGTAGTGAGAATAATCTACTGGAAGTGCCAGAGGGGTGAAGAGACAGGTGGTGCCCGCTAACACGGCGGTCTTGTGCAGGCAGTTCCCGACAGTGATCCAGCGGGCCGTCTCATCCCCAATGCGAGTGGGCTCTATCACTATGTATTTGTACTGCGCTTCCAGGGCCTGCTCCAGCTCATACTCAAACTGGTCCTGAGCATTCTCTCCATTGTAGATCTCATGGACGATGTAACATTCCGTGGAGGACAAGGTGACCCTGTTAACAGGAAACACAGAATTAAAACTACAGAGCTTAAAGACAGACTTTTCACCTACCCAGCTGTGAGAACAGGAGGGAAAAATGCCCAAAGTGAGGGCAGCCCCTCAGTCTGTCACTGCCTCCGTTCAACAAGCAGCAGCTTTTTCAACTCAAGATTCATTTCACATCAGCCAATTATGCATGTGGTACATGAAGTCATGCCAAAATGAGGCAACTTATTTTTCCTTACCTTTTCCTAACTTGGAGGAACTAGAACATTTTGAGAAAATAGGATCTTGTTAACAATCCTGAAATGATTCCTCACACTGATTCCTAAACAGTTTCTCCAGAGATACTGGAAATACCACACCTCAGCAATAAATGAATGAACCGCACAGACTTAAGGAGGTTTCATAGAAAAGACAGCTAGCAACTCATCCATCAAGAGGGAAAGTTGCACTGAAGATTTTGAGAGGAAGCACCTTCAGATGAAGGTGTTTGCTTTCTCCCCACAGTAACTACCTCTTTGCCACTCATGCAGCTTGCTATTTAGTCCTCCATAGTAAATTCAACCTAGTAAATCCAGAGTAAATCCAACATGGATGGCCAACACTGCTGGAAGAGAAGGTGAAAGAGGTAGCAGAGCATTCTTACAGAACAATTCACTCCCTCTGCTGAAATAGGGCACAGCAAAGCAAGGAAAGAACATTTTTTAACCCAGGCAGGCTTTAACAGTGAAAAGCTGCTTGCTTTGCCTTGGAGCAGGTTCCCTACTGACAGGGGATTCACAAGACTTGTACATCCCCCATTTAAGTAGCAGCTTTTAGCTACCTAAAAAATCTAAAATCACATCGATTTCCACCTTCCTTACACACATCACCTTAGATGCAGCTACATTAACATAACAGACTGCTAAGAGATAGGATTATGACTGTTAACCTGTGCTGACAAGGAGTAAAAACCCATCCACTAGAACAAGGCAAAATCCTCCCTTCTAAGCAGAAGAAATAACTATTTCTGACACACTTGTGCTTAACCAGAACAAAACTGAGCACGTGGCCTCTCAAGGATAAAAATATCTAGCAGATTCCTTTAGCAGAAGGAGAACAAATGGCACACATATTTGACCTAATCACAGCAGACAAAACAACCTCATCCCAACAGCATTTAGATCCTCCCAATATTGGGAGGCAAGACACTGCTGAAATGGAGAATGAAACTAGCATTTCCACACAATGGTACTTGTGTGCATACACTGGAAAATAAAGAGAGAAAAATACACATTTGCAAACTGCTGCATTACCAGACGTTACCCTTAATGTGCAGCTCCATTCATGCTGCAAAGGGTATCGTACAGTGGCCATCTGTAATCAAGAATATTGTTACATTACAAGCTGTTGCCAGAAGTAGCTGCTTTTGTGAACAGCAGCTAACATATCAAACACCAGGACCCAAGATGCACCAGCCTCTCTCAAACCTGAGTAATAAGCAGTTTCATTAAAAGTCTGGCTGGAATTTATATAAACTACAAGGAAAATTCAGCTTACAAGCTAGTTTTTGAGTTCTCTGCAGTGCATTTCCCCCTGGCCTGTTCAGGGGTAGAAAGAAAAATAAAAATCCATCTGGATGCTGTGTATGCCAGGGGCTGCTTCTTTGAGGCCATCATCTTGTCAGACATTGTTTGGAAAAATATGATTAAGTCTTTCAGTTAAAAATTTAACTGAGTACTACATCTTTAATATAGTTGTATCAGCTAACATTCGAGTTCTTAACAAACAACTAGTTAACCAGGTGTTGCACCGATAGGTTAAGGACACAGCTGATAATGGTTTCTGCCAAGGATTATTTCCTTGATGACAACTGTTTCAAGTACAGCTTCTTCCAAATCAGAAATTCCCATTTCACTATAGAAGATGTGCTGAGATTTAAGGTAACTCTGTAAAACACCACTGATAGACTATGTGAGACCACTTGCTAAGGCGTAACAACTTCAGGGAAAAGCTATTGCTCAAAGGCGTTTTCAAGCTGGAGGCTGACCCCGTGCTAACGCAACCCTCCAGATAAAATTAGTGTTTCCTACCAAGGAGCATTTCCAGCATTCTGTAACACCTAGGAACATGCTGCATGGGTCTGAAAAACAGACCAGCAGAACCCAAATTCAACTAAGAACTCCACAGAGGCTTAGGAACAGCACAATAGCCTAGTCACTCTAGGATCTCCCTGCCATCACTGGGAAAACACAGGTGAAGCAAGCTGATTTCTTCCCTGCCTGTATGAGAGCCACAGGGAACTGGGCTTCTAACTCTAGGAATTAAATCAAGTAACTACATTACACGGGATTCTCCAGGCCTAGCATCAGGACAGGTTGCATTAACCCATCAGCCTCATTTCTCCTCACTCAGATCTTGCCTGTTCTTCCCTCTGAATATCCCTTCTTTCCTTTCACCATCACGTACACAAATTGAGCCATACCACAAGCAACAGCCACCTGTCAAAGACAACAGGAATCCCACAGGCTCTGATGCAGTGCTGTCCATCTCTTCTGGAATCTTTTGGCTTACCAGGCTCTGGGCCTTTATAACAATAAAGTCAAGAAAAGCACAATCCTCCTAAGCCAAAACAAGCAGAACTTAAAATATGTTCTGTTGAAAAAAAAAATCACTGGGAAATAAACTGCACAAAGGCTTCATCCCTGATAGGGTCTGGCCCCCTAACTGTGCTGTTTCTCCAAATTAGTCCTCTAATATGGGAATAAATCTGTATCACAGTGCAGAAGCTGCAAATGGCAAAACGGGCAATCCAAAAAACAAAGGACAAAGAATGAAAAATTAGCTGCTCAAACAATAGGACACATGAGAAGTTAGTCTCCACTTCTGTAACAGAGGAAGTGGGGTTTATCACATATTATTTCCACACAAGAACTGGCTGCCCCTGGAGAATGGAAAGCTGAAGACTGGTTTGTTTTCAGACAATGTAGAGATACAGATGAGATATGTGGGCTTGAGAAGGTTTTAGACCTTGTTGGCATGCAAAGTAGGACCGAGGACCTTGATCCACAGAGGCAATCTCTCCTGACACAGCCTTTCAATTGAATGCAGCAGTTGCACATGAACAAATCCAGTCAAAGCAACTGGATCTGCTCAGACGCTGGAGGCTATGGAGTTTGCCTTTTGGAGCTTGTCCCCCACCCCCCAGCGATGACAAACAAAAATGCAGAGCTATGCAATCAACTCCAAGCTGGCATCCACCGATTATGAAGTGTGGTGATTTTATATAAACTCCATTTTACTTAAAAAAAAAAAAGTAAATAACCAGTGTTGGAGAGGATCTGTTCCAGAAGCCATAAAATGCCACCACACGTTCAGAAGCCCAGCATACTATTTACTACACAGACATGAACCTAAAAGCAGTTGTATTATTCAATCAAATGCTTTTCCAGAACCTGCCTCTCCACCCCAACAAAAGAGGGCTACATTAAAAAGTTGTACAGCTGTTCTATAGGAATAGTTCTGGACCTTATATCCAAATAGTTTATTCTATTGCAGCTTCACACATTCTATTCTTGAGAAATTTCAGATGTCTCATTCCTGATGCCAACTGCATGCATAGATGGGAGGATGTGACAGAACTCAAGTATTCAGCATAGAAAGATGAAAATAATTTAAAATCACCAATGTAAAATTTTGGTATTGCCAAAGTTATAAATAAGGAATCAGTCGTTAACAGAGCTACCACCAGCAGGAGGGGCAGAAGTGTCTGTCTTAGCTATAGGGCAAGCTTCAAATTACATTTGGACTATCTTCCTAACATGGGAATATCAGAGAGCACCAGGAGAGGGGTGCTGCAGCTGGCTAAACAATAGCAACTCCAGCAGTTTCCCAGTTGCAGTCCTCAAAGCAGCTCCGTTTTTCTCTGCCTCCAGCTTGGAAGCAGTCTCCTAGCTGCCTCTTGAAAACAGCAGCCTGTCTGTTAAATTTAAGTTTCGACTGGATAGTCTTTATGGATGAAGAAATAAATACCTTTCTAAGGAGGAGGTACAATGCCACTCAATGTAAAAAGACCCAAGTTTTGCCAGGTGCCAACTGGCAAGAAGAGAAACAAATGAACAGAGTCCTGAAAACAGGGCAGATGACAACATCCCAGAAGAAACCCCAAATCCTGCTACCACTGTCCACTTGCCGGGGAGAATGTCTGAGTCTCACGAGCGTGCTGCCCTCAGCCTGAAGGTGTTCCTCCATCTGCCAGACAGATTTTTGGCAAGGGTTTCAAGTCATCCAACTATCTCAGGTCTGCAAAATGTTCAGAATCACAATTAGAAACAATCTCAATCTGCACAAAGCACAGGTACAGTTCTGGGCAAAAAAAGTTCTTGTAAAACCCTTCCCATAACACATAGGTCAAGTTTGTTTATTTTTTTAAAGAACAACATTCCTGGACAACAGTCTTGCTCAGAGCACCAAACATACATCGGATTAACTGTAAATGAAGACCAGCCTGATTAGCAGTTAAAAAAAAATAAGAAAACAGAGGCTTGCAGCAGTGTGATAACGCCTGTCACAAGCAGCGCGCACACACACAATCTAGTTTAGCAATGCAACAGAGGGAATGCATGCTGGCTGTGCAAGTGAACTGCAGAAAAAGACATTACTGATGGCCAAAGCAGTGTCTGGGGTGATTAGTAGCATCTCAGCTAAGCTTGAGTAAGTCAAAGTCAAGGCATGACTAATTAAAAAACCCTAAATTTCTCTCCCCCCACATAAACCCTTCTTGAAATTTAATTTAATTTCAAGATTAAGGAATGAGCTGTGGTCTGGCTTTAACTGTCAGTGGAAACACTCCACCTCAAAGTCATATTCAACAGTGTATTTTTTCCACCCAGGAGAGCTCCAGGATATGGAGTACATAAAATGCTAACACAGCTGAGCTTAAAGCCCTGAAAAATTGTTTCTCTGCTGAACGTCTGCACGATCTACCAGTCTCAGGCCATTAGCCATGGCTGTCAGGCCTACAGCTTTAAGGCAGCCATTCTCAACAGGCTGTCAACATGTGCATTAAAGCAGAGGAAGAACAGGAAAAGCACAGCAATAAAGCAAGGCTTTAGTTCAAAAGATGTACCTTAAATACAAATAGGAAGGAGAACAGGTGAGATCTTCAAGCAGCCTCGGTAAGGGAAGACAACACTAAGGAAGACATCACCAGACCATAACAAAAAACTCCAGCCACCAGATGAAAAGGAGGTGTCAATTTTAAGTCAACTAATGATTAGCCAGGCTAATGGAAATAGGTCAATCATAGCTGTAAGCAAACAGAGTACCAGAAATCTGAGCAATGCAGGTAGCGAAAGGAGAGACCTCTTTAAGGGCGCAGGGAAGCCAATACAAGCAGCGGTGATGACATTAAAGCTGTTCTTTCTGGAGTTTGTTAGAACATCTCCCGGGGGGAACAAACGGCATTCTGTCTTGTGTTCTGGCGGTCATCGTGCTGAATTTTATACAAAAACACTAAGTACAATTCAGTGTCTGTTCTGTATAAAAAAGTTGTTTTGGTCTACAGATTAACAATTCCCTTTAGACAGTCTCCATTAAAGAGTCTATCCAGAATGAAGAAAAACAAATATTTAGTTGGTTCTCTTGAATGTTTTGAGTTATTCTGTTTATTATTTCACTACCAGAGCACCAGCTTGAGCTCACAGCCAACATCCTTTGAAATTAACGTCCTTACGTTTAGTCCTATCGAGGAAAGCACTTTTTGACCAATTACAGACTTCCCTGTATGAATAACGTTGTTCATGAAAGGATACCGTCTCCACAGATAGAGTTGCTGCATTTTTATTTTTTTTTTTAAATGAAAGCTGGTCTAGTCCAATAGCAGACAGTATTTTATTCACTACTGAGTCTCCTCACACCACCTCCCAACACACAGATGCCTTTTAGACGAGCTGGCTGACAACTATAAAAACTCCTTGAAGCAGTTCATTTATGAGGAAAATTGGATTAGCATATTCAGTTCAAAGGAATGTGTCTTTGGACAAGAATCCTGCCCAGTGTAAGAAAACTGTATTCACCGTATAAAAAGCATGTCATCATTTGATGACATCAGGTCTGTCAGCACTGCCTTTTACACAAGTCGCGCTGCCAGCAGCCAAACAAGATCAGAAAGTGTGATTTAGGATGAGCCACTGATCGAGAGAGGCAGAGGCCCAGTCATGCATATCTCCGGCTCTGCAATTGCAAGGAAGTAGTACCTAGCTGACATCACCCGACACCTATTAGAAGTATGATCTTCCGTCACGTTCATACGAGATGACACCTAAAAGAACCACCATCTTTTGAGAGGGATTGTGAAACTCTGGTCAATGGTGTATCTGTTGTTCTGCCATGTCACTTCTGTGCTTGCTTATACTTAGCTATATAGTTCTCATTGCCAAAGGAAAAAAAAAAATATATGCTGCAGGTTCATGAAGTAACTCATGTTTATGAATAAGTATTTTTGATCATAAGATCAAGAGTAATCATAGCTTAAAAAAACACTGTAAACTACAATTAGATTATTGTATAGTTCACAGATTAAGTTACAAGGTAACAACTCACTGTTAAGTCTGCATCAATTTTCATCCTGGTAAAATAATTTTCATTGAAGTTAAGTGCTCTTTCCCATATTTTTTCTTCACTTCTGCTGGGAGGACAGGTCTACCACACGAAAGCTCCACACCTCGTGCTGGGGCAGGTGCCAGCACCGGGTGCAGACAGCTTTACCACTATGCCACTGAGCTCTGTGGTATTCTTAGTTGTTTATATAAAACTACACTGATGCAGTAATTCCATTGGCCCTTCCAGTTCGATTACTTTTAAATTCCCTGAACACAGACAGCATTCCTGCATCTCACATTAGTGCCAGAATTTTAAGGGCTACTTGTGGCTCTCCTCGGCTACGTAGATTCAACACCATCTTAAAAAAATATACTGTTGAATTACTGCAGGGGAACAAAATGAAGCAAAAGCCACAGCAAGAATTAAGAGTGATATCGGAGTCTCTAGGTAAGGCAGCAGGACAAAAAGCGAACTCCCAATAAAAACACAGCAGCTTTCAGCAGCTGCGGGTTACATCAGTCAGCCCCGGGGCAAAACAGGGAAAATGCCAACGTAAGGAAATACAGGATTTAACCAGACATTTTAAGTAGGTAAAGAACTGTGCATACAGATTTTAAAGTAGCTCAACAAGATTCTCCTCTCTTTTTTTCTGTTTTAAAGTCACAATTCCCGAACTTCTACAGCTACTCCGTGGGTAGTTCCAGCACGTCCTAGCTGCTCCTCCGTCCTGACGGAGGCAAAGAGAGAGCGTTACAGAGCTCTCTGCGAACGCCAAGGCGGCAAACGCCGCCCGCCCCAGCCGCTACCGCCCGCCCCGGCCCCGCGGATCGGGGGAGCGCGGCGGCTCCGCGCTGACCCCCCAGGCGGCCGGGACCGCCGCGGCCGCCCGCAAAAGGAGGTCACCCTGGAGGACTCGCCGCTGCCCTTACCACCTTTAAAAATAGCCATGGAAGGAGCCTCCCCAGGGCTGGCCCTCCTCCACCCCGAACGCCGCATCCCCGCGGCGGGAAAGGGCTGCGGCCACCGCCACCCTGCGGGCCGCCCTGACCTTCCCCAGCCCTGGCCCCCTCCGCAGCCCCATCCCCGCGCCCGCCCACAGCGGGAGACCGCCGGCCCCGGCGAGCCCCTCCGCCCCAGCCCCACCTCAGCGCGGCCGCGTCCCCCACCCGCCCTGCCCGGCCACGCTCTCCTCAGCGGGGTCCCCGCCCTTGCCCCGGGGTCGCGGGGAGCCCCGGGCGGCTGCAACCCGCCTCCTCCCGCTCCCTGCCCGCCCGAGGCGCCCCAGCAGCCCCGCGCCCTCCGCCCCTGCCGCAGCTCACCTCTCCCGGCCGCCACCGCTGTTGGTGCTGCCGGGGCCAGCGCGCCTCCTTCCCCACGCCGCCATCTTGGAGACACTCGGCTCGCAAATGTCTCCGCCACCGGAGCCCGGGCCCGCCGCGCCGCCCGACGGGAAATGTAGTGCGCGGGAGCGCCGGAACCACTCAGCGAGCTCGGGCGAGCTCACGCGCGGACTACAAGTCCCACAGTGCCCCGCGCCACCACCCGGCCGCGGGGGCCCCTGGGACGTGTAGTCCCCTCGGCGGGTGCGGCCGTGGCGGGACCGGACGGGGACCGGGGCGGGAGCCCGGGTGGGGCCCCCCGTCACCGGCGGTCGGCTGCGGCGGGCAGAGCGGCCCCGCGGCCTTTGGCTCGGCCCCTGATCCCGGCCTCTTCCGCCGGCGCGCCCTAACAGGAGCGGGCCAGCCATGGGAGGAGCTCCGCGGCGAGTCCCGGCCTGCTCCGCGGCCCCGCCATGAGGGGGGTGCGGCCGGGGATGCGGCCTCAGCCGCGGCGCCCTGGTCCGGGCCGTGGAAGTGGCTGTAGGCAGGAGCGGTGTCCGCTCTCGGTGAGGTACAGAAGTCCTCCAGGGCCGGAGCGTTGCCTTGTTGTCGTGCTCGAAAAGAGACACGCGATTTGTTCTCGCAGGCGGAGGAGGAGTGCAGGACCTCCTCAGAACAGCACCCCCCTGGGGAAGAGAGATGCGGCCTTGTCGGGGTCTGTTTACCCCCGCTCAGCTCTGAAGGAGGAGCGGGGAATGGGGAGGCTCCACCACTGCTGCATCTCTGAGGAATAACAGTTTATAGCCAAACACTTCACTAGATGATAGGGAAATGCAGATTTGCCACTGTCACAGGTTTCCCAGCAGCGGCCGATGCTGAAGGTTTTGGGGGGTGTCTGGGCCCACCCTGTCCTCAGCCCCTGGCCCAGGGGCAGCCCCCCAGCACAGCAGGGTCACCCAAGGGGACCTGTGCTATGGTGCTTGGACAGCGTATGTTGGGGATCCTTGTGCCTTGCCAGGGCCCTCTCTAGCTCCCGGTTCTGATTCCTCCCAGGAGAGGAGCCTTTTCCTCAGGAATTAGTTTTCCCTTGACAAACAGCAGCTCCCTACTCCGCAGCCTCCCCTCTCTTGGAGGGACATGTGCTGCCAGCTGTCCGCAGCACGACCGTGAATTTCAGAAGAGTGGGGCACTGCCTTTGCATCTCCCATTCCTAGAAAAAAGCCTCTTTTTTACAACGTTATTTGCAAGTGATGTAATGTAACTAAAGAGAATAACCCCATGGCTGCCTCCACCTTGCCAGGCATTGCTTCCGAACTGCAGGGCTCTCCCGCCCCCCTGCTTTGTCAGCCGTAATTTGGGGGTCTGGCTATTTTGGTGGAGGTAAATGGTGCATTTGCCTGAACAGGAGGTGTTTGGGAAGTGTGCCCAGCCTGGCAGAGCGTGCAGCTGAGCGGCGGCATTGCTGGGGCAGGCCGGAGCATCGGACTGTCTGGAATGTGGAATGTAAACAGAGCGTGTTACCAGCAACAGCCCGGTTTCGTGCTACAACCCCAACCTACCATGCTGTCTCTTGGGAGGAGCAAAATTGCAGCCCAGGGGCCACTTGACACTTGTCACGTTGAATCAAATCAAAACTGTAAATAAGCTGTGCCCCTTCTGCCCCCCCCAGCCCTGGCATTTTCAGCTATTGAAACTCTGGCCTCAGCCTCCGTAGTTTGCACTCAGCTTTGGGAAGGGACATAAACACACTGTGCTGGGAGCCCAAGTGCTCCGGCTGTGCTCCTGGGGCTGAGTACTGGCCCCAGGAGGGAAGGAAGCGCCTTGTGTTGCTCTGAGTCACCTGCCCACCCTGCTCTGGATGAGCACAGCAGGGAACAACTCCACCAGCTGAGCTATTTACATGTTTTCATGGGTTAATGTTTTCAAACATCTCAAACTGATGAACACAACTGTTGAGTGCCTGCTCACCAGAGGCTGCATTTGCAGGGTAACTCCCGAAGACTGGCCTGAAATCTCAAGGCAGGACTAGAGAGCTTGAGCAGGGGCAGATCAGCTGGCAAAGGAGAGGAACCGGTTGTGATCCCGCTCACCCCCGAGCTCTACGCAGTCATCACAAGGTCAGCCAGCCCTATAGTCCAAAATAGAATTCAACAGCTTCAGCCCATGCCTCACTGTTCAGCTGCATGCTGGGCTTGCCTGGGATCTGGCTCCAAGGGGCTCCGCAATGGGAGAAGGGTGCTGCAGGCACCCAGGTTAGGTGATGAAAACCCAAGAGTGGCTGCCCGCAGGTGACAGGGAGCCGTGGCCAGCACTGGGATTAGGACTTCTTTGTCCTGCACCTAGCAAAGGTCTTACAGACCCTCCCTCACCCTCACCTCCTGGATGGGCTCCTTCTTCCACAAGATCCTCTTCCTCGAGAGGGAGAGAAGGAACATTTTCTCCATTTTTTTGGAGGTGAAGGTTAGGCAGTAGGAGAGTAGCTGCTGAGTACACCAACATGCAGATCTGCCAACTTCTGCCTCTTCTCTCACCTCCAAGACAGACATACGCACAGTAGTTACTCCCTAAGAGATTTGGAGTTAGTTTGTTAGGGAATGAGGAAAAGATTGTTTATATTTATGTAGAAAATTAATACGCAACAACAAGGCAGCAAAAAATCATACCCTGGATGTGGACCAGAGAGCAGAGTTGTTGGACAGGACCTGTGAAACAAGCTCTAAGCCAAAGCGACCCAGCCCAGCAGTCACAGAGCTGCAGATGCCTGAGGTCCCCTGGTCCGGCAAGCACCTCTTCCTGCCTCCCACCAAGCACAGCACAAAGAACCACCACGGGTCAGTTTAGCCACACTTTTTATTGTATTGTATTCCATGCAATATGTTCATGTTTTATAGTACGACAGAGGGAGGGATAAAGATAAATGTTAGACATAAACAAAAGCAGAAAGGTCATTTGTAACAGGTCCTGAGAAGGAAAGGCACATCGTAACCACCGAATTCAACAGAATGGAAACCTTGGACAGAGGAAGACAACGCTGGAAAGCAGATGAGGGAGGGGGTGTTTCAAGTTGGGTGATGTGGAAGCAGGCTTGACAGCAATCTGCATGTCCTCACTCACCAAGGTCTGTAGTTCAAATGGGTTTGGGGACCTCAATATTCAACCAAATCACTTCCACAGTCCCCTTGCTGGAAAGAGTCCAGGATCCCTGACTCCTCCAGGCTTAGTCAGCACCAAGAGGCAGCGCAGGACTATGAAAGCTCCATCCTGCAGAGACAAGCTGGAAAAGGACGGCTGGTGCAGAGGCAGGAGGGAGGGCTGCCCAATGCTGAGGGACCCCGTGCCATCTCCCGCCTGGCAGTGCCAGATCACCGGAGCACCATGGACTGCAGCATCGCTGGTGACCTGTGGGTATTGCTATTTGCTGACATCAAACACCACGGGGAAGGAAAGGCCAGTGTGGAGGATGGGTACAGTAGTGAAACGGTTGGCACAGACACTGGAACACATCTCCATCAGGTCAGACGCCAGAGGGATTGTAGCACCTCGAAGGGAAGCAGCAGCAAAACCGTGTGCTGTGCCTGATGTAAGGCAGCGATCGCCACTTGTGATCCAGCACCGGGAAGCACGAGGTTCCTGCCAGAGCAGCATGAAGGGCTCTGGGGCTGGGCTTGGACGCTGGGACCCTGCTGGTGCAGTGACCACAGCATACCCTCCAGCAAGCCACTCTCATGTGGTGGACACGACGGGGTACTTCTGGGAACCATCACACAGTGGAAGCAAGCACAAAAGCGGGGCAGAGGCCTGCAGCACTGAGCTCACGCTATTGCTCCCACAAGGCAATGAGGCACACATCTCAAGCACCCAGTCCCACTGTGACAAAGATACAACGGTGTCTTATCTTGGCTTGCAGGAGAGGAGACTGTTCAGCTTCACATTGGGATGAAGAGTTCTGTCATCACTTGGCTATAACAGAGCCAGCCTTTCTCCTGTAACTAGATGTCGAAGTGTGTTTTGCATGTTAGAGAGTGAACATTTAGCAGCCCAGATTTCTTCTGGAGCCCCTTTTTCTTTAGTTTGTTACCTTTGACCCTTTCCTAGTCACTCTAAGCCATCCTGAAGGTTGCAGCCAGGTTGAAATAGGCAGCAAGAGGGCAGAAGCACGAGGCAGTGGCAGGGCTGAGCCCGATGCCTATCCTGAGCAGCACAAGCTGGAGATGAGTCTGCCACAAGGCACAGGTCCCTCCCCAGGCAGGTGACAGACATGGGCAGCCTGCGGTGTGGCAGGGCAGGGATGGAGCTTGGGAGGTTTTACTCAAACCCATGGGCAGAGGGCTGCGCTATGCTGGCAGTGGGCAGCTCAAAAGCACAGGCAGGTGACAGGGCTTCGCCTCGAGCTGGTGGCCAGGAGGAACAGCTCAGGGTGTCCCAGGGTCTCCATCTCTGACCAAACCAACCAGGACAGAAAGTTGTAGGAGCTTTTGCCTTCACCTCTGTGGACTTTGCACTGGGCTCTGGGAGAGGGCTGAGCTGCCTCTTGACCGGGGCTTCACTCGGTCCGTAGCACAGATTGTAAACTTTAGTCCCTAGAGATAAGCTAGGTCTGGATTTGGCCTCCAGGTGAAAAGCTTTTTATCTCCTTCTGCCTGGCCGTAGCCCTCAGCAGCTGCTTGGGGCTGGCGTGCTGGCAGCACCATCTCCCCCACTGCAGCCCAGCCCTGGGACACCACAAAATCCTAAGAGCTCGGGGGGAGATGCTCTGGGGTCTAGCTCAGGCCCTGGAAAGCCTGGGCAAGGTGGTGCCCTGCCATCACAGTGTTACCTCTACATCCGCCTGTGGCAACGCTGAGCTGTGCTACGAGGTCATCATCCGTGGAGGTAACAGTGCAACGTGAGGGTGTTCCTCCCTGCTGCTGGCCGAGAACCCCACGATGCTGCCAGTGCCCAGGGCTTGGAGCTGCAAGGAGATCAGTGAGTGATGGGCAATGCCCTCAGCCGGGGCTTCTTTCCAAAGGCCATGAGGAGAAGTGATCAGCATCCAGGCGGAGGCAGCTGGCTTTAGCATCGAGCCCTGGAGATGGGCCAGGACCAGGTCCCAGAGGCCTTACCCCTGTTGCTCTCAGGATGAGATGACAGCTCAGGCCTTACGATCTGGGGTGCAGGCAGCAGTGCTGAGCTGGAGTCTAGGGAGATGGGGGGAGCCTTCCTCTTCAGCTGCAGGAAACCACTCTGGTGCCTGGAAAAGCATGGGATGTCCCCTCATTGCTTAGGCCAGGACTGGCCATCAGGGCTGGTGCTCTTCTCCTGAGCAGGCTGTGTCCACACCAGCACAGACAACAGTGATAGCAGGGAGCAGAGACAGGAACAACGGCCCGCAGCCCTGTGGGGATGCCACACCGGGACTATGTACAGAAGGCTGGGCAGGAGCTGGCATCTCCAGGGAGCAGCGTCTGCGACTCAGCCGCCTTTCTTCCTCTGCACGTGCTCTGCCACGGCCCCTGCAGCCAAAGCCCACTCCTCACGTGGCTTCTGTCTCTATCCTCGAAGGTGTCACCATCCCAGCACGTCCACAGCTGGCGCAGCAAAGCCCCCAAGGCACCACCGTGGTCCACATGTGCTTGGGTAAGGTTTGGTGCCCAGCAGATGCTGCAGGGGATGAACCTGCCATGGGGCTGGGGCTCCTCCAGCACCTCCCTGTGTCCCACAAGGCTTAATCCACAGCATCTCCCCCAGCTGCTGGGAGGAAAGGGAGGCTGGTACCCCACAACCACCCCTAACCAACATCCCCCAGCAAGTTCACAGCTGTCGCCAAGCGGAGGGGAGAGGATGAGGCGCACAGTGAGTCATCCTCTGATCTTGTGATGGAGTTTGGTGGAAAAATCATCCTCTTCCACCCTCTGGCTTGGGAAGAAGAGCGCTGGGGAGCACCGTGTGCCCAGAGCCAGCCTGGCCCAAGGGCCGTAGCCATGCTCACACATGGGCAGAGAGGAGGAGGTCACACCCACACTCACGCGCCACATGGATGTGCTTAAAAAAAATGGGAATTGCGAGCATGGGAGGGGAGTTTCCTGAGACCGCAGAGAAGTGAAGGCCGCGTTGAACAGTCAGGGACAGGCGTGCTGGCGTCAGAACAGTCCTGCCTTAAGGCTGCAAGTGTTCCAGGTACTGCGGCAGTGGGTTCTCCTTGACGTATTTCTGAATGTACCAGCACGTCAGGTGAGCTTTCAGGTCCTCCTCCACCACAAAGTCCAGGGCTGCCTGCGACCAACCAGAGAGGACAGACGGGTTACAATCAGCACTCCCAGCCTACGCTCTCCTCCAAAGCCTCCCGGAGGTCTGGGCTCCTGTACCCCACACACGGCTGGGGAAAGTGGCAGCTTGCCCTCAGGTACCCCCGCACGAGGCAGCTGGAGGGAGAAGGCTGGGGACACAGCACGGACATCCTGCCACAGCCACCACAGGGCCCCCAGTTTAACCAGAGGCGTGCAGGACCCCCAGGTAACCCTCAACGCATCCAGCCTGGTGGACGCTGCACTGCAGGTGACCCAGCCACATCACATAAAGGCCACCTTTGTCACCCATTTGCCTTGGCTTACAGGGCCAGGGAGCAGCTGTAACCCCAAAGCATCACCCCTCACTGTCCCCCCGACCACTGTGCTCATGGCTCCTCAGCTCTCCCTGCATGGCTGTGGGCCTCAAAAGCAGGGCGCAAGGCAGGAGAAGGGCTCACGAGGGCCTCAAAGCTTTGAGAGGAGGGGTGCAGCCCCCAGGAGAGGCGCAGCCCCCAAGAGAGGCGCTGCATCAGCCCCTGCAAGGTGGACACGAGGGCTGTTTGCAGGAAAGGACTGAGCCTGGGCAAGCGGTTGGATGTGCTGGCACTCACCCAGCCCCTCTCGCTGCCAGAAATAGGAATATCTGACCACAGATTTCCATCTGCCCCTGTCTCCCATTGGAGCAGGGATGGTTCCCGTGAGGCACGCGTGCAATGCCAGCGCAACGGGGCCTTGTTTCAGCCAGAGTCTCTAGCCACAGCTGGGACAGCGACAGCTTCTGCCCAGGGGAGAAGGGGCGGCTGGGGCTGTACCTTTGCGAGGTGCTTGGCTATTCCTCTCCCTCGATAGGCGTCTGGTACTTCCGTGTGCTGCAAATCCACGATCCGCTTCCCCACGTATTCGTAGAGCAGCACTGCCTTGTCGTGGCAACCTGAGGGATGCGAGAGAGGGGTGAGGCTTGGGATGTCCCCAGGGTGCCCCGGGCTCCCAGCCCTCTATCCCCATTCACCAGGGAGCCCACAGCACAGGATGGGCAGCTTTGGGACTGCTCCAACAGCCCTTGCATGGCTCCTCACGCCCACGGGAATAGCTGTGGCGCTGGGTGGTCTCAGCTGAGATTTTGCTTTTGGTGACTCTTGGACATCCCTGTTCGTCTCCCCCCCACTGAGGTGCGAGCAGAGGCAGGTCTGCCTGGCTTTTCAAGCCCCTGGACCTTTTCGACCCAGCCCTGAATCAAGGGCCGATGTGCCAACACAACATTTAGAGTAGGAAGGCAGCTGGCGGGGAGGGGTGGGATGTGTTGATGGGGGCGTGAGCAAAAGGAGGAGGAGGAGGAAGAACAGGACAAAGCTGACCCAGGTAACGGACGATTCCTTTCTCTCTACAGCAGAGTTTTTTGTTGTGGCATATAAAACAGGACAAGGCCTTCTTGGCCGAGTGTTGCAGCATTTGGACAGACACATTTTGGGGAAGATGCTGAGAGATGAATCCCACAAACACACAGGAAAGTGCCCACAGGCATGCAAGGGGGTTTGTGCACACACATTTACATGCGCGCACACACACATAGAGGCTTCCTGTTGTGACACCCTGACCTTTCTCACAGCAGTTCAGTTACAGGAAAAAAAAAAGAAGTTTCAGCACACGTGTAAATCAGAGGAGAGCTAATAACACCCCTCTGGCTTTGTCTGCCAAACTCAAGCTTCTGTCTTCAGCACAAGAGAAAACATTTCATTTCTAGAGGGTTTCTGTATTTAAAAGTGAGTTTCAGAAATGCAAGCTTCCAATCAAAGAGACAAGCTCAATTAAAATAATGGAACACTTTCCTTCCCCTCTAATGGTTATTGGAGGGTGAAGGGCCTCAAGGTTCACCTAAACTATATGCTTTAGCTGAGCTCGATATGCTTTATTTTATTGCATTTCAGATGACAACTCCATCCCAGTTCGCCTGATCCCTGTATTTGAGGGGCACTAGAAATTATCCCACTTGAATTTTGTATTTCAAGAAAAGCAGTTCAAGTTTTTGTTCCTGCTTCTTTTATGCAGAGACTCAATCCACCTACATTGGATGGAAACCTTTGCATTTCCAGCCTGAGTTTATTCCTACTGATTTCCACCTGCTTGTTCTGGCGCCCACATTGTTCTTGGGTGGACATAAATAATTTCCCTCCCTGCCACCTCCCCCCCAGGTATTTACAGACATCAGTCCTACCCCTCTCAGCCTCTAGTTCACCCAGCTCTGTCTCAGGAGAGAGGGTTTGGGGTGAACTGCTGGGACAGGCAGAGGTAACGGGGTGGGGAAGGGGCTGAAAGGGTGCTCACCTCTTCCCCATTACCAAGACCCGTGCAGATGAGATCTTATAGCCCCATTTTACAGCTGCAAATCTTTGCTGGGAAAAAAAGGGAGAACTGCAGCATTTCCCTGTGTGGATCCAGACATGCAAAAAAAGCCAAGGGAGCAAGCCCAGCTCTTCCCCAGCAGCACAGACCCATCTCCCTCAAGAGAAAGCCCACCCAGGTCAGGCACAGGCAAAGCCAGGTGCCCTCACCCATTGGAAGCAACACATTCAGAGGCAGCTCTCTTCAAGGTGGCATCAGCAGAGCTGGCAGCACCCAAGGCTGTAAAATGCTCTCATAACAGAGGCTTCCACATGCTCCAGTCCTTCCACCCTGCTCTCCTCTCAGGCCAAAACTTTCCATATCCTCTGCCTGAAGCTTAGAGAAGAATTTAGTTTTAAAGTGATGACAGAGCAAAAGGTCTTTGTTTTTTTTTTTTTAATGTAGTTTTATATATATGATCTGGTTAGCAGTATCACGTGTAGAAATGCATTTTAAAGCAGAAGATGATGCAATGTTTGGAGGACCTCAGATCTGCCCTGGACAGACTTTCACATCCATGTTCGCTGTATCACAGTAGCACCACAAAACCCCAGCCAGGATGGGAGCTGCAGGGTACCACCAGCATACAGAGGAACACACGCAGAGCCCAAAGGGTTTTACAACTGACTCCGCAGAGAAAGCCAGTGCTGCCAATGCTGTGGGAAACTGGTCCCAGTTCAGAAAAACATCCTGGTTTAGCCAAATACATAAACACACCTGTACATGCTCACCTCAGGATGGGACCCTGAACCACCCAGCACACAAATCAGGGACACTCGTGCCATAGGGTTTGGCATCAGCCCTGCAAGTGACACCGACAGCTCGGGAGGAGATCGCTGCTGCGTCCCTACTCCTGCACGGCCCCGGCGCTGGGCTGTGCTGACTGAGCATCTCCCAGTCCCTCGTCTCCAGCTGCTGTGGGATGGTGGCTGACGCAGAGCCACAAACTGAGCACTCAAGCTGCAGGAGGAGCTGATGCGTGGGGACAGCCAGAGGTGAGTGGTTATGTTTAAAGGTCACCATGAACACCCCCTGCAACCCCTCTGGGCAAGAACATGCCAAGCCAAACCCATAAGCTGGGCACAACTGGACACATAGGACTGTACCACCACGGGGGCTGGAGGTGGGAAAAAGCTCTGATCAACAAAGGAGAAACAAGCCGGGATCCATAAGGATTTCAGTCTTGCGAGACAGCATCCCACCCAGATTCTCCACTGTCTGCTGTGGGGCTGTGCGCTCCCAGCGACTCTGCCTCCACAGTGATGCCAGCTCACGGCACAGTCCTGCAGGAACAGCCTCTCCTGGAGATTGAGATCCCTCTTTCCTCTGCTGAGCAAGGCTGAAGGTGGCCAATGGCTTGCAAAGGGAGGGGAAGGACTGGCCGGCGGAAAGCCTGTTTCCTTCAAAAACAGCTGCTCTGCACATCCTCTCCACACCATCCTCAGTGGGACCCAGAGCCTCCAGGAAAAGCAGGCTGTACCCCCAAACCAGGACTATTCCTGGGCTCTCCATGAGCAGCTCCAGGCATAACCCTTGTTTTCCCACCAAGAGGCCCCCCCTGGGCCAGAGGGATGAGACGAGAGAGCAGAGGCACCTCGCTGCAATACAATGCTGGAAGAAGCCTGGCTGCTATGTGGTGCCTTGGGCACAGGGGGCTGCTCCCATCAAAGGGAACGCTGCAAAGCCGGGGGAGCTGGAAGCAGCCTTGACCCCTCACTGCAGCAGCCCAGCCCCAGCTTGTCATGATCCCCCTAAAGAGAGGGGGCACACAAGCAGAAACCACACCAAAACACGGCAAAAGAGGGACACCACAAGCTGGCCTCCTGTCTGTCTGTCTTGTCTGCTTAGACTCTGGGGCAGCGATTTTATCAGCCAGCACAGATTGAGCTTGGCAAAACAGACTCGGGTCTCAGCCGGCCCAAACAGTGGCCCATGAGCCAGATCATGATGTTGGCTCGCAGACACTCCCCCGGCAGCACCTCGGCTTCAAGGCCACTGCGAGCAAGGAAGTCTGAGTCAATGCAAATCAGCACAGAGAGGAGGCTGCACAATGAAAGTGGCAGCAACGGCAGCACAGCTGGCCCACAGCCCGCCCTCCCTCGAATCACAGCATACACGGGGAAGGGGAAGCATTTCCACAAGGCATGAGAGGGACCAGGTCTAAACTTGCTCTCCATGGAGGGTTTCCACTGGGACCAGTGGCACAGAGCTTCCACCCCAGCAGTTCGGGCAGCTTTGGGCAGCAGACAAGGCCCCCGCACCGCAGGCTCAGCCATACCACCAGACACGAGTCCCCAGGCCGGGCAGCTCACCAGCCTCAGGGAAACAAGCAGTGAGCCCTGTCCAAGCCCCAAGCCAAGGAAGGCACATAGCAGACATCTGGGAAGGCACAGGCATCCCGCTCCAGCCCATCCTTCGCTGACCCTCTTTCCTGGGGTGTGCACAGTACCTGCCCGGCGAGGGGATGCTGCAGCACCGGCAGCACAGCAGGGCCTGTCCCCCCAGCCTGAGGCCCTTTCCCCATCCCAGCCCATAATACACCATTGTGTGCCCAGGACCGGAGCAGGGCAGGGGCCTGGTGAGAGCTGGCTGCTGCCTGCGGGCCAATTTCTGCACCCAGCTGCCAGCCTTTAGAGGCAGCCCCTGAGCTCCAGCTTCCTTGGGGCACTGCTGCAAAGCCATTCCCCGAGATCAAGGATGAAGAAAGCTGGTGCCATTTCCTACTCTCAGACCCAGGAAAGCCCAGAGGCAGACAGCAGCTCGGCTCTTCTGGGTGCTGAGCCAAAAGGTGGCTGCCGAAAGCTACGCATGGGGCGAGCCAAGAGGACGAGACGTCCCGAGGAGCTCATACATCCCAGGCTGGAGCTCGCTCCGTACCACAGGCTGGCCTTGCTCCCCAGGGAGCCACTGGCATGTTACTACGGAGAGAAAACACAACAGAGCATAACAGACAGCGCCGAGCAGAGACGGCGCAACCGTCACGAAGGGGCCTCAACTTGCAGGAGCGGCAGCGGGGGGGGCACTCTGGTTTGAAGCAGTTTCCTGTTTAGGAGCTCTTTCAAGACAACCGTGGCGCAGAAGAGCGGGGACATCTTGATGCAGTGTCCGGTGACCAGATCCCTTCGTCCTTGCTGCAAACTCATCAGCTTCCCCCTCCTGGAGGGCATCTGCCCCAGCAGGGAGGAAAGCACCAAGGCACAACCTGCTCCAGTTTTCCTAATAAACCCAAGCCTGGACTCCCAACAAGGAGCTCCTGAGACTCAGATCAGCAGCCAGCAAAGCAGGAGCTTCCAATCACTGGATCCTGCCCAAACCCAGCTGGGGAGGAGCGGGAGGTTTGGGAAGCGTGGCTTGCTGCACCCACACAATGAGTGAACGGGAACACAGGCGTGCAAAAAGCCCGCACATCCCCCAGGAACCAGAGCCGCTCAGTGCATGTGGCGAGCCCATCTCCCGACCGGGGAGCCCGATGTGTTTGACAGGCGTCAAGAAGTCAAAGAGGCCACTGCCAAAAGTTCTGTTCCCCTGCCCCAAGCAACGATGCCAGCAGCTGGACTGACTGGCTGACTGCTTTGGGGTGGGGGTCTTTTGGGTTTCTTGTTTCGAACAGAAATTTTATCTCTGATCAAAAAACCCTCCAACTATTCCTGACAAAACCAGCCTATACGATTCCAGCCTATAAGATTCCCGATATGTTTAGCTTTGACAAATTGATGTTTTCCAGCAAAGTCGCTGCACGAGGAGGTTTCTGAGTAGCTCGTGCTGTTAGTCACATCTTAACAGATTACAAATCCAGTTGGGCTTCCTTCTGCCCACCTCTTACAGGGATAACGCAGCTCAGTGAAGTCTGGTTATACTCAGCTTTACTTCCAGCTTCTCAATACTCCTGCATTTGGGACGCAAAGAAAAGGGGAATGTTTTAAAGTAAAGCAGCTGTTTCTATCAGAAGTTTAGGAGCCATGTGCAGCAATGAGGGTTCAGAGGAAAGGAGAGACGGGGCAACCCAGGAAACACCAAATGCAATTCGTCTTTCTTGTATCTGAGGAGGGAGCCCCGACACGGGGTTACATGGGGGTGCAGAGGCAAATACAGGGCGATGCTGAAACATCGAGTGCTGAAACACTTTCACAACTGGTTCACAGCTTTCATGGTGTCTCGGGCCTCTCGCTACAAGGATTTCCGTAACAGTATCACCATGCAAAGTTTTTTACCCAACATCACACTACTGTAAACCACCAAGCCATCAGCCCAGAGAGCAGCTATTACTGGAGATGAGCAAAGCCTGGCTCCTTGGTCCATGAGCCCGATGCACCTGTGTTTTCCCAGAGTATCACCCACGCTCAGTATCCAGCTGAAGTTAGGACCGAGACGCCAGAGACAAGCTGACCCTGGAGCCCACCAGCAAGCTGCGGGTTTGCCCCACGGGCTGCTGTTCATCTCTGCACAGTAACACAGGACAAAAGTGCTCTCAGAGGGAGATGTGGGTCACATTGAAGCTAAAATCTGTGCCTGACCCATTTCTTGTCATTCCCCTGCATGCAGCAGGGAAAACCCGCCAGAGCATTCAGCACCACTGATGCTCATTGTGCCAAGAGCAGGCACAACGAAGAGAGCGGCCCAGGAAATAAACACCCTGCCACGTACTCCCACAGAGATGGTTATCTTCTGACCATCTTCCAGGGCTTGGCTATTATCAGCAAATGCCTAACAAGGAGAGATGGATCACCTGTCCCGTGTGGATGTTAGTCAGCCCAGCAGCAGGAACACCATTATGCTGGGACACTGCTCAGCTTGGCTTCCTCAGGTGGCTGGCACTGAACTCACAAAAAAGGGTTCAGCCTCCCAGAAGAAACACAACCCTGATCACTGGGACCCACCTACAACCCTGGGGAAGGCTGTGGCTCCCCTGAGCCGCGACGGTGCCCTCCTGAAGCAGGGGGTTTTGTGCCAATTCACACACGACTCCTGCCACGTGTCCCACAGTTGATTCTCCCACTCTGAAAGCTCACCCTCTCCTGACCCAACTCATCCCCGTTCAGCCAGCAAAGGCTACTCAGCCCACAGGGTGGCTGGCAGAGGTTTTATTCAGCAAACCACGATAAAAAGATTACATTTCCTTAATAACTGTTACTCCTCAGCTCTCTCTTTTGTGCACCTATGAACTTTGCCGACAGTGATGCCGTGCTACAGTCTCGCGATGGCAGCGTGGACCTGTCACCTGGGACCTCGTTTGATCTCTCTCTGTTTGAAATAAGCAGTTGGCGAAATTGTTTTCTCCGCACCCAGCACGCACGTCTCCTTCCTTGTTCCACCACTGCTGAGCCTCCAGCCTGCACTTTGTAATTAGTGGCTGAAATAAAAATGGGGTGGGGGGAAGAAGAGTCTAAAATAAAATCCAGACTATTCCTGTTGTTTTATTGAGAATGCCTCCCACAGTCTCTATAATTTCTGAACTACCCATTTTTTTTAATTTATTTTTTAAAAAGGCAACTACCCTGCAATTTCCGTAGGGCAGCGAGGCGGCCTGTTTTCCCCAGAGGGGTTCTGGCCTTGACAAACAGACAGGGAAAAGATGTTGGGATTTTTGAATATTCAGGATTAACCATTACAAAGATGGCTGGAAAGGAATTGGCGTGCCATAAACAAACATTGGTGGCACCTACTTTTCTCTTCACTCTGCCTGATACATAACAGGTCTGTTGGGGGGGTCACCGCATCACCAGATCCCTGCAGCCCCGGTCCCACAGATCCTCATGGCAGTATGGCTCCGCGCTGTGGATCCTACTGAACCTGGGAGGATCCCGGTTTGCCAGGGATCCGGGACCCCCAAACCCCCAAGGGGCTTCTGCACAGGCATCCCATCAGAAAAGCCACCGAGCAGCTCACACACCGAGGTGCGGCCCCCCCACACCAACCTGGCGTGGCACCTCCACATTGCCCAAAGACACCTAGTCCTGGGGGGGCCGAGCCAGCCCCCCCCAGACCTGCCCAGGGGGGCGCAGGGCTGCACACCCCAACGCCAACCCAGGGAGCCAAGAGCCCCCCCCCCAGATCTCCTGGGCCAAGCTTGCCGGGGGGCAGGAAGGATGGGGGGCACCAGCAGGAACCAGGGGCACTGGGGAGGGGTCAGAAGAGGATCGGGGGGGGCACAGGGCGGGGTACACAGGGGAAGGGGCGGTGGGACGCAGCGGCACGGGAGGAGGAGGGCTGGGGGGGGGAATAGACGAGGGGATGTGGGTACTGGGGGGCTGGGACCCCCCTGGGAGGTAGAACCGAGGGGACAGAAGCGCAGAGAGGGCACCGGGGCAGGCCCCTGTCCCTTACCGTTCAGCCGCACGGTGAACTGCCGCCGTTTCCGATCGTGCTCCACCTGGATCGGGCAGCCCTGCTCCAGGAGGCCGAGCGGCGCCGAGTGCGCCATGGCCGGGCCGGGCCGTACGCCACACGGAGCCCCGGCAGCGCCGAGTCCCGCCCCGGAATCCCGAGGGCGGCGCTGAGGGAGCGGGAGCGGCGGCGGGGCCGGGCCGGGCCGTGGCGGCGGGCGCCGCAGGGCTGCCACCGGCGCGCGGCCGCAGGAAACCAGCTGTGCGCCACGTGCCCGCGCCCCAGCCAATGGCCGCGCCGCCGTTTTGTTTTGGTACGGCCGTCCGGCTCTTAAAGGGGCCGCGCACCGCCCACCCCAGCGGGACCGAGCGGCGGGCCCCGGCGCCCCCGCGTGGGCGGGCTCGGGCTCGGGCTCGGGCTCACGCGGTGGCGGCCCGGCCCTGGTGCTCTGTGTCGGGGCTGCTGCGGGGCTCCGGTCCCGCTCCGGTCCCGCACCGGGTGCTCCGCACGGGCTTAGCGGTGCTGGGCTGGGCCGCAGCGCAGGAGCACTGGTACCGCCCCGCTGTGCTATCTGCTCTACAGTAGTTACGGTACCGGGTACCCTGGCCCTGTACTGGTTCTCTATGCTGGTGTACTGGTGCTGCGCTGAACGGGTGCTGTGCTGTTGCTGCCCTGTTGTGCTGGTACTGAACCGGCACATGTGCACTGGTGCTGTGCTGTGCCCTGCACTCACACTGTGGGGTGCGGTGGAAGCCCCAGGTCACGGCCCCACGCAATGCTCTGCCCCCCCCCCGGAGTAAACCCTTTCCCAGGGCAGGGGGGTCCAGCCCCACTGCGGGGTGGTGCCATGTCCCGTCACCGTGCAGCACAGAAAGCCCCAGAAAGCACGAGGAGGCTCATCAGAGTGGCCACGCTGCCACGTGAACAGCCGGCTCTGAGGTGCTCATCCCAGCGCTCCCAAAAGCGATGGAAACCTCGTGGGTCGGCTGTCCCAGGACACCACAGGTGCCTGGGGGGGACACAGATTCTGTAACCACTGTTTGTGGGACAGTTGCACTAAGTGCACCCTCAAAACCAGAAGCACTTGAACTTCCACACACCACATCGTGTACAGCAGGGTCTGCTCAATAACCCCAGCGTATCCAGCATGTGAAAAACTGGGGGAGGAAATAGGGGCGTTTGTCTCCGTGCCAGTGGAACTGTAGCAGCAACACCTCGATATATTTGAATCGAAAGCTCTCAGAAGTAGGAGCTGAGCCTGTCCGAGGTGTCTGCACGCCGGCTGTGCAGTGGGGCAGGCTGGTGGCTGCCTGTGCAACAGGAAAAGCAGCAACACCTAGAATTAATCTGGAACTTGTAATAATTCACCAGCAGCTACTCGGCACCTAAATACCATCTCGTGTAGCTTGGCCTTTGTTTACTCATCCCTTTGGCTCCTGCTCCCTGAGTTAGAGTCCATCAGCTGATTAATTCATGAGGCCACTCGATTTGTCTGGTTCGTGCTGCTCCAGCGGCCGGTGCTGGTGCCGGGTGCTGGCATTGTGCTGTCGGGGTCACGCTCTCCTGCTCCCGTCGAGCATAGGCACTCGCTGGCCCGCAGAAATGGGTGTCAGCTAGGAGAGAGGGCTTTGTTACCCTCCTCCTCCATGAAAGGCTAGAAAATGGCGGTGGTGAGATGTTGTCCTTCTCCTCATCCCCTCCCTGGCAGCCTTCGCTCCGCCTGTGCTTCCACACCGTATGGCTGTGCGGGAAGATAAAAACAGCAAAACACCCGGAGCAGGGGAACGCAGGGGAATGCAAACAGGCTGCAAACAGCCAGGCCAAGCACAGCTGCGATTTTGCAGGGAGGAAGGAGATGAGTGGTGTGAGCCCGAGGGCAGGGGGGAGCCTGGGGCAGATGGAGAGGGGGGCTTAATCTGCACCCCACTTGGAGCTGCAAGGGAGAGCCGATGTCCCCCAGCACACAGTGATGCTCGGGGGAAAGTCAGCTGCTTTGCTGGGAAGCCTTAGGAGAAAGAGAAAAGGAGAAGCAGGTTTTGCACAGACAAAGGCAAGGGGCTCCTCGTTGGCTCTCTCGGCGATTCCCCCGATTGCTGGGGACACCGGGGACACCCCGTCCTGCCGTGGATGCATTTCCAAACCAGGCCCGGTGCAGCCCTGCAGTGAGGGGCCCGCGCCGAAGGGTCGACTGTCAAGCGCCAGCGGGAAAGGTCCCAGCGTGTCTGTGGAGGTCTGGCCCTGGGATGCAGTGATGCCTCCCTCCCTCTGTCCCTCCCTCCGTCCCTCCCTCCCTCTGTCAGGCTTTCTTTCCAGAGCCTGCAAACCTGCAGGTTTACCTACAGCACCCTGGAAATGCAGAGCGGCATTCCAGGGGTGCCAAAATTCCAGCACCCTTGCCAAAATTTCTGGGAGCATTTGGGCTCTGCTGGGATGCTTTGCTCTGCCTTCGCCTGTGATGATTCCCTCTGCCTCAGGCCAGCAATTACAGCTGCCTCTGATCTCCCAGATACACTTCTCCAGCCAAATGTGCCAGGTCCAAGAAGGTGACCACATGCTGCCTCTGGTCCTTCCTCGCAGCCTGCACGGCTCCCTCCCCAGCCCCACACCTTCCCACCCTGTCGGATTTTGATGTCGAACGTATAAAAATTTCCATTCATGCTTCTGCAGCGCTCCTGTACTGGGAGGCCTCGGAGCAGCCGACAAATCCCTGCTTGTGAAGCACCGGGTGAAGAGAAGCTGGGCGGCTGTTTCATCCACCCCTGTAATTGCAGCCGGGGCCGGCAGCGATCTCCAGCTGTGCCTGGGGACGCAGGCGGGGGAATGGTGTAGCATGCAACGTGCTTGGGGAGAGCAGGGTCGTGCCCTGCGCTTGCAATGACACCCCCAGGTGCCACCGAGGGCGGGTGTCGAAGCTGGTCCCACCGGTCCTCACACGTCCACGTCCAGCTCCAGGTTTGGAAAGGTGCTAATGATGCTTTGCCCTGCAGCAGCACCCCCTGAATCTTGCACCCAAACACTGGCCCAGCCCAAAACCATTCAGATCAGCCAGGCTGGAGTTCAAATATTGTTGTTGATTCCGAGATTTGCACGGCTAAATGCCAGAAAGGTCCACTCTGCTCCCAGCTCCTGCTTGCCCAGCCCAGGCAGTGACATCTGCAGCTCTTGCGTCAGAGCTAATAACCCTGCGGTTGAACTGCAGCGGAGTTTTTTTAGAAAGACTCCTCGCCTGTGTTGAAAGACTTGAAAGGTGGTGAATCTACTACGTCTCTCAGGAAGGTAATTGCTCTCCCTATTAAAAACCTGTAATTTATTTCCCATTTGAACTTTTCTAGCTTCGATTTGCAGCTGCTGGATCTTATGCCATCGCTGCTGGATTACAGGTCTGTTTGAGGGACCAGTCCTCACACTGACACCAGTCCACCCAGCTCCTTCCCCCCTGCAGTGATTCCCTTGAGCTGGCGGGTTTTGAGACGGGTTTCCCAGCCCTCAAACTGATCCAAAATGCTCTGCAAAATGCAGAGCTGGGAACTGGCTGTGACAGACCAGCTGTGATTTCACCAGGGCTGTCTACAGTTGCCAGCCCTCCAACCTCTCCTTTGTACCTGTATGGATCACCCTAGGAATTTCAGCCAGAAAATTACACTCATAATCTCGTTTTTGCTTGTTCCACTACAGCACTCCTGCCCTATTCGGCTGCTACTTTCTGCAGGCAATTGGGCTCAGACATTTGTGGGAGCATCCTCGCCCCGGGACGTGCCGTAGCACATTGTTCCTTATGCCTAAAGCCCGGAGGAGCTGCTGGGGCAGGTGGGACACGTCTGACCCTGGGCAGCCCAGAGCAGGGACCTCGGAAGATGCGATGAGCTTGGCTGGTCTCAGCTGCACAGCACCAGCCTCCCAGCACCCTCGCCCCGATGCTCTGTGCCCCTGTGCGAGGTGCGTGGGGTGAGGCGTGGCGCAGGACGGGGGGCCCCTGGGCCTTGCTGCCGGCAGGGCTCCGCGCCCCAAACCGCGGGTGCCGCGGCGGGGTCACGCCGGTGGCGGGGACAGCGGAGACGCCTCGGTTGCGGGGCAGCGTCGCTCGCTCGCTCGCCCGCCCGCCTCACTTCACCCTCACAGCCGTGCCCGAGAACCGCGAACTTCTTCCCGCGGAGGCAGTAACCACGCCTCCTCCTCGCCGCTGACCAATCCCGCAGCGCGGGAGGGCGGGGCATTCCGTCCGTCGCCCCTCCCCTCGGCACTTCCCCGGCGGCCGCCGCACTGGGCCGGACTCCGCCGGGCGCCGCGCTCTGCCCGGGCGCCGCGGGGCCGCCGCCAGCCATGTCGCTGCCCAGAGGTAGGGCTGCGGGCCGGGGGAGGAGGGGGGGGGGGTGTTTGTGCGTGCGCTCCGAGGGTCCCCGGGCCCGGTGTTCCGGGGGGGAGCGGGGCTGCGGCCGGCCTGAACCGCGTCGCCGGGTCTGGCGTAACCCGCGGGGACGGGGCTGTTGCCCAACCCGCCGGGCGTGGGCTCCCCGCTGCCGCCGGCCGGGGCTTCCTCTGCGTGGGCCCTGAGTGCCTCTCCCCGCCTGGTCCCGGCTGAGGGCCGCGCTGCTCCCCGCCTGCAGCCTGGCATCGCTCGCCGGGGCTGGGCTCCCGCGTCCCGCTGAGCTGCAGGGCCCGGGGCGTGTGTGGAGGGGAAGGGGAGCGGGCGGCCGGCTGGGCCTGCGGGGAGGGAGGGGGTGAGGGTCCTGTCTGTGCAAAATAACGGTCCAAAAGTGCAAGTTTCATCCGTCGCTGCTGGAGTCTTTCCCCCTCAACGAAACCGCCCGTGGTAGCTCAGCAAGCGTCACGGCTGGCTCGGAGCAGCGTGCTGAGGATGAGCGGAGCCCTCGTCCCGGCCTAACGAGGCGGGAAGGACGGGGCCGAGGATCCTGGTCCCCACGGCGTGGCGGTTCGGTGGCCGAGGCGCAGCTGGGATCCAGCTCGGTGCCGGCGTGTGCTGGAAGTGTCGCGGCGGGGTTTCCCATTGTCTCCCCCGTACGTGGCTGGTAAACGTAGCCGTGTGTCGCGGGTGTCATTTATAGAGCCTTGCCGTGACTAAGGTGGCCCGGTCGCTGTCCCAAGGTGAGCGCTGGCTGGCGGGCACTGGCTCGGGATGACACCGCCAGCATGCTGGGGTTGAGGAAGACGGGGAAATGGCTTTGCTGGTGTCTCGGTGCTCTGGGGAGCCGGTTGCATCAGCACCGTGAGTGCGGACCAGGCGGAGGAGGGAGCGTGCGGAGTATCGTTGCTGCCTCTCTCTTATCACCGGAATAAAATTTGAGGGGTTTTCCTTCTTCGGGAGTGATGCACTGGAAACTTGAAGTCAGGAACCATGTGAGCAGATGAACGCACCTCGGCGTGACTTTTTTTTCCCCCCTTTTAAATGATCTGTGTCTTAACCGGAGGGAATGTGGACCTGAGTTTCCTGTTTGCTGTGTAAGCAGGGTGTGAATCAGCAGCGATTTACGGTGCTGCTGAGCGGAGCTGCTGACTCACAGGTAGGAGCACATGCCTCCAGCCACTGTCCCGTGTTGAAAGGGATCAGCCGGGCTTCTTAAAAAGGCTCTTGCCAGGATGCCTGAGCCCAGACCTCTCGCTCGGCTCGCAGGTGCTGCGGGTGGTGTGTGGATGTGTGCATGGAGGGAAGAGGTGAGCCTGGGTGAGGACTGATCATGCCTTGTGGGAGATGAGGCCCGAGTTGGGCGTGGGAGGATTTTGGGAGAAGTGGTCTGGCTGACAGCAAAAGGTGATGCCTGCAGGAGCACCTGGGACCGTGGTGTTTTCCTCGGAGGAAGTTTGGAACCCTTCTGTGTCTGCAGGTTTCTGGTTGCACGGGGCTGTCGGTTATGACGAACCGGTTCATTCATACAATTACTCCTGAGACCCTTTGCTGGAGGCATTGCGTGTGTGCTGAGTGCCCCCGGTCTCTGCTGGCACCGGCAGCTCTGGGTCCCCATCTGACCCAAGCCCCTTTGCCTCTATCGGGGCAGTGTTCAGCACGGGGATTGATCCCAGATGTGCGTAACCCGGCTGCCTCTTCAGAACCCTTTCCTCTTGTCCTGCTAGCTGTCTGCCGTGCCTCTCCTCAGTTTTGCATCTGCCTGGGCAGTGCCAGCTGTCCGAGCGGGTTTGCCGGCTGCCCGCTGCTACATAGGGATGCTCACAGGTCTGAGTGCATGCATCTGCTGCTGGGACTGGAGATGCTGCTGGCAGCACTCATGGCAGCTCCTTCTGCCTCCCCTGTTGGGCAGCCTGAATTTAAGCTAAATTTCCCTACTTTTCCGTAGGGAAATTCAGCGAGCGGTCTCAGGTTTCCTTTTGTGGGTTGCTTTCCCTTCTGGGGCTTGAGTAGATCATGGTAGTAAATGGAAGGTGCTGTGTTGAAGTTCTCAGGTTGGCTATTTCCGTGATAGATGCGTACCAAAACTCACCTGCTGTCATTTTGGCTTAGTCATGGGGTTGTCTCCTGCCTCGGGAGTTTTTGGGGATGCGCGTGGCTGGCTGTGACACGCGCGATAGGAATGGTGCTGGGTGAGAGCTTTGCCTCGCTCTGTGCTAAACATAGCTTGCGAGATAAACACCTTCTGGGGATTATACGAAGCTTAGGAAGGATTTCGGCTTTCTTCCTCTTCCCAGTGCCTGTATCTGGTTGATCCAAATTATCTTGCAGGATCAGGTGTGTGGGAAAATGTTGCTTCCCATTTGGGTGTTATCTTGCACTGTCAATGCTGATGTTTACTAAAATATGCAAAAGCTCCCATTTTTCTCCAGTCACCAAAGCTCCCTCGAGCTGCCTTTCATCGAACGGGTGGCACTGAGGGAAGGAATCACTTGCAAAGCTCTGGAGCTGCCCGGTGTCCTCCCTGCAGGGCTTTGCAAGAGATGCAACCTCTAGCTGCAAATTGCAACACATGGCTGGTCCTGGGCATGATTTTCCAACAAAGCCTGCACCTTTTTCAGTGGAATGGATGCTGTGAAGGGAGGGGCGTTGTATTTGAGGGGTTAAAGCAGAAGGGAATGAAGCCTTGGGGAGTTTGCAGCCCTCAGGTGCATGCAGAAGCAGGACGGAGGGTGCAGGGTCTGTTAGACGCTCTGTACAAATCCAGGCTGCTGCCTTTCCTCTGGGGCTTGAGGCATATTTTCTGCCTGGGTGTCTGAAGGCCCATGCTGCTGTCCCCATGGCTGTTGGCTGTGACTTGGGTGGCCCGTGACACCCGGGAAGCCTGGAGGGACAGGCAGGAGCGTGCCAATGGGGAGGTGCGTGTCTCCTGAAACCGGGGAGTTTGCTGGAGGAAGCAGCCATGCAGCTGCGGGGAGGGAGGATGTGTGGATGGGGTCTGGAGGGAGAAGACCTACTTGGCCTCCCCTGGGTTCACCCAGAGCCGATGCCTGAGTAATTCAAAAGCAAGTCCTTTTCTACAGGGGAGAGACCTTCCTGCGGGAAGATGGGTGCTGTTGGGGAGAGGGGGCAGGACCGGCCAAGCAGGGCTGTGTTTCTGGGGAGGCAGCTCTCCTTTGACACTGAGGCTTGGAAAAATCTGCGGTGAGAAATGCCAGAACCTGGGGATGAACTGGTACTTGTTCTGGTGGTGTGTCTATTCTGGGTAGGTAAATAAGCGGTGGGGACACGTCCCTCCTGCACCCTGGCCATGCTCTCTGTGGCCACACGCCACCATTACGCAATTCAGTCAGCTGTGAATCCTGTACTGTCTTGTGCACCATTCACACTTTTCCTGCCGCCACCTCCCCCCAAGAACAAGGCAGTTCTGCAGAAAATACACGTGGGGCCGTGGCCTGCAGAAGCAGGGCTTTGGCTTTGGGCTCCTGTCACCCCCGGGCAGAGCAGCCACCGGCCTGGTGTCCCCTGGGTGTGCGTGCGCAGGGGGGTGGCAGGGCTGGGAGCTCTGAACCCATGGAGTCAGGTTTTTATTTTAACTGTAGTTGAAGCATCACAGAGCTTGCATCTAATTAATTATAACAGTCATAGAGAGAGCGTAATGCTTTGCTCCTGCCCTCCTTCTCGTGCTGCTTTTTGCTAGCCTAACAGTGGGTGCCTGGGAAATATCATGTTGGACGTGATAAATATTTAGCTGTGCTTCAGCAATCCGTTTCCCTCCCTGGAGAGATGCTCCCCTGCTTTTTTTTTCAGTGGATAATGTGTCTCCCTGAAGGCTGCTGCTTTTATTTTCCAACTCTGGACTGTGCTGAGCTGAGCTGGAGTTTGCTTTGCAAAGGTGGTCGTTGCTGGAGGAAACTCCTAAGTGCTTGTAAGAGCTTCCCTTTGGGTGCCTGGGAATGGGTGCGAGTTTCTGGTCCCGGTGATTTTGTGACCCAAGAAGCCACCACTGCAGACACGGGGCTCTGTGGGCTTTTGGCCGGAAGATGGTTTTCACTGGTGTTAATAAGGCATCTCCCGGGCAGGCTCTTTGCTGGGGGGGAAAAGCTGGGAGAGGAACTTCTGTTGGCTGGGGACGTGATTTTACTTTACCAACAAAAAGTTTGGGGTTTTACTGGCATGACTCAGGACTGCTTGTGGGTACGTGTGGAGCTAGATCTACCCTCTGCATCTTTTGCTGACAACACTCTGTAGTGCAAATCAAGTGTTAGCCAGGGATTTTAAGTGGAGGAGAAGGCAGAAAGGACTTTTTATGGTGGAAAATGGAAGTTCCTGTTCTTTTTTTCAGCCTGGGAGATACCTCATCTCCCCGCAGCCCCTTATCTGCGTGCACTGATACTGTGGCAGCATTGTGAGTCTAAATGTTCATCAGCTCAAGAAATACCATAATTACTGGGCACAACTGCAGCTATCTCAGATATCATGGTAGCATTTTGCAGTACAGCTGGCTTTGGTTTGCAGTGGGTCCGAGTCTCTGCTCCCTTTTCTGGAGCTGGGCTGGGGCTCTCTGCACCTTTCTCTTCCAGCCACTTCTCTGGCCAGCAAAAGGCTGGAGCAGAGCTGCTGCCTGTGCGGGATGCAATGGGTTATGGTGCGACTAAGGGGAAGGGCAGGATTTGGGGGTCTTGTGGTCCCAGCAGGTAGGAAAAGGAGGGTATCACTGCCTAATGCTGGGGGAGGTTCTGGACCTGCAGTGGTGTGAAGGTGGGAGCAAGGCAGACCCTCTCCAGCATCCTTTTGCCCAGTAATCCTGCGCTGTGTTGTCCATGTGGTTTGCTTAGTCCGTGGGTTTAATACCACAGGCTCCTTTGTGCAGTCTGCTCCATCGACCTGTTGCAAGAGAAGATGGGCAGCACTTTGCAAGAGCACATCCCTCTTCAGCCCCGGAGGTTGGTGGGCTTTTCTGTGTGGGACGATTGCCCTTGTGTGCTGCTGGATCTAATGTAGGGAGAAATCAGGAAACACTTGAATCATGGGCTTTAAGGTCAGGAGTGACGGGCATCGTGCTCAGCTGGAGGTCAGGAAGTTGCTTCCAGGAATTACTGCAGCTGGTCCAACAGCTTTTGGGTGAATTAAGCCAGATTGTGCAAAAAAAGACACCCAGTCTTGTTTTTAAAGACATCCAGTGCTGGAGTTTGGTTTCTCTGAAATCTGAGTGTTGGGACCTTGGGGAGCTATTTGGTGCACTGGGGTGTGGCCCAGCGGGACATCTCTGCCCTGACCCGGGAGCAATGGCTTTATGGCCCTGCTCGCCAGGAAGCCGGGGAAGGAGACATGTGAAGGGGATGGCCTGGCTGCTACCTCCTCCTCTGGGGGCTGGCAGGGTGCTCGAGCAGCTGGGGAGGGTCCGGCACCCACCGGGTTGCCGCAGCCTCTGGCCTCTCGCCTGCACTGAGCACTGGGAGGTCACTGCTGAACTTGGTCTATCCTGTGCTTTAAGCCTTAATTTCATCATTTCAAGTGAAATGCTTATTTTCTTAAAAGAAAGATAAATTTCTGTTAAAAACCTAACTTGAGTGGAAGAGGAGGCAGGATGAGGAGGAGACAAAACTTACCAGAAGTTGTTTGTAGTGCATCCACCCTTCCTCCCCCCCCACACCACCACCAAAAACAAAGAAAAATCTAGTTTTGGAAAGGAAGAAACCTCCAGAGTGCTCGATACAAGTCATTTCCCATCAGAGGCTGCTAACCTTAGCTGTGGTTTGGCACTGGCATCAGCCTGACTGCTTGTATCCGATGAACCTCTCTGAGGATGATGGTGGGGCTTGGACCCTCTCCTCTCTGGGAGCTGCCTGTTGGGCACCAAGTGCCCCTTGTCGCGGGGTGTTTGTACCCTGCTGCCTCATCTGCTGCCTTCATAGTGCCTGTCCTGTCTTTTAGGGAATTTAAAAGCAGCCTTTAATGATTGTATTTCATTCCCAGAAAGGTCTCTGAGATTTCCCATAAGGAATGAATAAAACCCTGCGGCTGGGATGGGGTGCTGCCAGCATCTCTTTGGCAGTGCCGAGAGCCGCGTCCTCCCTTACCGTCCGCCGGTGACGGGTGAGGGTGGGACCAGGGTGCAATGACCCGTGGTGCAGGGCAGAGGGACGGATGGGAGGAAGCCTGTCTGCAGGGCTTGGCAGGTGACAGTCATGTGTCTGACAGATCATAAACACGCAGGGCTGGGTACGTGGACGGGCCAGGGGTGGTTTAGGGGAGGATGACAGGGTTATCTAGGGAGTGTCAGCTTGTCTGGGCTTGCAGGCCAGTTAGATACTGCCTTGTGGTGTGTGTATATAAATTCCCTCCTGAATCTTTCAGGGACGGCTCACGAAGCAGCCTGCCTGTGCTGCAGGAGTTGGCCACGCTGGTTGGAGGGCATTTGCCGTAGCTGAAGCAGATGTCCTCTCCTGCTGCACGCGTGTCTCCCTGCAGGAGACCGTTTCCTATTAAAGGTAGTGAAGGGGAAGCGCACCGTGTGGTGGAGGTATTTTTCGCTGTAGGATGGAGATCTTGGTTTATTTGGTGTCGGAGTGACAAAGTTGAGGCTTGAGAGAGGGAGGATGGAGCAGCAGAGCGTGCAGCCCCAGGACTGGCGAGGATGGTCCCTCTGAGTCAGTCCTGAACATGTGCCCCACGGTGCAGGGGGTGTGTTGTCCTGAGGGATGTCTTTGCAGCTCGTCACTAAAAATGACATGGCTTTCTGAGAGCCAGATGTGCTCACCATCAAGGCTTTTTAAGAAAGCTGCTCTGCATAGTTAAAAATCCCCTGCCACTGCAGACCGCTTGGTTTCTCTCCTGACATGCTGCCAAGTTGCACCTCAGCCAAAGATGAAACGGTCTTGTGCTGATACATTGCTTTGGCTGTTCTTTGTCATCTTCCAAGCACCTTCAAAAGGTGCTCGGGGGGAAGGTGGCAGGCGCAGCCCCACGTGCCTGTTTGTAAAACCCCGTGCTTGTGCCCAGAAAATCCCTGCCAGCACAGGGCAGGGCAGCGCAAGGCATTTCTGTGCGTGTGCACGTGTGCTCAGCTGACTTTCAAGGTTTTCCTGGTCTCCCTGCAACTAAAATCATCCACTCTGTGCCAAATCTTTACCCGGCTCTCCCCCGATGGTCCCTGCCAACCACCATCCCTGTTGGGGAGAGCTCGGTGGTCAGAGGACCCAAATGATGTGACGGCGCAGAAAGGAGGATGTGGGTACTGGAGGTGGGGGGGAGTGGGTGGCGATGCTGCCAGGGGACCGGCACGGACCTGTACCAGCCTCCGTTCTGCGCTCTGGCTTTCTCCCTTTGGCAGCTCCTGCTTAACTTAAGGTTGGAAGCAGCCCTACGCTGCCTTAAGGCTGCCAAAAAAGGAGGGTGGGGGTGGGTGTTTTAGGTCTGCTGCTTCTACAGCCCCCTCTGTTAACTCTTCGTTAGCATCTGCAGCCTGTTTCCGTCAGGTTTTTGGTTCATCCCTGCGATTGCTTGGCTGTGAGCATCGCTTGCCTGCAGGGCTGCACCATGGCCGGGCTGCCACTTGTGCTCTGCTGATGCTGCTCTCTTGCCCAAAAGTTTTTTGCAGGTATTAATTATGCCTGCCCCTGCCTGGTTTGTTGAACGATGTCTGGGTGATGAGAGTAAAGCGGAGGCTGGTGGAGGAAGTGCCTCTAGAAATCGCCAAGCAGAAATTGTGGGTGAATATCAATTGAAACTCTTATCAGCCTTGCCTGTGCTTTGCTAAGGTGCTAGAAAACAACTCAGCTTTTCCTCCAGCGGCTGTCCTGTATGTGTGGTTTCCTTTTCTGTGTATGTTCCGTGTTGCTGCAAGAGTTTACCCTTAATTTTGGATCCACAAAGAATTTCGTGTTCGGTAACTGTGGATTTCCCCGTGGGATTTTACAGTTGCAGCTCAGCAAGGGAAACCGTGCGTAACCATCGCAGGGACGGGACCCAGTGTGGTTTTTTTCCCTTTATCTTGAACAGGTTTCACATGTCTCCTTCCAGTGCCTCTCCTTGCCGTTTTGCACGTTGCCCTGCAGAGCACTGCTCCTTTCCCCAAAACGCTGATGTGAGGCTTGTTCTTCAGGGGTAAAGGGAATTTTTAAAAATTTATAATTTGTCATTTAAATGGAAACAGTTCTTGGAAGCCCTGAGCGTGCCCCGTGAGAAGCTGCAGGCTGAACTAAGTCACTGAGTCACAGCCTGTGAGCTCTTGAGCCGGGACGTGAGCCGGATGCGTTGGGACTGGCCTGTCTGCGGAGACCACTGGCTTCCTGGGACGCCTTTACTAGGAAAAGCCTGCAATGCTTACTTCCCCTGAACGTTTGAAAAATTGCAGTGCAATAGGTGGATTTGAGAGAGATAGGCGAGGAGTGAAGAAAAGGGGGGTAGGAATAAAGCCCACCCAAAGGGAGCAGCGGAGCGAGGCTGTGCCCTTCCTGCCGGCAGGCACGTGGGACCGGGGTGGTGAAACGCTGCTGACCTGTGGTCGTGTTGCCCGTGGAGCCCATGCCTTTCCCAGGCATGAATCAAAGCTGCCCTGTGGGTACTGGGCAAGTCTGCTGCAAAATGTGAGTTTTCCCCACGCGGAGCTGTTGCAGCCTCAGAGAAGAGCCCGTGGGAGGGGACCGCGGAGGGCGATGCTGGGCAGCGGGGCTGGCGACGGCTTTCAGCGTGCTGATGGTCCTACCTTTCATTGGGCGGGTATTTTTAAGTTTGCAGCATGGAGTTTGGGGGAACAAAGAAGAAATGTTTGTAGGGGACTTCTGCAAAATATGGAGCTTAGCAAGTACGTGGTGCTTGTCTTTATATGTAGATATTTATACGTATGTAGATATATCTATATACATATACACCTTATGTTGTAAGATAGATATATCTTATCTTACTTTACCCTCCTAAACTGGTGAGCAGCGGGACGTGGGACTCGTTCTGGGAATGTGGATGTAGTCTGTCATCTGGGACAGAAGAGCAGTGATGGGAGAGCAAGAGGCTTATGGCGTGAGTCAGAGCGGTGGTGTGGTTAATGCCAGGAACAGAGGCTGCAGGTCCGGCTCGCTGTGGCTGAGCTCTCCTGGGGGTTTCGGGAGCCAGCTCTCCCCTCACTACATCAGCCCTTTCTCATGGCCCCTGTTGCAAGCAGGTCATGGGGACCAAACGGGTCACCTGCCACCTCTCTTGACTTGGGAGCACTGTTAGTGCTTAAGACTGAGGCTTTTTGGTTGGCGCTGAGGTTTGAGTTCAATAACAGGAGATAAGGATGAGCGGTGGCCTGAGGGGAACTGGACAGTCTCTGTATTCCCTGGCTGCTCTCAGCCTGTGGTTTTCCTTTGTCTCATCCAAGCCTGGGGAGGCATCCCGGCTCCCCCTTCACCTCGTCATCAGGTGGATTTTTTGTCTCAGAAAAACTCAGTGGAGAAACCAGGGACTCCAGCTGGCTGTGTCTGCTTTGCACCAGCTCTCTGGTGTGATGAGCCCTTTGCATTTGAGTCTTCTGCTTGGTTCTCTGGAGTGGGGAGAGGACCAAGGAAGAGGGATGGCACTGAAGATGCACCAAAAAGAGCAAAGAATTGGTGTGGGACAGCAGGACTCGTAGGGGAGGAGTATGCTGCAGCACTCGCCTGCTGCTTTCCATGAGCCACTGGGTCAGCACCCTGCTCCAAAAGAAATAATCGAAGGTTTTCCTGCCTGAAGTCTCCAGGCCAGGGAAGCACCTGGGTTGGTCTCTTGTTTCTGCCTCTCTCCCGAAGCAGGCGGCTGTGGACACTGAGATCTTCCTTGGTTTTTTTTTTTTTTCCCCCATCCATAAATTCTGTTTTCAGAGCCAGTGTCTGCTCTGTCTAACATCATTTGCAGAGATGAAATCACTCTATCCCTGCCCAAAATAAATTGGAGAAAGGACAGTAGAAAGCTAATTTTAATTTTTTTAAAAGAATTGCATTAGAAGCAGAGGGGGAATACTTGCTCTCTTGCCAAGTTTACAGAGTTTTGGGGACACCTGGAAGTACCTGAATTGCACCAGTTTGGATAGAAGAAGAGTGTTGACTCTGGAGTTGAGTTACAACCAACAATTGACAAGTCAAATGACTCTGTTCCTTTCCTAGAAAGAAAAAAACCTAACTGTGTGCCCCTTGTCAAGCTGATCTATTCCAAAAACAGTTTGAGTTTTTTCTCCCATCAGGAAACTGTCACCAGCCAGTCACAACAATTCCATACATGTTTTATTTTTTCATGGCTTTGTCTATGGGCTGAGAAGTCAAAGGGAGGAGCGTTGCTCTGGGGAGGGCTGGGTACTGGCTGGCAGGGAGATGGGCACAGGTGATGGTGGTTCTGCCTCTTCCTTTTTCTCTGTGTTGTTGGTTTTTGGTGGTTTTTTTTTTTTTTTTGGTGTGCTCCTTGCTTCTCTCTAAGCACAGTCTCCTTTACCTTCTGACAACTAAGTCATCAGGGCTGGGATTGCTTCCAGACCTTTGTCTCATGGCAGCTTGCCAGCGTCTGCAGCCGAGTCGGTGCAGCCCGTGCCGGTCCCATGAGATGGCTCGTGGCTGCGGGTTTCGGGCTGGCCATGCACCCTGCAGGTGCCCAGCTCCATGGTTCCTGATGAGCAGTGGGTTGGGTTAATTACCCATTAATTACTTTCCCCACTGCCACCCAGCCTACCCTTGGTGTGTCCGTGTTGGCATTGCACTGCAGCTGAGCTTTGAGGAGGTGCAGCCTGTGCTGCTGTTTTTTTGGGGAGAAAATCCATTCGGAGTGATGGATGCAGAGGCGGCAGTCTCCAGCCATGTGGAGGATGCTTTGCCCGCACCCTGGCTCGGTGCCTGCTCCAAAGAGATGCCCCTGTGACTGTAACCACTTTCACACAGGGGTTTTCCACAAGCTCTGGTGCAAAGCAGCACGACTCTTGGCGTGTACACAGCGCGTCCTATAACGGCATAGTGCCAATGCCAACTGGCTCGTGCTTTTAAGCTTCCTAAAGGCAGTCTGGTCTCTGCTCGTGTGGATTTCTGCCTGTGTGCTCCATGGTCATAGGGCTGCAGGACAGCAAGCTGCCACCTGGGAACAAAACACAAAATCAAACATTTTTTCCAACCCTCGGGGTTATACAGGTAACCTAAAAATACAGCTGGAATGTAACTGGGCGGTGACATCCTCCCAGAGCTGCCGGCACAGCTCGCGGCAGCGTTATCTGGCCGGTGCACAGAGGCCGGGTGTGGCTCCGAGCCCCAGAGGTGGCAATGCGAATGCTGGCCTCTGGCTCTTGGTAGCTTCGGCTAACGTGCCCGTCCCCAAATCCCTCGCAGGGTACCAGGAGGTCGCACCCTTCACCTTTGCATCGGTCTCCCCCTCACCCAGGCCCGGTGGCACCATCAGTGTGACATCCCGCTCTGCCAGAGGAGACGAGCCCTGCGAGGTATCAGTGATGGCTCGTCCCCAAGCACTGTCCCAGGGGATGAGAAAGATGACCCTGTTCCCTTTCCGATTGGATTTGGTTCAAAGGCTTTGTTTAAAAATAGAGCTGCTGCAGAGTTTCTAGGCTGCAGGTCCCGTGCATGGCTCGGGCACGTGGGGCTTTCCCGTGGGACATGCACCTTGTACGTGGAAAGGCAAGTGCATTCCGGGCTTGGGGCAGTGTCTGCGCTACAGCCTTGGCCAGGGAAACTGCTGCAGTTCCTGGTCGGACAGCGAGGTGCCATGGGCATCAGGCACCATGGCATTGGGACGGCACGGCCAGCTGGTGCGTTGACTTTTCTCTGGTCAGAGGGAAAGTGGTATCCTGTGAAAATTGCCCCCCTCCCCTGGTTCGGCAGTGACTCCTCTTTCAGGGCAGGTGAAACTGTTAATTTTTTCCTCAACCCCAAACACACACCTATAAAAAGCTCCTTGCCAGCCCTAAATGGGGCATTCCTTTTTTGCCACTTGTGGCAAAGCGGCTCTTCCTGGTCCCCGGTGGCGATGGTGACCCAGCCTTAACCAAACCGGCCTTGGGAGATGCTGCCTCTCCACAGGGGAAGGGTGGGGAGAAGGGCCCAGCGTTGGCAGGGTGCTGTTTGAGCTCATTGCTATTTTTAAGGGTGTGCTCTTCCATGTATTCAAGCCAACCCACTGGCAGGAGGCTGCTGGGAGCGATGGGAGCATGGCCGCCATCCCACCGGACCCCCACCTTGTCCCTTGTTCTGTCCCAGTGAACCTGGACCTGCAGCAAGTGCCTTGACTTCTCCCCATCACAGTATTTGCTCCTCTGGCTTCCCTCACCAGTTACGGGGTGATGTCCCAGCCCAGAGGGGTGGGGAGGTTTCCTGAACACCAGTGATACACCTGGTGCCTTTCGTTCCTCTGGGATTACCTGTAACTTATAAAGAGCTGGATGATTAATGTCAAACGGTGTGCGTCTTTCAAGGCTGAGCAATTCCTACTGTGTTGGCAAACTTTTGAAAGAGCTGCCAATGGTGAGAATTGAAAGGATGCTTGGGTTTGGTTTTCTTTTTTTTTTTCTTTTTTTTTTTTTTTCCCAAGATGCTTTTGAGATGTTGGGAAGATCTGCTTTATACCACCCCTGCTCCTTGGGCACTGAAACCCAACAGGACTAATTCAAAGGAAATCATGTTTCCCATCCCACCTGCTGGGTTAGGGACTTTCTGCTCCAAAGCAGCACTGACTTTGTGGGTGTCTGTGAAGATCCTTGCAGTGTCTTATGTCTGGGTCAGGGAATTAGCTGGTAAGCCAGAGAGTTAATGACGGGAGGACAATGCAGCATCGTTCTCCCCAGGAGTGCCAGAGATGGGTGCCGGTGGCTGTCGGTGCTGTCTGCGATAGCAGCTCCTGCGTCACCATCCTTTATGTGCTGATGATCTGTGCCTGAAACTATACCCTGGGAGTGGAAATGTGCCTGAGAAAATAGCTTCTGCAGTCCTCCTGGGGCTTATATAAACACTATTTAAAATTAGAGTCACTCATTATGTTGGTATGTGCATTTACCTTGACCTCTGACTTTTCTGCCTGCAAATGTGCATGGCCTGGCATAGCCTACAAGTTAGGGAATAGCTCAGGAGCGAACCAGAGGCATATTTTCTATAATTAGTTTAAGGTAAAGAAGCTGGTACAGTATCTCCCTTCCAGGCTGACTGGGAAATTGAAAACAAAACTGCAGCCCATCAAAGCAGAGTCTGGCTTTGATCAGGAATGTCAGCGCTGGCTTCTGCTGGGCTGGTTTTGAGGGAAAGGGGAAGAGCAGCAATACTTTGCCATGGCTTTTCTTGCACGTGTTTGCAGAGAAATGAATGATTTTTCTTTTTTCCACACCTTCATCTCTTTCCCTTGCTATTTACCAGCCAAATCCATGCAACAATTTATATTTTGCCACCAGAGATGCCGTCTCGGTTGTCACCCTGGAATAGCTGCTAAGCTCTGTGCTGGTATTGTCATGGAACAATATTTCTACTATTTGTTGTGGTAATAGTTGTTAGTGGCAAAGCAATTAGCGTGTCACCTGCAGCACAAAGAAATGTGACCTCTTTTTCTCCCGGCACCCCCTTGGTGCCCGAAGCAGCGAGCGTGGGCTTCCCTCTGCTCTGGTGACTGGCTGGTGCTGGGTGGCAGCAGGGCTGTCCTCAAGCAAGGGTTGCTCCGGTGGGATGCCTGGGGAAGGGCGATGGAGGAGGCAGGAGCAGGCTCTGCCTCTCTGCCTGCAGACTGGCTTTGAATGATTTAATTTGTCGGAAGAAAACGTGTCCCACTGGGATGCACTGTAGCAATCCACTGCTTCAATGGCTCCCGGAGCTGGAGCTGGCTCCCCCCCAGTTTCCTGTTGACGTCATCTGCTATTCCGCTGCTGCAGTTTTTACAACTGTTGAGCTTTCAAGGGTAATCGGAGCTGAGACCGGCCAACCTCGGCAGCTGCCGATGAGGGAACGCAGTGCTACCTTCTCTGTCTGTCCCCGCTTGCCTTCGCTGCTGCTCCCAGCCTCACGGACCCCTGGGAGCTGGGGACGCCAGGCAAGGAAAGCTGCGTGAAGCCTGTGAGCTCTTCGGGCCATGCATTCCCACTGAAAATAATCATCGGTGCTTGCAAGAAGTGCTGTGTGCTGGATCCTGCAGGATTTTTTTCCCCTCCCTCCTCCAGTCCGCCCCCATCCCTCTCTTCTGCCAGGCGTGCCGACGCTGTTCTTCATTTCTGGGAAACCATGGACAAGAAGCAAGGTAGATGTTGCAATTTCCAAAACACGTGGTGAGGGAGAATGAAAGGCTGATTCTGGTGCTAAAAGGGGCCGTGTAACTTTTTTTTGGGTCAATCCATGCAGTTTCAGTCTTTCTACTTGCTTGGGTGGGAGGGTCAGCATTTGCAGCTGGGGATCTATTTTTAAAGCACTGGAAACTTGCATGTTTTGTGTAGGGTTGAAACACTGGCATCTTAATTGTAAGAAAAAAAAAAAATCTAGCATGGCTAAAGGAAAATATTCGGAGGGTAAAGCTAGCTGCTGGCTCTGGTTTTGGTTGCATTCCTGGGACGCAGGGTTTTCCAGCAGCTCTTGCGTGGTTCTCCCCTGCTAAAAAGCCTGTTGCATTGGAAAGGCGGGCACCCACGGTGGCCCCCGGCAGTCAGGAGCTCTGATTCAGTGCAGGCTGACAGGTTGTTTTGGGGCTGCAAGGGGCTTTTTCTGAAGCGCGCTTTTTTTTTTTCCCTTCCTCCTCGCTCGCTTTTTTGCAGAAGTGGCGCGCGAGGGGCAGCGATGACCCGCAGGAGCCCCTCTCTGCAGTGGGACCTCAGCGGCCGATGAGTGACGGCTTTCGGCAGGTTGAGAGCCCTTTTTTTCCACTTCCACAGATAGCTTTTTCCACTCTCAACAGTGGAAAATAGCATGAAGTGTGCCTGTGAGGAGCTGGCTCTCATGACCAAAGCAACCAAATTCCCCTCTGCTTTGCACCCAGCCTCTAATTTCTTTTTCTTTTTTTTTTTTCTTGATGCTTTTTTGTTCCAGCTTTTTCTTTGCAGCAGGGCTGGGATCCACCCTCCAGCCTTCTGCCCCATCCGTGGCATTTGACTCTCCTCCTCGGATTTAGGAGAACTGGGATGCATCTGAAACATTTTTCCCCAGTGCTAACAAAGTGGTGCGGCTCTGGAAGCAGCCTCCTGTTGCTGCAGCCGTCCCCAGGACTTCACCTGGGGCTGGAACCAGAGCCCTGGGGAGGCAGCGGAGAGGTTTAATTTCAAAGGTCGGTTCAGGCAAATAGTTTTATTTGCAGTTCTTTAGATTGTCCTGTTCATTTCTCTCCGCCCACGCCAATGGAGTGCGAAGGATAAACCTCCTGGGGAGAGGTGCAACTTAATAGGCCTGAAGTTGGTGGTGGCAAAGATGAGGATTCAGATACTGAATTAAGCAGTTCCAGGAAATGTCTGTGTCGGTTCTTAGCTGGTGGAGGTTATAGCATGAGAAAAAAAATGTTTGGCTTTTTTTTTTTTTTTTTCCCCTCTTTAGGAGGAAATGGTTCCTTTCTTAGCATAAAGGATGCAGTTACATGCCTGCAGCATCACGTGGGTTACAATCTTGTCCGCACCAGGAACTTCTGTCAGCTAATTTTCCCCTGCCTGGGTGCAAGGCACCGCACCGTGTGCCCCTGCGGCCGGCAGCCCCTCCTGCTGCCCGGAGCACTGCACTGGCAGCACCCAGCCGTCCTGCCAGCTCAGGGCTGGCGACAGAGCCCTGGGGCTCGCAGGGGTAACCGGGATGTGTCCCCAAATTGCCTTGTCCTGCTGCTGTCATTTTGCCCACATGGAGAGTTCTCTAGAGGGAAACTGTGTTGCTCTGTGCTTGCAGCCACCCCTCCTGCAAGAGCCCAGTGCCCTGGGAAACTAGGGTGTTTCCAGGATTTTTGGTGGCATAAAACGTTCCTCAGGTTATAGCAATTCCTCCTGCACCAACCCTACCAGGATCCCAAACATGGGAGAGAGAGTGCCGAGGCCTCGCTGGTGAGAAGGAGCTGACAGCAGCTGCCTGCGGGGGCTAAAAGCAAATGCTGCCCTGGGATGTACTCGGGACAGAAGGGCTTGAATTGCAAGGTCTTGTCATGCCCATCCCACTGCCTTTTTGTTCCTCCTGTCTTATTTTTCTTTCCCCTTCTCCCCCAGTCTTTCCTCCTCCCTCATTCGCCCTCTCATTCTCTGGGGGGCTGCAGAGGCTCAGGAAAGAGGTTATCTCCCGGGGGGTGATGCATCCAGCTCTGGGGCTTGCAGCAGGCAGCTCGGCAGCTTCCGGGCACTTGGGGGGCGATCGCTGGGCTGTGCAGTAGCGGGGAAGCGGTGCTGTGCCCCCACCTCCCACGTCGGGGCTCTGCCCGCACCGAGCAGGCTGTGCAGAACCTCAGGGCAGGACTGCTCATCTTTTTTTTTCTTTTTTTTTCTTTTTCCCTTTCTTCTTTTTTTTTCTTTTCTTTTTTTTTTTCCGGGCTGTACTCAAAGGGAAGTGGTGCCTGCCCACTCAACCTCTGCCTGGCCAGACCCATGCTGCCGCTGCTTGCAGCGAGAGAAGCTTGCAGCAAAAAGCAAGAGTTCAGACCAGCCTGCAGGGTGCTGGAAAGTTCGTGGCAAATTTTGGGAGAGCCATAATAGGCAAATCCAATCTCTGCTTCAGCTCCCCCAGCTGCAGGGCAGCATCGTGGCTGATCGTATTTCTGCAGGCATGGGCTGAGCTGGGTTTTCCAGCAGCGTAGGTGGCCCAGCCAGAGCCTGGGAGTGGTAGCAGAATACCTCCGGTTTAATCGGTGCTTTTTCAGGTTAGAGCTAGGAAATGCATTTTGGGGCTAGGTGTGACAGGATGGGAAGGGAATTGTCACTGACCCTGGTGGTACAATGCTGGGAAGTGAGCAACAGTGGTTTGGGGGTACAGGGGAGCGGGCTGATTTGCAGGACCCCCATTATAGCAGAGTTCATAGGGAATGACCGATGCACAGAAATATTAAATGACTATCCTGCATGATGCATGGAGTTTGTAATGGGTAATCTCCCCATCCCTCAGTGCCCCTCTAAGCCGCGCTTGCGAATCCTCCTGCCTGCAAGCTTGGGTTCCACTGAACAACGCGCCCCATTGATTCCTGACCCCGGGCTGGGTGCTCCCAGCTCCCTCTGGCCTGGCTCTTGCAGCCAGGGCTAAGGAAAGGCTGACGCCGCAGGCTGCGGGACGCCTGGCTCGGGGAGTGTGTGGACCCTGCTCCTGCCGCGTGAGTCACCGCGCCGCAGCCGGCGCTGCCAGGGGAGCTGGCGGCACAGAAGGCGCTTTGTGCTGGCTATGGGATTACTATGGCAATTGGGGAGAGGGAGACCAAACAGATGAAGCAAAATACCAGCCAGGATGGGGGGTGTGTGTGTGTGTTTCAGGGCTTCGTGTTGAGATCTGGCTGGTAACTGCCTGGGGGAGCTGTGTGCAAACCCTCTGTCTGCGTTTCAGAGCAGGTCATGGGGAAGAAATGCTCGGTGCAAGGCTCCCGGTCAGCAGTGAGCTAAATCCGTCCCCCTGGATGGGATGCATGGCCACAGCGAGCTCCTCAACTTGTCTGGGTGCAGGATTCTAGGGACCCTGGTTTTTAGGTTCTGTGGTCAACCCCCTATGCTCAGTAGCAAGAGGCTGGATGCAGGAAGGGGAGGCATTTCTGAACCTGTGGACAGCATCTTTCTTCTGGCTCTGTGTTTCGTTTGCTCCCATCCCAGCTCCCCAGGCATGCTGGGCTACTGATAGTCCTGCTTCCAGCCCTGCTGAGTGGGCGAGGGCAAAGGGAAACTGCAGGCTCACGAATTAGAAGCCATGATTGCAGTGACACAGTCAGGTCTCCAGAGATGGTTTCCAGCCAAGTGGGATCGGTTTGGTGTAGAGCGGCTCGCTGGCTGGTTTCATTGAGCTGGAAGTTCACGTCGCTCCTGTAGCTCACAGGAACTGTGCTGGTCCCAGACCTTACGGGCTGCCTCTGATGCAGGAAAGGTGGCAGATAAGATGGGGATATGGACTGATCTGTGCCGATGCCCTCATCGAGGAGGGATGCTGCTGGTCCCATAGTTGGGACCTTTGCAGTGTCTTGCAGACCAGCTTTCACCTGCAGCCTCAGCAAGGTTTGTGTTTGGAGAAGGACAGGACTGGAAAAGTGGGTTTCAGGCACCTGTCCTAGCTGAGGCATCTGGAGCTGGTGGGGGACAGGGATGGGGGCTGTGTGTGCTGGGAACATGCTGGACACGCATCGTCCTTCTGTCTCACTGCTGCTGTGGGAGCTCTCGATTGGTGCTGTGTCTCCTGCTGAAATCTCAGCTCCTTGCCTCACCCCTCCCTTTCCCAGCAGCCTTCGGAGTGCTGGACTTTGTCCGCACGCCTGTTCCCGGGAGCCAGGTAGGTGGGAGCTGTTTTGAAGGACTGTCCAAGTTCTTGCTGTGCCATCCGCTCCCAGCCCAGTGCCTGGAGCACATCTTGCTGTTCGTGCTTTTTAATGCATCTTCCAGGTCGGTGCAGCCAGAAGCACCTTTAGCTGCAAAGTGCAGCTGCCCCTTTGTCTCTCTTGGGGGAATCAGGACTTCGACACTCTCGGCTGTATCACTTCAGCCCCTAATGGTTTGTTTATTTTCCCAGTGAGCTGGGGTAGGTGGGTGAGCTGTTTGCTGATGGAGGAATGGCTGGAGCTTCATTGAGCAGCAGGGATTGTGTGACACTGCATGGAGCTGATTCTCAGCCCTGTGCATGTCTCCTCTGCCCGTCACTGCTCGCTGGCCCCCCGTGCTGGTTATCTCTTGTTCCTGTAGTTTCATCTGCAAATGTTTGGCTTGCCCTGGCCCTGCCTAAACCCCGTTTCCCTCTGCAGCAGTGGGGTATGTTATCTCAGTCCTGTTTGGAGTTGGGAAGGAGCAGGAAGAGCACGTCCTCTCACCAGTCACCCCTGATGTGGTCGTGCCTTGTCTGGCAGGGTCTCAGCCTCTGTGAGCCTGGGTTTGTGGCCAGTTTACTACTGACTGGAGTCAGCTCATCTCTGGTTTTGCCCTGGTTTCCCTTCGTTGGGTGCCTGGAGTGACTCTTGTTTTGCTTGAGGTCTGTGCCAGATCCAACCCATGCTGCAAAACGGGTCTGGCTCTTCCCAAGAAGTCTTGGGGGAATCGGGGGGCTGTGGGGCAAGGATGAGCTGGACAGGGAGCGTTTTCGGGAGCATCGCTGATGGCGTGGGGACCTCTTGTGGCTGGAGAAACGGGGATCGGCCTGGGCTGGGCTCTGGCAGCCCTTCTGCCTCCCTCTGCCTGTGCCGCAGCTGGGATTGCTCTCCCTGGGCTGTTCGTGGGACTGTGAGGGATGCGGGGTTGGTACCCAGCTCATCTGGAGGATGAAGGCTGAGCCGATGTCTTCTCTCTGTTTTTCAGATTCCAAAGGATCCTTGGAGCCGCATAAACCGGGTAAGTGCCCAGCAGAAATTGCAGCTTTAACCGATCTCCTGAACATCAGCAATTAAAATCCCCAAAGAGAGGGTACTGTTAATGGCCATGAACGGTAAACAACACTTTTGGGGTGTCTGAGGAGCACTGCAAGGTGGTGCTTGGCTGCAAGACTTGAAAAAATGGTCTCTGTGAGTGCACCCCTGGGTATTTCTGCAGGCAAGTGCTTGACAGGGACACTGAGACCCACTTGTGCTTCTGGCTCTTGCCTGAAATTTTGGGCAAATGGTCATGAGCGCTGTGACCTTCTTGTCATCTTGCCACAGCTGCACAGTGTAGGGGGCCCACACCCTGCCTCCTCTACCTGGTGGCTGGAGGAAGAAAAGTAAAAATGCTAGTTGTTCATGTGTGCATCTTTTCTTCCAGTGAAAAGCAAGAAGAAACGGGAGCTGAGGATAACATGTGTCCCCATCAAACAGCCTGTTGCCAACACAGCGTAAGTGTCTCTGTTGCCTAAAGCCAGACGGCAGTTCTCCAGAGCTGGATTCAACGCCGCGTCAGGGGAAATGGCCTGCGTAGACTTTACGGAATCAGGATAGTTAATTTTTTCTTTTAAGCTCTGGCTTGCAGGTGATAAGAAAGAATTATACATGTATGCAGATGTGGATGCACACACATACAAATGTGCCTGTTTGACTTGAAATGGCTGAAAGGCAAAGGCTGGGAGACTGCTGGCAGACTCTCTTCAGTCTTTCTGCAATGGCTATGCCGATGCCAAAGGGTAAAGACATGGTGGAGAGAGCAAATCTGCCTGAGTGAAAAAGAGAGGAAGGTTTTTAGTGCAGGGGAAGAGAGGGGTGGTGGCAGCTCGACCACAGCCGGAGCAGGGAGATGCTCTGCATGGCAGGGCATCCTCCCCCTGATCTGTGCATCAGGGCTAGTTTGAGTCATTTGCAGCTCCCCGCCTTGGTGCGAGGAGGGCATGGGTGTCTTGTGTTGTTGTGCTGCTCGGTGCCAGGGGCCAGTGCCCAGCAGTATCTCAGGGCACTGGAATTTCTCTCTACCCTGTTTGTTTTGTACGGCTGATGCTTGTTATGTTGTGGGGGAGAGCCCAGGGTAGCAGCACTTGATTTGACAAAGAGCAGACAGCTTAAATTCTTCTTCCATGGTGCTCTTCCAAAATGCCTTGTGCTGCATCTCCACTGCTGAGCCTTGTTTGCTCCAGAGACCCTTACTAGAGACCCTCTCAGCTCCAGGAGAGCAGTGAAATCCCTGAAGGGGAGATATCGCTACCTAAAACCCCAGACAGATAGGGCAGATCTGTCGGAGGGGAGTCAGGGCAACTCCCCCGTTACTGCTGTGCAGCCCTGCATGCACACGCTGAGCCCTGCGTGCAACAGCCACCTCCTTCCCCCACGGGTGCATCTGTCTCTGCTCCTATCAGTGTTTCAATGTGCCCTGGAGAAGGCGTCACGCGAGAGTTTGCGGGGTGCTTGCATACCCAGAGCGCTCCTGTAAAAGCTGGCGCAAGCCATCTGCAACTCCTTTTCCCTGCGCTTTTCAAGCTGCAGTGCAAATATTTGCGCAGTGCAAAGCTTTTGCTGTGAACCTGAAGTACTTCCTTGAAGCTGGAGCTTGCCGTATTGCTCTGATGGGAATTGGGAGGTTAAACCAGTTGGGCAATCTCCACTCTTAGAAGGTTCTGGGGGATGGGGAGAACAGAGAAGCAAGGCACGAGGGACAAAACACTCATGTTGGCTCTAAAAGTACCGTGCTGCCCATAATGGGAAGTGGGTAGTGATGAGGAAAAAAGCCATAAAGGAAGACTTTCGCCTGCATGGTGTTGTGCAAAGCATGATGGTGAAGTCCTGCCTGCTCTGCCTGCCGTGCTGCCTGAAACAGGCCTGTGAATGTACACAAATGACTCACGGGTGAGGAATTACCTGTTGTTCCCTCGGTGTGTGTTTCGGGCTACGTGGCTGTCCTGTTACAACACCTGCCTGTCAAAACATGACAGCTGAGCTGCTCTGCCACAGAAATGTCTCATCCCGTTGGTCTCGGTTCCTCGGGCTCCTGAGCAGGGATGGTTTTGTAGTCTGTTGGTTTGATACATGTCTCACCCAGCTGACTCTCTGGGGTTCTTGCTGGCTCCATGCAGTGAGTGCCTCGTGGGTGTGGGCTGAGGTGTTACTGGCAGGATTAAAGCATTGGTGAGTGTTTGGAGGGGACTGGTTCGAACCCATGACAACAAGGCACAGTGGAAAGCACTGGCTGAAAGTGCTCGAAGGAACGCGAAACCTGGCTCTGGCCAAGAGGGTTAACAAAGCTGGGCTTTCTCCTGACTCTCTCTCTTTTCTTGTAGGCCACCAAGGAACTTGGATTCCAGAGCATTCATTACCATTGGAGATAAAGTACGTGTCAATGTCATTTATTTTTTGCTTGTTTCCTGTTTTGTTTGCCCCCTTGTATTGGGGAGTTTTATGGATCATGCCTGACAACCTGTAAATCAGAGCTTGAGATTTCAGAGTGCCCCGTGAGGAGGACCGTGCCATTCTGGTGCAGCCTCATGGGATGCATCTTTGCAGGGATGAGATGTCCCACAGCAGGACCTTTCCCCTGTGGAGCAGTGGGGTGTCCGTGTGTACTTAGAGCAGTGACTGTTGGGGAGCTGAACATGTCGCCCTGCCTGCAAGAGAGTCTCTGAGCCCGTGCGCTCGCTGGCTGGTCTCTCCTGCCTGCGGGCAGTCCCTGCGAAGCAGGTGGGTGCCAAAGGCTGGGTGTGCAGTTTTGTCGCAGTGGGAGATCACAGTGGTCCCTTGTCAGCCCCACCAGCCACCTCTGTCTGAATGCACGGACCCAGCCCATCTGCCCTAAATCTGCGTGGCCTCACTGCGTTCTCTGACTGCCCCAAAGTCCTCTTTGTCCTGCTGACCCGCAGGGCTTTACTGCCCATGGCCCAGGAGAAGCTGGACACAAAGCTTCTCTCTGGCTCTCCAAAGCCTTTCCTTAGTGACCTGATGAAAAACACTGCTAGAAATAGCCACTGTCTCTCTTTTATTTCATTCTCTTGTTACGGGCTCTCCTGGGGCTGCAGAAGGCTGTTTGCAAATGAGCTAAAAATACCATGCATTGGATCAGCCCTATATCTAGCTGCTTACCTTCCAGGCTGGGAGGTGGCTCAGCTGATGGGATCTGGGCCCCTCGGCCTTGGTGCAAGGTTTTAGGTTTAGGGACAGGTAGGAGAGGAGAGGAAGCTTTGGTTGGGTCCAGGGAACAACCCCACTGCCTGTGTAATTTTCTGGCCATTGTTTTATGTATTAATAGCGTGGGGAGAGATGCTCTCTGTAACAGCCTGGGCATGGAGTGTGCAATGGGAGAGTGCTGTAGCTTGGGGAAAGCTCTCTAGACTCTCTTCCTTCCCTGCTCTGCGTGCACCAGTGTTTGCAGGAGGGGTCTAGTCCAGGTATTTTTGGAGTGATGCAATGTGGGATGGAGGAAGAGGGCTTGGGCAGAAGGCCAGCTTTGGGCTGTGGGGTTGGATGATGACCTTGGGTCCATTGGATCTGTGCAGGTGATGCCCTGCATCCCCACTGCTGGCTCAAACCCCCCAGGGCACAGAGTAAGGGATGCCGGGGAGGGGAGTGCCGGCTTTGTCAGTGCATGGCCTCTGTTGCTGGGCTGGGCTGGTTCCTGGAGTGTGCTGGGAACCGCCAGCTTCTGGGGGAAGCCTTAGGGTAAATGCCAGGAAAAAAACCCCAAACAATAACCTGGAACAACAGCAGAACACGTGTCCTGAAAAGCACCACCAGATCCTTCCTGGAGGCCCCCGCAGGAGCTGCGAGCCTGCACTGCTCCTCTGCCAGCTGCCCGGGGCGGCGGGGTGGGGGTTGGATGCGTCCCCATTAGTCCCACTCTCCTCGTTTCTGGATACACCGTCCTGCCCAGGAAAGGGCCGGCACCTTCCTGTGCTGGGCAGCGCATAGCTCAGTGCTGAGCTCAAGCACAGACCTCTCTTGCTCCCTGCCTCGGCCGCCTGCCAGGCACATCTGGCTCAAATAAACAGAGCCAGGGCTGGCGGGAAGGTCCGGCAGACCTAGTTGCTGCTGGCCGTGCCGTGGCCTGCACCGAGGGGAGCTTGCTGGCCAGGAGCCTGGCAGCCACATCTCCCAGCTTGGCTCCTTAACGCCAAAGGCTGTTTCCTCTCCGCTCTGGGCGTAGCTCACAGGCACAGTATCCGGCACTGTGCTGTGGATGTTTCCCACCCTCGCTGCCTTTGTGGCTACTGGGGCAATTTGGCATCCTGGTATTATATTTTTGTTCCCTGAGACTGGAGGAAAACTGGAGGCTGGATAAAGCCTGGCTAAAAGAAGGCTTGTGACTTATTAGGAGCGATGAACGCAGCGTCCAAAAATAGCCGATGTCTCACTCAAACAGTTTGTGCCCTGCCCAGCAGAGCAGGCAATTACAGGGTAACACGTCTTTAGGGAAACTTGTTCGTGGGTTGCGCAGGAGTTCGCTGGCTCCCGGCTGCGTGGGGCACTCGCTTGTCTGAGCACTGGCGATGGGTTTTTTTCCAGCTTGAAGTGAAACTCATGTAGTTGCACTTGCCTGAGCTGCTTCGTTGGTGCTAACTCATGTTTTACTTTGGCTGCTTTCTGATGGCAGGAGAAAGTATTGAAAGCAAGTAAAACCCATTTGAACTCCCCTATAATTAGGAATTGAGTTGCTGGGTTGCTGCGTGCACCATCCCATCTAAGGCTTTGCACAGGCGGAGGTGTTATTAGACACGTAGGTGTGTTTGTGAGTGATGGTCTCTTGGGGTGCGGGGCGAGGTGGGGGATCCCCAGCTGTGCACAGGGATTTGGAGCTGTGGCAGAGGCTCCTGATTGCTGCCCATGTTGGCACAGGGGCTGTTAAATCCTGCAAGTAGTTCAGCAACCGCAGAAATACCCTTGTGTGGGTAATCCCGAGCAGGCAGGGAGGCACCAACCTCTGGTGCCCTCTCCAGTGGCAGCGTGCCCTGGCTTAAAGTCCTGATCTCTAGCTGCAGAGGGGGAATTAAATGAGCCCTGGTGAGTACAGGGTGAGAAGGTTTAGGCTCTGATTCAAGAGAGCAAAAAAAATACCCATCTTTTCTAAGCATGGTGCCTCTGGTACATGTAGGAGCTGTTGGGGTCCTGTAGGTACTGTTGTTTGGAAGTGCTCTGCACAAACAAGCTGCAAGTGTTGGACCTGTGCTGATGTCCTTGGTTCTAAGCATGCCTGTGTCTGATTTTTGTCTCTCTTCTTAAAGAACTTTGAGGTGGAAGCTGATGACCTGGTGACAATTTCAGAGCTGGGCCGTGGGGCCTACGGCGTGGTGGAGAAAGTCCGGCACGCACAGAGCGGCACCATCATGGCCGTGAAGGTGAGGACAGCTACTTGCTGACGGACATGGAGGTCAGGACATGTAGCTCCAAGGGAGCAGAGAGACTGTGGTGAACTCTACCGGTCGCAGCACAACGGGAGGGGGCAGACTTGTCTCGGTTTGGCAGCCCCTGGTGTGGCTTGGCTGTTGGAGGGTCTGTGCTGATACTAGCTGGACACTGTGGGGTTGATCAGCAGGCTCTGAAAGCCAGGCTTGGTGCCTGGTTAGATAGTGCAAGGCTTGGATGTCAGAGTGTCTGTCCAGGCTGCTGGCCTGATCCTGCGTCCGCTGAAGCGCTTGCCAAGGGTTTGTCATTCATTAAGGTGCTGTCTGGGCATCTCCTGGGGTGCTGCTGGCTGCAAAATAAGCCCAAAACACTTGCCCTGGCCTCAGAACTGCAGGTCCTCTGAGTCAGCCTGAGTGATAATGGTGTTATCCCACCTACATCAAACCCTTCTTTCATATTTGTCTCAGAGGATTCGAGCGACTGTGAACACACAGGAGCAGAAGAGATTATTGATGGACTTGGACATCTCCATGAGGACAGTTGACTGCTTCTACACAGTCACCTTCTATGGAGCCCTCTTCCGTGAGGTACTGAGCTGGTGGATGGGTGGTGGGCTGCACAGCACCTGCAGCCCCTGCAATTGCGCTGGAGGCACTAAACTGTCCCAAACCACCTCTGCTTTCTTCAGCCCAGCTGGGCTGTTTGAGATGCTGCCATGACTTAAAGTCAAAGGCTTGCCTCCATCAGGCAGCGTTGAGCAGGTCCTGTTCCTCGCTTCCATGGCAAGTGCCCAACCATGTTGTCCGTGTCCTCGGCCAGCTTTGGGGTAGACCCTCAAAGGGAGCCGTCGCAGGTAGTTTTGGTGGTACCTGGACATCTGTACCCATCACTGTCTAGTGCAAAGCCTGTGTGCCTGTGGTGTGGCCAACAGCGGCTGTGCGGCAGGGACCTTGGCTTGCCCTGTGTGGAAGAGGCAGTATCTGTTTGTTCATCTGTCCCCACCTCTCCCTTCAGCTCTCGGGGATTTCCAGGGAATTCCCTCAACTGCTTTCTGTCCGCAGGGCGATGTGTGGATCTGCATGGAGCTCATGGACACCTCCCTAGATAAATTCTACAAGAAAGTACTGGAGAAGAAGAAAACCATCCCTGAAGACATTTTGGGGAAAATGGCTGTGTCTGTGAGTATTTCTTCGGTTCTTATGTGGTTTTTTTGTATCCCCTGAGCCTGTTGGACGTTTCTGTTCAAGCCCACAGCATGTGGAAATGGGTGGTGTGTTTGCAGTGGAAGGCTGGTGCTGTCTATGATTAACAGATGCTCTTTCATTGTGTTTGTTCCCAGATTGTACGAGCTCTGGAGCATCTGCACAGTAAACTGTCCGTAATCCATAGAGGTAGGTGCTGGATGGGGTTAGTGTGATGTGGCTGGAGATCTAGCCTTGGAGTAAGTTATGTCAGGACTCCTTCCTAGGAGATGTGTGGTGTGTGCCTCTGGGATGCCTACGGGGCGGGTCTAATGGTACTTGGGACCATGGTGGACAGATCTAGATGCCTGAGGTCTATTCCTGAGGTGTATCCTTCACACATCTGCTTGCATGATGATGTTCTCATCCTCCTTTCCAGATGAAGGGTTGAATATAATAACTGAATTCCTCACTACCTGTATTTTTATGGATGCTTCTAGCTCTCTTTGAGTACAGAGATGCATTGAAGGGAACTCTTGGGGACAAAATTCCCTAGCCTTTCTGGCTGGGTTTTTCTGCCAAGGTGAGGGCTGAAGGAGATCTTTCAAATCACAGATGGGAATTTTAACACTTGGGTTCTGTTTTTCATCCTGGTATAGTTACTTGTGTAGTTGTGGACAGATGATGATGGGCATGAGAGAAGCTGTCCTGAGAACTTGGTAGAGTTGAGCTTTTAAGGCTGTGTTGGGCACATAAATCTCTCCTAAGGAGCTGGGCATTAACTCATCAACATTTTGTTTCAACCTTTTGACTTGCCTCATTAAAGAGGAGGCCTGTTCTGCCTGGAGGGACGTGGCTATAGTTTTACTTGTGAACAACTTTTGCTGAAATAAGACTGGTGGGGTTTTGTCTCCCTTCCCTTGTGTTAGGGCCTGCCTGCTCCCCTCCCAGTTTCCCATATTGTCTCAGACTCTGTGATACCTCTGCAAAGGTCCAGTCTGTCCTCTCATGTTCTCTCTCTTAGATGTGAAACCTTCCAATGTGCTGATCAACAAGGAGGGACATGTGAAAATGTGTGATTTTGGGATCAGTGGCTACTTGGTGGACTCGGTTGCGAAGACCATGGATGCTGGCTGCAAACCCTACATGGCTGTAAGTGTGCTTGTGCGGGGCCGGAGCTGGCAGCCTTCGGCTGCCTTCAGCCTTTGCTTGAAGAGGCTGCTGCTTAGAAATCAGTCTTGGTTCACCTCTGTCCTGAGATAGAAGCCACTTCAGAGTGCTCTGGGCTTCCTGACTCAGCAGAGTCCTCCAAGGATGGGATTGCCCTCCCTGTAAGCCTTGCTGCATGTGTTAATCCCGCAGCAGACTCTTTCTCTGCTGCCTTCCATTTGCAGAAGGATAAAAGACTGGCTGGTGCTGGTTGTGGTGGTTGGAAGGGCTGCTCCTTGTTTGCTAGAAAATGCTGAGGCTTTTCTTGGCAGGATCATTTAACTTCATGCTTTCAAGTCAGTATGAATTTCCCTCTGTCATCTGTGGCATCTGTGTGCTCCTGGGGCAGGGATCGTGCTACAGGGATAGTACAAGTTTCACTCAGGAGCTGGAGGGGAGAGTTAATGTGGGTTGTGTGGAGCAATCAGTGCTAGATTTAACCTCAGACCCTGCCTCCATGGGGACATGAGCCAGGGGAATCCACCCAACCTGGGTTTTGAGCCAGAGATTTGCTCTGTGGGGTTTTCACTGGGAATACAAGGTAGAGTTGTAATATCTTCCATGTTGCTGTTACAGCCAGAAAGAATAAACCCTGAGCTGAACCAGAAGGGCTACAACGTGAAGTCGGATGTCTGGAGTCTGGGAATCACAATGGTAACACCAAGGGCTTGGACCGGCACCCTGCAGCCCTGGGGTTGGGATGGGGTCTGGACTGGTGGGGCTTTAACCCTGCCATGAGCGGTGGTAGCTGCTGGCTTCACCTCTGGGTGGATGCTGACCAAAAGGGGTTGAACTCTGAGCATGATAGCTTGGGGCATGAGATGAAGTACCCAGGGCACAGAGTGGTGCCGCTGCCCTGTGCGCACAGGGGTACCTCCCCCCAGGGCAAGGTAGCTGTGAGCCGGGGTTGCCACCACTGCTGCAGCTGTTGCCAAGTCGGCTGGCAAGCTTGCCAGGAGATAATCCGTCTTCTGCCCCTTCTCTTTGCTCCTCTCCCTTCTTGCATGTTCCTGCTGGATGCTGGGGGATACATAAAGGCCTGTTATCCCCAGGTGGTTCCCTTGTACCCCTCCACTTGGTTTCACAGAGCTACTTGTGCACATTGCCAGCTCCACATAGCTCCAGTTAGCTCAGAACTATGTTGGTGTGGATGGCAGACTCCCAGGGGGCAATATCTGGATGACAGTGGGCTTAGTTGGGCATTTAAGAGTCTGGTTTTTAATTGCTCTGTGGTTCCCCATGTGCTGGCTGGAGAGGTAGTCAGTGGAGCAGGGTTTGCTGTAGCTGGGTCACAGCCTTCTGCATGCACACCACCCCCTCGTGTTAGCAAAGCCTTGCAGGAGGATCGGGGCGAGTTAGCCTGCCCTTCTTCAGCGAGGGGTGCTGTGCATGGTTTGCAGCAAGTCCTGCCTGCAGGGTAGCTCAGAGCAGCCAACAGGAAGGGGAAATACTTTCGGTTCCAAAATCGCAGCTGCTTAGGATGGTTTATCTACCTCCTGCAAGAAACGGATCTTGCAGAAACCAGCTGAAATCTTCTGGTGCCAGAGGACAAAGGAAATCCCAGCTGTTGGAAGGGGATGCCGTCTGGGATCGCGTGTCTCTCTTTCCAGGAGACTGTCTTTCTGTGGGTAGATTATTTTCAGGAAATTTTAAACCTGTGCCCTGTTATCAGTGACTTGTTTTGGGCACCGCATCCTTACATTTGTGTGCACTGCGCAGATCTCTTGGCAAATATTCCCTCTTCCCCAGCTAGTTTTGTCCACCGTGCCAAACCCAAGCCCCTCTCCTTGGCGTCCCTATACCAGTGCGGAGCAGAGCTGGGCTGGCTGGCTGGCAATGTAATAAGCGCCGGCTTTCGTCCTGAGATGCAGGAAGTTGTGAGATGGGAGATTGCATGAATGATGAAACCTCTCAACCTTTCCAAAGCTGGATGGGAGAGGGGACCTTGCTGAAAGCCTGCCAGCCTGCAGCTGAACAGAGCCCTGACCTGTCTGACTGCCTCTAATGTCTTCCTCCTGGGCTGGCTTCCTGTTTTTTTAATTTTTTTTTTTATTTCTGAGAGGGTTTGATTGATTTCACACCAGCTGGTTTTAGGGCCATTGAGTTGCAGAGCTAATCCAGGGCTGGTGGCTTCATTCAGTTTTCCAGCAGCAGGAGCTGAGCTCCCCAGGCTGAGCCAGAGGCAGGCGGGGGTCCCTGGCTCTGCCCTGCATCCTTTCAGGTTTCTCATTCCTCCTGTTCCATCCCATCCTGTCCCACCTTGCCAGGCAGGTCTGGATGTTCTGCTGCCTGTCTTGAGATGGGAGCTCACCCTTGACATGAGGTGACTGCCCAAGAGCTGTGATGGGCTCTATCCTGCTTGAGTGGGTGACAGAGGAGAGGTAACTTGTCAGAAGGACCCGGTAATGGAGGTGGTTTGGCAAAGATCTTCCTAAGTGATGTTCTAGCACTTAGTTTTTCTTGGGTTTGTGGATTTTTTTTTTTGTGTGTGTGTCTAGCTCATACAGTACTAGTCTGAAGCCCAGAGGCTGGCTTGTGGGAGAGCAAAGCACTTTGGAAGCTGGTGCAGAGACGATGTGCTGTTATTATCTTTTTAAATAATCCCCTTTTACGTATCTTTGGCGGCTTCCTGTAAATGCATTAATATGCTGAGCCAGCCTCAAAGGAAGTATTTTTGGCCTCTGGGTCTTTGTATTTTAAAAAAAAAGAAAAAAAATTGGTATGACCCAAATTGGAAATGGTTTGTAAGGAAAGAGGTTTTTCATTTTGAATCCAAGCTGGCTGCAGAGGCTGAGGTAGGCAGGCTGCGTGGAGTTGCGCTCATCCTGGTGTCTCATGTCAGCCTGTCTCCATCCTCAGATCGAACTGGCCATTCTTCGCTTCCCATACGAGTCCTGGGGGACCCCCTTCCAACAGCTCAAGCAAGTGGTGGAGGAGCCTTCGCCCCAGCTGCCCACCGATCGCTTCTCCAAGGAGTTTGTGGACTTCACGGCGCAGTGGTGAGTCTCCATCAGGGACTGGTGGCTTCTCCCAGCTTGGCTGAAGAGGAGCCCTGATCCGTGAGGATTGGAGCAAAGTGCGGGGCTGGGTTTGTTATCCTTTTGGAGCCCGTTTCCCTCCACCTCACCGTACCAAGGCTGGTGCTCAGCCACGTTAGGAAGCGCTGCCCTAACTGGTTTTGCTCTCAGCTTGACTCACCCAGGCTGGTTGGAAGGCACGGAGGTTTCTTTTCCCCTTTTGCCATCATTGCTGCTGAAATTTTGGTGGTTTCTGGCAAAGCGGCAATGAAACGAGAACAAACCCCTGGCAGCGTCTGGGTGCCACTGGGTGAAAGCTGATTTGTGGTTTTGTGGGTACTGTGTAGAGTAGCTGCTCCCCTCGGGGTGTCCCTTTGCTCCGTGGGTGCTGCTTGGAGCTGCCAGGCAGGGGTGAGCCCACCGAGGCTGGAACGAGCCTTGACATGATCTGCCCACCCTATAGATGGTGGGAAACCATCTCCTCTCCTCCGTGTTTGTTCTGGTCTGTGCGGGGCAGACCGCGGTGAGCTGCTTGGCTTGTGCTTTTTGTGGCAAAACACCATGAGTTGGCCTTTCCCAGTTACCTGCCTGGCCGCTTTGCTGGTGGTTCAAACCTGCTTGGCCAAGGAGGGAGAGGAGTGGGTGCTGCCCATAAGAAGGATGTTATGTTGCTTGGAAAGGGGAGATCCCTTGTGATAGACCATATACAGCCAAAAAAAAAAAAATCCTACAGCCTTTCTCTCCCATTCTTTTGTCTCCTAGCTTAAGGAAGAACCCCGCTGAGCGAATGAACTATTTAGAACTTATGGTAAGTACAAACCATTTCTGCTGGTCTTTATCGTAACGCGTTTCAAAAGTTGAATGAATGGTCCAGCAGGTCCTAGGGAAATGGGACAACAGGATGTGTGGGTGATTTTTCAGGCACAGAGCGGGATGGGTGTAGTGTGTCTAAGGTGGAAGGGTGTGTTGTTTTCATGGGTGTTAAGGTCAGGGTTTCTAGGTGTTTTCTCCCTCTCTCCTATCTGCTCTTGGCAAGTTTAGACCTCAGATGATGGTAGTGTGGCTGCCAAGGTGGGCTGTCCCGCTGGAGTTGAACCTAGAAACGCTTGAAAGCGTTAGTTAATCTTTAAGCTAAAGGATGGTGTTCGTGGGAGCCTGGGGAGGAGGTTGGTGTCCACCTCTTTCCATAGCACCTTGCCAGCTTCGTGACATCCCCCAGGGACTGCTGTTGGGCTTGTCTGTCCTTGGGTGTCAGCTGATGTTGTCTTTGGTCTCATTGGCAGGAACACCCTTTCTTTACCTTGCACGACACCAAAGAGACTGACATGGCCTCCTTCGTGACAGAGATTCTCGGGGAAGACTCCTAACTCAAATCTCACGGCTTCGTGCAGTCCCCTCCATCCCGGCTTCCCCGCAGAAGAGCGAATGAGGACTCGACTTAATGGTGGTTTGCACAAATCGCACTTCCCCAACCCGTGGGCATCTCTGGCACCATCCGGCCTCGCAATCTCTTTTCTCTTTGCCCTGTAAACAAAATCCTGCAGGATGAGCCTTTTGAAGCCAGCACCTTTCCAACTAAGCCATGGAGACCAAAGGCTCAGGAGTTCCCTGCTGACACCAGCGTCTCCCTCCCGAGGAGAGGACCGTACCCGTGGCACCTGAGCAGGGCCAGGGCAGAGGGTGCCAGAGGGCATCTCCGCTCCCCAGGAGCCTGGTGCACAGCGCAGGGGGGTTGTGTTTCTTTGCTGCCTGAGAAAGGCAGAGAGAAAAAAATGCTGCTGCGCTTGCCCCACTCTTCTCCCCTGCCTGCCCAAAGCCCCTTCCCCAGGGTCTGGTCTCGCTCGCCTTCACTTTGTGCCTGGCACTCTTGCCCCCAGGAGCCTGCACAGCTTTTTAGGGGGCTGTGGGGCTCCCTGGACACGCCGCTGTTCACACCAGAGGCTGTTTTAATGCCTGGCTTGACATCTTAATGACCTTTCGAGGCAGCGCTAGACCGGGCATCCACCTCCCTCAATTGGTACACTGTTCCCTTGTGGGGGGAAAAAAGGCATTTTTCAATGAGCCCACCTTCATGCGAGCTGCAACCCACGCTCTCCCCACACCTGCCAACGGGACTTCATCCAGCACACACATCTCCCTTCCCCACACGAGCACGGGGTGACACGGGGAGAGAAGCAGGTCCCGGGTGCTGCCGCTTTCCCCTCCGGCCCTGGGCTGGGAGGACACATCCCTCCTCTGGGCATCTGATGCCTTTTGCAGCCCCTGCTTCCACCTGCCCTGGCTCCTGGAGAAGACGTTGCTCTATCTCCTTTCCAACCTGGAGCTCATGTAAGACCTCGCACTGTGACGCCCACTCATTTCGGAGGCCGTACTTGTACCCCTCGTGTCCCAAACTGCCTTCGAACCTTCCAGCTGCCTGCCGAGGTGTCAGCCAAGATCGAAACCCCAGTGACTCCCACGGGGGCTGCTGACAGTTGTACATTTTATGTCTATATATAATGGACTTTGTAACATGTTTCCTAGTTTTAATCTAACTTACTATAAATTAAAGCCCTTCTGTGTGGGAGGAGGGAGGAGCAGTTCCTTCTCCGCTAACAAATCCACTGTGAAAACCTGATGTGTTTCCCCACTCTCCCAGCCTGAGCACTCTGCAAGGAGCTACGGGAGCAAAAGGGATTTCTGTCTTCTACTGTAATGATCATGGGATAAACGCACCGGCTGTGGATTTTGTTGTTTTTTTAATAGATTGAGTTTTCAGAGGGATTTTTTTCTCTTTTCTAATATATATTTGTGTGTGTATGTGTGTGCGCAATATATATTATATATTTTTAAATCAATGATGAATGTGTGAATGTCTGTGTGGTCAGATTTGGTGAAAAGGCTAACATTTTTCTGGCTAAATTTGGGGTGGTGGGGAAGGGGCCAATAGAAAACACCCTTTTTAAAAGAAATATATCTTTTTTTAACTGAATCTTTTAAAAAAATGTTTTTCCTGAAATTCATGCCCCAGAGGTCTGGATTACAAGGTGCATTTCCAGTGCTCTGGGTCCCCCACCCGCTGAAGAATGAAGTCCCTGTGACTTTGTTGCTCCCCGCTCCTGCAGCCCCGGGGTTTGAAGCGGCGCTGGGGACACCCCGTGCCTGGGGACAGGGCTGCTTCGCACCGTCAGTTCCTACAAGCTGCTCCTGCGGGGGGAAGCTGCTTCAGGGCAAATGGGTTTCAGTCCTTCGTGCCCCCGTGTTGGGGCATCATGCAGCAGTGCTTCCCCCCATCACCGCTCTGATCCCCTTCCCTGGGTCGACAAACCCCGAGAGAACCAGCCCAGGCTGAGCTGGACAAACCCTGTTCAGCTTGTTTGACCCTGACCCCCCACCCCACCTCTTTATGCAAAATCAGAAAGTGATTGATGTTCTCCACCTCTCCCTCCTCTGTCCCGCTCTGCCTCTGCAAACCACCCCGACGCTCTCCGGGAGCACCCACACCCTTACCTGCTTGGTCTCACAGCTTTGCAGCTGAGATGTACAATTGTATTATTTTTTTTCATAGTTGGTTACTTTGGATTGATTTTTGTTTTGATGTTGAGCTCTGTTTTTTCCCTTCTCTCCTTGTTTCAACCCCTTTCCCTTTCCTGTATCTCACCCTTTTTTGGTGCATTGGGGAATGGTGATTTTTAAGTTTTTTGCATGTTGGGTTTTTTTTAAGGGGTTTTTTTTTTTTTTTTTGGCTGCATTTCTCCTCCTGGAGAAAGTCCTGATTCCTGTATTTTGGGGAAAGAGAGCATCTGCCCTTTCAAACACTGGGGAGATGCCTTCAGGGTGGGCTTGGGACCCCATGGATGAAGCAAGGCTTTGCTGAAGAGGCAAACACACCTTCGAATGCCATCTGCTCTGCTTTGTTCCGTGCGAGTTTTACCTGTGTGTCCCTCTTCACATCCGAGGCTTTCCTGTCCTGCTGTGTCCCTCCTGCCACGGTGGGAACGGCAGCCCTGGGGGGATCCAGCTTGGCTTTAAGGTGGACGAGGATTTTGACTCGCATCAGAAGACCCTCTAGCCTTGTATTTTTGAGAACGGTCTGTACCCACTAAACCCAGTCATTGTTTTCAATAAAATTCACCCTCAAACCTGCCTCTTGTTGCCTCTTTTGTTGCTGTTTGAGCATCGGTGGTGTTCTGTTCGGGCTCCTGAGTGCGCCGGGGATGATGGGTGGGGGGCAGCCCAGGAGGGGTCCTGCTACTAGTGTGCTTTCTCCTCCTACCGTGGGTAACACTGGTCCCGATCCGGGGCTTGTAGGAGCTGGGACCCCCAGAGCAGCACCCCGGGGCCCCCCCCCCCCCCCCAGAGCGGTGCCAGGGACCCCCCGGCCTTTGCTTCCCCCGGGCCGGGCAGGAGGAGGGGTGCCGCTTGGGGGGGTGGGCTGCCGGGGGCAGGAGGGCAGCGGGGTGCTGGCCCCGGGGGGGTCCCGAGGGTGGCAGGGGCTGCCCGCGGCCGCGAGGGGGAGGCACCGCCCGGCCCGCGGGGATGCGCCTCGGCCGGCGGCGGGACCCGGCGGGGTTCGCCCCCTCCCCGCACCCCTCCAACCTGCTGGCCCCCCCCCCCGCCGAGCACCCTCCAGCCGTCTCTCGGGGGTGCGTGGCGGGGATTAGGGCCGGGGGGGTCCGCCCGGGCATCGTCCCCACGGGCGGCGGAGCCGCCGGTTTAGCGCTGTGGGGGTACGCGTGTTGTTTCACCCCCCCCCCCCCCCCGCAATGGGACGGGGGGAAGGGGAACGGCTCCCTCCCCACGCGTTTTCCCTGTCACCCCCTGCCAGGCAGGATCAGGCCGGGGACACCGGGTCCCTGGAGCACGGGGAACTCGGGGGTGCTGCCCCTGCCCGGAGACGGGACCGCGGGGTGTGAGCGATGCTGTGGGGGAGCGGGGACCTCGGCAAAACCCACCGGCCCACCCGCGCGGCGTGGGGACGGGGGCCTCCGTCCCAATTACCGACTTAATAGCTACATCGAGACACATTAAAAATACATCAGTGCCTCCGAGGAAAGAACTTCAGGGGAAGCGGAAAATTCATCACTTTGAGTTCCCTTATTAGGAGAAACGGTGGGTTTTCCCCTCATTTGTCTCAAATACAGGCAAAAAGAGGTTATTTCTGTCTGTTGACTTCCCCGTGGGTCTTCCAGGAGGTGTAAACAAGCAGTGCACAAACCTGGGTGAGGAGGACACAGCTCTTGCTGCAGAGAAGGGAAAACTCATCACATCCAACACGGGGACCGTCGGGGCTGCAGCAGCGCAGCCCTCCTGAATTTAAGTGCCAGCAGCTTTCTCTGCCCTTTGCTGAGCAGCATGTTGGGAACACGGTCTCTCTAAGAGGGCAGACCCCCAAATGCGCTCTCCCAGTACAGCGTGGGTGCTTGTACTGGTCATACCGGTCCTTCGCAGGGCTGGCAGGTCTCTCCAGGAGCTGCTGAGCTGGAGCTCACGCCGTTCCTGAAGAGCCATTTGTGGAGGAGGGCTGGCTAATAGCATTAGCAGGAGGTGTGATGATGCAGCCAGTTTTCTGGGGCCGTGGGTTATTTATTTTGCTTATTTTTTTCTTCTTTTTCTGAAGGTGGCTGAGACTGTATCTAGGGCGGGTTGTTTTTTTTTTTTTCTTTTTTTGGTTCAGGTGGCCTGTGGGCACCTTCTAGATCGATAGCGTAAATTAAAGAGTTCACGCAGGCCATTGGTTTGTACGAGATGTGTTCAATCCTCCCCTAATAGATGTCTCGCCCAGAAACTTCCAACGCTCCTGCTCTTGTAGCACCTAAGTGCTAATGAGCTGAAGCTGCAGAATACCAATGAGACCTCAGGAATATGGATCAGCCTTTCCAGGCCCAGCCAGGCTAGTCAGAGGCTTTAAAATCAGTTCAGCTGGCACCTGGAGGGACTAATGCAGCCCTTGAGAGAGGGAAGGGGTTAAGTGAGGTGCACTTGGGTGGAGAAGGTGTTTGCTGCCCATGGCGAGATGCTGTAGATGTCTCCCAGCACTTCTCTTGAAGCAGAAGGGTAGGTGGCTTGTTTTGGGGTGAGGAGAGCTCAAGCCCTGGTTTAACTGTGGGTGTCCAGGTACTTTGGTGCCCTCTTTTTTTTATCCAGTAATTGCTCATCCCTGGATATGAGTTTCTAAGCTTTGTTCTAACTACTGGCTCAGCTAAAGCATCTCGAAGCCTTTTCTGTCCATCCTAGCAGTCTGGTTTGCAAATCCAGGCTGTGTGTGTGTGTATTTTTGGAGTGAGCCATGGGACCGGTCCACACGTAGCTGCTTTGCTGCTGCATTCCCCTGGGACTTGCAGCAGGACCTATGGCAATGCCCTATTGATGTGGTGCTGGAAAACTGGGGTGATTTTCTGCTGCCTTCAGCCAGAATTCCAAAGTAGGGTGGAAACTCCCACCTTGCCCAGCAAATGTGGACCTCCTGGCTTCCCTCTCAGCTTCAAATTCCTGTGGATTTTTCAGAGGTGGGAATGCTGGGGGGGGGAAACGTGGGAGTGGGAGAAGGAAGCCTTAGCAGTGCAAAGCCTGAAAATACCGAAGGTTGAAGTGAATGCTTGGGGGGGGGAAAGGGGGGACAGGCTGAGGAGGTCACCTCCTACGCAGGGAGCCCCGGTCCTCCAGCAGGTTTGCCTGGATGCTTTCCAGCCCCCGTGAGTGGTGGCTCTGGCCCTTCACACGCTGCGTTAACCTTTCTCGAAATACCAAGCGGTGCTGGAACAGGCTGTTTATTTCCAGACGCTGGAAGCGATGGCGAGTGCTGCAGGCACGTGGGCAGAGGGCTGCGGAGAAGCCTGGCGAGCCAGGGTGGCTTTTGCACTTGATTTACATCTCGGAGCAGCTTGGAGTGGAGGAGACAGGAACCTCGATGAACCAAAGCAGTTATCTTGATATCAGCTGTGTTTTCCTTGGTGTCATTCACTGCTCAGGGTCGCTTATGTCTCTTCTAGAGTGATATGCTCTCTTCTTCTTCTCATGGAAGCTGAGATTTCATAAAATCCAAGGTTTCAGACAAAAGCTCCAGCTTGGGTCTGAAGCTGCCCCGAATGCCATGAAGCGTGCGTGGCCTCTCTGAGCATCACTGCTCCGGCTCAGTAAGGCAATTAGTTAAATATTTCCTAGGTCATCTCGACCCTCTGCAAAGGCCCTGCAGAATAGCACCACTCGCAACAGGTCCCGTTCCGTGTCTGCAACGAGAAGCTGTTGCAGGTTGAGCTTGAGGGTACCCCAGGATGTGACCTTGCAACGGAGACCGTGCCTGGTGAGCCCTTCCTGGTGGCAGGAGGCATTTAGCTGGCGTGCAGCTGCCCCCACCGCCATGCCCAGCCCTGGGAACGGGAGCCCCAGCGATGCTCTTTGCCTCCCCCCTTCGCAGGGCTCGTAATCGCTGTGTAAATACACAGCAGCTGCCGTGTGAATCCGGCGCTGCCTCACCTGAATTGATACAGGCTGGTTGGTGCTGTGCAGCTCCGGGGACAGGGAGTGACTTGGCAAAGCTGGGCCAGAGCGATGGGCAATGTTGTTGGGTGCAATTTTGGGAGCCTGGGGTAAGCCAGGAGGGTGCAGAGGTGCTGGTGGTTCCCAGGGCTCTGCCAGCGCGAGGTGTTGGGGTGGGAGAAGCCCTTCTCTGGGAGCAGTACCTCCAGGTTGTCTTCCCACCCCACTGGGGTTTTTTTTTAGGGTTGTTGGGGTTTTTTTGAGACTTATGCTGTGGTTATCATGTGCTAGGGTCTGTTGCTTTGCTCCATGCCTCACCTGGGGGCTCAACAAGGGACTGTTGCTGCGAACCAGGGCCAGGACCACGTGCCATGAGGACTCTCCTGCTTTGCCAGCCTGGCAAACCTTTGCCATAATGTGGAGCCGAATCGCCAGGGGTTTGGGTTTGATGTAGGCTGGAGTGCCTGCTTGCTCCACGTTCGGTGACCCTGGCTGGAGGTCTGGGGGACCTCAGTGAACATTCAAAGGTTGTTTTTGTGAGTGTGGAGCAGTCTCCATGACCTGCATGTGTGGGGTACCTCCCCTGGGGAGGAGGCTGTGCCACGGGGCCATGGTGAGGGTCTCCACTCCCAAGCTGAGCCCCATTGGCAGCAGGACGTGTCCTTTCTCATTGTCCCGCCTCACCCTGAGTTTCTTTAATTACGGCTTTGGGAGGGATCTTCCCCTTTATTCCCCCAAATCTTCTCCTTAATTAAAATCCTCGATCTGGGCCAGTGGGTAGCAGCTGTTGCCTCTTTGCTGCGTGCTTGGGTGTGTTGCAAGCTGCTAACCTGATTGCTGGCCACGCAGGGGTGGGGGACGGTGCGGGGATGCAGAGGTGGGGGGCACTGGCATCGTCACTGCCCCACCTGCCTTCTCCAGGTATCCTGAGGTGATGCTGAGTGGAGCTGGCTGTGATGACCAACCTTGCCGTGCCCATGGGAGGGCTGAAAGCATCTGAGGTGTGGGTGGGAACCGAGCACGCAGTCCCTTTGCGCCATGGAGACCCTTCCTGCGGGGGTGCGAATGGCAGGAGTACCGGCACCCTGGGAAGTGGGCACCAGACCCAAACCCAGCATTTTGGGTTTGCCCAGCTCCTGGTCTGGAGAAGGGCTGAAAGTGGGTGAAGGTCATTGGGGAAACCGGGGCTGGGATTATCCTTCGAGCTCACTTTGCCCCCTGGGATGTGTCCAGCCAGGGTCAGTTATTTCTCATTCCTCCTTTCACTCACACACTCACACGTTGAGGGGAAGCACGTAGAGAGCCAGCTGCAGCACTGCAGGATCCGAATCCAGCGCTGGCACCTCGCAGGGCCCCTGGGACACCCCTGCCACCCCTGTGTCCCCAGCCTCGCTGCAGCTCGGGGCCATTCCCTGGCACAATCTCTGCAGCTTCACTATGTTTTCTTCCAGAAACAGCCTGAAGTGGTGACTTTATTCCTCCCTGCCTGCCTGGGGCTGGTGTTTCTGCAGCAATCCATCATCAAAGCAACAGGGAAGTGTCAGGAACAATTAGTGAACTGGTGGTGTTAACTTTATCAGAGACAGTACGTCTCTTTTTAATGAAACTTGGGGGGGGGGGGGGGGAAGAGTGCTGACAACAGATGTATTATTTCACCTCCAATTTACTGGTGCATGCATTTTTCATTCATGGAAGTGGCTGATATGCAGATTTATTCAGAGCAGAGCAGGTTCAGCCCTCGATGGATCAATTCTTGCAGCACACTTAGGAGAAAGGTACCTGGCTGAGCACACGGCTGTGCAAGGCAGTTCCCAAAGCCAGCCCCAAATTTTGTGTCCAAGATGGGCCAAAAAGCCAATTGTTGTCTTTCCCCCGAAGCCATGCTCTTCAGCCCTGATTCTGTTCCTGTTTTGGACCAGGAGAGATTTCCACTGACCTTTGTGGCTCGTGTCTCCCATGTACTTCACATGGGGTAGCCTGGGTTGACTTCTGGCCTTCTTCCAGCTCCGCTTTGTTAGCAGCCAATGCTTGGTGCAGCCTGGGATGGCTTCACCTCCCCCCTGTTTTGGAGGAACACATCCAGCCACAGACAGTGGAGACTGGATTAATATTATGGCCATATTAAGGTGGCTTCTTCAGGAGACCCTTCTTTCCTCTGTCAGATGGATTCTGGCTACTTGGTCATCATCAGTATCCCGTGAACCTCAACGTCAAGGCCAGGTGTCTCTTACTGGTCATCGGAGGAGTTTGGCCTCTAGATGTGCCTGAAGCTCTTCTCCCTCCATATGCAGCATGTGGTGGTTTGTGATTTGGGAGAGTCAGCTCCCCTGTGGTGGTGGGGCAGGACACCTTCTTGAAGCCAAGGACAGTTTCAGCTCCTTGCACTGATGAAACTGAATCAAAGAAAAATATTGGAGTCTTTTTTCCCCTCTCATTAGGAATGGAAGATGGGAATCTTCTCTCTTCTAGGTACTATACAACTAGCATGAATTATTTAGGACAAAGCATCTCTCCAATAAATAATTTTATGTGGGGAGATTAAATCTGGTTTTATTTTTTTTAATACAATGACAAAAGCAATTTCTCTCTCATAAGTCCTCATATTTCACACAGAAAAGAGATTCCAGGCATCCATTTCTGTATTGATCAGCAAATAGGTCCTTGTATAGATTTAGTTCACCCAACCTTGTTTAATTTTGGATTCATTGATTCAATGCAAAGATCTAGATGAAAAGCAAGTGGGCTGTTTCCAGTGCTGGTGATGCTATTTTTAAATAAATCTAGTGCATGCTAAAATAAATATGCAAAGCATTTTGTAAGTCCGTATATGGGTGGGGAAGAGGAGACCAGATGTACTAAAATATTTAACAAACTTTTTCTTGATTTCTTGAAAGGCATGTTTTATTTAGTAAACACTAGTGAAATTTAATCTGATCCAATATTTGCGCCGCCGGGCTGTCCCACACCCATCGCCCAGTGTGAGCAGGTACGCGGGACCTTGAAGGAACAGTCTGCGCGGTGACATTGGTGCCACATTTAAATGCAAAGCTCATTAACCGTGTCTGGGATTTTTTGTTTGTTTCTTTCTTTTTTTGTTTTCACGTTCGTTACAAGAGCAAGAGATGAAATACCCATCTAGAATTCCCTTTCATCTCCAGGCATGTGGGGTTTGTTTTTTTTTTTTTCTTTCTCTCCGTTGCTCATATGACAAAATTTCTCCTTCAGAATTTTATTTGATTTCAAAAGATGAGAAAGAATTAAAAGCATCTCTGGGAGACTGGGCTCACCTTACTCTATCCGGGATCCTCCAGAAGGCGGATGTGTGAAGTGGCAGAGGCTCCTGGCCCCAAGGGATGGAGTTCATCCTGGGGCCAGAGCTGCGTCCCAGCTTTTCCTTCTCACCCTGCAAATCTCAGCCCGCTTTCCTGGGGCACGGTGTCACACTCGGAGTGTACGTGCCTGTCTCTTCGAAAACCTCAGCTTTCAATCCAATCAAATTTAATTGAACTGTGGTTTTGATCACGTCTGACGGCAGCAGAGATCTCGCTGATAATCAGATTCCCATGGGTGACACGGAGATGGGGCTGGTGGAGGGGGGTGGTGAGATGAGGGCTTGTGTTGCTGGTGCTGATGCTGCTTGGTCCTTACGAGACACCAGAGAAGCTACCCAGGAGCCAAGCTCCATCCATCCTGGGATCAGATCATGTTTTGGGGCTCAGTGAATTTATTGCATGTCTCAGTGGGGACTTAACTAGACAGGGTGTGTTGCTTCTGGTCAAAAAAAGCCAACTTACTTGGGGTGGCTCTATCTTGTTGCAGCTGGGGGCTGTTGGGGAGCACCTCCAGCGTCCCCCGCTGCTGGTGCTCCAGCACACGCGGTACCCAGCTTGGCTTCATCCTGACCTGGCTGGTGCCTGGATGTGGGCTCAGCTCTCTGCCTCCCCTGCATGCACACCCTGTCTGCCATCGCTGCACCAGCACGTGTGCAGCTGGGGACGGCAACAATTAGTTATGGAAATTCATGTGTGATTTGCATGAATTCACCTGGAAGCACAGCTCCTGGGATGGGGGGGAATATTCCTTGTAGAGCCATGCTACACCCTGCTCCAGATGATGCCTTTCTGGCAGCAAGTGTTTAATTGGGCATTTATTGTGTGTGCAGTTTTGGAGGTAATGAAGCAGGCGGGGAAGAGCGAGCCGGCAGCCTGTCCTCCATCCCCGGTCCTCGGCGGCGGCTTGGATGCAGCAGTGAAGGCATCGGAGATCCTAAGTGAGGCTGTGGTCCCTTGCCTGAGACACTGAGCATTTATTCCCCCAGGTTGGGGGGAAAACAACAATCCTCCATCCTGACCTCAACCTCGTCAACGAGCCATCAAAGGGACACAACTGTCCCCCACCCCAGGGTGCCACTGCTGCTTACCCCAGGGTGTGTGGAGGTGAGAAGATGGGGCCCCGCTTCCCTGATACCTGTAATCCTGTGATATGGTGTTGCCATTGCATGAGACCATAAGCCTTGCACTGAGTTTGCGAGGCCTCAGGACTGAGGCTTGGCAGACCTGCTCTGTCTGAACTTTTTTTGACCTTCTGTAGCTTTGTTTTACTTGGTTTAGATGTAACAGGGTTTTTTCTAATTGAGCAGGCTTCTATGGCTAATTTATTTTACTTCTGTTTGTATGGTACAGCCTTAGTTTTATACAGATAACAGTAGCAATCAGTTATTCTTTGTAGAATGAGATGGGTTTTAATATAATGATGCGGGATAGAGAAATGTAGGCCTGGTATGAAAGGAGAGATATGAGAAGTGGAGATGTGGGATGCAGCATAGAGGAGTGCAGACATGGGATGGTGAGACCTGGGGCGCCAGGATTAGCAGTGGAGACCTCATGGCTATAAACAACTCATCAGTGAAGGACACGCAGAACTGTTTTCAGGGGTAACGAGGAGAACAAAGAAATAGTAGCTAAGGTATGTAAGTGGCATGGCATATAGTAAATTCAGATTTTAACATGGAGTTGCAGACCAGTGGAGAAAATTCACGGTGTAAAAATGTTAGCGAGCATCTAAAAATGACCCCAAGTGGATCCTAAATTGAGGAAGAAGAAACCATCAATGTGAGCATGATATTCCTCCCGTTGAGGACAGAGGGTTTGCTGTATTTAGGAGCCTGCGGAGCTGAGGTTGTACCAGAAAATGTCACGAGCTGAGGATGCAATGGGTGGGCATCAGTGGTATCTGCAACAGATTCCCTCCCATCTGGTGACACCCAATCCACAAAAATTAGGGTAACTTTTCTTGCCTTTGATGAAACCAACACTCAGGTCTCTTGTTTCCACTGACTTATCAACAATTTCTATGAGGGGCTCAGGAGAAACGTTCAGCAAAACCGACTCTATCAGAACTCCCAGGAAAGGATTTTAACTGAAGCCCCCAGGTCCTGACCATTCCAGTTGTCCCCAAGGACACCTACTTATATTCTTCTTGGGAGCAGTTTGCTAATCATCGCGCTGGAACGAAAGGTGAAGACATGGCAGCTTTGCGGGATTCCCAGGGAGGGTTGGAGACACGGCTCTCTGGAGTGAGGAATACTCTGCTATTCTCTCTGTGAATAATCCAGACTCCCAGGAATGCTGGAATGGAGAAAACAAACGGAACAGGAGAAAGAAACTTTGCATTTCTGCCGGGCTTTGAGTCCCTGAGGCACTCACTCCCCTCCAGTAGCTTGGCATGGACCTGCGGTGTCCAGAAGTAGGTCTTTCCATCCAAAAGGCTGGGAAAAAAGGGAAGCTGGGCAAATTAAGCAGAGAAAAGCTGTTTTCCCTTGAATGCCTCTAACTTCTTTGGAGTTTTTTGTTCTCACTTTGTATTTAAGGCACCAGACTAAGACCCAAGATTGCTAGTTTCAAAGACTCTCAGTTGCTTGCCTTTCATTGCTGATTTTTTTTTTCCCCTTTATACCTCATTTTCATAACTCCTTGAGAGGTGCCAAAATACTCAAATCATAGGAAACAAAACTAAGATGACCTGGGCTGCGTCTCCCTGTGGCTCCAAGTCAGCAGATTTGTGGGGATTTTCGGTGGATTTCAGGTTTCAGTGGATTTCTACTACAGTGAAGGAAATCAGACTTGATCGCTGTTTTCCAAAGCTTCTGACGCTAATTGAAGGTAGCGTCTCCTCTCTGTGGGCATGCAACTGTGGTTTAATGCATCTAATCTCCTTGGGTGCACTTGTTTGTGTTAATTACACCAACACTTGTCAACAGCAATTCTGCCACTTTGTTCTTTTTTTTTTAACAATCTTTTTCCTGGTCATTTTTTAACACCTGATGGTTCTGTCATCTCCTGTGACTGCTGAGCTCAGGCAGGACGTACAGCACCCGTGCACTTACGCCATCCAGTCTGGCTCAAGCTGCTCAGCCTGAGCTCTGCTGAACAGGCAGTATGAGGAATGCAAACGTGTTCATCGACCTCAGGGGAGGATCATGTTGTGTCCAGGATGTCCTGAAATCAATAGAGGGTGATCCAATGCATCCTTCTAGCCCTATATCTGCAAAGCTCCAGCCTTTCCTTGGCCATGAAGGTGACAACAGCATCTATTGCTACTTTAAACAAGGTAGTGGTGGGTCTCTTTAGAACTAAGTGATTGGCGCTGGTTTGGCCAAGTAGGGTTGAGTGGTGGCTTCACAGGGCTCAGACTGGTGGGACTTAGGTGGAAGTGGCTGAACAATGCTCCAGCATGGCTTGGAGATGGAAGAGACCCATGACAGTAAACTGCCAGGGGAGGATGGAGGGTTGTAGTTGTGGAGTGTAAAAGAAAAGAGAGACTCCTGCAAGGACCCTGTGTTAGCTTGGTGCAGAAGATAACAACTAGCTGAGAGATCCTAATATCATGGCCAGAAGGACGAGAGAACATTGCCAAGTCATGCAGCTGTCAAACATACCAATGCTGAGCCTGGAGGAGACATAGGGAGTCTGGAAAGGAAACGACGAGGTCAAGAAACTGAAGTGTAAGGTGACAGCTAGAAATAGAAGGGACCAAGTGATATTTGTATTGGAGATATCATGGGGAAGGCATGAAGAAATCCAGTCCTGACATACACAACTCCTCATGCTCAAGCCTTTCCCCTTAAACCCGGCATAAACTATCTTAATGGCTCTTCTCAGCTAACCGCAAGAGGGGACAGAGCAGGCATGGCAGCTGGGCACTTCCACCAGTCCACTGGTTTGGTTTAGATCACTAATGAGCTAATTAGTTGCTATGGAAATGCAATGTGGGAGAACTTTGGGGAGGAAAAATTATAGGTAATTTTTATTTGTTTGGGCCCTGTTCCTATAGCAACAGGAGAACTTGTCACCGAGTACCAGTTGGTTTCCATGGAGTTGGCTGCTAGTTCTGGGTTATTAATGCCTCCAAGCATAAAACAGTGTGACTTACCTAGTAGGACTTGTGGGTCGTCCTCCATCACATGCACAGGAACTTTGCATTTGGCCAAATTCCTGGCCTTGCTTTTGCATGAAGTGAGCATGCTCTACAAGTTGGGTAGGAGTGTTCATCATCATCAGATATAGTGCTGGAAGGATCTATCAGATTCCCTCTCCTTTGAATTTGAGACATCCTGGAATGAATAATCCATCACTTCATAGCTTGTTCCACTTGCAGCATTGCCTGATTTTTAATTGGATTTTCTCTGGGTTCAGCTTCCAGATGCTTGTTGTTGATCTGCCTTTCTCTGCTAAATTAAAAAGTCTTTTAGCACCTGGCAGTTTTGCTGTAAAGGGACTTACTGTAATTAAGTCACTTCTCGTCTCACCACAACTGGTTCTCCGGAATGAAGCCATTTTTTTTCCTTCAGCCTCTCCCTGTGAAGCATCGCCCGTTTTTGTACACCTCTGAACTAAAGGGATGCGGTCTCTGCTTTGCAGCCGTGTTGGAGGTCTGTCGAGGGACCTCTCCAAACTCCTTCAGAAGCTGAGCCTTGGAACCAGACCAAACACTCCTGAACAATAAAGAGACTGGATTGGGGAGCGAGATTGGTTTTATGCTAGGTTATAATTTCCCTCCCACCAGCTAATTCCTCAGCCTTCCGTAGGTGATAATTACCCAGTAGGAGCTAAAATGTCTCTCTCCACTCCCCACTTATCAAACCATACTCCACTTTGAAGGCATCAGCCACTTCTTTCCAAAGCATCCTGACCAATTCCGGCAGCCGTGTGAAGCTTGGAGCAAGTGCGTGCAGCCTCCGTTGGCTTTGAAGATGGTGCAACAGTGACCGCCTCTCCCTGGAGACAGAGATCTCGCTCCAGCTCTGAAGGCAAATAAGGTGATCGGCATGTGGATAAACCTTAAATGATATTTGGCTGAGTGTACCACGCAGTCGGAAGGAAGGCATGAAGCAAACCAGCTAGCAAAGGGCAGCTACTCATAACCAGCCCTTCTTCAAATCTCTTGGCAAGCTTTGCTTCTGGCCTCGCAGCTCCGCATGCTGTGCCCACAGCTGCTCCTTCGCCGTCGGTGAGGCACAGCCCAAATGCCTCAAAAAGAGGGTGTAGAGGAGGATGGAGGATGAGTCTGAGCTGAGGGCTGGCTGTGGAGTTGGGAGGAGAGTCCCGAGACACCAACGTGGGGTCTGGCTGGAAAACCCAGAGAAACCAAACCTTCAAGGTGGAAGAAAAGCTTCAAGCAAGAGTTCCTGTACCTCCTTAGTGCCTCTTGAATTACAGATAAATTATGTTAGCAATCCCTCTGCAAAGTCTGTGTTTGTTCTTTCACGCATTTCTTTTCAACGATGATACCCATGGGTGGAGAGCCTCAGGAAATGCTGTATTTAGGCAACCAGTGACATTGGCTTTAGCGTTGAGAGTGGTTGTTGGATGGGGAGTGTCATCTGGATGAAGGGGGCACATCCAGCACACCAGGAGCCCAGCTCCAGGTTGGGAATCCAGTATGGGGATGCAGAAGATGAGAGCAGCAGGTGCCCAGGACGTGATGTGCTGGCAATGGACCGTCTGGCCCCTGCCCTGGGACAGCTGCTGGGGTCTTCTGCCCGTATCAGTGTCTTGCCTATAAATAACAGTGATGTTCTTAGTGGTCATCTCCAACCCAGCTGCAGCCCATGACTCACGGGCTTCCTGTCCGCAGCAACGCTACAGGCTGACTCATGGCTATGGAGGAGTGTTTCATCCTGACCCCACAGCCCTTTGGTTTCACCAAACACCATCGCATATTTGCAAATGAGAGGTCTCCATTTCAGGGCTCTGAAATCTGGCTGGCATCCTGCAAAGACACACAGCAGATGGTGCTTTGTCCCTGGCTTCACCTGGTTCTCCTCCTCTCCTTCCTTCACTTGTGGCTGGCAAGAAATGCTTCCTGGCTTGTTTTGATCTGCAGCTCTCCCAAGCATGGCGTTGCTTCTCCTGTGTGGTTAGAGCCCCTTGTGAAATCAGCATTTCCCAACTTAATATCCCAGCCTTCCTGAGCCCAGGGCAGCCACGGCTCTGCACCGGAACATCTCATCGAGGTGTGGATAGGCAGCTGATGCAGACCTTATTCAGCCATCCAGAAGTTGTTTGAAGCAGCATCTGCAGAGGCATCTGAGCATGAAAAGTACCCGACACCTAGGAGGGGTGAGACCAGCCTTTGGGAGATGGCTATGAGTGCAGACCTACACTGCTGTGCAGACCTACACAATCACCTGTCTGATGACAGCAGACCTACACTGCTTTGCTCTGAGCATCTGGCACCATCATGGCAGAGGAGGGGAAAAGATGACACATCCCATGTCTCAAGGTAAGGCTGGGTGCCAGCTGAGACCACCTCGCTGGACCCCTCGGGGATGTGATTGTACCTGTCATGCCTGTGCAGGTCTCCTCTTCTCCTGACCATGCTCTGAGGGGACATGGTGGAGCCACCTTGGAGGGGTGTGATGGGAAAGCTGCTCCTGGCCAGCGAGGCCACCGGCCATGTGGCTGGAGTGCTGTGGTGAGCACTGGAGATACCGCCCAGCTCCGTGGTGAAGGTGGTGGGAGGAGGAAGCAGCGTCTGGTTTTATGACACACAAGCACATGCTTTTAATCTGAGTAACCTTCTTCTGACAGAGCAAGGAGCCTTCTGCTGCACCCTGTGCTCCTGGGGAAGTCTGTGGGAGGGCCATGGGTGTTGTGTCCCAAAGCATGGCAGCTACATCTTGTACTTGTCTGTGAGAACGGGCAGTGGGAGGGTGGCCATGGAGGAGTTCCATGGTGGGACAAGCCTAAGTGGCTTCTCCTTGTCATCTAGCAGCTCTGCCATGACTGGGACAGGCAGGTTTGGATTGTTCTCCACAAAGTAGGTGAGATCTGTTTGGTATGATGTTGTTCCAACCTCCTGCTCCAGATTTCTGCTGTCCCCAGCCCTTTGCGATGCTTTGAGCCAGCCCTGTCAGGGGCATCACCTGTCCTGAGATGTCTCACCAGTGCTGAGATGTTCAGGTGAGCTTGTGGTAAGGTCTGGGATCCTTCCCACCACTTACTTAACCCCCCCCCGATACTTACCCCCAGGATTTGACCATACCATAAGGGTCAAACAAACTCTAGAGCAACAAAAAGCCCACAGCCTCATGGTCCACCAATTTCTCACCCATGTTGCTGATTTTAACCAGACATAGCTTGGACTATGGGGGGGAGGGAGCAGCGTTTGTCCAAAAGCCTCACATGCAACCTCACAGCTTCAGTCTAAAATAAAACTGCAGAGTGTGAAGGTGTATTGTAACAGCAAATACTGGAGCTACCTAGAAGCAAGCCCAGGTTGGATTGGTCCTAGATGAGAAAGCCCCTTTTCCTCTAGAAATGGCCATAGCAGACACCAATGCTGCAAAACAGAGAGCAAGAGCGTTTCGAGAGCTGAAGAACTGCCTGGCAGCCTCTTCTCTGCTGCTGGCTGTAGCAAAGAGGAGGTTGCATCTGCCAAGGGGTGTACCTCCTGCAGTCTCCCATCCACTCCCTGTCTGCTGGTGGCCTTGCCTTGCAGGGAACATGTCTTTCCAGGTGAGCATGGGAAGGTGTTTCCTGTGGTGCCACTAACCAGCAGTTGAGCAAGCGTTGCTAGCTTGAATGCAGGTTTTCCTACTTCCCCAGCCCTTTCTCTGCTCTTGATCCATCCACAGGCAAACAACTTCTCCGAGCTGCTGATGCTCCCCAGCTCCTCAGCCTCACCCACGGGAGGAGCGGACACGTGGTGGTCGGCTCTGGGTTCCAGTGGCAGAAGAAGGTGGCAAGGGCTGGCTCTGAAGCGGTGAGATCTTTCTCCACCCGTGCTTTGGAAGCAGGAGCAAGAGGAGACCTCCAGGAGCCATCTTCAGGGTGTTGAGAAAGAAGGAGCTGAGTGAGCGTGAGTCTACTTGGGTGAGTCGGGACGGGATGGGTGAGTGCATGTGGCAGCTCCAGCTGTGCTTCATCTCCTGCTGTGGTCGAGGAGGCTCCTTGCTTGCCAGGAAGGGACATTTGGAGGTTCAAAGGGATGATCTCCAACAGTTCATGCCTGCCAGAGGTGTCCTAGAGGCTCAGGGAACAAACCAGCCATCTCCCATGGGACCAAGAAAGGTTGGGAAGAAACTGAGTGTTTCTCTCCAGGGCTGATCTCCTCATCTGCTCCCAATGGCAAAGGGAAGAATAGATGTGGTGGCCTGGGGATTATCTCGGCGCTTGAAGGGACTCGAGGTGGTTTTCTGGTCTACCTTGGGGTGCAGCAATGTGCTCCAGCCCCCGAGCAGGGCTTTTCTTTCCCAGCTGGGGAACAAGGCAAGAGCAGGCGTCTGCTTTTGCGGGAACTGTTTCTGCGAAGGGTTTCCCTTGCTCTACCCATCCCAGCTCACCAGTGGCTTTGCTGTGCCTGTTCCTGGGGGCTGTTCACAGCACGTGGGGTGATATCTGATGGAACTCCCTGGACTTTCAGTCACCAACAGGGATTTTTTTAGTCTGCGTATGGACAAGTCATTTTGCGTCTCCTATAACCTGCAGGGCAGGTTGTCCTGGGGCCGGTGGCTCTCTGTGGATCCCAGCTTCTGTGTCTGTGTCAATGAGGTGCTCACGGTGTCTGGGGTCAAGGGGTGCTGCTGTGGGGATCTGACTCTGAGAAGGACCCATGGAGCTGTGTCCCATGTCTAGGACACCCTGCTCGGTTCTCCCTTCTCTATCCTGTTTAAACTTTCATCACCAAATCAGCTTCTGCAACAGAGCAAACATCCTCCTGTAAATAATCTGCACAGATGGGGCTTTATTTGAGCATGCTGATATGAACTGGCTGCAGAAGATGGTGCAGCAGGGTGCTGGGGTGGGGGCACCTCGCCCAGCGCTTCTCCGGGCTTTTCCCGTGGCCAGGAGATGCCTGGGATCCCCAGATCTCTTGACCGGTGCTTGGAGCTGCAGAGGTCCAGGGAGTTTGGTTCTGCTGTGGGAGAGATGTGGGAAAATAGATCTTGTGGTGGCAGAAACCCTGATGGACCTGGGCAAGGAGGGAGGGGGGAGGCTCCTGGCCCTCGCTGAGGGGCTTTTTGCCTCCTCTTGAGCTGCTCCGTCCTCTGCGATCAGAGCAGCTGGGTTTGAAAATGGAAAACATTAAAATGCTGTCAAAGGTCTCACCTGGAAAACCTCAAAACAAATGGGAATCTGTGTTTCTCAAGAAAAAATTCTCCTTTTGGAAGTCCTGAAGTGCTTCGACACCCTTGAATGTTTTTTGCTCCCCCCCCCGTAATTATTGCCTCACTTTGTGCTGAATTGGCAAAGAGCTCCCGTTCCCCCGGCACCTCATTTTCCAGATGAATCACTGTTAGCTGATGTTTTTTGCTGCTCTCAGTTCAGCAGCCGGCCGTGGGGGCTCACAGCAGCCATGGCCATGGCTGAGGGAAGGGGAGATGACTTCCTGACCTCGTTAGTGCTGGGTCTGATTCATTAAGAGCAAACACCCAGAGGAGGAGGAGGAAGAGGAGGAGGAGGAGGTGTGCTATCCCTGCGTGCCCAACGCTTTGCCATCAGCCGGACCAGCTGACCTGCCTGGTGGTGCTGAGCCCTGGTCTGGGGGTTGGGGGGGGTCCCCTCACCCCCCTCCGGCTGCCCAGGGGACGGGAGCCCTTTGCTCACTGCAGGCAGGACGCAGGAGCCCTGCCTGTTATCTGCCCCTTCCTCATCTGGGGAGTCCGTTTTCGGGGACAATCTGTAAACATGGGGCTCTGTCCTGAGCCCTCTCCTGACCGAGCAGCAGAGACGAGCCCGGCCAGGCAGGAGGGAGGGACACAGCTCCCCCCAGCTACGTCTGCTGGCTGTGAGTGATGGATGTTGCTGAGCCGGGCAGTTCTATATATTTATAAATCGTAGCAGAGCAGCACAATGTTTACTCTGAGACTTCCATCTACCTGGCAGCCAGACCCGAACCTGAGCTGCCCTCCGCCCTGGCCTCGATTCTGCTTCGCTGCCGGCAGCCGGAGCTGCTCTTATTTTTAATAGAGCATTTCTAGATTACAGCAAGTGACAGGAGAGTGATTTGCGATGTGTCAGGTTTCCTGCCCTTTCTCTTATAGCCTCGGCTTATAAAAATATGCTCCCGCTGGGATTGCTTTGGTTCCATGTTTGCTGGCCAGTTCAAATCCCTCATTATTATTTGTATTAAGGAGTGCTTGGGAAAACCTGCTGCCTCGTGGTACCAGTGCCCAGCAAAGGCCAGTCCCTGCCATGGCTCCAGGGTGAGGAAGACTGATTTCCATCCCTGGGGAGATGAAGGGAGGTGCCCTGGGACACACAGGCAGGGAAGGCTTCACCCCGACACTGCTGGAGGTGAGACCCTGGCCATATGTCCTATGTGTCCTCTGTGCGCTTTGCCCCTACTTTGAGGTCTTGATCTCACCACTTTATAAAAATCCCCTGCTCAACAGGGAATCTGTTGGCTTCGGTGTGTGGCATGAAGCAGTTTTTGGTAGGGACTGCCATCTTGGTGGCCTGGGAGCCTCGCGCACCGGCTCCGGTGGGCATGGGGCCGGGGGAGCCGGGAGCTGCTGCAGCCCTCGCTGCCTCTCCTGCACGGTGTGGTGCGGAGCTGGGGCTGATCTGCAGTGCCAGGATCCCGGTGACATCAAATGAGTGATTAGCTGAGGCTACTGAAAGCATCTGAGGGAAGAGTTCGCTTGCAGAAAGCAGCACAGATCATACCTCTGTTCTCCATCACCCCGGCATGCCGTGCTCTGCCTCCCTACGGGTTCTCCCCTCTCCGGGAGATCTCAAAAGACTTCACGGCCATCACCAAATTAAGTTTTTACTGGGGAATCAAGACTGTATCTGCTTCCCAGACAGGGAAACAGGAGGACGGGATGGGATGAAGTGGTTCACGCAAGCCCATGCAAAACCTCAGCGGCAGATCTGAGTCCCAGCCTGCAGCGTGGCTGCAAATCCTCCTGCTAATCTCTGCTTTATTGTAGAGCACTAGGGGATTTTTAGTGGTCCTGTTTAGATTACTCATTCATTTTCCTCTCCACCTAGGCAGAGCCAATTTCCTTTCTTAGCTCTAGACTTCCACTGCGGTGACAAAGCTGCTAGAAGATCCCTTCCCTCTGCAGGCCCCCCTCTTAAAAAGCAAGTGAAGCATCCTTAGCTTGTGCGAGTGGATGCAACTATATTTCTTAGCGCTAAAGGTGCCAGTTCTTCCCTTTGAGAGCACTTCAAGCATTTACGCTCCAGCTTTTGAGAGTTACGGCACAGATCTTGTGTAGAGCTGAACGTTTCCAGGACCTTCAGGAAGACAGAAACAAGGGAGGACATGCAGAAGATGCCATCAGCTTCCTGGGGCATGTGTGGAAAGGAGAAGGCACCTTGCAGGATGGGAGAGCGGGGCTGAGCCAGTGCTAGCGACCGTCCCAAACAGGTTGGGTCTGTTGATTGCTGGCTGCAGCCCTGCACCGCACTGGGGGCTGGACCGCTGAGCTGGAAGGAGCCCAGAGAGAGAAAATTGGCTGGCAGAGGATCCAGCAAGAAGTAAAGCGCTTGTTGCTCAGGCAGGAAATTGCTGTGTCTCCCAGAGCCTGCATCTCTGCTAGAGGTCCCCCTTGGCCAGGGATGGCATGGGCAGTGCTGCCTTACCCAGCCCGAGTGCTGCCCAACACGACCCGCAGATCCGCAGCTCAAAACCAGCTGGGAATTGCAAGTCCTGGCCGTGGCCACCTGTAAGGGGACCGTGCTGCAACGTCCCAGCACGGCACAGCCCTGAGCTCAGCTCCCGGTCCCTCGGTCCCAGCACACGTGGGCTCTCGGCGCAGGGCAGCATCCTCTCTTGCTGGCTGGCAGCCGGCGTGGCCAGGCGGCAGCGCTTTGGGTGGCCGAGACACTTCTGCAATGGCAGGACCTGGCTTTGGGTCTGATCCTGGCCTGGCAAAGCTCTGCTAATGCAGCTCCTCTGGATCAGAGCCAGCAGAGCCGGGGGTGGAATTTCACCTTTCTCCACAGAGGGAGATGCTCAGAGACTTGGACGTGTGCAGGCATCAGCTCTCTTCTGCTCGGACGTTGCTGTGAGTCCCCTAGCCAAGCGGCGATGGGAACTGCTTGCCCAGCAGAAGCCGCTGGGTGGGTCCGGCTTGTGGCACAAACACAGCGCTCAGCCTCCCAAAAAGCACTTGGGAACGCAAACCCCTTCATGCTGCAGGCATGACACAGACAAATATGGCGAGTGGTTGGCTGGGATCAAGGAAGTAAATATATAAGCCATGTCAGGGTGGGCGGGCAGAGGAAAAAGTACCGGGTCTCATTTGAGACCCACAGCTGTGAGCAGCCTGCATCCATCCACTCCCCCCCGAGCTGCTCCCAGCCCCCCGCGAGCATCTGCTGCTTCAGCCAAAGGTCAAAACCAGGCAGGTAGGCAAAAACATCCGCTGCATTTAGCGGATTTTACAGAGAAATGGGGAAACTGAGGCACAGTGATTGTAGAATCATAGAATGCCCTGGGTTGGAAGGGACCTTCCAACCCCCCTGCCATGGGCAGGGACACCCTCCACTAGCCCAGGTTGCCCAAAGCCCCATCCAACCTGGCCTTGAACACTTCCAGGGATGGGGCATCCACAGCTTCTCTGGGCAACCTGTTCCAGACATGCTGAAAGTCATGCCAGGAGTTAATCTGAAGCGCTTGGACTCCCTTGGCTTACGTTACCTTCTTTCATCTCCCTCCTAAACTGAAGTGGTCAGGGACAAGGTGCAGCCCCTTCTTCATAAAGAAAACCGAAAACTTCATGTTCATAACCCAGGTATGCGGCAAAAATGTTTGCAAGATGGAAAGGGTCTGGGGAGGCTGGTTTCCAGGAGAGGCTCTTGGATGCTGAAGAACCCAGAAATGCCAAAAAATCCAATAGCAAACCTAGAGATCCAGAGGGTTTGAATCCGCAGAGGTGGGTGCTTTTCCAAGGGATGGAAAGGGGATTTGTGGGGCGGAATGTCCCTGGCAGTTATACCGTCCCTCTAAGAAATGGGGTGCCAGTCTGAAGGAAGGGGCCCCAAATCAGCTTTCATCCCTCTGATTAAGCAGGAGGAGAAAATAACAAAAGCACAATGTACCATCAAATTTAATTAACAGAAAAAAAAGATTTTTCAGAGTTTGGGTCCTCAGAAAGGATGTTTTATTCATGGCCCAGCAGGGAAGTGCTGGTGGTGCCATTAATTATGAGAGCTGCTGGGTGCTGCGCCTGCTCCGGCGAGCTCGGCTCGGCTTTATCATCCTGACACCCGGCACAGGGAATTGGGGCGGCGTGGGGAGCCCGTGGGGCCAGCGTGGGCTCACCTGCTGGTGTGAGCCCCTCTTCTCCACCCTGCAACCATCCATGATGCTGGATCTCCTCGGCTGTCTGGTGGGTCCTGATGCCCTGCACCATGCTCAGGGGATGAGCATCGTCTTGCCAAAAACAACCGGAGGCAGCGTCAAGGGTGGACGCCTGCCAGCCGAGCAGCCGCAGCGGATCACCGCCCTCCTCACCGGCAGACGCTGAGAAGATCTTGGCAGCTGCCGGTGAAGCAGCGCAAGTTCACAGCTTGGTCAGACGCCCAAATAAAAAGGGATGATGATATAAAAAAGCAAATTTGAAGCACACCTAACGTGCTCAGTGGACCAGGGCAAGCTGGCAATGCTGGGGCTGGCTTCTGCCCAGCTCCTCCATGCGGGATGAGGGTGGTTGCAACCACCCCGGGCTTGGTGCACCCCTGGGAGCAGCTCACAGCTCTGAATATTGCCTATTCTAGGAAATCTTCCTAGTAACTTTCCAGAGTGGTAATAAAATATTTGGTGTTACGCAAACTAAAGCAGGTGCAAGAACAGCACAAGGGGAAAAAGGGACCTGGGGCTGATCCCCGTGAGAGGTGGTAGCAGCTTCCAGAGATGGGAAGGAGAGGGAGCAGCCCAAACAGGACCAGACTGGGAGACAGGACTGACTGCAGCAGGACAGTCCTGTGCCTGGGCAGCTCTGAGAGCACCTGAGAAGGTGGCCTTCAAAAAACAAGGTGTCACATTTATAATATTGCCATGAAAGAAACTTCCAAAAAAAAAAAAATCTCTTTGAAAGGCCAAAGTAGTGAAAGCAAGCTGGAAACTGGGACAATTACCTGAGGGTGGAAGAAGAGGGCAACCAGTGGCATCGTTAACTCGGCTCCAGGGTTGCACCCAGGGGTGCTGGTGCACGCCCAGGCCAGGCACCCAGCTGGTGGCATTGCAGAGAGAACAGGGTCTTTTGTGTCTGCCGTGTCTGAAAAGGCAGGCGACAAAGCAGGAGACGCTTTGAAAGCGCAGGAGCATCCTCAGAGGAGCAAATGCTGGATTAATGAGGGAAACAACCTCTGGCTGCCTGGCAAGGAGGGACGGTCTCTGGGAGCGTTAGGCAGCGGGTGGCCCGTGGTGCTGAGCGGGGTCCTGGGGACCCACCGGGCTCCCCGCTGTCACCAGCAATTCGGGGAGCTGGACTCGATGACGGGGGACAGTCCTGCCTTGCTCTCCTGAGAGGCTGCTGGGACCAAGCACTGCATTAACCCAGCGCTTTTAATCAAGGTAATGCTCACTTGTGCCCGGGCCCAGGCAGTGTCACGGGGGAGGATTAATTGCCGAGCTGCAGTCCTGGCACACCAAAACCCAACTCAGGCTACAGCCTAGGCTCAGGTGGCCCCACTTGTCTGTGCTTCCTAATACAAACAGCACTTTGTTTTTGGAGGAGATGCAGCGAGCAAAGGGAAGTCAAAGGGGCTGCCCAAGCACTCCTGGCCCCCGTTCTTAGCCCCAAACCACTCCTGGACCTGCTACCCCACAGGCAGGGCTCCTCCAAACCAAACCTCTGCTGCTCCATGGGGGGACAGGCTCTGCTCCTGCACCTCCCCGGGCTGCTGCAGGCTGCGGTCGCATTCAAGAAGGTTCTAAGAGCAAATAATGTGTCTAAAGAGTTTTATCTGGGGGATTGCATCCTGTGTGCAAGGGGCTCATATCCCCCAAAGTGCAGAGGGACCCAGAGCCTCTGCCCTGGGGCAGCCTGGACTGCATGGTCAGGGAACCAGCATCAGCTACCCAGGGGGGATGCAATTAGCTTAATTGCTGGGAGTATTTGAGGGAAGATAGTGCACTCTGCCCAGCTGAGCCTAATGAGAGGAGAGGCATCTTCCTCCCCAGCCTGCTGGGTTATATATAGGAGGAAACAAATAGGACGAGTTGGATGCTGGAGGAGGAGAAAGGTGAGGGCTGCCTGGTGTAGAGTTTAGTGGTGCAACGAGTTATGCCAGTGCTCAGCCCATCAGGTGCCCCCCCCCCCCCAACTCCTGCATGGGGGTCTCAGCACAGCATCTTTGGGGGAGGTGGCGTGGGACAGTCTGTCACTGCAGCAGGGCTGGGCAGGCTCCCAGGCATGGCAGCTCCATCTGCTCCTGCAGAAGAGCCCTCCTGTTCAGCCTCCGCAGCCAGCCAAAGGTAACTTGTAACCCTTGCTCAGAGCTGGCTCCATGCGAAGCCATGTGCTCTATAAAATGCCGTGCTCTGTGTGAAGATCTCCACTCTCTTAGGATTTTTTAGAGGCAACTGATGTTGAGCAAGCCTCCCCCCGTAGTGTGGGGTTGTGCTCTTGGAAAGCAGATCTGGGAAGACAAGATTCATGGGAAGGAAAGAGTTTGTCCATGGGGCAGACGGGCAGGGACCCGCACCTCGCTGCCTGTGCTGCGTGGGGTTAATTAGCAGCAGCCCCTCCCTGTCCATTTTGCTCTGAAGGTGTCAGTCCCTGAAACTTTAATGCCTTTACACTAGTCCTTCAATTAAGTGTGAAGGTAATGGAGAAACAAGGCTGGGAGAGGTGGCTGCGTGCATGGGTGCAGCCCTGTGTCCTGGGCATGAGGGAGGCTGCACCATGGCTCTGAGCATCGCAGGGCTGCTGTGCTGCTTCAGACAGCTCAGACTGCCTCTGCCCTCCACCAGCCTGCTTTGCTTCCATCCTTGGTGCTTTTGGGAATTTCCCCAAGCATGTTCCTGCTCTGCAGGGACCACGGAGGGTCCTGATATCTCTTACTCTCTGCCTATGGTGTGTTTTTCTTGTTAAATTTGCCAGAGAGAATTGATGTTCTCAAAGGGCTGAGGGAGGAGATGTCTGTGAACCCTCTGAATTAATGTCTGACTTGGTTGTCTGTAACTTGGGGGAGATCTGTGAGCTGTGTGGTTGTTTCCAGGGTCCTCTCCCTGAGGTACAAACAGCGTCGGATTGAGGTGGAGGGGACTGAGCTCCCTGGGAAGAAAAAAAAAAAAAAAAAGTGAATGTGTGCTCAGAGCTGAGATGGGGTTTGTCTGTGGCGGGGATCAGAGCCTGATGGTGCTGGGGAAGAGCCGCCCTCTAGCTACAAAATGGCACCGTGTTTGCCAAAAAATGTAAAACTCTTGTGCTAACAGGGTAATTAATTAATTACAGCTCATTAGAGGAATTACAATCCCATTAGTACTTTTGGATCGTGGCTAGGGGGGAAGTTGATCCTCGGATGACGTGAGCGAGGGCACCGCAGGCTGCCGAGCGCTGCTGTCTGCACTGGGGAAACTGGGGGTGCTTTGGGGCTGATTTGTGGGGATGGCGTCACACTCAGCCAGCCCCTCTTGGGAACCCCTAAATGATAGCCCTTTGCTTCCAGGGAAGCATGTGTGGAAATTGCTGCTGTCTTCCCAAAACAGAAGTGCCGGCACCGGTGTTTCCCATCCTGTGCCAGGGAGCTTGTGCTGGGCGTCAAACTACGCTCCCTCCTGTTGTCCTCTGCCTACATCCCTTCTTGGAGATGGCTTGTAAAACTCTGCCTTGGGTGGGGATGGATCAGGGTAACGGCTGAGCCCGCGTGGGACGGGTCGTGGGGTCCTGGCATCCCTTCTCTTCACTCTCTCTGGGAGCGAAGCCTCTCTCCTGCCCCACTTCTCCCCTCGAAATCCCATTAGCACTTCCTTTATTCTTTGTTTCGTGTTGCTGTCACTCGCTGGTCGCTCATTTCTTTGATCCCTTTAATTTATTATTTTTATTTCAAACAATTTTTTTTTTTTTTTACAAAAAAAGCTCCATCGGCAAGATGAGGTGAGCGTGGACCTCGCTGATTAAATATAGCAATGAGACGTGCTGATCAAAGCGCGCCAGCCTCGGGGTGTAGCACTTGTCCTCTGCGCACTTGGGCCGTTTCCCTCCTCCTCTTCCTCCCTGCCGGGATGTGGAGGAGTGCTAGGGTCTGCCACGAGTCCAGATAAATTGCTCCAGACCTTAAGCCCTGGCTGGAACAAACACCATGTTTCCCCAATTTCCGTTCCCTGAGCCTGATGCTTGGGATCTGGGCGTTTCTGTAATGTAGCAACACACCTCATGAATAAAGATTAAGTTGATTAAAAAGGAAAACCCAGAGCAAGGCAGAATAAAAGTGATTTGCAGAGATTAGATGCTCTGGCACATCAGGAGTTCCCTAAAGGGCTGAGCTAACATGTTGAAGCATAAGAGCTTTAAGCCCTCTTCCCTGTTTTGTAACTAATGGCTTTGGGTCGGGATGACTAACTCTCCCATTTGATAATTGTCCCTGTGGGACACCGGTGAGTTTTCACGCACTGAAGGACCAGCCTGGTCCAGAGGCCAGCATCCTCTGTTGGAACCTGTTCCGTGCCCTCCAGGGGATGGGCTTTGGGCAGTTACACAAACTGCTCCCTTGGCAGTGGCCAGATCTGGGGGGCATGGAATAAAGGAGGGGTACGAGCCTTGTACCCCAGCAGGCACAGCCTCTTCCATCCTCCTGCATCCCAAAGTCGGGGCATCCCTTGCTATCAGGTGCCCAAAGAACAAATTTACATGAATGAGCCTATGGGGGGGGGGGGGGGGGGGGGGGAAATCAAAGTTTTCTTTTATTTGCAAAAGCGAGACTGAAAATGCAGCATCTCCACAGGATGCCCCAGCAGACAACGCCGTGTCCCAGGGCCAAGACAAATTGCCCAACTCCTCTTGCCATGCATCAAGCCTCCTGGGCTGCTGGTGTCACAGCCTGAGCTTTCCATCCACCACATGAAGGCAAAGGTACATCCTCCCTGACAATTGGGAAAGAGGGGGAGGAGGAAAAAACCCACGCTCTTGTCTTTCTCCAGGGTATCTTCTTCCCTGGACAGCCCCAAGGTCCAAGGCACCGGCTGTCCCAGAGGGCTGCCTGCTTGTCGCACACCCGGGGTGAGTGCTCCAGCATGTGCTGGGAAACGGGCACTGTGTATTACTTAATGAAGCAGCAGGGAAAGGAATGCGCATACGTAATCTAGAAAATCCTTTGTCTGGGATTTACAGGGGTAGATATAAGGGCAGAATCCAGCCCACTCCATTTTAATGACGCAACCTGTCTTCATCAGAATTTATTATTTGCTCTCAGGTCTGCAGCAATGTCTCTATTCTGGGCCAGGACCTTGTCTTGTTAAGCCCTGTTTGAACGAGCAAGACCGTTCCTGTACCCGAGTGATTATAAAGTAATTGACCTTTTAATTCTGGCCTGAAAATGTGATGCTTTCTACACTGCGTTTCCCCCTCCCATTTTCTTTCCTCTCTAGAGATGCTGTCACTGAGCTAAGGCTGGCTGTGCCCGGCTGGGAAACCAGCCCCAGGGCGATGTGTGCCCATGTGGGACCTCTGCATGCCCTGACACGTGGGGAAGCCCACCCCAAGGTGGGCACGCCTGGAACGGAGCATCCTCAGTGCTGTCAGGAGGCAGCTACAGAGCAGGATGCCAGCAGCAGCAGGTGGGGGTAGAAAATTGAGCTAATTTTAAGATTTCCATGATAGATTTCCGAATTGGATTATGTGACATGGTTGCCAGTGATGGCAGTGTCTGGAGTTGATGATTCAGGGCCCTCTTCCCTCCTGTCTGTCCCTGCGTGACCTGGGAGTCTTGACTCCTGCTGTAGTATTTTATTTTTGTGCGAGCCAAATTCCATCATGGGTAATTACACTCTGTCTCTTCAAATTCCTTGGGGATCCTTGCAATTTGCTAGCCCTCTCCCTGATGAAGGACTCTTGGGTTGCAGCGAGCGCTGCAGCCCGGAGGTGGCCGCACTGCACGCGTGCGAGTGCCCGAGCCTGCGGGATGCTCGCAGGAGCTCACGCTGCTGGGGTGGTTTGCTGTTTGGTTGCTTATCAAAATAAAACAACTCTGAGTTCTTTGGATGGTGATGGGAGAGGGGAGGTTTGATGGGTGTATCTGGGCTGGATGCACTGGCTGTGTAGGTTGGGACAGTTGTGCTCGGATGCTGGAGGATGCAGCCGTTGTTTCGGGAAGATGGGAAAAGCTTTGAATCCAACTAGAAATGCAGCTGGTGGAGCAGCAAGTCCCCCCGTTCCGCTCACTTTTCCCTGCAGTCACAACCATTCATCCCGAGTGGTTGTATCCAGCGCCGTATTTTGGCAGAAATTACTGTCCCATCAATCCAGGCAGCTATTTCTTTCCCCCTGCGGCTTCAGAAGGCAATAAGTCTGCAGCAATACAAATATTGAAATGCTGCGCGTGGGGGATTAGTGACTTGGCAATTAAAATATTTGACCTACATCTAGTTGAGTACCAGCAAGGTCAGATGGAGCCGTGCTTCTTCCCAAAACTTGTGCCCAAAGGAGTTTTATTATTGCGGTTACTTCTATTTGAAGAGGCTGTTTGTTTTCTACTGAATATAAAGGAAGGGTTCGGGGTCTGGACCTGTGGGGCTGTGTGAGGGTTGGAGCCCTCAGCAGTGATTTTTGGGCATGCTGGGAGCAGTTTCTGGAGGCAGGCAGGTGATCTTCACCACAGAACAAACACCCCTGAATATTTACAGGACTCTTCCCACGAACACAGCGGAGAACAAGCATCTTCTTTTGTTCCTGAAATTGTACGTGCAGTGAATCCTTGTCCAAACAAACGAGCGGGTTTTTCTCCCAGCAAACATCACAGATCTCTCCCCCCCTCCCCTTCTTTTCACATGTTGTTCGCTCCGTTCTGCAAACAATGTTCTTTTTAAGCCCGGGCAGAAAACTCTATCTGTCTTCAGAGCATGATGTGACGGCAGAAGCCAACGATGTCCGCTTGGCAATGAGATTAAGCGGAAGTCATTTACAAAGGTTCTCTCATCCCAAAGCAAGGGGAGGGGGGAACAAAAACAAACCCCCTCAACACTGCTTGATTTGAATGGCTGGGCACGCAGCTGGGGTTACAGGGACAGCAGTCAGAGGGTTCACGGGCACCTCCCAGCCCGAGATCTGGCACAAACCCTCCTTGGTTTTGAACGGCTGTGAGTGGCTGACGGGGCTGGACTGAATTTGCTCCCTTGGACCACGGGCTGCTGGTTGTTTCCCCAAAACCTTCTTGTATAGCTTGCAGCCCCACACAGCCTGGGGAAGGGGGTTTGGTGTAACACGGGCTGTGGTTTGTGCTGCGGCTGGGTCCAGCAGCTCTTCCTGCGGCTCCTGCCGTTGGACAAGTGGCTCCTCTGAGCTTATTTGCTCCAGGCAGGGCTGCTGAGACACTGAGCTGCGGCAGCCTGACGGGAAGCACGATCTCGGGGGGTTTGGAGTCTCTCCCTCCTGGACATGAGCAAGAGATGCTGTTGACATTTGCTAAATAAGCACAGAGGTGGCTGCAGCCCTTCGTGGGCTGTGATCCTGGGGAAGGGCTGGGCAAAATCCCTGTGGCTGGTCTGGGGGTTGCTGCTGGTTCCAACACCCCAAAATCCCAGTGCTCCTTCCCCTACCTGGTAAGCAGGCAGGTGCTCAAGGGTGCTGCCTCAGAGGAGGAGGAGAAGCCCAGGCCATCATCGCTCCCCACCGATGCTCAAACCAGAGCCCAGTAACCCAGCATGAGTCTGACCTGAGCAGAGATCCTCACCTCCTGATAAAAACCTGACCCTGACATTTTACATGTCTGATCCAGGAACACAAGTATTTGCCAAGACTTAAGCAATAAGTTTACCCAACAAGAATGATGCTGGATTTTGGCAGAGGGAAATGGAAACCACTGGGCTTGCAGAAACTCCCAGGCTCTGTCATCTGGGATGGAAATTAAATTACTTGCCCATCTTCTCCATGCTGAGGGGCTCCCCGATTCTTTCTGCTGCTTTCCAGTGGGATGATGCTCCCTAAAATGTGTGGGGTTGGGGTGAGAAATTCCCAGTTGCTGCTTTGGACTCACCTTAGTGAAGGTCATTGCTGCTCTGTTTGCAATTACGCTGCCTGCTCAGGTCCTGCTGGGCTTTCCTTGGCTCCCCAGGCTCACTCCAGGTGGGTTTTGATAGCGTGTTTTTATCGAGTCGTGCTGGCCTTGGAGTCCAACGGCAAACATCTCTTGCAGAGCCATAAATGTCTTCAGGGCTACCAGCTTGTGAGCCAGCAGGGAGTGGGGAATTGCTGAGTTTGGGTAAATTTGTCATTAGAGAGAAAACAGTTCTTCAGGTTCCTCCCTGAGCAATGTGTGATTTGAAAAATGAAACAAAAAACCTCCCCAACAACAGACACACCAGTATGGCTCAAAAGTAAAAACATTTTTTTTTTCAGTCAACATATTTTCCTGTACCTGCTCCCTGATTTTCTTTAGAAAATGAACTTCTGGCTAAACCTATTCAATCTCACAAAGCATTTCAATTTTGACAGGAGTGCATATTCTGGAGGAACGTGGTTCCATCAGAGTTTCTCCAGCCAACTCTAATCCCAAATGCCTTGCTGTGACTAAACCTCATTTCTATGTTAAGTACTTTAGCTTGCCTGTAAGGGCCAGGTAAAAACTCAATCAGTCAAGTAGCCTCCCTGCAGCTGTCTTGTTAAACGTTGGGGGGTTTAAAATTTTCTTCCTTTTTTTCTTTAACAGAACTGAGGTGGGAGATCCCCTGGGAAGAGGCACAGTTTGATCCCTGATAAACTAACCCAAAAATTTATGCTGGGAAGCTCCCTTACATCAAGGGAGATGAGGGGGCTTAGGGGTCCTGGTCCCTTGGGGCTGGGCTCTGGCAGCCCTTTGCTGCTTTGTCTTTTATTATCCAGCAGCCAGAATGGAAGGAAAGAGAGGGAAAAAAAATCAAGAAAACCTAAAGAAGTGTCTTTGATGAAAAGTGCAGAGTGCCTGGCGTGACAGGTAGCTCCATGTACTGGCTGCAGCCCTTAGGGAAGAACATATATACGTCTCTCCTCTCGCATGTGTGCCTGGTGACAGCCAGGTTACCAGCCCAGCGGGGCTGAAGTTAAGGCACAGGCTGCTGTAGCAGAGGGAGGACTTTCCTCTTCTCCCAGGGACCTGGATTTCACCTTCCCTGGGTGCTAGACCTCCTCTACGCGATGCTTCTTGCCTCACATGCTTGCTGTCCCAACGCGAGGTGCACGTCCCACCTGTGCGTGGCAGGAGGGTGAGGTCCCCTCTGAAAAAGGGGATGTAGGAAGATCCTTAACAGCTCCATTTGGGAATTACCCCTCCCTGGCCTTTGCAAGTCATTGCGTTGGAGCATCCAGCAGCAGCAGGTATCACCCGATGTAATCTGCCATGCAAAACCCATATCCCAGACGGGATTCCCTGATTCACCCCGGAGGGATGAATACCCCAGGAAAAGGGAAAGAGCCTTTTCCAACCCCTTTACGAGCTCCCTGCCCTTGGCTTTGCTGGGGTGCTCTGCCCTTACGGCCACAGCCACGGCTTCGATCCAGCGTGTGCCGGCAGCTGTGTGTGCTCAGCACCGGCGCTGCAGAGGCTGGCGCCGATCCCAAACTCACGCAGTGTTTGGAAAATACGCGTGTTTGCACAAAATGGGGGAGGGAAACATCTGAGGAGATCATGGTGTTTCACCTCGGCTTTCGGAAACGTGAAGTTTTTGTTTCAAGAATAGTCAGGATACCCCGTTTGGAGATTAATTTATTTTTTTAAATGGGGCTTTGCCTTTTCTGGTCTGGAAAATGCCTTTTAACTAACCTGGAGGAGAACTGTGATTTTACAAACGGGTGCAATATCGTGCTGAGAAGCTGGTTCATTTTGCATTGAGCAAACTGTTTTCCGCCTCATGGAAAAAACCGTTATGACTTTGTCTTTCACTTAAAAATAATTTGTTTCCATCAGAATGTATATTTTTCTTTTGCTCAGCAAGCCAAAGGAAAGCTCAACCCTTCATCCACCCAGCTCTGGGCACCACTCACCTCTGGTTTTCCAAGCCCCCATCCTCCGAATACCTGTCACAGGCAACTGATCCCTGTTAACTCCCTAAAATCCAGCTATTTCAGGCTTCCCTCTCGCTGTCCTGGCTTCCCTGACACAGCCCAGCTGCCTGGTGCAGATCTTGCCTGTGGCTTTGAGCAGAGGATGAAAACTGGGATTTTTGTGCCAGTTTTCACCATTTCTTCAACTCTGTTTGCAAAGTTTGAGCACTTGCCTCTGGAGCCTGCAGCTGCCCAGTGTCACTTAATGCTGCGCGCTTGGAGACGGGTCTCGAGCGGTTTGTTAAGGTTTTATATTTATTGCTGTACGCCGGGTCCAAGGGCTGTGGCTGCCCCGGGCAGCTGCCAAACGGACCCGTTTGCCCTTTCCCAAACCCCAAGAGCTGCCTGCGAGAGGGCAGCGATGGGGCAAAGAGGCTTTGCCAATAACAGGAGAGCACAAATATTTGCTGACGCTTTCCTCTCTGCCAGCTGCAGTGACAGAGACCCAAATTCTCCGTCCGGCTCTATTTTCTGCCCAAGCCCCGGCTGACAGCGGCACAGCCAGCTCAGCCCCGGGGGGGGATGGCGCTGATGGAGAAGCTGCTGGTGCCATTTCTGCAGGGAGGAGTTTAACCTTGCTCCTCGTTCAGGACTGTCCTGGGTGCTGTAAGTAACGCTCAGGCTGCTTTATTTAGCAGCGAGGGCTGGTGTGAAATGTCTCTTGTGAAAGACGGGGACGAGTTGTCGGTGGCCGCAGCGCTTAAGTGACCTGCCAGAGAGGAGCAGGGAGGCTGGGGTGGGCAGAGGGCAGGTCGTGTCCTGTCTGCTCCCCCGGCCGCTTGCTGCCCATGCCTCTGAGCGTCCTCCTGCTCACGTCTGAACCCGCCGTGCTTGTGTGTGGTCTGGTTTGGTTGAAAGGAGATGTCCCATGGATGGGCAAGTCCCCTAAGCTCGGTGCTGGCAGGTAAAGGCGACAGTGGGTCTCAAGCCCACTTTTTTTTTTTTTTTCCTTTTAACCAAAACCCCTGTACAGAGATGTGGGTAAATCCCCCGGAGATGTGAGCCCAGAGGGAGGCGGCTGAAGGAGGAATTAGCATCTGTCAGCAGAGCCCCTGCCTCAGTTTCCACCTCATTGAGCAGCCTGGAGGGTAAAGCCAGCGCTGACGGTTTAAGTGCTGTAGGTGCTCACAGGTTATCCTTTGCAGCCTGCTAACGCCCCAGCCTGGCTGCTTTTACCCTGTCTGTCTGGCCATGAGCTCTCTCCAGCCTCACAACTCCGGTGGGCTCCAGGAGGCTGCTCAGGACAAAGAGGAAGAACCTCTGTTGTGGCAGAAGTGACTTGTCATTTTGAGCCCTTCTTCCATCCTTTTTAATTGCCATTGGGGATAGGTGGCTCTTCTCCATACACCAGGGTTTCTGCTGGACCCTCCTCTGGCAAAACTGTGGAGATGGGTCACCAAGGGGTCCTACAACCTTATAACAGGTCTGCGGTGGGGGAAAGCCCCTTCTGGCCCCTTGGGCCACCTCTTGTGCCTCCATCCAGGAGTTCACCGCTGCATGTCAAGGCTGAACTGGATCCAACCCCAGGCCAGAGGTGCTTATATAAGATATTTACTGCGTGCCCCAAGACCGCCTTGGGAAGGAGCCAACGTGCTGATTAGGTGACGTCTGCTCAGGACGGGGTGGATTTTGCCTCGGAGCATCTGCTGCCTGGTCTGGTGGTCTCAGCGGCGCTGCCCTGAGGTCGTTTATGTAAGAAGCCGGCTGGGCTCTTGGGCTGCAGCGAGCCCTTTGGGAAAGCCTCCGGGTTGTGCGAGGTGCCTCTCTGACCCCTGGGATGTCCAGCCCGCCTGGGCTCTGCTGTGAGCAGCCATCGGTCGGCTGGTCGCTGCTGCTCTTTCCTCCTCCCTGTCCTAAAACAATCCACCCTGTAGGTGAGGGAAAGGGGAGCTGAGCACTGGAGGAGCAGTGAGGGGATCCATGGTTTCTCCTGGGTGCTGTGAGCACCGCGGGCAGCCCAGGGGAGCTGCCCTTCACTCTTTGTTTTGGAGCATCCCATGGTAAAAAGCCAAAGCTGTGCTCATCCCAGCTGGCCCGGGACGTGGAGCTAGCACTGGGCTTACGCACGAGGTCTAGGAAATCCCATCTGCTGCCCCAAATCCTGGGGGCAGGTCATAACAGCAGCCGATAAGCTTCTTGCCTCCTGCTTTGCCCTATATTTTCCAGGCAGGAACCCAGTGTGACATAGTATCTGGCCTGATCTCGGGGTAGTGTCATGCTGAGGGCACATGGTTTTCCCAAACTGGCGCTTTTTCTGCTCTTCAGCTGCAGAAAGGAGCAGGCTCCCACCTCTGGCCATGGTGCAAGGCACTGGCCAAGGTCTCCTCAAGCGTTTGTCCCGCAGACGTGGCCTGGTCCCCTCTGCATGCAGTGAGGCAGGGTCAGCACCTCTGAATACCTAAAAAAAATATTGTGACCATGTGGAAAATGTATGTGCCATTAACTATGGTGGTGTAGGGTCACGTTTTACGGAGGACGTGATGGCTTGGACCAGCATTGCTCATGATGGAGCAAGGATCAGCCTCTCTGAGGCAAGTGGTGTGCGCATAAAGGAGAGAAGCAGAGGAAGAGTCAGAGGAGGATGCCGGGGAGCGATATCCCCTCGGGACCCTGCTGAAACAAGCTCTAATGGGTGAAATTGAGCTGAATAGAAAGGAAAATTTCCTGAGATGTTAGAGTCTCCCGAGGGACACGGTGCAATCCCAGCAGCACGGTCCCCACGGCAAACATGGGGATGCAAAGGGTGGGAGCAAACCTCAGCACGGGAGCTGCCATGCGGCAGCGCTTGAGTTTGCAGCGAGCCTGAACCCGCGGCGTGGCGTGGGGCCGGCCCGCTTAGAGACGCCAGTGCTGGGATGCGACGGCTGATGCTGCCAGTGTCCGTGTCATGGCTGGGGCTGGAATCCAGCTGGAAGCTGGACGGAGCAATCCTTTATTAGCAAAATCTGCAGTTTCACTGGCTACAAGTGGCGTCTCATTTTTCTCGTCTGGCAGAAATACAAATGTCTTTTTTCCCTGTGCTAGCCGTTTTGGGGGAGAAATGGCTCACCTGCTCCATGATTTTTCATGGGACACTGATTGTTGCTCCTGGCTGATGGTTCCTCAGGCCCAGTCCTGCCTTTGCTTTTCTTTCCCAGGCAAGCAGATGCAAAGGTGCTGAGCCTGGGGAGCTGGACCTGCTAGGCACGATGCCACTTGTGCCCAGCCTGCGGAGAGCCCCTCGGCACCCCTGCACGGTGGTGGCCAATTCTTGCCCCCATCAGCACTTTCTGGTCCCTGGGACCTTGCGCATGGTCTCATAAAAGCACCGCAAGCGCCGACCTCAGCCGCTGTGCTCCTCCTGCCGGCAGTCCAGCTCCTTCCCTGCCCTCCCTCCCTCCTGGCCGCTCTGAAGCACAGTCAGAAACCAGAGGTGTGCAGGGATGCGCGCTCTCCTTTTTCCAGATCAATCCATGGCAGTGCTACTGTTCATCAATCCTTGTGCCCTGAGTTCAGCTTCCCTGAGCTGTTTTGGTCGTGCTCCCTGCTAATCAGCTGCTGGCATAGCCCTCGAGGCGCTCTGAACATAGAGACTAGGTCTGAGCATCCGTCTCTCCATCATCCAACTGCTGCTTGATGTCCTGGGCCGCTCTCCCAGACTGACATCCCCCTGGTAACCCCCCATCCCTATCGCACAAGTATCTTTTCTTCTGCACCGGGCCAGTGCCCCTGTTTTCTGCCTTGCTGGGTGACTGCGCAGCCTCTGTGAGTGCTCTGGGGGTGACAGCGATGCCCACAAACCCACGCCGTCCTCCCATCCGTCTGCTGCACCCCCTGGCCCATTGTCTTCCCGAAACCCGCCGGGACTTGGCCCTCCACACCACCGCGCCGGCCAACAGCGTGGCCTGGCAGAGCCGGCATCCCGTGCTGATGGCGATGCCAGTGCCCGGAGCAGATGGCGGCAGCCGTCCGGTTCCTTCCCCACAGCCGATTTTTCGGCCGGGAGCGCGATGGCCTCGGTGCGCGGGCGGGCGGTAAGATGGGAGCCAGCTCGGCCGGAGAGTCAGGGGCAAGGCGTGTTAATGGCACAGATAACGGCTATTTTTAACTTTGATAGATGAGAGCTTATTTCCTGACTCAGCTTGTGCGGCACAGTGGCACGTGTGTCTCCCGCTGCCTGTGCCCAGTGGATGGGGACAGGGGGACATGGCTGGTTTGGGTCATCAGATGGCAACCCGGAGCCCAAAAATGGTCTTTCTAGGAGCAGAGGTGGGAAGGGAGTGGGGTGCTGGGAGAGGCAGACTGGCATCCCACAGGGATGTCCCACAGCCCCGCGGTGGGCTGGCATGCCTTCAGGTTGGGGTATCTCGGCTGGGCTCTGGGGTGGATGCTGCATCCCTCAGCCTGGGGTCTTTCTCAGCTTGTCCTTCTGAGTCCCAGTGATGGCACTGTGATCTACCATGGGGCTTCAAGCCTGTTTTCCCCAGCACCCCATATCCCTCCTGCTGCAAAACCCCTTGGAGCAAGTGAGGGAGATTCCCATGGGAGGAAAACTCTGCCTTGGCGTGGGGAGTTTGTGAACAACCCTGCATCTTTGGGGGTTCAGCAAAACCAGGTTCTTGAAATCCCACCCTCTTCCAGCTGTCGGGCTTTTGGACGGGCTAGAGGATGGCGGACCGTGTCCCCAGGGCCAGGCAGCTCACCACGGGACGGGGAGCACACCTGGGTGGTGGCACCTGGTCCGAGCGGTCCCGTGCCATCGGGAGGACTGGTGACTTAGCATGTTTCCCCATCTCCGCTCCCCCCTCGCCTCCCCCTCAGCCTCTTCCTCCAGGAGCCCTGACACTAATGCAGCGCGAGCGTGGGATTTATGGGCGGCAGACCTCCAATTGGGCCATCCGTCTTGATTAAATTAGCCCTAATGGCTCTGTGCTGACTTGCTCACGGCCCCGCGCAGCCGCGCTGCAGGCGTCAGGAAGGGGCCTGCCGGAGACCCCGCCGGGGGCACCCCCTCGCTTCTCCCTCTCGCCCTCCTTTCCTCCCTTCGACGGCTCCTGAGCGAAAGCCAAAGCTGGCCTGGCTGCAGGGCGAGGCTGGATCCTCACCCGAGCCGTTCCCCAGCATGAGAGGGCCACGGGGGTCCTCGGGGCTGTCGCTCTGCACCCATGGACAGACACATTGGGGGTGATGGGCTTCCTCACGGCCCTCCCCAGCCCTGGGGCAGCGGTGCGCGGAGCCGACCCAACGGCAAAAACATGGGGAGCCTCTCTGCTCCCCGGTGGGTTGGGTGAATCCCAGGGCTTGCTGGGATGGAAATCCCGGGCTACTTCTTTGTGTTTCCCATAGCAAACCGAGGAGCGAGGGGTAAGCCGCCAGCACGGCAGGGCGATGGGAACACCAGCCTCACCAGTTCTGGCTGCCCAGCTCCATCCTGCCCTCCCAGACGACCCTAAGGGCTGCAGCCCCCCCCGGGGTGCCCATGTCTCCCCCTGTGTACAACCCCCAAACATCTCCCTCTTGCTGCTTTGCCGGAGAAACGCTCCGCTCGTGCAGCTCGCTGCTGCCGTTGGCGGCCCCGGCAGAGCACCGTGCCGGGGAGCGGCAGGCGAGAGGGGCCCAGGGCTGGGGACCCCACAGCCGCTCCCCCCTCCCCGGACGGTGCCTCTCTGCCCGGCCCTGGCCCGTGGCCAGCTGCCCACCCCAGCCCTGCGGCCAATTTCCGGGCTGCCCGGCACGTTAATTATATTTATTGCTGGAGGGAGCGGAGGGAGCCGGGGGGCCGGTGTGGGGAGCCTGGGGCTGGCACGGCTGACTGGGCAGCGGGGGTGGTTCGGAAAGCTTTCCATGAGCCATGGGCACGGTGGGTGGCAGGAGAGGAGGGAGCCAGGGCGCAAGGGGTGACAGGGAGGAGTGTTTTGGGGTCGGGACACTGGCGGTTGCCCCTTGGTTCCCTGGGTGGTCATGCTCACCATCACCGTGCCTGGCGTGCGGGCTGGTGTCCCCTCCGAACTGTAAACCCCAAGTCCCCACCGTTAGCTGAGCACCCATGGGGGTTTAGGTGTACCGCTGCCAGAACAAGGCCCTGCAGCACTTCTCATCCGGGGATTTCAAAGTGTCGGTTAAAATTCAGTATTTGTGGGGCTGGTGAGATGGGGCAAGGTAGTGTGGAGAGGGGAGAGGAGAGGAGGCAGCACGGCAAGCTTTGCCCTGAGGTGCTCTGGAATTCGGGGCGGGGGTGGGAGCGGTAGGGAGAAGGATGATGCTCCATTCCTGTGCTGGGGAGAGGATGGGAGCTGCGGACGAGGAGAGTCTCTGCTCCGGATGCTGCCAAAGGGAAGAGGAAAGGGAGGGATTGCTGGTCCCAAACCTGTCATGGGAGACAAAGAGTGAAGAGAAGGCTGGGAAGGGGTGGGAGGCGATGTGAAAGGGAGATGGGGCAGGTGGGGAGGCAGCCTCTTCATGTGCTGGGTCCTGGGGGGCTTTATGGCTTTTACATGACCTGCCGGCTGCGTGACAGCCAAGCTGAGCAGTGTTGAGCATCGCTGTCGAGGCTGGAGGTCTCCTGCCTGTGATTTTTTTTTTTTTTTTGAGTGAAGCCCGCGAATCCCCAAAAAAGGAGCAGGCAGCAGCCCTGGGATCTCGCGGGCGACCGAGTGTGGAGGAAGTCTAACAAAAATTACAGATGGTGGCTGGTTTGCATCTCCCTCTGGCTGGAAGCCAGCCGGGGTTGTGAGGCCACTGCAGCATCCCTCTGCCGCCCGCTCCCCGCTGCGGGGGGGAAAGGCTGCCGGATCAGGGTTTCACTTTGACCCTCTCCAAAAAGGCCTGCTGTTATAAGGACAGGGTGACCTGGAGACACCCAAAGCCTCCCAAATGGCTTAAAATAATGCTCACCACCAAGAAATAAACTTGGACTCCAATCAATCTTGAAAAAATAAAATAAAAAAAAAAAATCCCCGCCTGCAATAAAAAGAAGTGGCTTCGATTCCCAGCCCTCCCTCTGCCCCCAACTCCTCTCCACACACGCAGACCCTGCCCCTTAAACCAGCCAAAAGCGGAGCGAAGCCTCCGGGGACGCGGTACCCGCCATCGATTTTTCATGGAAGGCGCCCAGAGAGGATGGTGATGGACTGCGGGGCCGCAACCCCCCGACCGCAGCAGCCGGCGCGGGGGAGCTGAGATGGATCCGTCAGGAAAGGGTTGTTGCTTCATCGCGGCTGTGGCTGTCGGAGCCGGGGCTGGGCTAGAAAAAGCAAGCGGAAGCCATCAAGGTGGAGGAGAGGAAGCGAGGAAGAAGAAGAAGGGCCGAAGGACTCAGGCGAAGCAGCCATTAGGAAAGTGCTGATGCAGAGGTTCACTTGTGTCTACGGGCAGAGTTGGAGTAGTTGCTGTTCACGGACAAAGGCGGTAGGAGGGAGTGGAGCTTTGTAGAAGCCGGAGCCTGTCTCACTGGGTGTCTGTGTTTCATTCCCTGTCAAAAGGCTGGGAGCTGGGGGAAAAAAGCAGGGAAGCGGCGAGCTGCAGCGCTCGCTCAGGATCAGATAGCAAGAAAACCAATAGCAGCGAGAAAAAAAAAAAAAAAGAAAACCAACCCACACCAACCAACCAACTCACCCACCCTCCACGCTGAGGCTGAAACAGGCAGGTCCCTGCCAACTCCACAGCACGCAGCAAGCAGGGAAGACGTCCACCCTCCCCGGGCAGGAGCGGAGTTGAGCCCGAAGGATATTTGATGACAATTTGGCGACGATGGGTCCCTTAGCATCTTCCAGAGCCCATTTGAGGGTGAAGGCTCTGAAAGCACAGAGGGAGTTTGAAGCTAAATTCACCTGAGTCTGGATCTCTCGGTCGCTGGGATTTATCTTTTCTTTTTTTCTCCAGGGGGTGACAGGGGGAAACCGAACCAAGAAAAAAACGTGGGGTTTTTTTAAATCTCCCTTTTTTTTTTTTTTTTTTTTTCCCCTTCCATTTTTTTCTTTTGGAAGAAGATATATTTTTTTCTCTGTGTTTGGAATGGAGGGGTTGGGTCTGTGCCTAAGAAGCAGCAGCCGAACGTCGGTCCTGGGAGAAACCCGAGTGGATCTGGGGTCCCCCACCAGCTAACTCTCCAGGACCCGCAGCCCCACGGCCGGGGGGGGGCTGGATGCAGTGAGAGGTAAGTGACGGCTCCGGCGTCTGCCTGCCAGAGAGCCGGGGCGACGGCTCCTCCGCTCCTCCGGCTCCGTCTTAATCCCAAGTCAGAGGCAAAAACAGCAGTCTCATAGTGAGTCAATCACTTCCACCTATTGCAGCCCTAATGGAGAAATAAGAGGGTGAAGTTTCGCTGCGGCACCCTCATGGGTGAAGTTCCCCCCCTCACCCCTGTGCCCGAAATGCCAGGTTTTGGGGGGGAGGGAGGGGGAATTTTGCAAAGCTGACCGCCGTCACCGTGCCAGTGCCATGGGCCCCCTCTCCGTGGCCAACGGCCGCTGCCTGTCGGGGAGCACTGGTGCCTCGCTGGGCTCCCGCTCGCTTCTGCTTGCTTCCCCCGGCCAGCTCGCTTTCTCAGCCAAAACTTTTGCACACTGGCTGTTTTTGGAAATGCCCGTGCAGGGTTATGTCCCTATGCATGTGCACACATGTGTATGCACACGCGTGTGCGATGCACGCTCGCGTGACCCTCCGATTCCCGGCTGCCTGGACCTGCGGGCCGGTGCGGGGGGCACGCTTAGGCTGAGCCTGGGAGCTGGCGGGGGGGTGTGCGTGTATGTGTGTGTGTGCACTTCGAAGGCAAACTGCAAAGCGCAGGGAAAAAAGCAAAGCAAGCCGACGACAGCAGCAGCAGCAGCATAATTGCATCACTGTAATAGTATCGGCGCTGAGAGTGAGCCAGGCTAGTAAAATTGTCCAGAAAATGAGCTGTACTAAAGTGCCTCCAGTTAGCAGCACCTGCACGCCTTCTCTGGGTGCTTGAGGCTATTCGTATTTTTAGAAGTCTCTCTTAATTATAGAGCAAAGAGTGTTAGAGCAAAAATGGTGTGTATTTAGCAGCATTCGTTCCCGGACAGTTTTGCAGTCAATATGAGCGCAAAATCACCAAATAGGGGTTTTTCTCCCCCCTCCTTTGTGATTTTGAACCACCTGTTTTGCAGTGGTGTCAGCAAACGAGGGCTGGATTTTTTTGTCTTTCCTGTTCTTAGAAAGCGTAGCGATGACTTTGCTTGTGTGCAAAAAGGATGGGAAGCAATCCTGTTGCCTTCCAACAGCCCGCTCTGCACCCCGAATTGACCCCAATCTCCTAAGGGCTGTGAGACCTCCCTGTGCCCAGCCCGGGGGTGACACCGGTGGGGACAGGGGACTTGCGTGCCGGTGCTGGGTCTCCCGCAGACACCAAAGAGCTGGGGATGTTTTACAGCTTGCTGCGAAAAAAACCCCCAACAAACCCTGCAACGACTCGTTTTGCTTCTGTAAAGCTCCTTCCCCTCGTCCCCTTCTCCTCACTCGCAAAACTTTCCGGGGCCTTTTGTTCTGAACAGCAGGTGAAATTCCCTTTGTGTGAGCACAAAGCAACGAAACCACCAGAAAATAATGAAAACAAGACTTAAAAAAAAAAATTAAACAAAATCCTCCCCTGCTCCTTTCAGGCCTGGAATAACAACGAGCGTTCCCATCCATGCCGGATAGGCTTAATAAAACATCGGCTTTGCTGGGGAAGGCACCTTAAAGGCCACTTTATTTCTTGCCTCTCATCTGCGAGACGCTTTGATATCCTGTATCACCTCTGCTGTTCTTTACCCGAAAGAGTTGCTTTACCTATGAAGTCAAAGTGGATTTTTTTCCCGAGCCCTGAAATGACCCCGGGGGGTATGGTGAGTCCCCCGGGACCAGCTGGGTTGGGATGGTGGTGTTCCGCCCTGGCTGCGCGGCACAGTGCCGTGGTGCTCCGTGATGCTCCGGGCACGGCCACGGCTTGCCGTGGGTTCCCCCCCTCTCCCCATTGCTGGCCAAGGCTGCAGGAACGGCTTTGCCGGTGCGGGGGGAATCGTTCCCCGCTGCAGATAAACTTCAGAGGAGCTGTTGGAGGAATGGCACAGCGAGCTTAAATCTGGCATTTTTCTCCCCAGTTGACATCAGCTTTTAGGGTGTAAATGTGCTTGAGAGAGACAGGAGCCTCACCCAACCTCTGCGCGGGTAGAAAAGGGGACGGGTTGGCAGTTTTGAGGATGCTGTCTCTAGAAAGAGCAGGAGCGCCGTCACTAAGGGGGATTGCTGGAGGGACGAATCTGTCCCCCTCACCCGTCGCCGCTCGGGCATGTGGCACACGGAGTGGGCACCTTATGTAAGCGGTGATGGCAGCGCTGTGCCCTGGCCGTGCCATGCCCTGGCCATGCCCTGCCATCCTGCTCTGCCACTGCCGGGCCCCGCGTGGCCTCGACCACCTTCCTTAGCCCCGTGTCGGGAGTTCCCTCCGGGTGCAGGCGCTGTTGTATCACTGCAGGGAGAGCGTAACCCCCCCCGACGGCTGGGTCCCAGGGTGGCAAACGGCTCCAAGCCCAGGGGTTTGTCTGTGGTTTCTGCAGAGTTCATGGCTGCAGCTTTCCCGGTGCTGGCTCTGGGTTCCCCAGCGCTGGGGAGGTGGCACCAGGGCTCAAGTCCCTTTCTAGGCTCTTCTGTGCCTCTTGGCTAAGATCCAGCCCGGTTTGGGTCTGACAGCGCAGGGCAAGGGCTGGCTCTTGTGGATGAGAAGGGAGGAACCAGCCCAGCTTGCACCCGTTCCTCGTGCCGCCGACTCGCTGCAGGAGCTGGGAACTGTCCTCCAAGTGTGGGGACACCGGCTGGCGAAGGACCTGTGTCCCTGTCCCAGATCATGAGCCTGTCCCTCCATCCTTCCTGCGGGCCCCCGGGTGCCCACCCATCCAGCTGCCCTGCACCCGGCGTGCCTGAAATGGAGGAGAGGAGAGCAGAAATGAGCATGAAGGGGCCCAGAGAGCCCCTGAGCCCAGGGCGCAGAGCATGGCGGGCGCCTCGCCGCCCCAGCCCCGCTCCAGCTTCTGAGTTGGGATGGGAAGGAGAAGGGAGGGAGTGGGGTGGCAGGTGGCTGCGGGGGGGGGGGTCCCGGTGCTGTCCCCACAGCTCTGGGTGACTGTGGGCCTGTCACCTCTCTGGGACATGCCCCTCTCTAACCATTCCTGGCTCGTTCCAAGCTCGTTCCCTTGTTCTAGCTTGGTGCTTTGGTCCCAGCTCGATCCCTGGTTCACAGCTTACTCCCTTGTTCCCAGCTCGCAGCGAGGCAGGACTGCCGGTGGGCGATGGTTTTTTGCAAAGCGCTTTCAGATTCCCCTGTTGGACTTTTGAAGCATCTGGTATCACTATCTCAGCGTCATTATGAATTAATTAACATTAATTCCCTGTTCTGGTATCTCCTATTGCCGGGAGCCTTAGCCTGGGCTTTTTTTTTCCCCCCATCCCCAAACAGAAATGGCCAGATCCAGACTATGTCTGCCAGAAAGCCAGAGAGAAGCCACATGGCTGGGGGACCATGGGGTCCCCATCCTTGTCCGTGTCCCACACCGCGACAGGGGATGCTGCCAGCCCCCTGCCAGCTGAGGTAGGGCTTGCCTGAAGGACCCCCGCTGCTGCCAGCACTGCCTGCCCGGTCACCGTGCCACCGGCACAGGGCATGGGTGCTCTGTGGGTGGTGATGCTGGCTGTGCCATTCCTCACCTCTGCCTCCCCGCAGGGCTGTGGGGCAGGTAATGCTGGGGCTGTCCCGTGGGGGAAGGATCTCCCTTTTAGCCCTGATCCTGGCTCCCCTGCCTGTGCTGGAGGCACCAGGGATGCTGTCCTCAGGGATGCTGACCCACAGGTGCTAATGTCAGCGATGCTCTTCCCAGGAACGCTGATCCCAAGGAGGCTGACCGCAGGGATGCTAATGCCAAGGAGGCTGACCCCAGGAAGGCTGTCCCCAGGGATACCTCTAGAGATGTGGGGATGGGGATGCAGCCATAGCAGGTGGACGCAGGCTGGGAAAGAGAATGGGATCCTTTGCCCCGACTGCGTTCATCCTGCTCAGTGAGTCACTCCGAGGGAGGCACAACCCAGGAGTCATAACCTGGCCACCTGGCTCCGTCCCGGTGCCCTCGCTTGCACAGATAAGACCTGGTGAAGTCATGGCTGAGGGCTGCAGAAGGACTGAGTGGGATGTGGGTGCAGCACCCGCCGCCTCCCAGCCCCATCCCACCCCAGTCCCTGCCCCACAGCAATGCAACCCTCCTGCACATGTCTGTCCCCCGGCTTCTGCCCCCTGCCACCGCCACCTGCCCCACGCTAGGGCCACAGCAACCCCCAGGGCCACCCCAAGTCCCCCGCTACCCCTTGCAGTGCGCGCTGAGTCAGTGGGGCGTCCCCCCTATGCTCTGCGAGCCCTGAGGCCGAGGTGGGGTGGGGGTGGCAGCCCCCAGGCAGGCTGGGGGATAACCCCGGTGTCCTACATCCCCGGAGCCCAGCTCGGGCTTACGTAACGGCCGTGCTGCAGTCTGCTCTGCTCAGCCGCCAGTGCCACCGGCAGAGCTGCAGCGCGGAGCCCATCTCCCTGGATATTTGCTTTTTGGGGAGAGAAAGGAGGGAAGTGGACTCTTGGGGGGCAGGCAAGCCGCAGGGGGTGGCCAGGACGTGGAGGGGGTGGTTGGCAGGGCTGGCTGGGCATGAGGGCTGGGGCGTCTGCCCCCTGCCCTGTCTGTCCGGTGACCTTGGGAACTGAAATCCCCCCTGCGGAAGGAGGGGCCGGGGAGGGGGAGAGCAGAGAGAGCCCTGCCCGGTCCTAAGCGAAGGGTCAGGTTAGAGACCCTGCCGGCACCCTCTGCCAACAACGGTCCCATCTCTACCCTCCTTGGAGCGCACAGCCCCACTGTGCAGATGGGGAAACTGAGGCAGGAGGCCATGATCTCCCACAGGGGGCAGGTACCAGGGTCTCTCTGGATGAGGAGGAGGAGATGGGACATTACCAGCCCCTCAGATATCCCCAGGCTGGAGATGTCCCGCTCCAGCCTGAGCTCTGCCCCCAGAGCCAGTGTCCCCGCTTGGGGTTGGTACGTGCTGGCGCTCGGTGCAGCATCCTTGCAGGGAGGTGCAGCTCTGGAGCTCGCTGCATGTGCCATGACCCGGTGACACGGGGCAGGAGGAGGGTTTGTGCCTGGAGGCACGCGGGGCCCTGGCTCTGTCCCAGCGGTCACCCAATGCTGTGGGCGCCTGGCGGGTCTCTGTACCCCCCCCGGGGCTGCGGGGTCACCCAGTGCCACCTGCGTCTGTGTGGTGCCTCGTGGCCAATGCTGAGATGGCCTCAGTGGGGCCAGATGCCACCGCCCGTGGGTGCCGCCCGCCCGCGGGGATGCCTGGGGGGCAGTGCGGACATCACTGCAGCGCTGCGGGAAAACCCAGTATGAGCCCGGTGCAAAAAATGTGATGTCACCCACCAGTGAGAGCCAGCAGTTCCTACACGGACCGAGTCCCCGACTCCCCCCTTCCCTCCCCCTTTGCCCCTCATTCCCAGGCTCAGCTGGCGTTTCTCCCGGGGCTCGGTGGGACAGAGCCCAGCCCCCCCGGCACACCGCCAAGCCCGCTGCCCTCCCTGGGCAACCCGGCCAGCCCCGGCGCCCGCGGTGCATGGCAGAGGGACCCCGCACCCCGAAGCCAGGGGGAACCAAGGACGCCAGTGAGCTCATCCCTCCTGCCCGGGCTGGGAAAATCATTGCATTGTGCTCGCTGCAAGAGGCTCAAAGGCCTTTGGTTCCCTTTTAGGATGCGTCTGGAAAGGAGCCACCGAAACAAACGCCAGGAAAAATAAGCCTTCAGTGGTGGCTACTTTCTTTGTAGGTTTGGACGGATCCAAATGCGGATGCCTTGCCTTGGGGAGCCCCTTGGGGACCCCCTCAGTGCTCGGGCTGCAGGGATAAACCTCCCCTAACTCTGGCCAGTCAGTGTTCTGACATTCCAAATCCAGCCCTGCCGGGTGAGTCAGACGTTTGGGAAAGGGAGGCCGGGTGCTGATCTGGATCCTGTTGCCCTTCATCTCTGCAGCAGCGCAGGAGAGCCCTGGCACCGCCAATCCTGCTGGGGGGTCCAGGACACCCGGCACGGTGGGGTCCTGCTCCCCAGCCTTGGATGCCCCAGGGCCAGGTCTGGCAGTGTGGTTCTCAGCTGGGCTGAGAACGCCCTCAAACTCGTTACACACGGGGCCAGCTAATCTCCATCTGACAGCGAGTCATCCTTCCTACTGCGCTGAAGGCTGTAATGACAATGTACTTAAAGGGGCTGATGAATTAAGTGCATCTTATAAATACATCAGATATTAAAATTCCCGTATAATTACAGTGCAATGGATTATGTGTGGTGCTGAAGGGGAAGCAATTCAGCAAAGGAAAGGAATTGCAGTTACAGAGGAGAGCCAGTGAAGCGTAATTACACACAACTCTGCTCTAAGGGTGGTGTAAAGCGCAGGGCTGGTTTGGAGCTGCAGCGGGAGCGATGCCGAGTGGCACCGGGGCTCTGCAAGGGTTAAGGAAAGCGAGTGGGACCTGACGGGCTTCGTGGTGGGGCCAGAGGGAGAGGGTTTGCTCTGCTTCATCCTTGGCTCCGGCCACCCGGGTCCAGGGGCTTTGTCCATCGCTCGCCCCAGCACCCTGCTGCTCCCAGCGCTCCCGTGTGCACAAGCGTACACTCATGTGTGTACAGCAGGCAGTGCTTGAGCGATCAAAGACGAGAGAATCTGGTCCCTTTCCTTCTCTTCTCTTCTCTTCTCTTCTCTTCTCTTCTCTTCTCTTCTCTTCTCTTCTCTTCTCTTCTCTTCTCTTCTCTTCTCTTCTCTTCTCTTCTCTTCTCTTCTCTTCTCTTCTCTCTTCTCTCTTCTCTCTTCTCTTCTTTCATCTCCATCCTTTTTTTTATTTTTCTCTTCTTTTTCTTTTTCTTTTTTCTTTTTCTTTTTCTTTTTCTTTTTCTTTTTCTTTTTCTTTTTCTGTTTCTTTTTCTTTTTCTTTTTCTTTTTCTTTTTCTTTTTCTTTTTCTTTTTCTTTTTCTTTTCTTTTTCTTTCCGTTTTTCTTTTCCTTTTTCTTTTCCCTTTTTCTTTTTCTTTTTCTTTTTTCTTTTTCTTCTTTTTCTTTTTCTCTTTCTTTTTCTTTCCCTTTTTCTTTTCCCTTTTTCTTTTCCTTTTTTCTTTCCCTTTTTCTTTCCCTTTTTCTTTTTCTTTCCCTTTTTCTTTCCCTTTTTTCTTTCCCTTTTTCTTTCCCTATTTCTTTACCTTTCCCTTTACCTATTTCTTTGCCTTTGCCTTTGCCTGCATTTTTCCCCTTTTCCCCTTTCCCCCTCCCTCTCAGGGTCAGTGTTCCCAGGCCCCCAGGTGCCTGCAGGTGGGTGAGGTCCAGGCAGAAGCTGCCATGTCACCCTACACCCTGAGTGTCACCGAACAGCCCAGCCGGTGGCTCACATCCTCATTCCTCCACATGTTCTGGTATCGGTGATGCAGTGGGGTGTCCCCGGTACTTTCAGCTCCCCCCCCGCCCCAGTGAGGAGTTCCCACCTGCAAGGGGCCTCGGGGGAAGAACATCCCCAGCACGATTCGGCTGTGGGGCTGCTGGAGCAAAGGCTTTTCTCTAACGAGCTGGTGCCGGTTTTCCCATTAATTATATGGAGCGGTGCCATCATCAGACAATTAAGTAGTGTTGTCCCAGGCTCTAATAAGGGCACGGAGAAAGCGGGGTGTGGGATGCTGTGCGATGGCGTGCATGCGGGCACGGAGCAGGGCTGCGTCGAGGCCCAAGCTGAAACCCTGCGAGCACCATTGACCCATCCCACCACCACCGCTGCCTCCTCCTCCCCCCCAAAAGAGCCGAGAGTCCCATGGGACCACCATCCCCATTGCGTCCCTGGCCACAGCCCACCCTCGGTGGGGAGGGGGGGGGCCGCGTGATGCCTGCCTCACTTTTGCAATGGCACTTGTTTGCTAATTAGCAAAATCTGGCAATCCGCACCATTCTCCCAGTCATTAATTATTATTAATTATTTGTTATGCAAAAAAAGTTGAAGAGCACAGTGCTGTAGGCAACACAAACGAAAACAGTCCTGGCTCCAGGCAGTTTATGTAACGGCGGGCAGGTGGGCATCGCAGGAGCCCCGGGGCCATGTAGCATCCACGCGCTGTCCCCTGCACGGGGGCCGCTGCACGTCGGCATCTCCTGGGGTCTGGGTCGATGGCATCAATAGCAATGGGCGCTGCATGGCTGCTGCCAGAGGGCACTGCAGGAGCGAAGGATGCGGGATCTAATGGGGAAAGTGGTGCTTTTAAGGGTCCTGGGGGATGAAGGTGATGGGGGGACCCAAGGGTGCAGGGGGAGTATGTCGGTGCTGGTGGCTGAGGCGGGTGCTGCGGGTGGAGGCAGGAAAGGCCATCGCTGGGTGGGTTTTGTGGGTGCTGAGGGCGTCCTGTCCCACCCCTTTCCCTGCAGTCTGTCCCCAGGGTTGGTGTCTGGGGAGAAGCAGGGTGTTTCACCAAATGATGATGCCGTATCAGTAAGTGGTGGTTTCGTGTCTCCATCCTCCCAGCTGGAGGATGGCTGGAGCCAGGACGCAGCCGTGCATCCCCCCACCCCGCTGCCTGGCCCCCAGCAGCCCTGGGGTGTTATTTCAGTGCTCCTCACCCTCCCTTTCCCCTCCACCCAGGGGTCTCTGCCCCATCCAGGGCTCCCTTCCCCTCGTGTGCCTCTGAGATCACCATCGACCCCAAATGCAACCACCCATCACATCCCCGTGTCACAGAGCGATAACGCCGGTGGCACCATGCTGCAGGGACACAGGCTGGTGGGGGGGGGGCTCCTACCCCAGCCCTACCTGAGCAGTTGGAAAGAGAACCAAGAAAAAATGGAAATGAAAGAGAGGAAAGAATTAATAAGGATCCTGCCTCGACCACAATGGCTTTGTTTCAGGAGGGCTGATACCACACGCTCACTAATGCCATTCCTCAGAGGCCTTTGGAAAGCAGTGGGGTTTTGGCGATGCTCAGGTGCATTTTTGGTGTGCTGCGGATGCCAGTGTGTGTTAGAGCTGTGCTTGGTTCCTGCCCAGCCGGTGATGTCCCCTGGTGTCCGGCTGCTGTCCCCAGCCGGGGTCTGCAGCATGAGGCAGCCGTCGTCATAAAGCAACGACGCGGCAGAACGGAGATATGGGGTGAGAAATGTGTTTTCACAAAGCGACACCTCTCCTGCTGGGTGCTGCTGTGGGGCCATGCCCTGAAGTGCCAGACTGCCTGGCCGGAGGGCTGCTCGCTCCCTCTGGTTAGGAGATCATCCTCTAGCAGCTATAGAGTGCACCCCAAACCCACTGAGCGCAAGACAACTTGCGTGCTTACAACAACCCTCTTCTGCCGTACGCCAAGCGCCGTGCGGGTTGCCTGTACGTCCTCCCCAGCCCCTGGTGTTATTTCCTTTTTTGCACTTCCTCCACCCCAGGTTACTTGCCTTTAGTGGAACATTTCTGTAGGGGGAATTTAAAGCAGGGAAGGGAGAGGAGCGTGGCTTTGCACAAGCCGTGCTCCGAGCTGTGGCCAACGTCCCACAGAACTCTCCCGTTATTCCTGTGCCCGATGCCCACGGGGAGCTCGGCCTCTTTTCTTCCTCCTCTGCTGCAGGAATCAGCTCTAGCTGCTGCCAGGGTTATCTCCATCCTCCAGCTTGCTGCACGCTCTGCTAGTTCACCGTCCCCCTGAGGGCCGGGGCTCGACCCCAGCTGGGCAGCACATGCCCCCACGGAGGAGGACGATGTCTTTATTTTCTCATGGCCAGTAATGGGTTTGGAGATAAATTTCGGGGGGAATGGGGACTCGTGGAGGTTCCTCACCCACTGCTGCAGCTGCCTGGACACTAGTGCGTGCTCATGGCCCCATCCTGAGCCCCAGCCCAGGCTGGTGGCCGCGGGGGGGGCTTGAGCCAGATGCCTGTTTCTAATAAAGCTCAGCTCCTGCCGTGAGCCACACTCATCTTCACCCGCTCCAGATGATAACGGCGGGGATGCCGCCGCTGGATGGACCTCACGGTAAACGTGAAAAGCGGCTGAAGGTGAAAGGACTAGGCTCCAGCTCCGCATTCGTGCACCGGCCCTGCTTTGCCAATATGAGGATGCTCTAAGGAGCAAAAAAAATCTCTTGCCTGAGACCTGGCCCCCGTGGGGGGGATGCGGGGGCTGCGGGGGGCCGGAGGCGGCAGGCAGAGGGCTGGGGCGCTGCGTGGAGCGCAGCAGGAAGGAAGCGCTCGGCGAGGACACAGCCAGCACTGCGTGCACGTCCTTACATATGTGCTATTTTCAGCTTGACGGGGAGCAGGCCAAGTTCTCCAACAGATTGAGTTTGGAGCTGAAATCCTCCTCTCCTCCTCCCCCTGCCCAGCACCCACTGCCTGCAGGCACGGGGAGTCCAAGTGTGCCCAGGGCACCCCGCTCTGCCCCGTTCAGTCTATATTCCCACGGGGGAGATGCACGCATGCTGCACGCACGCTCCCAGCGCTGCCGCTGCTGAACTCCCCCCCCGCCCCCGGCAAGGCCACAGGATCTGACCCTGCTCAGGGGGGCAGCGGCTCCAGCTTCTCCCCTTCCCACTTCGGGCTGGTCCAGGCACCGACACAGCATCCTCCCAAACCCATCCCCACTCCATCATGGACCTGCAGCATCGCCTGCCTTTGGCTTCGCACACTCGTGCACACTCCCACCCGCCGGCTCCTTGCTTTATTTCCAAGCAGAAAATATCCTTCCTTCCTTCTCTCCCCAAATCCCCCCTCCTGCCACCTCCCCTCTCCCCCACCACTGTGACCCCTCCAGAAGTGCAGCTGCTTTTGCAGCCGTGTCCTCGCCCTGCTTGAAATGCAGGAAAGAAATCCATGTGCAACTTACTGTCTCAGCACCCTGTAATCATTTTGTCAGCCAAAAAGCACTTTTGTCAAACCCCCACAGGCAAACCAGGAGGGGATGGGTTGGGGAGAGGCACCTGACACCACTCTGTGCTTTTTTTCCCCCCCTTTTTTCATCCTGGGTTTTGCTTTATGGGTGGGACGAATGTTGGGTTTGTCTCTCCTTTCCCTCTCCCTGGGTGCTTCGGAGACGGTCCAGAGCGAGTGAAAGGAATAACGAAAACATCGCAGGAGAGCAGCGAGGCTGGAGAAAATGCATCGCCAGCGGCTGGGTCTGCTCGACAAAGTGCAGTTATGCAACGGGAGGAGAAAGCCATTCGGCTGGAGAGGGGTTTCCAGCAGGGACTAATGGAGCCGCAGGCTTGGTCACCTGGGATGGCCCCAAGAGCGGCCTCAGCCCTTTTCGGGTGCTGGGGGGACATTCAATGGCTCCTTTCTGTCCTGCGCATGAGCTGCTCTGGGGGGGTCTTTGCAGCGGGAGGTTAATGTCATCGGTTTGTTCCGTCCCGAAAGCAAACACACCGGGCGGCAGTGGCTGCCCTGCCCAAACCTGGGAGCGGTTCCTTTCTCCAGGGCTGGGTGATGGTCCCCGAACGGGACGTGATTTCCCTCAATGCGGGCTCTCATGCTCCACCTCCGGGGTAGGGAGTCCCTTCTTCAGCCCCTGCCGCATCCCCGCTGAGTGCCTGGGGTCACAGCCACCAGTAACACCAGCCCTTGTGCTCCGGGAAAGGCGTCGAGGGCATCTCTTAGAGCAGGGAGTTTGTATGGCCTCGAGGACGGACTCTGCTTTACCCCAGCGTGGGGTTCCCAGGGAGCGGTGGACGGGGTGGAGGGGGATGACTACAGGACCTCTGATTTGGGCACCCCTGCGCCGCAAGCCGTGACCGTGGCTCTCCCCTCCCTGCTTTTTTTTTTTTTTTTCTTTTTTTCTTTTGGCTGGTGTTTGCCCGAGCATCGGGGTGAGCTGCTTTTGCCAGCCTGCGTCATGCGAGCACCATGGGGAGTTTGCACAGAGCTGATCCCTTCTCCCTAACCTTTCCGCTAATGAGGAAGCAAATGCCTGGGATGGCTGCGGCGCTGGAAGGTCAGAGCTGTCGCAGCCTGACAGCCCCACGGCTCTGCCCATGGTCCCATCCTCCTCACGTCTTTCCCGTGTCCTTAGTGATGTTTTGGGGTGCAAAGAGAGGCTGGGAACAAGGTGTTCCCTGGAAATCTTGCGTCCGGGCTGGTACCGTAGGCTGGAAAAATGAGCTATAAAGCAAAGCAATCGTCGAGCCTTGCCTAACGAACAGACAGTCATTAACCCTGCACGAAGTGTTTGCAGGTCTCAAACTCATAAAACCACTCAAAAACTCACTTGCCAATGCTGCTTGTCTAATTAGGGTACCAGGAAAGGCTCATCCATCCTTACGTGTCTGGTGTGTCCTCATCTGCGCACGTGAAATTCAGGCCATCAAACACTCGCAGCCGCCGTCGCAGCAAGGCGCTCCCGTCCGGAGACAGGTCTTTAAATCATTCCCGAGCGCTGGGAAAATCGCAGACAGCTCAAGAGCAGAAAATGAAAAGGCAAAATGTTGTTCCTGGAGCTTTTGCCCTGAATTATTTGCTCAGCTTTAATAATAAGTTACAAAGAAAACTGAAGTGGCTTGGATGATTTCCTAGGGAAAACTAGTCCAGTGGATGCTGAGGAGCAGTGCCTGCTCCCCGGCTCCTCCGGCAGCCTTTGGGGACAGGGACTGATGTGCTCCGGGAAGATGGGCTGGGACAAGAGGAAAAAAATAAACCCTCTTTAATGTGTTTCAGTGCGGTATCCAGATGCGGCAGCCGGGATTGAAGCTTTTAATTCGTTTTTCTGGAGGCGGTGGGGAAAGCAGCAGTGGGGATGATCCCGCTCTGTCTCCTCTCTGCCGGCCCCATCGCTTCCATGGGCTAATACCGTGCAGGCATCAGCAGGGCAAACTCTGGGCTGTTTTCCTTCCTTATTCTAGGCTAGTTTGACTAAATCTATCTTGTTTAGGATGAATCACTCCAGCGCTGCTGGTTGTGACCTGCTGGCCACCGTGCTTGCTGAGCCTCTGTAATTCCCCTTTTATTGGTAAAAATGAGAAGTTGCTTTTTCTGTCTTTTTCTCCGGGATCGCAGATTGCAAATAATGACTGCCTTAAACACAGGCTATTTCACAGCTTGCTGGCGCTTTTGGGGATGGGATCGCTGGGTGCCAGTGACACCATGAGCCAGGATAGTGCTGTGTCGGCATGGTCCAACAGGCGCCTTAATTTAACTCTCCTTAATTTAACTCTCCCCTTTCTCATCTTTATCTTTTTTAATGAAGAAGAGTGAATGAGGTCTTGCCGTGAACTATGTGTTGCGTACTGCACACCCTGCCCAGGGCTCTGGGTCGGTTCGATGTGCTGCTCATAGAAAGGCGATGGCCGGGCTGCATCCTGCTCCGCTGAGCTGCGATGGATCCCATTTTCTCTTGTTCCTGATTCTACAGGGTCACATGGACCATGAGGAGCTGTTTGCACAGAGCATCCGTAGCTGAACCCATATTCCTGGATTTATTGGTTTCTATTTGCTGCTTTTTGTCCTGTTTTCTTTCCATGGGGTTATTTATAGCTGGGCTGACTCTGCTCCCCGTCTTCCTCTCCTCCCTTCCTTCCCAGGTGCTGCCTTGAGGAGGCAGGTAGCTTGTTCTCAGCGAAGGATGCTGTCAGGGCTTTGCCCAAGGGCACAGGTATAAAACTTCCTGCAGGAACAATTTGCTGCAGAAATTATGCTGAACTAGCCAAATTGGGTGGCTTCAGGGGAGCAACCAGGAGTGCACTGAAATGATCTCCCCCGCTTGCTCCCAGCTCGATCCCATTGCTTGTGCAACCCAAAAATGTTTTGAGAGGAAAAATCTAAACTGCTGATCCTTTATCCTCTGGACTGGGACCTGATTTTGGCATTTCTGGCAATAGCAAAGTACCTGGTTTTCCTCCTTCCCATAAGAGCCCCGAGGAGTCTGCCGATACCAAACCGCATCCCCTGAGATCCCGGAGGGTCTGGAAGCATGGTGTGGGAAGGCAGGCAGGTCTCCGGGAGTCCAGAGAGCAGCTCTGCATCTGCCTGGCTGCTGGCAGGACCCAGCAACCTTTCCCCAAAAACTGAAAACATGCTTTTAGGGTAAAAAAACCCCACAAACACAACAAAAACCCACCACCACAACAAAAAAAGTCGGTTGCTGTGATGCCATCTGTGTCTGCAGCACTGCACAGCGGGGACAAGATGCCCGAGCAGGCTGCCATGCACGGAGCCTCCTGAGCACCTATGCCGGGTAGCTGAAAGAGGTGGTACAAGCCTTCCTCCTCCCTTCCTCCCCCTTGGAGAGGAATGTCCTGTTTCTCTTGGGAACAACTTATCTCCTTGGCATCTCTCTCTTTGGAAGCTTTGATTTCTTTTCCAACTGTGGCTCTCCAGCCTCAGCAGCATGTCTTGGATATTTTTTTCTCCCCGCGGTCCCCCCCCGTTGATCCCAGGGGGAAGGCTGGTTGGAAATCTTGCCGGCAGCCCTGGCCAGAGGGAATGGAGAGCTGGGGGCAGCGGGTTGCCAGTTCATTTGTTTTCCTCAATGGGGCTTCAAAAAGTGATGGGCTGATGGGTTTGGAGTCTCAGGGGGGCAATTTCCCTGGCAGCATCCAAGTTGTGTCACCTCTTTGCTTGGCTCTGTGACGACAGTGTTGATTTGAATTCTTCCAACTTGACTGATTTAAATGATGGTGAAGTTGGGGGGTGGCGTGTGGGAGTAGAGCACTGAGCGCTATTCTTTTTCGGTTGTCATATGCCTCCATAAAGACTTCTGCCTTGGGGATTTGCATAGATCCGTGGTCCAGATTGCGCTATAAAACCCACCGGTGGTCTGCAAAGCTATGGCAACGGCTTCTGCGCTGGCTCCTGAATCAGATGAAGCTGGAAAGTTTAGGTGTGTTTGCAATTCTTGTGCCACAGCCTTTCCTCTTTGGTTTAGGGGTCACAGCCGAGGCTCAGAGGGCAGCTGGGAACCTCCTCTCTGCTCCTGACTCACAGCATTCCCCCTCCTCTGCAGCCCCGTCCCCTGGGAGATGCCCAACCGCATTCTTCTATTCTATTCTATTCTATTCTATTCTATTCTATTCTATTCTATTCTATTCTATTCTATTCTATTCTATTCTATTCTATTCTATTCTATTCTATTCTATTCTATTCTCTGCCAGAGTGTGCCGCTTTGCTGAGTGCTCCCAGCCTCACGCTCAAGAACATTAATTTGATGGTGAGATGATGAGGTCAGGGGAAAAAAAAAACCCCTATTCTCGAAGCTTTTGTGAAAAATAGGTGTTTGGGTAATGACCTCATGGGGAGGGAGGCTGCGGAGCGAGCAGGTCTGCTACCAGCAAGGCCACAGGAGGCAAAGGAGGGGGATTGTGCAAATGTCCCAGCCACAGGGAAAGCTTAATTCGGCGGTTGTAATCGCTGAGGACACGCACATCTGTAGGAAAGCAGGCTCCCTTCCTCGCGCTGCTCCCAGAAGGGCTTGTTTGTTTAATTTTATCTTGCAGAGAAAATTATAAAAGGAAAAAAAAAAAACCCCAACCACCACCCCGTGGTTTTGCTCAGCTGCAGCACAAAAACGCCCCAGCGGAGCCCAGAGAGCGCCGGGGACTGAAACCCTCGCCTCAGCCCAGGTATTTCCATCGGGGAGAGGGGCAGCGAAGGGGCCGTGCGGCAGCCGGTGACACCGGTGCTCTGCCAGGACTCTGCTGCCTGCCCGTGTGGGGCTGGGCAGGATGGAGCCGGCTGTAGGAATCACCAGATCTGGAGAAATCCAGACATCACACTCGCCACTCTGCTCTCCCCATTTCCACCCCGTGCTGATCGAAACCCCGTTGTGCAGAGCAGCTGTACGTGTGAAAGAGGGAGCTGTCTGCCCTTTGGGAGGCTGGAGGAGGATGGGGGTCTCGCTGGGCACCCCGGCACGGCAGCCTCGCTTACCCAGGTACCAGCAATGCACTTTCTGACTGAGCAGAATGAGCAAGGTTGCATTTTGGGGCAAAAAGTTGAGATCTTTGTGATGGCTGGTGCTTTGCAAGCTGCCATCGAAACCCTGCTATGGTCATGGCTGGGCAGGGCTGGTGCGGCTGGATAACGTGGGAGCGCTTGTGCTCTGGTTTCAGCTAATTTTCTTCACTGTCATTAGTTTAAATTTCCGAGGGAGTCTGAGCTTGGCATCAGATGCTGACATCCTTTAATTTAGCAAATGTAAAAATGGGACCTTTTCCAACTGGAGCGATTAGAAACGTCCCGCTCCATTCCCCTGCTGTGGTGTCGGGCACTGGCCGGGCCGTCGCCCCGCACTGTCAGCCACTCCGCTCCCCCCCCCGCCGGCGTGACTGTGGCTGAGACCTCCCACACTCGTCACACGGGTATGATGGCCCGTCATCACCATCCCTGCCTGCTGCTCAGCGCTGCCGGGAGCTGCCAACGGTCCCGACTGGCAAAGAGCAACCACGGGGAGGGGGGCTGGATGCAGGAGGGGAGCTTGCCGAGGGGAGGGACAGAGCTGTGCCCCCCATGGCACCCCCCGCAGCACCCGCTGAAATCCCGTCCCCATCAGTAACACCCCTTTGCCCTGACAAGGGCCTTCTCCACCTCCGGGTTTGCGTATAATGGCGCGTGTCACCCCTAAGCTGCTTAATGAGGGTTAAGAGGCTAACAGGCTTATTACCAGCAATTATTTCCACAGCCCTGCAGGTGTCCCTGAAAACGGCGAGGCCCCGCGCTCGCCCAGGAGCATCCTGCTGGTATCGCCGCCAGCCAGCCTGGGGTGCCACGAGATTGTCGGTGCTCAGCTGGCTTCCTGAGTCAAATTGGTGGCCGTTTTTGGGGTGTTTTTACACCCCATTACAACAATCCAGGCTGTGGTTTGTTAGAGGAGTGGGGGGGGGGGGGGGGGCTGGCATTCCTATGGATTCCTCCCCCCGCTGCTCTGGTCCCTCTTGCTTTGCCTCCAGAGTGACTCTGCAGCATCCCCGCGCCCGCACAGGCTCGGGCCGTCGCCTGGAGACGGCCGCGGCAGGTTGCCACAGCGACGGAGCCTTCGCTCAGCATCCCTCCAACTCTGCTGCCTTGGCCAAAGTTGGGCGAGAGAAAAATATCCCGGGGAGGGGACACCCCCCCTCCGGGCGGCAAGCACAGGACTGGGGAAACTGAGGCACGGCTGGTAGAGTTGGAGGCAGCTGGCAGGTGATGGAGGAGGTTTTGGAAGCTGCCTGTGGGTGTAATGGGGCAAAAAGTGGTGGAAATGGGGCTGGTGGGGGGCAGGGGGTACCTGCAGTCCCTGGGGGGGGTGTCAGTGCTTTGTGGGGGCAGGTGCCGGTGCAGCATTTCCGCACGCGTCCTCCCAGCAGCAGCGTTTGATAGTCACCATGGCAATGTCAGCCGCGCTCGGGCTGTCATTCGCTTTGACATCCAGTGCGTGCCGGGATGGGCTGAGGGGTGTGCGCACCCCAGGGGGACCAGCCACCCAGAGCCCAGCCAGAAACCTGGGCCCCCACACACAGGGTGGGGGGTACCGGCCGCGATACCACCGGTGTCCCCCAGGGATGGGGTCCCACGCGATGGTGCGGGCCGGTGCCTGGCCCTGGGGACCCGCCGCGGTGAGGGAGAGGAGGGTGAAGCCTTTTGGGGTGACACTGGCAGTGGTGCTCTCCGCTTCCCCCCGAGCCTCTAATTACAGATGACGTCCGTGGAGGGCGCGGGGAGGTTACGTAACCTTGGCGTTTGGAAAATTCTTTCTGCTCCCTTATCGACTTTATAAATACCTCGAACTCAGGCCAGGCCAGGCTGGGGGGAAGGCGATGTCATGGGCTGCTGCCAGTCCCCACGCTCAGGCCCATCCAGCTGCTGTGCCTCAGTTTCCCCTTCTCTATGGGTGAAAGCGTCCCTGCTGCACCCTGCCGCTGCGCTAAGGGGAGGGCTCCTTGCTGCTGGTGTGAGCGCCGGTGGGACCAGCAAGTGTTTTTCACCTCCAGCAGAAAAGGCTGGCAATTTTTCTTCCTCCCTTGAAAAAGACTTGAAGGTGCTTTTTGGGTCATGGCCATCATTAAATGGCAAGTTCAAAGAACCAAAGTCCTGCCTGCGGCCACTGACTGCTTTACCCTAATCTGGTGTCACATCCCCAAGGGTTTAATTTGTTGCATCCTTCTGGCTGGTGCTTCATGTCCTAAAAATCCCTGGGTCGGGGCCATGCGGTGCTTTAGCCGCTGTGATGGCTTGGCGGGGTGCTGGTGGTGGGTGCTCGCCATGTCCCCCCTACTCTGCACAGCACCGTCACAGCCCTCCCAACCTCCTTGCCATCGGCACGGCCGAGCCAGGGGCAGTGCGATGCTGGCGAGTCCCAAACATCGCTGGTGACCCCCAAACATCGCTGGTGACCGCTACAGGAGGTCCGGGGCTGGGGGGGGCTGGAGAAGGGCCCCCCTGCTCACGTGTGCTTGCATTTATGCCACTTGCAAAGTTATCTCCCCACGGGGATGTTGGAGGGCGGCCGGGGCCGTGTCGATAGGAGCGTGCACGGCGCACGCAGCCAAGGGCAGCCAGGGCGGCGTTGTGTAACTGTCCGTGCGGCTCTTCACCGGAGGCATGTCACCGTGTCCCACCCTCCCCAGTGCCACCAGACCTGACCGCTGCCCCAGCCGCAGGGAACTTTGCTCCGTGCCCGCCCGCTGCCACCCAAGCCATGCCGCGATGCTGCGCGACGTCTGGCTTTATACCTCCAAGGGATGCTGGCGGCCGGACTGGGACCCCAGGGGTTAGATTGGCCGTTGTGGCTGGCAGCAGCGTGCCACTGCCTTTGTCCCCCAAAATCTTCCCTTGCTGGTGTTTCGGTTTGCCCTGCTCCTTGTCAACCTGCGTGTGCACACACAGCGGTGCCCGGGCTCACCAACACCGGGCTTTGCACTCACCTTGTTTATTGTAGGGTTGTCCAGGAACACACGGCGGGGTTGGATTTTAGGACTGGCAAAAAAAAAAAAAAAAGAAGGGATTCCTGGCTTCTATTTTATTGCTTTTGCAATCCCACAGTGTGTGCCTGAGCAAGCCCTCCATCAGTGACCTGGGCTGTGCAAAGGAGCAGGGGAGGGAAAGTAACCGGGCGTGTGCTGAACCTCACTGGTTTGAAAACAACCTTTTAAATGCCCAGGTCTCTGCCCACAGAGCCTGGAGCTGCCGGGCCCCTTAACGAAGTCACGCACGACAGCGCCCGAGGCTGGGGCACGGAAATAATAAGGGAGTTATTTTAGGGACTTCCACATCTGCCTGGTGGGTACCTTCATGGCCACCCCCATTTGAACAGGGCTTCCCAAACGAGGAGGGAGCCCTGAGCAGTGGTGGTGGGGTGCCCCCCCCCCACCCCAGCTTGTGGGGTACCAGCCCCAGTGGATGCTGATGTCGGGCAGAGATTTGATTTCTTGCTGCCGGGGCCGGGCTGAGAGGGCACCCGGGGCTGGTACCCGCGGGCAGGGAATGAGGGAGGATTAATTGAGCTGCTGATCCCTGATGGTGAGAGGGGACGGGGAGCAGCGAGCCCCCCCGGCGTTATGCAATGCCTGTGCTAAATCTTCATTGCGGCAGATAAAGACGGTCCCCAAAATACCCTGCCCTGCTTTGCCGTCCTCGCAACTACTTGGGTTTGGGGTGATGTCTGCAATCTGGGGGTGTCCAGCTCCCCAGTGACACTGGGGCAAGGTGAAAAAAGGCAGAAACCCAGGGCCAGAAACCCGGTACCCCCTTCCCAGGTAGATCTTCCCAGAAGATCTCCTCCAACCAGGCTCAGCTCGAGGAACGAGAGCGGTAAAGGGAACCCTCGGAGGATTTAAAAGACACCAAAACTCTTGAACTGGTGTGTGCAGAGCCATGAGCTGGAGGAAAACCAGTAGCAGCAAAGCAGTGCAAAGCCCTCTTTCATCTTGAAGATGACAGGCAGCATCATGTGTGTGCCAGGGGAATTTGTCACCCCCAAGAGAAAAGGAGGGGGATTTTTCTTTCTCCCTTGGGAAACGCTTGAAGATGGGGTTTGGGTCATGGCCATCATTAAATGGCAAGATCAAAGAACCAAAGTCTTGCCTTGGACCACCAACTGCCTCGCCCCAGGCTAGTGTCTGATCCTTCAGGTCTGACTTTGTTGCATCCTTATGGCTGGTCCTTTGCATCCCCAAAATCTCTGAAATCCCCTTCGAGCTGTTTCTCTTCCAGTCCCTTGAGATCATTAAGGTATCTTGGGCTTCCTACGCTGCCAAGACCGCAATTTTGCTACCCCATAGAAATGTCACCGAAGGTGGATGTCCCCCTCGCTGGCAGTGGCTCCCCATGGCCGCAGCAGAGGTGCCAGCTCCTGTACATTTAGGGAAGAGGAGAGGCTGTAATCTGAGCTCGGGAGCAATTAGCCAGGACGGCGGCGGCGTGCTGCCCTGCAAAGTCCCCGCCACTTGCTCGCTCGGCCACCGGCATCGGGCTCAGCATCTGTGGCTCTCGCTGCGATCGCAGGGTAAGCAGGGCTGGGAGGGTGGCTCTGCCTGAGCATGGCATGTCCTTCCTCCCCATCTCCTTCCTCCTGGGATTCAAAGTCAAGTTTAGGGTTCTTCCAACACCTTAACCCACGGCAATGCCGAAAGGCGCTGGAAACGCAGTCGCTTTTGGGGTGGAAATGGCAACTTTATCCCGGCATGGCCAAGGAGCCAGGAAAATTGGCCAGGACAGTGGGGCACGGGTTGTATTTCTCACCGAGAGTTGAGCAATTGCTAATGCTTGGCCAGAGCAGGAGTAACTGTGGGTTTGAAGCCCCAAAAAAGAGTGGAGGATGCTGATGAGTGGTTGATGGCTCAGCCTTGCTTACATCCCATCTCCCCTTGCTGGATGGGACCTGTGCATCCCGAGCTGGCTCTTATTCTCATCCCGCTCTTCTCTGGGAGGAGATGAGATCCCCAGCCAAAACGCTACCGTGGGGAGAGTGACGCCGAGCGCCTCGGCACCGGCTGCAGCTCGGCGTCGCTCTCCCCGTGGCTCACGGCTCCATCGGCTCTGGCTGGCAGCCCCATCGCTCCTGACCTGCCGCACGTCGCGCCTGCAGGATAAACATTTCCCGGGTGCAGGCTCTGCCCACACATGCGATTTCCCTCGAGCGGGAGACACGGCTCCTGGGAGGGGGTTTGCATTGGGTGAGAGCGTAGATCCATGGGAAAACCCACCTTGGGAGTAATGGGATTTGGGAAAGGGACATTGATGGGAGCTGGGTAAGTGGGAGGTGCAGGATTAGTCCTGCCGCAGGCAAGCTGGGGCTGAACGGGGTCCAGATCCATCACCTTCTGCCTCTAACCCTAAGGTGCAGGAAGCAATCGCTCCGTGAGAGGGCTCTTAAAATAATTCATGCCTGTGCTACCCCAGGGATGCTGCCGAGCGCTGCCCTGGTGCTACCTGTGGCATGGGAGCCCCTCGATGCGGCAGCCCTCAGCTCATCTCCATCTGGTTGGTGATATAATCCGCTTGAAGACATTTGCCCTTTCAGTCCCCTTTTCCCTTTCTTCCCTTGGTGCTTTTTAGCAGCTGAGTGATCCCCCCCATGCTGGGGCTGGAGCAGGGTTGGTGCCTTCCCCCCCCCAAGAGCCTCTTGGCATGTGCTGGATGGGAACCCACCATCCTTGATGGGAGCCTGAGTCCCTCCAGAGGCCCCGGCAATGGCACAACGGAGGTGCAGGGCAGGCAGGAGCGCAGCTGGCTGATTTCGGCTCTGCCATCATCTGCCCGCAGCCCCATTGCTGGCATTTGGGATGGTTTGGGGCCAGCGCTGGAGCCCAGCACGTATCCAGATTTGGGAGCATGCAGGAGAGACCAGGGCCATGTGATGGAGGAGAGCGCACGTGGTGGGCACAGAGACACCCCAAGGTCATGCATCCAAAAACACCCTCTGGCCCACGCGGTCCAGGGACGGGGCTTTTCAGGAGGGAGGCACCCACTGCAGCCCAGGTGGAGAACGGGACTTGCCTGGGGACTTGCACATCCCACCGGCACCCCGGGCGCAGCCAGGCTAGGTGATATTTCAGTTCAACGCCCCAGACACCTCCAAGCCACGAGTCCCACCCGGGGGGGGCTCATCTTCACCCTCCAAAGACCCGACTGACCCCATAGCCAGCTCCCTCCGCCCAGCAGCAGACATCTCCATCACCCATGTCCCAGCCCCGCCGGTTCTGGGAGGCTCCTGGGACACCCCTGGTCGCTGTGGCAGGACATGGGAAGAGGGGACAGGGCATCGCCACCACAGAGCCTTCGTTTCTGGGACCGTGGGAGTGCCGGGAGCAGATCTCTGACGTCCTGCGGGACAAATCCTGCGGGGTGCGGGGTCCAGGGCATCAGCAGGCTGGGAAACCTCCCCTCCCCCTTGCTAAATCCCTTCTCCTGCACAGGACAGTAGGTTACGGAACTCGACCAGAGGTTGGATTTAAGGAGATTACAACTTCTCCCCCAGGATAATCTAGAAATTCAATTAAAACTCTCTGTCTCTCGCCCGGGCTGCAGCAGGGCCACGGGGCACCCTGCGCCCCGCAGCCATGGCCGGGGAGCGCTGGGGAGACCCCCCCGGGCACGTGCCAGGTAAGGGCTGACCCCCTCATCCCGGGGTCTGGCCAGAGCCCCCCTGATCGCAGGGGCGGCCGGGGCTCTGGCCCTTCCCGGGGCGATTTGCTGGGGTATTAACAGCCGTCCTCTGAGCCGGGGCAGCTGGGACTGGCTGCGGGGGGGCTGCGGGGGGGCTGTGGGGAAAGAGGTATGGGGGAAGGGGCTGCGGGTACCCCAGGTTTGGGTAAGGGTAGGGGCAGGGCAGTCTGGCTGCATCCCCTGGAGTTTTGGGGCACCCTTTGGCAGCCCCCAGTGCTGATTGTACCTGCTGAGGCCTTTGGCCCCCCCTTGCCCTCATCCTCACCCCCGGCCATGTCCTGCTGTCCAGCCGTACGGATGCGAGCGGACAGACAAATAACGGGTGTTTCCCAGGCGAGCGAGATGGGATTTCAGGACGCAGTGGGGCGGCGGGGCTGGCTGCGGGCTGGGGGGACTGTGGGTGCTGTGGTGTTTCCCGACCCCCCCCCATGCTGCAGCTGGGCAGGGGGGGGACATCACCCGGGAGTGGCGGGGGGGCAGCGGGGGCAGACATACGGCCCTGGGGTCCCGTCACCGTGGCTTGTGAGTGCTGGAGCGGGGCTGGGTGCTGGTGCTGCTGGGGCTGGAACGGGCACGGAGCGGGCTGGGCCGTGATGTTCAGCCCCCCCCCATCATGCCACGGAGTTGGGGACTAAACCTCCAAAGGGATCTTTCACAGGATCTCCTCTGATCCAGGACACATTTAGCAGGACTTTTGGGGTGCTTAAGCACAAGCCACCTGGTCCCAGGGGTGCTGAGTGCTGCACGTGGCTCCTTTTCTCCTCCCGTGTCCATGGTGGCACCTGCACGTGGCTCAGGGGGACAGGGATGTGCCAGCACCTCTCCAGGCACCCCGTCACCTCTGGTCTCCCCGCCAAGGGCCTTGCTTGTCCCCTGTGCCTCAGTTTCCCTCCTCTGTACGCTGTCAAGTCTTGCAGACAGTGATGTGTTGGCTGCTTACTGGTACTACGGGGGTGCTTGGGGGTGCAGGGGAGGGGTGCGTGCCCGTGGCTGTTTTCTACCCGTGTCCCTGTGAAAACAGAGCAGTATTTTCTCTTTAGGAATGCACTGTGTCTCTCGCCTGTCCTCCCTGGCAGCAGAGGGGAAGCAGGGGGTCATTTATCCTCTGGATTTGTCAGGGTCTGGTCCACCCTGTGTCGACCCTTAATTTATTGGAAGATCCCAAAGATGGGGTGTCAGAGGAAGGAGTTATTCAGGCAGCAGCACTCCCCCAGCACGGTGGGGACACGCTTGGTCAGGGGCCGGCTGCAAGCTCCCTGCTTTGCATCTCAGCTGGAGGAGCCCCCATCTCTGCTGCTACCCCCCCCCATTTTGTGGGTGCTCAGTGCTGGGTGACTCCATTGGGATGGGGTGTGCAGGAGCAGTTTGGGGACCCTCGGCTGTGCCGTCATGGCCGCAGCCCCATGCCAGGAGCAGAGCTCCCTCTTCTCCACTGACATTGCCATCCCGCTGCTGGGGCATGAAGGGCATCGCTGCAGGAGATAGCAACGTTATCTCCCAGCCCAGGGCAGGCAGCAGCACCGAGCGTGACCTCCTCATGCCGTCCCCTCTTGGACGGTCATCTCTCCTGCCAGGGGACCCGCGTGTCCCAGCTTGGCTCCTACAAGTCTCCACCCGGGTTGATCCCGCTCAAATGCAGCCCCGTTCCCCGCGTGCCTCCATAAGTCGGGAGAAAATCCAAAGCAGGGGGGGAATGGCAGCCTGGTCGCTGCCTCCCTGGCCCCAAAACACATCCCCTCCAGAGGTACAGGGAAAGGTGTGGTGATAAATCGCATCGACACATTCAGCCGGCTCTAACTAATGACCTCCCCGGCACTCGACACAGTTTCCCGGTGCGCTGGCTGTTCAGAATATTGTTATATTGTTGTAACATTTAACTCCCTTTTAAAAAAATAAATAAATAAAATTAGCCGTGCAGTTGGCAGATTGCTGGAGACACTTGGATTCTCTGCGGGAAACCGCTCCGCGGTGGGAGTTTGGTTGCTGCAGTTTAGTGGCAGGAGTCGTTGCCTCTAATGTCAGCTCGTTAGCTGGGGTAGTCCAAGGCGTCGCTGTGTTCAGAGCCGGCGGGGAGCTGTGGGCCGTTCCTTCCCGCTATTAATATTATGGGCCTGTTTTGTTTCCTACGTGTTAACGCTATTAGTGCTGCATAAGACGCGTGGCAGGAGCGGCAGGGGACGGTCCCGGTCCTGCCCGACACCCAGCACGGGTTTGTCTGTGCCGACGCTGGGGCCGGCAGTGGCATTAAGAGGCTCCAGGTATTAGGGGAAGTTTTGAGTTTGTTCCCAGGGGGTCAAATTGTGATGGTCAGGGGTGTGAAACTCCAGGGAAGGGGGCGGCGAGGGGGATGTGATCTCCCGTATCTCCTCTGCCTGCACCCTGGGCAGCTCTGGTTGTGGGCAGATGCCGGGGCGATGCTGGAGGGTGGCACTCACGACCCAAGGAAACGCCGGGTGACCACGGGGCCGGTGCCGGCAGCAGAGCCTGTCCAGCCCTGGGTTTCCACGCGTTCACACGAGCCCTCTCCCAGCCTGAGCCTCCCGCAGCAGCAGCGTGGGGCTCCAGCATTCAAATTAAAACCAAACCAGAAATTCAGCTTTCAGCGAACTCGAGAAAGCGTATTTCCAAACAAAACTGTGCTAAATAAAGTACGAGCCGCAGGCAGCCGCCTGCTCCGACAGATCCACGTTGCTCGCCTTTATTTAGCTGCCGGCTCCCCGTGCTGCCACGGCCGGCCTGGGGCCGGGGGGGGTTTGTCCCCCCAGGAGCTTTGGTGCTTTGGGGAGGACTCAGTTCCACAGCTGAATGAATGTGGGGTCCCAGGTGGGATGTGGGCTGTGTCACGAGAGCTGCCCCATCCCCAAAGTGGTGTCAGCCCCTTGGGTCTGTCCTGGCATCCCCCCGCAGCAGAGGGTTCCCCAACGTCCAGGGTGCTTGGACAGGGTGAGCCCTGAGTGGCAGGGGGGGGGGAGGGAGGGAGGGAGGAAGAGAGAAAGATAAGGGAGAGAGGGAGAAAGAGAGAAAGAGAGGGAGAAAGAGAGAGAGAGAGAAAGAAAGAAAGAAAGAGAAAGACAAAGAAATTAAGACATTAAGAAATTGAGAAATTGAGAAGGAAAGAAAGCAAGAAAGCAAGGAAGCAAGCAAGCAAGAAAGAAAGAAAGAAAAGAAAGAGAAAAATGAAGAGCAGGAAGGAAGGAAGAGAGAAAGGCAGAAACAGAGAAAGTGAGAAAGGAGGGAAGGAGGGAAGGGGGGAGGGGGAAGGTGGTGGTGACTGGGGAGCCCGAGGGTTCCCGGGAGCATCACCCCTGGGTGGGGGCAGCGCCGCTGCCTCCCCGGTCACCCGGGTACATCTCCCCTCCCAGCACAGTTAATCCAGACCCCTGCTAATCCTCTCGCAGGTCACTGGGAGCTCATTGCATTTTGTTCACTTCTCAAATGCATCTAGAATTAATTAAAAAAACCCAACAGTAAATTCATCCTGTGGCAAAAGCATTCGGCGTATTCCCCTGGGTGCGCCGGTGGGGTGATGGAGAAGCAGCCTTTTTTGTCTCCAAATGCTGAGCTCACATGAAAAAAAGAGGAGAGAAAGCCTTAATGAATGTAGCCAGTGTGGTCAGGAGGAAGACTCGGGACGGGTGACCAGGCTGGAGTTTGGCAGCGTGAGCCTGCAGCCGGTCTGACACGTCAGCTCTGCAAGGCCACTTTGGTCCCCTTTGATTTCCAGTGAGTATGGGGCTGTAAATATTAACGGTTTGCGCCTACTTTACTCTTCCCCATGGCTTTAAGGAGGGACAGGATCTTGTGCCAACTGCCCCAGCTGGATGCGAGCAATTGCTTGGTCTGCCAACACACCAACAAATAACTGTGGTGCTTGAAAAATTAGCTTTTTGGATAAAAAGTGGTTGTGCCTGGTTTGCAGCAGGTGGAAATATGCTATTTGGTGTATAAGATGGTGTCACACCTGGGTCTGTTTCCAGCACCTGGGAGGTTTGGGCAGGTTGTTAGTGCTCCTGCTTGTGGTGCTGGGACTCTGCGGAGATCCCCAAGTCCCAGGCTAGATTTGTGGCAAATTTCTGCACAAGGCAATCCACCGTATCGCTGCTAGCTGGGCTGATGCAGCCCCAGGCAGGCTGTGCCTGGCAATGCTTCCCGGCACTGGGCTGGCCCTGGCCACCGTGTAATGGAAAGGGTGTGCTCGTCCCAGTGTGTCCCTGGGCGCTAGAGCTGATTGCAGGAATCGACCGTATTGATCGGGCCAGCAGATCCGACACAGCACGTACAGCCTGGTGGGTTCGCCTGCACTTCGAGGCATGAGCCAGGCACCTCTGCGCTGAGGGGACGGTGTGTTGTGCGGGGCTCTGCACGTGCTCCCCCACCACACTGCGGCCCCATGCAGGTCTCATTGCCAGCAAGGTGGTTTGATCCCCAGTGACACATCCCATGTCGCTAAAGAATAGGATGAGCTGAGGCAGAGGGTGGTTTGGGGAGCGTTCCCGCAGTGCCATCTCTTTCGGGTGCTTGGGACGTGCCACGTGGCTTCTCTACAATCCCGACCCTCACCTGATGCAGCCCCACGTGCCATCGCAGATGGGCTGGGGGGGCCAGCAGCCTGGCAGGGTGCTGCTGGGTTCCGTCACCATGGGTCTCACCTGCACCAGGGAGCCCACCCAGCTTGGGCCACCTCTCCCATGTCCATGCCGCCTCTCTCCCAGGCAAAGCTGCATGTAGGTCCCTGACCCTGCAGCTGAGCCCTCCAGGAGAGATCAAAACAGCTCCCCATTCCCCAGCGGCAGTTGTTGCTTCATAAGACTTGGCCAGCAAAACCCATCTGTGACCGTAGATGGCTCGGTGTCCCAATGGATGCGTTGGGAAAGTTGCTCCTCGGAACATCTGCCCTCAGCGAGTGCCTTCCTGGGGCCTTCCTCATCTGGCTGCATGTTGGCCATGTCCTCTCCCATCCCCAGGCTGGGGGACGGAGGTTAAATCCACATCTCCCTGTGGTTTCCCTCAACCCCAGAAGAGCTGGTGCTCGGGAGGTCAGGCGAGCGCTGCTGCGATGTGCTGGGCAGCGATCCATCTGGCACGGGCAATGTGAACTGATGGAGCCGCTTTCAGGCGTACCTTTATTAATATCTCTGTGCTAAGGAGAGCAGCTTGGCCTCTCCGCTTTCCTCTCCAGCAGCCTGACCCCGCTCCAACAGCAGAACTCATGAGAAAAGCAAAGGGGAGAGACTCCAGTGCTACCCAAGGTTTTTCATCCACTGGTGTCATTGAAGGTCCCACAAATGCTTCATCGCCCCAGCAAGGTTTGCTCACTCTGTAGTACGAAAGAACAAACTCTAAGACCTTCTTCCTTCCTCACGTGTGGTTTTTGGGAACAGCCTAGGAGGGAGAGTAAGGGCAGTTGGGGGGGGGGTGTCTCACTCAACATGCACCCACCCACCCCATCAGACCCATGGCCAAGTACCTCCCTGAATCCTTTTGCCATGAGAGGTAACGGCTGTGTCTTTGTTTTCTCGTTGCAGAGCCTCTCACAGGATCCGTGTGGTGACGTGGCAGCCAAGACGTGGAAGCTTGGGACTTCTCTTCCACCACAACAGAATTTGGGGGGTGGGCAGGGGTGGGCCAGGGGGACGCTGGGAGTCGCAAGACCCTTCACCTTCACTGTGGGCTTGGCTCAGGGATGACTGCAGGCAGAGTCAACCCTTACAGCATCGTGTCCTCCGAGGAAGACGGGCTGAGGTTGACCACCATGCCAGGTATCAACGGCTTTGGCAATGGGAAAATCCATACCAGGAGAAAATGCAGGAACAGGTTTGTAAAGAAGAACGGTCAGTGCAACGTGGAGTTCACCAACATGGATGACAAGCCGCAGAGGTACATTGCAGACATGTTCACCACATGCGTTGACATCCGCTGGAGGTATATGCTCTTGCTCTTTTCCCTGGCATTTCTGGTGTCCTGGTTATTGTTTGGGCTGATTTTCTGGCTAATTGCACTCATTCATGGAGATCTAGAAAACCCGGGTGGAGATGATACCTTTAAGCCTTGTGTTCTGCAGGTCAATGGCTTTGTGGCTGCTTTTCTGTTCTCCATCGAGACCCAAACAACTATTGGTTATGGTTTCCGCTGTGTGACGGAGGAGTGCCCGCTCGCGGTCTTCATGGTGGTGGTTCAGTCCATCGTGGGGTGTATAATTGACTCTTTCATGATTGGTGCAATAATGGCAAAGATGGCCAGGCCCAAAAAACGGGCGCAGACATTACTTTTCAGCCATAATGCAGTAGTGGCAATGAGAGATGGAAAACTCTGCCTGATGTGGAGAGTTGGGAACCTCCGGAAAAGCCACATAGTAGAAGCCCATGTACGAGCTCAGCTAATTAAGCCCAGGATCACAGAAGAAGGGGAGTACATACCACTTGACCAAATAGATATCGACGTGGGGTTTGATAAAGGCTTGGACCGTATCTTCTTGGTGTCTCCCATCACCATTCTCCACGAGATCAATGAAGACAGCCCTTTGTTTGGGATCAGTCGCCAGGACTTGGAGACAGATGACTTTGAGATCGTGGTCATTCTGGAAGGCATGGTAGAAGCCACCGCTATGACAACACAAGCTCGGAGCTCCTACCTGGCCAGCGAGATCCTCTGGGGCCACCGCTTCGAGCCTGTCTTATTCGAGGAGAAAAACCAGTACAAAGTAGACTATTCCCACTTCCACAAAACCTACGAGGTCCCGTCCACTCCCCGTTGCAGCGCCAAGGACTTGGTGGAGAACAAATTTCTGCTGCCCAGCACCAACTCCTTCTGTTACGAGAACGAGCTGGCCTTCATGAGCCGCGACGAGGAAGAGGAAGATGATGACAGCCGGGGTTTGGAGGACCTTAGCCCCGACAACAGGCACGAGTTCGATAGGCTTCAAGCCACAATAGCGTTGGATCAGCGGTCGTACAGGAGGGAGTCGGAAATATGACTCTTGGTCCTTCCATTGACTTTTCCGAGGGTATTTTTTTTCCTCCTCTAATCTCTTCCCCTACAACCCGCTCAACTTATGCAGAACAATGCAAGTGCCATAGGAATGCTTGAGAAATTAGTATCGTTCATAGTTTTCAGTTTCATCGCAATAACCACTGAGCGGTCTGCAGGAGGGGACGGCGGCAGGCCATGGCGTCTCCTGCGCCCAGCGCCTGCAGTGGGGCCGATGGCTCTGGGGGGATGGACGGACGGATGGACGGAGAGAGAAGGGTCCATGGGGTGCAGGCGGGCGCTCGCCCCACACGGCCCCGCGGGGCTTTGCTCTCCCCGTGGGGAAAATGCCAGCGTTTTCTTGGAGCCGAGCACTGCGAGATCCAAAAAGAGGAAATATCAGGAAACAAGTCTTTCTTTCTCTCTTTCTTTTTTTTTTTTTCCTTTTATTTTTTAACTGAGCAGCAACAACAAAAAAATTGCTCCTTCCAGCAGGCGGTCTGATTCAGTTGCACAAGAACAACACTTGAAATAACATGCAACATTAACGTACTTCTTTTTAATTTTGGGAAAAAGTGGGGGGAGGGAGGTGAGAGTTTTTAAATTTTTTCACCGTACCGTTTGGGAGACTGTTTACCAAAATAATAATAATAACAATAATAATAATAATAATATTAAATCTGAAAGAAGTGATTCAGTATTTTTTAAAAATGAACAAGGGAATGAATAAGCCACCGGGGTCCTTTGAGGGGGTGACTTGCTGGGCAGATGCAAGAGCTAGAAGTCAAGAGTGCATTCAATTTTGGGGTGGTGGTTTTTTTCCCACTGGCATGGCTTTGTAGGCAGAAAACAGACATAAGTGGCTGCAGGTCTGTGGCAGAGAAAGCAAGTAGTGTAATTACTGGCAAAGTAGCTAATAAGAAAAAGGCAGACTGTGATAGAAAGAATCATTGTAAACACAGTAATTAGCCAATTTCTGGAAATATTGATCTTCAGGGTGGCAATTGGGTCTGGGGCATCAGCTGCTGAAGTGCTGGGTCTCCCCCAACATCTCCGATGGGGAATTCATAAGTTTCACCATACCTGGGATAAAATAGCAAAAAGCACAAAAAGGAGAGTGGAAAGCTCTCAGATTTGGGTATTTTCCCACTTTTCCAACCAATTTGGTATTTTCTCCCTTGAAAATTATTTCAGACATGGAAATCAATGTGAAAATCATCTTGTTGGGTTGCACTTTCTCTAGCACAGGAGCCGTCTCCGTGCCAGGCTGGGATTTATGAATTCCCCATTCACCGGAGAGTCCTGCTTCAGAGGCAGATGCTTTTCCAAAAACAACAGATGCCAGTCAAGAAAACCACCCCGTCTTGCGCTTCAACCCGTCCCCGCGTCCCAGCCTCAAGGTGGATCGTGCCTTAGAGATGCAAACTCATCCCGTGCCCTACCTCTCCTCCCCAGCACCCCGCTTGCATCCCTACCCTGGGGCAACGTCCCCTTCGCTCTGTCCCTGTGGCATCACCCGCATCCCACCGTCTGCTGCGTTGTAGGCTGGCCTTGATGGCACGCTGGTTTAGCTTTTGCTACGGCACAAGGCAAACCACCCGGCGCATGGGGAGCCCTTGCTCCTGCCCCGCTCCCTGCCTTTGCACAGAGGGAAGGAGCCGGGAAGATGCAGGCTGCAGGTCCCTTCAGCCCAGCTGTGCTGCTCATCGGTGCTCTGGGAGCCAAAATCTGGGTCCCTGCTCCCCGTGGCCGTGGGAAAGGCTTCGGTACCCACAGGCATCCCGCGCTGGGACGGAGCCGGCCGGTTTTGGCACGAAGTGTCCCAACCAGGCTGTCCCCAAAAGGGGAGGGACACGTAGGGACGTGTCATTGAGCTCCAGCCACGACATTTGTGTTTCTAAGGCAGCAAACGCAGAAACGCAGACGCCATCCCATCGTCAGTCCCTTTGCTCCCGGGGGGGATGGTTTTGCCACCCGCTTTTTGCCTCATAGCATCTGGGGGGATGGGAAGGATGGAGGGGAGGGCAGAGAGATTTTGTGTGCGCACTACTTATTTATTTTTTTTTAAAAAATGCTTTTAAGTGGTTTTAGGTTCTTTTGAATAAATAATAATCATAAAAAAGGTGCACATCTTGCTGCTGTAGGATTCTCAGAGGGTTAATTTCTTTATAAATATATATATATCACAGTAAATATTTGTATAAAAATGAAAAAGAAATAGAGATGTCTAAGTAAATTATTGCTTTTAAAGAAACTTCTATGATTGTACAGTGTTACCTGGGAGAATAGAATAATGTATACAGATGTATTTTTAAATTGCTGTGTAGGAGGATGTGAACTGGGCTGGGGAGTGCCTGTGGCCAGCATAGCAAGGGGGGGTTCGGACCCTCCCCGGCCCCCGTTCACGCACCCCCTTCCCCGAACCCCACTAGTGAGGATCTAGCTCTGGCGAGTTGTCGTATATATATATATATATACTGTATAGTCCTCGTCCTGGCCATGGACCACGCTGGTACATAGTGTATAAATATTATTTTTGCCTACCTGTGAGTGCTCTGAGCTACTGGGTTTTTTTCCTACCATCAGGGAGTGTTGGGAGGGCTGCCCAGCGGTACTTTTAATCACATGAATTGTCAAAGAAAGGGGGAGAAAAAAAGAAAAAAAAGGTGAAAAAAGTCAAAAAGTGGTGTTTGTTCGGCACTCGGGTTCCCTGGAGGGGCTGGAAAGGCACAGGGATGCTCTTGGGGTTTTGGTGTCGGTCATGGCAGGGATGGAGCGGGGTCTCAGCGGGAAGGGCGCTCGGAGCCGAGTGAGGGGACAGGTTGCCCCCTAAAACAGCTGCCAGCCATTTCCTCCGAGCTGAGGCCACTCCATCCGTGGAGTTAACTCCAGCGTTACACTTGATCCTTGGAAGATGGCGGGAGTCCGAGAAAGGGAAGAGCTGCTAATCCTCTTGGCCAGCATCCCGTAGGGATTGCCCTCGGCCGGGGTTCAGGGCAGCCTCCGGCAGCAGCCGCCCTGCCCGGGCACTGGGGGCCATACCTGCTGCTGCTCCCGCTTGGCTTCACCCCAAACAGCTGCACCAGTGAGAGCAGAAAGCGGCCACATCCCTGCGCCCCAAACCCACTGGCTGGAAGGAGCATCCTCTCCCCCCAAAAGGCGTGACATGTCCCCATTCGGCCGGGCAGTGGGTCCCCGGGGCTGGGAGCCGTCGGGACAAGCCTTAGCTTCTCATAACCGAATTTAGTGCACTTAGTCTTTTAGGGCTGGGACAATCACTTAGCGCTTAACCTTTCGCGATTCGGTGCCTGCTTGACCTTCAAACCTTTTGTAGGAGATGAATTCAGAGCCACCTTTTCTATCTTTAATAAGGCAGAACAAATACATTTATTTTTAAACCCTCCTGCTCTTTCCTTTCCTCTCGTGCTGACAACCAAAAGAGTCCCCCGTGTCCCCCCGCCATTTCTTGCACGCCAAAACGAGTGTGTGGCAGCCGGGTCTGGCCGGAGCACCGGACCCTGCTCTCCCACCCCCCCAATTCAGGGATGCTGCCACGGGGGGGTTGGCTCAGGGAAGGATCCAGCCGTGTCACGAGCGCAGAGGGGATGTGGGATGGTGCCCGACCCGATGCCACACGTCACCTCGCTGAGCCCCAGCTGTGCACATCTGTCCCGCTGCCCCCTCCTGGGGGCACCATCTTTCCTCCATCCCCCCCCCCCTCCAGAACACACCCCGGTGCTCCCCCAGGCTTGGCCCCGTGAGGTTTGGGGACCGAGACCCAGCACCAGTTCACACGGGCAGGTTGGCAACTGGGAGCACTGGTTTCCCAGGAGTAAAACACCGAGTCCGTTTGCTGGGGATCGATGGTGATGTGCAGCGATAGAGAAGCTGATGGATGCAATGAAAGTATCTGTACCTTTTCCACCTCCGGTGTTTCTCTGTCTCATTGCACATATATTTGAGATATATGTGACAATGTATATATATATTTGTAAAATGTATTTCAGATGACAAAACTGGCCAATTTTATGTTATTTTAAATATATTATATATATTATATATAAGAGTCTCCAAAAGATATAAATAGACTAGAGAAAATAATATAAATATGTAATAAATGTATTTTGATCTATTTAAAATATCTTGCGTCATGCTGTATATTTTAAAGATCATAGGGAAGTGTCTGCCTGCAGCAAATTTCAAACACGGTTTCGAGGCTGTCGGTTGCCACACATGTAGTATATACGTGCAGCAAACTTTGAGCAAGACTGGGGGCCAGCGGGACAAATACAGATTTATTTTTTTTTTAGGAGCCTTTTAGCAAATGTCCATCCTGCTGCCTCTAGGTAGGAGCAGAAACCCCAAATCTGAATTTTCCTCATTACCCTGCAGGAGAGGGTAATTTTTCCTCTCCGCTGGGGAAGGGGCTGCAGGGATGCTCTGTGGGATGAAGGGGCTGCAGGATGCCCCCCCTCCCCGCACAGCCCCGCATGTGAGTACCATTTGCTTTGCTGCGCTGCCCTGATGGGCTTTCGCCAGGGGAACGGATCACAGCAGCTCAGCCACGCGGGGAGCCCGGAGATCGGAAAACGTGTCTGGAGCCCAGGCAGAAAGAGCCCAGTCATCCGCGACTGACCCAACAAATCTTCTCGGAGCAACCTTGGTCGCCCTTGGGCTCCATGAGGATCTATTTCCTACGGGCATCGCCTCTTCCAAGGACCTCAGGGGACACCATGCCACGGCCAAGTGACAGTTTAAATGTCTTTAATGGTACGTCACGGCCGAAGGAAAGAAGAGCAAGTCCGTGGGATGCTGTTTATGGAGAGGTAAATGGCCTGGTGGACACGGAGCCCCTGGATCTGCCATCCTGGATTTTCCTCCTGGCTTTTGCACCTGGCTGCTGCAGGGAATGGGACTCGTGTACCAAGATAACCTGGAGAAATTATTCATCATCATTTCTCAGGCAGGTCACGGGTCTGAATCCGGGTCAGGCAACCAGCAACCAATAGCTACCACCCACCGATGATGGCAGTTGGGTCCCATCAGCTCCATCCTTTCCCCCATAAGGGAGTTTTTTACTTATTAAAAAAAAAATCACTGCCAGCCACTCACTCTAATCACCAAAGATAGGGCCGGGGCTAAGCATGATTTAAGAATGCAGCCTGTTTAATTTATCAAAGGGGGAGACTGAGAGGTGACTTGATTACAGCATTTGTCACGGGGAGAATACACGGGTACAAAGACGTAACTTAATCTACCAGGGAAAGGCATAATAACCACCTCTTCCTGGAAGCTGAAGCCAGACAAATCTGTCTTGGAAATAAGGAGCGATCTTTTAATAATGATTAGCTATTAGAACAAGCTACCGATCTCTGTCTCTTAATGCCTTTAAATCTGGACCAGATGCTTTTCTGGAAGCTTTTCTCTTGCTGAGGAGAGGAGCGGGGGTTATTGGGGAAGGTAATGGTCTGGTACAGGCAGGCAGGAGGTGAGATGGGAAAAACCTCCCTGCTCTCCTCCAAAACATGGGCTGGATCTCAGAAAGGAAAATGCCACGGAGGGCGCGGGGGATGCTCTTGCAGGGCCCTGTCAGCATCTCTCCTGGGGACAAGCACCAGCCCGTGCAGCAGCTTCCCAGAGCTCTTGTGCCTCCGCTCTCAGGGTTTGCTTTGCATGCGGCAGTGACTCCTTGTGCAGCAGTTTGCACTACAAACCCCATCGCTTCATTTGTGGAAGCATTTAATGATTCAGGAGCCGGCAGCTCCCCAGGGATGGTTTCCACTCCTCCAGAATTCCTCCCTCGGTGGCTGCTTGTAGCAGAAATCCCTGGGGAGCCAAGCTGATGCTGGCACCATGGGAAATGTGCTACCAGGACGTTCAGTCCTTGCTTTACTTCCATTCCAACCATCCTCGTCTTTGGGGGTTAGAGCTAAATGAAAGGGTGGTGGTGGTGGCTGGGAGCACTGGGGATGGGGAAGGCAGCGGCTGCCTCTGCGGGGAAGGACCTTGCTTACCGCTCTCAGGCACGGCCAGGGTGTTTTCGGCAGGGATGCTAGCCTATGGGCTGAGGTCGGGGCTGTTTCTTAGCTGGCAACCTGCACTTTTAATACTCAAGATGTCTTTGAATGCTAAAACCTTCTCTAACCTCAGCATTACACCAGCCCTTGCTGACTGCCCTCCTGCCTCTTTCCCTTCGCCTTCGGGGGGACAGGGCATCTCCCCGTGCCCTGCAGAGGTTTCTGGCCTCCCAAAAAGCAGAGTGTCTTTCCATCGGCTTGGATGGATTTGGCTTAAACACACCACCACCAAAACCTGGGTGCACCGACCCCTCGCCACTGGGCAGAGGGACTGTGAGCCTCCGTTAGCTCTGGATTCCCACCAGGATGGAGCCGGCATGGGCTTTGCACACTGAGCTGCCCGTCCCGGCTGCGTGTGCTGGCGCAGGGCTTGCTGTGTCTCACCAGACAAAACTGTGGTGTCACGCAGGGAAGGCACCGCATTCGTCTGACTCCTAACAAATCCTCCCCAGCCGTGCTAAGGGGATACACCATGGTTCAGAGGGGTGGAGGCAGGAACTTTGCCCCCACCCCACTGGAGATGCTGCTCCTCCACCCAGCCTGGCTGCATCCTCCCTCCTGGCTGCTTTGAGAAGCTCAGACCCCACAGACTCCTCCAAATTTGTTCCCTTGCCCACCCGAATTGCCCCAGTGCCATCTCGGGTGGCTGGGAGCAGCTCGGGGTACGCAGGGCGATACCCAGGGATGCTGGTTGTCTCTGGGGGTAACCATAGTAACGGAGCAGCATCTCTGCTCTCCTGCTGGCAATTTGCTTTTTCATCCTGCATTAAGGTGGACCCTCTCTGATTGTTTCTCCCCCTCCGCCTGCCCTGAACGGCAATGTCAAGAGCTCTCCCACTGACGGGCTGGCTTTCCGGCTCCTTGTGCCACATCCCACCCCATCCCATGGCAGGTTTCATCCCGCTGTATAATGGGATACTGCATGGGAACCATCCTCCAGCATCCTGCAGGGAGACCAGGGAGGCGGTGGCTGGAGTTTCTCCTTAACACAGATTTGTAAGTGTGAGTGGGACAAAATTAGGGGTTTCCTTACACTTGTTGTTAAAAGGTCACTGTCAAGGTTAAAAACTTCAAATACTCTTTTTTTTTTTTAATTGTAAACAGCCTCTATTAGTAATAACATGCTGGATATATTAATATGGATTGAATTTTTCAGCACTAAATGTAATTATCACCCGTTAAGTACTTTGTTCACCTTTCACATTTCTCCCCGCTTGGGGAAGGCAAACACATGAGTCAGCGTCCCTTTTTCTGTCGGTTTTAGGCAGTTTCAGTGACAAGCCGTCGTGAATCAGCACAACACTGCAAAGTTCAGGTCGCAAACGCTCCCCACGATGCCGCTCCAAGAGAAAAACGGTGATTTAAAGCAGGTGAAGGAGACCCCTGCCCCTGGGCTTTGGGGAAAAAAAACCCCAAATTATCAAATTTGGAGTCAAATCGGGGACGATGGTGCTGCTTTAAGGGAAGATGTGCGGAAGGGTTTCTGATGGGATGTCAGGGTTGTGGATGGAGAGGGAACAGGAGACCTGTCGGAGCTGGCAGACCAACCCCCCTTCCCCAGCCAGTTGATGCTTTCCCTCCTCCTTCCCCTGCAGCTGGCACATTTGTTTGGGCAATACCTCATGAGTGTGTAATTAAACTTTCCCCTCTTTGCCAGTGGCCTGATGACCCCCAAGCATCACGCCTGTCCCCCAGGCTGGGGCGTTTCTCGCTGTCCCCTTGCAGAGTCCCTGCTCACCGGGCTGCAGCACCCACGCGGGGCCTGGGTGGGGGGTGCCGGACACTCAGGGATGGCAATGGGGTGGGGGGGGGTGACCCCAAAAGCTGGTTATCCGGGGGCTGGCATCTCTGTCTCGTGGGCTTGCTGTCCGTTTGGGTTCGTGGCTGACTCAGCCCCAGATGGTTGCTGCGAGCGCTTATATAACGGCATGTTTTGGCGGGGGCCGGGGACGCGGTGCGCGGCGAGGAGGTGGGCGCGGGGGCGAGGGAGGGAACAGAGCTAAAGATAAGCCTGGCAGCTCTGGCACTGCTTTGCCAGGCCCCACGGGAGCCGGTAGGGGAAAGGCTGCTGGGGATCGGGCACCGAGCTCGCAGCCGTCGCAGCCGCACGGGCACGGCCACGCTGGCTGTCCTGGCTGCCCGGTGTGTGGCCGGGGGCGGCGGGGGGAAGCAGCTTTGCATCCCGTTGCCAGCAGCTGCTTTTTCCTCCCCGGTGCCCACCGGGTACCGCTGGCGCTCAGTCGCAGCTCGCCCTTTCCAAGTTTGCCTTCCTGCAGCCTCTGCACTGCCGTTTGCACACAGACCCCAAACCACCCCTGTTCCTTAAATCAGGGTTTTTTTTCCCTGGTGTTTCATGACCTGGGTTCAGCAGAGAAGTGATTTTGTCTGGTTGCAGGACTGAACAGAACTGCATAGACACCTCCCCCCCGCCCCCCCGCATCCTTCACCCCCATCTCTCCCTCCCTCCCTCCTGTACCCTTGGCTTTGCTGGCAACTGCCACCCAGCACCGAAGCTCGCGATTGCAACGGAAAACTGATGTTTATTTCTCTTAAAGGGATGTTTTGGGTGACCTTTGACCTCTGTAGAAGTCTTCCTCTTTTGCCCAGTTTACAAATTCCATGTAAACACAAAGATGACCCTTGTTTTATGGGAGTTTTATTTTAATGCTCTGGAGATTTGCTAAATAAAACCAATTCTAGTACGAAGGATGCGCTGGGTGTGATGATGGCTTTTCTCAGGCGGGGCAGCCGGGGGGTTGGGCCAGGTAATTAATAACTTGAGACCCTACTCTGCGCCTGGATGGGTGCTGCAATGTCCCTCAGCACCGGGGTTAACCATGAACCCCCAGGGATGGCTTTTATTTGGCTGGACTTGCTCTCTGGAGGAGCTTTCTCCAACCCCATCAGGGCTGAACCTGGATTTCATCCCCAAAACACTTTCTTTGCCTTGCGTCAAGCCAGACACACAGGTACGGGGGCAACCCCAAAAAGCCTCGGAGGCTGCTTGCAAGCCCTGGAGCAAGGCAGATCCCCGTGCCCCCAGGGAGGGTCCTGGATGGCTGAGGGTCCCCGCTGCAGGAGGGATGGAGAAGGTCCCCGGCTGTGCCCCGACAAGCGAGACAACGTCCGCTGAGCACTCCATACGGCAGCGCCATAATGACACCGGGTGTGGGGGCGACGGCAAGAACAGGCGCTCGGTGTCGGCAGGAGGAGCGCTGCGGGCTGGTAACAGCGCTCAGATGGTAGGGGGAAGTCCGCAGCTCCTGATAATTAGGAAAAAGTCTAAATAAATCCCTTTGAAAAAGACAATGTGAGGGGGGGAGAAGCTCGGACCTGGGCTCCTGCCAGCAATGGATTTGCAGAGCGCTGCCGCCCACGCTGGACCGGAGAAGAGAGGGGCATCGTCCCTGCAAGGTCGGCGTGGCGAGGCTGCGGTGGCAGCGGTGACACCTGGCACGTGGAGGGCTAGCGGTGGCCGTGGCGGTGGCAGCGGGGTCAGGTGGTTGCCAGCCCAGGCAGTGAATGTCTGGGTGCTCTCTGCCATGCGGGTCTCCGCATGGCCCCCCCCGCCCAGGGCAGGTCTCCATCCCACAGCTCCCAGTGCAGAGAGGACTGGATTTATGGGGAGCAGGAATCTGGGGATTACGTCGCCGGAGTCTGACCAGCCAAAAATTGTTAAAAATCAGAATATCCGTAGCTCAAATCCAGCTTAAAAGTCAAACCAATCATCCAAACCATCTGCCTCACCATTGAAGATAATACTACTTTTATTGTTTCCATAAGCTGCTAAGCAGCTTTTCAGCAAGAAAAACCCTCTCTGCTGGGACATTTGCTGCAGTGGGACAGCACGGTGGTCTGCCCGGTGGCAGCCGGGTCCTGCTGGGACAGGGAAGCAGGACACGATGTGGTGACATGGAGGATGCACTGCTGATGGAGGAGAGATTGTAGTACCAGCTCCCCTCCAAGACATCCCCAAACTTTTCTGGAGGCTCTGGCAGCCGAGGGTGACAGCCTGTAATGGGAGCTGCCCTTGCTGCTGCCCACCTGACCTTCTCCCAGAGGTATTATTAGCCTGCCGAGAGCAGCCAGCCCGAGCCATGAGCTTTCCATCTGCAAGCCCTCCCCAGCTGCGGGCCAGGGAGAGGAGCTGTGCATGATCCTCCCCATTTCCCTGGGGAGATGCGCCACACTGAAGGCTTCGAGCCACTCTCCAAAGTCTGCTCACCAATACCTGGAAGATGTCCGTGCCCAGCAGAGACCAGCCCATCCCGCCTCTTCCAAACCCTCCCTGTACCATCACATTGAAGTAGCTGCCATGCAGGTCACGCTCTCCCAAACCATCATCCCTCTCCCAAGACCTCACTTGAGCAACCTCTGAGGCTGAGGTCTCTATTCCCATCTCCGGCTTCTTGAGGTGATAAAAGCATCATCTGTCAAGCTCTTAACTGACATCCTTCCTGACATATAATTAACATCCCCTTGGCCTATGGATTTCAAAACAGGACATGGACGGGTATAAAAAGGTCCAAGTCAAGTTACTTGCTCCAGCCTGAGAGAGCAGGACACATGCTTGGGTTGAGGATGTGCCCAGGGTGAAAATTTACTGTTGTCTGTGAGTTTGTATTGATGCAGTGGGAGAACAAGCACTTCTTAATGAAATCACCCCGGACTCACCTACATTATACATTTGTGCTGGCATTTGGCTGGTCCTCCTGGCTTCGCTCAGGATGAGTTTGCTTGGAGGGATTATTATCCCATGGGAAGACATACCTGAACCAAAACCGAGTTGTCCTCACATGGAAATAAGGAAGGAGAAAGAGCTGTTAGATCAGCAATCAACAAGCCAACAGGAATCTGCACTTCTAAAGATCATCCAGCTTTTACTTTGTCTTAAGTGCCTGGCAGCGAGCTGGCCCTTCTCTTCCCCTGGGAGAGGCAGAGCATTGCCAGCTCACATGAGTCTGTCGTGGGATTTTCTACCTCCGCTGCAGAGCCCCAGCTCCCAGAGCGGTGTGGTTAGCAGAAACCCACCATTGCCACCTGGAAAGTGACTTTGCAGCTAGCACAGAGCATTTCACTCCAGCTCAGTGCCATGGCTCAGGGGCTGGGGCATCTCCCAGCTGCCCCATGTCACCGGCAAGGTTGGTAGTGATTTTGTTCCTCCTTTTGAAGACTCTCCTGGACGCTTGGCTCCTCTGCAGTGCCCGACTGTGGTTCGGCTGGGAGTGCGTTGGGCTCCAGGGATGACCCCGTCCTTCTCCATCGCCCGACCTCTGCCTGGGGGACCCAGCTTGCAGCCACCAAAGCCACAGCACTGACTTTTAATTAGTAAGAGCTGCAATTAGTGGCACAGCAATGGAGTGAGAGGAGAAGCCCTGGCCTGTCAGCTGTGGCTGCTTTACAGTGTTAGGCTGCAAGGTCCCTGACACTTTCCCTAATAAACCCCGAAAGACATGTTGCCTCAATCGTGGCAGTCCAGCAACTGGGGTGCATGTCAGCCCCCCCGGTACAAATCCCACCTGGATGCACCTTACATGCAACACAGCCAGCTCCCGTGGGTCGGTTCAGCATTAAATGTTGCAGAATTTCATGCAGCAGAGCAGTCCAGTAATCTTCCCCACGGGAAGATTGACAGGCGATATCCTCATTTTTACTTTTCTCTGTGTGTTTGCGTCTTTTCCCCACACAGCAATGTAAGGGTTACGCTGAGCGCAGAAGAGGACGGTACTTTGTGCCTGCATCCCTTCCACTGGGTGTTTCCAGTCCTGTGGATGAACACAGGCTCTTTGATCTCAACATCAGAGATATCCGAACACGGTGATCCAGGGAAACGCAGCTGGGAGGCGCCGGCAGGGTCAGTCCCTTGGAGCTGTGTTAGACTCAATGCAACTGTTGCCAGAGGGGTCCATAGATTTCCATATGCCACAAGCCATAAAGCATCCCCTGGAGGCGCAGCGTCAACTTAAATCATCTGTCGTACACGTGACAACAAGCCACAGAAACCACAGGGAGCAGCAGGCGAGGCCGGGATTGTCACCGTGTCCCTGCTGCACATGAGGACTCAGTCATGAGCTCCCGACGTGGGAGCGGGTGACGCTGCCTCCTGCTCGGCGAGGACGGTGCCAGGCTGGCAGAGGGAGCTGCTCCCGTTCCGTCCATCCTCCTCCTCCTGCTGCAAGAGGTATTTGCTGCTCTGAGCTGCAGAGAGCAGGTCCTCAACTGTCGGTGCTGTGCCTGGGCTGCAGATCCCATCGGTACCATTTCCGAGATGCTGGCAAGCATCCCCTCAGGAGGAAAGAAGCTCAGCCAAGCCTGAGATGACCTGCTGGGGCAGGGTAGGCTCCTTCCACTCTCACATCATGTGCTGGGATTTATATAAAAGGGGATTCTTTGCAGGATGGCCCGACCATGGAGGGTGACATTTGCAGTGTGCTGCTCACAGACCGCAGATTGAATACCCCTGGGATCAGGGCGAGCCCCAGCCTCTGCCACAGAGCACTCTGCTCCTTTTGAGGTCAGACTGGACCCATGAGTGGAGTCACAGGACAGGGCTCTGGGCCACTTGCATGCATCAAGTGATGCTACACGTGCCTCTAGCACTGCCTGGCCCCCCAGCTGTGGCACAGCACCCTGGTCCCTTTCCTCATCCCACACCTGAATAATTAAGGTCCTGTTCCTCATGTTCCCATGCTGCCACTTGTTGAATGAGCCTCCGGCCCTCTGCACGCCCCATCTCCCCAGACCCCAGTGCAGCTCTGCCCCCCTCCAGCACAGAAGCCTGTGAGCTTCCTCCAGCCACAGCTGCTCCCGTGCACTCCCCAGACCTTGATTAACTCCAGGCTCCTCTCTCTTCACAGCCCTGTGGGAAATGAAAACTTCCAGTGATACAGATTGTTTCCAGCTGATGGAGAAAGCAGGAGGTGAACCTGCCGGTGGTGGCCACACTCACCTCCGAGAAGGGGCTCGGCGGAGGCTGGGCATGGAGCCAGGATGGTTTCTTATGTGCAAGGTGTCCCTGTGTGGGCAAGGATGCTGGCAGGCAGCGGGGTGTCCCTGAACCCCTGCGGGTACCTTCACATCACTTCTGGAGAACTGAGTCCAAGCTGTATTGCTGGGGGATGTTTTCAGCCAGAGTTTGGCTCCTTGCTGTAGCAGCTTCACTGAGTTCTTTTAGAAGACGATATTGGGGGGCCGGGGGAAGTAGGCTCCAAAAATCCCTGCTCATGACCATGGGGAGTCTGGGACTGGATCACCCTCACACATGGCTCTGATCCAGGCTTTGACCATGTCACAGTCCAGGGCTGGCATGACCTAGATTTTGGGTTGATTTATAGCAAAGGTTGGGAGGTTTGGCTCCAAATGGCTTGGTTTCTCAGCACTGCACATTGGGAATGTACCACATCCCCATGGCACCAAGAGGGAGTGGGGGCAGGAAAACCCCATGCCAGCATCCCTCAGACCACGCAGGACCATGAACCCAGCTTCTGTGCCAAGCCCCTGTGTCCTGGTGCTTTCTGGAGTCACCAAGAAGCTCAGGTTTCCTTGGTGCACCCCAGGGATCCTCAGTATTTATTGTTGTCTCCAAGACTGCTGAGATTTGGCTGCCTTGCCAAACTAGCCAACTCAGAGGATTTCTCAGCTGCATCTGCCAGGCTGACTGCTCTTCTGGGACAGCACGGGGGCACTGGGAACGAACTGGGTTCTCGGTCATTGCTCAAACACAACCCAGTATGGAAATCCTATGGAAAGGAGGCAAGCTCAGAGATGGAGACCTTGTATTGGTCCTTGGGAAGCTGGGCTTCCCTGGCTCCACCACAGTCCTTTGTGTGTCTCTTTGGTCACCTCCCTTAATGCCCACGACGCCATTCCATCAGAAACTGGTTTCCAGGTCCTAATCCCAGTGCCAAAACACAGTCACTGGTTTTGATTCCCCATACTACACTGCAAAGCTGTAAGCCAGGGCAAGTGGGAGCACCGGTGGTCCCTGCAGCGTGAGAGAACATCCCTTCTCCCACGAGTTGGTCACCAGAGCGGGCTCAGCCAAGAGTAAAGGACCCAGCAACGAGAGTACAGCCACCCTGCCTCCAAGCCCCGCTCCATCATCCCTGCCTTCTCGTTACTCTCACGGACATGTGCACACACGGCAGCAGGACAGGCGATGCCAAGCGCTCCTCGGGCACCGTCACCTGATCTCCGCAACCCGCTCCAAGCTTGTACAAAAATAAATCTGGGAGCGCTGCAGTGGAGACGCTCTGGCAAGGCGGGCCTGGGCTGAGCCCATTGTTCCAGCGATAATGCTAGTTCCAGTGACTGATCGGGGAGAAATGCAGATATTCCCCTCGCGCCTCTCCAGCTCCTGCTGCAGAGAAACCATGGCTCAGCATCCAGGAGCGGATGGAAGCATTTGCTGCTGAGCAGAAAAGGACATGTTTTTTTCCCTACCATGTGAATTTTCTTGTTGATAGAAGGTTCCTTCCTTGTGGGTGAGGCTAAAGTTTCCACAGGGATTATTTTTTCCTTGGAAGTTTTTATTTAAGTAGAAGGGCAAAAACACCCTCACCTTGTATCCTGAAAATTGAAAGTTTGAAGTTCTGGCTCCCCCAGTTCTGACAGGGGACATTGCCCCTGCTGCACAACATCCTTTTGCTATGTAAAATTGGCATCGCCTTGCAGCTACCATGTCATTTCTGAGCACGTAAAGAAATCCCCATGGAAGGGTGCGCTGAGGCCTGCCAAACTCATTTCAGTCGTGACCTAAGTTGGTGCTTGGTTGCAAGAGCACAAAGCCGATGCAGTAGCTGTGGCTTTGGCAGAGGCAGAGCTGTGTGGTAACCGAGGGGACACCACGGAGTCCCATTGCAACAAGGGCTGGGGACGACCAGCAATTTGGGGTCTGTCTTCAGCACTCAACCACAACACATCTGACAAGCCAGCCCTGCAGGAGGGAATTCACCATGTCCCTGGGACGTGCTGGGCTTTCACGTTCCCTTGGGGGGCTGTAGAGTTGCCCTCACGTCCCTGATTTCTCCTGTGATGCAGAAATACTGCAGAGACTCTGTCCCAGAGGATCTTCATCTGCAGCCACCCCAGCGCAGAGCCTGGCCGAGCTTAGGACATGCCCGGACCCTGTGAAGGTCTGCCACAGGAGCCTCCCACCAGCAGGACTGAGATGTGGGCATCAGCTGTACCTTCTCATGCTCCAGGTGGCCAAGTGGCTTCCAGGGCCCCTGCCCTGAGCAGGAGACATCAAAGTCCCTCACACGTACACCCCTTCCAACCAGCCCAGCGTGCGCACGGCCTGGCACGGCGATAAAACAGGAGAAAAAGCCAGATCTGAGCAGAAACCTAAGAGAAGAGGCTGCAGCAATATGGTCCTGGAGAAAGCAGGAGCACAAGGCCTCTGCTTCCCTTCCCTGCCACTACCCTCGCTTTCCAGCGTGCCTCAAGCTCTGAACATCTCAGCTTTGCAAAGAGCTGATCTCCTGGTGTTTGCTGGGCCACAGCCCCATCCGCACCACGTGAACGACAGCTTGAACTGTGGTGCGTGCACCGAAGAGCCTCCTGCCTCTCCCAGCAACATGCTGGGGAAATCATAAGGCATGGGGGGTAAGCAGCTCTCCGTGTCCCAGCGTGGTCCTGGGACAAAACCCCTGCCTGTCCCCCCATCACGTTGGCTTTTTGTCCTTCTCCCCCAGACCTGACTTCACTCACCCCTCTCTTCCCAGGCCATACCTGGTTCTTCTTCTGAAGGCGTCATGACTTCACTGTCTATTTTTATCCAGCCCACTGTTAAGTAAAAGCAGAGTTGACACTGGCTTTTGTAAAAAAAAAAAAAAAAAAGAAAGAAAAAAAAAAGAAAAAAGGCATTTTTCTTATTGTGTGGGAAAAGATCCATGGGTTGGGTTTTCTTTTTCTTCCCCCTTAACTTGGAGATCTCCCAAAGCAAACAAGTGCGGTTAACTGGAAAATAGGATGATTCACCAGTCCCCTGGGCAGATGGTACCCGGGTCCTCTATTCTCCAGCTCCTGGCAAGGGAAAATGCCCCCTATAAAACTTAAAATAAATAGATGATCCTGTATTCATCACGGGATCTGTTTTGCAAAGCCGGTATGTCTTCAATGACCTCGTACATGTGCCCAGACCACTTGGTTCATTCCATCTTGGCGTCCTGCACCAGAGGGGCAGTTCGGGATGTGCAGGCACAGGTCAGGGGCACGGGAGGTTTCCAAAGACTGCATCCTGCCCGTGGATGCTGGAAGTTGAGCAATGCACTGAGTTACATCCCAGAGCAAAGGGATGGAGCAGCCTCGAGCCGCCCAGGAGCTGGAGCAGAGCTGTTGCTGCGTGACGAGGTGTCTCCTCCTCCGTGGAGCATCTGCTACACGATGCCCTTGCTCTGGGGTGGTGAGAAGATGCTGACACACAGAAAAATTGGCCAGAAGATCCCTGTGGGTGAACAAATAGTGGGGCCAAAGCAATGAAGCAACATTTATCTTCCCTGCAGCCTCTGACACATGCCACGGGGAGACCATTCTCTTCACGGTGTGACTCAGTCCCATCTGGATAGTGCAGGAATCGGCTGTCCTTTCCAGAGACAGGGAAGGCCTGTTTTTAACTGCCCCCAACTCCTTCCTCCCATGGGCAATGGCACCGGTCAAGTTTATTCATCCTTATTACATTCCCCTTAGACACCCAAATTCTGGCCTCACCGGCAGCAGGGCTGTCACTGCAAGGTGGCCTCATCTCAGGGGCATCCTGAGCCAGCAATGCAGCAAAGTGAAGGGCTCTTGAGGGATGTTGGGGCATCACAACCCCTGAAGTCCATCACCAGTGGCCTTTCAAAGCAGGAGCTGTGACAGTGATGGTGATGGAAAAGGCTGGGGTGAAAACAGGAGCCGAGCGAGTCTTGGGGTGACCTGGGAGTGAACTGTTCCCGGTTGAGATGCTGGTTCCTGGATATCAGGAGCAGAGCTGCGTTCAGGGTCTGCCTTTCCCTGCCTGGAACATTACGACAGCAGAGGAGCCTGAAGAACAGGCTGAGAGGCCAAATTCCCAGCACTTTAAAATTCCCCCTTGGAAGCTTTTTGGCTGCTGGAGGCCTGGGTTATTTCTGGCTGTGCTCGGCAGGAGTGTTTTTCTCTTGCTTCGTAGCAGGGCAGGGATGAACAAAGAGCTCAGCTCTCTGCCTCCACGGGCACAGCCCCGCTGCCCCGGCAGCGCCGACATGAGCTCCGTGTCCTCTCCCTGCTCTCCAGGCCAGGGATGAGCTCCCCAGGGAGGGGACCAGCTCATCAACTGCTCACTGCGTGAGCCGGAAACACATGAAAGTTTCTTCCTTCCTCTCACCTTTAAATCAGACCTTTTCATCCCAAAGAGGCCAGCAGCCCCCACTCCTCACAACAGGTCCTGTCCTTTCTCCTGCATCACTGCTGGAGCCGCATCAGAGACGTTTGGGTTGCAGAAACGCTTCAGCTCCTAAGAGGGCTCTTGGGACAGAAAGAACAAGGTTTATGAAGCAAGCCAGAGACGATAAGCCTCAAAATAAGTGACAGCCGATTGCGGTGTCACCTCATTGCCCACATTGCCACAGCTGCTCTGGGCATTTTTATCAGCTTTGCCCTCCTCCTGTTGCCTTACTATTTTATTCAGAAGCACCCACTCACCCCCCCTCACGCCTTGGGGTGGGCAGCAACCTGCTGTCTTGGTACCCACTCCTCCGCCTCTGCCCAAATACGAGGCTGTGACAGCCGCTAGGTCACCTCTGGGCATGCCAGGGGAGGGATTAAAGAAGGAATCCCATATTTTAGGCCAAATTTCTCAAATAAATTGTGCTGTTACAGGATTAGAAAGAAAATACAGCCAGCACCCCAGAGTTCTGGTTTGGCAGTGATGTGGGCACCCTGGGGGCAGGGGGTGTTTGGGGCTGGGGGGGTGAGGAATGGTTTTAGGGCTACAATTGCTTCTCTGAATTCCTCCCCTGCTCCCAGTGAGGGGGCTGAAGTAGTGCTGGCTCTGCAGAAGGCTCTGATTTTGCACAGAGAGGTTCAACAGAGCCAGGCTTGTCCTGGAAGGGTTAAACCCACCCAGCAGACTGGTCCCATTCCCCCCGAAGCGCCGTGGCTTTAGCTGCAGCAGCAGGAAGGGGGCTGTATCCTGCACCACCCACCCAGCTGAACAAGCACCCAGCGCCGGGGATCATGTGCTGAGTGGTCCCGGGGGCAGAGCGGTGAGGGAGGTGGGCAAGGCAGGCAGTAGTGACCTTAGCCCTGGCACCCAGAGCAGGGTGGGTGGCTGGGACGAGGTGGGTGGTCTCTGGTCCACGCTGCTGGAAAGGGCAGAGATGTCCACTCTGAGCTTCCCTGTGTGGGGAGCTGGCAGAAGTGCAAACATCCCAGGGCTGGGATTTGGGACTGCCAGGATTCACTCTTGCCACAAACTTTTTCTGGCCTGGCTACAGCTGAAAGCACAGTGATCTGGCACCCAGAATCCCAAACTGCCCCACAACTCCCCTCGAACCGAGCGCCAGGGACTCCTCACTTGGATCCGGTCCCCAGCTGAGCCACGGCAACCTGCTGGGCATCAGCTAACATCTTTCTAGAGGGCTCAAGGCAGCTGGAGGGCTCCTTTCATCATACCCCAGCCAGTGCATGGTGGCAGATCTGACGGACAGTGGGGACAGGGAGCCTCTGCAATGGTAGCTGCTGGGGTGGGAAGGCTGTGTTTCCTCTGCAGAGAGGTCACTATGGCACCAGGCAGCCCTGGGCACCCGCGTGCCACTGATCACCCCATGGGAGCTGTGCCTTTGACCCTTCCTCTCCCAGACCTTGCTCAGAGAGAAGGGGAATGGGGGGGGCAGGGAGGAGAGAACAGCCCATTCTAGCCCAAGCTTCTAGAGCAGACACACCTGGAGGAGATCATTGCTGCCACAGGCTTCTCACAGACAAGGATCTTCTCCCTATAATAGCCCTGCAAGTCTAAAATGGGGTCCAGCACCAAGTCCCACGAGGTGCCAAGAGACACAGGCACTCTCCTTGTGTCTCCACTCCACCACACCTCCTGCCTCTCCCATCAGCAGCTGCTCTCCACGGAAATTTGTTATTTTTCCCCTGATAACAAACCCTGCCCAGCGCTGGGTCTAACTGGAGCTCCCCTGCAGCGCTTCAGCATCAATCCATCTCCCGGACTTAGTGTCACAAGTGCATCATGGAAAATAGTATTGATCCAGCAAGGTGGTGACTTAATTTGAGGGCTCTAATGAGGCAGTGATTTAACCTTATTACACAAAGGTAAGTAGAGCTGCTGGGTGCCCTGTGCCAGAGGGGACCGGGTTCTGCTATTGCCCAACTCCTCATGTGGGAAGGTGCCTCCAAGGACACGTCAGTGTAAGGGAAGGGCTGAGGTTGTGGTGTCCAGAGCTGAGTCACCACCTCATGCCCCATGGCTGGAGTGTCCAGGCTCTTGGTCATGCCCAAAGTCACAGGGGAGTTCAGGTCCAGCATGACCCTCACAGAGGGACATCTCTCAGCATTGTGCACTCTAGCCTGGCTTCTTCCTCCCCACCCACCTCTAGGAAGTCTCTTAGTGTCAAGTTAATGTACTATCTGAAAACAGCACGTCCTGGCTTCACAAGAGGGTAGAAAACCCAGGGGAGGGCACCCATTAGGAGACTTTCAGCCTCCCACCAATTCACTTTGCATCCCTGATAAAGTCTTTTAACTCAATTTCCCCATTAATGCATCACACTAACACAATCACCCCTTAATTCTGATGTATATGCCCTCCCCTCCCTCAAGCCATGCAGCTTAGCTGTCTGAACATCTCCTTTGGATCTCCACAGCTTTTGGGACACAACCAAGACAGACCTGGGGGTGCCCAGGACTAAATCACTGCTGTGGGATGAAGCCAAAAGCCCCAGCTGTGCCCAAAAGCAGCCAGGGGAGTGATGGGGGCAGCTGGGGTGCTCCTGACTTGTGAGCAGCCAGGCAGCAGGTAGTGCAAGGAGGGAAGCTACAGCCTGTACTGACCCACGGGCTGGGGAACATGTCCTCTGTGGCCTGGGGCAGCTCACACTTACACCGGCAGCTCAGTTCTACAAATCATCAGGATGATGACTTTAATTCTGAGTCCCCTCCTGCTGACAGCAATGATTTTTCCAACCACTCTGTCCACAAGCTTGCAATATCAGTCTCTACCATGCTGAGTCCAAGAGAGCCCTGAACTTTCCTGGACTCCTGAGACACCACCATCATCCTCTGCCCCTTCCAGAAGCATTTCCTCTCCTCAGCTGGAAGCAGGTGCAGGTTCCTGATAACTCTTCTTTCTGTCCAGAAAGGAAACGGGGCGTGAGAACAACCCTGTACAAGCGCAGGGTGACAGCCCTGCTCCCACTGACCTGAACTCAGACTTGCAGATGACTTCCCCCTGCTCTCTGCCAGGCCTGGGAAAGTAAGGTCCTGAATAGAAAACAAACACTTAAATCTCCCTAAGCCAATGATCCCAATCATGTCTCAGCACAACCCAACAACAAGGATCTCCTCCTCCTCCTCCTCACAGGTGGTGGAGGGAGGCCACAAACACATGTTGCTATGACTGTCTCTGCCTCCAGGATGGCTGCTGCCAGCTAAAAGGGAGTCTCAGCACATGGGGAGCAGGTTGTTGCTTTTGCTAGTCATGGCAGGGGCTGGTATATCTGGGACATTACAGAGCTATGTTGTCCTATGAGTTCTTGGTGTAACCAGCCTCAGCATCATAGGAAGGTACTGTCTTAATGGTCTCAGGAGCAGGCAGCTGGAAGCAACACCCTGAGGTTTGTACACTTCCCAGCTGCGTACGAGCACCTTCCTGGCTCTGCTGCTCCACGAGATCTGGGCAGTGAACGTGGATCCCCACAGAGAAGTGTAGCACAGACCTGGCAGACACATGTGGGGGAAAAAACCCAAATCAAAACCAAAACAAAAAACCCCAAACTAGAAAAACTCCTGGAAACTGGGAAAGAATCACGGAGTGAAGGGGAGGAGGGAAAAAGCTCTCTGCCTTCTAGTCCTTCAGACAGGTGTCACCTATAACAGACCCAGGTCTCCTACAAAACCTGGGCAGCTTCATCCCTTCTCATGTGTACACAGGAAAAGTGGACAACCAAGGAGAGGGTCAGGGAGGGATTCCCTCCTCCATGCTTTCCTCCCACCCATCACCAGCTGTGGCTGCAAGGACAAGGAGCAGGGTTAGTGGGCTTTCTCTAAAAGGAGGGACCGGAGACACCACGCTCTCTCCCGGTTTACCACCAAACCCAATCCACTTGTCTCTGCACATTCACCACACAGTCACTGCTTCAGAGACATGTTCTCCCCAACACCCTCCCCTCACCACCTCCTGCGTGCAGAGACTCGTACGTCACCGCCTGTGGAGGAGAACCGGTGGGCTGGGGACCGAACTTTGGTCTGCGTGGGAAGCTCCCCGCACGCAGCAGTAAGGGCGAAGTTTAACGAGGATGTTCAACAGGATCCTACAGTTTAAGAAACCCCAAGATCTCTCCCGTGATGACTGGAAGCTTTAACGCAGCAATAACTCATTAGCAGCACAGAAATGCCAAAAGGAAAGCCGGGGGGGGGGATGTGGGGAGCAGGAGAGAGACTAGAAGATAAAGAGGCTGGAGAACTGCCGACCCCTGTCCTTTCTCACTCTTTGACATGCAAATTACATTTCCATTTCAAGGAGCAATGAAAAACCTCTACATCTTGGCAGGGCTTGGAGAGACCAGGCTAAGTCAGATCCATGGAGTAACTGCCCCCTGCAGCCAGCCTAAAATTGTACCCTACAGCATATCACATACTCCCGCCGACATCCCCAGCGACCCCCATTTTAAACCCAGTCAGCACTGGGATTTCTTTGCAACCATGGAAGTTGCAAATAGGTTGCCAGGAGAGGCAGATGCCAAGGGAGAAAGGTTAAACAGACATTGCACTCTGAGGGGAGAAAAAAGAAGGATCCAATTCAGCTTCGCAGCTTCTAAAACAGTCTCATTAGATCCTGAGTGAAGTGTGCGCAAGCAGTTTTGGCAAGGAGAAACAAAAGACCTGAGAGGAGTGAGAGAAAGGATGAATGAACAAAAGGCAGGAAAGCTGCACACGTTTTCAGTCCCTGAAGTTCACTTGTCTCTCTTTTAATGCCCAAGCACATTTCTTCATGAGGCATCTTTGGGAAAGGTAGGAAATGGGGGGTGGGAGATTTACTACTACCGGTTTTCTCGCTAGATCCTATTAAATAAAAAGAATGGGAGCAAGGAGAAATTCCCAAGGCGAGAAAAAATCCATTGTTAATTGACGGGCCCCGGGACGGGGGGAGCTGAAGCGGAGATGTTGAGTTGAATTCAATTACAGACCCGGTCAGAATCAGGCAGGAAGATGTGGCTTCTTTCACTGTGTCAATTAAAGAAGTGACTGGGAACGATAGACTTCTCTGCACAGCCTCTGACCCATGAGTCAAAACATGCTTCCATCCGGCGCTGCCTGATGGCTCTGTGGCTCCCACTGGGAACATATGGGCTCATGGACAGTGCAGGGATGCCAGAAGGCATCTTTACAGGCTGGGCACTCAATAAAACCAAGCCTTGTGCCCTCTGCAGAAATTGCTGTGCTCTGCAGGAAGGTGGCATCGTTAACAGTAATTAATTTGCAGCCACTGTCCTTTTCCTTTATGTTACCTGAGCAGAACCGAGCGCACCGCCTAGCTGCATCACTGGGATTTGGGAATATAGTTTCTCGGGTCTCTGTTTAGCATTTCCCTTCGGGAACTAGGAAATAGCTGGCCACACTCCCCTACAGCCCTGTGAAAAGAGACAAGGTGGAGAATTTTTCAAGAGGTATCTGGGCACTAAGAGCATCGCATCAAATCACACATGCACCTTCCTGGCTGATGGAAGCAGGTACGGCTCCCTTCATACCAGCTGGGTCCTGCCCTGCTTGTATCAGGAACTGAAAGCTGAAGGGTAAAAGAACAAAAAACAGATGCCGGGGGGTATCACATCCTTTCTCTGCCCTCCACCTTAGGCTAGGTTTGGGCATCCCCTATTTCCAGTCTCCCATCATTTCCCTTGCAAGACCATCACAGAGTTTAAGAGCTCCTAGACACGCAGAGCTGTCCTGGCTAATCCACTTACCTTCTCTCTTCCTCCTCTGCCTTGATCTTGTCCTTATGGCTCACCTTTAGCTTTAAAACAGGCATTCATAGAACATAATAAGCCAGCAGCAATCTGCACCTCAAACAACACACAAAGCACCCAGGAATGGGCTGAGGGAATTTGCTAGGTGATGTCTTAAATGCAGAATACATGGGTCTGGGGAAATAAACAGGAGAAACCATGGAAAAGGGAGAAAAACAGCAGGGAAATTCCAGGCTTAGCCAGGCAGAGCTGTGAGCATGGCCATGTCCCCTGCCTCTGATTCCTCCAGGCTTCAGGCAAGCAGGAGCGTGTCCTTTCTTTGTAGGACCAGAGCTCTTCAAAGGAGCTTCCACTCCATTGCTGCTTTCTCCTCCTACCTGGGATAACCTGCAAGTCCTCCTGTTTTCAGCTAACTGCTCTCATCAAAGGACTAACAATACTATGTTCCTACTGACACCATTTTACACTTTAAAAAGGATCTCTCTTTCTCCAGATTCCCCTTCAAGGGCTGAAAACATCCTTTCTTCTACTGATTCCTGCCACTTTCCTTGTCCTTTGAAAAGGATTTTATTGAACAGTCTCCGCTGCAACACATACAGCTGATTTCTTACTATCCTGGATCCATCACACCTGACCAGGTGACAGGATACTATAGGCTGTTTCAAAACCTTCCTAGCATCCTCACACACTCCCTCCAAATGCAAAAAAAAAATCTATGCCAAACAGGTCCAATCCCCCTCTGCCAGCACAGCCCAGAATACAGGACCCCAGCAATAAAAAGGATATTGGGCTGAGCCTGAGCTCTCTGGGGATGAGCTGAAACCCAGAGCACCATAAACTTAGCAAGAACAAAGAGGTCCTATACAAGCACTTATATAGAGAGAGCTCTTGAGTGCTCCTTTCTTGTTGGTGCTAAAGTGGCATTGCTAGCACCTGGGGAAGGAGGGCCTCAAGAGATGGGCTAATTGATGGAATTATTGATGGCTAGTTAATGGATAACTGCTAATTGGTGGAAGAGACTGAGCAGGATGGTGTGTTGTTGGAAGGACTTCTCTGAGGCCTTAGGAGGGAGAAAGAAGCCAAGAGCCAAAGATCTGTGCAGTGTCAGGCAGGGCCTGGAATGGGAGGAATTTCTATTTCTCATGTTCTTGGCTTATTTACAAAGATTCCCAAAACTCCTGTAATGAACGGATGAGCAGGATGAGCAATACTTCATTCCCAGCCCCAGAGCACAGTCCCAGCAGCCAAGGGAGAGGTTTGTTACAGTCGACAAAACCCAGTGATGTGTAGGAAAAGGAGCTTTTTCTGCTGCAGCTCCAAACGTTGCCTCCAGTTCCACCTTCAGAGTGACCCAAGCCAGACCCTCAGCGTGGGGGAGGCTGATGGTGTGGGGACTGTAACTCGGGGTCTGTGTATTCCTCTGCCCCCCATCACTGCTGAAGTGGAAAGGACAGGCTCTGGTTGTAAGTCAGAGCTCCAGCAAAGAGCAGAGAGGGAAAATGCCATGCTCCCTCTACCTGGAAGCTTTTGGGCTCATGCCTGAATCACTTCTCCATCCAATAGAGCATCTCCATGCTTCAAGATGCTTCCAGCATCTCTCCCCTTTTTTCCCTGCCTTTCTCAACTTCCTTGGAGCTCTGAGGGTATCGAGATGTCCTGGAGGTGAAAGGGAAGGCAGCCCCCACTTGAGATACTCTCAAATGCTCTCCTGCCCCAATCAATAGGCTCATTCCTGATGAGAAGCTCCCGAGCCGAGCAGACACCACAGTGTTCGGGAGAGCTGTCAGCAGGAATGAAAGGAGGGGAGAGAAGGAAAAGGCACATCCTGTACCCGCTGGTGCTGACTGAACCCCGGGGCTTGCTTTGCTCCGTCTCTCCAGCCCTCATAAAGTCAAATGAGCCTTGGAGTCAAATGGAGAGGGCTGGGATAAGTGCGGCAGCGAGGGCCATCACCTCCGGCATCTCCCCATCTGGGGGGCCCAAGGGAGCCATTTCAAGTCCTTTGGTCTTACAGGAACACCTTGGCCCGCAGCTCCTTCTCCTGCAAGTTTCTCCCTCTAGGAGCAATTCAGTAAGGCCATGAAAAAGGTGGCCAAAACCTAAATGTCCCAAGAGGCTGCGGAGAGTGCTGAAGTTCTGAAGGGCTCAGCTTGAAGCTGAGCAGGGACTGAGGACCGACAGAGAGAGGACAGCAGGTTCACCGACTCCTTCATCTCGCCCTTCCCTCCCCGCTGAGATGTAAGGCAGGACCAAAGGGCTGCCCAAGACAAGGAGCGTTTCGGAGTGACGAGGCAGAGAGCAAAAACCTCCCCGAAGCCATTCCTCCAGCCTGGGAACTACCACGGCAGCAGCCGAGGCAGCAGTTTCCCCTGTCAGGAGGAAGGGAAGGAGCGAGCAGCGCTTAGCAGGGAGGTGTAAAGGGAAATCCTATTTCACAAGGGCCCAGCCAGTCCTGCGTGTACCGAGTGACAGACCTGACAGCAGCATTTAGTGACAAAACACAAACAGTGTCTGGCGGGTACAAAACAACAGCGGGGACTCAGCGATCTCTGCCCCAGCGGGTATTTGGATGCTGAGAGACAGTTCCCAGGTAACACGTGGGGCTTTTTATTTGAAAACTGCTCCTTTTATTATTATCTTTCCTCCCACTGCAAAAGGCAAAGAGAAAAAAAAAGACAGGGAGAGGGAGAGTCGTTTGACAAGCTGAAAACTTTTATGGGGGAAAAAAATGAATAAGTGTGGAAAAAAAAAAGAATAAGTGGGGGGGGAGAATTAAAAGTACAAGTCACTTTGTAAAGAAGGAAAAACAAAGTCAAAAGGCTCAGGGCTGAGTCAGTGAGTTGCAGGGTTCGTGAGGGAGAGACTCTCTCTTTTGGAAATCAGTAATCCAAAGGGCTCTGCGTGTGTGCGTGAAGTTATTGACTGACTGCATTACATCCACTTATCCCCCATTAAGCAGCAGGCTTCAGTTTGATCCCAAACAGCAAGGAATTAGAGTAACTCTACCCTGCGTTTCTGGAAAGGTTTCCATCTCCGAGGAATCCAAAGTGCTTCAGCAGCCCTCCGGGGAATGCAGGACTGACATCCAGACGCTTCTGGGGGGGAGGCTGGCAGTGGGACAGGCTGCTGTGTACCGCAGCGATGGGAGGGAAACCCTTGTACTTCTGTAAAAAGCTATAGGATCTCGATTATGCAAGCAGAGTAGAAGAGGGTTGGCTTCCAAGGACACAGAATATAATTAGCCGATCTCAGAACAAGTAGCGATTCCTCCCCTGCTAAGCTTCTCCCGGTTCAGCTTCAAACAAATCATCTCTCCTCTCTGCTCTGCTGCCTGTGTCTCCGTGCACGAGAACCAGACAGCTCTTAAAGTCTGGAGGGGACAAGCAGCTATAAGTCTCCATATAGGTACAGAAAATTTTCAGTGGTAGAGCTGACTTAGAAAGTTTTTGTTCCTTTCTGCCCCCACTTCAGTTTTCCACCCCCTCAGCTGTACTGATGCAACTGCTTGTGGATCTGTGGGGAAATCAGACCACAGAAATGATCTGTTTTTTTAGAAAAAAAATAAAAATCCTTCTTTGTTTTTTTAAGACACATTCACTTGCATCACTTCAGCAGAACAGGTTCCTTGCAGCCCCCAGTCTCAGAGCAGCACCAAGTTTGGTGAAGAGGTGGGAAGAAGCTCCCAGGGGTGAGAAGGAAAGCGAAGGGGACCTCAGGGTCCCTCCTCCAGCTCCCGCTACCCCAAGGGGCTCTGCCACGGAGTCACCCGTGGTGCATTACTCTGGTGACCCCTGCAGCTCTGCCAAGCCGGCTCCATCCAGATGTTCCTGCAGCTGGCAAAGGAGGACGCTTACACTCTCTTGTTTCAAAGATGCTTTGCTTTGTGTCTCTGGCTTCGCTGCCATGCCCCAGCTGGCTTTCAGAACGGCAAAGCCGCTTTGTAATAGATGCCGCTGAAACTGCTGCTTCTCATGGAGCTAAAGAAGAACTGGGCAGTTCTAAAGGAAGAGGAAACTGCAGCTCCCTCCAGGGGAAACTGAGTCAACTGAAAGTGCAGGATTTCCAGGTCATCCCAGAGCCCTAGGGCAGAACTGGGGAAAGACCTTGAAGGAATGGATGAAATCAGGGTGCTTAACCCCTGCTGTGATGGCAGCCATGGAGGTCCCAGCACCTGCACACTTATGCTGGGCTCGATGATCTTAAAGGTCTTTTCCACCCTAAATGATTCTATGATTCTATGCTTTAGCTGCCTCCTCTCACAATGTATGTGGGAGACGTCACTTCTGCTACAACATATAGCAGCGGTCCTCGACTGCATTGCCTCTGTCCTGCATCGCTCCCCAAATCCTCCAAATGGGAGCTGGGGGTGATTTTGTTTGTTGCCTTGAAAACAGCTGGTGTCCCAGTGCCAACTAGTCAAAGAGGGAGCTGTCAAACTTCCCCGTACACCCCTCTGCACCCTCCACACAGTGCATCTGTGAGGCACCTTGTTTATGGGCTTGACACTGGGTATGACTTAACCAGCTTTGACAGGGGTGATCCTATTTATAGGAGGAACTCCTAATGCCTCTCATTCAATGTCATGTTTGGGAAAAAGTGAAAAATAAACCAGAAATGACCCCTGAGTTTCTACCTTCAGTAATGGCAATTTCAGCTGCTGTCATGGCCAGGATGGGCAGCATTGAGCCAGTTTCCTCAAGGTCACGCAGAAGTTCATGTCACGGTCCAATGTCCCCTCTTTGAATGTCCTTACCTTCTTGGCTTGGCACTCCTGATGCATTTCATGGCTGGACCCCCTGCATTTTGGAGCCTCCCAGCAATTCAGCCCCAGCTCAGCTCATTCCATAAGGATGGGCATGTGAGGAGCCGAAGGAGAGGTGCTACTGTCATACATTACCACCCAGGAGTTGCACAAATGCTTTGCTAAACACCCCTGGACAGAGGTCAAGCAGAGGAGCATCCAACCAACTACCTTTATTCCCCCATGCACACCAAAGACTTTGGCAGAGATCTGCAAATGAGTCTTTTTTTTTTTCCTGTGGGTTTTTCTAGCATCTCAAAGGATGGCTGGCCACCCAGCTGGCCACCAGCGCTAGACTTTTCTTAGTCCTATGGTCAACTCCGGCTTCACAGGGCCATATCCAGAACCCACCAAAGGTGCATCGCTCTGTGCTGAGCCGTGCCAGGAGACAGCACGTGTGTGAGGCATCTCGAGCTCCAGGCGGCTAGGATGAGTCAGAGCCAGTCGCCTTTTTCCCTGCGGTGCAATTGTACCAGGCCCTGACAGCATCAGCTGGCTTTTATCACTGCTCCACATCAGAGCTGTCAGTCCTGAAGACAATGGAAGGTGTGTGGAGGGGGAGGAATTGAGCATCTCTGCGCTCCGATGGCTTCCCAGAATGATGCCAAAGTGGCGAGCAAAGAGTTTTTGATTAGCAGCCTGCTGCCGCAAGAGGATTAGCGAGGACGTCAGTGACTGTGGCAGCACTGAAATTAAAAAGCAATACATCTTGAGCTTCCTCCGCTACTGTTTTTTGGGGAAGAGCTTGATTGACGGTGACGAGAGCTCCGGAGGACACGTAGCCACTGGAAGTTTCACCCGTGCTTGTGGCCCGATGGATGGAGAGCACCTGCCTTCGGATCCGCTGGCTCCAGTGGGGTCCGCAAAGGATTCGAGTCACCTCCTCAGCGCAAACTCATCTTCCCCTGCACGTAACTTCTCAAACTCACGTGTTGCTGTGGCAGTGACAAAGAAAGAGAAGGGAAAGAGACTTGAAAAGCAAGGTTCTGGGGCATTTGGTGAGCAAACAGAAAGCCTCAAGTGAATGAAAAGATCAAATCTTGCCAGCTGAGATCTCTGCTGAGGGGGGGGGGGTGTTTGTGCCTCCTTCAGACATATCACAGCGTCTCCTGTCCCCCGGGCTTGCTGGGAAGATCACCCACGTGGATTCTCAAACCGCCCCTCGTGTGCGTTGTCCCGTGCCTCTCCCTCGCGCTCGGGGGTAGCTTCCTGCGAACGCCCACGGAGCGATTCGTTCTCTCCCGGCACATCCCTGACGAGATGCCGATGGAAAGGCTGAGAGCAGCCAGGCTGGTGGGCAATGCCCGGGGTCTGTCTGCCCGCCGGCTCTGCCCTGTTCCGTTGCTTCTCAGCAGACCTGCACCTGCATCTTGCACTTACGCACTGAAGTCCCTCCAGCACAGAAATCAGCTTTTTATTCTATTTGTAAAGCACAGAACGCAAGGACTTTGATGCCACCTAGATACTATGTTTATCCTCCTAAAACCAGAGGTAGGGAAAAGTGTTGTTATGTTGATTATTTTCCAGATACAGAAGTTACGTTCAAGGCAGGGTAAGTGATTTGATAAGGTCTCAGGAAATCTGTGAACACTGTCACAACAGGGTCCATTTCTCCTAGATCTCAAAGCAATACCTGAAGCACGAGTCCATCCTTCCCTTCAGAAAGGACTTCGAACGAGTCTGTTTCCCTGATGTGCTGATGCATTATGTAAAATAAATGGGCTTGGTCTATGCAGGGCCAGGTACAATGGGTTTCTAAATTAAATCCTTCTAAATGGAAATGGTAAGACAGGTGTGAGAGAAGAGACCTACAGGCTGGAAAGCTTAATCAGAAATGAAGGTTGCCGAATGGGCCAGACAGAGTCATTTTAGCAAGAATCGCGTGGTGTTGCTGCAAAACAGCAACAAAATGGCTGTTGTTTGAACGATCCCATGCAACCTGCTCTGCCCGTGTTACAGAAGTGCTCAGGCACTGCGTTCCTGCGGGCTGCTGCAGTGACAGAAGTGGCCAACTGTCCTAGGGCCCTCTGTGGTCCCAGCCTATGGCTTTCCGCCCAGTCCCCCCAGGTAAAATGCCCTGTGATGGCTGAGTGGCATTTCATCTCCACAGTCTTCCCCTGGAAGTGACACATGGGGGAAAGAACACATTCAGCATCGGGACAAAAGCTACAAAATAAGCAGAAAGAGAGGAAGTTTAAAAATTAATCAGAGCTCGAAGTGCTGTCAAGTTTCTCCCCCTCCCTCCCTATGCTGACACACAGCCATCACCAAAGATTAGAACTGATCGACTGACCAGGTCAGGGCAGAGAAGACGTGATAATAACGCAGTTTTCCAGTAATCGACACAGAGTAAGAAAAATCATAGAGGCCAGCATCCCGTGCAATGAATGGGTACCATATACCCATCGTGTGCTGTGCTGGGACCAGGCTAGCTGAACGCAAGGTCTCAGGCACAGGACAGTCAGAAAACAGGTCTGACTCCCTTTGATAGGACCATGCAAAGCCAAACCTGACCAGCTTTCAGACCATGGCGTTAGACTCTCCTAGAAGACAATTTACACATCTCTTCCTCCACCCCCCCCTCCTCTGTAGCTTGTTCCTGTTCTCTTGCTATGAAAAGTTTGGTTGTCTTCTCCTTTTTCTGGCTAAATCTTTCCACGGCAGTTAGCTGCCATGGTGATAGAAGTTACAGAAATTAGTAAGAAGAAGAGTCATAATTAACAATTGACTGACAGTCCCATCTGACCTGAGACAGTAGCTGAAAGCTGCCTCCCACTTCAATCTGCTTGCCACAAAACAGCCAGGAACAGGCAGATTTGCTAGCCAAGGTGGTTTGGCTATTTGGCTACAGTCCTACAGTGGCTGTCCTCAGCTGATTTGGTGCTCAGAGCATCAGTGAGGATGTGTCACCATTGCCCTCTTCTGGATTGTCAACCAGGTCTGCTCCAAAGCTTGGGAGATGTCACCGTCTAGTGATGGCAATGTGTGGTGACTCCAAGGGGACTATTTTGTAGGTGACCACTGGTACCTCATTCAGGTGCTTTGCACTATTGCCTTCAAAGACCTTTGAGTTCTTCTGCATTTCTCCTTCCAGCATGGTGACTACACTTGCAGTGCAGATTTACAGCAGATAGTGGATTCAAATGGATGGAGAAAGTAGACAAACTTTACCGCTAAATATACGGCTGATTCAAGATCTTTGAGACTGTGTACCATTGCTAGCTAAAATGTTGGTGGTTCAAAACCTCCTGGGAATGGGGGGGACTTCAGGTTCAAACGGAAGGAGATGTGTGGCTAAGCTGAGGAGCACCTTGCCATAGGATGCTGTAGAGGGTAAAAATGTACACGAACTTAAGGGGAGTCTGGAAGAGTCTGTGGAAGAGAAATCCACTGAGGGTTACTAATTACATAGAACTTCTAACCATTTATGTAAGTTATATTTCCAAAAAGTCTTCACAGTCCTTCCTAGGCACCCTCTTTGGGGCTATATATAAGACAGGATACTTAATCAGCCCTTTGCTGACCCAGTATAAGCACACTTCTGTTGTTATGAATATGGAAAAGCACACAGAACTAATCAGGGGTCAGGTCCTCAGCTTCTGCCTCAAGGTTTTATTCAGCTTGAGGCAGGCGGGGACTCAGTAATTGCTTGGCGACACACTCGGGGCCTGGCCCACCATCAAGCTCTTGAGATCTGGTGTTTCTGTAATGCGCAAAATTATGCAGAAACTGCAATGTTTTCTATGGGGAAGAAAATTAGCTAGACTCATCGAAGCGCATAACTTATGGACTGAGCAAGGCAATTTTTCACTCTCAGCTGGAAAGTATTTCTCCACTTGTCTGTTTGCTGGAGTACATACAACATGGTAACACGGAGCACCAAACCTAGCTGACACTGGAAATTATGGGGCTGTTGTCACCATCCAAGAACTGAAAATAGGCAGAAAATAGGAAAGTGGTGAGGAGTTTCAGCAGCTTGACCCAGCTCTGTAATGGCCTTTAGAGTCAAGAGCAGCTTGACGACAGCTGTTAATCCCTTCCAGCACAACCCAGCTTTCCTCTCAGCTCTGCCTGTGTTCCCCTCTGTTTGAATAATGTATCTCCCAAACAGGGGAAAAATGGGAGTGGGCATCTCCCCTTTCACGTAGCATGGGGGAAAGGAAAGATGGGGGGAATGATGAGCCCCTGACAGGAGGGGAGATGTAGGGAGAATGATGGGTGAGAGAGGCAGGGGATGCATGGAGTGCCTGCCACGTGGAAGGAGAATGGTGGATCCTGGAGGAATGGGGACTAGTGGGGACATAGTAGGAGGGCACATATATCCCTGAGTGCACATATATCCCTGAGCCAAGGATATAGGGGAAAAGATGGCACATGGACCTCTTGGTTCAAGGGATGGGTCAGAGGGATGTGGCAGACTGGGACTATCCAGAAAAGTAAGAAAAAAAAAAGTAAGAATGGAAAGCAAAGTACCCCTAGTCCAGATAGTCGGTCCCAGCATGAAGCCCTAAGTCTGAGCAGTGGGACAGAGGGGCAAACTCACAGCTGGGTTCTACCAACATCATCTCCAATGGGTCTCTGCCAAATGAAGACCCACACATTGTACTGCAGAGGCCTAGAGAAGAACCCATGAGATGAAGCTGTTCTCTGTTATTTTTCAAGGGTGATAAATGGGATACAGTACAAATAGTGCACAACACACATAGAAGATCTTCTTTAGGATCTGGATAATAGAGTGCCTGGCAGATAGATCAGGGACTAAAACTCAGGATTCCCAACCCCTGTTTAAACCTTGGCACCTGAAAATTTACATTGGACAAAAGACACGCTCTGTTCCCGTTCCCTGCATTCCAGCAAGTGTAACAGTCATTGCCTGCCCTAGCAAAACAGCATTCTCCATTCATGTTTGGGGAGCTCCTGGATAGCAGAAACTGTTCAAGTGCAAAGCATTATCTCTTCAGCATCCTGCAAGAGCACATCAGCAACATTTAACCTCCCCTCAAATCCGGTGGCAGGTCACAGCGATTGGCGGGTCTCGCATGTGTGTGACTGTGAGTCACCCAGTATTACCGATCTTCATATTAATCTATTGTTGTAAATGACTTGGAGCTGCCTACAGACAATCCTTCAGAATACGGAACAATGGAGAACCTGCACATCTGAAGAAAGCCTCCTCTGCATGGCAACTTATTGCCATCGTAACCAGCATAAACAAGAGCAATTAAGACAATTTCAGAGCATCACCTCCTCCCTCTGGGGTCTTAATGAGAGCACGCTCAGAAGGGGGCTGGAGCAGAAGCAAGCAAGGGCTGGGAGTTAACTTGTGTGGGAAAAGAAGGGTAGGAGAGTTTTAGATTCAGAGGATTGCTTCCTCTCCACCCCATAGCGTAATGTAAAGGGCGAGCGGGGGGGAGATTCAATCAACTCCGTGGTAGATAGAAAAGGCTCAGAGCAGCAGAGTTTTTCTGCTGCCGAACCCTCACACCAGGCATCAGGACCCTGCAGAAATTTTTCCTAACAAACCCAGGTAGCTAGAAGCAGCTAGAATGGGTGAGGGCCACGGGCATCGCTCAGGAGGATACCAGGGTTCTCTTGGTAGAAAACAGGGCTGCATTGGATCGATGGCCTCTTAGAAGCAAGGTGTTAAGGAAGAAGCTCTTCTAAAGATGATGATCACCTACCCCAGAAAATAAGGACAAGCCTCAACACGGTGCTGTTGGATCAGTATATGGGCTGTTTGCACATGCTCCTTAAAGCTTTGCTGTATGCTAGTGATCTCTGAGCATTCAGATGACTGAAAAGCTGTTTGTGGGTGGCTATGCAGTGAGGAGAGAAGGAAAATTGGGAAGCTCTCCTATGAGGAAACTGCCAGGAGATGAGAGCTTATGAATTAGAGGGACTGACCAGTATAAACACTCCAGGGAAGGAAGGGAGATAACTCTTATCAGCATGGTGATAAAATCTCTTCTTTTGGCAATCTGGCTCCTTGCAATGGAGAAGAAATGGATGGGGCTACAGAGCAGAGCTTTCGTTAAGGTTTTCATATGATCTAATACTGCAAGAACTATATGATTATCAATTGACTTTTCTCAGATTTAAGGGAGAAGTCAGAAACTAGGTTCCTGCATTGTCACAGTGTATAAATAGCCCTGATGGAAGCATAACAGGAGCTCAGTTAGGTTTTACCCAGTACAGCAAATGATGGACTCAAATATTTTTATTAAAAAAACATAGGATTTTATCCAGCTACTCTTGCAACAAGCTCACTAGCTTCTGTTTAATATGTGTATAATGACAGCTACCCATGCTTCAGGTGGATCACAAAACTCACCCTAGATCCAAAATGGTTCTTTCCATTCTCTGCAGAGAGAATCTTTTCCTTTTAACTTGAAATTTGCTATCACAGATTTGATTGTCTGCTATAAAAAAAAAAAAAAAGAAGAAAAGTGGCACATTAACTTGCAGAGAGAAGAGAGGAGCTAAATCTGAGACCTCTTATCTGAATCTTCTCGATGCCTAAGTGCTGGATAATTGGAATTGCTGTCTGAGCCATAAACGTTGTTTTGCTCAGATGTTGCTAACCTCATATAGTCTTCTCCATTCTGCTTTTCTAGCACAGCAGAACCCTGGTTCTAGGATCTCAAAAGATACATGAAATCTGACCTTCAATGGAGAGAGATCCTACAGAAACTTCCTATAAGCCAGCAGGAGATAATTACTTTGCAAAATGAGAAACCCACTCTCTGGAGTCAGGAGCTGTTCGGAAGCAAAACATCACTCAGCCAAGCCATGTGGACCAACCTTCCCTTAACCAAAACTTTTGGCAACCCTAGTTCAAACCCTCCCAGCCACAGGACTTCCTATCATCAGGCAGGTCTTTAGGAGGGATGTGTGAATTAGTCACGTTGTTGTCAATAGCAGTTCAGGAAACTGGGGCTATCTGCTACGGTCCTCCTTGTCTTGCGCTGGCTCTGCCTGCATCAGATTGGATGGGTGTGCAGAGCTGGACTCCACCTGCAAAACACATATATGAGTGCGTAAAGAGGAGTAAGCATCAGCGGTTGCTGCTATTCAAGACAAGACAGCTTTCCCCACAGATACCTTGTTTAGGTACTGCCTGAAGGGGAACTAGCGAGGACTCGGCAATTCTGAACATCAGCTTACATATTTAGGAACTTATGTCAAATGCCCTCTAAAAAATAGCAAAAAGGTCATTTGACAGAGAAAAATGGGGAGATATGAACAGCTGAATCTGTTCTCTACCACTGACTCACCAAGGGACATGGAGCAAGCCATCTTATTTCTCCATGATTCAAATACTCCTTTGTAAAATGAGGCCAACAGAAAAGCAGGCACAGCGTTTTCTGTAGCGCCCTGGTTTGTCCCTGTCCCTTCGTGTCTGGGTGGGCTGGGCTGCGCAGGAGTTTTCAGTTCAGAAGAAAGGCCTGTAGAGAGACATCAGTGTTTGTTAACCCATGCTTTATAACGTTCTGACATCTGGAAGGGCAGAGCAGAATCATTATTGTTAGGATGATGACCAGTGCTTCCCTTATTAAGAGGAAATTAAAAATAGGAAGTGGTTATAATTATCATATTGGACACCATTCCAGTGGCATCATTCTCAACAGGCTGTCGAGATTATAATGTAATAGCAAAATGAATGTCATCCTACAATTCTTTTTTTCACAGCAGCACAAGTGTGAGCCAACAAGATCCTTGCTATCTCCTTCCCTGACATCCAGCCGTGCGTTTCCCCATATGGCTAGCTCCCTCCTTCTCAGGTCCATTGTAACATTAACAAAGGCAGCCAAGTGGTACTGTTAGCATCCAAATGATGGAAGGGGACACGGAAAAAAAAACCCTCAGCATCTCTAGAGATGAAAACAATGATCTTGCACCATTCTAGAGGGGAAGATAAGAATTTTCCAGATAAAGATTTATCATCGTCCCTGTCTCCTGCTCTACGGCAAAGTGCTGTTGCCCATTCCAAGCTCATTGGTTTTACTCACTGTTCCACGCAAGGAAGAGAGAACTCGCCTTTGGAAACTGCTAACCTTTCCCTGCATGGAAAACCAAACGAACGCACTTTGTTTGGGAAAGGCTTGCGCTGGGATTCATAATAAGCTGTCATCAACGTGACAGACCTTGTTATTGACTTGGAGCCAAATCTTGAGGTCCTTGCCTGAAGGATCAGAAGGATTTGACCCCAGGACTGTTATTAGCCTTGACATCACCAGCTCCTGACATGGGATAGTTTTCCAGTGAACTTGCTTGAGAATGTTTAGAAATGTCAAGTGGCCGAGCCACGAGGACACAAGAACGAGAAGGTGTCAAATTCACCCAATTGAACGGGAGAATTTCAGTCCTCCCCCTTGCTGTCGTTGGCGATGGCAGCGCTGCTGACAACGTATGTCAGGGTTACACTGCGTTATCAGACCTCCTCTCAGCCCAGGCATCCTTTGTCAGCACAGTCCATGTGTGAGATCCCTGCTAAGCGAGCGCAATGGGGTCTCTATGTAGGCTCAGAGACCCGCAAGAGCAGTTTTTCAGCACTAATTGTATTGTGGTGGATGAAGCTTGTACCAAACCTGTTTAAGCAGAGGATGGATGCTGTGTAAGCTGGACAGAAGCCTGTAAGTTCTGGTTGTGATGTTTTGCCAAAAGAAACCTGGTGTCACGTCACACTAACTGACAGCTTCGAGGGTGGAGAAGGGCGGAGAAGAAGCCAGATAGCTGTAGGCACCGACGTACCACTCTTGATGTGCAGCAATCCCCATACATTTACTCTTACTTCATAGAGGCAAGACCTCTGTGTTTGAACTCTAGCAGAGGAAAGGCTGTGTGTTAGTTAGAACCTCTGGCCAAACTCTTTCTCCGTGCTGGGAACAGCTACTGCAGTCTCTAATACTTGCAGAACAACTCAGCTCACCACAGTTTAAACCGAACTTCTCAACAACTTTTTCCATTCTCCATTGTCTTTATTGTGTTGAGTGCTGCCAGCTTCCCTTGGGTACATCCACAGCCTGAATTACACAGTAAATCTTACTGCTGTGCTCATGGACTCAAGCCACCATTCTGGTTGCTGACAGTAGTCAAGGTCTAACAGGATCTACCACTCATGCCTCCAAAAACCTTATACCATCAAGATGCCGTTATCGAGTGATACTCACATTGTTTCATGCAGCTAAAATCAGTTCCACCAACAAAAATGATAATGGGCCAGCATCCGTATCGATCATATATCCACCCATCTATCTTGCCATCTCTCCACAATTTCCGTAATCCTTGAGAGCACCACTTGTTAGTCTGCTGCAGGAAGTCATCCAAAATGCTTTAAGATCCCTAAATTAATCATGGAGGATTCACCTTCCTTTCCATCAGGGAAAACAAAAGTTTGAAATTCAAGGGGAGGGCTGAAATCTACCCGGCTGATTGGCTGGAGGATGCCTTCTCGCCCACACGTCCTGCTCGGTAACATTTCCAAATATTTTTGAGCAAGCTGAAAACAATTGTGTTGGAGGGGCAGAGAGGGCCTGCTAATACCCTATCGGTTTCACATTCTTAGGAGAGTTCCCAGCCCACCGATCTGCTGTCCTATATCAGGCAATGAGCCTTCAGCTGGAAACTTTACCCTGGCCCTACCTATTGTCCAATGTTTTCCTTCCTGCCAGATGATTGGAATCACACCAGTTGTTAATTTTACACCTGCTGTTTGTGAATATCCCTGGGTGACCTTTCCGACAACAGCTAGCACAGGGGATTTCTCGGTGGAGAGATGCACATACATGCATGCAGGACCAGATAGAAAGGGAACAGGAAGGGGCCTCCCGATGAATGATGAGGGATTAAAATAGCTCTTGCTGGGGCCATAGTGGGATATTGGACAGCAGGAATGATGAAGCGGATGTTTAAAACAGAGTGAAGTGTTGATCTAAGCACAGAGGGCAAAATACTGTTATCAGATCCCTTCCTCTTCCCAGCTCTCTCCTTGTGCCCAGTTGGCTGAGCAATGCCACCCCCAGAGCTTCTTACAAAAGAAGAATGTCTCCCTGAGACGCTGAAGCCAAGGACTGGAAAGTCGGAAAACTTTTTCATTTGGGAATCTGAAAGGAGTACCTACCCTACGGTCCCATTCATCTCCTCCTTACCTTGGTGTAACTGACCTTCATGCCATCTCGGGAAGGTATTCATCACCCCAAGAGGGATGTGTCAGTACAGCATGAACAGGAAAAGCCATTGGCTTCACAGTCCTGGTCTGAGGAAGTCACAGGTGCTCAGATATCACTGTGACCAGCTTTAATACTCAGATTAGGTTAAACAGATCTAGCTCACATTAGAACTGCTGCATTAAGCGCACTCTGGTTATTAAAAATGATTTATGGGGCCAGGGATGGATCAGAGGAGAAACTGGCCATGGGCTGTAGCCAGGTCACCTCGACATTTCCTGAGGCAAGCTGGTACTTGGCTGTAGAAAGTGGAGCTAGTATACATGTAGGAGCAGGAGATAGCACATTTCTCTCTGAGGGAATACTGAATATTGGATAAATATCTCAACACAGTGGTGGATGTCTGCTGAGTGGTAGCAGATGTTCAGGGACAGGCAAGCCTGACCCTTGTGGAGGAGAAATCACTGATGTGGATATCAACACAATTCTGTGTGTATGCTGCTCAGTCACAGACCTCCATCCTTCCTGGTACAGCAGTGATCAGTGTGCCAAACAATCCCGCTCCCAGCGATGTCAACACACCCTTTCACCAGAGAATGGCTGAGGCTACAGAACTGATTCTGTTCAGAGATGATGGGGCGAATCTCACTGTTTGCAAAGCTCCTCTGCCCTCTAACCAGGCCAAGCACAACTCACATGGAAAAAGCCTTCTCAGATCTGAACCCCAGGTCCCAAGCAAGCTGGAAGAGTCTGGAGCAGCAGCTCCTAACTCCTGTAACTTGTCGCTGTAACAGGATGAGGGGACCCCGTGCTGTTCCAGATGCCATCTTGCGAGCGAGGCTTCTAAGCTAATGATCAGCCCCACTGTATCTTGTGCAAAATGGGAACTCTGAGAGTTGGCCACTTCCCAAACTGAAGAACAACATCCTGACAATCTAAACTCCTGCTGTAGTTTTAACTCCAGAAGACATTGCTCACATCTTCTCCTGCCCAAATGTGGAAGACAGGACTGTTTCTGCAGAAAGCCAGTCTACAAGCGCCAGATGCCTCACAGAAGAAAGGATGTCTCTGACTAATCATTGTGCTATGGTATTCTTGTGATTCCTTCTTCTGAGACTTTCAGGCGAGCAAGCCACCACTTTCTAAATACTCTTGGCCAGAAACTCACTCAAATGCATCGACAGCTGCAAACAGTGTGATGGACCACGGGCAGCATCGGAAGGGGTCTCCGTGTCATGTACCTCCAAACCGCTGGAAACCGGGGGGAACAATAGTTGTTATCCCCAAAAAATGATCCCTCAGCTAAGCGAAACCCATCTTTGAAGACCAGGGATTGCAGATGAGCTTCTCTCTGCAGCCTCACCGACATGCTAACAGCCATCTGCATCTCTGGATTCAGTCCTGTCCTTGGCCAACTCAGTTTAAAAAAGGTTTTGTTTTTCTTGGGCTGTTTTTGTTTACAGCCTCTTGACCGAGGCAGAGAGTTCACCAGCAGCTGAATGCAACCCAGGCTCTCCCAAGTGTAAGTTCTCCAGTGAAACATCTGGTTACAAGGCAAGGTCAAATGGGCCTGAAATGGGAGAGGGCCACAGACTCTCTCCACAGAGACCAGCTGGAAAAAGAACAGGCTTTTCTGGGTATGTTGGAGCATTTGGCTGGGAAAAGGAAAAAGAAAAAGAGAGAAAGAAACAGATACTGCAAAAAAAAAAGCCAAGGATCAAGGGGCTGGTTCTTTTATTGGTTAAAAATCAAGACCACCCTGGTTGCCACATGAATTGCTGAGTCTTACTTAGCAGGAATTCTGGTTGTTCCCAAACAGACAGAAGGTCTCTTCAAGTCCCTCCTTTATACATATTTACCAGTGTATACATATGAATTTCTCTATTCCCCACTACCCTGGAGTTACCTCAGACACACATATGAGGCAGAAGACCTTCTTCCCACTCTGTCCTTTCTACTATTTACCTCTCACAATTGCACCAGAGCGGGAAGGATCACAGCCCTGACTTGCAGCACACTGCAAACCTTGGTCTTGTAGCTCCTTAGGACAAGGACCACCCAGTTGCTCTGCACCGCTGCTGCCCAAGTCAATGTCAACACAAATAACAACATTGTTCGTGAATGGTGCGAGAGCTGCTGGGAACCAAAGAAACCATTCAGGAAGCCTACAGAATGAACCCTTCCACGCAGCCCCAGGGAATGTTAGCAGCAATCGAACATTTAGGGTTTCCTTGTTTTTAAAAAAAGCCTCATTCCTCAGAACAAGAAGCAGGAAAACCCCCATGTGAACCGAATGACCAACCAAGCACACAGAACACCTACCAAGAGAGAAAGCTTATCATGGAGACACAGTGGGAACTGTTTGGTTAGCTGGGATTGATTCATGGACTACCAAAAAATAGTGGAAAAGACCATATTCACATTATGGTGTTTCTACGGCATAAGCTGACCAGCCACAACAACACTAATCCTTAGTACATGATTTTCAGAGAGAAACAAGTGAATAATAATTGTCTGAGCATGGGACCAAGCACAATTTCTGAGCTCTGATGCTTCCTCCTTTAGGGACCTTCACTAAATCTCTCAACCTTTTTTGTGCTTGAGCATCCTTCTCTAAAAGGATAAGGACAATAGCAGTCACTCACCTACTTCACCGGGTAATGAATGATTCAGATAGCTCTCATCGACCTCTTCAAGTCCTATACATAATATCCGATGTGTCATGCAGCAGTTCACATCAGCCAGAAAGCTATCGTCTCTTAATGGGACTGAGTTTCAAGGGTGATGGACAGGGCAAAGCCTGTGGAAGGACCTGGCCTCTGAAAATTCTTCCTCTGGCATCTCTGTCCCAGCCTCTGTCCAAGCCGGGACTGGTTTGCAGAAGGATCCACTTTCCTGTGGAGCAAAGTACGGAGCGGGGGGGGGCAGAGTGTGTGACTGACATTGCACCAGGTCACGCTGGAATCCGGACGTCAGGGGCAGAAGCATCTTTTGAGGCACAGCACATCAGCTGCTGCCTTCATGCACCAGAAACAAAGGACTCCAAATCCGAAACTGGAAGCCAACCAAAATACCAGAAGACCGTCATGGTTCACATGTGCATAATCTGATGCCTAATTTGCATGCACCACTTGTGTATCTTAATCCCAACTTTCCAGAGGATGCTGTCCCATCCCTGATCCCATCAGCAGATGGACTACATCTGCCCAAATGAAAGCCACAGCTTCACCCTACTCAGATTTTTCCCACCAAACTGCTGGATGCAGCTGTTCCCGGCCTTACGCAGTCTTTGGTCTGGATGCGGAGATATTCTTTCACAAGCTCGTTACCATTTCGGTCACCCTTCAGGCTGCCTGGACACGAGCAAGCTCTGATCTGGAGTCACTGTGCTCCAACGAACAGAGTCAGCACTTCTGAGCACATCGTACTGGCTAGCGTTTGCCTGGCTTGGAGCACAGATCCTGTGCAAAAACCCGCACAGACCAGCCAGTTATTCGTAATAGTCCATAACGGGCACATCTGGACCGGGGCTTTACTCAGACACAGTTGGGAGTGCAAATGCAGGCCACTGCTTGCTTGAACACAAACCTCACCTTCAAAAACTTCTTTGCAAAAAGCTAACCACGTGACTTTAAAATTTTCTGCACCCCTCATCTGTAGGTAGGATCCAATGAGAAGAGATGTTCGCTCTGACCCTCTGGTGCCTGCAAATCGTATTGGAGGGGTAAAACGGAACGTGGTCCCATGCTTTTCCCAGAAAGCCTGGGGGACAACCCAAAACACATATTCCATCCCCCAAATAACAAGCAATAACAAGAACACAGAGAATCACACCCTTACTCCTGAATTAGTGCCTCCCAAAATGGAGCCAGTGACATTAGGAAAAGGTGTATTTGCAATCCCACAGACTTAGATTTCCTAGGAGAAAGTGAATAGTTTAAGAGTAGGTAAACCCAATTTAAAGCACTAAGTATGCTCATGTTGGAACCCATTGCAGAAACTGGGCTTGAGAAGCAACAAGTAAAATGTTGATTCATCCTCGTCCCTTTCTCTTCTGTCTTTTCTCTCACAACGGGGGACAGTCCCTCTAGAAAATCTCATCTTGTATCTTTTAGTTGTGATAAAATAACCCTCCAGCTGCCTACCCCAAACCTACCTACGAGTGCACTGAGCAGAGTTTTGTCATAACGTAAAGGGTCAAATAGTTCCCCTCTCCATTTATTTACCTCCTCCAGGTGGATTCAGGTCATTCCCACCCTCTCCTGGGCAAAAAGGCTTCTTTACTAATTGAAGTCGTACCAAAGTAGCCAGCAAGGTTTGGCGAGGCTTCCCCTCTCTCTGCTGCCGAGAGGGAGTGAACCACACTGACAGAAACTCTCTGGGACTTGGGCATTTTTCTTCCTCTTCCTTTAAGCAGAAGTGTTTTGATTAAATCAATAAACCCGATCTTTTTCTCTTGAATGCCTTAATTTTATTTTTCTTACTTCTAGCCAGCTTGAAACATCCCTTCCTAGGTAACATTGACCACACCTGTCTCAGAAGCCAAACCTGCTGCATCCCCCCACTCAAGCAACAGAGACAGTCCTGTGCAGTCAGAGCTGGTACCGGCTGGGGAGCAGCACCGAGCCCATCCGTCCCCCCGTCTCTGCAGAGAGCTCCTGCTGCCCTCCGGTCCCGGGACCTGGCATCCTCCAGCACTGTATCTCAGCCGGGAAAGGTCCCTGCCCCGCTCCCCGTGGCTCTCAGTTAGGAAGCACCATCCCTGAGCTGAGAACAGGGACCCGTGGGAACATCTCCATCGCCTCCCCGTACCAATTATTTAAGGGTGCTGTGGCTGGGCAGCCATCCCAGGTCAGTTGTACTTCCATGGGCTAGGATCACACTCCCGGATGGCAGCGTAGCCAGCCCTTAGCTTGCACTGGGCAAAATCCTGAACCAGGGAAACGGTCCTTAAAGCTTGTTCCCTCTCTAGTTATTCACAGCAGGGATAAGTAAGGCCTCATCTATAATCACCTAAAAACATCACATGATTCATGCTCTCACAGTACAACAGCTGAGCGCGCTGCAGGATACACAGCAACATACATTGGTGATGCACCATTACACACTTTCCCATTGCAAGCCCTGTTGAAATGCTGCCATCAAATTATTTCAACTGATCAAAGTAGGAAAAAAATAGAATATTAAAGCCCCAGATAACAAATTAATAAGAATAAAAGCATGTAGGTGAGAATTAAGAAGGCATTAACATTCTGATGGCATCTGCTGCCTAAATTAAACTACAGGGAAAAAAAATGAGTTCAGCTGACGCTCAGGATCAGGACAAATAGTTCTCAAATGGAAATTACAGTTTTGAAAATTATGCACCAAAAAAGGATCCAATTTAGGACATTTCTGATTTGTGAAGTTCTTTTTCCAGGTGGGGATCTCAGGCTTGACTGGAGGGCTGGCAACATGATTGGCAAGATGCTGGAGTTGCTCAGCTCCTGCATCCCGCCGCAGGACCAAACCGGCCCATGGCCCTGCTGGGCCACTGTCTTGTCACCTCTCCGGTCCCTCTGGGGCTCTGTCCCCTTTTGGAATGGGACCATACGGATATGGCGTGTAAAGTGTGTTTCACTCGTGCAGACACCAGCATGGAAAAGGAGGAGGAATTAGGCCTGGATTTTCAAAGGAGCTCGGTGTTAAATTATGTGGATAACTGCATCCGTAATTTACATGAGCAGTTACTGTGACAACTAATAGTGAACGTCATAAGTAGCCAGTTGAGCATGTAATGACCTGAGTTATATTCACCATCATGTCTCTTTGGCACACGAAATTAGGTGTGCATACACATTTTGCATGCCCCAAAGGACTTCTACCTCAGTAAAGAGCCTTAATTTCACAGCACAAGCCTGATCTCAGCAGACTAGCACAGCACAGACAGTTTATGCAATGCAAAGAGCTGGCACAAACTCCACGGCCCAGGTCGGTATGGATCCTCAGACAGCTAATTAATTTTTACTGCTCCTTTGTGAACTGTAAATTACCCTTCATTTCCTAGATTTCTGTCCCATTTTTCGCCTGCCTTTCTCTAGTGAAGCAGTAAAAAGGGAAAAGTGCCAATAATGGGCTCTCGTTGTGATAAAAGCAGCCACGACTCGCTCGCACTTTGAACAATGCTCTGCTTATGACCAGAATACAAAGGCAATTGGGTTGCAAGAAACTGTCAAGAGATGATAATGACTTTTCCTGGAGATGGGAGAATACGAGGAATATTTTTTAAAAAGAGGGGAGGGGGAAGTGTCCATTTTTGCAGGACAAACACATCCAAGTTTTTCTCTTGCAGAGGGTTAAAAACAAGTTAAATAATCATCACTTAGAGACTAAGTTCATCAGTATTGCCTGCACAAGAGCAGAGGGAAACTGCTTACAATGCTGAACCACTAACAGCCTCCCCTTCCCACTCAGGCAGGAAAGAAGAGCCTCTCTCCGAGAAAAAGTGACCTTCAGACCACACACACGCCGGAGCCTTTAGAGAGCAGCCCCTGAGCAAATGGTGCCGGAGCAAGGATGGGCGGCTTGTTTCCAGTACTGCCGTGACCCTGTTCAAAGACTGAAGCTGCTGATTCTGTTGAATCCAGATAGCAACACCCCGCCGAGGAAAGACCTACTAGTACATACAAACCTGCCAAGACACTGTTCCAGTGTACATCCTTTGCGATGCCACTGTCATCCAAACCCGTTACCTCCAGCCACACACCTACGACAGGCAGAAGTAGCTGTAGGGAAGAGATCAGAACACACCTGAGATGAACTTTGCATAGGCTCTGGTGAAATTCAGGAGAGCTTCAGCACGGTGAGAATCACTTCACCCTTGTGTCAGGACACCAGTATTTGCGTTAAATCTGTGGACAGCAAAAAGGTATTACTGGAGTTTTCATGTGGTTGCATCTAGCAAATGCCCCTTGAAAGGCCACGGCCATAAGAACATATGGAAGATCTCCGGGTCCATGCTGTTGGGATGCTGCAGGAATGAGAACACAGCATTGCTGGGGTGCCTTTATGGGGCCTTTAGCATATTAGACACTTATATTGCAAAACACCACATTCCTCAGCTCTGACGGAGCCTCTTTTATCTCAGCTGCAGATTCCTGAGTTGAAATCGCTGCCAGATGACTGTGCACAGTGAGTTAACGGCCACAGAACCTGAGCTTCTCTTGCCTCGAGTACTTTACCCATAGCATCAATGACGTTATCATGTTCAGCCCATATTTACTACAGCTACAAACTGATTCAGAGAAACCTGGAGTACAGGATTAATCATTACTCTTGGGATGTTGAAAATGGATACCAGAACGGACTTCCAAATTAGGTATCTAAAAGTCCTGCATCTCCCAGGAGAGCCCCATTACATCTCCCTACTTGTTCTAATGGAATCTATAGTATGTGAGCACCGCTTTGCCTCCCACAAGCCCTCCCTGCATAATTAGCCCCAGCTCTGATTGCTGCTTTCTGTAATGGCTGGAGAGCCACTTTCTTCAGGCTACTGAGATGCAAGGAGGAAATGTTTATTGAAAATGCAACTCAACCACAGCCAGTGGGTCTGGGCCATGGTGGAGGGATACAGAAATGGCTGCTTCTTCTTTTTTTTGCCTCAGAAATAGAACTCGCTAAAAATAGCAGTTCCTCAGGAACAAGACTGCCTGAAAATAGCTGTTTCTCAGGAGCAGGGCTGGCTGCTTCTGAAAGAAGTAGCTATTAATGTATAATTGTCCCTGAGGCTGGTTTCTGAGAAAATGCTGTACATACAGAGGGCTGTAAAGAGATATGTTCACAGGCAGGAAACACAGGCACCCCTCTCTTGTCAGAGGTCCTGTAAACTCCAATAGCTCACATAAATGCATTTGATTCACTAATCTGAGGCACGGTTAGATCCATCACAGCTCTGGGAGGTATTTTCCTCCATACTGGTTAAAGCAGCGCTCTGGGATGCTGTTATTATCTAGCCCAGTAAATGACAAAGCTTCCATCAGCTCTAAGCAAACCTACACTGGTTCTTCTCCCAGGACTGAGAAAGCCTTACAAGCAGAAGGCAGCTTTGAAACTCCGGCACTCTCCTTCCACAGAAGGTCCAAAAACTTTGTTGAATTGCAGGTTGTGCAATCTACTTCCAATTTCCTGCTCTACTCAGTGCTTAGCGTTTTCTCATGCAGATGCTACAGGGCAATAAATCTTCTGAAGAATGGCCCTACATTTCTCCCACTATGGTGTTGCCTTATAATGAGGAAAGACAAATTGCTTGTGAGATCGGTTGATTGGTTGGTTATTCCTTAAAAAGTCTCACTCATCCCTCTCATATCACCATGGGTTCAACAGCTCATTTCTTGCATCTTCTTTTTCTTTCCCGGCACAGCCAGCCAATATCTGCGCAGAGGCCATTTTCCTCCTCTGCTTCTCCCCTTAAGGAAAACTCCAGCTGGCCAAAAGAAGCAGAGACTATAAAAGGTCCACAAGAGGTGAATTTTGCAAAGCAGCAGCTTTAAGGAAATGGTAGTGCAGATGAAGTACAGGGAGCTCTGACCGATGGCTGCCACCATTTCAGTCCCACAACACCAGTGCCAGAAACCAGAGAGGCCTCTGCCGAGAGCATCCTTGGATCCCAAAGGCTGGGTCGGACTGGGCTGTGTCATCACCGGATGGAAATCTATAGTCTGCTTCTTCCAGGCTCTGCCTCAAGCGCTGCACCAAGTCGTAGGTCTTCTCTGTTCACCGGTGATCTGACGCTTCAGCATTCCGATCACAGCAGAAGCAGCTTTCTGGAGGAAGCGTAAGGCTGAAGTTCTAGCCACCAAGTAGCCCAAGGCAGGTCTTTTAGCTCCAGAAATTACTCTCTTTTTTCCTGACCGAATTCCAGCAAAAGAAAAGGCACTCTGCTTACAATTACAGCAGGCTGCAATTTTCATTACGGAAACTGCCTTCAGTTCTGTGAGTAGGCTTACATTGCGGTGTGCAACAAAGGCACACATCCCCAGACTTCGTTTTAACCTTGTTTGCTTAGGAGGGAGCACCAGAGAAGCTGCAGCCAGGCTGATTCCGTATACCCACAGCTGTGGGAAACTTGTAAAACACAAAATATATGGTGCCAGAACTCTGGTGCCTGCCACGGCCAGGCAAAAGTGGAGCAGGTATACGCACCCCTGCCACACAGCCATGACAGGTAGCCCCACTGCGAGCTGCTCTTTCCCTTCCCTATTGCTAAATGGTGTTGTCATATCATCTAAACTGCATACAGAAAGGGAAAGGTCTATAACGTACAGATATATACTGTAAGGATATATACTCCTTGCCTTTTTATTTTGTTAAAGTTTCGAAAAATGCCTTGGGACCCTCAAATCAAATAGCCCATGAAAGACAGAGTGCTTGGCAACAGTTCTGTTTGATAGCAGCGGGGAGAGGATTTTTTGCAGCTCAGAACGGTTTGATTAAACAAGCATTTTGTTGCAGCCGTCATACAGTGCTCATTAAAAAATACCCTACATTTGTATAGCATTTATCATCCAAGAATCTCATCATGTTTTACAAAATGTAATTAATTAAACTTTACAACTCCCCTCGGAGAGGGATAAGGAAAGTGGAGAGTTGCCTTAATCCATCACCGAACTGCCGCAGACAGTGGGTTAGAGGAAAGCAGCTGTTCAGCAGCATGCAGCAGCACTAGGGCAAGGAGAGAAGAGCTCCAGGCAAAGTCACCCAGGGAAGGTACCACACACCTCGTGTCTGCCTGAACTGTGCACTTCCAGTATAGGTTAAATCCCAGTCCTTGCAGATAAGAGGGTGATTCTTCTCGCCCACCCCGCACCCCAGGTTTATACCTGAGACACCCGCAGTGCAGTATTCCATCTACTGAATCCCCAGCAGCGCTAAGGACCAGGGGCAGCCACAACCCTGGCCAGAACCGAGGGAGGCAGAAGATATAAAACCACACAGCCACGAATTGCATCTCACAGTACCGGAATGCTGCACAAGCTGGTGCTTAAAGTGGAGGGAGGGTAAAGTCCCCTTAATCCCTTGCTTACTTCCCTCTCCCCTCCCCATCAGTAAATCCACACCTGTTAAAGGTCACCCTGAAATGAAATACGTTTGAATACTTCCTGCTGCAGCTTGGCTCCCCCATCCCAGTCCCCTGCGGTCCCTCCCAGCTCGTGCTGCAGAGCAGGAGCCCGACTCTTAGCTGATCTTTAGAGAGGAATCTCTTTCTCACCCTGGCTTTAAGCTCCTTTCTTGCCGAGCGTAGAGGATAACATGGCCACTGGGCAAGCCTGATTAGACAGATCTGTTATGCCACTTTCACTACCTTGCAAAAAGCTAGAATTTGATCTGGTGCAAGTTGGGGAGGGGGTGCAATGCATCGCTCATTTGTGAGTGAAGTACGACAACAAAAACACAGAGATACGTGCGGGGGGAGAATGATGCAAAGAAACACGTGTGCATCCACGCTGCACCACAGAGAAGAACTGAGAAAAGGGAGAACAGATGGAGGAGCAGGTATCTTACCAACTCACCAACTAATCAAACACAGCCACAAATCCTGTGCCGGTGACTGCAGCTATTGATCGGAGAAAGAGGCATGGTGTAACTCTGGATGTGCAAGTACCAAACTGGAAGGCCTGGGCTACATTTCTAGGGAGAGACAATTTGCTGGTGGGGGCTGAGCTGTGGCTCTGCCATTGCTGCCCTACAAACCTCCTGATTCCTTTGTGTCTTCTGAGAAGATGCTCAGCTCACCCACTGGTAAAAAAAATAAGAATGGGATCTAAATGAAACAGTAGTGCTTCTTGGCTCCTAAGCACGTCTTCTATGACAAGTTAAGTGACTGCAGCCGTCAGGAGGAAAGAGAAACCCGGGGTAAAAGCCCTTCTAGAAGCACTGGGGAGATGCACTGGGTTGAGCTGGAGACTGGCTGTGGTCTGAGATCTGCAGGAAGCAACGGCAATGGGTGCCACAGGGCAGTGGAAGCGATAACGTCCCAAACCCTCCAGTGACTTTGGTCCGAATAAGACTCACGCCGGCAACTGAGCTTCTTCCAAAATACAAGGTAGCAGAGGGAGAATGGCCATCGACTGCTTCAGCTGGGAAGGTCAGATAGACAATTTCCACGCAAGGCTGTGAAAGTGCTGAGTATTTTCATCAGATGTAAATGTGGGAAAAGAGGAAGAGTCTAAGGATTGTGCAGGAGGAACTGACAGTGGATTCAAAGATGATAACAAGGTGATTTTTTTAAGCCCGTCACACTATTTAATTAGTCTCCAAATCCTCCCCTGATAACACGAGGCCCATTTGTACAACCCTCCTGCTGGGCCACTCACTCTTTGCCCAACAGACACATTGGTAAGCTGGGATTCGTCACACCAATCTTCCCCACGGTGGTGAACGCGGATCTGCTTGCACATGTGGCAGATGTGTTCAGCCCTACCCTCCTGGATTGATACCACCGTGGTTTTCCCAGCGGGTACAGGTCTTTCCTCTTTTTAGCATAAAGAAACTGTTTTTGACTGGTCTCTGGTTTTATTTTCATGTTTGTCTACGGGAAGCAGGCAGACTCAGATACAGCTGTCACTGCAGCACATTTATCTTAGTGAAAATTCCTGCTTTGGTTTTGCAAGCGTTTTAATTAATGTAAATTATTTTACTACACTTTACTACTGATAGCATGTAATTATTTCCCCACAGGTATATATTTAGCTAACCAGCAGGCTGATCAAAGACCTACAAAATAAGGTACTTTTGCAACTGACACTAAGATACAAGGAGAGGCCAGCAAGATGGGACAAAAGGAGGAGGGAGGAATTCCCCCTCCCTGGTCCTAAACACAGGGCGCAAATTTCTCCACTTGAAAAGATAATCATAACATTAACTTACACCTTTCATCTGAAGAGCATGAAGATGCATCGATACTCAAGTGCTGTGAAGGAGAAACGAACCATGTACATGCTAAACCATTAATCATTGGTAAGCGATCTCCTTCGTAAAGTGTTTTTGAGGTTGACTAAGGAAAATGGCTCTGTAATAACACAGAGCAGGCAATCCGCTTACAATCATAGGTTAATTCTCTCGACTGCTTTTGCTGGGTCAATCTCTAGGTATTATTATCTATGCAAGGCAATTCACCATTTTCCTGAGGAATTCTGGCCATGGAAGAGATTCCAAACTCCAAGCCCCTTTCTCATCCTATTCAGCTCAGGAGTCTGGTTTCCACTGTGAGCACAATTTTAGATGAATGAGGTTGACACCTACGCTGAGCAGCTGCATTGCTCTCACCATATCAGACTGTTCATACAATTAAAAAATAACAGATAGGATCAAGCTACCTGAGACCATAACTTTTCTCCAAATTATTGGTTGATAAAACATGCACCTCTCCGTTGACCTTCTGGAAGTGCTGGTAGCCCAAGATTTCTCTTTCTCCGTGACGGCTGCAGCCGCTTAGCCTGTGCTGGTGGGAAGACATCAGATTGAAATAAGTGTTTAGGAGCCAAGAAGCATCCTATGCCAAACCACGCGTCTCAGAACCATATCTGTCCACTTGTGTAGGTTTGATCCTTTATTAAAAGCGCTGGGTGCTTTGTCATCAGTTTCAGTGGGTGCAGGATCAGGTAGGTAAATCCTCGTCTCTTGACCTTCTTGAAGGCCGCTCTGTGCTACTTTACACACCTGTGGACGCTGCGCCTCCATGTTGCTGCAGTAGCGCTGACCACCAGGCCCAGGTGAGACCTTGAGTTTTGTCTTATGCTTTTTACTTCTCCTTTTCAGCAACTTTAATGAAGAGTGTTACTTAACTTTTCAGGCCACAACTGAATCTTTGGTCTCAAAGCTGCAATATTATGTGTTACGGTTGCTACCGGAAAAAGGAAACTTCTTTTGTATCTATTAATGTCTTTTGCAAAATATTCTGGGTTTTTTGAATGATGTACTCCCTATTATTTCCATGCCATTACTTATAAACTGCACAGCATTTTCTAGAGGGGTCTGCAGTAAGATGACAACCTCAGGGCAACACTCCATTAGGCTTTTATTTTTGTAGGTTGGGTTAAACCTTCTTGAAACTGGTAGGTTTAACTGCATTCCTTTATTTAGGGTAGCTGAAGGAGACATTAAGTCTATTTCCACCCACAATGCAAGATTGCTCAAGCACCTGAAGGGTCTGGGAGGACAGTGTTGGGTAGGATATTAAAAGGAAAGAAGGTTATGTGTGGATGGACAATGCAGTTCAGGTGGAGGAGGAGACAGAAAGACAGCATATTGAAACAGGCAGGGAACGGAAACTTCAAACAGCCTGAACAATCACTGATATAAAACCTGGACTGAATACAAGAAACAGGGATTTGGGGTCACATTGCTGCCTGGAGCAGGTCTGGAGCTATAAGCAAGGAAACTGGCTCTCAACTGCGTGATTTCGCCTGTGTTCAGGAAAGAAGGGCGGTGAGCATTCTTGTAAGCAACCAGAAATACATCAGAAATACCTTTCTTCATCACTCCTCCTCCAATCTGGATCAACCAACAAGACCCTGAATTTTGGCCAGCAGCGTGGGTCAAAGGGAGGAAACGTGTGCTGCAAAACCTCCCGCACATCCGTACCACTTAACTCTTCCTGCTTGGTCCGGGATTAAGATGGCATAAAGACAACAGCACGATTCCTCTCTCGCTCTACCAGGGCGGGCCGTTCAGGCTGGGTTCTAGGTCTCTGCTGTCCCTAATTGCATGGGAGATGTATCCTCACTATGGACTTTCACTCCTACCCTAAGAACCCAAATTTCCCCAGAACTTGCTACAAGCAGTTTGAACAACTCTATGTGCTCTTCCGCTCTGCAGGGAACTCCTTAAAATGAGGCACTCGCCATTGGCTTTTTTTCCTGCAGGTGAATTAATCTGCCTTGCATGAGTAATCCTATTTAAAACAATAGGTTGCCTTGCAAGAATGAGGGAAGCGAGTTTGAAGCATGCTTTTATGCAAGTACTGCAAAAGGCCACATAGTAGTTCATCAGGGGACACTTCAGCAATAAAAGGACAGTTACCGGTAAAGTTCAATAATAAAATAAAGGATAATTTAATAAGGGGATTTTTAACCCATTTAACAGGAACTAAATTTGGAACCCTTTCTTCAAGTGATCAGGCATGCTGTACTTTCCTAATCTTCCTTTCTGTTAATAAGTAAAAGAAAAAAAACCAGGCAGTAATCTATTCCTTCTGCTTTTATTTTCATGTTATGGGAGAGCATTATTCAATGTAAATAAATTAATTTCAGTAAAATAACAGGTGAAGCTAGACACGTAGACCAGCCTCTGAGCAAGAAGCGTTACAGAGTACCGTATCTCTTGAGACAACAGAGGTCTCATGCCTCAACTCATTTAACGCCAGGTACCACAAACCCTACAGATCATAATGCAAGAATCCTGCAGAGGCAGGAGGAAGGCACGTGGAATAAGACTCTGTGACCTAAGAGAGTAAAAGCTGCAGAGATTAGTGTTTATGTAGGAGCCCAGTGGGCCCCCTTCAGCATCCTTAATTTAGTCTTCATCATCCCATTCTAACAGTCCTCTGTGGGATGGAGATTTAATATCTAGGAAATCTGGGGTCCTGGCTGACCTGTCAGAAACAGCGGTGGATGGTTGCTCCCTGTTTACTGCTGTATCACTTTGCTTTCCAGATTCAGCACAATAAACAACAGCAAAACCCGACACTATTTTACGAACCTGAATGATACGATTTAAAACCTCTAGAGGTCAGGCTAATGGAGAGCATCCTTCCAGCAGCTGCATTCTGCTGAGTGCGAGTGACACCTGCTGGGGTCCTCTTCCCCAGAACCCAGCCCGTCCCACCGCCGCCAGCTCTGCAGGGGTTTTACCTGCCCAGGGTGGCCCTTCTGGGGGCCTGCGTGCGCCAAATCCCCCCAGAAAGACACCTGGGCAACACGGAATAAATCTGGCTGGTTCTTCCTTATTGCAGGAAGGCAAAAATAGATTTCCTCTGCACATCCTCGTACATTACCTCTTCCACCACTCTGGTTATGAAGGTTCACTGAAGCCCAGCCTCTCTTTTTGCCTTTGAGCTGTAGTAAAACACAGTATATTTCCACAGGGAAAAATCCCGAGTGGGCACTGAAATGAGACCACGCGACACATTATTCAACTGTCACCTAATCCCTGTGAAAAAAATAGTCTAACATTCCTCCTCTTGTCTTGAAGCCACGTAAGGAGAATGCAGGAGAGGGCAAGTGACCCCTGAAAGAGCTCTGAGAACCCCTTACTTCTCACATTACAACGTACGTTAACAAATTTAAATGTATGTTGCAGTATATACTATCTGTGAATACAAAGAGTTGCCATGTCTTCAACGCATGCTACAAATGTTCATTTGTGGGACATCAGCAGCCCCAAAAGACCGCTGATGAAGTCTTGTGACGATGCTGACGAAGACTTGTGAATTTTTCTCTCTGCTGGTTTCACATCCACCGGAGTCTCCACCTCTGCCGGCCCGGCAAGCGCTGGCACCCGACATCCCGCCACGTATGGCGGGGATGGTGCAAGGCACCGGCGCGCTGGGGCATCAGAGGACACCCCGCACGCGTCGCGCAGCGTGGCTGGGCCAGCGGCTCCTGACAGGGGTCCCGGCCGCTGAGGAGAGCCGCTGGAGCGGGACAGGGAGCGGGAACGCCTCAGGGTGCCCCCTGCCCAGTGAGAGGCCGCCATGCTGGCAGGGCCCCACATGCAGAGGCCTCAACGCAGTGCCTGTGGCAACTGAGGCAGCGTGTGCAGCCCCCACTGGGGAAGCGACCCCCGGTGAGGAGACGGGACGGGGACACGGCGGCACCGGGACCAACGCCTCCCCAGTGGGCCCATCCTGGCGACCCGCCCAACATGGCGCCATCCTGGCCCTACCCGCCCCGACATCCGGGTTTCCGCCTGACCTTCCTCCCATGAGCCTCAGCGGCGCGTCCCTTCCCGGCGTGCCCCGCGGCGGCGCACAGCAGCAGCGGCAAGATGGCGCAGCCGCCGGGTGAGTGCCTCTGGCCGCCAAGGTGACCGCGGCTCCTTCCCTCCCTCCCTCCCCCTCTGACCGGGCTGTGTCTGTCTCTGTGCCGCAGTTCTCCTCAAGGACATGAAGTTGCTGGACGTGAAGCTGGGCCAGCTGCCCACCTGGCTGGCCATGAGAGACTTCACCCCCGGTGGCATCGTCGGGGCCCTGCGAAGAGGTGAGGGGAGGCTGAGGGAGGCTGAGGCGGGGCTGCCCGCCCTGCGGAAACAGCTCCGCACCCCTTCGGCCGGCGAACGCCTGGAGGGTGCGAAATCCCTTCTCCTGACGGAGCTGGGCAGATCAGATCAGTGCACAAGCATCTCTGGCTGCGGCAGTGGATGCTGGCTGAGGCACAGGGGCTGCTTCAGGGCGAGTTTTGCTTTCCCAGAACAGGGCCGCCTGTAGAGTCTTCTCCTCCTGTCTGTAAATGTGTTTCTTGCGTGGGTTTTATTAGTCAGGGGTGTGTTTTCTGTATTCCCTCTTGTATAAAAAGGCAGTACAGTGACTTGACTCCTGAACCCGTTTGCTGAAAATCTGGGGGTTCCCCAACATCACAAGTAAATAAGAAAAAAAAAAAAAAAAAGGCAATTGATCCCTGAAGATGGTAAGAGAGGACACAGGGCTTTTATAGGTCACTTGGCAAAAGTTTTGACTGATGCCCTTTGCTATAGATACAGATGTGGCATTCAGGTAGATATAAACACAAAGGAACAAACGCAAGTGTCTACATAATGTATATACACTAGAATTAAAGAATTAGAGAATTCCAAAACAGCTTGAGTCACAATAATGTTTAGGGAAAAATAACAAATGGCTTTTTCTTTTCCTCTTTTCCTCTTTTTTTTTTTTTTTTAAGGCTTAGCACTATTAACTTGAGTTCGCCTTGCTTAACTAACACCCAGGTTGCCTTCTCTCAGACTTGCTTCTGAGACACTCAGAGGTTTCATTAGAAACAATTTCCTGAAGTTCTGTGAAACCAGCCTGCTGCTTTCTGAGACAGAAAAATATGCAACTCATCTGGCTGCTACAAAAACAACTTTTCTCCTACACAGGTTACGACAGATACTACAATAAATATATCAATGTCAGGAAAGGGGGCCTCGGTGGTATCTCCATGGTGCTTGCTGGTTATGTCGTCATCAGCTACATCTGGAGCTACAGTCACCTGAGTAAGTAAAAGCAGTGTGGCTGAGTGTGTATGGTGCAGCTCAGAAGGTTGCTTGGAGCAATAAAAACAATCTGCCACTGCTCCTAGAAATAAAAGGAAAGACATGCTGCTTGAATCCAAGACTGTGGGCAAGCAAACTTCTTTTAGCCATAGAGAACATGAATGCTTTTAGGAAGTTATCAGATGGCAAATACTTTCTTCGTGATGAAGAAAGCTTAGATCCTGCTGCCTGTCTGACCGGGCAGTACTTAGAAACTCCATACTCAGATTTTTTTGAGTGCTTTCTTTCCTGTAATGTCAGGTGTGGTGTCTCTTACCTTGTGACTTCAGTAAAATTAACTTGCTTTACTTTGAATGATACAGAGCATGAACGCCACAGGAAGTACCACTGAAGCATGAATTTCAGAAGGTGAAAGTACAGCTCTTGAACAGACTTGGCTGCTGGAACAGTTACCCTGACAGAAGACAGCAGAACTATTCATATTAAAATCTGTACTATTATGACCAATAATAAAGTGCATACACTTTAAACTTACTGAGCTGACACTCTCATAACTGACTTAAATTGTACTGTGCAAGTGAGTTTATCTTCTTAAGAGTTTCACCCCTCAAGGTTAAGTTCAGAGATGGGTGGGAAAACGTTTGCTGCTTGGGCTGTGCTATGAACTCAGGAAACTAATACAGTTGATTCCTGTTTAACTGTTTCACAGAGGTAAAAAGCATTGGATTGCTTCTTAATGGCCAGTATGTACAGGCTGGACAACTAGCTGAAAGGATATAAAATTCTGATTTTAAAGAACAGTGTCTGAGCTTTGAGAGGCTTGTTGGTGTGTTTGATCCTCAGGCTGTCACCTGGGGGCTGTAGGTGTTTGGGCAGTTCGATCATTGCAGAGCGCTGCCTCAGAGGAAAGGGGTTTAGCTTTGAGATCTGCAACTCATTCTATCATGGGGATTTTAATACTTCTTACCTCTGACAACCTATTTCTATGAAAACTCTACCTACTTTCATTACTAAAAGTAGCAGGAAGGTTTTTCTGAACGGGTATAAGCTTAAAACACTTTTAATTTAACAAAGGTCCATGAAGTTAAACTGAAGGAAAATGTAAATGCAGTGGTGAGATGTTTAACAGGAGACACTGTGATAAACGCAGCAGCAAGGAGCTGGGCACCCATGGATGGGCCCAGCTGATGACCTTCCTCGCACCCCTAAGCACGTACATCCCGCTGTCACGACACTACCTGCTGGCACTTGAAACCGTGCTGCCCTTCTCTGAATAGTGTGGACAATGAAACCCCCTTCGTAGGGGGTGTGAAGAATCACTCGGGAGCTTTCAGTTTCAGAAAAACGTGCGTTCAGGGGGTGAAGACCATGAACTGAACTAGAGGGGGAAGGCAGCCAGATGCCGAAGGCTGTGGCTCCCTTTCCACGTGCCTGGCTCCACACAGGCAGCACGTCTTTGGCCGCTGTTCAGCCCCTGGGGGCACAGCACATGACAAGGTCTCTGATGGTCTGTCAGACCATCATCACTTAGATTTGAAACTTTTATTTTGACTGACTCCAACTCTCCGTAGTGAAATAACTGCAGTTATTCAAACCAACACAGCCTCTGGTCACTTCTCAATCTTGTCATGTTACCTTGGTCTTAAACAAAAATAAATTCACAGCCAGCTTTTTCCATCAGTACATTTCAATAAAAACAAAGTATAAAGGCAGTCAGCAAATGAGAGATGGGTTATAATCAATAAGGCTCACATTGTAGGTGCAATTTTTTTTTTTTTAATTCACATTTTATCATTGGCCCTTTTGAAATAGTTTTCTCACAAAATGAATGGGTTTTGGCTTGCAAAAATTGTTCTCAGAAGAATGCTCTACCACTTTTAAAAGCAGTGTTCCACAAGAATACACATCTCCACTTCCTGGTCTTCCCTAGGCTATGGAAATACCTGCTCAGTCTGAGCTGGACGATGGGGGCTGAGACAAGGCTCTTCTATTCTTCACGCCATGTTCATTTCCTTCCCTGCTTTTTGCAAATGGAAAATGAGCACAGATGCGGCTTTCCTACAATCACTCTTCCTCGTTGTTTGGCTAACCATAGAAATGCCAATTTACTCTCCCCTTGATCGGTTCTCACCCAGAAGATTAATTTCGAACCTTCAGTATAGCAAGAAGCACAGAAACAAAGCAAATGGACGAGAGTTTTACAGCCTGATATACATGGTGCGTTAAGTCAGCCAGCCACCAGGACAAGCTTACCGCCTACGACAGGCTAGATCTGGGAACAGGACTTTGCTTTTTAAGAGTTACAGGACAGCAGAACCTCTGCTTCCTCACTGAAGGAAATGCATTTCAAGTGTTAGTTTCCCTGCTTCCACAGGGAGGGCTGAAATGCTGCAGGTTCTCCAAAGAGAAGTGGCAGAAGGGAAACACTTTAAAGAAACACTGGCGTAAGATGTGTTTATGTAGAGTGCTGCACCGATGAGGGGTTTGCATATCTATTTGCTTTTAGATCTACCTTTCAGCAGGGCTCAATGAAAACAGGCGGAGGCCAAAATCTATTTTAAAAAGGTTAAAACATAAAAAAAAGTTGTGGACAATTACAAAAATGTTGCTTAGCAGCAGCCAGCCTCTGACCAGTTCTTTCAGTAATGGCATTAAAAAACAACCTGATTAATAGTTCAAGACATAGTGCTAGGCAGAAACCTTTTCTCAGTGTCAATAGCTCCCCTGCACTCTTCGTTCTGCTCTTTCACTGTCCACTGAGAAAGGCCAGATGTCCTTTGGTGCATCTGTTGGCATAATGACCTTTTTCACCACACTGAAAGAGAAAGAGAGAGAGGAATTATTACACAGTTACAGCTTTTTTTTCCTCTAGCTGCCTTTATTAAGGTAGCTGGCAACTGTTTGGATTTGGAAGCTTTTCTGCATATGGAAGTTGCGGCATTTAGCAAGTGAAGTGAAATGTGGTGTCACAAGGGACATGATTTAAGAGCTGGTTCTACTCCTTGGAGCAAAAGCTGCTTCTGTGCCAGCAGCAACCCGACGCCATGTCATTGTAATGCACTACGAAGGAGAGAGCTTTCTGTGTACCACTACAAACAGCAAAAGGCTGTAACACACAAGGAGAATTTCAATGTTTGAGGCCTCCAGGACTACTCCATCTGATGTGCACTACGGCAGAGATGTACGGAGGCGCTCCTGATCGGCTATCCTGAATTTCACAGAGAAAAGGGCATCTGAACAAGAGATTGATGACTTTGCACCTTGAAGCTTTCAAGCCCAGAGAGAAATGCCAGTATCTGATGCTACACCATTCTCCAGATATGTAATTTACTTGCAACTGAAATAATAAGCAGCCATTAAAGGTTTTCAGTGAAATGGATTCAGCTACTTAATATCCCTGTCCAATCACAGTAATTTTTACCCAAACAAGCAGCTAAGGCACAGAAATTGGCACATACAGCGATGCAACTGTCAAAACTGATGGGACAAGAAAATTCTTTGCCCTTTTCTAGTGGCTAGGGTCGGGGCTTTTGTGGAAAAATAAACGAGATGGAAACTCAATTGTGTCAAAGTTTTACTGGTGCTCCTTGATGAACAACCAAGGTGAACAGCTCATTCCTTGGTTTGATAGCAACGAGGTGCATTTTTAGCTGAAATACTGAACAGCCTTTGCATATTCAATTTCTGTTGCTCACAAGGACCTTCCATGCTAACAGGGGAGAAGAAAATCTTTCTACAATCACCAAGGATAAGCAAATTAACTCATGAGACAAAAACTAGTATTAGCTCTTATTTTGAAATGTACAGTTAAGCAGTCTCCTTTAACTGTCATTGAGGTAGGGTTTCCTGTTCATTAGCAGACAAGCAAAGTCTGTCCTACAGCAGCGTTAATTGTCACAGCAAGTCCATGGCAAACCAGCGACTAGAGGCCTCAGAACTCAATGCTAATATCCACGCACCAAAATGCAATGTCTGTGGAGCACAGCGTTCACATTTCGTGAACCTGTTCACACTGTGAAAACACCTTTTGCCGGACCAACACCCCTCATCACAACAGTCCATTCCTTTGCCCCTGACAAGCAAGCAGCAGCAAAGCAGCATGCTGTAGTCCAGGTGACACGCACTTTGTACTTCTTAAATCCAGTACCCTCTGCTTTCTCCCCTCTGAATTACCTTGTAGCAGGTGACCTGCTCCAACGGCCGGGGTCCTCTGTTCCCAGTGTTGTTATTTTGAGACTGCATGACTCCGATGACTTGGGGTGTTCTCTATTGGTTAGGAGAAGAGTTCTGACTCGTTAAGTGTATCAAGGATAAAGACCTTTATGGTTGTTATTTTGTTAAGAAGAGATAAGAGCACTCCATATATCAAATGATCAATTTTCCTCCAAATCTGTGTGGGTGCTCTGCCAGCTGGAGCACCAGAGAGAAGAAATCAAGCACTGAGGCTTACAAAGCCCAGCGATCCTGCTTTTCTCTGGAAAGCAGTTTTGGAGAGTAGGTTTAAGCTGCTAAAATATCATTGCCATCACTGACAGATGTCACGCAGATTACAAAAACTGGCAGATTGCTGCACAACCACGTATGATGTGCTTCTATGTGTAATGTGGGAGTGTTCTGTGACTCGATCTCCATGTAAAGTTGGAGCAATCGTAGGACTTTCGGCACTGTAATGGCACTCAGGGTTGCTCACTGCTTAATTCTTGCATAGCACCCTCCCTTCCAGGCAGCACCCCAAGCCACAGAACCACCACTGCTGGCCTCCGAGCTGAGGACAATACTGGTTAACCAAGGGGAGGGGAGAAACAGAACAAAGCAAAACACTGTGGTCCCAGGACAAAGGCAGCAGCAGTCCGTTGTGATCAAATTGTGGACATTAGAGGGCTGGGAGGAGGAGAGAGAAGGGACAGCGCTTTGCAGTTTATTAGGCTTCGTCTCCAAGTTCTTAATTACAAAATATCAAACCCTGCTGTAAAATAGGAAAGGTTTTCTCTCATTCAGTGAGTATTTCTCCAAGACTTTCCAGCAAGCCAGATCCAAGAGCCCAGGTGTCCAGTTTTGATCGCTAGACAACACACCCTCTTTTAAAGCACTGTGGGAAATGCTTTGAGGGTGGGCATGTAGGGGAGGCAGGGGAATCGTGTACCTTTTGCTGTGTTTGTGTCGGTTGAGGCAGTGGTGGTTGCTCTGTGGTTCCCATTGGCAGTTCAAACCGAGGGCTGGTTTAGATGGAAACAAGAAAATTGATTCTCAAATCATATGGCAACATTTTACCATCAGCTCAGTCAAGTAACTCCAAACAACAAAATAAACACTCAGCCAATTAAATCTGGCTCATAGGAAACAGAGCCCTCCCTTCTCACTTCTCTGCATTCTGATGCTCAGCAATTACGTATTAAAAATGACAATCTGGTATGCAGCATACCCCTCTACCTGGGAAGTCTTCTGGAATATAAACCCATGTGATCCCACTGCACTGATGGCAAGTGATCACCAGTCCAGAGTCTTACTGGAAACTCCCTGCAGAGGCCCTGCCCCATATCCTCAAATCGGTGCAACTAAACGTTGGCCAAATCTCCAAAGCCATTGGGAAGCACTGGAGCACCCTCATTTGACATAGACCCGATTACAAGGGAAACACAAGATTCCAGGACAAGCCTGGAAGCATACTCACTGCATGAATTTACAGGTAGGTCCCTCTGGACAGAATCCTACTAGGTAATTCACACAAATGACTCTCCGAGTGTGCCGGTGTCTGCAGAGGGGACCTGCAACACAAAGCTTAGTAGTTCACATTCTGTTTTTATACATACCCCAGCGCTCAGTAGTAGCAAGCATACAAGCAGATCATGCAAAGAAAGAATAGCAACACTCTACCCTCAATTTACAGCCACAGAAGCTGCAACTGTGCGACGTACATACCATGTTTACAGAAGCCTCTGTCATACCAGGGACAGTCTTTGATCTTAGATTCCGGGTCAATGTGCAAGAATGGACATTCTTTGTTACTGCATTCCCCTGTACCAAAGGCAAACACACTTCTTAGTCAATTGTGCAGGTTCAAGATCAAATGACTCTCAAAACGTTACCTGGATCACGTAGCTCCCACAAAGCTGTTACCAACATTTGTAAGTTCAGGCACAACAGTCTTACTGTCTGCCTTAACCTAGATGAAAAACACCAAGGACTCACCCCTGGTGAGTTAAGTTCTACCAGACTGGATTATTTATGTGTGCTTTTAAAAACAACGCAGAAACTAAATTTGAAAGAGCAGTCATGATAACAAAAACCAAACATTTAGTGCACCAGAAGTGTGGAGAAACTACAAATTGCACACTAACCTCAATCCAAGGAAACCTACAAGACTGTAAGTTTCTGACAGCAAGTTGCCTCATTATGTCCAGATCTCCAGAGCTGGAAAGCAAGTGCATAAAAGTTTTGCACCCCCATGCCCTCTGCTGCTCATCAACTCCCCAAAATAAGAGTCATGCAAAGACCAACTGCTCAGCCTAGTCATCTCATACCCAACACAGAACATAAGGCACAAAACCCAGTAAGAACTTGAACCTCCCCCCTCTTCCCCCAAGGGACAAGCTCTTGAGAGAGATGACATCTACAATACGTCACAAATTTAGGGGGATAGTAAGACGAAGGGCTAAGCAGATCTGAAAAATTAATCTAACGATATGATCAGGCACAGAAGAACTGTAATGCTCTGAAGACGGATGAGAGGGATGCACCAGGATCCTCTTCACCGGACTCCCATGCCAGCAGGGAACGCTAAGTAGGAGCTACAATGTCCCTTACCAAATTTGGAGTAGAAGTAACACTCAGGCATCTTGGTCATGTCGTACTCATGCAGAAACTCGCACTGGTCTCCCTTTTTGCACAGTCCTCGTAGCCAGTGTTTACAAACAACTGTCTTTTCCCCACTGATGTGTCGAAACGGGCACATGCCTCCTGCGGATGGATGGGGCAAGGAGAAGGGAAAAAAAGAACAATTAAAATCTGCGGCACAAGAAAGCACAGGGCAACAGCAACACTTCATTCCTCTCTGCAGGAGAGGGTTCAGAAGGCATCACTTTTTCTTATGAATTTAGCCTTTAGTGGCAATGGCCACTAGGGACAAGTCTTATCTTACTCTCTAACAAGCTAAGCAACGTAGACTCTTAATCCCGGCAAGCACAACCCACAGCAACTAATAGTTGCACTTCCACAGCAAGGTCTGCTTGCGATAAGTTCAAGCCTTCCTGTACCGGTAGCTTTGCTTATTCACCTCCCAACTTCTTTAAAAAATACCATTAATTTACCATCCTGCAGTTATTCCAAAATTCTTTGGTTTTATCCTCTATCTAGGTTATCCCCCTGTCTTCACAAAAAAGACAAGTACTGTAGACAGCACTAGCAAATCTAGTTTTCTCCCCTCCATCCATATAAGCATAATTTATTAGAAATACTACTTGCCTTTTCCACAGGCCGCTTTTAAAAAAAATTCACAGACAGCTGCGCCTGACTCTGTAAAGAGAACAAAGAAATATAATTAATTTTAACAAAATTTTGTGGCAACTTTTGAAATATTTCCTTCCCCAGAAAGACAATCTGTTCTTCAACATCAGAAGAAAAGCAGCGTTTTGGTTTGGGGAATTTACTTTCCACACAAGTTCCTTGTTCAAGTCTGGCCCTCGCAAATATCTGTATTGTTCTTGGGAGACACCAAGGGGAATTTGCAGAGGTTTGGTGGTGGTGGTTTTGCTTTTCAGCTATGTAGGTTTAATTGACTGGGTCTTCCTCTGCTGTTAAGTCAATCTTGTCAGTGAAGCCTGTATCTACAGGCCTGGCAATGACAGACTTGCATTTTTTGACCACAACAGTCTGAAACAACCATCAGTGTGTTATGCCCTGCTGATCCTGACCAACAGGAACCACAACATTCGAGGGAGTTAAAACACAAGTTTAGTAGCCCAGCCAGAAAATTTCAGCAAACTAAGAGTCTCCTGACACTACCTATGTCAGGTTATTAGACCGAAGGAAAAGGTTGAGAGACTAGGCCACGAATATACCTAAAGATGAGGTCTCCCTGCCATCAAAATGCCTCATTTATCAAAAGGGAATGGCATAAATAATAAAGCACTGTGCAGGAAAGTGACGTTTATTCACGATAATGCCTCAACTTTCATTTTCCAGCCTGCTTGGGTACTAACTGCAGCTTTCATTAATTAGGAAAGAAAAACACCTGGATTGCGACAGAAGTGCCACAGGGAAAGCAGAAGTTGGGCGGATCTAAGGATAAGACCTCAGCAAAGCGCTCAGACCCTCGGAAACCTCCCTCCCCCCACTCCCAGCCCCCCAGCCGCCCCCGGTCGGGAGCCGACACGGCCCCAGCCCCGCCGACGGCTCCGGGGACAGGGGACAAGAGCCGGCCCCCAGCACCCCGGGGAGGAGGGAGCCGCGCAGCGCCCGGTGCCCGCACGCACTGTCCATGCCGGGGAAGGGGAGCGGCTGCGCCCCCAGCTGCTGCTCCACAGCCAGTTCCAGGTCGAACTTGATGTGGTCCACGCTGGCGATGAGCTCCTGCATGGTGGCGGCTGGGGGGCGGCGGCAGCGGGAAGGAAGGGGAGGTATGGTGGTGGTGGTGGTGGCAGCGGGCGGCCGGGCCCGGGCTGGCCCGGCCCGGCCCGCTCCGCTCCGCGCCGGCAGCGCCTGAGGAGAGGGGAGGCGGCGGCGGCAGCACCTCGCCGCCCCGCGCCGCCCGCCCGCGGAATGGCGGGAGTCACCTCCGACCCCACCGCCCAACGGGCAGCGCGCGCGCCCCTGCCAATCAGAGCGCGCCGGTCGGCTCCGCTCCCGCCCCTTCCGCCCGCGCAGGCGCCGCGGCTGAGGTGAGGGGAGCGGGGCCGGTGTCGCCCCGGGGCCGGTCCCTGCCGGTGGCCGCGGGCACATCATGAGGTCCATGCGGCTCCTCGTCCCCCTGGGGCCGCTCGCCTCGCGGTGCCGGTGGGCCTCCTCCCCTGTCCCGCGGGGGCGGTGGGCAGCCCCCGAGCAGCCCGGGAGGGCGCCGCGTCTGCTCCGGCCCCCAGGCCAGGGGCCGCTGCCGGGCTGGAGGCCGTGCAGCTCGTCGCAGGCGTCCTGCAAGCTGCCCGGTAGCGACCCGAGAGAGATCGATGCTGGCAGCTGCGCTGAAGCTGTTGGGGAGGAGGAGGAGGAGGAGGAGGATGAAGGCGTGGAGTTCGGGACGCTGTCTGCTAAATTTTCTTCTAGAAAATATTATCACAAAACCACATCACGCTCTCACAATTTAAAGCTTCAAGAAGAGGGAGAGGATGAAGTGGAAAGAAAACCTCGACGCGGTCGTAAGAACACCCCGTACTGGTACTTCTTACGATGCAAGGCTCTCATCAGAGACGATAAGGTTCGTTCCCGGTTCTTGGCTCATTTGGGTTTTAAGAGCGTTGATGAAAGGTGCAGCTCTGCAACGCTGCCCCGTCTGTATCGTCCTACGTGCTCGCTTAGCGTCTTTATGGCAAGAAGTAAAGTAAGATTTGTGAGGAATCCTGTGCTCTGTAGGACTTCCACCAGAGCCTACCCACGGCTGCATGTATCTACACCCATTGTAATTGATTCTGTTGTTGTCTCATCACGGATTTTCCTCTTCCCTGTAGCTGGCGGAGGCTCTGGAGCTGTTTGACGTGCAGATGCTGAAGGAAGAGCGCGTGCAGCCGGAAGAAAGCAATTACACTGTTCTAATTGGCGGCTGCGGCAGGGCTGGCTATGTGAAAAAGGCGTTCAGGCTCTACAATGACGTAGGTTTCCATTCTCTCCTCTCTCAGAAGTTCACTGTGTTTTCTAAGCTAAAACCGTTCCAAGTATGCGATCACGTTACTTTGTCTCTAAAATGCCTTTGAGTTAGTGTCGTCTTAGCCTGAAACTCTTAAAACCAAATTATGAAATTCTAGAAGTCTTTCCCTAAAAGCCAGTTACAATTCTTCTTTCTCCTCAGATGAAAAAACGAGGCTTAACCCCCACCGAGGCCACTTACACAGCCCTGTTCAATGCCTGCGCCGAATCGCCCTGGAAGGACTCGGGCCTGCAGAGCGCTCTCAAATTACGGCAGCAGCTAAAGAACAAAAATGAAGAGCTGAACCTGATCACCTACCACGCGCTGCTGAAGGTCTGCGCCCTGTGCTCAGATCTCAGGATGTGCTTTGATGTACTGAAGGTAAAGATGTGACTTCTCTTGTGTTAAGCGTATTCTGCTCTGGTTAAAGCTCCTGGAAGTTGCCATATTGCACAGGCTTTATTTAATTTGTAGCAGAAGTAACTACAGATCACGTGTTTATATTTTATCAATCCTTGGTCTCATACAATGAAATTGTCTCAGTACATACCAAACATTAAGCTTAAGTACATAAAGGGAGGCAGCTGCAGAGGTTGGCCTTAAAACTCTGGTCAAGGGTGTTAAAGACTTAAGAAAGAAAAGTTCTGGACGGTTCACAGCTACTATGTCTGTCTTGGTTCATTTTGAAGATCCATGTATTGATACCTAGTTCCTTTTAGAGCTCTTACAGCAGCTCTCCTCAGAAGAGCCAGTCCAGGCATAGCTAAAAGAATTCCTGTTCCTGTCTGCAAATCCCCTGTAGCTCCCACCAGGGAGAAGCCAGGATCTACACAGGCATTTTGGTGCTCTTTCTCTCCTAGAGCAATCGTTCTGCCCACAGCACTGTCAGCTCACCCTATGCTTTGTTGTTGCTGCATGCCCAGAAGACAACAGTTGTATTGGAGCTTCAGAGCCAGTTGTGACAGACTGTGTGGGTAACTGCTCTCTCTGCTCTTTTAGGAAATTGTGCAGAAGGGCCACATTCTCACAGCTGAGACTTTCAGTTTCCTTCTCATGAGCTGCATAAAGGACAGCGAAAATGGCTTCCGATACGCCTTACAGGTTTGTCTTCATGTTCTACGTGGGGAGGAAAAAACACTTTTGTATTGTAACTCATCACTTGAACGCACATAAGGCAGCAGGTTGTTCAGAGCTGATGAAATAGGAGTAGTTCATCTCCTCCTAGGACAAGTTCTGTAACCTGGGCCTCCATCGGGACGTCTCGTACACTGGTGAACCACCCTGGATGATCTCACAGGACTGGACTAGCTCAATATGGCAGTTCACTGTCCAGTGGCATCTCACTCCGTTGTGCTGTAAACTCCCTCCTTTTCTACAAGTAGATACCGTAACAGTGGCCGTGGTAGAGACACTTACAACCTGCTAGAAACGCTCCTGTTATTTAGTGTCACCTACATCTGGTGTTAATTTTTCCCTCTTCAGGTTTGGAAACAAATGACTAAACTAGGAATAAAGGCCAACAGCCACACTTACAATTTGATGCTGCGTGCTGCAAGAGACTGTGGAATAGGTGATCCGGTCGTGGCTTCTGAACTCCTGCTCAGACCCACCCACGAGAACTCATCGCAGCTAAGGCTTACACCCGGGAGGCTGAAGAAAAAGGTGCCAAGTCAGAGGAAGAAGGGATCAGAGTGTGCAACTGCTGTCCAGCTGGATGTGGAAGCCATGGAAAAGCAGTTATTTCACGAGAGTTCAGTGCAGCCTCAAGAACTGATCCAGCAACAAAATGAAGATGTGAATCAGGCTGAAACAGAAGCAGCTGCTCTCAACAGCCCCAGCACAGCTCACAGTGGAACCGGAGCACTGATGAGGAGAGGCCAGAACAAGATGAAGCAGCAACAAGGATGCCTAAGCCAGAAGCAGCATTTCTGCAACCTGCCCAACCTGCTGGATTCCAGGATGCCTGACGCAGCCATGGTTTCCTTGGGGACAGTGGCCACACCGTCCCACAGACTGGCTTTGATGGGGGATGTGGAGGGCTTCATGAATAAAATGAAAGAGGACGGTGCAGAACCCAACATTAAAACATTTACATTACTGGCTGAGCTGGTGGAACCCCAAAGCCCCTCGGAGTCCTCTTTGCTGACACTTGTAGATGAGCATAAAGTGAAAGTAGATGTGACCTTCTTTAACACTTTAATAAGGAAGAAAAGTAAACAGGGAGACCTAGAAGGAGCAAAGGTGAGAAACAACTCAGAACTAGCCCTGTCACCATCTCCTTGTCTCAGGCCTCCAGCGTTACCTGTGTTTCGCTGTGAGACCTGTTTCTCTATCCGCAATAGAAACTGGGAACCTCACACTCTTTTCCACAAACCAGTGCTCAGGTTAATTTCTAAGTAGTTATGAATTCTGTTCTAGCACCTCCAGCTCTGACTGAAGAGCTACAGTGAGACTTTTTGGAAACTGATGTCAACACTTGTATCTTGCAGAGTGTGCTGCCAGCTCTGGTGAAGAGGGGACTATCTCCTAACCTCCAGACCTTTTGTAACTTGGCAATTGCTTGCCACCGAGAGAAGGATGGACTGCAGTTACTCTCAGATTTGAAGGTAATAAACTCTGCTGCTGAGGGTTTGAGCTGCAGGAAGGGGCAAAGTGAAGCATTAATGCTTATAAAAAAAACCTGCTGAGGTTTCTGTGGTGAGCAGTTGTGTTCTCACTCCAAGAATGTGCAACTCTAGAGTAGGTGCCAGCTCAGCTGCTATGCAGGTTCGGGAGTGAGAGCGTGCCTTTTCCTTCTAGGAGTCCCGTGCTGGTCAGCAGATAAACAAGTTTAACTGTAGCATTTGTTGTTTCCAGAGGTCTGGAGTAACTCCCAACAAGTTTATCTACAGCACCCTCATTGCTGCTGCTGTGAGGCAGCTGGATTACAGTTACCTCACAGAGATCCTACGAGACATGAGGAATAACCAGGTGCCTCCCAATGAAGTTATCATACGCCAGCTGGAGTTTGCAGCACAGTACCCTCCGAAATTTGACAGGGTAAGTAGCCACAACTGCTCACAGTGCAAAGTCATCACAGAGGACACCAGCAGGGGAGGGGAAATGCAGATTTCTGCCCTAGTCTTTTTCCTTTGGGTTTGTCTGATCTGTCTGACAGTTACTCAATAGCTGTTTCTTTAGCAGCAGCTTGCAGCTATTGCATGCTGGTATTCAAGTGAGCTCTCTTCTAACAGAAACTTGGTTTGTTACACTTCTGTTTGCAGTATAAGTCAAAGAACCCATATCTGGAGAAAATTGATGGTTTCCGTGGCTACTACTATCGGTGGTTAAAAGTAATGCCAGGAGAGGAGACCCCCCACCCCTGGCAGAAATACAGAACAGCTAAACATGCGGTAGGTGACAATGAGGAAGAGGCTGTGCAGGAGCAGCCAGGACAGAAGTCACAGTGAGCAGGACGCTGAAGTCCTGCATCTTCCTTGTGCTGGAAGAACATGGAATTTGCTCCTTTCTTGTAGTGAAGCTGCTTTGCATTTCCTTGAATCCAAGCTCTTGCAGTAGCTATTAAATAAAATACTTGTCCTCTGTTATAAGGAGAATCAAATACATGTTCAGTGAATTTCCTTAAACTGCAGAGGATTAGATATGCTATCGTGCTAAACAAGGGAGAAACACTTAACATGTGACCTGTGAGTTTCTATAGACTGCTGGCATTCTTAAGCATATCTACGCACTAATTCCAGGTTAAAAACCTTAGCGGAGAGTTCCAAAGAAATTTAGCTTCTTTCTACACAAGATCAGGGGAAAGCTTGAATCAGGCTGGATGTTTGAGAACCATATTATTTCCTTTCCACACAGTCTTCAGTTAGTTCAGAAAGAGGGATAAGAGCTGGTTAAAAAACAACCCACATTTAGAACACCTCACACTGTTTAGAACAACCTTCAAACAAAAACCAACCAAAACACATCCAAGAGGAGAAGAGGGGCATAGAAACGTTTTGTCAGAAGATCACACCACTCTCTCAGGAGGGCAGACTTTATTTTAAAATAAATGGCTACACAAAAACCTACTCCAAAACAACCACCATTGTATATATGATCCAGGTGAATACGTTGCTGTTTTAATGGCTATACAGAAATACCCAATCACACAGAAGGTGGCTTCAACTGCACTAATAGTCCATGGTGTAGGATGATAGGTATGAGTTCAAAAAGTAGTCTTATGGCTAAAGGCTTCACCCAGAACAGCCTCTGCATCCACAGTGAGTGCATTCAATGATTCTCCCCTGAAAAAGAAACGAGGCGGGTATTTCAGCCAAGCCACGCGAGCAGACTGACCAGCAGGTTTGAGCCTCACGGCAGACAATGGGTCTATATGGGAAGGGTTTCTGCCGTCTAGTTTTCTGTTGTTTCCCGTACTTTAACGACTTTAAACAAGTGCATGCCAAAGCTGACAGTAACTTTAGAACCAACTTAGATACCAACTCTACCAGCAAAGATTGAAAATGTTAGTGCTAGAGGAAATTACCCAAAAGAACAGCACTGTCCCTGTCTGGGAGGGGTTAGACCGGGTACTGCAAGGGGCCAGACAAGGAACAAACTAAAAACTCTCACCACTTCCAGCTTGCTTTTGGGGACCCTGCAGATGCAGTTGGTTCCAAAGTTGGTGTCCCGTGTCTGGATACACCGCAGGCAGCAGAGGTTCTCATAACCCTGTTTCTTCCACTTTGCAATCAGGTTTTTGTCAGCGTATCCTTCCTTGATGCAGTATTCATAGAGCTCTGTAGAGGAGCAGACACCATCACAGGTAGCTCCCAGGAAGTGTTAGAGGACTCACTATCAGGAATTACTAACTGTAGTAACGAGCAGTTAAAGCCAGGCAGCTGCCAGCCTTCCCTCCCCAGAAACCTGATCCTTCCCACCAACACCCTGACTCAGGTGCATCCACAAATGGACATCTTACTCCATTCTGTTTTCCCCTGCCCAGGATAAAATATTTGCATTCCTCACCTCTGCTGATAGCTTTTCTTTTATAGAAGAGATCAAAGATGTAACGTGTTTTCTGGTGATGAATTCTGAAAATAGGCCAAAGGGATTCCACTTTCCTCTTTCCTTCGTGAGGCTCAGTCTCCGCTGGGAGGGAACACAAATACCAGGTTTTAGCTGACTGTTTCAGGCAGCCAACTAACTTCCTTAAGTCACTTTGCAATGAACATTCATAACTTTAATACATTACAGAGATAAGACCGAGCTTAACGGGAGAAGATTCAAACAAAAGGGACCTGACCTGGAACAGCTTCTTTAGGAAATGAAAACAGAAAGACTGTGGGGTTGACATGACCCACGCTGGGATAGTGTGTGACTTCATGGCTGCCCTGGTTCATCAGACCAGAGCAACGGCACGGACAAGAACTGCCAGTCTCTCCACACACACACCAGCGAGCTTCAGCAAGGGCTTGGCTGTGGAACGCCCTAAAAGAACTGTACGCCAAACCTCTGTGCTCTGTAACCTGTGTACACCCAGAGAAAAGCGGCCAGTACTGGCCCAGTCTCAGTCTGCAGCATCACTGCAAGGCAGAGATATAAAAAAGGTCCATCTATGTTTGTAGGGGCAGCTGTGCTTCCTGAAGTAGTTAAGGATGAGTTTGTTTCAGGGACACATTGCTGAGAACGTCCAGCTCTGCCGCTCACCTTCTCTCATCTTCTGATCCAGCTCGTCCAGCGTTGGCTCAATCAGCTCCCAGCCATCCGGGGGAGGCTTCCTGCTCCTCTTCACTTTGGGCATGGCCTCAGAAACCAGGAAGGCAAAAGGCAAGGGATGGGGTTTGCCAGCACTCAAACGTGTAGGTACTTCAAAGTCCTGAGAACCGCTGGGAAAAAAGAAAGCGAAACAGCTGTTAGAGGTATTTCTCCTGAGATTTCTGTGCCCCTTTGCCATTTTGCGCTTTGATGATAAAAGTAAGTTTTGTCGAGCTCGTGAAAGAGGTAAGATCTCACCCAATGCGGCCCTGGGGACACCAGCAGGCCCAGGGGTGAGCACTGCATCCGCCTCACACTCTGAACCAGTTCTTCTCCTCAGCAAAGTGAGACAACAGCCGCCCCTCCCCCACTCCGGGCTACCCTGAAGCAACAATTTCCGTCAGCTCCTACGGAAGACCCGGGCGAGGCCGCCCGGCCCGGCCCGGCCCCGCCCCGCCAGCCCCGGTGCAGCTCCGGGGCTCGGGCCGTGCTGGCGGCGGAGCGGTGGGCAGACCCCGGCCCGGGTCCCCGCTCACCTGCCGGAGGCCGCAGCTTCCGCGCCGCCGTCACCCGCGGGGCCTCTCGCACCCGGGCCGCCCCATGGCCCCGCCTCCCTGGGGTGTCCCCCTGAGGTGCCTGAGGAAAACGCTCAGCGCCGTACGCGCCCCCCGCTTCGGCCGGGGCAGGGCGGAAAGCGCGGCTCGCCGGGAGGGAAAGCGGCCCCGCTCTCCGCTGCGGGGGAAACCCGGAGGGGCGGCGGAAGGGCAGCGCCGAGGGCAGCCCCGCGACGGGGGGCCTCGCGGGCCGTGGTGACTGGGCGGGCGCCAGGGGCCGCGCGCGGGGGTGGGGCGGCTTCCGCTTCCGGGTCGCCGCTCGGGGCCGGGGGGGGCCTCGCTGCAGCTGCCGCAGCCGCCATCGCCGCCGCGATGCCGAAAGGAGGTGGGGGCCGGGCCGGGCCGGGCCGGGGGGATTCGCCTCTGCGGGAAGCAGCGGGGGGTGGGAGCGGGGGCTGGGGGGGGTGTAGGCCCCTCAGTCCCCGGGAGGAGAGGAAGGGCGTGGGGGGAGGCCCCGGCTGTGGAGGGCCGGGGGAGGGGGGCAGGGCTCGTGCTCCCCCTCCCATCTCGGCTGTGGGGGTGCTGGGCGCGGGCCTCGCTCCCCGCCCTCGGGGCTGAGGGGAGGTCTGTCTCCCCACCCCCTTCCCAGCCGTGAGGAGGCCTCCTTTCCCTCTTCTCGGCCGCGGAGGGTGTCGGGGGGAGGGCCCCTTGCCCCCCCCCCCCCCCGCTCCGGCTGGGGATGGCCTCTGGGGAGGGCTCGGTTTCTTCCTTCAGCCCGCTCGTGGAGGGCTTCGGGGGGGAGCCTCCCCTCCCCAAGAGATGGCAGCTTCTCCTCGTTTCTCTTGGAGCTGGGGGTCCCCTTCTGTGCCCCCAGCAATGCCGTGGGATCGCAGCAGCCCCTGCGGGTGTCCATAGTCTGGGGTGCCGGGGCCCCCCCGTGGGACCGGGAGCAGACCGGGCCCCACGTGCTCCCCACTGGGCTGGAAGCTGCAGCCGGTTTCTCCGGGGCAGGGCTCGGGGCACACGGAACCCGGGGAGGGAAGTTTACAGCTACACCGGGGATCCGGGGGGGGCATCCTGGGGGGCATGCAGGTGATGGGGGCGGGGGGGGCGAAGGCCTTCTCCTCCCGGTGGTTCAGTGAGAGAGGCCTTCGGGGCTGGGTACAGGCAATCAGAGTGGCCGGGCAGAGGGTCCGGCCCTGAAGGGCAGCGGGGGGGGGTGCGGAGCTGGTCTTGGGTTCAGGGGCTCCTGGCACAGCTCCTTTCATGTGGCTCAGGCAGCTTCGCATCTGGGTATTACGGAGCGGGTACCAACTTGCTTGTGTGATTAAGGAGAGGTAATGAGGGACTGACAGGCTGTCAGGGCTGAGCTGGATCCACCCAGAACCTTCTCCAAATGCACCATCTGCATAATTGGCTCTTGTGCGAGCGTCTGTGAAACCCCGGTCATATACATTAATGTAAACCAGCCCTCGTCACTCGTCTTCTCTGTAGTTTGCTCCAGTTTATTTCATCAGCATTTCCCAAGCTTTAGTACTAAATCTGCTTCCCTATTTAGATTTTCTATAAGTGCTTTATTTTGTGTCCAGTTGCACAATGTTAATAGACAGGGCTGAAGCTTTCGCAGATTTTTTGTGAAGGCAAAGAACTGTGGTGGGTTATAACCCTGGCTGCCATATTTATATGCCCCGTAACTCATAATTTCTTGCTCTGTTCATTGTACAGTTTTAAATGTTTGTTTCAAACCTTTTGCTTCTTGGGAAAAGACGCATCTTTGCTTCCCCCCTCCCTGAGTCAGTAGGAGTTGTTATATTGTGAACTGTCACGCTCACTGTTTAATATAAAATGGGGGAGTTAACCAGCCATTAATAAATTTTGTTACAGGATTATTTCTCATTATTTTGTTCTTTTTTTGAATATCCTGATTCAAAAAGAATAAGTGATTCCTTCAACATTCTTCTATTCTTTTTGATTTAAATTCCTTGATTTTTGTGTTCAAAGCTGAAGACGAATGTATTTGTAAGTGTCCCTGCCTTAGGTGCCGGCGGTCTTTACCGCAGGTGAAATCTGCAGATGATCATATTTGAAAAGTGGTTCACAGAGGAGGATAAGAATCATTATCCCTATTTTACAGCTGGGGAAACTGAGGCCCAGCAGCATGATGCGGTAGGTCAGCGGCAGACGTAGGACTGGCACTCGCTTGTCTGACTGCGGGTTGATCTCCCTGTGAGGAGCAGAGCCCTGTCCCTGCCCTGTGCTGAGCTCCCCACAGTCCCTCCAGCTGCTGAGCCGGCAGCACTGATGCTCCCGCTCAGGGGGGCTTATTTCTCTGTGTGCAGGCTCGAATATCAATCAGATTGAGTCACTCCTCAATTTGCTTCTTTTTAGGCATTTAATGTAAGATAATTTCTCTTGAGTTGCTTCCCCTCCCCTTGTTGGTGCTTTTTACTTGCACTAATAAGGCTTTTGTGTTCATCACTTCTGAGCCCAGGTAAAATTCTGCACCCAGCTGGACAATAAGGCTGCCTGGCATTGGTTAAGCTTGTAGCACAGGATTGTTTTGGTTTGTTTAGGTTTCATTGGTGTTACGTAGTGTGTCAGGGATGTTACTGTTGTTCCATCTAGAGTGATGTCATTTGCTGGGCAGTGAGGTAACGTCTCCTGGGCTAGAGCAGATCTCATTCCCAGAGGGTGTCAGTATTGCCACGTGGGATGGTTGGGAACAGACAAACAGAAAACACGTGTCTTTGGGTGCAGCAAAGCTTTTCATTGCGCTTGTGGCTTGAGTGCCCACGAGCTTCCATAGCTGAGCTTGGAGAGAAGAATCTGATCTCTGCGCTTCCCCATTTCACGTGAGAAGAACATCTCGGGAGTCTCCATAAGGCTTCACAGTGGGATTTTTGAGATAATTTATTCCACAGCTCAGCTTTTGCTGAGCTAAAATGTTTGAGAGTTTGTCTCTACTGAGCCAGGAGGACTGGTCAGAAAAGGTGGAATTTCTAAAGCTCGCAGCCCGCAGAGGCTGCCTGTGCTGGTGCTCCCTGTCCCTCCAGCAGTGCAGCCAGGCGTGGCCGTGGCACGGTGGTGCCGTAGTGACAGATCCCTCCCATACGTCCCGCACAGTCCCAAGGAAGGGGGGACGATTCCCTCAACCCTCCCTGCCACTGTAAGGTTTCCCTTGTCCTCGGCAGGTGAAGTGGGGAGGGTGAGAGAGAGTGGGAGGATTTCCTGCTCCTTCCATTGGACTCCAAAGACCCCTGCAGTAGCAGAGAGCTCCCTTGCCTGCACTGTTTGCTTTTTGCCAATCTTGAGCTGCTCCCTAGCTCAAGGCTAGAGACTGACACTATTCAGCTTGCTTTCCAGCAGTTCTTTGAGCTGTAAGAACATAAACAGAGCAGTCACTTGCAGGAAGCATTAATGGCTTCAGCGATTCATTAAATCAACAGAATTTTGAACCTGAGAGCAGATCTTAGCCAGCTAAGCTGACTCTGTCGTCTTCCTCGTTCCTAGAGCTTGTTTTTATTTTTCCTTATAAAGCAGAAAAACATAGAGGCCTCTTATATTAGTTCTTCAGCTCTCATTATAATTCCCAAAGCTTTTGTCCAATTAGCTTCCGATTTTCTCTTGGCACAGCCTTAGTGTAGGGGAGGGGTTAAGGAGACAAGCTTGTCCGAGAGTTGGTTGTAAGCGGGGCTGCCACAGGAACATGCTGTGATTCCTCCTGCGCAGGAAACGCGGGGAGTGGCTGTGGGACTGAGCACCCCTTGCCAGCCCAAGAAGTGAATCAGAGAGGCCACAAGTGTAGGCATGGGTGGGCAAGGAAGGGTGGCATCACAAAAGCTGAGGGGGTACTGGGAAGCTTGTTGCCTGATAAACGGTGTGACGGCTCTGCGATGGTTGAGGGATGGGGTACCCCCTTTGGGGAGTGCCTTCCTGGCCCGCTGTCTGTAGGACAAGCCTGTGCTTGATTTGGAGAACGCTGTACAACTGACAGGCTGCTCTTGGTTCTGGTGCCTCCAAAAACAGCTCAAGTGGAAAGGAGGAACTGATTCTCCGAGTATCTTTCTATGGATCAATAATCACAATTCTCTGTGCAATTTACCCGAAATTCTTGGAGTGTTTCACTGAGGTTGGCAAGTTCAACGTGTCCTTTTGTTGTTGTTGTTTAGATTCTATCAGAGGAGCTATTTTGGTTTGTCCTGTCTGCACGAAAATCCAGAGAGAGTGCTGCAGGAGGAGATGACCTTTCTGGAAGCTTATCACTAAACCATTTATTAATTTTCTTTTTTTTTTGTACAGGTAGAAAAGGAGGCCACAAAGGCCGAGCAAGACAGTACACAAGTCCTGAAGAGATTGATGCCCAGCTCCAAGCAGAAAAGCAAAAGGCAAGGGTATGTGTTTGCCTACGTTATGTTCTTGCTGTCATAAGTTCTGGCTTGTACAGCATGCTTAACTTGCAGTTCATGAGAAATGGCAGCTTAGTCAAGGTTGCAGATCATTCTGTCAGTGATCACAATATGAATTCTGAATATCTCTGGCTGAGGAGATGGCAAGGTGTGGTCCAGTCTGGTTCCTCACAGTTGAGGCCAGGTGGACCATCCAGTGCACAATTTGAAGGTTAAAGGATAGGGAAGATGATTCTACAGCAGCTCTAGACATCTTTCCCCCTCATATTTCATCATTCTAGTCTCCAGTGCCAGCTAATTATTTTATCCATGCTCTGCAGCTTGTCTGTGGAGGAAAATGGCTCACATCTTGACGTCTTAATGTATATTGAAATTATTATATTTGCCCTCTTCTAGACTTAAAAGACCAAACTCCTTTGACTTCTTCCTGTACAAATGATTTTCTTGTTTGCCTCTGACTTGTAGGGACATGTTTTCTGGCATGAATCCTTTTTTGGACCTGTTTCTGTGCCCCAACATAGGATCATAACAGCTCCCCTTGCTTCCACAACTACCTGACTGGCATTATAAAATGCATGGCTACTTTTTGCAGTACTTGCTCTCTTGTATTCCGAAATCATCAAAGCTACGGTGGCACTTTCACTGCTATTTTTCTGAGACTTTCTGAAAGTGCTGCCTAAGCCCAAATACACTATTCCAGCTGAAGCCTCACAGCACTATGGGAGGATAATTGCACCCCATATAGGAAATACTGATGAATACCTCTGAGAAGGTTACTCTTTCAAGCAGTTATGAGCCATATTGTTGACTCCTTTTTAATGTTTTGACCATCTGTAACTCCAGATGATTGTATGGTTTGCTGCTTAGCCACATATTCCGACTTTGTGTTGGATTTCTTCTTCCAAAGTAAAGTTCCTCTTGGTTTGTTTTCTGATTCCACCTTCTTGGTTTTGTGCCCTCTTTCCAAATTCTGAAACCACTTATGGGTCTGATCCTGTTTTCCAAAATGATTCCAACTCCTACCAGTGCAATGTCATTCACCAACTTTATAAGTGTTCTCTACTTCTGAGTTGTTAATAAAAATACCAACTGGAAATGGAACAGAACAAGCAGGACCCCACTCGAAATGTCTGTCTTTCAAAACAAACCAGAGAACTGCTCTTTGAGAAGGATTTCTTCTTTTTCTTTTGTGATAATCCATACCACGTAGTGATGGTTACATCTATCGCTGTTTCCTTAGGGAAAGCTTATAAAAAACAATTAACAAAATTACTCCTCCTATTGCCCATAGCTCATCCACTTTGCTGGTTGCTCCGATGAGGGATACTTGGCAACGGTAAAGCAAGCTATTCACGCCCGTATTGGTTCTTCTAATCTTATCTTCTAATTAATTACAAATTAATTCCTAGACCTCTGACTGGTAAAAGCTGTGCTTAAAAGGCTGTAATTACTTGGATAATAATGTTCTGGTTGACGGTTGTCAATTTGCTCTTCTCTAGTGTTGTTTTTTTTCATCTAGATCTAGGATGGGATCCAGCTCTACACTACATCCATGTGGTTTCCAGTCTCTGAGATATCGTGCACTGGAAACCCAGGCCAAAATGTCTCCTGGTGATCTTTCATTTGGGGAAACTAAAGTGCCAGTTCTGTCTTTTTACAATAATTTTCCTGGCCTGTTAGAGAGAGCGAGCAGCAGCATTGTTTAGAGGTGATCTGCCAGGGCAGGTGATGCACACTTACATGTTGAGAGTGAGCTCTTGTTTTGTAACAGCGAGGCACCTTTGGTGTCATAAGGGCCACGTCAGGAACAGCAATGCTCTCAGAGCTGTCTCTTGTCCCTCCAAAATGATCTCATTTAAGAGTCACTGTTGGATTTGGGATTTTTTATTGACATACATTTTCTCCAATTTCCTGTGATTTTGTAGGAAGAAGAGGAGCAAGAAGAAGGAGGTGAAGGAGCAACAGGGGACCCCAAAAAGGAGAAGAAGTCTTTAGATTCAGATGAGAGTGATGAAGATGATGAGGATTATCAGGTACTGTAATTCTCAGGGCACTTCATGCATTTGCACCACCCAGATTCTCGGGGCAGGGGATGCATGCACATTCTTGACTCCAAGTTCTCTTTGAGAGCTACCTCTAGTAAATTCTTTATGGAGGGACTATTTTTAGAAACCAGAAAAACCTTTACTTGATTGCATTTTGCCTTCAGAATGAAAACTTGTGTGTTTTTATAAGGAAAATACACAAAGGCAAGAATATTTCAAAAAAGGCTGAAGATGCCTGGTAGTATACGTCTTGGTTCATAAATGGTTTTGCTGTCTGGTAGTGAAAACATCTTGAATTCTGCTTTTGGGGTGTGTTGCAGTGTATTTGATGAGTTCTGATACAACACAACATTGGGTATGAGAGAGCTTCTTAACCTTCCTCTTGTTCTTGAACCTTAGCAAAAGCGCAAAGGAGTGGAAGGGTTGATAGACATAGAGAATCCCAATCGTGTAATTCAGACAACCAAAAAAGTAACTCAGCTGGACCTGGATGGACCTAAGGAACTCTCCCGACGGGAGCGGTGAGTCTTTCCTGCTGCCTCGGCAGGAGCTAGTGCAGTCCTGGAATTTCATCCTTGCTGGTGGCAGCAGCTTAATGTGGGGAGGTGTTTCCCTGCTGCACGAGCATTGGTGTTGCAGGGAAGCCCTTTAAATGCGTTGCTTTCTGAAGTGGGCACTGAACAGCAGCAAACTGTCAGGCAGGACTCCCTGTGGTTCAAAATGTCCTTCCTTACAAACTTTACAGAAGTTGTCTGTTCTCTGGAAATAACTATGGCCATCCTGCAGCCAGGCAGCTTGGCCAGGCATGATGAGAGAGTGAAGTTTGTTGCTGTGAAGCGGGCATAGACTATTCCTTCCCTGAAGTTTTATGCCAAAAATCAGATGTAACTGAAATCCATTGACCAGAGGTCACCTTGGGGTCTGCTTTAATCTTCCTACAGAAGGTGCCCTAGTGACAGGTACCAGTTTCCCAGATTCCAGGGGTCATGTGAAATTTTTGCCTTAGCAGATGTATAAGATGAGAACCAAAGTTTAATTTTCTAGTTTCATTTAGCAATGGAGAGTTTTGGAGTGAAAGATTTAAGCTTGCTTTTGTGGGATAGATTGCTTCAGCAGAAGTACACCTTTGAGGGTGAGGCTGGGAAAAACATGTCAGGGTGCTGTGCAGTCTGGGGCTAATTAATTTTGACCTCATTGTGTGTCAGCATCCTGATTTAGCTGAATAATCTCTCTCATCATTCCTGTTCAAACCCTGCCATAGATGTAACCTCTGCTTGAAAACTGGTGACAGGGCCCCCCCCCAGTCTCTGTGGGCAATCCCTCTCTGTCCTCGCCGTCCTTCCCAGTCAGAAAACCTCCCCTGCTCTGCCTGTACCTGCATGCTCACTTGGATGCTCTGGTGACTGGTGTGTTTCACTCAAACAGAGAGGAAATAGAGAAACAAAAGGCAAAAGAAAGATACATGAAAATGCACCTAGCTGGTAAAACAGAACAAGCGAAGGCAGATCTCGCCCGACTAGCCATCATTCGGAAGCAAAGGGAAGAAGCTGCCAGAAAGAAAGAAGAAGAAAGAAAAGGTTAGAGAGTAATTAATCATATCCTCTTACTTCTCTTTGCAATGGCTGCGCTGCCAAGAGGCATGATTTCTCATATCACACATAGTCATCCGTCATCTCTGAGACTGCATGGTGTTGCCGAGTGTCATTACAAGTTCTCTCATCAAAACCAGGTTCAGCTGTTTCATTCTTCTAAAGCTCTTGCTTTATAAAGCTCTAGGGCATCTGAACAGGGAGCAGGGAAAGAGAGAAGGGAATTGCCCTTGATATCCACGTTGTCCTCAGCTTCCCAGGCAATGCTGGGTCCAGTTTGGGGGTTTATCGGGTTCCTTGTGCTGGGTGTGATTTATCTGCTTTGCCCACTGGGCACCCAAACTGCCCAGGGAATTGGCAGCGCTCCTCCCCTGCCTGGACTTTCTCTTCAGCTCTAAGTGCGAACCAGAAGTCTGACGAATGTGTGTTCTCAGTGGCTTCCACTGAGACATTTGAGCTTCAGCATCAGGGTAATTTGTGGATGCCTGAAGAGAGTCCACAAGACAGAAGGGAGCATGCAAGGGTGGCTGCTCCTCCTAATTCTGGAGGGGATCTACCGGGGTTGGCGGGGAGGGTCACATTTTTCCCCATCACCTTGCTGTATGTGACTAGCAGGACTTCGGTCTCTGGGGCTGTCAAGCCACCACCAGTCCTGATGTGTGCACTGTGAAATGATGAAACGTCTGTTGTTTTCCTCCCCCAGCAAAAGATGAAGCGGCCATGGCAGGTAAAAGACTGCAGTCACTATCCCTTAACAAGTAAGCACAGGACACGCAAGAGGAGGAAACACCAGGGAACTGTGCCTGGTGCCCACCAGGAACTCTGTCGCGTTGCATACTATCGATGCCACGTAGGGTGTACTGCGGCATCGAAGTCACCTTCATCTTCAAGAGACACTGACGATGTGTTTGTCTTCATCCTGGCACAGATTTCCATTTGGGGTTAGGGGCAGCTGCTATCTTCGGTGCAGAACTGTGCTGAACAGCAATTCTCTGTAACAGTTTGGAAACCTGAATGTTTTTGCTGTTTTTAGGTTTAAGAACTCATAGGCAGGGGCAGGGCGGGAGGGAGCTGTGAGGGAGGGGAGATGCTTCAAATATTAGATTGCAAGAAAATAGATTGTGGGGTCATTGTGGGGTGGGGCATGGGGTGGGGAACTTGGACTTGCTAGTGAAAGCCCAAGGGATAACATATCTGAGGAATCCTTTTGGGCAGGTGGCCCATCAAATTTTGCTGCAGGGTGTTGCAGTATAATCGGGAGCCTGACTTCATGGACATCTGGAGTGCCGTTCCTTCCCGGTTTCATCCCTCCTCTCTTGCAGCCAGTCTCCCCTTTTCCCTCCTCTTCATTTTTTTTTTTTCTCTCCTCCTTATTAGGGATAGTGCCAGTTTTTAACCACATCATCCTTTGTTTAAAGGAAAAAAACCCAACATTAATTGTATCCGACCCAGATAGAAAAAAAAAAAACTTGCTAAAGTTTAAAAACCAACAACAACAGAACTTGTATATTTGGCTGATTAAAATGTAAATTATCATAACTGCTCTGTCCTTGTCTTGTGTGTAAATGAGCAGGAGCGTACAGGCTGCTGCTGAGGTGCAGTAGCAGTCTGGTGCTGTGGTGACTTCTGCTGCTTTGCCCTTCTTGTGTTCGTGGTGTGGAGCTTGGCTGGAGGTTGGGGAGCTCCATCGGCAGATGCAGCCTGAAGGCACAAAGCTTTTCCTGCCATCTGATGGATGCCTTGCACAATCTGGATACCACAGCTGAGAAAACAATTCCCCTCAGGCTGCTGCCTGACCATCACTGTGTCAGTCTCCAAACTGCCACCCCTGTCAGCCCTCCGCACAGGGCTGCTGGAGCAGGGGATGATCTAACCTGCTGCATCCCAGGCCGTCCAAGGGAGTCAGCCTGTGCCAGGGACACCAGCGCTTCCCAGACCTGCTCACCAAAGGCTGGGAGAGATTGAGCCCCAGAAGCAGAGACGGGAGTTCTCGGAGCCACTAGCAGAGAGGTCACGGTCATAGAAATGATTTGCAGGATGACAAATGTGATTTGTTCTGTGTCATGCTGCCCATGCTGGGCTGCAGGCACTCGGGCAGGAGGGCGTGACAGAGGGATGTGCTACGAGGAACATCACTGTGAGCTGCTGCTCAAACCATGAGGGCAACTCGCTTTCCTGGTGCCGGAACGCTGGGTCATCTCTGCACGTGGGTGAAGATGCAAGCCCAGAGCTGTTCCCCAGCCTGCACTTTGTGTGCCCCCAGGTGTGATGTGAGAGATGGGAAGTTCAGGGAGCTACGCAAGACAAGTGGTTCCAGGAGCAGAGCCCTTGGTGTGTGCTCCCAGAGGGGAAGAACTGATACGGTGGGGACAGGGAACAGACATGGAAAGTTTGGGTGGGCCTGGGAGTGCAGGGAGGCGGCTGGAGCGGGTGGTGATTACCACACGCAGTTAAATCCTGCTCTGAAACATAGATTTATCTGCTTTCTTACAGCTGCTTCAAAGGCTCCTCGGCACCCCTGGGAGCAGCTTCGTCCTCCCAGTGTGGCTGAGATGGGGCCGCTCGTGCCCCAGTGAGGGATGAGGAAGGTGGAAGCAGGCGGTGCTCTGATCACCGCTGCCAGGCAGGCTGCGATAATGGGCTGAAAGGGGCAGGATTGGTTCAGCAGCCCAAGGGTTCAGAGCTGTGTGGGATCACACACCTGATGGGACTGGTGGCCAGGAGGAGCTCGGTGCCGGGAGCAGTGTGGGAAACCTGCGCTCCCTTGCCACAAACATCCTCTCCCCCGCCTTTGTGCAAATACCGATCCTGTTTTGCACTTGTGCTGAGGCAGGGAGCGGGGACGTTCCCCTTATCCCCGTGGTCCCGATTCATCCTCAGAGCTGGCAGCAGAAAGGATGTGACCACCCGCAGTGAGATGTGGCACAGCAGCTGTGATGTGCTCTGATCACGCACATGTTCACATTCAACTTGTTCAGAAAAATAAAGCAAAAAAAAAAAAATAGTGGATTTATACAGGAAAATCCTTACTTTATTTTTTTATTTCTTTAAGCGATGTATGACCAGCATCGGGTAGGATGGTAACAAAAGTGTAAAAAAAAAAAAAAAATAATTTTGTTTTCTTTGTCTGAGAGCAGCCGCCAGGGCTGGCTGGCAGCCGGGGAAGCGTGCTGGTGGCATCACGGCCGGCTCGCGTGGCGCGGGGGAAAGCAGGCAGGCGCGGCATAGCAGGGGTGGGCCGGCAGCCAGGATGCCCTTCCTGGATGGCTCCTTCATTTGATCTTGAGATCCTTCAGTGCCGACTCCAGGCTCTAAAACAAAATGGGAGGTTGTTCGTCATCAGCTCTTTGCTTTCCAAGGCAACTGGAGGTGGTTGGGGAGCTGAAAGGGGGGCACAGTCTGGGGGGGGACTGTCCCCTGGGGTGCCAACCCATCCCTGTGGGGAGAAGGTCCCAATTTTGTCTTGTTTTGGCTCATTTTTAAAGCTCTATGAACAAAGCCAAAGCCAGAAGAGGGTGCTGGGTCACCGCACAAGTCTGGCTTCAACCACCCCCCTGATGGTGAGCTGTGAAAGTGCCACCCAGGGGTGTCCCCACCCAGCCCTGGGGTAAAGGAGAACCCACCCAGGACTGTGGGACCCCCATGGGCAGGATGGGCCCCACCACCACAGCAAAGACCTGCACAGCAGCGGGGTGAGGGATTGCAATTAAAGCTGCGGGTAACGAGAGTTCAGCGCCGAGGGACCGCGGCACAGTGGGGATGCCTCACCTTGACGTCCCAGATGCTCATGCCGCCGTCCATCCCTGTGGTGCAGAACTGCGAGCAGTTGGCCTTCCCGCCCGCCAGCACCGAGATCTGGCTGGGGGACACAAAAAGGCGACCGGGAATCAGCCCCAGGCCCCTGCCGAGCCCTCAGAGCTCGTCTCCCCCACCCACGCGCAGAGATGCTCCAAGGGATGCTCCAGGGTTGTCCCAGCTTCTGGGGCTGGACCCCTCCATCACGCCCACCCATGTTCAGGGATGCTCCAGGGATACCCAGGGATGCTCAAGGGCTGTGTCAGCTCCTGGGGCTGGATCCGTCCATCTTCTCCACCCACATGCAGGGATGCCCAGGGATGCCCAGGGGATGTTCCGGGGCTGTCCTGGCTCCCCAGCTGGACAGCAACACAGCCAGGGGATGCTCAGGGACCAGCACCCCAAGCAGCCCCCCAGGGTGACCCAGTCGAGCCTGCCCCCCCCCCCCCCCCCCGTACACACCTGATGCTGTTCTTGTGCAGGGTGTCCAGTGTGGCGTTGGTGGTGTCCGAGCTCGCTTTCTTGTCCAGGTTCTGGAAGCGTTCACGGGCGGTGAGGCCACGCTGGGAGCTCTGCTTGGGGACGTCCAGCTTCCCCCCGAAGGTCAGCGTGCCCTGGTTCTCCTCGTAGGTGAACAGCATCGGGTAGCAGTCGTGGCCCTGGGGAACCAGGCTGTCCTGTTCAACACCCTCCTGCCAGCTCCCGGTGTGGTGCCCACCCCGTGTCCCCAGCCCGGACTCACCGCAGCCACCAGGCTGTTTTCGGTGATGAAGGTGACGGCCAGGAGGGGCAGGGTCTCGGTGCACAGGGAGGCGACGCTACAAGGGAGGGCAGAGCATTAGCAGGGAGCCGAGCTTCTGCCTCTCTGTGCTGAGACTGGCACGGCTCGTGACACAGGTGGAAGCCACAAGACTGCAAGGAGAGGATGTGCCACCTCCTCTGACCACGTCTGCTTGGCCTTTCGCCCCCACCCCAACCCAGATGCCTCCACCCCCGGATCAGTTTTGTGGTCAACCCCCCCTGCTACCCACAGCACAGCCACCCCCAGCCACTCCAAGCCCCGTCCGCTCCCCAGCCCTGCTTACGCCATCTTCTTGTTGGCATCGGCGAGGCAGAGGGTGCTGTCGTGGCTCACCCAGGCCACACGGGCGCCACTGGCCGAGAAGCAGATGCTGTGCACCCACCCGCAGCTGCTGCTCGACTCGAACATCAGCTCCCCGAAGGGCATCTTGGAGCCCCATGGTGTGGGGCTGGGCCGCTCCTCCACCTCCTTGATGTAGGCTGAGAAGATCCTGGTGGGGGATGAAAGCCCTGCCACGTTCCCCCGGGCACAGCACCGGAGCTGCCTCCATCCCTGCCTCCTTCTGTGCCTCAGTTTCCCTGCCAGAGCCCGCCAGGTGTCCCACTGACTCCTGTGCCCCACTGGGTGCTGTAATGCTGTAATGGCCCCTGGGACACCCCCCCCAGCCCCCTCACATCTCCTCTGCACCCCTTCTCCAGCTCCCAGCAACACCTGAAGGGGTGAAGCCTGCCCCACGGGCAAGGCTGGGCACCGGGCCGCCCCACACCCCTCTGTGCTGCGCCAGGGTGGGACCCCAACCCATCCTTGGGGTGCCTCCCCGCTTCATACCCCCCCCTCGCTCCTCACCGGCACTTGAAGTCGCAAGAGCCGGCAGCCAGGAGGACGTTGTTGGGGTGCCAGTCGAGGCTGAGCACCGTCGAGCGGATGGGCTTCTTGATGTGCTTGCAAACCCACCTGCGGGGAGAGCGGTTGGTGTCAGTGGGGAAGCATCACCACTCCCGGGACCCCCCCCAGGCTTTTGGGGGGCTGGCTGAGGGTGGTCGGGGCTCCAAGTGCCCTGGGTGACCAGCCTGCAGCAGCAGCCAGGGCATGGGGACAGCATGACCCATCCCCAGCAGCACGGTGTCAGAGCACTTCCCTCCATCTCCCCTCATGTCTCTTCCTCCATCTCCTCCAGCTCTTCTCTGTCTCCCAAGTTTTCCTCCTGTCTCACCTCCAACTCCTCCAGTCTCCTATCTCCCAGTTCATCTCCTACCCATCCATCCATCTCCCACAGGACAGGCCCACTGAGGCCATGGCTGAGCCTCACCAGTCGTTCTCCTGCTCAAAGTAGCAGATGGAGATGAGCCGGGAGCCGCTGCCCACGGCAAACTTGTTCTCCTTGGGGGACCACTTGACGCAGCGGGCAGCCCGGTTGATCCGCAGGATAACCAGGGTGGGCTTCCAGACGTTGCCCTTCAGGGTCCAGACGTAGGCGTTGCGGTCGGTCCCACATGTCACCAGCCGGTTGCTCTCAGGGGCCCAGTCGATGCCTGGAAGGCAGAGGGGGGTGATGGTGGCCCAGGGAGCCACGAGGACAGATCACTTGGGGCTCAAAGCCATTTGAAGGCAGAGTTGTTTTGGCTGTCTCTGCCCCAGAGTCCCTCTTTGCCCTACTCCCACATCCATCCCAAATCATCCCGTCCCATCCCTCCCACTGCAAACTATCCCATCCCATCCCATCCCATCCCGCCTTGTGACATGCTGGATCAGGGCCAGCAGACATAGACACAACCTCCTCCCCCTCCTCTACCTGCCGCACAACCCTCATCCAGATTTGGGACCTGCTCTGGGGCAGGGTCACCTCTGAGCTGTGTCCCTGTCCCCTCCGTCGGCGGGCACTCACCTGTCACCTGCCCGTTGTGCTCCTTCAGCTCATGGACTTTGCTCCACTTGGCCCCGTCCTTGCGGTAGATGTGGACCTCGTGGTTGTTGGGGCAGAGGGCGATCTCTGCGGGGCGAGAGCGGCCGGGACAAAGCCCTCCCCTGGGTCACAGGCTCTGCCGGGGGAGGGATGGGGGCCAGCCGGCATCCACCTGCCCCTTCCTGTGCTCCAGGCTCAGTGGAGCATGGTGGGACCCCACTGAGTCCTATCTGCATGGTGGGGTCCCACCAAGCCCCCCAGCCCCTGCAAACTGTCCCTGTGGGGAAGGGAGAAGCTCCCCCCCCGACCCGACAGCCCAGCGTCCTCCCTTCCCCAGCGTGTGGTCCCGTGGGGCTGGTGGGATGGGACGGGATGGGATGGGACAGTACAGCTGCGGGTGCTCAGCTCCCATTGGCCCCATCCTGCCCTGCCTGCCCAGCACGCTGGCCCCAGCAGAGAAAGCCCTTTTTGTTCTCTCCCACATCCCCCGCGCCGTGGCCGGGAAATGCCATCGGCCATGAATCACCCGGCTCCGCTCTCCTCTCCGTGCTTCGCCCGTCCCTCCCCGCTGGCCGTCGCCGTGCCTGGGGCCGGACGCTGTGCTGTCCCCAGCCCCAAAATCTGTCCGTGGCAGGACCTGCTTCCCCAAACCCAGCCCCGACCCAGCTCTGTCCCACCCGGGGAGGGGGGCATCGCCCACTGGGGGATGTTCAGCTGGGACAGTCGGTGCTTCGGGCTGTCCCTGGAGATTTTGGGATGGGGAGCCCCGGCCATACTTACGGGTCCGGTCCTTGTTCCAGGCATGGCAGCTGATGGGCTCCAGCAGGAAGCTGTGGTAGGCCATGGCTGGCGGGCTGGGGACAGGGTGAGACCCCCGCGGCTGTCAGGAGATGCTGCTCTGGCCGCGGGGACAAGCCCCCAGCGAGACTCCCCCGTCCCAGCCCCACCAAGCGTTCCCTCCCACCAGGATCAGCCCAGTGTCACAGCCCACCGCATCCCCCCCCCCCAGCCAGCCAGGGAAGGGGTTTTCCTGAGGATTTCCAAGCTCAGAGTCTGCCCAGACGATGGGGAAGGGTGCCCCGGTGGGTTCAGCTTGGGGTGGGGGTGGGCACGGGAGGGTCCAGGTGAAGCTGGAGGAGACGTTCCCCATCGTGCTGCCCCATGGCCGGGCACCCCACACTGAGCGTCCTGTGGCCAGGTGCCGGATGGGTGCCCATGGCCAGGCCCCCTATAGCTGGGTGCCTCATGGGTGTCCAATAGCCAGATGGGAAGGGGGAACCACTTCCAGGGACTTCCAAACCATGCCATCATCCTGCCCTGGCTGGCTGCAGCCTGGTGAGCAGGAGCCAGCCGGGCACACGGGGACCCCGGTACCAGCACCGCCAGCCCCACGTGCATCCTGGGGGTCCCGCCATGGGCAGCACCTCCTCCCTCTGGCTGCTCCCACCAGTCCTACTGGGCCAGATCCACTTGCCCCTTCCCTGCCTCTCATTTAGGAAGAGCCAAAGCCCTGTGGAGGCACCTCCATCCCATCCTGTCCCGTCCCACCCTGCACGTGCTCAGCCCCAGTGAGCGGGTGACTAATCCCTTCCCCTGGCTGAGCTCCCACCAGCACCCACTGACCGCTCTGCACAGAGCGGCTTCCTGCAAACCCTCTCTGGGTGCCGCAGGACCGGGAAGGGCTCGGAGCAGCAGTGCAGCCCCTTGGCCATCCGGCCGAGATGAGACACGGATGTAGGGAAACACTTCACCAGGGTGTGAGGGACGGGGATTACTCACGGTTTGCCTCTCAGCTATTTTGGGAACTCCCTGAACACTGCCCGTTTTCTTTGGCAGCTAAAAACGGTACAGGGGAAGGAAAAAAGTCCCTCCCAGCAAACCTCTGTCCTTAGGCTGCTAAAAAGAAAATCCATGGAGCTCCATCACCTCCCTTTCACACACAGAGAAATCCCAGTGCCGATGCACGGCACAACCCCTGCCATCACACACCCCACGGCCGAGTGCCTGCTGAAACATCCGTCCCCGCTGGCCAAGGACGCGGGCAGGGCTGAGCAGGCAGCTGCCCAACCCCAGCCCCACCGATCCTGCTGGGGTTCAGCACGGGGTGACCCACAGGAGGGTACAAAGCCACTGCCACCACGTGCCTCTACCCCGAGCCCTGCAGCCAGAGCTGCACCGCGAACGCTGAATAACATTGGTGGCAAGCAGGGACGCTGCTGGTGGTGTTGAAAAGATGAGGAGCAAAAAAAAAAAAACCAAACCACATCTGAATTGGGGACCTGACCGAAAGGGCTCCTCGGGAGGAGGGATGGAAGGCAGGGCACACCGCAGCACTGTCCAGTTTCAACCCTCTCTAAGAAAACAGCAATGATTTTTTTGTTTTAATTTGGTTTGGATGCTCCAAGCCCTGGACCCTCCTTCCCAGGGGGGCCTTGCTGTTCACCCATTTAGCATCAGCCCCCAAAGGGACGGGCTCGGCCGCTGCACCGGGGAGCGGAAGCCATGCTCCGTCTGCTGCAGGAGTGCTGGGTAAGAAGCAAGGGCTGCTCAGCCGTTCGAGCTCCGAGCTCTCCCTGCAGCGGTTCAGTCTCACTTCCCCAGCAGCTGGGCTACGGCCAGTTCCCTCCTGACGCCCCGTGGGCTGAGCCATGCTCCCGCCCGAGGAGGGAGCCGTGTGGTGACCCACAGGGAGCGTGGCAGCCCCTTCCTCAGCAGGGAAGGCCATCGGAGGGGCCGTGGCTATCCCCCTGCTCAAAGGGGAGGCTCTGGAGGGAGGAAAATGGGCATTTTCAGATGGCCAGACAGGGCGGGATTGGGACCCGATGCAGCTCCGTTATCTCCCCGGCCAGCCCCGAGGCGCCAAGCAGTTCGGAAACATCCTTGGAGGAGATAACCAAACCTTGGCAGGAGCCGAGCGCTGGGGGCTCCTCCCGGTCCTGGGGAGGAAACCGCGCACTGAGGAGCTGTAGTTTTGGTTTTGCCGAGCCTGGCGGGGTGGCAGGAGGTGGGTTTGCACCCACCGGTGCAGGGATGTGGTGACGGTCCCGCCGGGAGCTGTGGGACCCCATGAAGCTGTCCACAGCCACCGTGGTGGCCCAGTCCTCCTGCACCACTGAGCCCCCAGCACCGACCCCCGGGAGCCCCTCTGCTCCCCATGGAGGCTGCACGGTGTCACCCCCCCCCCCGCCATGCTCCTGCCAGCCAGGTTGGGGACACCCATCCTTGGTCTCTGACGCTGGTGCCAGGTACCCCAGGAGCCAGCCTGGCGCTGGGGGAACCCTGCTGCCCCAGGGCAGATGAAGGGCAGCTGTGACCCTCCTCTTCCTCGTGCTGTGTAAAGCTGGAGGCAGCTGATGCCCGAGGAGGAGAGGGCAGATTACAGGCAGCTCCGGCCCTGCTGGCACCAACCCCCAGGGATCCTCCGTCAGGGGACCCTTTCCTACACCCTACAGCTGCCGGGCCTCCGGCAAGAGATTAAACTCAAACTTGCTGCCAGACCTGGGGGGGGGGGGGGGGGGGGGGGGGGAAGCCTGAAATGCAGCGACAGCAAAACCGACGAGCCTGCACCCCCCTCGGACCCCAAAGCAGCCCTGGCTGGGGGTCCCCCCCCTCCCCTCGAGCAGGGTGTGAGCATCTGGAGAGGTGACGGCCACAGCCCCTGTGGGACAGACCCAGCTCCTCGCAGGGTGGCAGAGCTGCCTCCCCCCTCCTTACCTTGCTGGGCAGCGCAGGCAGAGCAGGCAGGGCTAGTTCATGGACTCTGGGCAGTCGACACGAACGGCAGCCCAGAGCAAGCGGCGGGAGCTGCTGACTGCCCCGCCGAGGCAGCCTGACTTCCCTTTTCCTCTCTGAGAAATGCAACCACTTCCTTACGTGGGCGTTGGGGGAGTGCAAAGCAGCTCGGCGGCCGCCCTGCCCTTGCCTGCCTGCCTGCCTGCGAGCCAGGCCTCTCTGCCATCACCGCACGTGGATGGGCCACTGGCCCCGGGATGCTCCCGGCAGCCCCCGCTGCTCGGCGGGATGTGGGCAACTTGCCCCGGGTGCACTGGGGAAGGATGTGGCTGGGAGAGCAGAGAGGAAGGAGCTCCGTCCTCTCCCTCTGGCAGCGGGAGGGTTGCTCGTCCCCTGGTCCCCGATGCATTTTGGGGGGGGGGACACAGGCAGCAGAGAGGCCCTGCCTGCTGGTGCTGGCCAGGTGCAGGCAATACCTGCGGTCGGAGCCCACCCCGGGTAAGCAGTCGGAGCCCACCCCGGGTAAGACATGCGTCGGCATCGCCTCCCACTGCCGGGGAGATCCGCAGCTTGCCAGGACCCCGCAGCGCCTGGTTCCGGCCACCCTGAGCAGCAGCTGCTGCCAGTTCCCGCATCCCACTGAGCCCAGTGGGACCCAAGCCCAGGCTGGCTGCAGTCAGAGCTCTGCACCCCAATACCACCCGCATCTACCCCCACCTACCAGACATGCACCCCTCTATTTTCTTCCCTCCTGCTTCAGAGCAACTAATTTTTATCCCTTTCCTCGTCAGGCAGGGTAACTCCCAGGAGCTCCGCTCCTGCTGGCAGTGCTGGGAAGGAGAGAAGGGCTTCAGCTTCTCGCTCCCCTGCTGCGAGCAGGCTGCAGAGTCACACGTGGAGGGATGCACTCACCCCTTCCCTCCCCAAGTCACATCGCAGAAGCAGGACAGCAGCGCATCAGGGTCTTGTACAGGGAGGGCAGGGCCCTGACGGGGTTTCTCAGCTTCAGGATGTGGATACAACCACCTCGTATTTGTTGAGCTGCAGAATTAATCCCAAGTGAAAGGGGTCAGCTCTAGATAAGGGCTCCATGGGGTGGCACTGAGCCGGCAGCTCATCTTGCTCCTGGAGTCCATTAGCCATGCTTCCCTTCACACGTGTTGCCATGATCCCACGCAGACACGAGGGAGATCCCGAGATGTCCCCAGAGGGTGGCGAGTCTCTGCGGCTCTGGCCAGGATTGAATCCCTGCAGTGGGAAAAGTCCCTCTCGGAAGCAGCGAGCTGCCCTGTCCCTTGGCAGCAGTGTGCCCACAGCAGTGCCCAGCCTCACCCCCAGCATCACCGCTGCCCCAAATGTGGCAAAAGGGACGCCACTCGCACAGCGGCTCCCAGACGGCAGAAAGCTGTGGCTTCTTGAAGTTTTTTCCTGTTGCCTGCACATTTTCTCTAGTCCTTCTTTGGCTACGAGCTGCTTTGCCTCTGCTCTTCACCAGGAGGGTTCAAGCTTTCCAGGTGTCCTACCACTGCCTCCTGCACCAGCCCTGCACCAAGACCAGCACCTCTCATCCGTGGACGCAGGAGAGGAGACCATCCCTCTGCCATCCCTCTGCATGGGATCCCTTCCGGGCAGGGATGTGAATGAACGGTAGGTCAGTTTAACTTCCACAGTAGGTATCAGCATGCATTATTAAGTGAAGGGAGAGGAGAGCATCACCCCCAGCGCTGCCTGCAGAGCAGTTCCTTGCCTGCCATTGCATTTCCTCATCGCTTCTGGTTTTGAGGCTGCTCCTCTCTGAGCCTGCGCTAACGAGCCCAGCGAGCAGCCTCCGCCACGGACGCACTGGTTCTCAACACGCTTGGGTTTCCCCTGGACTTGACAGCCCACAGGGAAATAAGCCAGCGCTCCAGAGGCCAGGGACAAAGGCTCAGCCTGGCTGGGTCTCTTGCCAGATCCAACTCAAGGTTCAGCTGAATCCTTTACCTGCTTTTGCCTCCGTTCCCTTAAGTGGAAAGACCCTCCTGCATCCACAGCAGCATGTCTTGTAACGCTTGGGTCCTCCGCAGAAAAGGCTGTGGAGGAACGATCCCATGCACGGGTGCTGGGGACACCAGAATGGCTTTTTGCCGGGGTTTTCTTTGGAGGTGGGGCAGAGGGGATGGCAAGTGGCAGCGATTCTGCAGCTTCTTCTCATTCTGAGGCCAGGGAGTTTTTCAGGCAGGCTCCAGTGAACAGTCTCTGGCATGCCCACCTGCGTGGAGCCCCATTTCTTGCCCCCGACAGCCTGTTAACTGGAGCGTAACGTCAAGCACGTGCAGCCAGCAGCTATCCTGTAATTAACACTGCAACCATGAGCTTTTTTGTGAACATTTCTTTTGAAGCCATCGTTAACCCGAGCACATACAGGCATGTGCTAGGAAGCCTAGTGCTGCGGGTGGCTAGCGAATTCTCACCCACGCTGGTCACAAAGGATGTCCTAACAGTGTTAGAGATGGGGGAGGTGACCAGGGAAATGGCAGAGGCAAAACCACCACGTACCTTCACCATGGCTCACAGAGCATCCTCCCAGAGCAGAGCGACGGCCCGGAAATCCAGAGAACCACCCTCTCCCACCATCGGACGGTGCACGAGGTGCAGCGCTCTCCCCAGCCCCTGTGCATGGGGTGGTTTTAAGTTCAATTATGCCTCAAGTGATGGTTGTTTATATTCCCCTTGCTCAGACCTTTTCTATTATAAATATCTCCAATCTGGTTTTGGTCCCAGACTCCTAGCACACACGTTTCTCAGACAGTAACCTGGGGCAGCTTCCTCAAACCGCGGTTTGTTGGCATTCTGGAGCAAACTGGCTTTTACCTTCTCCACCTCTTTCACATGAAAAAGAACAAGACATAAAATTTAGAGATCCGTTTTTGCAACTCTCTCATTAGATGGGGTTTTTTCCTATCCTTTTATGTTATTTGAATCATATATTTTAGAATTCATTTGTTTAATACTTTTTGGAAATAAACCACCACACTTTCAAAAGTGACTTCAGCAACAAAATCATTACTGCCTGTGAGCTATAAACATCTAACGGTACATATGGAGATGGACGAAGCCAAACCCGTGCTCCCCTGGCCCATCTGCCAGGGCTGGCAGGGTCACTTTGATCCCGAAGAGGTTTACACTCCATTAGCATTATATTCTAGCTGATAAACCCAAGTCATCGCACACAGCAGGTCACTAGACCGCAAGATGAGCAGAGGTTAAACAGTCATTATTTTATGTTTAGAAGGGAGAGGAAATTGCAAAGCCACACTTGACTGCCAGGGGAGGAGGGTGGGAGACACAAGAAAACCTGAAGGAACTGGGAAAAACATGCAACCAACATCACACCTGAAAATGATCCAGCTCTGCGACAGACAGTTCGCTTACAGCAGAACAGCAGTTGTCAGCTTTGTGAGCTTCTCTTAAACCCTCCCTTTTCAATCACTCAGAGCTGAGAAATGAGCAGCGTATGAAGCAACTCTGGTTCCCGAGGAAGTGGTAAATTTAGTCATTGGGGTTTTTTTAAGACACTTCTGCATTTTCAACAGAAATTACAAAGTCTTAAACCTTGTAAAGCAATGTTGTGAGCCAGATAATCCCCTCCAGAGCACAGCCCTGCCTCAAGGCAGAAACACAGTTAATCTTAACTAGACTACGCGAATAAAGTAAGTTAGGCGCAAATGCCTCAGTGAGCTACCAAGGCTCAGAACTGAACTTCAAAAGATACAGTCACCTGGAGACAAAGGATCTGTACAGAAGCCAGACCACGCCAATACCTTCATTAAGTGTGCTTCATTTCTCCACCAGTCATTACAAACACAGAATTTTATAGGCCAAGCACTTGGCTCTGATATGACATGCAGGCCTGTGTAGCTTCATGGCCTTAAAAAGTGATTTGCTTTTAATTTGTCCTCCTAAGATCTGGCTCAGCAGATTTTTCCTTCACTTTCTACGTGCGGCCTTCCACCCTGTACCCTAAGCACTGCACTGTGAGAAGTCTGTAGTTACCTTTTAGGATTTGTAGAAAAATAATTCTGGTCATTTGCCTTTGGAAAACTACGAGCCACTAAACGGACAATGCAAAAAGACATTCAGGTTAATCTGCTATTATTACTGGATTTAAATGCCAGGCAGACAGAACTATGAGTCAGCAGGACAAAATCGTTCATCCTCTAAAATCATCACCTCAAGGGAACAATTCCCCTGAAAGAAGCCCAGCTGAATCTTCACATCCAGACCATCAGAACTCTAGGCCTTCACCTGTCAGCTTTACGAAACTTTCAGTTAAGATGAACTCTTCCTGGTTTAAGGCCACAGAACATCACTGCAGGGTTTTCCCACCCTCCCTCTCTCTCTGAGTTAATTCCCTTAATATCCCTTTTTTATCACTGGTAATGAGCATCAAAACAAAGAATCAGTTTTTCTTTTTTTTATTATTATTATTTCTAGCAGACAATTTACATAAAATTCCCCTTTTAAGTTAGTGATTCATAACTTCCTGCAATAAACTACTTAAGGAGCAGCTTTGGTAAAGAATGGAATGAAACAACCAACTGAAAAAAATAAAAAAAAAAAAGAACAATCACAGCTGATTGAAACCAACACAATTCACCAAATTTAGATTCAAAAGAAAATCTGCCAAGCTGTATTTTCTCAGTGTTTCCAAATATTCCACCTTCCTCCTCCCTTTTCGGGTTTGTGCAGATGTGGGAGCTGCGTTCGGTCAAGCAGTTTGTCCTGCTAGATCACAGAAATCCGTCTTTACATGATTCGTAGACCTTGAATAGAGGACTCTAAGGTCTTGAAAGAGAGAAAATCTTAATCACAATCTGCTACAGTACCCTGTGTTAAATAATTCAGTGTAAATGCTGATGTTAACAACAAAGAGGAAAAACTCTGAATACTTGAGATTAGGCTCATATTCAAAAGCCAGACACCACTACAATCATTCATGCATATATAGACCAATGATTCCACCCCCTTTCCCTGAAACTGCATTATAACAGTCTATATACCACCTCAATTTCTTATTTGGCTCCTGTCCCCACCAGAGCTTTCTGGCATTATGAAATACAGACAAATTATTCTTTTCCTAGAAGGCAGCGCACAGCTCTCAGCAGCTTGAGGAGGCCAGCAGAGACCTCTGTTGGCCAGTCCCCAGCAAAGCAAGCACTTGCATTAAATCCTTTTCAGGTTTTCAATACAGTGCTTACTGTATTTTCTAACTCTTTCAGGAAACTTCTTACTACTTTGAGGAGTTAATTATGAGAGGGCAGGACCATGTTCTGCAGAAAGATAGCGAGCAGAATGCACAAGGAAGGGAGCAAGAAGAGATAGCAGGTCGTCTTGTATCGATGATCGTTCCAGCCTGGTTGTGGCTGAGGTTGAGGTTGGAAAAGGAAAGAATTGGTGGGATTCCTACAGGGACATTAAGTGAGTCCATTAAAAAATTAAGTTTGGATTAGCACCATATGCTAAACAAAGTCTATCTGCATTTATGCTGAATCTTGGATCTTGCTTCCTTATGGAGTTCACTAATGCTCTTGAATATTCCAGTCTGGATTTCCTATTGCTAATAAAACCTGCATTAGGGCTGAGCCCCAGAAGTTGATGCTAGAGATCAAAAAAACCCACCACCGCACCCAGTTCACATAAACACGGTAGTAAAAGCATACCTTGAAATCCCAGATGGTCATTGCTCCATCAATGCCGGTGGTGCAGAATTTACGACAATCTCGTTTGTCTATCTCATAAATAGACACTTGGCTGAAAACAGAGAGTGATAGCTGTAACACAGACACCCATTCCAGAGAGCCAAAAAGCTGGGAAATTTGGGCTGAATTCAACTCCTACGCTCTCAAAGGGAGACATGAGTATAGCAGAGCTTATGCTAGATTTTTGGTACAATGCTTCAGAAAAAAAAGCAAAGAAAAAGGATGCAGAAAGCTCTTTTATCGCTTGGTGGCTGTAGCCTATACATTTTCCTTGAATAAAGACAAATTGCCTCAGAAATGTTAGCATCCTCTGGGCTCACATGGTTTTTAAAATGCAAGGATATTTTACTTGATTAACCTGAATCAATCCTTTTGGTGAATAAATACAGATGGAAATACCATCTGAAATAGGAAGCCTGTGACTTCCTGTTTCAGGTGAATTTTGCCGACTACATTTGGCACAGTGCTACCAACCTCCTGTGAGCTACCTACATATTTGATAAGATAAACCGTGTTCAAGTTACAGTACACATTATACATGAACAAACAGAAATAGCATGCATGCCATGTTAATGATTAACTTTACCAGCTTCTAAGTCCCAGAAACAGACAGCTGTTAGTGAAAGGCAAAACTGGAAATGGGATACCAGCTCAACCCATCTGGTATAGCAAATTCAAGCTCTCATGGGTTTGTGGTATATTCTGGGAAACCTCATATTGACAGCCAAGACACTCACGTTATACTGTTTTGGTGCAGTGTCTCCAGGGTAGTGTTACGATCTTCTGTAGTGGCTCTTTTATCCATGTTTCGGAAACGTTCCATGGCGGAAATATTGCGCTGGATGCTCTGTTTTGGAATGTCTAGTTTGGAAACGAAGGTCAGCAAGCCACGCTCATCACAGTTGAAGAGCATTGGGCAGCAGTCATGGCCCTGCAACCAGACATCATGAAAGTATGTCAAGAGACATAATCAACCTAGCCACCCTTCCTTTTTCCTGCTGCTGTTAATTGCAGAAATACAGACAGAAGGGCTTACTTATTACTAACTTCATAATGTACGGTGTTTCTCCCTCTCCAAAACACTACAACACTCTACAAGGAGAAAATAATAGACACTTACAGCTGCCACCACGCTGTTCTCGGAGACAAATGACACACTCAGGAGTGGGAGGAACTCTGTTTTCAGCTGTGAAACCCTGAACACAAGAACATTTGTTAGAGGACTTCACTGCAACCTCTCATCTTTGGCTCCAACAAAAAAAATAGAGACCATTCCCACACAAGGGTTACTGGAAAGAAGTCAGTGTAGCTCTGTTGTCCTGAGGTGACATCAGAAGGCTGTAATTTGTGATAAAAAGTTTTAACCTAATTAAAGTGTCCTGGAAGATTTATAACAAACATGAAGTATTCCAGGTGAAACACTGAAATTAGCTAGCATCATGTGCAAACAGCAGCAAGAGTTTATAAAGAATACAGCCCAAAAAAACTTCAACTTAACCTTCCAGATCCTGGCTGGGGATGGGGTCTTAGGAGTTATGGAGTGAATGTGTTTCTGGAGGTCTCTTGGATCCATTTACAAGGAAATACTGTTTCCCCAAACACTCGAGTCGAACATATCTTTCTCAAATGCTTCCCCCCCCCCCCCCCCAAAGACCCTCTTAGAAGTCATCTTATAAGAAATTTAAATTATACATTCTAAAATTCGAAGAATCTACCTTATCTATAGATGCCTCAAAGAGACCCCTGGAACCTACAATAAAATTGCCAAAACTGGAAACAGCAGTCACAGCTTTCCTCTTGTTGCTGCAAGCACAACATTCCACATGCTGCTTCCTTCTAGTGTCAAACAGCTAATAACTAGCAGAAAGAGCGTACTTACATCATATTTTTTGAGGCATCAGCAACTGACACAGTACTATCATGACTGACCCAGGCTAGGCGGTTACCGCTGGCAGAAAAACTGACACTATGCACCCATCCGCCACTTCCAGCACCCCCAAATTCTGACATCAGCTGCCCAAAAGGCATTTTGGAGCCCCATGGTGTACTGGCTGGTTTTTCATCCACTTCCTTAATGTAAGCAGAAAACACCCTGCAAAGAAAAGATTTCAGCATGAACACAGACAGAAAAAACCTCCTGGGAGTTGAATACATATTTCACATTGGAATCAACTAGATGCATTCTAATTCTACCAAAATAAAATACTACAGTATCTTTAAACAACAAGCCACTAGTGGCTGGGAAGCTTCCATATACAGAGAGAAAGCAATAGTACAAAGGGTGTAATCCACACAGGTTTCTCATAAATGCCATGTCTTGTGTGTATCTCCTTTTTTTTCCAGAAGATGGCACAAAACCATACATTATCATTGCATTTTCCACTGTGCTCAGATTTCCCTTTCATCCTTTTGTGGTGCAAGTAACTCAAAGAGTCAATTCTTCAGTTAGAGAAAAACCATGAATCGCACCGTATAATTAGAAGCTAATACAAACACCTACAAAATTACCCACTTTTTAAGAACATTCACTTTTTAGCCAGATTTCAAAGAAAGAAAACTGATGTTCAAATGCCAGCAAAGGGGCTCTGAGCCACCTTATTCTGGCTCATTACTGAAAGAATGCTTTGAAAACCTGAAATACCACAATGTTTTTATAGTTTTTTTCCCAGCACTACAATTTTCAAGATATGTTTAAACAGAAAGCCTCCCCCTTTCATCAAATTCCTTCTGCATGATTCAGACATGCCACAATATGGTGTTCTTGACTGTTACCATGGAAGTTACTGGGACGTCACAAACATAGGATTAGAGTCCATTGAACAGGAGGAGCAAGTGAGCTACACCATACTACTACCAAAGAAATGTTTCAGTATAAACAAAAAAACATGATCAAATAGTCATGGTTGCAGTCAAACACAGAAAGGAATTATTTTATAGTAAGTTTAGGGAAATGTTGCTCCCCCCTCCCTGTTCTTAAACCTTTTACATGTGTGGGGTATGCACTTCAAAAGATACCTATATTCAGCTTATTCAAATACAGCTGATCATTTGGAACAAGAAGGGTTTAACTGCAGCTATATTAGGTACAGATTTTCAGAGAATTAAGTATGAATTTATATTCGGCTCTATCAGTTTAAATATAATCTAATGATAATCCTTCAACAAACTTAATTTTATAGAGACATCTAAAAGGATGGTTCTCTTAATATATGGAAATAGGACAAGATGTTTAAAGCAACAGCCTTTGACACAAGGCAGAAAAATCATTCCTAAGTAGTGAAAGACCTTGAAGATAGCTGTTTAAAAAAAAAAAAAAAAAGGTAATTTCCCTTACTAAAGTCTCTCTCTAAAACCAAAATCATCTCAGCTTGAAGGCCCCAGCCTTCAAAGAATACTGGGAAATGACTTTCTTTCCCACAGCAACATTGTTCCAGCAAGAATATAAAATTCACACCTATGCAGTGCTGTTAGCTATATATGTATTTCTAAAGACAAATCTAAGAGGAGCTCATCTAGGCCAGCCACCAAAAAAGCTCTGCTGAATACGTATCAACTTGAAGCCTCTTCTGCCCTCCATTATTTTTCCAAAATGTCTCTCACTTAGCTGCTTATTAGTTGGCAGTGGCTCTGGCAGATCCATTTCATAATTTTCTTCAGAACCACCTATCAGAACAGATGCATACTTCAGGCCCAGATAGCTTTATTATGTTTAATATGTAAATGAGCATTCCCTAGAACTGGAATTCCAGAGATCTGTATTCATCATTTACCAAAAAGAATATTCTTTCATGATTTTGGGGGAACAAATACAAACAAAACCCCAGTATCATTCTCCATTACTTTTCCTTCCTTTAATTTTTCCTTATGGAGATTTCTATGACAAAAGCAGCAAAATTATTAAATGATTCATCCTGAAGTACAATGTTAAGGAAGAACAGAAAGTTTCCCAAATGTTTTAAATCAGTATCTGGTTTGTTTTTGTGGGGTTTTTTTTTCCAAATATATCCCATTTTCAGAGAAATAAGATGCAGGACAGAATGAGTTTTTCGATGGGAAACAAAAGACTAAGCAAGTCTTCTAGAGAATGCTCCTAGGAAATTGATTGAACCAAACCTTGACTTTCTTCTCCCCAAAAAATAATTTAAAAAAAAAAATCACACTGAACAGAAAATTATGTGAATCTAACTTCTCAACCAAAACAGGAAAGACGAGATAATCAGGAATGCAATATATATATATATATATCAGCTGACCTAATGTCAAAGTGCCGAGATGCTTTATGAACACACATGAAAAAATTTCCACATGTGAAAAGCAGCTGCTTCTGGAAGATGAAAGAGTACGTTTTACATCACACTTTTTGTGAAAGGAAGGGAACATGTATCGTTTCTCTAATTAAAACTGGAGATAAAGCAGGAAAGGGAGACAACTCTCTTCTTCCCAGCATCCATTTAACATGTCTCCTTACATAAAAAGGTATCAAAGGATAGAATTGAGAGGCATGGGTTTCATTCTGAAATAAGGAATGTAATAGTCAGTCTCACCTCCCCCTCCCACACCATCTTAGTCATTTTTAGTACACACTTTGAAGCTTAAAAATTGCCCTATTACATCAAGAATTTAAGAAAAGAAGCTTTCATTATTATTCAAGGCACAAGTGATTAAGTAAAATATGAATTAAAGTCAACCACTCTGCAGAAGTTCTCCATGTAGACTTCATTGCAGTGACCCCAATCACTCAGCACAGAGCAACTTGCAGGACCTGTCCCTCATGGTATAATTTCACAGTCAGTTTGAAAGACTACCCCATCCATCTCACATGCCAATATCCTTTTACCAGCCTTTTTTTTAATGTTCTTCAAAAATGTTACACTGAGTTTCAGGTGGATCAATTCCTTCACCCTGCTCACCACAGTGCTGCAAGAACATTAAGGCTAGGACAGGCAAAGGGGAGAGAGCGAGTGACTCGGGGAAGAAAAAGGTGAGACACCTCCTTTGGAAGTGCTGAGTTACCCTGATTTTGGAACTGCAGCATTAGGATATTGCTTTTTAAACTCTAACTAGCAGTGGTGTTTTTCTGGAGGATAGCACCTGGTAGTCTAATTTCAGCCTAATAACTGGATCTCAGCACCCAGTGCTGAGTAGCAGTACTTCCGTGTACTCCGAGTAACGAAACTCACCAGTTCATTAAATTCAGGTGTATCCCTTGACAGATACATGTTAGTAGCCCAAAGTCTGCCGGCAGAAGCACCAAAGCCAAGTCTCTTAAGCTGGATATTTTATTTTGGTAACAACAACAGTATGCAATGAGCCATCTTCTATTCTGATAGCAAACACGTGGTCAACATGCTCACGCTACTATCTTGAACCACCAATCCAAATTGATTTACAGACACTTTATTTTCTCTCACCTGCACTTGAAGTCACAGGATCCAGCAGCCAGCAAAACATTGTTGGGGTGCCAGTCCAGGCTAAGGACAGTGGAACGAATGGGCTTTTTAATGTGTTTGCTCACCCACCTAAATGAAGAGAGAGATAAAATTTATATGAAAATATGTTACCGGACTCCCCCAAATGCATGAAATACTCCTCAAGGAGATCATCCTTTGCCAATGACTAAACCCAGCAGTTTTGCAATAAAACTCACATTCTACCCAAATCTTTCATATTGCCTGGTATAGTCTGTGAACTTTATATGGTTATCTTAGCTAAAATTTTAAAGATTATAAACAAATTCACATTAAATATGTATTTCTTCACCTGAATCCTATTCCCCTTTAACTCATGTTTGCAATGCATCAGAATGAACTCCTTAATGTGAATTTTGCACAGTAACTGTGTGGTCCCTTACATCTTATGAACAACGGCTCAGCTTTGACAGTGATATTGAGCTAAGAAGCACTATTTTCTTACACCACTAAGTACACTTCCTCTCTGGCTTCTTCCAGTGAGTTCTACAGTCATCTCTCTTACCTATCAACTTTTCCACTGTTTAGTAATACAATAACTATAAAACACCACAGGTAAATAGATGAACTGCCAATGATATGACCAGTGTATACATCTCAATTATTTGGGGTACAGTGACAAGTGGTCCTGATGTTGAACGCATCTATATTAGCCTAAACATGTCTCAGCAGATTTGGTTTGTTTGAACTATTTACAAAATAGTAATGAAATCTATTATTCACTTGATGGCCTTTGGGATGATGGTGCTTTTTCTTTGAATTTACTTCCATCAGGCACAAGCAGTTTTATGGATTGCATTAAATTATTTGTCTTCAACATATGGGATTTTGATTCTTCTGCAGACAAGTGAGGCAGAGAAAATGTTAGTAACCAAATATGCTGGAAAGCACAGAAGTCCAAAACAATCTTTAAAATATATTTTGCAAATGGTCTCATTGTTTACCATCTCCACACGGAAGACTGCACACAGAACAGCAGGCACAGACACTCTGTTTTTATGCATGTTTATGCAACCTAAAGTAACAGATACTCACATACTGATTTCACCTACAGATGATATGGTAAATGTAGCTCCAATGTGTACAGTTACAAATGTAGATCCATTAAAGATCAGAAGCACAAAGTTTAGATGCCGAAGAGAGAAAAATATTAATGGTGGAAATATTTGTGATAATCCTGTCTGAAATCTATAAACTGTGATATAAATATATGACAGAATACAGAACAGAGACAAGCTCGAACATCTTCCAGTAGACCACCTTGGAGATAAGTGACAGACTTGAATTCTTTAATGACAAGAAATAGCCCAAAATAATCTATACGGAAGAAAGACTCAAGTCAAAGTTTCTTCATTCACTATGGAAGTAAGTAGGGGGAAGAAACCTTTTATTTTTTTCAGCCACACAGTTGTGGTAAAGAAATTTTTACTCTGCAGAAATTCTTGCACATTTAGAAAAGCAACATATGTTTATGGCAGTCAGTCGGAACACATCCACACCAACGTGTATAACCTGGACATATGCTAAGTCAAAAGCCTTTAGGTGCTACACCAAAGTAAAGAAGTAAAAGAGAGAACCTTTTCCTTAAGATGTAAAAAATCCACAAAAGAACTGACGAGGCCTATCCCTCTAAGTTTCCTGAAGATTTTGGGAATTAGTAAAATAGTAGCCTAGTTACCATCATTAAACTGCAGGCTTTAGCTTTCCCATGCAGACCTTAAAGGCTTAAATGGAAATTAAACTCAAACAGCTCACCAGTCATTTTCAGATTCAAAGTAGCACACAGATATAAGTCGAGCTCCACTTCCCACAGCAAATTTGTTCTCCAAGGGAGACCATTTCACAAAGGTGGCTGCACGATTAATTCTCAGGATCACAAGGGTTGGTTTCCACACGCCATCCTTCTGACTCCAGACATAGGCATTACGGTCTGCACCGCAAGTTACAATGCGATCGCTTTTGGGAGCCCAGTCAATACCTGCAATTAAAATTCACATTAATAAACTTTTCCCTTTATACAGTTTGTTTTACAGTAAGTCAAAACAGAGACAGTCTCACCGAGACAGTTATTACTGTTATGTTAGTATTCCCCTTCTGCACTTATTCTCCAAGCACCATTTTAAACTGTTAGGGATATCAGTTTCTCCCACTAGCTTTCACCAAAATTGCAGATCCCAAATTTCCAAATTCCACAGAGAATTTGCCTGCTAAGGAAGCCTGCTCTGATGGCTGGCCAACAGGTGGAGCTCTGCAGACCAGCTACGGCCTGTCCGCCAGCACCCTGCAAACCACCAACTTCTGCAAGAGACCCATTTCAACAGCTGAAATCCAGCAATTCTAAAATTATGCACAAACTGCTAACATAGTTGTCTACTTACTGCCAGACCGCAGACACAATCTGGAAGTTTAGATAGCGGGATTGGGTTGGTTTTTTTTTTGGTTAGAAGTTATCAATCTTTATGTACTGATACAATCCTTACATTTTTTCCATGCCTATGTAAGCTGTGCCATGAGAAAGAAAAGTTTACCAAGCAAAAAAAACCCAATCCAAATTCAAAGAATAAATTAAGCCCTTGATAAGCCTGCCTTCTTATGCAATGAAGGATGTTCTCACCCAGAAATTCTCACGGCAACATTATTTTTCATCTTTTGTTCAGCATCACTCTTTGAGATGCAGAGTGCAATCCTTAACTCTCCTGCCACAAATTCGTATTTCAATGGTTTTCCATATTAAAACTGTCTGTATTAAAAACATTCCTTAAGCACATAAACTGAAAAAAGGATAAAAGATATGGAAAGAATCTGTACTAACTTTCCCATACCAGTCATATATGGTCTACTTCAAAACAGGCTTATGCTTAAAAAGTTCAATTTTGAGGAGGCTGATAGTCTGAAACCAGTTACAGAAGTCAATCTAGCATTGCTTTTGAAAGGGGGACCATCCTCTCTCTTTTCACTTCTCTTTCCCACCATATCCCTTGCACCAGCACCAGTGTTCTGACCCACGGCAAGTTCAGCTTTTTAGCCTAGCAGAAAACTAAGCCAGCAAAAAAAAGTGAATAACACTCTTCCTGTAAGTGAACAGAAGCAGCTCACCACAAATATCTGAATCAAGACAGAGGAAAGCAAGACAAGGGACCCTGTCCCTTGTGATCAGAAGCTGGAATGGCAGCAGTTGAATCACTCCTGTCAGAGGCAACAGGCGGTCTGATCAGCCTATCTCCTGCGTCTAACCACAGTTTAAGTCTACTCTTTACAACAACCACAGCATTTAGTATTCCAAAGGTACATGCTACGCAGGAAAGTGCAGAGCTCTTTTCCCAAGTCATGAATATTTGGCTTCTAACACTAACAGGTACAAGAAAAATGCAGAGAAATGTTTTTGGGGAACAGCATGTCATTTATAAATCCAGCCCAAGTGACTCTTCACAAAAGAGCAGGTACAGTTGGGCTCTTTGACAGCAAGAATCAGATAAATTGAATAAAGTTCCTGCAAAACACTGCTAGGCAGATACTTCTGCCCATTGGCAAGTTGAGAACAGAATAAAGGATATTGCTGTTTTGGGCAAGTGCTTGTATTAATTACTTTCATTTCCTTAGAGAATAAAGCCTTTATAAAAATATCACCATGAAAAAAACAGTAATATAAAAGACTACCGCAAGACAATCACATTTTAAAAATAACACCTTGTGACTCATCGTGGCAGCTATTCTTGTATTTTCATTGTGGATCTACAGATACTCTGGGCCTGCAGTAAAATGCACTCACTGATGGTCTGTCATAAGTCCAGGACTGACCACTTCAAGTGTTTATACAGTCCGTAAAAAAGGATATTTATTGCTGTCAGAAACCACAAACCAACGCAACAGTTGTATACTTGATGAAGTTTTAATACTAGCACTTGAAAGACAGCAGCATGTATCACCAGGAGAGTTTGACACACAACCAGATTAATTCAGAACTGAAAACTTATTCTCATTATGTTATTACACATGAAACATAAGCAATAGATAGAAAAGCTCAGTTATTCTACCAAAATGCCTGAAAATGACATAGGGCTTTTCTTCCTAACATTCATTGCATGTGGTCCAGAAAAATACTGCAAAGCTCTCTGCAAGTGGGAATGCCAATCTATAAAAAGATCTATTTACTCAACACTTGCAGATTTCCTGTTCAGATTCTCAGCTGGGGAAAAACAGGGGGCGGACAAACCTAATGTCTGACACAGCACATTCTTCACTTACCTGTAATATGTCCATTATGTTCCTTTAGCTCGTGAGCCTTCACCCACTGGTTCCCACTCTTCTTGTAGATGTGGACTTCATGATTATTAGGGCTAATGGCAATCTCTTGAAGAAGAAATAAAATAACCCAATAGTACAGAAAACTTTTAAGTAACAAATGCTTTACTTGGAAAGATTTTCCAGTTTAAAGCCTGTATTCTCAAATTTCAGAGCATTACATGGGTTTTGTAAACAAAGGGCCAACATCCCTGGATAACCTTAAATAACTGTAGTTGTAACATGATCGTGAATATACTGCACAGAAAGACAACACATTTTGAACATAACAATCCATGTTCTAGTAGAAAAGTAGGCTATTAAGGGCTGCTTTGGGGGTATGGAAATAGAGGGTCAAAGAGGATAAGCGGCAGGTCATTCTCATGAGGTGCAGACCAAGAGGCAAAGCTTTCTGGAACACTACTAACACTAGATTTGCTCATATGCCAGAGTTCCAGTAACGGGTGTAGAAAAGTCCAGATTTAGAAGATGTGTGCTTTTTGGATCACAAGTGGAACGTTTAATATGCAGCACTATGTATTTGACCATACATTCCTTAAACGTGATCCAGAGAATTACAAGATCACAAACTGACAGCAAAGAGAAAATAGCCCTGCAAAAAAAATTAAAACTAACATATTACTTACGAGTACGGTCTCTGTTCCATGCATGGCAGGTGATTGGCTCTAGTAAAAACTGATGTAGAGACATTCCGAGTTAAAGATATTCCTATGTTGCAAAAATTGAAAAAGCTGAAAGGTGTAAAATTGAAAAGAAAACACTTCAAAATTAGATAATTATTAAAATAAAATCAGCCTTCAACATTTACCAAGGTTTTTTCAGTCCAATATTACAATTTACTTACAGACGATCGCAAACTTACTCAGTAAATATGTTAAGACCACTGAAGAGCTGTCTTTGCCATGTGTCTATATCTCTTCAGTAGGCCAATGAATTTTAACTGTCCTGCTTACTATAGCTAATTGCAATTGCCCTAAAAGCCATATATGCTTGCTTCTTAGTGTATCCTCACAAGTGAGACACCAGGTTCTTAGGAAATCTAACAAACCTAATAATTTTACTATGGAAATAGAATACTTGGGGAAATAAATAAAAATTCTAGGGACATATCTCAGCGAGTTGATTCAAAATCCTGACATGTATTGAGGGTCACAGGCAACACTAAAGTAATTTTCTTCTTCTTTTTCAGGAGGTTAAATTGGTGTGCCCAGAACATTGATATGTAACTGTAATCTGCTGATGTATTATTTGATAAAGCCATTTATATGTATCCTAGGGAAAAAATATTAAGATTACTAATTAACTAATTACTAATTTCTTCAAATTAATCCTAGCACTTAACTGTTTTATAGTTAGGCTTTTGCCCCCATGAGATTCAAATACCGAACGAACAAGCTGAATCATTATAGTTTGCAAGTACTTTAGCTAGACACCTAGTTTTTTCTTTAACTTACAACTGCTACAAGAGATAGAGCTGAACATCTGCAACCGGAGGCGTGCTGACCCACAATTACAAAGTTGTATGAAATATCATATTGTATTCTATGTCCTGTATTTATCAAGGGCAGCATAAATGGATGGAAGATAGCATCATAAAAACTCAAGGTCACCTGTAATAATTAAAATGTGCATAGTTCAATTCATACAACTTGGATTTGTCAACTCCTTCTATATATTCCTCTGATTTTCAGAGCAATTTATCCTTGGCTGATGAATCAAAGTCTTTTTACCCCTACATATACATCTAAAAAGAGGTATCTCTGTGATGTCATTCCAACACATCCACACCCATTATAGCCTGAATTTACAACATACCCAAGTATGGCTATGTTAGCACAGGGTGGAGACTTCAGGACAAGGTAGGAATTTGGAAGCAAACAGGAAATGAATGGCAGTCCAACAGAAACTCAGGAGTGAATGAAAGATGAGTAAGTTCTTACGAAGCTTAGCAATTACTATCACACCACTAGTTTAACAACTATGCTGAAAGTGCTGAACCTTGGAGCAGAGATGATACAGTACTTTGCCAATGCAAATAACTGGAGAAAGTTTCTTTTCTTTTTTTTTTTTTTTTTTTTTGAGAAATCAAGCACTCCTATTTTAAAGAAATATGACTTATGGTTACATTTCAAATGTACTTCAAATATAACTTTTAATTATATAAGCTTTAAGTCCAGTTCATAATTTTAACCAGCATGATTTTCATGGTTCTTCTAATAATCATATTCTACCAATCAAATGAAGCTATTAAATATATGCAGTCCTAAGCAGAATAATTAGTTACTTTTTATTAATGTGAAAACATTGACATAATCCAAGTTACCTTGGACAGCCATGATTTGAGATTCCATGTGTTAATGTAAGCAAAACACAACTGCAAATTGCTCTTTCCACGATCTTGCTTTAGTACATGCCAACATTCAGTAGCAGTACATTTCCATATACAGGAAAAGTTGAAGAGCTGTTCTACCAACAAGGAATGCTCAGCCTTTTCTACTCTTTCTGAAATAAAACATAAAAATATCCAATCTCCCCTCCCCAAGGAATGCAGCTATTTCGAAACACTTTCTAATATAACCCTGGTATTTTCTTCACAGATTGGCACCACATATAAATTATATGGTCCCATCCTAACTTCTAGTTCACAGATTTTTACTAACCTACACACTGTTCCCAAAGACAGCCTAGACATGCAATATGATCCATTCCTTCCCATTGACTGAGCTTCTTAAGCACCGTAACTTGTAGCAAGCGACTGTTTTCCATTTTGGTAACAAGTTCATAAAAAACAAGAGTGATGATAATCTCACAAAGCACTACTATTTCTGTCATTTGATAGGTGCGGTGCTATGCTCTTCAGGAAGAAGTCTTCCAGTTATATTTATTCCTTAGCAATAGACAGACAAAAATCAAACTCGTATTTCACAAAAGAAAATGCAACTGGCTCTATAATTCTTGATACAATTCATATGTAGTGAAGCCCTCAATGCCCTCCTGTCAGCCAGCCTCAGCATCTCACATAGGAAAGATAGTTAGGATAACTTTGTTAGCCAAGTACTTAACATAGCTATCCCTGATCTTTTTTTCAAACGCAAAGTAACTGTCCTTGAGTTTCACTAAATTTAAAAAAATTTAAAAAAGGACGTTTTGCACCTTGGTACAGCAGGAGTTCTTTCAGTAAGTAGACTGAGAAGATCAAGGTTGGGAAGTACAGGACTTAGCTGTTATCATCTCTCTATGAGGTGAGATACCTGGTGTAAAGCCATCCCTGGACAAGCAGCTAGGAAGGGTGCAGACTCAGAGGTGGAGAGAGTGTGTGTGTGTGTATGAAAGGGATCTTTTTAATCCTTGCCTATTTTCAAAGCACCTACATCACTTTCAAACATCTGGCAGAGACATGCCTATAATTAAGGACTGCCTCCTACTACTGTCATTCCCTTCCAAGTCACTCAGCGCAGCTTTCCCAAGAGGGTGACTCCTCACAGGCAAGCCTACTGACACAGGACACCATTAGCATTATAAAGCCGACCGGTTTGGGATGGATTGCGGGCTGCGGCCCTGCCCCGCACAGATAACACAGGTGCACAGCGCTGCTGCGGAGGCCACGGTGGGGCAGAGGCAGGGGACAAGGTGCCGCCCCGCCGAAGCCCGCCCGGCTGCTCCCTCCCCGGCCCCATCCATCCACCCCGCGCGGGCCCGTCCCATCAGGGCGAAGGGGCTGAGGGGTCCCCATCGCCTCACCCTCAGAAAAGTGCCCCCAGCCTCCCCGCCCAGCGGCAGGGCCGGGCACGGCTCCCCGCCCCCGGGTGGGCCGGGGCTGAAGTGACTCCCCCCCGCCACCCCCTCAGCACCGGCGGGCCTGCAGGCTTCCCCCCCACCACCATCCCACTAGGGGCGGGGGCAGGCCAGCCCAGCGGCGCCACGGACAGCCGCCCCCGGTGCGGGGACTCACCTGAGGCGGCGGGAGCGGAGCGGGACTCGCGGACTCTGGTCAGTCAACGCGACTCCGCTCCGGGCGGCGAGAGAGGGAGCGGCCGGCAGCGGAGGCCGAGGGGGGGGGGGGCCCGGCACTGACAAGGGAGCCAGGAAACGCGCTCTGCGCCTGCGCACCACCCCGCGGGCTGCGCCTGCGCCGCCGCCGTCGCGCTGCAGGGGCGGGGGAAGCCGGGGCGCGCCGGGGAGCCGCTCTGCGCCTGCGCAGCGGGAGGCCTGGGGGGGGGGACACGACCGCGCGCCGTGCCCGTGCCTCACACAAAGGCAGCCATCGGGCATGCGCGTGCGCCGTGAGGTGTTCGACTCCCTCACAGAGGGAAGGGAGAGGATGAGTGTGCCGGGGACTGGGAAGGCACTTAAATCCTGCCAGGGAAGGGAGACCTGGTATCTATATGTTGCCTTCTGAGAAATTTTGCCATATCCTTACTTTTTTCTGTGTATTATAGGCGGCCTTTCTAAAGACTGGATCCACAGTTCACTGAGATCAATGGAAGTAGTCTTAGCTGGCTTGGACAACTCTAGATTGGACCATAAACCTTGTCATCCCTGATGCTTTATCACCTTGTGAGGTGAAGGAGGCTATGGCTGTCCGTGTTGGGGCATGAGCCAGGCGTCTGCAGGTCCTCTGGGTATGAGGAGGCCTGAAGTGCAAGGTCCCCTGAGTTGGGGGTCAGCAGGGCTGCAGATGGCAGCGCTAGGGAAGAGCTGTAGGCTTAGGAAGGAGGTTGTGAGGAGTTGAAAGGAGATCATTTGGGCTTCTTCAGCGTAGGCTAACAGAGTGAGGAGGCTACCCTCCCTTTTGGAGGCTGAGGGATGGAAGGAAGGTGCTCCCCACTGCAGGGGATAACAATCCTATCCTAACTCATTCAGATGCTTTAGGACCTTCCCTCCTGTCTGGCTGGAATACAGAAAGAAGTGCAGTTGCAGTACTTTGCCCTACTTTTAATCCCTTGAGTTACTTGCTGTTTGGGGTCTCATGGTTTGGCACCTGTAAAACTTCAAACCATTGCTTGTGAGGTTTTGTCAGCTCAAATACAACAACAACAAAAAAAGGCAAGCGAGAGGAATGGGGAGAGATCAGTGACTCCCAGATATACTGAGGAGCAATGAAGTAATAAGTTTAATTTCAAGTCTGAGAGAAAATAATTTGTAAGTATCTAGAAGGAAACCAGAAGGTGAATGCTAGCCAGTATGGCTCTGTTGTGAGTGAATTGAGCCAATCTAATTTCCTTTTCTGGCAGCATAACAGGGCTCGCAGATAAGGGAGAAGCAGTATAAGTCATGTATCTTGATTTTTAGTAGAGCTTCTGACACTGGCTTGCAGGATATTCTAATAATAAACTGGGAAACCAGTCTAGATGATACCGCTCTAAGGGAGTTGCAAAACTGGTTGAGGAAAAATGTACTTGGTATCAGTGCTTGTACAGGGAATCACCCTGGGTCCATTACTCATCCATGATGAAACAGATAGTGTAATTACTGCATTTGAAGATGAGATCAAGTTTGAAGGCAGAATAAACATAGTTATAGAAGTAGGATTCAAAATGGGAGTTCTATGGAAAAACTAGGATGTGTTTCAGTAGCAGGTGCACTGCTGCACACTTCAACGTAATCAACTTCAGAATTACCAGACTGGAAAGAATTGGGTAGCTGGCTCTGCTGCAGGAAAGGATGGAGGGGCTGCCGTGGGTCATAAGCTGAGTAGGAGTCCATAACGTCTTGCAGAAGAGGCATACACCATGCAGGTTAATATAGGTAAGAAAACTATAGTAATGCATACACAGGTATCCTGCTGTGCTGAGCTGTGCTATAAGAGTATGTCCCATCCTGGGCTCTGCACAAGAGTGATACGGATATTTGGAGAAAAAGGTGGCAATAATGATCAGAGTCTTTGAACACATGACTTTTGCTGAGCCTGTTGACAGAAAGCTGAGGAAAGGTGTGGTAAGCCTTCAAATAGATAAAAGGCTGCTGCTATGAGGAAAAGAACAATTTGTTCTCTTACGTCCACTGGGAGTAGGGCGAGAAGTCATAAGCTAAGATAACAGCAAGGCAGATCTAGGTTACAGTGAAAAAGATTCTCCGTGATTCCTTTGAAGTAGTCAAGCCCTGTCTTGGACTGACTTGGCAGGATGCAGGGCTTTTCTTACTGGTTTTTAAGAATGGATCAGACAAATACTTGTCAGAATGGCAAAAGTGCAATATAAGATCTTGTATTCAGGAAGGAGGCTAGAGTCAATGGTCTCCTAAATCAGTGATACTATGGTTCTGTAACTGCGAGATATGTAATCATTGCAGCTCTTATTGGCTTAACGATAAAACTAGATCAGCTGCACAGATTAAAGATACGCAACTAGGCCAAGTAAAATTACGTAACAGGAATGAAATTACGTTTACGTATGGTTTTACATTTACAAAATTATTTTCACCAGATGGGGTGAAAGTATCTAAATGAGGAACTCAGCATAGCTTTTAAGCATGAAAAGCTAAGGCTCTGTCTCCAGCAAAGCTTTCCAGAGAATTTTCCACCTTTGTTCCTGCTGTGTTGCTGATACAATTATGCTATGCCAATCCAGAAAGAATGCCAATGTTTTTGAGATTAAGGTCTCGGAAGCACAGCTGAACTGATCCCAGTGAAAGTAGTTTGCTGCAGTCTGACCTTAAGATATATATGAAAAAAGCTTGAGCTGCGACATCCTTTGAGGTGGTTGGTTTATTTTTTTAAACAGCAAATGGATGTGGATGGGTAGCAGCTAGTCAAAAAGAGATCTTTTCGAAGCAGGCTGTTATATATACAAACAGATTATTGCGGATGAAAATACTTGCCTTGAGGGGCATTCTAGATGTGCATTGTTCACCCCAGTATTTGAAAATGTAGCAATTTCCAGCACAGTGTGGTATCATGCATGATGTTTAAAAGGAAGATGCAACAAATGTAATTTCCCCCCTAATTGTATTCCCTGTTTCTCTAGAACTGCCGTCTAGATTACAGTAATTTGTCAAAATCAGTTTACATCACTAATATTCTTAAATTACCAAGAACATTGCCTTAAGATCAGATAAAGTCACTGATGATCTAAATAACTGCAAATTTGGGATTTTTAAGCAGGGAAATACAATGTATCCCAATATCTTGCTTTTTTGCTACTTAATACTGTGTCCCCTTGCTAAATCCTGTTTTAATTTTATGTGGAATGTGTGCAAGATCGTAGAATACTTCCAGTTGGAAGGGACCCATGAGGATCATCAAGTCCAACTCCCAAGTGATGAAGCAGTGAGCTGGAGCAGGGAATACGTACAGCCTCCTCAATTTACCTCTTGTAAGTTTTCAGTTTGTTATGCATCTTTTCCAGTTGCTCCTGCATGCGTTTGTTTTATGGCCATTGTTTGTTGAGGATGGGCTCCTTTAGAGGCCTCTTGTTATTGTGCAGAATTTTTGGTCTCCACATGGTGTTTCTGTTTGGAGTCTAGTTCTATTTCCAGTTCCTTAATCTGAAAGGGAGCAAAAGGATAAATGATTATGGAAGGGATTTGAACTGTTGATGTGGAATTCTGAGGATCAGAAAAAGAAACAGGAAGATGGTATCTTCATGAGGAATTTGAAGCTACTTGTGCTTTAGAGTTTTGTAGCCATTGAAAAATAAACAGCAAGTCATGACACTGATGACGGTACACCTTGCAAATTCTTCTTTGGGCGTAGATCAGCTGCTGATACCCGCGGCTTGTTACTGCAGTACTCAAGCACCATAAAGATTCTGATCGAGGAGTTCCGCATGGGGTGCAAAGTGCTGAAGTTCTCTTGCGCTCCAGTGGGCTGAGGGCATCCTACATGCATCTTTTCTGCATAGTCTGGATTTCTTTAAATTAGTGCATTCCCTTTGGGACATGTTGGCTGTTAAATGAAAGTTTTCTGTTCAGGTATTTGTGATGAATGTGGAAGCTCAGGTGCAGGAAAGAATTTCATAGCTGCTCTGTTGGAATGATCTTTCTAATATATTTGTACATGTTTTTCTTACCCTGGAGTTTCATGATGGTGGGTTGGTTTTTTTTCTCCTTTCAGGGCTAGCTGCTCAGCCTATTCCATCTTGGCTTGCAGGTCTTTTACTGCAATTTAATAGTTCTTCTTAATCTTTTCCAGGTGCACATAATGATCCTGCTCCTGACAGAGATCTTTTGCCACACAGGAAGCCTGTGAGGAAGGTACGAAACAGATTGTGACAGCACAGCTATTTATACAGAGCATTGAAAGCTAGGATATGTAGACCTGATATCTGTATGTTACCTTCTGAGAAATTTTGGCATATCTTTACTTTTTCTGTGTTTCATAGGCTACCTTTCTAAAGACTGGATCCACAGTTCACTGAGATCAGTGGAAGTAATCCCAGCTGGCTTGGACAACTCTAGGTTGGACCATAAACCAGGTGGTGGTATGCTCGCTTAGTACCACTGGACTAGTCAACGGTATTATCCCCACCTATTATTAAGTCAGTAGCTTTAGTTCTAATGGCACTTCAGGTTTTTATTTCTACCCTTCAATGGAAAGAAGGTGGCTGAGAGTGTACTGTAGATGGAAGGTGAAGGTATTGCCTGAACATGCAGTAGCTGAAAGCACAAAGGTGGCAGAAGGCTTAGCCTCGCTCTGGGAGGAAATGCTGTGCATTAAATCCACAGCTAGCTATGATATTTCTGAAGTGCCAGTTGTCAGCACAGTGCCAAAGGAGCAATCTGCTCAGTGCTGGCAACTTTTTTCCCCTCTGTGCCAATTATGAATGCCATTGACTAGCTGGAGAGGGAACTGGCCTACTCTTTGTTGGAGGCCTGATAGGTGTGATGAGTGGAGTTGTGTAATAAGTGAAAGAAAGGACAAATCGAGAGGAAATGGAGGAATACCTCAGGGTGCCATCTGTGATGTAGATTACCAGGGAGGCAGAGAGGAAGTGGATTTACTCTTTTGTGGATTAATTTTGCCAGACTGCAATCAGTGAGCTAACATGCATTCTGCTTTTCAGGATCATAAAAAGCAATGCAAGTGCTAACATGTATTATTAACACTGTGCTTTCAAATCAGCACTGGAGAGAAATAACGGAATATATACCTTAAGGTTTCCAGCTACCAACATAAAGGGCAGAAAGGTGGGGAGGTGACTTACATCAGCCACAGCTTGCTTTGCTCTCTCATCAGCTGCTCAGTGCTCACTGATGATTTCCTCATGCTCATTAGTAGTGTGCTGAAGGTCAGACTTCAGCTTTCATTTAATAGTAAGCAGACTGGTTCTGGAGGGCAGAAAGAGGTCTCAGAGACCCAGAATGTCTTATCTGCTCAGCTCTTCTATTTGGCTCTCAAAGAGATGATTTGTGCATTGCAGTTTTCTGTAGAGTTTGTTTTTTCTCTGTAAAATTGTGCACTCTTAAGCCAAGTGGGATTCATACCCACTGGATCTGCATTGCGGAACATTAGGACCTGAGTATTTACTTGCAACTAAATGAAAGCTAAAATGATGATACACCTCTGAGGCAGAAATAGACCCTGTTGTTTATGAAGGCCTTGAGTCTAAGTCTGTTTTCCTGCATTTCTGTGTGTATGACTTTGAGTTTCTATACCAATATTACTTATTTCAAAGTTTTGTTGCAGTAGCAGCAGCTGGCTTTAAACCCAACTGAAACTGTATTTGATTGCATTCTCAACAAACATAGTCTCTGCTCCACAGTTTACAATATGTATTTGTCTTTTTATCTCATGGAAAATATAAGCCCCACAGCTCATTTAGTGCTTGCTGTTTACTGATACGAATCGTTGGAGGACTGTTGTTGTTGCTGCTGTAAAAATAATAAATTAAAAAAACCCCACTCTAAGGAAGGAGAACTACAAAGGTTTTAATAGAAAAACTGTATTCTAGCAACACAAACTGCTCTTCAGCAAAACAACATCATGTAAATGTGCCATTGTGTTCCAGAATGCTGCACAAGTTCTGTGCTATGTAGGTTTTGTATAACAAGTAAGTTTAAATCCCCAAATTTGGTATGGAGATAGCAGTTCACCTGCTACAAATGTATCCTTTTATTATCAGTCAATTTGAAGTGAATGTATTAGTTGCATTTTTAACCTATTTGAATAAAAGCCACGTTTACGACTCAGTTTTTGTAACTGATGTCCCATAATTGCAGCTGCAGCTAAGAAATGCTTCTTGTATTATCAGTCCTTTCCAGATGTTATACTCTTCTCCTTGGAAATGTTAGCATGTGTGGTCTTTATGGAAAAGAACTGCAGAGTGTAATGGTGAATGTTAAAGTAGCTTCTTAAATCTATACACAAAATGAAATGGCAAGAATGTTATTTCATACTGCAATCTGTAATGCAAGGATGCTTAAAATTTCACTAAAACGGATCTTGCTGTCGGCTACAGTCTATGGAAGAAATCTGAGTACCATGGAAACAACTAGTAAAGCTATAGGTTCAATGGAGGCAGAATTTTATACTGTCCTTTTTAAGGTGAGTTTTTCAAAAGTGCTCAGCACTGTCTTAACTCTTCCACCAAATTTGCTAAAAGTCTTTTCATAGGCCTTGCTAGGAGCAAAGCTGGGCCAGGATGGTGCTTTTTTAAAAATCCTGCTATCAGTGTAATATCTCTAAAGACTGAGCTTTTCATGTTCCATAGAGTTATCAGACCTATCTTATAAACCACTGTTATATTTATCCATTATTGGCCTAATCCTGCATTTCTTACCCAGAGTTCAGTTTCAGTGTTAAACTACTTGCACATAAACTCTCTGACAAGATAGCTGTTGCATAAATAGTTCTACTTTCTCTGTACATGGACATTAAGTTCATTATGTCTTCTCCATGACCTCTGCCTGCTCTAGGAGTTTGTGAGAGTGCTCACTGCCCTCCAGGTCGGTCTGTGCTTCTTCCAGTTCTGTCTGTAGTGGGCTGAGGTGGCATATACTGCTCCTGCAGCTCCTCTTCATGCTGGCAGGCATCCTCATCCATTTAGATCTCAAGATGAAAGGTTAATAATGATGGGAGAGGAAGCTGAAAGATGTAGGAGGTCTCTCTGCAGAGCTGTTCTTTAAGGTGATGCCAGATTTAAAAAGAATTTTAAAAAACAACCCTCTCCCCAAAAACCCCATTGCTTGATGCCAGTATCACGTATGTCTGTCTTATGTCATTGTAGTCACACTGACTTTAAGAGAATTACTTCTGACTGAGACTGATGTAACTGAGGACAAGTTAGGTTTGAGAGTTTGTGTGTATATATATATACACACATGTGTATAGAGAGAAAGAATCTTTGTTGTCACTCTAAGTTACTAACATTGGATTTTTTGGCAGCAGTTGTATCAATATATTCCAACAAAGAAACTAGTCTTTTACTAATTTACTTAGTTTTATTTTAGAAATGAAGACCCAAAGGAAGCTCCTTAGTTTCGCATCTCTGATAGTTTCTAGTTAATTTCTTGTCTATCCTGTTCAAACAGCAATTACAACTTCTCTTAAAAGTGGAACTTTTTTTGTTTTAATTACATATGAATAGTTCTTTGGGTTTCTAGTTTGACAAAAGCTGATAATAATGCTTGTGTTATATAAGGTTTGTTGGAACTACTGCAGATTGAAATTGGTATGAGTGGGAGAACCAGGGTTTTCAAATATAAATTCTCAATTTGTTCAAGATGTCTGTCTAAACAAGAGTACATAGTCTACTGCTTTGTTGCTTAATCTGTAAAATAGAACTGGTATGCTTTTCCATCCAGGGACCTGCTTCCACCAGTTTACCTTGATGTGCTGTTGCAGTTTATTCAGTGTCCTGACAAGTTCACTGTTGTTCCTGTTGGTGTGATCCAGTTGCATTTCCATTCTGGTCAGGTCTGTGTCCATCTTCTATGAGCCTGCGAGCTTCAGCGCTCCCCTTAGCTTCTGTCTCCAGACTCGCCTGCAGAGACTCAATTGCATGCTGGTGATTACTTCTGCAGAGTCCAGTGAAGCATATGGTACAGCATTCTGTTATGTTGAGTCTGATCCAGCTTTTGTATCAAATTATTGCCCACCAAGTAATAAAAATACAGTAACTTTTCAAACCTGTTTAAAACTGAGATACCAGGATTTTGCACCAAGCCATTCATGAATATCTTCTTGTAAAACATAAGGCTGGGGCAGCTTTGAAGAGGTCAGCTTAAAAATCTACTGCCTAAAATCTGGTTCACCTCCTGCTATACCAGTTCCACTAGACAAAGTGTGACCAGACTGCACTTCCGATAATGGAGACTCTACAGCCTCCAGACAATGTGGTCTAAGGAGCAATTCCTCTTAATTATTACAAAACTTTCCTAGTGTCTCACTTAAAACTTCCATGCTGCAGCCTTCCACTGCGGCTCAATGTCATATCATCGTTGTACCTGGTTGTTTCAAATTCTTCCTTCTCATGTTCCCCTGTCAATATGAGCTTTAACCTGAGCCAGTTTGAGCTGAGTGCAAATCAGTTTACTTTCTTCAGCCTGCAAGGAAGGGTGCAACAGATGGACAAATAAATGCCCTTTGTGGGGTTAAACATACAAAATCCATCAGATGGAATGTGGGCAGCAGCCACCCGGCTGGCATGCAGCTCTGGCGTCTGTAGCCTTGGTACCTCCAGGGAAGACTGCTTCCTCCAGTGCCACCTGCAGTTCATCCTTCTCAATCTCCAGTCTCTATCTTTTGCAGCTCATGAATGCTCTTCCCTCCCTCCCCCAGTTGATTGATTAGATCCTTAATTTCCTCTAGGGAAGAAAACAGATATTTCATATGATATGTTTATTTCAGGACTATGAACTTTACCAAGTGCACCAGGCAGAGTCTTTGAATGGAAATGGCATGAAATGATTCCAGTCACTTTATATCAGCTGCCCTTTTCTTTTGTTGCTAAATATTATCCTGGATTTCTGAATGAGCCCTGCTCGCTGCATGTGTTCATGGAGGTGGAAGAATGAAGCCTATTAAATCAAGAGAAGTTTTATCCAGCCTTCCCCTCTCCCCCTTTCATATAGTTGCTCTTACAAAATGAAAACAGGATGCCACATCATCTGTATGGCAGAATGGGGCTCTCGGTGAGCTGATGTAGGCCAGAGCAAAGGGTTGGGGGAGATAGCCCAGAAAACACTGGGTCTCTGCCAGGGAGTCCATCACTGTTTTCTGTTGGCTGTAAGGGCAGCAGATTGTAGCATCTTCTAAATATTTACACTGTCATCTTCCAGCCTCCTGTAAGAGATTAATTTTTGCAATTTACAGAAGTGTTTTTAAAAAAAAAAAAAAGAGCCAAGGCAGCTGGTCTCCCTGTACAGCCAGTAGGGGAGAAGTGATGCAAAGAGGGAGACTCTGAGCAGGACTTTAACTCACTTGCTCTGAACTGATTCCCAGAGATGCTTAATCCTCCCTCCTGAGGTTAAAGGGAACATCATCTTCCCAGGGTAAAGCTGGCCATTGTTAATGGTCCTCTAAGTGAATTGCTCAGAATTAGAGAGAATGTTGGTATCCAGAACTGGGACTGCAGCTTCTGTCTTATTTAAGCCTAATGCTGTAACCAGTCCATTATTCCCTTATGCGGTGCTCTAGTGATGATACCTGGCCCAGCCTGGAGTGATGACCTCCTAGGATTACAGTGAGTACAACCAAGCTGCTATTGTGACTCACCTTGAGGGTTCAGAAAGGACCTTGATCCTGAACATTTTCCCCAGAGTTGGTTCCCTGGAAGCAGTACACTGGTGCTAGTTACAATTTTGGGTGATCCAATAGGAGTGGGGGGTGTGTCTGAGTACAGACTCTGTCCCAAGAGCACAATCTAACCTGTGATTTCAAGTGCGTCAAACATAAGTTTCCAGAGAGCGAAAGCACTGCTAGAAATAAGAAAAGTGGAATTGGTGCTGGAAGACACCACAAGAGATCATTCAGTAGGAATCAAGGGACTTATGATTTGCAGAGTTTTTTTGACATCAAACCAGTACTGACCCTAAAGGGCCTTGTTCTCCTTCTTCATCTATTCCAGGTGCTCCAAGGATTGTTCATAAGGCAGTCTTAAGCTCAACATTTTCAGTTGTGTACATTCCTTCTGGGAACTATCTGCTTCCACCTGCAGTTCTTTGCATTTTTTGTTGCCATTCTGCCAGCATCTTATCAAAGGCTCTCTGCTTCTTGTCCAGGGCAGCACAAGCAGCATTGGCCTGGAAAGATAAAGCCAAGCATTCACTGGACACGAGTTTTCTTTACACTCCACTTCTCTGCATGTCCTGCCAGCTAGTCACAGTTAAATTGGCAGCCAGTCTAATGACTGGCAGAGCTTCTCTTGGTCACTCTGAATGGATGATTAAAATGTTTATAAGGCTTTCTTTCCTCACCATTAGGAGTTTAACAAGATCACCCAGTTCCCATCAGTGTGATAGTCTTCCTTGCTCCTGCAGTTATAATGATGCTGCTGTGGAGCAAATGTTTTCCACTTCAGATATTCCTTGTGCAGATGTGCTGTTAGTAATTGCCTGGGTTGATTAGTGTGACTCTTTCTATTTCAAAGACGATTCGGTTACAAACAAGATGTTATTCAAGACTATTTTAGACTGTGTTTAACTGCTTGTCATGAAGGGAAAGAATAAAGGTACATTTTTCTTTCCTAGGAGCTTTTAATCACAAATATTCCACATATCCTTATGATCTGCACATGTGTTCAGATACCATGGTGACAAGCACACCACAGGAACCATAGAATAAAGAACTGCTTCATTAAAGAAAGTGATGGTGGAACAGATTTTCAGCCCAGTAATGTAATGATGTATGTGGGATTTTCAGCTTTTGAGACCCTGTTCTAAAGCCGACTGCAGTCATTGGCAGATACCCAAGGACTTCAGTGGATTTGGAGCAGCCTTTGTGCCTATTTTAAGTAACGTTTTTATTCAAATGTCCCACAGTTGCACTACTATTCATGCTCTTACACTGACACTAGCAAGAGCAGAAATACTAATTTAATGAAGGAGCATTTGTTGTTAGTGTTTAAACTGCATGTTGTTTAGATCTGCTTTGAGTATGGTGGTTAATAACCTGTGGCCAACCCACTGGTACTGCAACACTGAAAAGTTCAAAGCAGGATATCATTATCCTTAAAAAGAAGATGAATACCTTGCCTTGCAATAAAGGAGGGCTTTTGCTTTAGCTGTACTCTTGTTTCTGGAAGTCAGCTAATGAGCTTACCAGAAGCATGCTGTGTGCTCCTAGGAATTAGCTGCGGCTCTCATCTGGGTTTTCTCTTGATGTAATAAATCTTATCCTTGCTTCTCATGGTCATACAGATTACTTGACATTTAATAGAGAGATCTTAAAATGTTAAGAAAGAAGGGACCAGTCCAAAGCTGACCTGAGTTAACAGAAAGATTCCCAGGGCTTCCAGTACCAGGGCTTAGATCTTGCTGGTCCAGCTTGTACTGGAAGCACTTTTGAATGTCTGAATTTCTTGCCTTCTTGAGGTCAACAGTGAGGTTCTCCACTTCTTTCTGAAGTCTCCGCTTATTTTTCTCTGTGTTGGCAAGCCAGGCTTGGACTGAGTCAGCTGTTTCCTCCTCTTCTTGGAGCGTCACAGCCAACTTTGTACAGAGGGAGTGAGGGCAGAAATATCCTAGTGAGTAAGTAGTTCATGGAGTCAGGAGCCCTCGTCTTGAGCACCATCACTGTTTTTTTGACCAGTGAAAAGGTGAAATCCTGGCAGCAGTCTCAGAAAAGGGACTGTTAAACCATTTCTAGGATGTGACTGGTTCTTCCCCTCCACTGCTGGATGTGGCATATTGGGCCACAGGTCAGCTCTTTATTGCTGGATTGTTGCCTGGTGATAGACACTTCCATCTTCCATTCAGGTATCTCAAGGACTGGGATAGTGTCTAAGAACAAAGTGAATATCCCTGGGTGTCAGTACAAAGTCATGCAGAGATGTAGAAGTTTATTCTATTTGTATCAACTTGTTCAGGCGCACAGTGAAACCCTCCAGATGTCTTAAACTTTTGTTGCTGTTATGTGAAAACACCTTTGTTAGCTCTGTTAGAGAGACTGCTACAAAGATTGGCTCAACTTCTGGCCTGTAATACCAGCTCTCAAGGACCAGATTCTAAGGGGTTTAATCTGATTTGGTGATTGCTTTTTTCTTAGGAAATGCTAGTGGCTTTTGTAGGACTGCTGGAAGAGTAAAGCTAGTGGCTTTTGTAGGGCTTGCTGGAATAAGCCTTTATCGGAAAGGATCAGTGTTTGTTTTCTGTTTCAGTGTACAAGTGTTAGGTCTCAATGGTCCCTGTTTATTATTGCACGTTTTGGGTTGTTTTTTTTCTCTTGGCTGGAACTGTTTGCTTCCTCTCTGTCTTACCAAACCAAGTACTAACAGATCGCATCTATAAGCTGTGACTCAGCAGCCAAACTAAATAATGAGACTGCCATAAGTCCCAGCCCAGACTCCCTGAAAGCTGAGTGCTCACTTGGTTTCTTCCAGCTCTTTGGTTCTTCAATGGCATCAGTCCTGTATTCAGTCCTCTAGATTGTGACTTCAGGATTGAGTGTAGAGACCAGGCACTGCAGTTCAGCTTTGCTCTCCTCCTCGTCCTCCGAATACTCTCATCGGGTTCAAATCATGCTTGGTGTTGGCCAGGCTCACTACAGCAGCAGTGCAGGTCTAGAGAGAGCACAGTCATTACTGTGTGTCTGTCCTATTGGAAGTATGAATCCCAGAGCTGGAGTGCTCCACTTGAACAACTCAGTTCTGGACCAGCTAGAAGCATCTCAGACTTCAAAATATCTTCCTGGTCAGGAGACAAGTTTCTGTTCTCCATACCTACTTTTGTTGTACTGCAGTGAATTGAATTGAGCTCATACAACAGAAAACAGAACTTGGCTTGTCATCATCACTGTTTTCTCTCAAACAGTATTTCAAAAGAATTGTGACAGAAAACCCATTTGGTGATTGTTCTGAACACAGAGAATTCTTGCCAGACTTTTGATATACAGGTGCAGCACTAGAATTACTCTTTGGAGATAAGCAGAAATTTACAAGATGTGTCAGACAGAGACCTGAAATACTGGTATATTTTGTGCCGAACTTGTGTGATCTATGCAAATAAACTGGTGTACTATCCACTGAATGGACAGTGGACTGAGAATCAAGAGGTGTGTGTTCTGCTTTTTTGCTGCTGACTCATGGGAGATTCTGTATCCTGTTTTCATATCTGTACAAGGCTCATGTCCCCCACACTGCCTCCAAGATCGGCTGGTAAAAAGCCCAGAGATTAATTTGGATGAGAAAGTTTTCTTTTGTGAAATCTAACACAAAAGATCTGTTACTCTGAAATGGACAGAGTGCCAAAGAGCAGGCACTGTGTGTCACATGGCAGTAACAACCTCTATAGCCAGTTCGTGGTCCCTCGTACCTTTGACTCTTCATCCAGCTGCCTCTTGAAGTCACCTGCTTGTGAGACGAGAGAAGTCTTTATGTGGACAATCTGGTGAAGCGTGCTCGGAGCTTCCTTGTGCTCCCAACTCAGCTGGCTGTTTTCAGCTGTGAGAAAAGTGCATTAAAAAAAAGCAGGAGAGGAACTAATTAGATCTGACTGGAAAGAAAGAGAAGCAAAGTCTCGAAGAATGGGGCAGATTTGCTAGAGGAGACAGGGCAGGGCTGCCAGAGCTGGATGAAATGTAGGGGAAGAGGAAGATCAGAGGGAGGTAGCATTGCACAAAGCTGTCAAGGAATTTATCTTGGAGCCTGATGGCATTAATTTCAGCTTGGCTCTTGTCCACCTCAGCCATCTGGGCATTGGTTTCAGGCAGGTTATCTTCCATCTTGTGAATGTGAGTATCTGAGTTCAGCTGTAAGAAAGAAGTCAGTCATACAATGCTGAGTAGGTCTTGAAAGGCTACAATATCCTTTCTCTCTTGCAAACTCAGTTTATGCCAGTTGGTTGTAATTACAATGGGATGATTGTAATCGCCAGGGGGAAGGTAGAGTGTCCTGATCTTTAGTGAGGGGGATGCCCACTCCATCAGCTGGGGCAGGCAGTGTTCAGCACCACCTGCAAACAGCTGCTTTCTGGTATTGGTTAGCTCCCACTGCAGAGGCCTCAATTCTGCCTTGCACTGATGGCTGCACCCATGTCTGCATTGGTGGTTTGTTGAGGAATTCCCTGCTGGCCTCTCACCTTGTGTTTCTGCAAAGACTCCATGCTTGCACTGAGATCATCCATCTCTGCTTTTGTGACCTGTTTGTCTGTCTCCAGCTTTGCTTTCACACTGGGAATTCTCCACAAGCTCTGCCATCTCAGCCACAACAACCACATGCTTCCTGTGCAGGGTAGAGCCCATGGCCTGGATCTGCAGGGCTGCCTTCTCCAGCTCAAGGAGCAGCTTCAGCAGCCCAGCCTCCTGCTTGCAATTCTGTTAGATCTGAGAAGGGGCTAAGTACATGTTGTTAGCTGGAATCTGGCGGGCCTTCAGTCTCAGTAATGCCCTCAGGCCCTCAGAGATGCTTTATAAGAAAGGCTTCTGGAAGCCTTTTATTTAGCTTTAATAGTCTCTTTTTTGGGACAAATCCCATCTTTGTTATTAATGCATTAGAAGGTGAGTGGCTGGTATCTTCCAGAAAGAGTAACCATCTCTAGGCCTCCTTGCTAAAGCTCAGACTAATTATCTGGACTGCAGGCCATGCATTTTCCTTGCAAAACAATAGCAAATACACCTAATAGTCCAGCCTCCTCTTTTTACTGTGTGCTTCTGAATTAGCAACTTTCTAATGAATCTCTGATCACCTTCCAGTCCAGATCTATAGGAATAACAATGGCCACAGTGAATTTCATGAAGCCTTGATGCTTTAGCCCTTCCAAGGTCCACACTATGAGGGAAAGGTTGGGTAAGGTCTGCAGGATCTGGCCCACTTACGAGTTCCATGAAGCTGCTGAAGAAGCTTCTCCTTTGGAGAATTCCAGTGATGTTTCTCATTCTCTGAGGAAAGAGACAAGATGCTCAGATGCTGGGAATGTGTCTGACCTGAGCAGTTGTTGCAACATCAGCTTCTTCCAGGCAACCTTCCATGTTTCTCCACCTAGGGGGAAAGAGGGGAAGAAATTCTTATTCCATCCCAGAGAGCCTTTGTACGTTTAGAAGCATAACTATTTTGGAAACAATAGTAGCAAGTGTGAGGCATAATCGGAGAGGGAACAGGAATTCCCCAGTGCTATGCTCTGTTTTAACCGACATTGCTGCTTTTTGTGTCACTGGACAGTTCCTTTACCTCTGTTTTCCCACCTGTGCAATGTGTCTAACACTGACCTATCTTCTGATATGGTTGAGAATTAATTAGCTAGCATTTCTAAAGTGAATTTAAATGGAAATGTTACTTGTTATTGATGCTATCAATTTGTATTAGTCATTAGGATGCGTTCAGAGCATTCTATTAAAATATAACTTTTTTGGGGACTAAATTATCTTCAGGCTTTTCCATTATTAATGAATCTCATTATGTATTTAACAACCACATCCTGGCAATTTACATAAGATTTATTAGAGTAGATCCATCCATCACTACAGAACTGTAAAAAGTGGATGGGGTGATTTGATAGCTGAAGCACAGGTCAGTGAAATCCCCAACCTGCTACTCTCTTGCTCTGTGGAGAACAGCCCCATCAGTAACTTGCTTCGTCAGAGGTTGCTATGAAAGGAGTATCGTGTGCAATGTATAACGGGGAGTTTGCATGGGCTAAATCTAGAGTTCAAGATTGTTGCCCATCTTATTACTCTTTCATGAGGAATTTTGGGTTTTTAAACCTGTTGATGAAAAGGTCTGTCAGCTGTCTTTGCTGGCTGCCTGCAAGCAGAAGAGATCTCTGCAGCAGATCACCTTTCTTCTGGCCATAGCAGCATGGCAGGAGATCTCCAGTGAGCATACAGTTGCCCAGACTTCAAAGAAAGTGGAGTTTAGAGTGAGTGGATAATACACAAGACAAGCTGGATCTCAGAGCTGGCTGAACTATTGATTTAGTGGAAGCTAAAAAGGTAAATATTTTCAAGCCAAGAGGTTTCACAAGCTTATAGACAAGTAGTCAGAATCTGCTGTAGAAAAATCCTCAAAATCTGCCTGGGGAAAAAATAAATACTAGATCTCAGCCGGTTCTGTTATTTAAGTGTTTAAAGAGTGATAGGCTCCAGACTGCATTTTAACAGGGTAGGTTTAAAAGGTCTGCATTAATCTTTTATACCAACTCAGTTTTATCAAAAAGACAAAACTGTGCAAGCAGGCTCTTGTGGGGTAAGAAAGGGTAGGATGTTACAGTAAATGAGTTAAGCCAAGTAAAGTGTTCCTACTCTGTAGTGAACAGGTTAATCTTTGTTGAAAGTGGGTTGAGATCTAGTGTCCTGTCTCCTTAGTGGGACTGGCAAGGCACTTAAGTCCCGTTTTCCTTTGCGGAGGCTCCTCCTTACCCCATCATTAACTAGTCTGCAAGCAAAGACACCAGCACGCCAGGAAGTTGCGTTGTCTGTTTGCAGCTCTGAAGGACTAACACCAGCACATAATTTTTCTTCTGGCACTTAAGTGTCCCAGTGGCCTTGCTCTGAAACACAAGTATCTCATATTCCCTGTGGAACACTGTGTTAGAATTTGAATTAGCAAAGCTTGCCAGTATTTATTAATGATTGTACACATTGCCTTAGCTACTTAGCTTTTTAACTAGGTAAATTAGTGGTTTGGATAATATAGAGTTGGATATTTGTATTCTGGGAAGTTAATTTCTAAGGGGAGGTTTGTCAGAGAAGTACTTGCAGACCCGTCACTAAAGTAGTCAATAGTGACACTAAAATAAAGTTCTAATTTGTGATAATATTTTGCATTTCTAAAAGAGTTTTTGTCTGAGGATCATAAGGCCTTACATAAACATGAATCATTTAAGCATTAGAACTTTCCGGTGATTATACACATTTTATATGTGGGTGAGTGTGGAAGATGAATTACAAATATCAGACAATGAGTCAGAGAAAGACTCAGGAAACAAAATCCTGTATTTCTGATTCTGCTTGCCTGAACTACTGAACTGTAGCTCTGCCTGTCATTAGGTTAATACTGAATAGATCAGGATATGACTGTGGATTTTCCCAGTGACTTTATGATCAAGTGACTTTTCAGGTATAGCTAATGCTGTCAGAGCTATGATGTAACACAACTGCACCTGGTAGGATCCTGTACCCTGGGAAATTCTGTTACAAGTGACACTTACTTCTTTACAACTTCTTCCAAGTTTGGCTCATTTAATCTCATTGAGGTTAGCAATTGTCATTTTGAGTTCACTCTCTATTTTATGATGAGCCTTTTCCACCTCGCCATGGGTCTTCTCTTCTTGTTCCCACTTGTCCTCCAGAGAGTTAAAAAAAGTGGAATCAGTTTGAAAAAGAACTTTGTAAGACACATCTAAGTGGTGTTTATCAGAAGGGCCCAAGATGTCAAAAATAGACCAAAGAGGGCCATCTAAAATATAGACCATAGCAACTGCACCTCACCTCATTCATCTGAGGGGTAGGTTTGCTGCCGTTCTTGGTCTGGTGCTTCAGCTTGTTCTCCTCACCTTGCAATTTTCTAGGAAGGGAGAGACCCTAGTGCACAGAGTTGGGTGAGAAACTAACTGCCCTGGCAACAGACTGAAAACCCAAAGAATAGATTAATATGAGGTGCTTCCTGAACGCAGTATGCTCTTTGTGTGTGCATTTTCAATAGGCCCAGAGGAACTTGGTCCAGCATTGCCCCTTTCAGAAGAATCCTGCTCGCCCTCAGCAATTCACATAGCTCTTTTGGGCAGTGGCACACATTGGCAACACTTCACTGTGCTGCCATGAGTTAATACATAAAAAAACATGGCCCCCATTCCTGTTTGTGCAATAAACTGTAGTCTTGCAGTATTTAAGCAAGCAGACAATGGGGTTTTTTTCCTTTCCCCAGACTGGGAGAATGAGAATGGGAGAGAGTAAAGAAAAAGTGAGCAGTTATTTCTGCCTGATGAACTTCCTCCAAACCCCTCTTCTCCTTTTGGAATTTAGTGACTGAGTCATTCTGAGCAGAGATCTGAAGTCAGAGTTCAAACTCTGTGGTCTAATGCCTGCAGACAGGAAAGGAAACATCACGCAGCTTTTGTGGATCACAGAAGCCGTTAACAGCATCAGGACAAAATGTCACTGGAAGCTTATATTTCTTTAGAAGGAATCTGAGATTCAGTTAATAAATTCTGAGACATATGAGGCATCTGTGAGTTTAACATCCTGTGGATGTTAACACTGACTTCAGAAGAAGCAGCAGACAGCCACATGGCTGCTACAGTACAGATTTAAAACTTCTTCAATTACATTACATAAAAAGCAGTTCAGGTGCAGTTGAGGGAGTATTCCCCATGGCTGTGGAAGGGGGCATTTTATAAGTAGAGGCCTACCAGCACTGCCATGTAAAAGTGGGTATAATTAGTAAAGAATGTAGAGGAGATGGAGATGTCTTTATGTAGGGGGATCACTAGAAATTGCTGAGAAATTACTGTTGCTATGGGGTAGACCATATGAGGTTATATGAGATGCTGGAAGACAATATAAGAAACTCTGGGGGAGATCAGCTGAGTGAATCTGAGCATCCCAAAGGGTGCTCTGACTAGAGGAGCTGTAATGGTTGTCAGGGTTCATTTCCCTGAAGAAAGAGGCAGAAAAAACCCGTCTCTGTCAGGCTTCATACCTGCTTTTCCTTCTCAATTTTAGCCAAGGTAGTCTCCAGCCCTTTCAAGTTGCCTTTCAAATCTCTGAGCTAATGCTCCAGCATCCACTTGCTGGCACTCATCTCAGCTCCTTCATATCCAGGATCTGGCTCAGTAGGTCCATCTTTGATTACATCATTTGGGCCAGGCACTCCTCAGCATCCAACATGTTCTCTTGTTCCTGATGAAGAGGTGGGAATCCAGTGTTCATCCTATAAAAGGCTGCTACAACTCCTGCCTCTTACGGCAGCAAACTTCCATTTGCAAGAAATGCAAGATTTTGCCTCTTCTGCAGAGTCTATTAAGATTCCTTTAATATACCTGTTACAGCTGATCTAAATCTCCATGACTCAGGCCATAGCTTCTTAAAGTTGAGCATCAAAAAATCTGTTTGTTTGTACACACACAGGTCCTTAAATAAGAGTTTACATTTTAAAAAGATGCCACCCTGACTGGCCATAGATCATACTGAGCATCAGTGATTGATGAGGAAGAGAACTCGGGACTTGTGACAACAGCTCCTCTGCTTTAGCCATGAGGCCTCTCAGTCTCCTCTATTTTCTAAGGACTTAGCTGTATTTAAGATACAGTCAGGCTGTCTGTGAATCTCATGCATCATCCCCATATGCTCTTTATTCATTCCATATTCTGAAAAAGGAGCCTCTTATGAGTCATTTGAGAAAGCCAATGCCCTGCCTAAATGAATACTAAGCCTTTAACCATCCCCTATTGATAACTCTAAGCCTGCAGCTGGATGGGGAGGTCATTCTCCTGGCTGAGGGTGGCTGTCTGCTCCTCTGCTCTTCTGCATGTTCTGAGAGCTCCCGAGTCTTCAACATGATGCCTCACAGCTCCAGTTCCTTCAGTTACATTTTCTTCTCCTTTTGGGCCACATTCATCAAAGGCTTCACCTGGAAGTAAGGAGTTCAAGCAATGAGGTTCCCAAAACAAGCCTTTTCTATTATAATGGCCCCTAAAAGCCCTGAGGTGGTCCTTTTATTATCAGATCCTAGTATTTTTTGCATACCAGTGGGAGACCTGGTGTTTCCTGAAATGCCTGTTTAGTGCAGAGAGTTTCGTATCTATAGTGTGAGTAATACAACTCCTAGAAAAGGTTGTTATGGTGCACAGTAGCAGATCTGCATGCCAGCATAGAAATCAAGACTGTATTCCAGATTCTGAACTGATTTAAATGCAGAATTATTCTTATAATGATCTAGATTCATACCAGCCCATATGGGACCAGAACCCTTTGAAAGCTCTTTCTTTCTAAGGCTGTGGAAGTTCACTTGGTTTTCACTGGAGTTGGGAAGGTCTGTCCCCAGATAAAAAGGCAGATTTTGTTTCACCTGTATGTGGAAAATTGGCTTTAACATAGTTTTGTTTCACTTAAGCTTGAATGTCTTGGTCAACACTTTCTTCCCTCTCTTGCCAGAAAACCAACTGAATTGTCCATCCTGGGACTAGGTGAAGGGAGTCTGAGCTGGAACTGCCCTTTCATGCTGACAATGTGGTCCTGCTTAAGAGAAGTCAACCAAGCAGCTTTGTTTCAGCTTTTATATGTTAATGAATAGCAAAATCTTGTATTCCCATGCTCAGAACCTCACCACTTCGCTCTATACTGTTTTTAGAAATGGGAAGTCCACATCTTGAATTTCTAAGACGCTCTCTTTCCACTCCTTATAGTTAGCAGGCTTAGACTGATTTCAGGGCTTTCTCCATATGTTGGGTTTGCATGGCAAGGTTTTGGTAGCGGGGGGGCTGCAGGCGTGGCTTCTGTGAGAAGCTGCTGGAGGCTTCCCCTGTGTCTGACAGAGCCAATGCCAGCCGGCTCCAAGACGGACCCGCCGCTGGCCAAGGCCAAGCCAATCAGCGCCTCTGTGATAACATATTTAAGAAAGAAAGAAACAGAGCTTTTGCAGCCGGAGAGAGGAGGGAGAAGATGTAAGAAACTCTGCAGACACCAAGGTCAGTGCAGAAGGAGGGGCAGGAGGTGCTCCAGGCGCCAGAGCAGAGATCCCCCTGCAGCCCATGGTGAAGACCATGGTGAAGCAGGCTGTTCCCCTGCAGCCCATGGAGGGAGGATGAGGGGGTGTAGCGATTCCACCTGCAGCCTGTGGAGGACCCCACGCCGGAGCAGGTGGAGGCACCTGAAGGAGGCTGTGGCTCGTGGGAAGCCCGCGCTGGAGCAAGCTCCTGGCAGGACCTGTGGACCCGTGGAGAGAGGAGCCCATGCCAGAGCAGGTTTGCTGGCAGGACTTGTGACCCCGTGGGGGACCCCACACTGGAGCAGTTTGCTCCTGAAGGTCTGCACCCCGTGGGAGAGACCCACGCTGGAGCAGTTCGTGAAGGACTGTAGCCTGTGGGAGAGACTCACGTTGGAGAAGTTCATGAAGGACTGTCTCCCGTGAGAGGGACTCCATGGTGGAGCAGGGGAACGATGAGAGGAGTCCTCCCCCTGAGGATGAAGAAGCGGCAGAAACAACGTGTGATGAACTGACCGTAACCCCCATTCCCCGCTCCCCTGTGCCGCTGAGGGGGGCCGGAGGTTGAAGCCGGGAGTGAAGTTGAGCCCGGGAAGATGGGAGGGGTGGGGGGAGGTGTTTTAAGATTTTATTTTATTTCTCATTCCTCTACTCTGTTTTGCTTAGTAATAAATTAGATGAATTCCCTCTCTAAGTTCGGTCTGTTTTGCTCGTGATGATAATTAGTGAATGATCTCTCCCTGTCCTTACCTCGACCCATAAGCTTTTTGTTGTACCTTTTCTCCCCCATCTAGAGGAGAGGAGTGATAGAGCGGCTCTGGTGGGCACCTGGCCCCCAGCCAGGGTCAACCCACCACACTCCATTTACTAACTTTTCTGGTGTTGATTTGGAAAGAAATCATTCAGGGCCCTTGCCCTATTAATAATTAACAAGAAAGTCACTAGCTTTCTCAGTGTCTTTACTTAAGTGAACATGGCCATTATCTTTTTTCCCTCCCCAGACATCCCAAGGTTCTCAGTGCCTGTAATTGCCACTGGTTAATTCTGCAGAACAGGACAACCTCAGAGTATTTTCCTCGCCCGACTGTACAATTTCCACCCTCCCCAGAAAAACAGCAGCAGAAACTTCTGGACATTCCTCTGAATTGCCATCAGGCCTAGCCTGTAGCAAACAGAGTGTGTGTGGCTTAAAACAATTGTTTCCAGTAGGGAAACTATGTAGGGGGACTCAAAGTGTTCACGCTCAATTGTACACAGCAGAACACTGGAGTCAGTGTGTAGCCTCAGTCAGATAGGGTAGGCCTCGATGCCCCACAGTTTTTTGGCGTGCAAGAAGAGTCATAGCAGTTTGCTGACATAGAAAAAAGGACAACATTATTGAATTTGTTTTTAAAATGCTACTGTAGATGTAGAAATCATGGTTTTCATTTACTGGAAGAAACAAATACTGCTTATGAACTGGAAGCTAATTGAAAGGGTGTTTTTTGCTTCCCGTCTTTCCTCTCCTCTATCCTGCAGGCACAGATGCCACAGGCAGTGACAGAAAAAGTAGTAAGATCGAAATCAAAATCTTGTGACTCATAAACATATGTATTGTGGTTGAATTCCAGGAGTCTCACTGCATCCATCACCATGTGGGTTAGGGTTTCTGGACAGGGATAATGCTGACTACCAAATTACAGACATCCTCCAGCTGTTGATCTTTGGAGTGGATGCACAGGGGGTAACGGAGCTACCAGCCATCCAGCTGCAATATTGTTCAACTGCATGGAGCCATGTAGAAAAAGCAGGGAAGTTTTATTGCTTTGCTGTGTACTGGGATGTAGAACTTGAAAGTCTCAGTTTAGTTTCATGGTTCTTGCTAGTAAATGAATTACATGAGTGGTTGATTTCTAATGTCGCCTTGGATTCACAGAATAGTTCCTAGTTTTTCCCCCAAGAATACCTTCTTTCCAGCATCTTTTGTACTCAGTCCTCATCAGGAAGCCATGAGCATGACTTTGCAGCATGGTCATGATCTTTGCCAGAGGTTCATCTCTCATGTCCTCCAGTGTGGCCAGGATCCCAGCACAGAAAAATATGCTGGAAGACAGGGTACAGTTAGAACCTGGAGTTCTAGGTAGCCTTCAGGACTATCAAACTTTGGGCTTGTTGTGTATTAGCACTCAGAAATGAGGATATTTTACTTACATGTCAATTTATCCTGTTGTAATCTTGTCTGGTTCTCTGCTTACATTTACAAAAAGGATAAAGTTTGGGGAGGTTATGGGAATGGAAGACTAAGAATTGGGTTCCATGCACCTTTAGCATGGATTTCCCTGGAGTTCTATGACCTTTTCTGTGCCCAAGGTGTCTAGCTATAAAAAAATAACAGCAGGATCATCATAAGATCTAGCGAAGTGGCATATAGTAAAGCAGGAGTGGAAGTGTTTTCTTTGATGAAACCCAAATATATCTTGTGATCTCCTGTGCCAGGAAACACACTTAAGTAGTTTCAGTGATGATGAAAAAATAATAGTAGTAATATTGCGGCTGTTGGCTTTAAAAGTAAGATCAGGGGCTGTATCTGGTCCACTTTAACCTCCATCCATAAGTTGACACTAAGGATAGAATAGGCTGGAGGAGTGATGAATATTGTGTAATTATTATAAAAGTTGGGAAATGCAGATTTTAGGTTCATGCGAAGAACAGAATGCTCCCTTTTGCGTGGCTGTTAGAATAGCTACTTTCATTATGTTATGACAAAAACATATGTGCAAAATTAATGATATATGCTGCTCATATTAGACAGCTACAACAGTCTCTCTCCATTTTCCTTTCCAGTCTTAAATTGGATAAATGATCAGTTAGTAGGATTTTTGCCTGACTAAGGAATAGTAAAGAGCAAGTGAGATTTATTGCATAGCTTAAGGTGCACTTCATTTCCATTATATTAACTGTACTGTCTGATTAAAAGTCAGTTTTGGGAGCATGTGTAAGAGAGAACATTATATGCATGAGGAAGCAGGTTGCTGTAGAAACTCTTAACTCTGCAGCTATATCTACACCAAAGGCATGCTGAGTCATAACTACCATCAATTTATTTAGCTCAATTTGGTAGGAGTAAACAGTACCTTGTTATATACTCTTTCTCCCCCAGGTCAGTAGAGCCAAGCAGCAACTCTGATGCCTTCTTATTGTTCACAGACCCTGGAGGGATTATGCTGGGACTCAGGCTTTGGTATCTAAAGTGAGAAAGACAGGTATAATGATATAAGAGCTACGGTTAGCGGTAGTGCAGAAAGGCTAATCACTGCTTAAGATCTTCTCTGGTTTAGCTTCCTAGCCCCATGGGCATGGCACTGAACTACTGGTGGTAAGGAAGCTCGTGGACATTTCTATCTGTCTGTGCAAAGTGAAAGTTCTGAGAGGGGGATGCAGAAGCATTAGAAGTAGGCATTCATACCCACTCCCTCTGATTTCTCCTGGACAGGATCACTGCATAGGATGCGTACCTCTGTTATCTGAAAATGGAAGATGTGCATTCAGTAATAGTGTTGGAATTCAAACAACATGAGTAACTGCCTATTTATAGCAAATTTGTTTGCTGTTCACTGTTCTCCATTACTTGCCCTTCCTCTTTATTATATATCATAGGTGAAAACTTATGTTGCTCTTCCCCTCTGCAACTCACTGTTTCCATGGCTGATCCTGCAAAAAAAAGGTTGCAGGAGGTAATGCAGTCTAATAAATAATGGTGCCAATTTGTCTAGTTCCAGGCCATGTATTTCCCAGTTCTTTGTGCTTCTGTCACGAAATGAGAGGTTTATTAGACATCCTGTCTCTAGCCCTGGTGTTTGGAAGCATCTCTTAGACTAACATTCCCTTGAAGGGGTACAAGGTAGTCTGTGAAGTGATGACCCAACTTCTTTCATTCCTGATTAAAGATCTGCTGTTCAGCCAGCCACAGCTTGTGCTGAAGGCACTGTGTGGCTTTGCCTGAGGATTGCTTTACGAGACTGTTTGGATTCATTTGGAACAATGCCGTGGATGAAATACAGGGATGTGCTGTGCAAATCGGTCATCATCTGCTCCTGGAATGAGACAAAGAGGAATGGAGTGAAAAAACTAACAGGAGTTACCAAGGCTGGAGAGAGAAAACCTTTTGTTTTATAAAGTCATTTGCATTTCACAGCTGGAAACAAACAAAAAAAACCCCACACACAGCAAGGCAGGAAGCGAGCCTGGTCCTGTGTGGCCCAGGGGGAACAAGCTTACATGCATGGAAGCAACCTTGGGCATGGAGTGAACCTGAAACAATTTTAGGTAAATGTTGTTTTGTGATTCTGGCTTATAGTGTGATATAACTATTCCTTTGGGGATTACCGTCATACGAAGAGTTAACAATGAAAGTCCTGCTCTCCACCACCAAGCCTAAAGAAATAGCTCCATGAACTGAAAACAGCAATTGTCTTTTATTTGCTGGGTGGACCAGTCGCTAGAGACAGAAGCACGCTACAGAGGACAGGCAGCACACAGTAACCTCATCAAGGCTTATGTGAAAACTCCTGCATGGCTGTGAACAGTGGGTGAAATGGCAGCGCGGTGCATAATAGAAGCAAACAAGGATGTCTGAAAGGATTGTATTGATTGAACTCGTCCATAACTTATCAGCTGGCATTCAGCTTTGGATACCATAGAAATAGTAACACAGGACTTTCCCCATAACGTATTTCCCCTCTTCATTTGTGACTTTCAAGCCAAAGTACTAACAGGCTTCTTTAGACCTTTCTTGTCCTGTTTCTAGCACTCATGACAGCTAATGTAAGTACTGTGACACCAGCCTCAGAAAGGTATACCACATTCTCTGGGTGCTGGCCTGCATCTCCAGAGGCTGGGATGTAATTCTGTGCTCTGCCATATCCTTCCCGTATGACCCTGCAAGTCTGTTAGAGGGGTTTCAGTTGCCTAAACATAGTGGCATTTTAGATGAGACCATGCATCACCAGCCACTGCTCCAGAAGAGCACAGGTCTCTTCTAAGCCCTGTGTTGTATCTTTTTACCCTGTGTGGATGTCCCAGATACCCAAGGGCATTTTAAATGACACCAGTGACACTAGATGCCAAAGTTTCTGTAACTGAACACCACCCTTCTCTCTTTCAGTTCTGTGTTGGTAAAATCAGAGTAATGGCATTAGCCAGCCTTGGCCAGAGTTGAAGATAAACTAGGGAGACTGTCCTGTTGCTGGAATACAAAGGCATTGACGGCAGTTTAAATACAAATGCGTGGATGATTGCTTACTCTCTAGAAGTTGGACACAGTCACAAAAGAGGACCCTCTTCACTGCCTCTGGCTGCCACCAGCTAAAATCAATATCGTTGCACAGAAAACAAGATGCTCTTGAAAAGGAGTCGCGCTAAAGTAGTATACTGTAGCCTCCAACATAAATCTGTCTTAACTGACTTAAGTTCGCAGTTCAGTGCTGTCTGCATAAACTACTAACCAAATAAAAGTATGCATCATTTTACCTGCATTCTGCTCAAACCAGAAGTAAATATTGTCCTCGGAAGAGAAGAGAAACTGCATTCACAATATGTTGGCATACACAATTTTTTGCACTCTAGGTCAGTCTCCTCTCTTACGCTGGTGCTGCTTTGCCAGTTTAGCATAGGCTGAGATGGAGTTGCACATGCAGGAAGTAGAAATAAGATCTGACCCTGTCTATTAGATAGCTTGAAATCTGAAAAGCAGTTTTGTAAACTGTTTCCTATTTACCTTTCAACTGCAGAGGCCTGGGCTGGGCTGATGATAATCCTAGTAGGCAGGAAGTTTTCTGGTTGATAGAAATCTGACATTTGTCTGGGCAGCAGAAGGCCACTGACTGCCAGGAGGGGATTATGTAGCTTGTCGTTAAGCTGGGACTGCACTCACGCTTCCATCTGTGCAAGCATGTTTCTGCAGCAGTGCTTGGTAGTGTCTTCACTGAGCAAAGTGAACAGAGTGTGTACCGTCTGCCCCGCTTAGTGCTGGAGGGGCAGAATTTTCAAGGACAGAGCTAGATTGTCTTTCAGCACGGAATAGAAGTGTGCAGAAGCAGACACAGGCTGTTACCTGGAGGAAGAGAGTGTTACAATGACAGGCTTAATCCTTTCCACAAAAGAATGATTGGGAAGCACTGGGCACCAGAACTGATGACATTTGCTTGCCAACACATTGAGCTGCCAGTATTGATTGTACCACATAATGTTCACTCTATGTGCAGCCTTCTCCTCTTCAAAGAGGACCCAGAGCAGGGGCACGCGGGATTTCTGGAGCAAGCCCACCACTGCTTCATTCAGGGGATCCTCAGTCTTCTGTAGCCAGCTTGTGATACTGTGTCACACCTGGAAAGGACGAGGGGAGAAAAGGCATGGCCAATTCACATCCAACGAGAGAATAGCCCAGTTGCAGTGTGTGAGAAAGCATATTTCTGATCGTTAACCTGTGTAGAGAGAGGGAGATATCCATCTGGGGGTACAGGGAAAGGAAGCGAGTTAATGCTGGCATGGGAATAGCATTAATGCACTCCCTAGAGTCTCAGGACTCATGGGGGCCCCTTACCATGGAAAGCCCATTTGCCCTGAATAAATGATTCTGCAGGACTGCCAAAGGAAAGGATGTTGTGGAGAGATTATATTTTTACCTTTTAGGTTCGTACTTTGATACGCTGACAGAGGGGACAATGTGGCTTATAGACTGGTATAACCAAGCAGAATCAGAACGTATTTTGGCACAATCAAATGTCACTTTCAAAAACCTGCTTAGTAGCAAAGAAAGGAAATAATTGCTGAGTGTAAAAAAGATAGAGCAAAGGGCCTGTGATTCATGATCTGATCATGTTCTGTCAGTATGTCTGTGCAGTGGAGTATATGAATAACTGGTGGAGTTTGATAATATGCTTAAAGAGTGTTCCCGCTGCTAAGAATTAGCATGGCTGCTTGACAACACAGCAGAGAGGCAAGTCACATACACCAGGAAAGGCTAGACAAGCTGCAGCGAACTGCAGGACTCTGGCTCTTCCAGCAACACATAAGCAACAGAAGCAAAAATCAATTTAATCCTTTGGCTGATGTGCCTTTTGGGTAGCTTTCCTACAGCTTTGCAGCTTTGTGTTACTAGGAACAAGCCTTGGCTTGAGTTTTGGGGGTTTTGTTCCTTTTCAGAATATCTACAAGGATTATATTTTTAATCAAGGCCAGTGGCAACATGTTGAAGAGTCCTGAAACAGCCTTGCTGTTCTTTGTACATTAAAATGCTCAACTGTTGCGTCACTGGTCAGACGTTTGCACAATCAGTGTTTTCAATTAATTGTTGCTGGAAAGGATTTCTGAGATGCACATTTCTGTGTGGCAGAGCCAATCTCTGGCTGCAGTAGTTCTTTAAGGCAACAGAGACACATTAATTTGCACTAGTGTTGGTGTACTTAAAACCTATGGAAGTTTAACATGATCTGTTCATGCAGAAGGCTTGGCCTCTACGTCTTGGCCTCATGTCTGACCTTGCTAAATGCATGTTCCAGCTTAGTCAGGGTTAGAGATGGGTATGGCAAAAACAGCACTGGTCTGCACTTGTTGTGCCAGTGAAATGCACCGTGGTGCTCAATGAGCTTCTTCCCCTTTGCCTCCCCTGGGCTTGAGGAAGTTGGGTGATTTGCCCAGATGGTCGTTATAATTGCAGCCTTCAATGGCCATCCATGGCCTTGGGGAGCACACATATGCTGGCCAAATCCCTGGTTCTGGCACTGTAGTGCTAAGAGGGCTGTTCTGCCCCAGCTTGTTCCCTGCTGTCACCCTGGGCCCGGTGATGCCCCCTCTGGAGCTCTCCAGACTTCAGGCCCATGAGCTGAGTAACTTTGTCAGCTACTATTGGAGGGAAGATTCACATGTTAATCTGAGTAACAGGAAGAAAATCACTCATTGTGGGGACAGCCCCTTGCTGCATACTCAGGAAAATGGTTACAGGCTCTGCTTTCAGGGGCAGGCAAGCTCTCCAGTGAGCTCTTCCTGCTGGAAGCTCACTGGGAAGGACAGAAGGGAAGCAGGTCTGTCAGCTCTGTCCCTTCACACACACACCATTCAGCAGAGCTTGCTGGATGAAGCAGAGGAAATAATACACACCTCAAACAAGGTGTTGCAGCAACTGCTCTGTGTCTGGGCTCCCATATGCTCTGGGAAGTGTGTGCCTGTTTGCTCCACCATGGCTCCAAAAACACCTGCAAAGCAGGGCTGTTCAACAAAGAAGAATAAAGTCCTTAGCTGACAGCTCAACCATCTGGCTAGGCCTGCTGCCCTGTGGCAGCTGTGAATGCAAGCTCTGACTCTCAATAGCACATCTGTTCATTTAAAAAAAAAATCAGTGTGTTGTTTAAGGTCATTTTATATTCTCTGGAAACAAGAGTCTGGTTTTAGCAGCTTTTTCAATCTTAACGAACTGGCTGAGCCCTTAGCATGTTGGCTTTGTCGTGGTTTGCTGTCACCAAGTGTGAGGTAGGTTGAGAACCTACCTCCGTGTTGTCTGCCTCTGCCTGCTCCTCTCTTGGCGTCTGCTTTGACTTCATAGTGCCCAAGTGCATGATACCCCTAGTCAGCTTGTAAACACAGATCTTCTCTTCTGGACTGGAGCCCAGGACATCAAAGGCCACCTGGCAGAAGAGATACAGACCCGCACAAGGGAATTCTTAATCTGCACCATAAGCTGGAAGCCAGCCCATAGTGCTAAACATCTAAAATAATTTTCCAGCCCATTGAAATCTGATCAGCCAGGTCCCTTCAGACTAGCATGGGACAGAGTAGCTTAATGTTGCTGGAAACCAGCACTCTGCTTTTCTTTCGTATACCGATTTACGCTAGCTAAGAACCATGTGCTTTGACAGCAGTTGTTCTAAGTGTCTCTGATACCATGAGTAAAATGCAACATATCATCTGGGATATCAGCTCATTCCACTCTTCACCGTGCTTTTTAAAATCAGCAGGACATGAGCAGCAACATCCCCTTATAGCAATTATCCCACATCTCAGCTAGCACAGATACGGAGGAAGTGTAGCTCTGCTGGGAACATTGTGCTTTGGTCTCACAGCATGCCCAGAGAAGGGAGAACGCACAACACTGAGCGTGCTGGAGAATCTTGCAGACAGTGTCTTACTCGTGAGCCATGATTTGGGACTGCCTGTCTTAGTGGCTATGAAAATCATATCTGATTTTCAAGCCTACAAAAGGCTTGTTTGCAACATACAAATCCTGGAAGCTGTAAAATGCCAACAGCTGCTAGAAAGGGCACTGTAAGTTCAGCAGCTGGAGACTGTTTGATCGCTGTGTAGCTCAAGTCCTGCTTATAATAATATTCTCAGGAGCCAGCAGATATTCCCAATAAGCTCTTTTCAGTAACAGATACTCTTCAAAATGATAGTAAAAAGGAAAATGTCTGTCAAAAACAGACAAAGCTGCTCCTTGCGATTACATATGTATGTGAGATGAGCAGGTTTTAACCCATGGTCTCTGCCACAGCTTTCAGATCTGTCAGTTTTCAGGCTTCAAACAAACCCTGTAACTAGCTTGCTTGAAGCCCTGCAAACCCCAGGCCATTGAATGTTAACCAGAAACTCCTACGTCAAGCTCATTTGCTCTGGAACAGATCTTCTACATTCAGGCTTCAGCTCAGAGACAATTGAACAAATCTTTAGGCTATCCCTAGCTTCTCTTCAGTAGCTTATTTATCCTCAGGTTGAAGAAGCTGAATTTTATTCCTAGGGGAAACTTAGGCCGGGGCAGCAGCATCCTGTTTGGTGTATTTTCAATTTCACTGATGTTTCTCCAGACTTACATTAGTGAGAACTGGCTCTTCCCCATCATCCATGTTGTCTGCTGTGATCACACCTTCATGCACCCAGTAGTAATGATTAGGATTGGGCTCAAGAAGCAGCTTCTGCAGCAAGAGACAGACTGAGAAGTGATTACACCAATTGCCATCAGTACAATCAAGGCATAACATGACTGGAGACTGAAGGTTCTTCTAGGTTTCAATTCCTGAACACGTTTTGAGTGTATCACTTAAGAAAAAAGCTTTTTGTGGGATGAGTTTCTTAGGCTACCTAGGAGATTTTGACATAGCAGCCGCATCAAAGTAAGTGGGATTGAACACCCAAACCTTTTCAACAATATTGAAAAACTTGTCCTGGCTGTCTTTCCTGTCCTGAGGAGCCGTAAGCAATTGACATGGAGCAGCTCAACACTTCAGTTTGAAAATTATCATTTTCACCTTAGTGGCAGCCCTGCCAGATCAAGCGGGACCTTACCATGCATTGATCAAGATAAGGGAAGACAGCTTTCTTTTCTCACTCTGGCCTGCCTAAGGAAAAGTCACTTGCAATCCTCTTCTTCCTGGATAATTAGTAACAAACCCCCACTGCAGAGAGCCTATTTCAATCTCTAGCCAAGTACAGTTCTGGTGAGTAGGTTTCTTATTCTAGAAACAGAGGATTGAGCAGGGATGTGTGCATTAAAGGGAGTGAATAACACACACAAAGTGCCATACCAATAAGATCAAGTTTCTTCTTGGAGAGAATCTGATGGAAAATATGATAATATTTCTTAGCCACTTCCTGGGAAATGGCACGTGACTTCTCTAGAAGAGAAGAAACAAAAGGAAACACATCTAGGTGTAGGTAGCAGACAGAGATTGAAAAATCATGGACCTATGGATGTCAGTGAGAATTTTGGTTTTGATATCAGTGAAACCGGCATTTCACCAATGTCCTTTGGAAGTCCTGTGAGTGAAGCAAGAACCATAGTATCTGTCAGTGATGCTTTCAGAGCATGCTTTTAAGCTTCATTACATTCCCACTGGCATAAGTTTTTGCAGCTAGTGACATGGAGGCAAAAAATACCATCACTTGTCCAGTTATGTCAGTGGTGGGTTCAGGAACTGATCTCCAGACTAACTCATCCTACTTCTAAGCATCCTCTGAATTGCCAGTGCATGGTTTGTAAGATTGACCTGTGAAACATGTCCTTGTATTGCCCTTTCTTTCTGAGAAGAGCTCTGGAAAAGATATTTTGAACCTTGTGATCACTCTGTCCATACCTTCTGTCAGGCACTAACATGCTGACTTTGGCTTCTGATCTCCACAAAACACATCCTCCTTTAGACCTCACTGTATCAATTCATTCAGCTGTACTAAATCACCAGTTCTTGCTGGCAGTCCTGGCTGGGCATTTTTCATTCTTGCCTCTCAGCTGAAGTCTTTTGACCATATAGCTTTGCTGGTGAACGGCATCATGTGAGGTCTTCAGACAAATTTGGGTTGACTCAAACCACCTTTATTGTCAATTTTAGTTAGTCCAGATGACTTCAGGGAGCACTCATACAATCTCTTTTGCCAGCAGAGCTCCAGTGAGGGCACAGAAGGACCTTGAGCCAGTGCTGCCGCTTGCACAGTGGTTGTCTGTCCATGTCCTTGCTCTCTAGCCCAGGCTGGAAGAAGCTGCAACCTGCCAGTAAACAACCTGAAACTTGCCTTGGCCCACTGTCCAGAGAGGCAAATCCAACATATGGTCTCTGGGTGTGATGCAAATCTGGGATGAGTTGAAAGTAGGAGGGATGCAGACAATCCCACATTAAAGAATAACCAGTCCATATGTTTCCTCTCTCCTTTTTCTGTATGCTAAAGGGCTTTAGTCAGGAAACATGGTGGGGTCTTGAGAGCTGGGATTTGTGGTTCTCAATTTAGTCTTGGATGCACGTGTGCGAACAAAGAACAATGCACCTTCCCTGGATAGCTATTTTTAGGGTCTTGGTTGCAAGACAATTATAGTGTTGTACTGATGAACGTGAGTAATGGCTGCAATATAATTGTAGAATGAAAAGTGTACAGCTTTTGGGGGAGACGTGTCTTTTATGTGTTCACACAGAGTCTCATAGGCAACTAAAGAAAGAAGAAATAAATTTGTCATCATCTAAAGCATGTAACTTCACTGTGGAAGTAGGGGCAGATTTTGGTTTCATTTACAGCAATGCAGATCCCTCAGGTTAACAGAATTCCTTTCAGATTTGCACATCTGAAGTAATCAGAAGAGGGTCCATTCAACAGAAGAAAAAATCCAAAGCAAAATTAATAGAAAGAATTATGTAGTTACTTACAGCTCTCAGTGTTAGCCCCAGCCAGCTTGCCTGTGCTACCAAAGTGTATTCAGATAAATTTGCCCTAGATGAGAAAATAAAAGACGAGTCTGTTAATCAAGAATGCAATATCTGTAGGAAAACAGAAACTAGCTGAGAGGTTCTGAGCGTTCATCAGGGACAGACACCATTGCCTGTAGGGGCAAATTTGCAAGTTAGTGAAAGGAAATTTAATCTTTTCAAAGATCAGATCTATAAAAAACCTCTTTCTTCTTGGATTCTGTATTAGAGCTTAAAGAAATCCTCCTTTCTCTGCAGCATATGGCAGAAGTATGTAGCACACAGAAACAGAGGAATGAGACTTCAGTTGAAAACCCCAATGTTTCACATTTTCACTGACAATTTCAAAATTAAAAATAATCTGCAAAAAATAAAAGCATTTTGAATCTTTGCAGAAGTAAACAGTTGAAAGGGCGTTGATTTGGGGTTGATCAAAACTATTTTTTCTTTTGACATACAAAAATATGAAGTCAAAGCAAAATCGACTGACAAACAGTTCAAGAAAATGGGAACCAATAATGGTTCATGTGAAATGTTAGTAAATATAAACTAACTGTAGTGCTTGGGGAAGCATTTAAAAATTATTTTAATTTTTATTTCTTCTGAGGGAACATCTTTGTATGACCTACCAGTGACCTATTAGTGAAGGGCTAGTACTTCCAAAATGGCAGGAATTTTTCTTCCTCATAATTTCAGCATTCTCAGGAATCTCCAGAACGGATTCACCTGGATGATTTGATCGTCCAGGAATTCCTACAAAAAGAAGATAAAAGTCAGCATCAGCAGGATGCTCAACACTGAAGACTTAGGCTTTGCACACACCTACTCCTCACCATCCAAAGCAACCTGTGAAATACATTTTTTGTCAGTCAGCTCCCACAGAAAGCTGAATTACTGCTGTGACCAGTAATTCCTTTTCAGGTTCAGCCTTACTGAAGGCTCTCCACAGAGGTCCAGCCTTGTGGATTTGGGGCAGGCAGGAGTCTGGCTAATCTCCCCAATTCCAAGAAGCAACACCAAATGCAAAGTGTAATGCAGTTTTCAGTGCTTAGTACTTCAGTCTTCCAGAAAAGAGTTACTGGGATGTGCCAGGATTGAGGGGAATGGTAGGACAATGCTGGGATCTGCAGGCAGAAAGTTAGGAAAGAGGAGTGAGGTTTATTGTTTGTAGGAAGAAGAAGGTTATTCCAAGGATAGAGGGCAGCATAAGACAGGCTAGGGATGCGTGTAGGGTAGGGACAGCCTCGGGGAGAAGTTGTGAAGGAGGAAACAGGCGCAGAGGTACAAGCTGGGACATGACAAGCCGGAGCTTTGGTGGTGAGGAAGCTGGAAGGAGAAATAGGAAGCCACTGAAGGAATCCCATGAGGCTAGAATAACAGAATTTTTGCTGCAAGGCCAAATGTAGTTGCTATTTATGTCTTTAAATTCTGAATTGTTTTACTGATCCCCATAGCAGAGTCAGAGGGGAGAGGAAAAAGAAAAAAAAAAAAAAGGAGAGAAAGAGAAAGGGGAAGGGGAAGGGGAAAGGGAAAGGAAGAAACCACTGTGATCAGCCAGAAGCTGCAATGCCTCTGCATGCTGAAGCAGCCGTTAGCATGGAGGGCTTCTTTCTATTTGATACTAAACAACATACTTCATTGCTATCAGGAGAAAAAAGACCAGGTCTCCCTCCCTGATTATTGATGTTTATGTCTCTTTTATTATTTGGATAACTTGCTGTTCACAATGTTTTACCCAGATAAAACACTTCTTACTATGTCTCGGTTTTGCAGGTGGCAGGAAATAAAGTGCAGGGAAATCCCACCTGGCCGAGGATCCCTGAGGCTGCTCTACAGCACTGTTCTCTAAAGAACCTCCATGCTCTTTGTAAACACTGTGATTATTCCTCCCACTGCTATTTATTTCAGTTTCCAGACCACCTGCAAGCCCCCAGAGCTCTGTGTGAGGGTAGATTCATTGCAGCCACAGATCAATATCACCCTCTGTTTTATGAATGGGAAAAAAGAAATGCAGAGAATTCATTTGAAAACAGGGCAGAGTAAAGCTGAGAACTCAAATGTCCTGATGCTAAGACAGGCAGGGAAAAGGGGCTTGGACATGAGCTGACACTGGAAGGTTTAAGTCACGCAGACACACAATTTCCAGCAGCACAGACTGGCCCTCTGAGTGAGGACTGGTTCCTGTCCTGCCATTACCCCATGCTGCTTGGCCGTTCCCCTCTGCCTTTTCAAATCATAGATACTCATGTGGGTGTAGTGCTGACATAGATTGTCCGGGACGCTGGCCTTGTTCAGGGAGGTTATGTTTGCCATGTCATCAATCTGGTTGAATTTGGACGGGTTTGTCATCCACCGTCTTCACCATCATGGTCTGCAGTGTTGGGGAACAGGAAGAAGGTGGTCTTATCCCAGATAGGTCTCCATGGACCACACAGGAAGAGACTCTCTTGGACATGCTCCCACTTCAGGTCTTCTAGCTACCACGGCCCCTGGCTGGTGGCCTCAGGAAAGGCATCCCACAAATCCACTGACCCACAGAGCAAAATAGGTCTGGACTCAGATGTGGTTGCACCTCTGGGGGCAGTAGGCTACGGCTTTCCTGTTGAACCCATAATGTAGAGCTTGGCTGGTTGGTTACCATCTTCACCAGAACTTTGTCATCCTTTTCAGATAGGATCTCCACAGCAAGGAAAAAACCCTTTCTCATCTTTCTCCCAGCAGAATGTCAGGAGGAGCCAGGAACTGCATGGGGTCAGTGTCATCCACACACTCTTCCTTATAACCATCTGACATCTTTGCTTCTCTTTTAGGGAGAAGGTAAAACTAGAAAGAAAGGAAAAGGGGAACAGTGCTTCTTACATTGCTGAGAAAGCAGAGATTGAAGAAGCCTGGAATTTCCTGTGGTGCTGTCCTGTTCATGCCAACAATACATTCCAGTTCAATAGGAACCTGCAGCAGAAGGAACAGGCAAGTCAACATCCCAAACCTCGGTGGTTCTTAAGAGGGCCCAGAAAATAAGACACGAACGGGGGAGAAATAGGGAGAATATTCCCACTTTCTCTTCAGCCTTCCTCACTGTCCAGTGCCGGGCCACTGGGAACCTGCCTGTGGCTGAGAAAGTGGGACTTTCTCCCATCTTTCGTTCCAGAAATCTGTAAGACCCTAAGGCCCAGTTCTGGTGAGGGCAGTTTGTGGATGGAGGGTGCCAGTGGGATTTCAGCAGCACTGAGGGTGTTGGTGGTTTTCTGTGGTTCCCAGAGAAACCCACGAAGTAGCTGTAAGTCAGAGCAACCACAGAGCTTCTCACTCCCTCCCTGGGGTAAGGCAACCCCTGTGCAGGTGCCTCCTGTGCAGTATGGGCATAGACTCTCACAGCATGAAAGGCTACAGCAGTGCACGAAATAGCACAAATGCAGGCATGGCTGTAGAAGGAGTTCAGAGGAACCTGAAAAGGAGGACCTGGTTCATCAGCTCCTGTCCTCAGCCACCAAAAACCACCAGGATCATCCAGAAGAGTTCGTGGCATAACCACTTCACGTGCCCCTTGGTGTTTTGCACCCTTGTCACAGCATGAGACCATTGGGGAACTTAAACCTGTGGCAAAGCCATTCCACAGGAAGGAGCAGAGGATTTCAAGGACATGACTCGTGTCCCAAGGCTTTGCATTTTTTGGGACCTGTTTCATGCTGGGAGCAGACTATGTCCCACACTCCAGGCAGCATTCCTTCCCCCACCCACACATCTGAACTAGCTTTAATGTTGTCAAGGCAACAGTCAGACTGCTGATGCTGAGTAGTTGTTGTCAGTGTCCAGCTACCTAAAGATGTGCCTCCTGGGGACCTGTGATACCTGCTCAACTTGTAGCTGCCTGCAGAGGCAAAGCTGATTTCATCACTACTATGCATTACTTAGATTAAAGGAAACATGCACTATGCTGTGGCTGTGCCTTTGTTTCGCAGTGCAGACACACTGCCCAGGCCAAGCGCTGTTCTGCTTTCCACCTTTGCAGCCCCCATGATGACAGCCCCAAGCAACACTTCACGCCAGCCTTGTGAGTCACAGCCATCTGCATCTGCACAGGAGTTAGAGTCAGTCTGGGGGAGGAGGGAGAAGCCCCTGGGGTGGGCGGGGGACTCCTTGCCAGCAGGTCTGGTTTGAGAGGCTGCTGCTTGGCCCGAAGTCAGAATAGCTTGGCACTGGTGAGAGATGATGAGGGCGCTGGCCCTTCTGGTAATCTCATTTTCCCCACCATCCTCCTGAAAACCTTGGTGGTCTAAAAATACATGTGTGTGCAAGGGTTCCAAGGCAGCAGTGCTGCACCTTTGGGAACTGGTTTCAGGGCTCAGGAAGATCCTGGTGTATCAGTATCAATTGCAGTCTGCTGCTCTGGGGTGAATTTCACCCATAAAGCAGGCAGGAGGAACTTTGTCTACTTCCACTTCTGGTCAGGCAGAGGTAAGGAACTATAACAGCCCAGCAATCATTTCCCCCCTCAATCTAGACAGTTAGATCTGTAGACTGGCTGGGTTTAGATGCCCATATTTGCAGTGTATTTTTGGGACCTGATTCTGTGGCCCCTTTCCACAGAAGGCTCAGGATTACACTGGATCTGTCACCTCCCTGAAATACACGGACTAGCATGGTCTCTGAAACAGATCAATGAAGTGTTAAGGCAAACACCTACAGAAGACAAATGCATGTCACTGAAGATATTTCATACTTGCAGCAAACAGAGTTTCTTGGGTGCAGGTCTCAGATCTTCATGGAACTTTAAATTCTTTATGTCTCACCATCCTTTTACAACTGGGGAAACTGAGGCACAACACGATGACAACTTAAATCTTCGGAGCTGTCCACCCATTGTCAGTCCAGTCTTTGGCAGACAAAGTACCTACGAAAAGTCCGTTTTATTCTGGCCTTTCAGTCTGAAGTCAGTAGGAGTGACTGGTGCTTAGCTTCTCTAAAGGCAGCCCTCAGCTGTGTTGTTTAGGTACCCAGTGACAATATGTTTTTAAAAGCTTAGGCGTAAATGTCATCCCAGAAGCTGTGGGTCAGGAAAGCAGTAAGGCCATGCCAACAATTGCGGGTGAGTTAAAATTCTGAAATTTCCTTTCCCAAAATCACATGGAAATAATAAACTTACAGTTAAAATACCTGTGAGATAAGTCTACCTGTTATAAAACACAGTGAATATGAATCCAAACAAGCTTCACGTTGGCCTGCAGGCACTGTGCTTTTCTCTTCCTGCCTCTGCTTGCAGTTTCTGCCCCATGGAGGTATAAGTTCCCCGTTGATCTCCACTCCACACCTCTTCCCAGCAATCACACCCAGCAAGCACCTCCCAGGCTAACCCATGATCCCAGAAGATGTATGTGTACAAGGGCTGGCCAGGCTCTGTCGTAGCTGTCCAAAGGGCCTGAGCCAGCACTTACACTTTAAAAGAGACAACACATTCCTTATCCATAAATTCAGCAGACTGTAGCGCTGGGAGCCCAATTGGGAAAGCTTTGGTCCCTCAGGAGAGACCAGCTAATACTTCATTTCATGGGGATTTCTCCTTGTCTTTCCTTTCCTTATAGGGTGTTTTAGGAACTCAGCTGCTGGAGTATAGTGGCAAGAGGCTGAAATAGAAAGATCGTCTAATGAAGCCTTCATTCAAAGTCACATCTTCGGCTGTGCCCTTCTTGCCAAGGTGGGCTGGCAGATTTCATCAGTGAGAGGATCTCATCTTTGGCAGACAAACTGAATCTTTGGCAGGAGCAGCCACGTTGGTGACCTAACTGGCTTTTGTTGGAATTTGTTTCGTTTTTAAATCATTTCTAGACACTACATTTATGATGAATAAATTCTGTGTGTTTGCTACAAGCAGAAAGGATAAAGACCATTGTTGTGTTGCAGTCTTGCTTGTTTCAGTTGCTCCGTGGATGTGAACTGCCCCAAAAGACAACTGCTTCTGTATCAGCTTTACATATTTCTCTGCTATATTTGCCTCAGCTGGAGTGCCTGGGATGTGGTTACTCTGCAAGTATTGCCATTGTGGGTGTTTTGGGTGAATACACTTGGGATAGAGTTTCCAAGCAGGAAGATTCAGATAAACAGCTGCTTTGAGGTGAAAATTAGAGAGTTCATGTTACACCCACCTCTTGAATTTGTAACTGACTACTCACCCTGAAAATCTGATTCTAAGAACTCAGCATGTCCTGTCAGGAGCGGGATAATACCACAGAAGCTGTGGCCAGCTTGAGTGTTGAATATTGAGAATTGTGTTTAACTGCTCAGGAATGTCTCCAGAGCAAGTCATATTTTATGGGCTTTTTTAGATAATTATTTCAAACCTTCAATCTGAATGAAGATTATAAAAGGTTCTCAGGCAAACATCTTAGAGAAAGACGTGAAATGCATCAAATAAATGATGGGTTCTGACCTGTTCACTCGTGTGTAACATGCATAAATGTCTGTTTTGGCTGCATAGGAGCAATGAGCTGCAAAGGGAGCAATCGGATCTCTCCATGAAGTGATAGAGGTCAAAATGGCAAACCTTAAATAGCTACAAGCTCACTCAGCCCATGGACAGATCATCAGCAGCTAGAACTCAGCCAGATTGCTTCCTAGGATGCCTCTTGCTGAGTTTAATGAAATGTCATTGCAGTTTCCATAGCACAGGCCCTGTCCTGTATCGTCCCTGGCCACGCTGTGCTCCGGTACATCACCACAATCTGTAAATCCCGCTGCGACAGCCGGAGTTGGGCTGCAGCTGGTTCATCCAGCCACGTTACGACAGTTATATTATCTGGTAGGGAGGTTTTTGAAGGTTCTCTTAGAAAATGAAGGAGACATGTTCTGCAGTGACATGTCCTGATAGCACTGCACAGCAAGCTCTGCGGGCAGTGGATCACGGGGAGGGAACAGTCTGCTAAGCAGGATGTTTGCCTTCAATGTGGGCTCAGTTTCTTGCTCTGACACAGATTTCTTCATCATCTTAAAGTAAGACAAAGAGTCCAGCTTTCCTGCCTGAAGGGATGGGGAGCGTAACTATGTTCCAGATTGGAAAATGGTCTTCAGATAAGGGGCAAATCAGCCCATATAATCCAGACCATGTGGAAGGAAGGCTCTGATCTCTCCCCCTGAGCCCTGCCAGGGATCCCAGGCTAAACACAGTAGCTCAGGTGTCCATAATCACATTCCCAGTTACAAAGAAGTAGGTTGTAAATGTACAGAGGGCAGGGAAAGGAATGGGGAGTACAAAACCGCTTTTGACAGCTCGCTGTAGAGCCTCAGCCTTTGCGCTGTAGTGACAAGCCTTGGCGTAACGAGGAACTCAGTTCAGATGCTGCCTTTCGGGGTTGCGTTTCAGTAGCAGCGGCAGCAAACTGATCTCTGGTGGTTAGGGGAGGAACCGTACCCGGATCAGAAAGCCCTGCTGAAGGATCACAGGGTTATATAAAGATCTGGCCCAGGAGACCGTGGGATGTTTTTGCATTTATTAGTCATTTAAAAAATAATGCTGGTTCTGTAATGAAAGCTGTATCCTCATTCTCAGCTGTTGTCTGTTGCTTGCTTGGGGAGGATTAGTGTATTCCTGTGAGGGCTGGAGGGGAATTGGCTGCACGGAGACACAGCCAGTCCCTAACCAAACAAGGACAGATCGCTGCTCGTGAGGCACAGAGGGTCTGATGGGGAAGATGCCAAGTACTTTCAAATCCCACTAGGTGCTCAGTGAGTCACGAGTCCTGCAGAAGGCACTCTGTGCGGTTGTATGATCAAAAACTCTACAAGGAAGAGTATGCACATGAAAGCAAAGTTCACGTCTGTCTTTCTGGTGTCATCTGGTGTCAACTTTTCAGTGGTCAGCTTTTTCAATTATAGCACTTTCTTAATGCAAGGAATTATGGAGGCAAAATAAACAGCCCCAAAACTGCAGAAGGTTTTTTTTAAAGGAAAAAGAGAGGGAAAAAAATCCCCTGAAACCTCTGGCACGTGGCATCAAATTGACCTCACACAGACCGTTGGCAATATTGGCAATTCGTAATGCGTAGCACAGACTTCGGCCGCTTGAGCTGATGGAGAGACGTAGCGCGCTGGTGAGTGTCTGTGCCCTAGGTGGACCAGCTGTACCAAGGGAATTGGAAGCCAATTCTTCCACCAGGGCTTAGCTGCGCCTGCCAACAGCAGAGGAGTATTAACAGTCAGAAAACAGGTCTCTGCCCGGATCAGGAAGGGAGTGGGGACTAACACACCTAGCACACCTCCCACTCCATCCCGTCTGTCCCACCTTAGTTCTCCAAATGGCTCTGACCAGAGGTCAGGAATAGCCAAAACCCTCAGAGCCCACCCCAAACCTGAAGCGGGTCCCTGTTAGCGTTCCCCTAGCCCCAGCCTGCAGCCTCAGGCTCTATGTCTAGTTCTCGCCAAGGATCACCACCAACCAAACCCTCGTGCTTACCCAGAGACCGCCGAGGCCGCAGCCTCATCCTGGACAGGGATGTCTCCAGCCCCAACCCACAAAAAGGGACCCGAATCCCAGCCCCGTCCTGGGACTGTCCCTGGGTCAATCCCTTCCAGCACTGGCCTGGGGCTTCTTTCCAGCCCATCTCTGCCCCACCACCCACAGCCCTGCGCCAGGACACCGCTAACAGCACAGCCCTACCCCTCACCATGGGCTACAACCACGAGGGCCTCAACATGGGCAGTCAGCAGCTTCGTTGGCAGGTCCGCAGGGCCTTCACCGCCTGCGTTTGGAACATCGCCTGCTGCAACCCTCCATCTGTGCTGCGGGCACCTCCTCTTCACTCTGCCTGTAACGTTCGGGAGCGGAAAAGGCAAGGCAGAGCAGGCAGGAGGGGCCTCTGCTGTTCCTCTTTCCCAGGAAGCTGCGTACCTCAGCCTCAGAAAAACGAACCGTACCGATTACCTGCCCGCTGGGAGTGACGTGCAGAATTTGATTATGCGATTTTATGTATCTAATCCCCAAATACAAATCTCCCCAGACAAAACAAATCTGCTTGGAGGATCACACCAGCGGGACGGTGCTGCCCAGGGGCTGTGCTGGTGGGGAGGGAGCTGCTCCCACCGGCTGGCCCAGGACAGACCTCAGAGCAGCCGAGTGACAGGAAGGAGATGGCACAATGAGATGTAATTACTGCCCCCCCCCCCCCCCCCCCCCCCCGAAAGCTCATTACCAAATCGGGGTGTGTCTGCGATGTGAAGCAGTTGAAACAGAGAGGAATATCACCCCCCAGGCTTAGCAAAAATTATCTTCAGCTCCTATGATCAGGTGGAATATGCATGTTGAATCCTCTTTTTAGCATTTCCTAAGCGCGGCTTTCAAACAAAGGCCCCTAAATACACATTTTAAACAAAGACACTAATTTCTGTTGAAATGCTGTCCTCGCTGTGATAATCAGAGGTGCCGTGATAATCAGAGGTGCCGGAGCAAGGTGAGCAGCCGTCTGGCAGCCCTCCCTGCCGAGACAACCGCAGGAACAGCGCAGGAGAACGGAAAGCTCATCTCCTCGTCTAATTAAGCTGCACGTGGACTCCCTGACGGCAAAGTGGCACCCAGAGGCTGAAGACCCCATGACTGGTGTGGGTTTTCTCGTGTTTTCACGGGATTTCTCTCCCCGACGTGATTTACGAAGTTTTACTCCTTAGCCTTTCTCCCGCTAGGTGCCATGGAGCAAGGTCACGCATGATTTGTACAAAATTACGTGGGGTTTTTTTTTTTCAGTAAGTCCAGGGTTTCTCTGTCACTATTGTGCCTCATCCCCAAATTCACCGTAGGTTTCTCTGTTTCAGTTCCTCAACTTAGGGATTTAGGCCTAAAGGAATAATTATTGCTGGGCCCCGGTAGGGAAAAAAAAAAAAATTTTACCATAGTTTCTGCAGCTGAATAAATCGGTGTCTCATAACTGACGGAGGATAATGGATTTAATAAATAGCTGTGATTAAGTCTGACGTTATTTTTAAATAATTTCAAAAACTGTTACTCTGATCCCTCCGTGGCTGGCAGAAAGGATGCAGCTTAGAAGTTAAAATTAGTTCCTTAACGTTCAGCCTGGTGTGGAGTTACAGGCCCCCCAGGGCTGTGCTGGTTTTCTGGGGCATCCCCTTACACCGGCTGCGCAATGGGCATTAACAGCTGCGCCGGGCGAGCGGGGGAGCGCGCCCCCAGCTCCCGCTGGTAGCTGTTTAGCTGTTCTCCTCCCTCCCGGGGCTCAGCTCCCACCGACTCCAGCCCGGCCCAAGGGATAACCAGTCGGTGTTACGCTTCACGGTGTTACCCGCTTTACAAGCTCGCTTCCCGCACAGCAGCTCCCTTCTCCTTAATTCCCAGGGAATTCCAAGCTCTGCCAGGCCTCTATCAATAAATATAGATCTCTTCTGTATAACATCAATGTGACTTTTTTTTTCATCTTTTTTTTCAGCACCTAAATTTCTGAGTGAGTGATCCCTTTTCTTGGCTGGCAAAGAATACTTTGCCTTGAAAAGCACCACACAGAGGGACGAGTTTTCTGGCCCATGTAACCTCACACAAGTATTCGGTGTGAATAGTCTATTTGCTCAACCAAATAAAAACTCCCAGCAAACTTCACCTAGGATCATGGGAATGGAGATGTCCCACAGCGCAGCACGCAACCATGGCAGAGTTGGTATTTATCAAACCCACTGTTACGGGCCAAATTCCCAGGTATTTGGGAGAAAATTAAGCTGCCTTTAAGACAGGCTTCCCTCCTCTTGGTGCCGCGCCATCGCAGAGCCCTGGTGCGTTCCTGCACTGACCGCAGGGACGCGGCGCTGGGCTGGGGACCAGTTCGCCCTGCCCTGCCCTGCCCTAACTGCCGGCAATGCAAGATGCGATGCTGCGCTGCTACCGCCCTCGGGGACACCTCTCCTCCTTGTCTACCAGCTCTAACGATCCCGTGGCCACAGCAGGAGCTGTTTCAACCGAATTGATGGAAAACCACACTGCTTGCTTTATTTTCATGGGTTGCTTTCCCTTTGAATGAGCTGTCTGAACTGACGCATCCCCCTGGCTCCCCGGCTGCAGAGGAGCAGGAGGAGAAAAGCAGAGGAGGGGGAGAAAAGCAGGACCACTTTTTTGAGGCTGCTACACTAAATTAGGGGAAACAACAAGCTGCATCTTGAGCCTCAGAAAATCCAGCTGCGGTGCTTGGCTTTGCCTCTGGCTCAGCAGTAAGACAGGGATAACAATAAATCCCTTCTCCCACCTTCTGCATGTCCTGATTAGATAGACTGTAACGGACGGGGATTGTCACTTATTATGTGCTTGTTTAGTGCCTGGCACAATGCGGCTCTGATCTCGACTCAAACCTGCGGCTGCTGCATGAACAATAGGACTGAAATGAATCTAATGGCTGGTGGTGGGGAGGTCACCGGCTGCCCGACGTCTGCCTCCCCGGGAGGAGCCGGTGCAGGCTGCAGGGTTAGCGCTGCCTCCCTGCGGGATCATGCATCCCAACTAAAAAAAGGAGGAATTGCCAGGCTCCATCCCTGCCACACTTGGGAATTGCCCCGCATGCACCAGCAGTTACCTCAGCAGCTAGTTCAGGAACCCACGTGGATTTTTCCTTGGTGTTACTGTAACTAATAAGTAAAATTAATTTGTTGATGTTAACTTAATGGACGACATTAGAGCTGACAGAGAAAATATGCTGTCTGAGAGCAGGCGTTCCGGGGTTGGCAGGAATCCCTACCTTTGCTCACTCTCTGCCAGGTGAGGTTCTCCTTTCACAGAGGGATTGCTCCGACCAGCTGCTGTGGCCGTGCAACCTCCGGTGATGGAGCCCGGGCTGTTCCTGCCTCGTCTAACCCCGCTGCGGAGATGCCACGTGCTGACATCTTTCCTGACCGGTACCTTTCTCTACATGCAGTGAGGGTAAACCTAGTAAAGAAACATGAAAAAACGGAGGAGGAAAAATCAGTGTTTTTATCTCAGCGCTAAAAACTGATATTTTCAGGTTTTTCCGACTCTGCCACCAGTCACAGTCTAACTAACCTGCAGTGCACTGGTGGGAGCACGGGGCGAAGGGCGGCAGGGTGGGAGAGAGCAGCCACAAAGAAAACCTCTACACTGGAACCGCAGCTTTTCATACCTGTCACGATGTGGATTTTCAGCATGAGCACACAAGGCTGAGCTCAGGGGACACTGTCATGTAGATTTAGGGGTTTATCTCCTTTCCTCTCCATTAGCTGTGATACCCTCTTATTATGCTGAAAACCGAAACGTGATTTTTCTTCCTCCAGCGGTTGCCCCCTTTCCCGTTCGGCAAATATCGATTTGTCCGTGTCCTCAGCACAGGGTTGAAATCAGTCCCGCTCATCCTCCGCCTGCTCGCGGGGCCGAGCGCTCGGCGGTGCCACCTCTCATGCCATCAGTGACTGAAGCGAAGGCCAGGGAGGGGGGTTGCTAATCAATTTGCACGTGTTTTTCCCTCCCCATCCTCTCCCTCCCTGCGCTGGCAGTGACAGAGGACCGAACAGGATGGGTCTGATTGCACTTGGCAGGCGGAGAGGGAATGGAAAGGGCAGAGAGGGAAAGAGCAGCCCAGGACAACGATAAACTTCTCGCCGCCTTGTTGCACGTTCGTATCCTGCAGCACCTTGGGTGAGAGAGTTCTCCAGGCAGAGGAGCAAATGCTGGGGGCTGGCCGGTGCAGGAGGCTGCCCCCACTTGTCTTAGGGCATGATTTTAAGCCAATTTAATTAAATAGCTTGGAAAGGTTGCGAGGACTCATCTAATTCAGCTTGAGCCAGGCCTGTTTTGATTTAGTGTTGGCTGATTAGGAATTAGCTGAAACAAACCGCTGAGAAAACAAAATTAGAGGGTGCACGCTAACTTTTGCACCAGATTAAGTTGAATTAAAAAGCAATTGAAATGTAATTTTCTGGTCTCAAGCAGCAAAGAAACAAGATAATGCAACCGGTGGCACTTGAAGCTTATAAATACAACATCTAGGATTAGCACAACTGGCTTTTTAATGCCCACAAACAACAGACTTATCTGTAGGTCTTCTCTCAAACCTTCCCCCATCACTTTCCGCACAAAGCTTCATACAACTCGTCTCACGTGCCTTGAAAGGGAGAACTGGTATGACCCCGGGATGTGAATCCATGACTTAAAGCAGCCTGGGTATCGTACAGCGTATTTCCATCCATATTTCCATGCTGGAAATAGCCGCACAGTGAACTAGTTGTTCCCTGTAACTCAGATAATTTAGTTTGAAATGGCTCCCGCAGCTGGCGGGGTACGAAGGCCCAGGCTGTGCTCCTGGGGTGCGGAGGGTGCAGACCCCGGCGGTGGGTGCTGCTCCCCCTTGCCTCCCACCACCATCTCGCTCCCACCTTCCTGCAGCCGGCGCCTGCTCTGAATTACTGTGCTTCCCACCTCCCTCGCAGAAAAAGATGTCAAGTAATTTAAAATCAGGTTTTAATTAAGTATTTTAATAGCTGCTTTCCCTGCCCATTCGACAAACATTGCTCCTCCTCTCCCCGTCGGCTGGACCAGGCTGGCACCTCTGCACAGACGGAGGTGCACAGACTGGGTTTTATGGGGCTTTGCTAAAAAGGGCGAAGGCTTGGAGGGCTTACAAAACCAGGGTGCCTTCAGTACTTCAGAGTCCCCAAAACTGCCCGCAGTGCTGTAGCCGAGCCCCTCTGCGAGTGGTTATTTTGAGGGCAGGGATGCTGTGGTCTTCGCTGGCCGGAGCAGTGGCACGGGCAGGATGCAGCCCAAGCATCAGTGTGTAACTGGTGTTAGGGCACTGCAAATGCAAAGATCTCTTGACGAAAGCTGATGGAGGCTGTGATAGACACATAGCGTAGTGTGATAAGAGCTGCCCAGCAGCTCCTGGCCAAAATCTAAAGGACTCATGGAGATAATAGGTTCCTGCTGGGTTTCGCTCCGTGCTACCTCCTGCTGCAGCCCTGCCAGGTTCCCACCCATGCCAGCCAGCAGCTCAGTCCCTGCTGCTGCTCCAAGCTTCTTCATCCTGTCTCAACCCGCTTGCAACCTCTGTGCGGCCGATTCCACTCAGCTACCGCCTGGCTCCATGGTCCCAGTTCCCACTATCTGAAGGCAACTGCTCTCCTGGCCTTCATCACCACCCACAAGGACCTTCCAGCTACCTGGACAAAAAAGGGGCATCCCTAGACTGCCCATCCCCTGCCCCCTCACCTGTGCAGCGATGGGGAGGCAGCACCCAGGCTGTGTCCTGTGTTATGGGACACATATGTAGGCTGGGCATGAAGGATCTGGCCACAAACAAGCCCAAAATTAGCAAAGTGTAAGTGTGTGGAGGAGGTGGGGGAGATGAGTGGGGCGGCCCAGGCAGGAGGACAGCTCAGGAGGGAAGGCATCACCATCCATCCTCCTCCAGGTGCATCCAGGTGGCCCTGGCAAAGAGCAGCTGGAGATAACGGGGAGGCTGTCCTGGGAAGAGCCAATCGTGGGGCACGACCAGAGGGTACGTGGCTCCATGGGGGCAATAAAAGAGGCAGTCTGAGGGTGATGGGGCATGAGAGAGAGTTGGGGTGAGTAGCTTTTCTTATCTTTGGGGTGCTGGGTGTTCCCCTCTATCTTATGATGAGAATGGGGCTGCTGCTTGGCTGGTATCAGGGTGTGGGTTGTGGTGCACCTCTGCTGACATGGGGTGGAGGGAGGTTCCCCCAATAGAAGAGGTCTTTTTGGGGTGTTATTGTGGTTCCCTGTTGGAGAGGAAGCAGTTCCTGAGGTTTGAGTGTAGGGCTTAAGGCTATGGGCTGTAATTGGCTTGAGCCAAGAGGTGGCTCATCCTGGCCCCTCTGAGCTGGGGGAGGGCTGCAGCTGTGTCAGGGTAAAGAGCTGGTGCTACTGGTATCTGGTCTTGGTTGCTGGGACAGGAAATGGGGAGAGGAACAAAAAAAACCCACCAAAAATTTAAAGATGGAATAAGGGGAGCTCTTGGAGGCTGGCCTGAGCTGCAGGTGTTGGCTGTGAGCCTGGAGGGAAGGTGGAGATGCACCTCCTGGGTGTGTTTGTGCCCAGCCTGGCTCTAGGGGGCCCTTGGTGGTGTCTGGCTGCTCTGAAAACACCTCTGCTCCTGCTGGGTGGAAGCCTTGCTTTTTTCTGACAAAAACTACCCAAAGGCCTTGTTCTTATTTATGTGTATGTCTGTGGGTCTTTCTAGGAGAGGCTTAGAAATAATTTCTACTTGTCCCTATTTAATGTTTTTCACCTGGCAATCCTTACTAGTAGTTGGGTTTCCAGGAGATCTGTTTGTTTAGTTGAACTTGGCCACTGTATGTGACCTCATGCTTTCCCTAGTGGGGGCCCTGGTGTGGGGTGGGATGAGTGAGTAGGCTTGGATGTGGCTATTTGTCCTCAAGCTGATGTTTTTGGAGGCCAGGAGCCTTGCCATGCTTGGGCTGTGTGTCTCAGTAAACCCAAAAGCCCTAGGATCAGAAGGGGAGGAGGGTGGTGTGAGAACAATGAGAAGTGGTGTGTCCAGCTTCCTCGGGGGATTGCAGCAGCTGTAATTTTTGTAGCCTGGTATTAAGTGTAGTTTGTGCTTGCATTTAGTTTGGTGGCTCAGCTGCGGTGTGTGAGGATCCTCTGAGCTCTGCTTAGGGAAGGGGACCTCCAGCATCTCCCTTGCTGGGGGAGGAAATGTGTGGCACAGGCTGTTGGTGGGAAGGGGTGTGTGTGGGGAGGGTGTGCAGACCCCTCTGCAGAGGTGTTGCTGTGCAGCCATGACCTGGCTCTGCTCTGTCCTGAACCCCAAAAGCACGTGAAGGCTGTCAGCTGGCACCTCTCTCAAACCTGCCAAGATGCCAGTTGTGAACGAGCACAGTGAGCGGATGAAGAAGTTCAAGAACAAGGGCAAGGACGCAGCTGTGAGTACCTGCCTGTGCCATCCCCTTCAGACAGCGGCACAGCCCACTGGGGGTTTGCTTGTTGGCAGGAGCTGATGTAAAGGCTTCTGAAGGGCAGTTGCCAATCCAAATCCACCTGTATGGGGCCCCAATGGGGGGTGGGGGTGGTGGGATGTATCTGCCAGCACTGATGCTCAGTAAGCTTTTGAGATGTGGTGTGCAGCTGGCTGGGCTGCAAGGAGTGTGGTGGCCCAGGTAAGGGGGACATGAGTTTTGGGTGGGTGACTCTGAACTGCACTGGTGAATGTGCTGGGAGATGGTTCAGCCTCAGCTTGCCGAGCTCTCTGCAGCAGCTATCCCTGCGGAGAGGGGGCTGGTATGGGATGTCAGACCAGGGGATCTGTCAGTTTGCTTTAAGCCAGTAGAGGAGATGAGTTTGCCTTTCAGATTCAGCAAATCTACTTTTAAAAACACCGGTTGCTGGTTCATCCAGCAGTCCATGTCCTTGGGAAGCACAAAGTGAGAGGTTTTACTCTGTCCCATCTCCTGCATAACCCTCCAGGCCATAGCAAGGAGCTGCTGGAGAGCAGATACTGGCTCTCTGCACTCCTTGTGTAGGAAACCTGGGGCAGAGGGTTGTAGAGATGAGTTCCTTGGGGAACTGGGTGATGCAGACACTGGTGGGATGGTGCCCTTCTCCCCTCCAGGCCCTGCGGAGGCAGAGAGTGGAGGTGAGCATCGAGCTACGAAAGACCAAGAAAGATGAGCAGATCCTGAAGCGCAGGAGTATATCACTCAGTTTGATGGAAGAGACTCTCCCTCTGGGAGAAGACAAAAGAAATGAGGTGAGTGCTGGGTGCTCTGCACCTGGGCAGGATCAGTGCTGCAGCTTATGCAGTAGGTATCATCTACTTGGATCACTACTAAGTCTGACTCAGGTGACCTGGGTTAAAGAGCTGGTGCCCTTCCTGATCACCACACCCAGTGTTGGGGTGTGTTTGACTGCCTGGCCTTTTTCTGTGTTATTTTGCATGGAGATGATGTTCTGTGTGGCTTCCATCGATGGCAGGTAGAACTGGCTGGTGCTCCAGCTAGCTGGGAGCTGGCAAATCTCCTGTCTGGTGCTCTGTGCAGTGAGAGGTAATTACCAAGCTCGTAGGATCATTATGGTGTGTCAGTGACTCTTTCCCTGCTTGATTATAAGGATTAGTTGCCTTGAAGGCTTTTGTGGATTCTCTTCCTCTGCCTCATCATGAAACTGCATTGCATAAAGAGTAGACATTGCTCAGATATGAAGTGGTGACTGACTTGGGTCTAGACAGCTGATTGATTGTGGAGATTAAACTGGAGGGAGCCCTGGCTTGCCATCTGACTCTGAATCATTCCCTGTGACACAGATTACCCAGATGTCCTTGGAGGAAATTGTTGAAGCTGTGAATGGGAGCAACACTGAGCTGCAGCTGCAGGCTACACAGGCCACCAGGTATGCTGCCTGGCTGCTCCGTGCCAGGAGGGAGGTGGCTGATGGAGCTGCAGTGGGTCCTGTTGGCAGGAGGCATTTCTTCCTGTTTGAAGAGCTCTCTCAACAGATGACAAAGTGGGAAGGAGCCTGGTAACCCAAGCTGCCCTGAAGGACCTCAGCTGGTGCCTGTTTTGTGCCCTATGTGCCTTGTTTGCCTCTATCACAGTCCTGGGCTGTGCCTGTGGCAGGGACCTGTGTGGTTGAACCCAGCCTGGGGGTTGGCTGTGGCTCCTGGAGCTGCCCCCTCCACCCTTGCTGTGCTGGGGCAGGGATTATGTTGGATCCCACAAGAACTCAAGTGCTGAAGGCTTGGTCCCAACAAGGGCTGGAGAGCCTGGCTCTGTAAGGGTCAAGGCTGAGCAGGGCTGTCCCCCCACCCATGGTCTATCACAGCACCACACAGGGTTTCTCATGGCAGGCTGTCCTCTTGCAGGAGAATGCTGTCCAGGCAGAAGGACCCACCTATCAATCAAATCATTGAGCTGGGGATCATCCCCAGACTGGTTGAATTCCTGAACCATGCAGACCAGGCTCCTCTGCAGTTTGAAGCAGCCTGGGCACTGACTAACATCGCCTCTGGCACCTCTGACCACACCAAGGCAGTGGTGGAGGGAGGCGCCATCCCAGCCTTCATCTCCCTCCTGTCTTCCCCGCACATGCACATCAGCGAGCAGTCAGTGTGGGCCCTGGGCAACATTGCAGGTAAGCAGAAGGCTCTAGGGCTGGGGACACACAGAGGGTTGCTGCCCAAGCCAGTGCTGGGGAGCTAAAGACATTAATGTTCCTCAAGATAGCTTTGTCTCCCTGCAGCTCTGTCTTCAAGCTGCTGCCCCTATTGAAACCTGTAACCCTTCAGTCCTTTCACATGGCCTGGCAGCCTTTGGGACCCTGTGTTGGTCCTGCCAAGAGGGTTTCAGCCAAAGCCAAGTGCAAGACTCCATCCTGCTGGGATGGTCTAACCCACTAGTGTTGTCAGTAGGGAGAACAGTGGGCTGTGTCTGGTTAGCCTGCAATGCACTAGCCATGATGGCACTGCTGTCTACCTGGTAAATTCTCCCCAACTGAAAATGCTTCATGGTGTGTGGCTGGTGAGCGCAGTCACCCAGCCCTGGTGTGTGCCTGCAGGTCTGATTGCTGTTTGTTTGATGTTGCCTGTCTTGTGACTTGGGCAGATGCAATAAACAACCTTTTTATCTGTACAGGTGATGGTCCTCTATACAGAGATGCTCTTATCAATTGCAATGTGATTCCTCCCTTGCTGGCTCTGGTGTCACCTGTAACTCCAGTAAATAACCTTCTTCTTGACTTAACAGCTCTTAATTAATTGGGTAATGGGTGAAGGGTGGTCTATCATCTGCCTTATAAACAATAAGCTGTTTGTATCATTGAATGAGACCCTGTCCTAAACTGCTTTTAATGACCCTGCCTCTCAGCTGTATACAGAGCTGGAGGTGCCAAGCAGGCAGTCTTCAAGTCAATGTGGTGTCTTCTAGTCTTGGCTTTCCTATCCATCTCAAGCTAGGAATAAGATGGAACTGGTGCAAGGTAAACTTGCATATGTGTGGGCTGAACTTGCCCTTCAAGCTTCCTCCTGATGCTTTTTTGGATAGCTCTGAGCTGCTGGATTTGTAGCTTATCTCTGCCCTTCTGCAATGGGGCCTGCCCCACTGCTTTCTTGGTCTCTGGGTGAGAAGGACCCTCTCAGAAGCATAAGGTGGATGGAGCAGGTCTCAGGGGCTGTAATAGTGGTAGTGATGCTACCCTGGGTGTGGTAGAAGCTGTATGGTTTCTGTAGGCACAACCATGGCCTTTCAGGCTGGCATTAAGGAAATTCCCTCTAGGCCTTCTATGAATTTATATTGCAAGATTATTTAAAAAAGAACCCACCAACTCTTCTGGCTGCTCTGTTGCTAGCCCAAGTCACCCTTCCCTCTTAGGGAGCCCTGTGGAAGAAACATGACAAAACACCAGTTCATATATACACACCTTGGTAGCTATAAAGCTTTGAATGGAGCTCCAGTGCTCTCCTGGGAGCATCCTTACTGGGATGAACTGTCTGGATGATACAACTTAAATCCTTGAGGTGCCCTACTCTAGAAGAATGAGATGCTAATATTAAAAAACCAACACCACAAATTCCTGATCTTGTCTAAAGAATGCTCTGTAATTTGTCCAAGGACCCAGCAAAGAAGCTGTTTGGCACCTTTATTAGTCATTGTAGCTTGTCACACCACCAGAGCTGAAGTTATTGCAACTTAATATTGGGGAGGCAGAGGGTGGATTTACTGTCTTAGTTGCTTCCTTGTGTTATCTCCCTCCTTCAGATAAGCCTCAGCCTTTAAGGAGGCTGCTTATGGATAACATCTGAGCTGTAGGGACCAGAAGCAGGGTGCTAACTCTTCCTCATTTATTGCTGCAGTGAGGATCTTACACCTCCCTTGTGTTTCAGGTTGGGTTCCTGAGAAACATCACATGGACACTGTCAAACCTCTGCAGGAACAAGAACCCCTACCCTCCCCTGGATGCGGTGAAAAAGATGCTGCCAGTCCTCATCTGCCTCATGCAACATGAGGACAAGGAAATAATTTCTGATTCCTGCTGGGCTGTTTCCTATCTGACTGATGGCTCCAATGATCGCATCCAAATTGTGGTGGATACAGGGATTCTCCCAAGGCTGGTGCAACTCATGGCCCGCCCAGAGTTGATTGTTATGGTAGGAAAAAAATTGGTGATCTCCAGCCTCTTGTCCCTTAATGTAGGAACATCTGAGGAGAGGGAAGGCATGTCTCCTATACTAGTGTGGCCTATTGTCTCATCAGACTACAGTATTGATTTTTTTTTTGGTCAGGCCACTGCTCTGTTCCAGCTTGCTGTGGCTGGCAGACTGGATAGAGACTGTAAAGCTGCTTAGAGCAAAATAGGAGGACGATAGGTCTGTAAATACAACAGTAATCACCCACAATGCTTTCCTTATTTGAAGGATCAAGCACTTAGTGAAGATCTTGCTAGACTTTCTGGCACGTATCCCTTGAGGCAAGGATTCTCCTCATCTCCTTTAATCTCTGTCTAGACTCCAGCTCTCCGTGCCATTGGGAATGTAGTCACCGGGACTGATGAGCAGACCCAGGCGGCTATTGATGCTGGTGTCTTGGCTGTTCTGCCCAGTCTTCTGCGACATGTAAAGCCAACTATACAGAAGGAAGCTGCATGGACACTCAGTAACATCGCAGCAGGGCCTTGCCAGCAGATACAACAACTCATCACCTGTAGGTTATTGCCACCTCTGGTGGAGCTGCTTGATAAGGTAAGGGATGGGTGTAGTGTTGTGTGTAGCAGCTGCAGAAGCAATGCTGAGGTTCATGAGGTCCATGATGCCTCATTTGTGAAGCACTCAGCATGTGCCCGAGAGCCACCAGAGCAATCCGCTTCAAAGCTGTTGGGATCCTTGGAACAGCCTGGGCACTCAGACTTGGTACACCTGCATGAAAGCATGGCTTGGTGTTCACCTATCATTCAAACTGCTAGGGAAGGTGGGTCAGTCCAAACAATACAAGGGAAATGGCTCTCCTCACCTCACACTGATCTTAGAGGGATGCTAAAGCTTGGGAGTGCCTTCATTGTGCTGCTCTTCCAGGGGGACTTCAAAGCCCAGAAGGAGGCTGTGTGGGCAGTGGCCAACTTCACAACAGGAGGCACTGTAGAGCAGGTGGTAGAGCTCATCCAGTCTGGGGTCCTCAAACCTCTGCTCAACCTGCTCTTGGCCAAAGACAGCAAAATTATCCTGGTCATCCTGGATACCATTTCAAATCTCTTCCTGGTAAGTTCTCCTACAAACTCTTGCATCCTTTCCCCAAAAGAGCAGCAAGGTGTGAGCTGTTGTGTGGCTGGAACAGTTCTTCCTACAGCAGCTACTGACCTGGCAGGAGTAGGAGTTAAACTTCATGTTGTCTGACTTGTCCTTGGATATCCATGGGTTGTCCAAAGGGCTTGCTAAGATCAAGTTCCTAAAGTGTTCCTCTTCACCTCCTGTGATTTTTAGTCTCCTTCTGGAGAGGAAAAGAGGTTATGTGTTAATCACCAAGCTGGACAGAGGTGAAGGTCTTGCAGAAATGCAATGCAGAGAAATCGTGTGGTTCTGGGTGCATTTTGGCTCAGCTCCCTGCCAGCTGATGCCTGTGTCTCACTTGAAAGCCTATTTCTTGTAGTACCTTTGAACCTGTGAAATGGCTTTTGCAAATGAAATAGTGGGTGGCAGGTCACACCTGCTGCTCCTCAGTGTGGATGTGACTGAGTGGGGTTTGGCTAGCTTTGCTTGGTTGGCAGGCAAGCCACTGTGCAGTAATACCAGCAGGGACTGATGTCTCATATCCATAGTAGTCCTATCCCTGGGATCAGGTAGGGACCATAAATGTAGGGACTGTGGTTCTTTGACTTGTAGATCAGGGTGTTACAGTAAAACAACCATCTCAGACTTTTTACTGATAAAAGGTTATATTTCCTGCTTGGCTACCTGATGTTACAGGCAGCTGAGAAGCTGGGAGAGACAGAAAGGTTGTGTCTGCTGGTGGAAGAGCTTGATGGTCTGGAGAAAATTGAAGCCTTGCAAACCCATGACAACAACATGGTCTACCGAGCTGCGCTGAACATCATAGAGAAATACTTCTCTGAGGTATGTGAGACTTGCTGTTTCTTATCTGAAAACATGAAGCTATTACATGCTGGAATGAAGCACAGACTTTAAGGATGCTGAAATAGGTTTTCAGAAGAGACCTATACATGACTAGAGTAGTCCTTGCAGCTTGTTCCAGATTCTTTTAAAGATCTGTAAAGCTCTGAGTTGTCAGCTCATGAGTTGCATGACAGATATGGATGCCTTGATAGCATCTTGCTGCTGGAATTTAAACTGGCATCAGCTGGAGTTACTGTGGTTGCTGATACAAATACCAAATGTGGAGAAGTTTCCTCCTTCGGAGGTGAGCTAGCTTGTTGCTATGAATGGAAGCCTCCTACTTGGCTGATAACTGTGCTCAGGTTGTGCTTGGGTTACTTGACCCTTCTTGTGCTAATGAACATATGGAAAAAGAGTATAGGATGCTAGCTAGCAGCTGCAAGAGGCCCATGACTGTCACAGATGGCCTGCTTGGTCCTAGCCTTAGTCTTCCTGATGGAGAAACATCAGGGAAGAGGCTTAGCAGACCTTGGAGCTGAGGCTCAGTCTAGATGTGAACTGCAGCAGCAAGGAGCAAATGTCTGTGTGAGCCCTTTGCCCAGAACAGGGTCTGCAGGATGTCCCTGTGAGAGGGTGTGGAGGAAGCTCTCCTACACACCAGCACTTGCCTGAGGGGCTGGATGCTGGTGGAACATCTCCAAAGCAGTCCTGGCTTGTTGCTGTTCCAAGCAGGTGTTTAATTAGAGTGAGTTCTGCCACTATGGCTACTTTTTTCTACCTCTGGTGTCTGACCCTGTAGATGTGACTGCTCTGCATATGTGAGATGCAGGGACGCTGCAGTTTCATGGTGTCTTGTAAAGATCAGGAGGACTTGGTCTGGTCTCCAAGAGTTCTGTTAGAGTGAAGCTGATCTCCTGCTGCTGTAACAAGCTGTTTAATTTTTTTTTAACAAGAATAAACTAGTAAGCTGCTGCAAAAAGCCTCAGGCAAACTCTGGTGCAAAAAGCTTAGGTTTATTAAGAAGCAGAACTTCTAACTGGCTATCAACTTCCTCCTAGGAAAATCCAGATCAGCAGCCTGGGATTGGCCAAGATGGACTGTATGATTTCTCAGTGGAGAAGCAAGACTTCAACTTCTGAAGATGAAGCACTATGTGGCTCTGAGCTGGTGGGTGAAGGTGTTTTGGTAGAGCTCAGACATCCAAATCAAAAGGAGCAAAGATGCTGAGTCTTTTTTACTTTTGAAACTTGTCAATAAATTGCACTTCTGGCTTTGTACTTCTTGCCTCTGACTCTTCCTCATAAGCTGCTGTCGCAAACAGTAGAGACTTTTCCATAGTGTCTAAGGCCTTGCAGAAATGTATTGGAGCTTCTGGGTATGTATGTTGTCTGGGTGCAAAGCACAGCCAGAAACTTTCCACTAGCTGTGTTAAGCTGCTGGAGAGCAGGGTCTTACCACCAAATCCAGCTGGGTCTTGGTGCTTGTGCTGAGACTTCTAGGCTTGACTTTAGAGTGGCTGAAGCAGCTCTGGAAAGCTGTTCAAGAGGTTTCACCTTTTTTGTGGGTGAAAACACTTCCATGTGAGAGGAGATGCTTCTAGCAGAGAAGGAAATTGGCCAGGGGAAGGTAGGTGAGTCATGGTCACCCCTGTGTGTGCTACTCCACCCCCCATGGACACAGGGGCTGCTGAGTAGATGCTGGTCCTGCAGTGGGGAGGCTGGGTCAGAGGCAGCTGTGGCAGCAGGAGCAGTTCATCTCCCACTGCAGCTTCCCAGATGTTGTCCCCCAGCCTGGAGCCCATTGATCTGCTTGGCACATCAAGATTGAGGACCTGTACTTCAGGTTTCCATTGCATGTCACTCTCCCTTGCTGAGAGGAGTCCTCCCTCTAGCTGAAGGTGAGCATGGAGCTGATGTGGATCTCAAGGCCAGCTCACAGCAAGCTTTGCCCTGTGTCCATCCCCTGTAGGTACTGGTCTGCTAGCGGATGCATTGCACAAACATTGTGTGCTGCAGGTTCGGGACAAGCTGCTGAATGCTGCTCCACGCTTACAGCGCTGATGGAGCGTGGAAGGTTCTGCTTTGTCCCCTTCAGTCCCCAGGGGTTAGAGCTATTGCGAGGGCTTTGCTCCCTGCAAGGTGGGGGTGGCAGCCGCCTCCTCCCTGCTGGGGGGGGGTTAGCTCTTCAAAAAGATCCTGGGTGGGTTCAGAGCTTTACTTCTGATGTGACAGATAAGCTTAATCTGAAGGGAAAATCATTCTATGATTCTAAGGGGAAAATCTCTGCAGGAACAGAACCTCTTCTTCCACCCTGGATCTGTTCACCAGATGATTTTTTTTTTAAAGGAGTTAGGTAAAGTCTGGTTGTGCTCCATGCCCTGCAAGGAGGTGTGCAGCCCTGATCCCAGCCAGAGCTGGGTATCAATTATTTAATATAAAAATGATGGAACTGATCAATTGCAAAGTGTTTCCTGGTTTTTTATTATGGATCCAAAAGTACATGCTTAAAACGGCAATAAAGCAATGCCTGAATGTGCAGCTGGAACAAGCGCCTGTGAAAATCCTTTGTTTGTGCCCGTGGGTTAACACAAAGGGCTCTGGCTCGGCTGCATGTGCCTTTGCATTGCTGACAAGGCTGATACGGTGTCTGGAAATGGTCAGGTTTCAGCGGGTAAAATGAACCTGAGGCAGGTGCTTCCTCAGTGTAAAAGGAGATGTGGACCGGAGCTGGGGTCTGCGCAGCCCCCCGACTTTAGACCCCAGTTCAGCATCCCACGTGGCTTTTCCCACGGTGAGGCAGGGCTGTCCCTTAGAGGCGCTTGGGCAGTGGGGCTGCTGTTTGCTGATGCTCTGCTGACTTCAAGCTAGAAGGGAAAGGGCAGAGCTATTTGACTTTTTTCCTGCTTTTCTGCATGTGCTGGAGTTGAGCCTGCAGTAGATGGTGTTACACAGAGCCCTGGGACCAAAGCTGCTTGTTTCCACTGTCACATCCTTAAGCTGCAATAAAATAGGGTCCCTGTAGCCCTGAATGTGATGGAAAGAAAACATGCCCCTTCTCCTAAAACTATCAGTATGTGCCTACTGTCCCGTGCCGCAGGGCAAGCAAAGCGGAGGAGGTGTTTGGGGCAGCGCTGCTGTTGTCATCCCCCAGTGGCTGGAGAACCAGGACCGGTGCCCACCGGACCGGTGAGGCTGCTGGGCTGTACCTGCCTGCTGCTGCACCGTGGGCGTGCGAGTGACCTACAGGCATCTGCTTACCTGGTTAATTGGGGCTGCTCTCCTCTGATCGCCACCGGCCCCAGCTCTCTCCTGCCCGGGGTGCAGGCAGCAGCTGCCGTGGCAATTTTGGCTTCGGTGCTGGGGGGTTGGAGCCACACGCTTCTCCTGATGGGATGGGACATCCGTGGGGACCAGCGAGGGTGAGATGCTGTCGTGCTGCTTCCCCAGAGCAGTTCACCCTCCCTATGGAGATGCACAAAAAAAGTAGTTTTTCTAATTAAAGCATCCTGCGTCCTGGCCCCAGGGGAGCACAGCAACCGCTGCTCAGTCCCCACGTCCTTGGAGAGCTGGAAAAGGTGCTGCCAGTGCATGTGCTGGCCTGTTTGCCCCAAATTAGGACCCAATGAATTTATGCACGTGAAGCAGGGTCTCTTTTAAAGCACTTTTATGCCTAATTGTTCATTTGGTACCCCCACTGTCGCACCCCACAGCCCACCGTTGTTACCCGGGTCTGGCTTTGCAGGAGCAGGTGAAGGGGGTTTCCGCGGCTGTCCCAGAGGCTGCGACCCTGAGCCTGCGGGGGCCGGTTCAGGGAGCTACGTGAGCCAAAGCCCGGTGGTTGGTGAGAAGGAAGAGGTGGTGGGAGAAATGGCTTTGGGCAAGTTCGGCTGGGCAGGAGGCAGGGGGCTGCCGGGACGGGCAGCATCCCCGTGCGGGACCAAGCCAGGTTGGTGCTGCAGGGTGGGGGAAGGCTGGGGAGGGGGGTTTTAAAGAAGAATTTGGATGGTGAAAAGCACCGCCTGAGCTTCCAGATCTGCTGCTGCGCCTGATGCTGGGCTGTAAATCGTTGAGACTTTCTCCTCTTCCCCATCTCTATTTTGCTTTCTCCCTGGGATTTATGGGGAAAAGCTTTTTCCTCCCCTTGCCCCTGGGAAGGGGTGGGCAGAGCAGAGAAACAACAGCCAGGTATTCACTGCCTGTGCCTGGCCGTGGGTGCCCTCGGCACAGGCTGGAGCAGAGAGGCCAGCCCAGCCCAGCCGCTCGGTGCGAAGCAAAGCTGTCCCCAAGGTTTGCCACCGCACAGGGAGCCGGGAGGATGCTCCTGCCTCCGGAGGGGTTCAGGATTTAGGGGTTCTTCCACTGCATGCGATTTCATTTCTGGTGGGAGCGGGAGGGCTGGTTTATGGCATGCTTTTTTTTTTTTTTTTTTGGGGGTGGTGGTGTGGTTCATAAGGCAATCGTTGGTGTTGGGTCGGGAGGAGGACGGAAGGATGGAGCATGGCGGAGCTGGCGGGCGGCAGCACCTGACGTTAGCGGCTGTTAGCCTGTGATGGGGGAACATGGGGATGTGGGGACCGTTCAGGGCAGCTCCTGGGGGCGCCGGTGGTCCCAGCTGCCCAGGGCTGCAGGCATTGCTCCCACACCCCACGTGCTCGATACACACGCGTTCACACACATCCCCTCGCCACCTTCCCTGCCACGGCCATGGCACCTCTATGCCACCCCCAGGCACCCCTATTCACCCTCCATGCCACCCTCCCGCCAGCCCCCTGTCACCCCCCTGGGCACCCCTGGGAACCCTCCCGCACCCCCGGGCACCCCCCGTCCCACTCCTACTCCCTCCCTCTCGCCAGGGGGCGCTGTCCATCCCCCCAAGCATGTTTCCCCCCCGCGCATGCGTCCCACCCACCCTCCGACCTTCCCATGATGGCGGCTGGGTGAGGTCCGTGCCGTACTGCGCGCTGACGTCAACACCCTCCGACGTACGTGGGGCGGGGGTGGGGGCGTGGCCAACGCGTTCTCCGCGGCCGAGCCGGGCCGGGCGGGCGCGTCGGTCTGGCGGCGGCTGAAGAGAGCGGTGGAACGGAGAGGCCGGAGATTAACGGCATCGAGACGAACGGGCGGGTCCGCATGGGGGGGGTTGGTGTGGCCGCCGGTTGATCTCGGCTTTACCGCCGTTTCCCGGCGCGATGTCGAATCCCGGTACCCGCCGGAATGGTTCCAGCATCAAGATCCGCCTCACAGGTAACGGGGTGGAGGCGATGTTGTGTGGCCCCGTCTCCTGGGGCCCGGTCTCCCCTCTCCTCACGCCGCCAGGCCGGGGAGGGGGCGTTCGCCCCCTCCCCGGCCTGGCGGCGTGAGGAGAGGGGAGGCCGGGCCCAAGGAAGGGGGGGAGGCGGCGGCGTGAGGGGAGGCCGTGGGGCCGAGACGGCGGCGACCGAGTTCCGATCGTTACTTAACTTTTATCCGCCTTTTTTTTTTTTTTTTTTTTTTTTTTGAAGTCCCACTTCCCCATCCGTGGGCCCGCTGGAGCCTCTCTTAATTCTTATTTATTTATATTTTCCCTGCTTCACTCCTCCCCCCCCCGGTGTGGACTCCACCGGCTGCTTCAGTCCTCTTGGGCTGAGGCGGGGAGGGGGGGGCTTTTGGAGGGAGAGGGGGGGTGTCCCTGTCTCCCCCCCTCTTCTAGGAGGCCAGGGCACCCTTCTCCTTCCTGGGGTTTCTTCTGCACCTTCCTCTTGGGGGAGGTGTTCCCTGTGTAACACACCCCTTCCAGCAAGCCAGACCACCCTGCCCCTTCCTGGGGTCTCTTCTGCACCTTCCCTGTCGGGGGGGGGTCCATGTGCTACCCCCCAGCAGGCCAGGACACCCAGCCCCTTCCTGGGATCTCACCTTCACCTTCCTCAGGAGGATTTCCAGGGCCACCTCTCCCACAGACTGGCTTTCAGCAAAGCCTTTTGTAATTTGCCTTCCTTCCCTTTGGTTAACAAACCCTCCCCCAGCCTCCTGTGTGAGCCAGGGAGGATAACTCTGTTGCTAATGAGAAAGTGTGCATTTAGTTGCTTTTAGCTTTTTTTTTAGTGATTTGGGTTATTTTTTTTCCTCCTTCCTTGCAACTTGCTCTTGCTTGGCAAATCACCCATTCAACTTCTGAAGTTCCTTCCCTGAGCGAGAGGTGACACCAAAAGTGGTGTGTGAGGGTGCACGTATGGATAAGCCAACTGATGTTGCACCCTGAAGGATCTGGATTAGGTCTTCTGGAAGCTGCTCCGCTCGATGCCAAGACTGCTTCTTTAATGAAAGAGACACAGTTTCTGCTTCTTGAGACTGCTGTGTGAATTATTAATAAATAAGGCCCGATGCAGCATTTCAAAGGCAACAGGTGGATGTTTGGAGATCTCTGGGGCTGAAGGAGCCACGGTGCTACTCTGAGTCACTGGCATTGATCTATATAGAGCTGTTTCTGTGGGTGCATAAAGCGTTGTCAAATAACGAGAAAACGGCACTAGTTAAACTTAAGTTACAGGTTAACTTGCTTCTGGCATATAACACAATCAATCAGAAGTAGCTCTTAAAAAAAAAAAAAAATCCTGGTTTTAATCCTTTTTTGATTCTGCACTGCTTGTGCTTTAGCAGACTAAAGTTTGTGAGGATAATGTAAATCTGAAAATCCTTTTCTTGGACATGAGAAGGCTGAAAATATTTTTAGAGTGTATGGATGATGTTTGATCTGAAATTAGTTTTGTGGTGATGTATACTAAATGTCAACTCAGTCATTAATGTGGCTTATTTTTATGCAAGTCGGTCAATAACGTTGTGAGTTAAGTAACTTACACCATGGTTGTAGCCCTTCTGAGCTGGAGGATATAATTTGAATAACAGAAGCGGTTGGTTTTAATTGTAAAGGAAGAATGCTGCATCAAAATGCCTTTTTTTTTTTTTTTTAGCATGCACTAGTCTTCTCTCCTAGCTGAGAACATTTTCTGGAAGAGACTGAAGTTTCAGTTTATTGAGCAACTTGGTGGATTTTAATTTTTTTTTTACTCTATTAACTATATTGAAGAAATCTGCTTGCTCAAACACACCTTCTGTTTTTGCAAGCAGGAAACCTGGATGGTGTGACAAAAATTGCTGTATTTAATAAAAAATAAATTGCTTTGGGAGAGGTTTAGCTTTAGAATCATTAGGCAATGCTGTATTCTTGGCTTCGCTGGAGACTAGCGTGCTGAGTTACCTGTTTCAAAAAGCTGTAGCTAGCGTGGCTTTTGTTTTTTCATCTGTTTTGCTAGTGGGAGATTTGAGCAAATTTAAATCAAGACAGAGGACCTCTTCTGTTATGATTTACTACCTGCATTGTCTTTACTGTGATTAGAAACCATTTATGTTTTGCACTACTGAAAATAGCCGTGTAAATACCACTTAGTCTGAAGGTGCCTGTGAGCGTTACTTTGTACATGGGAAGTGAACAGTGGTGGAATCTTTCACCCTTAAAGACGTAATTATTTTCTTGTACTTTGGAAAGGAATTTGTATTAGCAGCGTGTTGAGATTATTTTATTTACATGAATCTGTCTAAAAGTTCTGGATCCTGTGATGTTTATCAGAAATGATCTTCCAGTTTATACTGAATGGTGTCAGTCCTATGCTGATACAAATTGTGATGAAGTAAAATGGCAAAACACATCCTATTCAGAAATATAGGGAAAAAAAACCCCAAAACCCGGCAACATCAACAAGTAAGTTAGATGGTGAGTTAAAATGACTTTGTCTCCTATGGATCTCAAACATGCTAATCTCTTGTCGTACCTCAGTTTCTCTGAAAGCCTGTGCAGAGTTCCTCGTATTTCCATGGGGGCTTTCACCACTGCTGGTGATGTAGGAGCCAAAGATACTCATGGCCTTGCCTCTTGCTGCTTGGAGCAGTTCTAGGCAAAGTAAGGCAAAACTTAGTAAGTCCATGGTCTCTTTGTATCCATACGGTCATCTGGGTAGCGCAACAGCGGTGGAATTATCAAAACAGGGATGGAAACAGTAAAGTGATATTGTGAGTGCGTGTGCTCGAACAGTCCGCTCGGGATTTTCTGGGCCAGGGAGGAACGCGATCTGCAGGTCAGGGGACCTTCACGGAGCATGTGTCCCTTTTTTACTGATGTGCTCCTCTGAAACCTTTGTTTGCTGCTGCGGTCGCTGCTCCCTGGGGAGGTTCCAAAGGGTTCATCATCTCCAAGGCTTACACGCGTCTTGCTCATGCTGTTATATCACCCAGAAGTACTCGTGAAAACTGCAGTCTCGTTGTCCTGGGTATCGAGACGTTCCTATTCCAGGTAGCTTGCGGGCGAAGGTTGCAGATGGAATTGGGAAGACTGTGATGAAGTGGACTAAACATGTAACTTTTCTACCAAAAAAAGCTGCAAGTTTTGTTCTGGCTTTGTCAGAACTGGCTTTTTCAGCAGTATCTCAGCTGAGGTGTTAAAAGCTGGCTGGCTTCTGGTACAATTGTGGAACTGAGAAAAGATTGGGAAGGAAAAGGCATTAGTTTAAACTTTATGGATCACTTCATAGATGGAGCAGGAAGGGGGGAGGATCTCATCTATAAGGTCAGATGGCCATGTTGAGGGCTGATGGCAAAACCAGCTTCTTTAGCAGAAAAGCCGAAGTTGGTATAACAGAATACAAATAACCATCTCCAAGCATCTCGCTCAATGAGATTCAGAGCACTCCGGAGTGTAAAAACGTGTTCCTCCTTTCAGACCTGGCCTGGGAAGGTGCTGGGCAGCTGGTGGCTGTTGCAGCTTCGGAGGGTGGGTACAGGTGAGAGCCCTCCCAGGTGTGAGGGGGAGCAAAGTGCTGTCAGAAGCATTGAGGAGGAGTGAGGCAGATGATGAGAAAGTAGGTGGTTTCTGTGAAGTGAGGGGAAGAGCCGGAGGAGATTTGTAAGTTACAAGTTTGATTCCTGTAGGAAAGGCGCTGGTGCTCAGCAGAAAGAGGTGATGCAGACGAGTATCCTGAATGCCACTTTCAGTTCACTGTAGTCAGCACAGTTTAGGGAAGTCCCATCTACAAAACCTGACCAGTTAGTAGCTGGAAACTGGGTGGCTTTGGGTGTTTTTGCAGATGTGCATTTGTAATTTAAAGAATACATAAAAGAATACAGCGACTTCAAGTAGAAAATAAAATATTACGTTTCCTTAAGAGCAGTGTTCACCTAGGATTGTTACAAAGGTATGGGTTAAAATGTGTCGCAAATGTCATTATGTTTTGCTTCCCTTTCATGACTAATGTCGTATTGATCAATGCAGCAAAGTTAACTGACTGATCAATAGCAACGCTAATATTGGTGACCTGGACAGTTTTATGTCCTGTGTTCAGAAACAACAAGTATTTGTGTAGGGATCTCTATATCAGACATCGTAAATACTTCATAGGCTGTCTGTAGTTTTATGTTTGTACATTAGAAAAACTACGAGTTACAGGCTGAGAGCGCTGGTGCAAGAAGGCAGAAACGGCTGACTGGTCAGCCCAGCCTGCCTTGCTGTTTGGAATTCAGTATCGAGCCGGTTTCGTGCAATGGGGAAACATGGTGGGAAGCGGCAGTTAAGTAGCTCCAAATTTATTTTGCATGGTAATCTGGGAGTATGTCGAAATCTACGTCTCGTTATTTTCTTCTTGTAAGGATTTTTTCTGCTCCGTGTCTTCTGGGAGCGGGTTGCCTGGTTGTGGTTGGGGCGCTGGGCTGGAACTCAACGCTGAGCTTCACCGCAGATTTCCTGTGCGACGCTGAGCAAGGCACTTAATCTTTCTCTGCCTCTCTTCCCCATTTGTGTTACAAAGTAGTAGCATTTTCGCAGAGGTAAATTTGTGGCTGTTCAGAGGCCCTTGGTTAGGGATGGCAAAGAGGCTATGGGGATGTCAACATAAAAAAAAAAAAAAATAAAAATCTTGCTTTCATGGGGGGAAGTGCAGAGAGCAGCCTTTGCAGCCGGCCAGCTGGCATCTTTGGGCTGCCGGAGTGGGAATCCAAAGAGCAGCCTTTTCCTCTGGGCAGGCTATGGGTAGTCAGTCTCCCTTTTTTGTTTCTCCCAGTAAGTCAAAGCTGTGCCAGCACCATTGTCCTGGTGGAAGTAAATCAAATCTCCAAAAGGAGTTTGTTTGAATATTCCCCTCAGGAAGGGAAAGTAGAAACAATAACTACTTTATTCCTAACTTGAAACTTTCTTTTCTCAAATCGAATGTCTTCATATAAAAAAATGCAGTTTGGGATGTGGTTGCACACTTACTTCATGATTTCTTCTTTTTTTTTTTTATTCCATACTACCCACCAGTCTAAGAACAGTTTTCTCGTCCATTTCCTTAAATGTCTTTATCACATTTCTAAAAATTTGTAGCATCATACTTTGTGTTGCAAAACTAAGCATCAGTTCCGGGGTAATATAAGCAGTGTTTCCAATTTCTCAGCAAAGAAGTTGATTTTACACTGCAATGTTGTATGTGCTGCGTAGCTGACCTCTTACTGACAGCAACTCGGAGACTGCAAAAACTGCCACCGTAAATGAAGATAAACGAGACCCCTTGGTTGTTTCTGTGGCTGGCTGGAGGTGTGTGTGGTGGGTCAGAGAGTGAAGAAGTGCTGCATGGAAATACCATCCATGTGTGTGTTTTGGAAGTTTACCTGGATTGCTGCCCAACTTGAAGCAAGTCTAGTTGACGCGCTTAAAGTTGGATTAATCTGGTTAGATTACGTGCTGTTATTTATGGGTCCAGAGTTAACTACTTGCTCGGCTGCCTCGTTGGTTTGGGCCGTGTTGGTTGAGGTGGTGTGATAGGGCAGAGTAGTTTGGAAAAGATGCATTGCAGTTGGTCCGAGTAGTATACTTGTGAAGTTTAGGTATGTACACAGCAGGGCAACTCATTTAAGACTTGAGTGAAGAGAATATTAAAAAAAGAAAAAGGCTAGAAGAGACAGTTCCATCTGCCATCTTTTTCCCTAAATTAGGAATTGAATCTTTTTTGTTATGTTTTTCCATTACGATTCCTCTGGAAATGGTCAAAATGTTACTCTGAAAAGGATCAAATGCTGGAATATCATTGAAAGCTTTTACCTGCATTAGAGCTTTGATACAAAAACTGATGCTGATTTATTCTCCCAGAGTGAAATAAGCTTGTATTACCCTGTTACTGAAAATGTTGAGGGTTTTTCCTACAACAGCAGTCGTGGGGCAGGAAAGGAGTCAGTGAGATCCCGAGTTTCGAGGTACCTGTTGACAACCACTGTGCTGTTTCTCCAGTTGTGGATCTGTGTAGTTTTAGGGTGTGTGTCTGTGTCAAGGTCCTTGATGCTCTTACCAATGCCAGGACGCCTCCTCTGTTGACCGTGAGGACAGAATTACAGCTGATCGACATCCAGCTTTTTCACCTTGATATCATCTTGCCTTCTTTAGCGTGTATATTGGAAAGCCTGAAGTTAAGCGTACAACGCTGAGCGCTCATGGCTGGTGTTGAGGAAGCTGCACTGCTCTCAGCTTGTCATGTTTGAGGTGCTTACAAATGTGTTCCAGCAGATACTGTTGCAGTAACTTAAGATGCTATCTCCTCAATAGTCTGCTGACCCTCATTGCCAAAAATTTGTCACCCACTGTGATAACTGGCAGAAGAAAACCTGTGCTCATACTTCAGCTGCTTCAGTGCAGATTCAGCTTCTCCATGTAAGTTTAGTTGAAGAATTTAAACTAAGATGCTGGACTTTGAAAAGCTGAGGTATGTGCACGTGTTGCCTTCTGTTAGGACTTTGGGAGGGAAAATCAGAAAAGAGAGAGTAGTGATTTCTTAAACCAAGCAGCAAGCTTTGCTAGAGCTTGTTTATTAGTATATATCCATTTATAAAATATTTAAGTATTAATTTAATATAAAAAGAAATCTGCACATGCTTGCTAAAGAAGAGTCAGCGGGTCCATAACAGGTTAAGATGCTACATGTTTTTAAACTTAGTTTCACATCTCTTTGAAGAGAAATTCAGTAATTTCAGAGAGGAGATCCCTGGGGATATTTTTCTCTGTTTTCCATCTTTCTTTGTGAAAGTCGTAAAACGCCATGGGAGGACAGAGCAAAAATGTTGAAAGTTTTTCTTTCAAATATTCTCTTATGAACCGGCAACTACATTGGGAATATTTGGGGGTGTAGGAGCAGGATGATAAATTCAACGATACTCGAATTGGCAGAATAAGCATGCATGCTGTTTTAGAAAGAATCTCTCCACAGGGCTGTAATAGCTTGATGCCTTCCTCTTCAGTAAGTAATTTTTGTCAAGTTAAAGGCCAAAAATCAAACTGGCTTGTTGTCAAGGACACTAAGCACAGCAGGCAAAAATCCCCAAGGCTACCCAATTCACAGCATAGATAGATAAAGCTGGCAGAGCATGGTTTACTCTTTCTCCCCTCCCCCATGAAAAATCCTCTTGCCTGTTGGGGTTTTTTTTGAGGATATGAACACCATGATGCATACTAATACAATTTAACAGCAAGTATTTAAATGGAAGGTTTGTTCATCTGTTTGTGGGTAAAACAATCCATTATTGTTTGGGAGTAATGCAAAAATAATGCACAATCCCCCCAGTGACTGCATGGTGCTGCAGGCTGCTCTGCTGTTCCAGCTGTGCTCACCTCCGCCACAGCTGGAGGGAATTGGCATTGGTGGAGGACCGGCTCCAGCATCGCATCCCGGTGAGCACCAGCCCTTTAGGCTGGCTGTTGTGTGATGAAGCAGTTCAAATGGGTTAAGCTCATAATCCTAAATCGTGCTGTTATGACCATAAGAAATGATGGAAAATCCTGTGGATTTAGGTGTTTGTAATAGCTTTCTATTTTACACTTTGGTTCCTGATTCCCTCGTTATAATATACAGCAGCCCATTTAGGAATAAAGGGCAATGTTAAACCACACTATTAACTTCAAGTATTATTGACCACTAGAATACTTCAAGAATATTATGTGTCCCTGAATGTCCTCACTAATGTGCAGTTTTAGCCATGGTTGGTTTTTTGAATGGTAGATGTTTCTTTCTCAATTGATTATGAAAAAGCCCTGCTGAAGAAAATAGAATTTGATTCTCTTTCTTTTGTAGATAACATGGTATTATCTTTCTCTTGCAGTAGTTTTTGCTTTTACTGGCAACCAGTAGTAGGTAAAGAAAGATTTTTTTTTTTTCATAGGATACAGTCTTTTTTTTTTTTTTCTTCAAGTTGATGAGGTTTTTCTTGATACATTTTATTATTTGGAGTAAAATGGCATGAGTGAATTAGGAGGAATAGCGTTTTCTTTGACCTTTTCATATGTTTGCATTTTTGTCTTCTGTAAAAATCCGCCTATTTCCTCTAATGGTTAGACTAAAATAAAATGCATATGCTCTTAGCAATTTAAAGTTTCCATCTCTTGTTTATTTCACAAAGCAGCAAATGAAATTTGCACGTGTTAAAACCTATTCTTCTAATTAATCTCCTTAGTTTCCAGGACACTGTATTAAAAGCTCTCCTTTGTATTTTTCTCCATAAAATAAAGGTCGAAACCCCATTGAAAATAGTTACCTTTTATTTATTTTTGAATTCAAGGCAACTGCTAACATCAGTCTGAACTCTTTTTTCAGCACCTTGACTTTTCTTCCTCACACCCCGAATGTGCTTTGTGTTGCATCCCCAAAGTAAAGCAGACATTACAGCAGAGAAATCAGTCCTTGTGGTCAGTGGTTTTACATCTTCTAGTACACAGGGTGTATGACCCAAAAAGTTTTTTGAAGAGCAAACGTATTTTGAAATGCATGTGCTTCATCTTACTGAAGAGCAAAAGCAAAAAAAAAAAAAAAAGTCCAGACTGCATATGAAAATTAACTGAGTACATGGATTGTGCTGTTCCTTTAACATCTTTTTTTTTTGACTGTGCATGTGCAGAATTTCAGTTTGATTTAGACTTGCAGTGATTGATACACTTTTTTTTTTACATGTGCAGACATTTTTATAAGCATGTGGGCACTTCTGTTTAAACTTAAAATCAGGAGGTATCACAGTCCACAAGTGTAAGTCTAATGAGTGGCTACCTTGTTGAACGAGGCTTCTTGGGTACTTAGAGCGTTAATGGGGAGAGAATCCATTAGATTTGGTAAACTTTGGGTTTGGAATTGAGTAGGTGAATGTTAGCTAAAGTTCTGTTGTCAGCCTTTGAAAAAATAATTGGGTGCATTTTCTGGGTTCTTGAAATTATATAGTAGTAGAAATTCCAAGTAGTATCTTTTTTATCTCTTCCTTAAACATCTGCAGTTAGGTAACCATCAAGCTAAGTACTACAGTGGGCATGTTCTCATTTCATGTATCTGTAAATACCGTACTAAACAACAGAGCAGAGAGAACAGAATGGCTTGGGCAGGGGAGAGCCTGAAGTGTTGGGGCTTTGGGCATTTGCTGCTGATGCGTATAACCCACTACTGAAATTGTTTTTTAACCAGAATGAAAATACTTCTCTTGGGGTTCTCCTTTCACAGATGAGTGTTGAAATACAAGTGAGATAAGGTTAAAAGGCTTAAGAGAAGTTAGGGAGCTTGTAGGTACTGGCGAATGGCACAACTGTTTGAAACACGGCGTGGTCTGTCAGCCTGTGAATGTTCTGGAGTCAGAGAAGGGGTCCGAAATGTGAACTTACTCCTTAATAACTTTGTTCAACTTAGTAGTCGTGTGATGTAACCAAGTTAAACTTGGGTTTAAATCTCTGCCCCTGCACCTTTTCCCAGAGATCCCATAATTCATTAAATAATCTAACATTGTATGTGCTACTGCAAAAGCACAGGCTGTAGGAATAAATGTCTCACTCTTTGTAAGACTGACTTCCGCATATTGTGCAATAATTACCTAAAATATAGTATGCTGCATGTACAGCTAACATGCCATAATGGGAGCACCTACATCTTTTATTCCTTCTTTCCAGGATTTTTAGGGAATTGAATGTTAATAGACTTTTTTTGAGACATTAATTAAATGTGTCTATTACAGCACAATAAACCAGCACTGGTATGAGAGTCAGTTGGCCAGACTGACACCAGCGTGCAACCCCTAGATCTGCTTAGGGTAATGTAATCAGTTCCAGTAATTGTGCTGTCACCAGCTCTTATTAGTAGTGCTTGTACATAGTCTAGAAAGACTCAGGCAAACAAAAGAAACATGTAAATGGGCGCTTTTCTGTGTTGTGTTCTTTAGCTTAAAATTAAATACCTTCTCAGAGTTAAAGGTCTGTCTGGTAACAGGATAAATAATACTTCAGTATAATCCAGCAGCTTGGCTTGGACTTGCAGTCACAGTGATTTTTATTATTATTATTATTTTTTCTTCAATCACGGGAGTAATTTCACTTGTCTACAAATAACATTTTGATAAACTTCAATAGAAATTAGCAAACCAGCCATCAAATGGGAATTATAAAAAGTTGCTTGGGAAAATGTGTTGTAAGTAGCCTGCAATTCAAGGCATTTCCTTCGCAGGATGCTTATCAAGTCTGCATGTGCTACTTCCAAATTGAACTAGAGCATAGATGAGAACTATTTTTGATGGGGGGGAGAGAAAAAAATAAAGCCCAGTTGGAAAGTAGTACCAGATTTTCTTATCGTTGCCTTAGGATGTAAATCCTACAAGTGTGCAGAGAGAAAACAGACTTTGAAACACCAGAAGGAAACAGCTTAATCTGTCGTGTTTGAGATGATGCTGGTAGTATAAACGTGTTTGAAATAGTCATTGTAAGAGTGGTGAGTAAATATACTAGAAGCCTTTGGATAAACTGACTTCCCTTTGATAGTCCGTATACCAAGTAAAGACAGAATGTCCTGCTTGTTTCTGTGATGTTTCTTCACCGGGGAGGCTGGATCAGGTGGAGCAGCTGGCAGTTTTAAGGACGGTCATGCTTCCAGATGCTGATGGAGAGGTCTTTTTATGATAGCAGCAACCAAGGACACGTGCAGGAGGTCCCGGTCATGGCTGCCAGCCTCTTCTAGGGTGGTGGAATTAAGATGTGGCAAGACCAAGGGGAAAAGGATCCAGCAAGTATTTCTACAGGGCTTTCTTCTAGATTAGAAAGCTGATATTAATCAGTTTTCTAGATTTTTGGTGCTTTCACAGATCAGCAGTGAAATCTGGCACATGGAAGCTGTCTACGTATTTCGGGAAACGGCGCTGCCTTAGTTCACCATCAGGCTGATGGATAAACTTACGGGACAAGCTTAATCTTCTTTCCAGACTAAAAAATTACCAGGCTGAAAAAGGGATTGTACCTGTCATTCTTCCCTGACTAATTTTTGGCTCTTCATCTGATTTCAATCAAATTTGATAAGGGCAGAGATGTTACGCATACTGGGTCTCCAAGACTCATGGAGATGAGTAGCTTGATAGAACAAATCCCACCTCTTGTGGTCCGCTGGAGCTGCCCAAGGGGGCAAGGAGGGTTGTCTGGTCCCAATCCCAGCTGTGTGGACAGGAGATGTGGAAGGAGCAACCTGGGAGAGTGGGAAAGGAGCTCTGAGGTAGGAAGGGGAGGGACATATATGTGTATTAAGTCCACCACACACCTATAGGTAAATCAAGCTTCATGAATGAAACTCCTAATTGCACAACTGGACTGAGAGTGTTTTGGTTTTTTTTGTTCCCCCTCGAACTTTACAACATTCTCTGAGGCAAACATCCAGATGACTTTATCAAGCACCTGTAATAACACTCCCTATATGTTTGTTTTGACTTAGGGATTTTGTTTTGCTTTTTAACCCAGATGAATTTGTGTGTTAATTCCTTACACAAAGATTCATCTGCATCCTATGAGCATGTCGTTTACAGCATCAGCCAATGCATCAACCTCCCACTGTCATTTTTTAATTAAAAGAAAAGCACTATCACTTCAAATTAGTGCCACATAGCTTATTTTAGTAAGGAGTGAAATGGTGTTTAAAGGTTTTTCCTCTTATGAAAATTGTTTATTAAATTTTGCTCTCTTTTGGTTTTGTCTAGTAGTTTGTCATTCAGTGCTTGGACAATATCAGATTCCTAGGTGTGCGAGTCCTGGTAGTGATATGAAAGCAAATAAAAGACTTGCTTTTAATATGTCAATTATTTGATAAATAGGAATCATCTTCTTACAAAACAAACGTTATTTTATGGTTCCCACAAAGCAAGTGTTAGCCTGTTTTCAAGTGCATACCCTGTGTTGAGAAGGTAGTAAAGAAATAGGTATTTCTGGGAATGTCATCAATTGTGAAGAGATGTTTTTTGTAGTCCTGTTCAGTGAAATTGTTAGGCCTCTGTTATACTAAATTACTGTGAGAGCAAGTGATATATTCAATGAGAGCTAGCCCTAGTGAGAATTTTTCTCATACAGCATTTCGTTTTGTCTGGAATATTAGCACTGTTAACCATCCGTACGAAATGTAATGTATTGAATCTATTTAATCAATTTAAAATGGAAAGCAAACATCTTAGGCTTTGACTGAACCAGCTGTCCTCATGTATTGCTTTTTTTTAGATATTAAATTTTGACTTTGGATGTGTTAATATACTAGTTGGATAAAGAATTTTTTGTTTAGGAGAATTTCATATTTTTTGTTGCAGGATCCTGCAGCCAAGTAGTGTAATTTGCATAAGATCTTATGCCTGAATATGAAACACACATGTTAAGGTCATATAGGAAGAGGCATGATATCTTTTCATTCAAGCTCCAGTTTATTTATGTAATACCTTTGATCAAGGTGTCTTGGAGCAGTAGTGAGATTGTAATTTATTGATGTAATGGACACTGACATTTTGTAGAAGGAAAATAGCAAATAGTTGCTGTTGCAGGTGATGAATGTATAAAGTTGAGAAAATTGTAACAAAACATCCTGGTCAGAATAATGCACTAAAACATTTTCCCAGCCTTTGTGACTGTGGATTCACTTGGGATCAGAAAGGGGGTTTCCTTTATTGAGTAGCTTGCAAGTTGTTCTTAAAAAAAAAAAAAAAAAAAAAAAAAAAATTTGCCCAGTGGGGAGGTCCACATAAGTTGCTGTTAGGGCACTGTTGAGAAACTGACTTTGCAATGAAAGCTTTTTTTTTTTAAATTAAAAAAAGAAATCTTTGCTAGAATGCTACATGCCTGCTGTACCGTATCTGTTTTTGTTCTTAACTCTATTTTTATTTTACTCTCTGAAGCCAGTCTGCAACTAAAACATTCCTAGCATCTTTTGGCTGGAGATTGTCAAGGACGTTTTTCATCCTGCTTTCAAGAAGATGGTTCCAGCTTTTCTTGAAGCTGCTCCAAAGGAAATTTGCTTCCGTAGTGGGTACGGTGACAATGAGAGAAGTCACTGCTTATGGTCCAAAGGCTTAGTGACGTCCTCTTGTTGTTGTCATGTCCTCCCATGCTTAATCTGAAAACAAATGGAAATATTTAACATAGCTAGATGGTACAAGATAAGGGTTGGAGTCACTCTGTATCCATGATGTTAGTTCTGCTTGAGCTCACTCAACTCACAAGTTGGTTGTTAGCAGAATAACGTGGATAAATGTTTTATGGGCATGAAGGAAAGGGACTGTGTCGCTGTCCGTAGGCAACAGACCTCCCTCCCCACCTTCCAACTGAATCGAAGGGTATTTGCCATCGCGGATTGTTTTTTCTTGCTCAACCATAGATTGGCTCTGACAAGTCTGTTTGTTTTGTTGTTCATCCCTGGTGACTGTCAGTAGCACTGGGCTGAATAAACAGAGACTATTGATCAAATTTGAAGTCATTAACTTGGCAGTTTAAATAGATGCTGTCCTATATAATTAGAACAAGGGAGTAACACATAGGCTGATACAGCTTTATTTTCAATAAAAGCCTTCTTTTCATGAAATCATGTTTGGTGCTATTCAGCTCTCAGTTTTGTGCCTCCTGTAGGTCACACAAGAATTAGACATTTTGTTTAAAATACCTAAAGTGAAGAGGATGGCTTTGCTTGGATAAGAGAGTGATGACACTGATATAACATGGATCTGCTGAACTTTGATATTAATTGGAGATAGTGTTTGGAAGAAGGAGGTGCCAACATGAGGTTATTGGTTAACCACGTCCAGATAGAGCACCTTCTGTCTCCAAGCAAGCAGCATTGCTTCCAGCTCTGAAGCAGTAGTGGGTTTTGATTGTCCATCTTGCTGCTGCTCAGCTGAGAGAAACACATGCCTGTTAGATCTAGATGTTTATACTCAAACACAACGGGTGATTAATTATTTCTGAAGTGAGACGTTTCCTTTTAATGGCTACTGTCGTGCGGTGTGCCTGTCAACCTTCTAAATCATTTTAACGTTTTAGCTGGAGCGTGGCCGTAAGAGACGCAGAGTATTTCGCTGTATGTGTGCTGGACTCCTTGAAGATCTGTTACAGAGGGCTCGTGGTGTAGTGTGAACACACCAGCAAGGAGTAGCAATAATCTCATTAATATATGTGTAGCGTGTGCCTGCAGACAGCCCGGTGCTCCTGAGTCACTCTTCTGCGAGTCCCTAGAGAGCGTGCAAATCCAGCAGTAGGATACACATGTATTGACCCACATTTCCTCGGGCAGAGCAGCAGTCACATGCATCTCATTGCTTGGAAATCAGATGAGAACCGATGTAACTTGGTTCATCCAGCATTTGCATGACCCGAGCCAAAGTGCTTTCAGGGATTTACCACTTGTGTGACTAATACGTGATTAGGTGGATTGTCTACAAGAAGCACGTACATACACTCTCTACAATACTTACTGTAATACAACAACAGCAATAAAAAGTGTCTCATGCATCTCATTCTCTTATTGTAGTTTTTAAATAGGACTGGTTATTAAATCAGATTTATTTTTTTTCCTCTGCATAAAAGCTTTCATGCTAATTCCTAGGAAAGTTTGTTACATAGGGATGTTTTTCCTGGAACAGATGGACAAATGACCTATAGAAGAAAATGGTGATTCTGTACTGGGGTTAATAGAAAGAACCAAAGTAGGTGAATGAATGATAAAAATTTGGCTTCCAAAAGCTATTAATATCTCTGTAATTGCAGTCTTTTTTTGGAACAAGCCTCTCTTCTGTCCTGTTCTCCTTTCCCCTCTGCCACAGCTTCCTTATTCCTGCAGATACACACGTACCCCCCTCCTTCCCCATTAACTGGTGCCACTGCTGTCACCCCTGCACCCCCTGCCAGTTCAGCAGCGCTGGCGCAGGGCCCAGGCTAATAAACTGAGACGAGCTTATTGACTGGCAGGTATCCAGTGTCGCTGCTCACCTTTTAGCACCGGTGCCCTTCACAAATACAGTCGTGTGTTTGGTGCTTCCTCTGTTTTTTTCATTTGTAAACAAGGAGGGTTTAAGCTGAGCTCTCTGAACAAATGAACAAAAACTGCATAAAGTGGAGAGCCGTTTGTAACATCTTGGGCAGATGTTGAAAGGGATTATAACAGGCTGAATAATCATGAAACAAACTACTGAAGATTTTAGAGTTGAAATTTTCCAGGACTTAAAAAACAATAATTTAAAATGGCTGATGTACTTTATTCAAAATCAGAAACAATGCTAAGAATTTAATTTGGGCAAACACACTTTTTCTTTCCTCTTCCTGAATTTAAACTTTGCACCTTTATTTTAGTTTTTCTATTGGAAATTTCTAAAGTAATTTTTCTCTTCTTTGCCACATGTCAGTAAGCAGAGTTGCTGTAACAGCCTTATGGTTAGTGTTGCTGCAGAACACCAGTCTGATGGTGGTGGCTGGAAGGGCGATCCTCCTCTGTGCCAGTCGAGGGGTGGCTGTGTCCATACCAACAACCAAACTCTGCTCAGCGTGGCTGAATGGACTTAGAAAAAATATTGGATTGTGCTTGAGGTGAAACCCTGCTCCTTTTTTGACATACGGTGTCTGTTGTATGTGATGACTGAAACTGCTTACCTGCTTTTTAGTACTGATTTGCTACAGCAAGGTATCCAAGTATTATTCTGAACAACTCTGGTGTTTTTTTGTGGTAATAATTTTACTTAACTGAGTGTTTTTAAAACAAGTGCAGTCTTCCCATTTCAGTAGTCTATACTGTCTGATCTTTATTGACAGCAACTGCAACCCAGCAAAAGAATGGAGGTTAAAACTGTTCACTAAATATTGCACGTACAAGAGCTGATAACAACGTAATCATCAAGAATGTTTTAATTCCATCTAGCTTGGGCAAATCCTACACTTTTCCCAACAAGACACTAAAAGCATTTATACCTCAGTACTAAGATCCAAGTTAGGATCAAAACTTCTTTTATTATGGGCTATGCTACTTCTTTCCAGCACCAACTCGTTTTGATGATCCGTATGTTTGTTATCCTCAGGTTGATAATGACAGCCCGGGGAGCTATGGGAAGAAAGAAGTACTTCTGAATGAATTGCAGTTGATTCAATTTTTGGCTGTCCACTCGCTAAGTAGCCTAGAACAAAATGAACTCATTCTCTAGGTTTTTGTACACCGTTAACTCTTCACTGGATATTGACTTTCACCGCCCTGATTTTTAAATCTGAGCTTGCTCTTGGTTCAGAAAATAGGACTCCATCTCATCTGTTTGTTATCATGCTTACCACAAAAGAACAACAGATTTGTGAATAAGGAAGGCAAAAGCTGTAAGAGCATGAAAAAGTGTCTTTGGCAGTGAGGCCCATGGCTTTGAAAAGCTTTATATGACAAGACTTGAGGCTTTTTGTTTCTATCCAAACATGCCAAAAAGCAGTCAGCATACCTCAGCTAAAGTACAAGCATGGAAAACAACTAGATGCACTAGAAATTAGGGAAAGTTTTTAAGTCATTAGTTAACCTGAGGTATGTGGTTTTAAAGCAGTGATATGGTACTGATGCCCTGCTTGAAAGAAAGAATGCTTTTTATTTACTTGCAAAAAAATTTGGGATGCTGACTGTGCCTCTTGAAAAGTCATCCAGTACCTGTTGGAATTTGTTCTGGTAGCAGTTACGGAAGTTGTTGGTAGAAGAGATGCTTGGTAAGTGTTATTCTTTGCAATTGATTCCTAGCAACTGCTTGTTATATGATTGTCCAGTTATTAAAGAAATGTAAAATGTGTCTGAGTTTTACTAAAACAGCTTAAGCCCAGTGCACTGTTTTTCCTCAGGTTTATTCTTTTCTTTTTATATATCTAATGTTCTGTAGGCTAAATTTCTTTTTCTGTGGAATTTCTTTATTGGAGATTCTTCACTCGAATGTTTCAAAATGAATGAAGAAATGTGGATTCTTGAATATTGTGACCATGGTGGTCATCAGTGTTTTATACATTTAATGGCAACTTCTAAAAATTACTCTGGCAAAATTTGTTGTTTCTTATTTTCAATGTTTTAAAGATTATTTTTTTTTTCATTTTGCTGGCAGTTAATTTCAACATCAGCAGCATCCTAAGTCACCTAAGCAATTCTCTTGCAGCTTCTTGTTCTTGTTTCGCAGTGCAGCTTTAGTTTAACGCTGAGTTGAGCAGTCCAACTTTGACCAGAGCCAAACCTGTATATTTAGTTTTAAAACAATGTTCCATGTGAATTGTTTAACTAAAACTCTTCTACTGATACATTTAAGCCCTCATGGGATGAACTAATAGTTTACATAGTTTACAACTTACACATAACGCCATTCATTTTTTAAATAACAATGTTCTTGCTTTTAAGCAATCTACTTAGCACTTGATGAAAACCAGACATTAATTTTGTACTGTTTATTAAAATAGCCCTTTTGGAAAATTTTATTCCTATAAAGTTGATTTTGTACCTTATTTAACTGAAGTAAGGTATCAAAGAGGCTAAATACAGGTTCTGACTGGAAAAACAAATCTCAGTTCTTAAATTGAGATTGAGAATGTGTTAAATTGCATTTGGTTTTCCTCCTTTACAATAGTGTTTAACATTCAAATTGTTGAAATATTGACACTACCTGTATGTGAAAGGCTGTAAATACCAGTCAGTCTTTGGAGATAGAAAACATATGTTTTAGGTTTTAAACTGAAAAATATGCTTAATTTTAGCTTGGAAGTTTTAGACCTTTTACTGTTTGACAGAAATTCAGTGTTTCTATTGAAATGTTGCTTGGCTGTATCTAGTCAAACTTTGCCAGGATTTCCAATACCGCGGTTTTTGCTTTCACAGGTTTTATGTGTTTTGTAGTGGAAAGCCAGTCTTTTTTTTTTGTGCTTTCTGCAAAACAGGCAGATATTTTGAGGCATGATAATATGTATATGAAGAGAGCTGGAGATAATACTGAGTTAGAAAGTACAAAAGTTGTGTGTTCTGTTTCCATCATTTAAAATACGTTTTGCTCCATGGACAGGACCCCAAGGCTGGATCTGTTTTAATTGATATGATAGCTTGGGCTTTCTACTAATTCTAGGTGTATGGTAAGCATGTGTTGCTCCTGGTTTTGGTCTCTTTTTCTGTACTTTTTCCTCTTTTATAAAGCATCAGAGAGCAGTTGTGTAGGTTTTCCTCCTGGACTTAGGAAATGAATGTCTTGTAAAAGCTCTAAGTCCATTAATTGGATGGTGTTTTGGGGGGGGGGGGGAAGCTGCTGTTAATACAGAAATGTACTTGTAACTTGAGTCTCTCAAACTGGTTATAAAACATACAGTTGTAGTAGTGGTAAGGGTAGCCCCATAGAGAATATCTGGGAAGAAGGGGAATCTAAATTTCTGTGTTTTATGGTGAACATAATATTTATTGGAAAAGCCTTTTATGTACTGAATTAGTAAGCAAATGATCAGCTGCATGGGAGAGTCTTTATAAGATTCTTTTTGGTAATGAAAATAAGGTGTTTAATGCATTATACATTTAACTTATGAAAGTGGAGATCAGAGGCATGTTAAATTAAACACACCTAAATGAAATGCTGACTGAGCAGTAGACTGTGCTGCACAGGGGCTCTCATTCTCCGTTACAGGAGCGTCAGCTATTTAATAGGTAATTTCTGCCTAAGTAATACCTAGAGTGTTTGGGGCTTTTTTTCTATACTTGATTAGTAATTCACTGTTGTTCATCTAGCATTTTCCAGAGAAACAAATCTATACGTCTGAAGATTTGGACAGTGTTTCTAGGAAGGACCTTTTGTTTCCTGGCAGTAGGGGAATAGGGGAAGGTTTGAGCTTGATCCCCAGCTCTGTCTGGGACCTGTTGTGAGCAATGTTGAGTATATGGTCCTGTTAGGTATTGATGCTTGTAGAGATTTGAAAAAGGTGCTTTGAAAACTCCAAGTGTTAAAAGTGCAAAATATTTTTGGCAATCTTAGTAAAATTCAGTTTGGAATCCGAGTTATGAGTGCATGTGGGTGGAGGAACATGTTTTTCATGCTTTAGGAATTTTTTTCCAGATGCTTTCTCAGTGCTTGGGTAACTATAAAAGCTAAGTATTAAGACTTCAGCGTGGATTTATTTCATAGTTTTAATGTAATTTAAGAAAATTGAGCCACATAATTTCGTGGTGTGTTTTTAACTTTATTATGGTGATGATGTTGCACAGCACACGTTGGTGTCTCTTTCAAAATGTGAGCACAAGTATGTGCAAGCCATGCTGATAAGCCTATCTTGATAGACACTACTTGCTTGAAAATATGAATTACTCAATGCAAGCGTGTGCGGTTGGAGATACAAGAGATGTAAGGGAAGAAATCCAGAATCGTGTTGATCCCAGTAAATACAACTTGCACAGTAAAGCGTAGAGTAAATGTAAAATGCCATTTTGTATTTCCAGCAGGAATTTTGTCATTGATGAAATTGTTTTGTTTAGCTGTCAGCTAAGAGAGTGTATTTGCCCTGAGAGTGGGATATTACTCTGTGTGGTTTTAACAGAAATTTTGAGTTCTTTCCAGATACTTCTACTTCTTACTAGTGTGTACAGAAGCTGACACTATAGCTGAAGCCTGAGCCTATACTTTGTTTTCAGAGATTTGGGAGACCATTTGTGGACACTTTAACAGAGGAAAAACTTGACTGAAATTGGGAAATCTCTCTCTACAAAATTATTATTCTACTAGTTTGTGGTTCTGGCAGATGTGTTGGTGGGGGTAGAGGACTGAGTTTTAAAAACCATACAGTGGATATAAATGACTTTTCTGTTAACATTTTCTCTGGTAAAACTGTGTAATTGATAGGGTGTTTTTTTGAGAATGGCTGTAAAATGGAGATAGTACCTCTTGAATTCCAGTGCTGCAAGAAGGTGGTTGGGCTTTGAACATGTTGGGAGACAGTCTGCAAAGAAAAGGTACGAGGATGTGAGGGAAGATGGTGCTTCAAGGGTGTCTTCTTGATGACAGAGGAGGCTTCCCCTGTTACGACTTCGCTCTTGCCCCAGTGTCTCCGGCTGTGTTTCTTATAGCTGAGCAGTCACTGTAGGGCCCAGAAAAACGGTTAGCTGAAGGTGGTGAAGCAGCGGTTTATGAAAGGCTTGCCCTAAAAAATAAACTTAAAAAAAAAAAAAAAAACAAAAAAAACCCCACTCCACTGTAAGTATAATTTGAATGAGAAATAGGAATTTCATGTAGCTGGAATTTGCCCTGTGTACCATGGGGCAAATAAATTCCATGGGCAGCTTCTGTTTTGGGAGCTGAGGCTGAGCTGAGGGCATGTCTGTAAGACTCAAGCAGTCGGGGATGCTTGGGTTTTATGTCTATCTAGGAAAGAGGAGGCTGTGTAGAGAGAATGAGAAGGTTCTTGGCCTGGATTAGAGGAAGGCATAGCAAAGTCATAAGAAAACTGATGTAATAGCTAGGATTTAATGAAAGATTTAATCTGGGAGGTAGCCTTTATATCAGGCATTTGTTATGGGTGAGGAGGAAGAAAAGAAAGAAAAGTTAGTATGGCAGATAATTGGATATGCTTATTTCCACCTCTCTGATTTGCGTGCCTTTCTCTGGTTCTGTACATCAGCATTCACTCAGCTTCCAACTGATCTCCCTTTTTTATCCCTGCAAAGTTCTTAAACTAATTCCGTAACTTTTAGTGTTTCTCCAAGTTTTACATCTCAATCAGTTCATTCTTAAACTTGCTTTACTGGTCTTGTGTTGCACAGTCTCAGTTAAGTGGGAATTTAATGAATCTTGTTCTTCCAATAGTCCTCTGCTGTTTGGTTTTGGTTTTTTTAATGATTTATGCTATTGAGGGCTTAATCAGCCCTTGTTGGTGTGTATCTGTATATGAAGATTTACTGTTGTTCAGTGCCCAGGAGGATTTTTCAGTTTGAGTAATTCTTAGGAATCCTGGAGATGAAACTTCTGTTTTGTCAACTTGGTATTGTTTGCACTATGAGGACTGACTCTCATTCTGCTTAGGTAGGATGGAATTTTGATTCCTGGCTAAGTAGGTACTTTAACGACATGTTAATGGCCTAATAAAAATGGCTTTTTCTGGGTGTGTGGTTTTTTGAAGATCTCTTCAAAGTTGTCTAGTGTTTGCAACTGGCTACACGAAGCCAAGTTCCAACCCACGAGGAAAGCATGCCTTGAGAAGAAGCTTTGATTTTCACTGCAGCCTACACAAAAGGGCCACAAAAAGGCTTCATGTATCAAATCTAGCAACTCGTTGAGAATTGAGGTTTTTTTAATGAAGCATTGCTTTAATCTCGTAGTCAAGGTCTGTTTGAGCCGAAGTTCAGGCAGACTCTGAATGTCAGGGCACGATATACATACTGGTCCTGAAGTTTGAAGGGTCTCAGGGCTTTTTTGGTTGGCTTACGTGTCAGATTGCAAATCTCATTGGCACCATGATGCTAAGATCATTAGCAAAGGCCACTCAATGTACACGTCTGTATAAAATTAGTTCTGTACAGATAATTGGTTTATTTGGCAAATGTAACAGAAGACTTCAGTTTTGTTTATCTTTTTCTGCATGCTAGGCACTGCAATGATTCAGATTCGGTTACTGAGAAGTTAAAGCAGTCCGTGGATTTATGCATTTCAGTCTCAAGCAGACGGAAAGAAAGACCAAAAGTATTCATAAAGCAAACAAAAAAAAGGACTAGAATAGAAACCTTGGCCTTTGTGGTAACAATTTCAACTCCAGTTTGTGAATAAAGTGGTATATTTCAGTTCACTGATGTGGCTAGCTGTAAAAAAACCTGCATTTTTACACACTTGGTGCCTTTAGCCATCTTTCCTTTCCCATTAAACTCTTTCTCTTGTACCCTACCAAGCATAAATGGCTGTCACCCTTAAAAAAAACCAGAACACTTAAAACTTTCATGGGTTGCCTAGTAGTAGAAATAAAACCAGACATTTATCTGCAGTGAAGTCTCATTTAAAGTTATGTGCAGAGGATAGGAACAGTAAGCAAGTCATTCATAAAGGCAGCTCAGAAGAGGTGGCTTGTGGTATTCGGAGTATTTTCCACAAAATACACTGAAACCATTTGGACGAGACATGATTTCATGTAACAGATTCAGCAAAGATTTTAATTGTGGGCCGTGGCACTCTTGGGCATTAGAGCAGCATGTGGTCAATAGCTGATGTTTGCTTTTTTTTTTTTTTTTTTGAGGCTTTTACACTTCGAGCACGTTATTTTTGCCGTGCAGCCTTCTGAAAACTGTTTTTCAGAATGGCAAAATTTTTGCTGTGGAAACCAGCCTGTAAGCCAGCGTGCACGGGGTGCTGTCATGCTGTCGTACAATAGAGCTGGAGCAATCCTTACCTCCCACACAGGTTGCCAGCTTCGCAAGTCAAAAGCTAGGCAGACTTTGAAGCATTAGTAGAGATGTTTCGACTACTTGGATGCATGAAATTTGACTTGCTTTGCGGCCTTTTTTATTTTTCAGCAGATGCAGTAACTTTAGTTTCATTTTATGCCAAGATCTTTATTCCTTCTCCACCAAAGTCTCATTGTTGTTCTTTGCTTCTTGCTTATATCTTAAAACAAACCAACCAACCTGTGATGCTTTTAACGATTATGCTACATATCTCTATGATTAAAGATGGTCTACACAGAAGTAAATATTAAGTAAAGTCCTTTCTACGTCATCAGCCTGCTGGCCTGTGTTTATCTTCTGTCAGAAAGTAAAACGAATGTATCCTGGAATCTAAGCTGCCTGTTTGTACAAGCACAAATGATTAACCTGGAATATCAAAGGGAAGGCCAAAGATGGCTGAAAGGTGTATTTGCTAGCATTGTTCAGTATGACCTCCCCTTTCCTAAGGAAGATGTGGACGTACTGCTGGTTTGTCTCGTTTTCAAAATTAACTTGAGTACTAAATTGAAGGCCATCGTTAGCTCAGATCCTGTCCACGTGTAAAAGTCCTTAATTTGAGCGAGGAGGCTCTTAGCTTTAATTCACAAAGTGTGAATGAATGCCATCCCAGGTGCAAATTTGCCTGCTATTTTGCATTGGTTCAGGCTGGGAGCTACTGAAGATGTTCATCACTTACATTTTTTTTTTCCCTCTTTTTTTTCCTAGATCCCAAAACACAACTACCTAGTTTTTACACTGTGCAGCTGAAAACAGTTGTAGCATGTTAGCACTGTGCAGTTGAAAATGGCTGTAGCATCTTAGTACTGTGCCGTGGGATGGGGTATGTTATATGTGAATAAATCCGGTGTTGATGCAGAGAGACAGCAACGTGAGGACTCCCCTGCAGACTAGCAGCCATCCTTTGAGCGCCGACAATTCAGGAGGAGGAACTTGCACACAAAGGCTTTGATTTTGTATGCTGGGTCTGTTTACTCAGGGATGTTTGAAATGGTTCCTCAGTCAGGCTGTCTTTTCTCTGCCTCCTTTCTGAAAATGCTAGTCTTGCTGCAGAGATAGGTGTCTCAGTGATGAAGCAGCAGCTTTCTGATGCAATTCTCGGCTGGGTTGTTCAGACATCGGTGCCACTCTGCTTTCCTTACTACGCCCGTCTGTAGTTTGCTCCTGCGGCACCTCCTGAACCACAGCAGATGATTAATTTCTGCTTTGGAAGCAGGGTGGACAACCGGGGACTGGCAGAGGAACCACTCAACTCGCTCAAGTTACATCTGCATCAAAGACATCCCCAGGGTGAATACTGACTTTGTATAAGGCTTGTCCTTTCTTCACCTCCTGCCAAATATGCTTTCACACTAGCACTTTACCCAGCTGGCTAATTTGGCCTTTGAAATTATCTCAATAATGTCAGGTACTTAAAAAAACATTCCCATCCCTTTATAAATATTATAATATAGATGTAAAGACATTGTTTCAGTGTTGTTTGGGATGTATTGTATTAAAAAGAATAGTTCTTTAGTGCTGTGCAGCAATCCAGAGCGGAGTATAAACAAATACTATGTCAAGCCGAAACAAGTCGGTTGACTTTGAGACGGCAGAATGTAAATGCGCAAGAGAGAATTAGTACCTTTTGTAACACTGCAACAAATGCAGTGAGATTGCTTCTGCTGACAAGCCCTAAACCTTTCTTGTTTAAAAGAAAAAAAAGTGAAAAGAAAAAGCTCTTTGGAAAGATGGAAGGTAGGCAAAGATGGGTTTTGTGCAAAGCTTGTGCGAAGTGCTTCTCAGGTGCCAGGTTTGTATGTAAGTATCCATCCCATTCTCCTATGCCGCCTCTGATGCAGGGGTAAAATTAATAACTTTTTAAGCCTTTATAGCTAAGTGTACACAAGTTCACGTGTTTTGGGCTTGAAGTAGCAGCAGTCAGATCCTGCTAGCAATCTTGCTGAAGTCCTGTTGAAGACAAAGTATTTAAGAAGAAAATCTGGCATATACACAGCTTTGCAGAGCAGGGAACGGCTGTCTGCTCCACCGCTGGCACAGTTTCATGTCCAAGTCTCCCATTGCTGACCTTTGTCACCTGTTTCTTTACTGGAATTTAGAAATCTATGGCTTTTAAGTGATAGAGCACTTGAAAATATTTTTTGCTCTAGTGGGTTTAATATGCAAATAGTGGAATAGAGCCAATGGTCCATCTCAGGCAGCCTGATTCTAGAGATTGCTCCATAAAGGTTTATTTTGGCTATTAGCTGTTGTGCCAATATTTTTCTTAGAAGAAAGAGTAATGACTTTTGCAACCTAAAATTGAGGGTTTCATAGGCTGCAGCTGGAAAACTGGCAGCCATGCTCCTCTACTGTAGACTGAAAGCCCACGGCAGAGAGAAAAGAGTTAAATGAAAAAATACAATTTTCCAATAACAGCTTTAGAAACTTACACTGCTAGTTAGCTCTAGAAAGCACACCTGAAATATAGAATAATGGTAATAATTATACAGTCAGACTACATGCAGATAGTTGCAGATGGCATACTTTTCCAGCTCAGTAATGTATTCTTAAAATTGGGGATGGGGAAGTAAAATGAATTTTAAAAAAAAAAAAAAAAAAAAACAAAAAAACAAAACAAAGCTCCACCACTCACAAGAACTTTAAAATTCCTTTTGGCTAGTACTAGAACATACAAGTTCTAATTTTACCTGTATTTATTCCCTGTTTTTCCTCTGAAGAACTCGCAACAGGAAGAGGAAATTAAAGGTTGCTCTGTCGTGTTTCCATAGAACAGCGGATGGTGATTCTGTAATCCTGTTTTGTTTCATATTGAATTGCCATAGCCCTGCAGACTTCTCTTTTTTTGGTCAGTTGTTAAAGAAAAAAAAAAAAAAAAAAAAAAAAAAAAAAAACACAAAACAGAGAAGCTTTCTCTTGTTATGCAGTTTGCCAGTGTAAGAAATAAGTATTTTTTAATCCATTCTAAAAATAGTTTCCTGGTGCAGCTGCTTTAATTATTACTAAGATGGAGGTTTTGTATATTTTTTTCCACGAACATCTGGGTTAAATAGTGGACTACTTAGGTCTGTGTACTTGACATGTGAGGTGAGGCAGTTTTTATTCTGCTAGCTGTGGTCGGTGAGGAACGTTGCTCTGGAGTTCTAGTTGAACTATAAAACAAAAAAATAAATATATCTACATATTTTTGCTACCATGTCTTCACTTTCCCCAATTCAGAGTTAAGGTGTGTAAATGCCCCAAACTAAGTCAGGAGCAAGGTGAGATAGAGATGGGAAGGGGTCTGTACCAGGGGAAATGGCCATTTGAGTATTTTCTGAGCATTTATTCTCATGCTGAAAGATTCAAACTGAGTGGGGAAAGAGGCTACCTCAAAAATTGTTAGGTCGTTTATAGTTATCTTCCTCTCTTGGATCCTAGTTTTAGATAAGTTAGAGCTCTAATATTTTCGTCTTTGGCTCTGTAGTTATTTTTCCTGGCCTGTTATAAGAGTTTAATGGATACTGAACAACTTGGATTGCTGAGATTGTACTGAGCAGTCCCTATTGAAAAGCAAAATTAGGTTTGTAGCTGGCAATAGGCTTAGTAGAAATGGAGATTGATGTGAGTTTCCTGATCTAATTTTTGCTTAAACTACTGTGCTATTTAGTAGAATTGGAGAGAGGGAAATGATGTCTCATTTGTGGCCCTTTCAAAGGAAAATATATCGATGCCATTTTTTTTCACTATATATTTTCTGCTGAGTGAGGTCCTGTCATACTTACCACAAAACCTTTTTGTATTTGCAAACTGCTTATGCTGTTATAGCATACCTCCCATGTTTTGTTTTATGATGTATCACCTTTTGTGTGCAAAGAGCAGTAGTTTGCACTGTATTTTATGGGACTCAGCATAGAGGTCTCCTCCAGGAGTCCCAGAACCATTCTTGGTTCAGAAATTGTTTAGTCTCTGTTCTAAAATGGGTGGGTTCTGAAACAACAAAATTCTGGTTTAGCATTTGTGTGTAAGCATAGAAAATTAAGAGGTTTTAACACAAAGGGACGTTCATTAAATCTTCTGTAACAATAGAACAAAAGCAAAGGAATTTTTTTTCCTTTAAATATGTATTCCGATCACAGATAAAGAAAACAATGCTCACATTTAATATTTGGGTGGGTTTTTATGAGTTACGATCAGGTAGTATTGTAGCTGGTATGATTGCCTTGCTTTTTTTTTTTTTTTTTTAAATGGTTTTAAGATTTCTTTATCTGATATTTTGTTTTGCAGTATTATGTGCCAAGAATCTTGCAAAGAAAGATTTCTTCAGTAAGTATGCCCTAATTGTATAACTTTTTGTTCTTGATTAATCAGATTTATGTGTAGATTGTCCATTACTGTCGTGGCTCGTCTATGTATGTAATTTGTTCTGTGGTTCCATTCTTGTAGTAACATTGCATTACTACATGAATACACGTTACCCTGAATTGTATTTAGGTAGTGCAGAATTCTAGGCTTGGAAAGACTGAGGGCTCACATATTTTAGTTCAAAGTGTGGCTGATGAGACCACAAGCAGGTTGTTGTTTACAGTTCTGGGGGGGTGTACCAGGAGTGTTCATCTCAGCTGGCTGTTTGTAAATCATGCTAGGGGTGTGAGTAAAGTGTCCCAGTGCTGCAGGCTCAATATTATGTTAAGGACTCAATAAAAATGCCCACCCATCAGTACGCATGGGTCACTTAAGCACTGTTAAATAAAGCATGTTTAACATTTTGTTTTCTAAAAACTGTCACAATTTATGGCAGATGTCAATCTGTATGACAAAAGTATGTTGTCCAATTAGGAATTCAATTGTCTATTTAGGATTTACTTAAATAGTTTTAGGATAATGGCAACTTTCCTTTCTTGAGGGGGGAACAAGCAGGAGTTCATGATAGCATTATCTTGGAAGAAAACAAACCAAAAAATATTATGTTTAATAGCACCTTTTCCCTTCCACAGGACTTCCTGACCCATTTGCAAAAATCGTTGTTGATGGGTCAGGTCAGTGCCATTCAACTGACACTGTGAAGAACACGTTGGACCCCAAATGGAACCAGCATTATGATCTGTGAGTTGTTCATAAAGTCATAAGTAAAAAATGTTCCAGGGATTTATCTAGTAAACACAATGCAAGGGTTGGCACTGCAGCTTCATTTTGTGTTAGCAAGAAGAGTCACGTTTGCTGAGGAGGACTGATTTTTTGCAACAAGAAATTAACCTTTAATAAAGGAGTGGTACTTTGCTTTTAGGTGTTTGGATTTGGAAATATTTGTGTGTCAGGTACGCAGCACAACTGCTTAGAGTAAGCTCTACTGGAGCCGTGCAGTCCAGGTTTTACAAAAGATTGTCTTCATTGTAGTGATTTATTTTCTTCAAATTATTGCAAACGTAAATTTTAAAGTTTTGTACATTAATCAGCTTGTTGCATAGCTTTTAATGAGGCTGTCTGTAGTTAAATTCATGCTGCAGCAATATCAATTTAACATGCTGTGTGAAATTATAGTGCAGTAATTCATTAATAACACCATTTAGGCTTAAGCACGTCTGTATTTATAATAAAGCAGCATGACCAATGTACTAAAATGTCTCAGAATTTGTAACAAAGCATAAATTCTGTGGAGCAAAAAGAGGTTATTTTTTCTAAAATTACTCTTCTAATATGTATTTTTCTAGATATGTTGGGAAGACAGATTCCATAACCATCAGTGTATGGAACCATAAAAAAATCCACAAGAAACAGGGAGCTGGCTTCCTGGGGTGTGTCCGACTCCTCTCCAATGCCATCAGCAGGCTAAAAGATACTGGATGTAAGAGCAATTCCTACCTGGCACAATCAAGAACCTTCGGTGCCTCGTATCTGAGTAGTGAATAGTATTCCCACACCTGCCCCAGTGTTTTGTTGATCTTTCCAATTCTCGTTTGCAGACCAGCGTTTGGATCTATGCAAACTAAATCCCACGGATACCGATGCTGTACGAGGCCAAATAGTGGGTAAGAATACTCTCAGCTAAACTTTCATCTTCTTGGGTAAATATACTGTATGGACAAATGTTGTATTAAAAAGGAAGCCTGTAGTCATCATTGCTCCTGTGCCTTTCTGTGTTGTTTCTTCTGACTTTAATGGGATTAAATTACATAGCCTGAAAATTTTCATTGTACTCCTATGTAGGAGTTTGTTTTCTCTCAGTTGATAATGGGAAACAATATTAAAAGGAGGGGAATGCATCTGGCAAGGTTTCTAATGCAGCTCTGGAAGGGTAAATGTTACTGTGAAACTGATTACCTTTGGACCAAGGTGACAGGCAGAGAGACTTTTATGTGGAGAGTTAAATGAAATTTTGCAGATTGCTGTTTTAATGCCTTTGACTCATGTAACCCATTTCCACATTTCAACAAGGCAGTGCTAGCTTTACGGCTAATTTACCCCATCTTACCACGTTTTGTTGCCCCCCACCCAACCGAAGCTTTTATGTTTTTATATCTTTGGCAAACCCCAAATTATCACTGTAATGATGACATCTAGTGGTGAGTCATTTCTTTCCAGCTTACCTTTCTGGATCCTCCTGAAACACAAATGTAGAACCTGACCATGTTTGATATTTACAGAAACAGACTCAGCTTAAGTTTTGAAGGGGTGATGCCTCTCATTTCTCTTCTCCCTTTTTAAAAAATCGGTAATGCTTTAGGGTTATAGAAAGAGTTTTGCTAAGTGGTGTGTTCTTGTGTGTAGGATATAGCTTTCCTTAATATTTTACCCTGTATAAATGTGGGTTGTTTGGCTTTATGTTGGTTTTAAGTAAACAGTTGTTCTTTTATTATTAACTTGTGTTTGGTTTTTTTTATTTCAGTCAGTTTACAGACACGGGACAGAATAGGCACAGGAGGTTCTGTAGTAGACTGTAGAGGGCTTTTGGAGAATGAAGGGTAAGTATTGTTTTCTTTACACTTAATTAGAAAAGTGGTTTATGTGTGCAAAGAATGTAATTAACACTAGAAATATTTAATATCAGTGTGACTAATATATTTCCTGGGAGTATGTATCAGGTAGTAAGGTTATAGCTGGATACTTACTTGAAGAAAATAAGATAAACTGGGTAGGACTTGATATTTTTTGTTACCAGTGCTTCTGACACCTCCATGAGAAATTTGGGGTATAAAAACATTAAGAAAGTGGCATATTTTGGGTTAAAAGTTGCAGTACTTGAAGTAATGGAGAAAGAGAGAGAAATGGTTATTTCTGCATTCACTTCTCTTGTGATGGAAACTCTTGAAGTTTCCCCATTTTCAGAACGGTTTATGAAGATTCCGGACCGGGAAGGCCACTGAGCTGTTTCATGGAAGAACCAGCACCATATACAGACACTACGGGGGCTGCTGGTGGAGGCAACTGTCGTTTCGTAGAGTCCCCCAGTCAAGATCAGAGGCTTCAGGCACAGCGACTTCGGACTCCTGAAGTCAGAGGTCATGTACAGACACCTCAGAACAGACCGCATGGTCACCAGTCACCTGACCTACCAGAAGGCTACGGTAAGAGTCTTCCAGAACTATGAAATTTAAGGGGTTGGTTTTTGTTTTGTTTTGTTTTCAAAAGACTTCAGAGAAAAATTCTCCCACTTTAATATATAGATGTGGTTTGCCTGTTAGAACACGCAGCATCCACGTGCATCTAATGGTCTGCATTTTGGAAAAGGAACTAAGCAGTGCAGATGGGAGCTTGAGATTGGCTAATTAGCAGTTGGCTATGCCAGGATACACTGAGGGGTTGATGGTAAATTAAACATGAGGTTGTGGTATGATGCTGTTACAGAAAATTCACTGCTAATCTTGGCTGTGTATCTAGGGAGAACGAATGTAAAGAGCTCTTTAAACTAGAGCAGTAATGCTATTTTTTCCTTCCCCCTTGGCATGTTGTGTAGGTTTGAGCCCACATTTGAGAAAAGATCAGGAAAATATGAAAGCAACAAAGAAGCCAGTAGTACAGAAGATTAGGGAGGATAAGATTAAGGAGAATTTAAATCTTGGAAAAGAGCACACCAAATCTAGGAGTAAAGAAATCCAGTTTGGGGGTTTGGGTTGTCTCAAAATCTAAAAATAAAAATGCAAACTAAAACATACTGATGCATGGATTTGTGAGTTTCGAAAAGAACACTGAAATGTGTAGTCAAGTAAACTTGTGAAGACCGTGTTTAAGGACAAAACAGTCCATGCTGCAAGAGACCAGGTGGGGTGGCTGAAGTACTTTCTCCTAGCTCAGACAGAAAGATAATATGGTAATGGCTTTGAACAAACTGTTTATTCTGATTTTTTTTTTTCCAGATTTGTAATAACAAATAATCTTTCTTCCCTTTTCACAGAACAAAGAACAACGGTACAGGGACAGGTTTATTTTTTGCACACACAGACTGGAGTTAGCACATGGCATGACCCTAGGATACCAAGGTATGTATTTATAGTTACAAAGTCAGGTTTTTTGGTGTGTGTGTGTGTCTGTATGGCTGTAAGCTGAATCTTTAAGAGCAAAAATCTCTTCTTGAAAGAAAGAATTATCTACTTGTGAATAATGTAAAACAAATGGGGAAAAAAAATATATAGTCTTTCAAGAACTCCCATTTGACAAATTCTTCCTAAAATGTCAATGTGACTTTATTTTTTGGTGAAGCTGCAGATTTCTGAATCTTACCTAATTTTTTTTTTTTTTTTTTGTACAAAACCAGTTTGGACTGCAAATTGAAGAAAAAAGTGACTACTTTCTTAAAGGCATTGTTCCTTGAGTACTGAACGTGTGGCTTTTGCTCGAATAGTGCTCACTTAGGTATAACTGAAGCAGAGATTATTTGTCATCTTTAAACTTGAAGTGGTGTTGGGGTTTTTTATGCTTTAGACCCATGATTTGCAGCTAGAAAATCTGAATCCTTCACATGATTGATTTAGTAAAGCCTCTTTAAACTTTAACCTGCACTTAATCCAGGTCTTTGTGACTATGGCTAAGGTCTGGCGCTCTTCCTTGAGGAGCTCTGAATCTGGGCTGTTTCGCTGGACCACTTGCACACCAGATTGAAGAGTGAAACATGACATTCGTAACTCTTCAGCTGCTCTGCTGGCTGGATAATACATGAATGGGATACAGGATATTAGAAAAATGATATAAAGTAGTGTAGGCAAAAGTGCTGATAAAGCCACAGTATATGGAAGGATATGAAAAATAGAGTTGAGAGAAAGGGAGGAAATATCTGATGTTAGATTAGCTGGTATCGTTGGGAGAAGAAATGACAATGCTCATTTGTTCCTGTCACTCATGTCAAGCTTGTGTGCCCAAAGCCTTGTCTCTTCTTCAAGTGATGCTGGTTGGCCTAATGAAAGGTAGTGCTGCTTCTCTCAACAAATCTTAGAGCCAGGTTTTCAGGACCAGCAGTCTAAGTGGACACAACAATGTCCTGTGAGTCACAGGTCACTCTTACTCTAGTTAAAATTGTCTTTCTTACTACCAAGGTGCAGTGCAAAAACCTAACCTTGGCATTTAGCACAGACGTAGGTTAAAACTTGATGTAATCAGATCTCTAAAGTACTTTCAGATGCACAGCTGATTGAAACAAATGGTCACAACCATAATCTTCTTTAAGGAGCCTAACAAAGGCTTGTCTGTCTCCCTGTGTACTCCTCACTGGCTTATACTCACTAATGAAGCCTTTGGTGTACGAAGCGTTTCTATCTTTTCTAAAGCCTCTCGGTTTACTCATTTATATCGATGTTGCATGGTTAGATTTAGGTAAGGAAATATATAGAGTGGTGCCTTCGACCCTGGATAATAGATGAATCCATGCCAGTTCTCTAGAGAATACTTTATTTAACAGCAGCTTTTCTGTCTAAAAATAATCTTCAGGTTTCCATCCTTCCTTTTCTTGCCACTCAGTGTTTTCCTCTATTAGGTGGCTGGGGCCTTAAGTGTTTTCAATTTTCTAGGTGTAAATACATCCTATATATTGAATCCAAACACTGCCTGAAAGTGAGTGACTACGTCTAGCAGCACTTAGAATGATATCCAGAATTGATCCAGGATGAAACGGGTGAATGTGTTGGTAAAGCCTTGCTCTCGATGATTTAGGAGTCAAATAGTTAGGATTCTAACCTTGTCCCATTAAAGAGGTGATGGTTTGGGGTTTTTTTTAGGTAATTTTAGTATTTGGTTGCCTTAGCCTCTTAACTTATTGGGTCTTTGGAGACGGTAGTTAGTGCAGAAGCCTTTGCTTGATGTTTGGTTTTCTGCACCTGGATCCCATTAGTGTTAATGGGAAATTTTGTGTGAAATTTTTGCTATGAAAAAAATCTCTTCCTCCTTTTACAGCCCTCAGAAGCCCTGTCATCACCTAAATGATGTTGCATATTGAAGTCACTTTTAAGCTGTACGGATTTGTTACTTTCAGAGGCTTTCAAAGACAGAAGACGATTTGCTAATTTACCTTTGTATCTGTGTACCATGCATACATAGGGAGTTGCACTGCTTAGATTGAGAATTCTAACAAGACAACATTAAAACAGCTACTTTGTCCTCCCTAAGACTTTCATAGCCTGGAATGACCGAGCACTAAATTCATTTTCCCCCTCTCCCCTGAATATAAATTGGTTTCATCTTAACTTCAGGAACGCTTTAACTTTTTGTTTGCTTTTTCTCCTTAGAGACCTTAACAGTGTGAATTGTGATGAACTAGGACCTTTGCCTCCGGGTTGGGAAGTTAGAAGTACAGTTTCAGGAAGAATATATTTTGTAGATCATAACAACAGAACCACACAATTCACAGATCCACGACTACATCACATCATGAAGTAAGAACCTTGTCTGATAAGAATCCAAACTTGAGATGAATTATTTAAACCTTTTATTTTTGTCCAATTTCAACTATATTCTGGGAGTCATGAGGGGCTGAAAAACTGCATGATAACGATATTGGGGAACAGATGCAACCAGTGCTCTAGTCAGGGTCTGAACATTGGTTCTCAGTGATGGTTTTATCTGAGCTTTTTGCAGAGACTCTTAGAAATGTTTTTATTATACTTTTCAGTCCTCAGGTTTAAGAGAGGGCTTGCTTATTTCAGCATAACACTGATCTCTTTAAGCTGGTTTGACAAAATTGCGCCGAGCTGTGCTGGAGTGAATATGCAGTTCTGGAAATGCTGGTGTGTGGGGTAGAGGGTCTGCCAGGCAGTTCCCCAGCAGTCAGCTCATGCCTGTCTGGCTTAGCTCTGTGCTAGCTATGCTAGACCTGAACTGGCTTCGTGCTCTCTTTTGCTCCAGACAGACAACAGGAATATAAAGCCAGCTGGAGTCTGGTTGCCTGGTGCTGTGCACAGCCAGCTCAAGTTTAGCACAGGATATAATAAGCTCAAGCTCTGCATCATGCAAAGACAGCAAACTGTTAGAGAACTGACCCTGGGAGCAGCAAGGCAGTGCTTCTTGTGTCCAAGATCAGACTTTTTCCTGGATCTGAGTTGCCTGTGCTTGAGGCCAGCTGGGGAGTCTCTGTATCTAAAAAAATCATTGCTCCACAACCCAAATAAAGCAGTGATGGATAAGGATAGTTGAATGTATGAAGCTGCAACTATCTGGGACAGGTACATCTTTCTCTTTGAATAACCATAGATGCAGTAATTCTACTGTGTCTAGAATCCCCAGCCTTATTTTGCATGGAGCTGGAATAAAATTCATTGCAGTTGTTAGATAGTTCCATTTATAAAGCTGTCGTTTGTTCCATTAGAGGTCTGTTACACTCTTGAAAGTTGTCTCCATACAGGAGAGATACCACACAAATTTTTTAATTACTGCTCAGTCAGCATTTAGTGATCATGCTCCACAGCCTTCCACAATGTATTGCCATATAAAAACCTAGTTAACAAATGCTGAAACTCTTTATTGTAAATACCTCTGTTCCTCATGGCCCTGAATGTAGGGTAGTGATGCTATAGAAGTTACTCAGATGAATATCCGTTTTACTCTAAGCTTCTCTAAGAGGAACCTGATCAGTTCTTCCATTGTTGTTTTACATATTCCTTATTGTTATTCTTCTAGAATAAGTATCTTACTTTTCTTTCAAAGCCATCAATGCCAGCTAAAAGAGCCCAGCCAGCAGCCTCTGCCAGCTCCAAATGAGGGGTCACTAGAAGATGGTGAGGAGTTGCCTGCACAGAGATATGAAAGAGACTTGGTACAAAAGTTGAAAGTTCTTAGACATGAGCTCTCTCTTCAGCAACCGCAGGCTGGCCACTGTCGCATTGAAGTATCCAGAGAGGAAATATTTGAGGTATTTGACTTTTTCTTACTATTAGCAGCTTTTGTCACTCAATAGTTAAGTAAAACTGATCTTCTGTTGTTGAACGACAATTTATGTATTACAGTAATGCATCTTAGTAGACTTAATTATAGGAAGGAAATTAAAAATCTAATTGTAAAAATACACATATAGGAATCCTACCGTCAGATAATGAAGATGAGGCCAAAGGACTTGAAAAAGAGGCTGATGGTGAAATTTCGAGGAGAGGAAGGCCTGGATTATGGAGGAGTAGCAAGGTGAGATTTAGGGGTTCATCTGACACTTTTTAACTGTAAAATTGTCCTTAGAGTGACCCGTGGCTGATATCATTCCCTTTCAAATTATCTGTTAATGGTATATGTAAGTTGTTTGTGATCAAGTTTATAGGTCCTGGTTATAGGTTCAGTGTTCATATCATAGTCAATTGGAAAGTGGAAGCATGTGATTTAACAGTTGTCCCACAGCCCTCCTGATGTCAAAGACTCATACTAAATGACTCGGTGTGCCATGTATTTGGGAACATTACTGGAATTAATGCCAGATTGAGGTGTTTCTGTTTCCCTTCCTCCACATAGGTACTCTCTTTTCATCACCATTACCCCGTGAGTGTAAAGGCTCATTTAGGATAGGCTATTGATATTATCTTAGAAAGTGCTGAACCCAGCAATGGGCTCCAGTTTTGTAAGTGTGAAAGTGTGATCAGCTCAAATTGTGAGGTCTTTGAAGAAGGATATAGACTCTGAAGTAAAATCCAAATCACAATAAAGGTTTTGTTAAATACACCTGTCTGATTTCCAGTGAATGGATTGCAAGATGATAGGAATTCCTTTTGTTACCTCTCAGCCACATTCATGAGAGTCCTCTGATGTGTTAGAGCAGGAATGGAAGTGAGCTAATCCTAAACAAAGGCTAAAATTTTAGAGAAGACTTGCCTCCCTCTTAATAATAATAATAATTCCCTGTGGGTCACATCAGATCTGAAGTTCTGGAGTTGATTGTATGTCCTGGGTTGTTTTTTTTACATCCTCCTGCAAAGGAGCAGATTTCTTACTCTCCAAATATCTGAACTCTGTACAAAGTCAAACTTTTTTGGAAGTGGGTCTTGTTCAGACTCTTACTTGTTTAAGCATGTCTCTGATAGTGTTCAGGGAACAGGTGAAGAGTATAATGGCATTTCATAACAGCTTGCTGTAGTTTCTCTAATTGGTGTTAATCCCTTCAGTACTTCTAAACTAAAACAAGTCTGCCTGTGAGTGGAGTAAGACACTTTATAGGTTTTTAAGCACACCTTTTTGGTCTGCAAATGGAGGGCAGTGCAAGGTGATCTGATTTTGAAATAAGCATTTCATAACTGATGACTAGTTTGATGATTCACAGTAATTATGTTGTCTGAAACTTAAGTGGAAGTTGCACACTTCTAAAATACTTTCTATTTTTTTTCCCCTACCAGAGAATGGTTGTATTTACTGTGCCATGAAATGTTGAATCCCTATTACGGACTCTTCCAGTACTCCACAGATAATATTTACATGCTGCAAATCAATCCAGACTCTTCTATCAATCCTGTAAGTATGAACTTCTGAGTGACATACCTACCTTAACAGATGCCCCCTGCAGTTTTTTATTATAGCTGTTCTTCCATGACAAAAGTGTAAACTGAATGGTAAAGCCGATTAAGAATGTGTTAATGAGTCTGACGTTGATGTGGTGTGAAGCAGAGGGGGCTTGTTCAGAAAGGAAAATGTGAGAGAGGAGGAATCCTTTAATAAGTATCTGATTTCTTTGAGACTCCTCGGTACTGACTGGGATGCACAGCGATTCTGAGAAGATACACACGGGTGAAATTCATCTTCACTCTGAATCCGGCGGTTGTGAAAACAGCATGGCAACCTAAGCAGTGTTCACCCCATGACTGCAGGGGCTTGTGTGCCTTGCTTGCCCTTTCTCAATAAGCTGCTCTGCTTGCTTTTTTTTTTTCTTTACTGGAGGATTTGTATTGATGCGGACTCTAAAAAGAGCAGCAATTGTATTAGTACAGGGGAATTTTTCCTGACGTGACATTTCCTGACATTTGCTCTGTAAGATGAGGGAAATAGATTGGAAGAATCTCACTCATAGGACTTACGCCTCAGTTTTCAAAAGTCAATTTATAAGCAACATGAAAAACATGAATATTTTGATGGTTAAAGAATAAACTAATTTGTTTGGAATTGTCATATCTTGGATTCTGAGGGTTTCATGGGGATTTTCTTTTCAGGAGTCTTGCCCTTTGAGAGGTCTAGAGGATTTGTATCCAATTTATTAGTCAGATAATGCACAGAGGCATGTTTGAGACATTTAATCATTAAATGCTTCTGTTCTTGGTTATGTTATGAGGAAAAATGGTGGCTCCTCTTGCCCAGAGGGTTGCAGATAACTTGCACCGAACACAGGACTGATAACCACAAGATGTCAGTATCTTCCCGCTGCCTGATTTTTCTCCCCTCTCTCCCTGCAGGACCATTTGTCTTATTTCCATTTTGTTGGTCGGATAATGGGTTTGGCTGTGTTCCATGGACACTATATCAATGGGGGTTTCACGGTTCCCTTTTACAAACAGCTTCTGGGGAAGCCCATTCAGCTCTCCGATCTGGAATCTGTTGACCCAGAATTACACAAAAGTTTAGTCTGGATCTTGTAAGTACTGTGTTTATCAATTGCCTTGCTGTAGAGAAGGTGGAGTAGAGTATGTTGATAATAGAGAAATAATGCTTTATATAAAATGTTTGCAAAAATCTTGTAATGGGGGAGATTTGTACAAAATTCTTAAACCACTGTTTCTATGTCAAAAAAGTCAAGGTACTTGAGAAAAAATTCTCATTGCAAACTCTGTGTTAGCTCTCCTTGCAGCAAAGTAGATACTAAATCATTAAATGTTGCATGGGTATGGTAGAATCTCACAGTATCAAAATTCAAACTCAGGACAGAGTTCTGAGGGGAAGTACAGCCTTGTTCAAAAGAAAACCAACTTTGATTAAAATGGAAAGTAATTTGGGCTTCTGTACACTTACAGCTCAGAACAAAATCCATCGTTCAGTGTAGCTTTGGGACTCTTCAGCACTGCTTTGCGTTATCTTGATTTTTTTTTCCCCCCTAAATACTCTTTTGAATTTTGTGTTTAAAGTAGTGAACTCTTCCATGCTTCACATGGATGCATAACAGCAGATCAGTTTATTGCTCTGTGTGTGTGTATATAGGGTTTAATTATTTCTTCATTATCCTGAGTACTACTAGAATTAGAACAGCGAGGATGACACATCTGGTCAGGCTATTCAACGTGCATTAAGCTATACAGAAGTTGGTGATTGTGGCAATATTCCTCTAGTGGTGTGAAATGCAGATGGCTAGTTACGAGGTTTATCCTGAAGATGAAGCGTTCAAATAACAAACTGTCAGCACCAGCACTGAGAGTTATCAAAATATCAAAAATACTAGGTTTACCCTCTGTCTTTCCATTGCCAGAGAGAACGATATCACCCCAGTTCTGGATCATACGTTTTGTGTGGAACACAACGCTTTTGGGCGGATTTTACAGCATGAACTCAAACCAAATGGTAGGAATATTCCAGTGACAGAAGAGAACAAGAAAGAATATGTCAGGTATTGCAGAACAAAAATATATCCTGCAAATGCAGTGGAAAGAAAGTAGTAAACAGATTAATTTTTTATATAGTGAAACTAACGACATAAGTATTTTAGGGGGAAATACCTGAGTCATAAATGACATGAGCATTTTCACCCAATGCCATGTTGTAAGACCTGGGAAGGTGAAGCTGTGAATTGTAGTTTGTTTTTTCTGTTGACGGTGCAGTAATAAATTGTTGATGGAAAAAGAAACTGATTAGCACTTCTTTCGTAATACCAAATGTGTGTATTAAAACAAGCTCCTCTGTAAAATGAGCATTTTCCAGCTCTGCTATAAAAAGCCCAGTCCTATGTAGCTCATCATCCCTGACTTTTTCTTCCCCCTCCCCAGGTTGTATGTAAACTGGAGATTTATGAGAGGAATAGAGGCGCAGTTCCTGGCTCTGCAGAAGGGTTTTAATGAACTTATTCCTCAACATCTCCTTAAGCCTTTCGACCAGAAAGAACTTGAGGTATATGTTTTATCCACATGGAATATTGTTTTGTAATTTGTTTGATCCTCAATCAAGCACTGATTAAAAAACAAAACAAACAAAAAACAAACCCACAAACCTAGTCCAGTTTACGTACCAGAAAGCTGTGTATTTGTTTAACCAACCCCTTTTTGGTTTATTCTAGACATTCTTTGGGTTAACATTATTGAGAGGGCTACTTAAACAGGGAGAGACAAATACACCATGTTGTCTAACCGAGGACTAATGCTCAAAGCAGGTGGTCTGGGCAGGGAGGGAGTGCTGCAAGTTTGAGGAATTGTTGGCAAGACCTAACGTGTATCTACCCCACAACTTGTTGCCTTCAGTAACGTGTTTTCTTACATGGCTGTTTCTGTATGCACATAGGGCATGGTTTACAGGGACTAAAATAGAAGTGTGGAGCATACAGAAAAGAACTGAATTTGTATTTTCATTTAATCCTGAGGTGCAGAATGCTACCCCTTAAAATAATTCCTGTTGTAGCAGTTTTTCCTCTGGTTTTGCCTTTTTTTAAAAAAGCTAAGGCAACCTGTGAAATATGGAGCATTTGTGGTATTGGAAGCGCTATCTTCGTGCTAGTTGTTCGTGCGTACTGATTAATCCCATGAAGTTATTGTATTCCATTTGCTAGCTGCTTGAAAAGGCAGATTAAAAATCCATTAAATATTTCAATACTGTCTGTGTCAGAGCAGTCACAACTGTCCTAATAATGTAAATGAGTGCAAGTGGGTGCTGTCTTGGTGGCACAAAAAGGCAACTGCTAAATGGTAGCTCTCAGAAATGGGAGCCTCAATATGGAATATTGTGGGAAATCTAGAATATGACGCATGTTTTGTTTTGAGCGATGAAGTTTTCTCTATGCCATTTATTTGTTGTTGCCAGGGGAGGTGGTTAGATTCATGGCCAGCAGTGAACTTCCTTTTACAGTATTTTGCAACCTGGTGTCATCTGGAAATGAGATTGAAGTAGTACGTCTGGTCTGTGTCAGAGCCTCTCACAAATTACATCAGAAAACAGATGAAAAGTTTCTGTAGTTTGTTGTGGGTTATGGAACAACAAACCAACTAGGATGTTACCATAAACCGAGCAGGATTCTGTCGTAGTTGGTATTGGCACCTCTAGGACAAACCTTCATTGGGACAATGATGTGTAGTGCAGTAGATGGCATGCCTTCTTCCAAGTCTGTGCTGTACCACCATAAAGATATACTGTACTTTTCAGGTAGGATAGATTTTTTTTAAAGGCAGGTTTTGAATGGGCTTTTGACTTTAGTTTCTTGTGAAAATTCTAGTTCTGGTAAGTGTACTCCTTGGCCTCAGTTTCACTGCAGTTTAGCTGTAGAGATTTACTGCCTGTTCTAAACTGTTTTGGAGTGTTACCATGCATCAGAAAGGTGGTTCAAGCACGTGAAGAATGCTAGATTTCGTGAAATAGTTGGATGTATGTTTTTATAGCTGCAAACCTGAAATGACTCAATGTTAAAGCGTTTTTCTAATCCTTTAACAGCTAATCATAGGAGGCCTGGATAAGATAGACCTGAATGACTGGAAGTCAAACACACGTCTAAAGCACTGCATGGCAGATAGCAATATTGTGAAGTGGTTCTGGCAAGCAGTGGAAACATTTGATGAAGAAAGAAGAGCGAGACTGCTGCAGTTTGTGACGGGTTCGACGCGTGTCCCACTTCAAGGTTTCAAGGCTTTACAAGGTGACTGATGTGGAGGCCGAGTTAATCTGTGGTGGGAGACGGAGATAAAAATTGTGTGGTATTTACTAGCCCCTTGTAAAGTATCAGCGTCTTACTGGATAACTGGAGCACTTAGAAACTTTAGATCCCTAGAGCAGTTTTTCATTTGTCAGCAGCTCTGCTGATGGTGAGCACTTTAGCTGTTTCTGATACTGATAGAAGCTGGTAAATCTGTCATCATGTAGCATGGTGACTGGTGTCGATATTAGCTTATCAGTTTCCTGCAACTCTGTGGACTAATGTTAAAATCATTGTGTGCAAGCACGCACATGATTATAGAGCTGACCAAACAACTTTTTCACATGAAAACTGTATTCTCTTCATTTTTTGGTATCAAACCATTGCGCTTTAAAACAAGCTCCTGAAAATTGCCATTTTTTTCATCAGAAAAGGTGGCAGTGTCCTAGGCTGTTATGATTCTCCTGATAACATTCCATCTGTTGGCTGACAGTAAACTGATGTTCAAAATGAAAATGCATAGTTCTGTTTTACAAGGAAAACCTCCTTGCACTTAAGTCTTTTCATTTTTGAAAGTGCAACTTTGCTAATATAAAATTTAGCAGCTTTCCAAAATACTAGTCTGCAAATTCATCGTCATGAAGAGCCCTGTCACTTCTGCCATCCCTTCATCAGCTGCAAATCTGATCTACAGATTTAGCCTATGACATACTTACGTTTGCAGCTGGAACTGTAATTTTCTCTCTTGCCTTTTCATAAGTAGCAAAATCTGTGTACGTGAATGATGTTTTGTTGAAGTGCATTAACTAGAATGTCTGTCTGTAAGGTTCTACAGGCGCTGCAGGACCCAGACTGTTTACCATCCATTTAATAGATGCAAACACGGACAACCTTCCAAAAGCCCATACTTGGTAAGATGAAAACATTCTGCATGTCAGTGCTTGATTTCCCTTTGTATTGGTTCAAAGGAGTTATCTCTGTTTGTCCTGGGTATGGATTAACGGTGTGATATGCAGAGATGACTCCAAGTGTGCTCTGCTAGCTTGGAAATATCTGTACTCTGCAGACAGCAAAATAATCAACTTCTTATAGCTTGATTTGTCTTCTATACTATCTGTGGTTTTCTTTTATCCCAGAGTTGATTATTTTGGATAGTGAGATGTTTGTAAGTTTATTTCTACATGTTCAGCAAAAGTATTCACCGAGAAATGACTCACAGCAATGAGTCCTCATCCAGGATTACAAAGAACAGGTTTTTGGTACAGTATAGGCACAGATCTGAGCTCTTGTACGGAAGTCTCACTCTATCAGAGACAGGAAATCATTTCGCACAGATTGTCTGCAGGCAGAGCAGGGAGTATGCCTGTCTGATGTCTCGCTTTATTTGCGAGTCTCCTGCATCTGCCACCTGCCTCCTCCTCCCAAACGCCGTCCTATTAAGTTGTACATTCCTGCTGCAGAAGTACAGTTGGTTTTTATCTTGTCTCCTTTGGCCACTGAAGTGGCTGAGGTTTTCTTTAATTTTTACAAATTCTGCCTACATGTAGCTGATCTAGATTATTTTTTTATTAGATATTTTAGATTCATATACTGCAATGTGTTGTTATTTTACCTCTAGCTTTAACCGGATTGACATTCCGCCTTATGAGTCATATGAGAAGCTTTATGAGAAGCTGTTGACAGCTGTGGAAGAGACATGTGGGTTTGCTGTGGAGTGAAAAAGCAACCAAAGGAAACAGATGCTAGCTCATGGACCACCAAATCAAAAGCTAGAAGAAGCTTGCTGTGAACTTCCTGCTAAGCTGTCTGAAGCATCGAAACTCTAGACAACTTAGAGATGGGGCTGTTTCCCTTCCGCCGCTGGTGGATGAGGGTGGGGGTAGGGGCTTTTGTTGGTGGTTTCCAACTCTTACTTTCTCCCCTTTGTTACAATAACCCCTTCCCTCTTCTTCCATCCCCCGTAAAACAAAATGCAGCCAAGTTCAGCATTTGGCTTTGGTTACACAGGATATTCTGCTAGATTTGTAACACATATTGTGATAGGGTCAGTGACCTGTGGGGTTTTTTTTAATAGGAGAATCAAAGTGTAATTAAGAATGAGCTTAATTTGCTGAGGACTTGCAACTGGTAGGTGTACCTGGTTTGTTTGTCTTAAATCAAGCTTGAGCCCTTGTAGAGTCTGGTGGGTGCAGAGTGTCTGACTGGCACTAGAATTTGCATTGCACACTTTAAACACCTGATGAAAAAGTAAACTTCTAGCAGAAAATACCTCCATATGAACATTTAACTGAAAGGTAAAGAAATCCAAGTTCTGCCTTAGCAGGAAGCTCCCAGTGGAAGCTGTGGCTCACCTTGAGAAAAGTGAAGGAATCTGGGACAGCTTTAAATGGTATTGTATGATTTCTTTTTGGTTGTCCTGGCTGAAATGTAATTGTTTTGCACATGAAAACAATTATTTCCTCCTGCAGAATTACTTTCCATAGTTCGTTCAGATGTAAGTACCTTGCAGAGAAGCTTTGTAAGGAGGAGACAGAGGATAAAAATCTATTCAATCCCAAAGCTGTGATTTCTGTGCCGCTGTTTTACCTGAGATGTATTTGTGTGACTTCGAATTCTAAGACTCATATGGAAATCGCTGAAGGCTAAGTTAGCAGAGCATACTTCTCTTCTGAAGTTTTTGGCCTTGGGAAAGGTTTATTTGGAGGTTGAGGTAAAAGGGTAACGATATAGTGAGTACATTTTAAATATTATGGAAAGCTATTGGAAGAATTTATTACTTCAGTTCTGTAGGGATGAAAATTTCTCCAGAGAGCCATATAAGGCTATTTTTTTCAAATATCTGAAACTAATATTAAAAGGTTTGTTCTCTAACACATTGCTAAAACGACTTCCCAGGGGAAACAAAAGCAAATCAAATACCTGAATCACTAACATTTTTTCCAGTTTGCACACCAAGATGAGACAGTATTTTAACAAATAACGTGGCTTCAGAAAGCCCCAGTTATCTATCAAACATGTCTAAACTTAAGTGAAGCAGACTTGCTTGTATAGGATTTTTCTCTTTGGCAAGCCTGATTTTTAGAGAGATTCATTACTGAAACATTTAACAGATGTTATGTTTATGGAATAGTGCGTTGAAATTCAGCTGTGGGTAAGAGATCGTTCTTAGAAGATGTCTACTGGAATACTTCTATTTTGTCTTTTTTTAATTGAATTTGATAATAGCTTTAAACTGTGATAGGACAGAAGGTAGACACTTGTCAAAACCCTGGCATCCTTCTCTGTTTTGTTTGTGGTTTTGTTTTTTCCATTGACCATAATCCTTGTGATTTGTTGTTGGGAGTAAGGATTGCATCGGAGGTGTAAAATTGTACCATATTGTGAGATTTGCGCGGGGTGGCTAAAGATGCTCATCCCGCAAGACTGTACAGGCGAGGCGTTTTCAGACCCTGTTCTGTAGGAAACTTTTGGCACTTGGGGACCAGTTTCTGCAGTACTGTTTGCTGGGATGTAAATGAAACTGAGTGACTCTGCTGAAGAAAAGAGAGGAAATGCAACTGTCTGCAGAGAAGCATCTGTACGGTCTTGGGCTGAGTAGCAGAATCCCCACGGCCCTGGCTTTTCAGCATGGCTGTGAAGTCATACCGGTTCATAGAGTGTATTTAATCCTTTCAGTACATTTGAATGTGTAATAAACCAGTCAGATAGGAAAAATGCAAAACGGATTATTGCCCAAAAGCTTTGCATGCAGTCTCATGTGGATTTTTTCACTAAAAGAGTTTAAAAATAACAGATGCTAAAGCCCACCACTAACAAAAATTCTATCACGCAAGCAGCGTGCAGCAGAACTGGCTCAGTAAAAACCAAGCGAGGTGAAGGTAAAGGCCCTTGATTTGGAGATCTATAGGTCAAGTAGCTTTATGTCAACAGCACAGTTGACGTACGATAGTTCCTAATGTCTTTGCTAGGTCAGTGTTTTATTGAATGCACAAAATAAGAATAGGCAAGGATTGTTGTTTTGAAAAGTCCGTCTGTTTTTTGCTGTATTTAAAAGCCCTTGTCAAGGTACCTCCTCCATGCTGACAGTAATGAGAATAGGGCACTGTCTTTTTAATTATTTCAGTTCTCTCTTAAATGGCTTCACCACCCCTCCCATCGTGTTGTCTTTGCAATTTTGTGCCACTTCAGTGACGACGAAGACATTTTTTGTATTGTTCTGTACGTGCATTTGAGGCAGGCCTTAAAGCCAGTTGGGTGGATGGAGGAAAATAAAGAAGTGAGGCAGAATGGGGTTTAAGCAACGGTTTGTTCTTCCCGTGGCTGGTTTCAAGGCCAGGGAAGGATGAAATGCAAACAAGAGTTTGCAGGGTTTGAGCCGTTGACTCTCGGAGGTCTTGGGAGCCGTTTGGATAACCTCAGCTGTCGGAATTTGTACCTTCATTCCCACTACTTGGTCTGCCAGCACTTGAACTGGTGGTTACTTCTCAAACTTGCCCAAAGAATAACATCGAGTCTGGTGTTCGTTTTGTCCTTACACATTCCGCCTTGTACACGGATACTCTTGGATCTGACCTGAAGGAAATAAAAGGTACAGCGTGTCTTTTGTTCCTGTCCTAAAGGCAAACCTAAAAGCTGGTCCGTTGGCACAGACCTTCAGTGCTTGCCCTGATACTGCTCATCAGCCTATACTATATGCTCAGGGATGTAGGAAACCACCACTTTGCTCGTGTTTTAAATCGGGAAGAAAGGAGACTGCTTTACGAATGTTAGCGTTGTTAACTTGGGCATTATGTTAGATGAGACCCTGCTTCAAAAAGGCTGCTCGAAGCTCCAGATGGTGAAATCGGCGTTTGCTCAGCAGTTTGTACTTAGTTCAAGTCGAGGTGGTTATGAAATCCAGCAGTTTTTGTAAATTAGTGATCCGGCCACCGGGCCCTCTGGAGCCGGTGCCCAGGTTCAGGGCCGTGTGGCACAGCAAGTTCCCAGAAACACAGTATGGATCTGTTTTTAATTTGTTAATTTTTTGTTCCTCAACCACTTTATAATGTATTTTTTTAATTTATTATTTTGTAATGTCATGTTTAAGTATTGCTGCTATCCTTGTTATTCTTCCCACTGTTTTTATTGCAGATTTATTTTGTGAAAGTTGTACACTAATGTTTCATTTTATGTCTAAATCAAAGTATTTAAAGAAATACTAGTTCTATTTAATGTGGTTATGGAACCAGCTGGAATAAACAGTGATTGTATAGTAGGCTGGACCCAGGAGGTCATGTTCATTTTTGTTACATATGCAATAAACTCACAACTTTAAAATCTTTGTATCCACCATTCTGTTTGTTAAAATATTTATGGAAGTCACAGGAAAATTGACACGTTCCCAATCAAAGTATGGTAGTGCTCTGCATAGCATAGCTGGAGACGGGGGTGGAGGATAAAGGCAGGGTGTTAAAGGTGGCAACAACAGGAAAATGTTGCTGTTAGTAAAAATTCAGTAGCATTACAAAATAAAAAGTAGTGATTTGTTGGACAGACCCAGAGTTGAGTGCAATGAAGCTGTCCTGGTGGTAGCAGTGGCTGGGCTCACGGATGTTCAGCGTCTGTTCTCTCACAAAACTGGCTCACGCTGCTCTGAGCACCAGCGTCGCTGCGGTGGGGTCCTGGTAGCAGACTCAGCTGATTTAACAGATATGTATAGACTGCCCAGGTACAACTCCTTTCGAGGTAGAACACATCGTTTCATTCAGTCCTCAACTGATTAATTACCAGCCTTAACCTCTTTCCCTTTTTACTTTGTCATTTGTCTTGTTATTTTGGGAAAAATCTCAGTTTTCAGGAAACAAACTGGTAATTCCTGCCCTTAATGAGAGTTGGAGAAAGACTCGTTAATGCTGATGAATCTCTGCTTTCCTGTATTTTTCCTAATTAGTAGTGTGTGGCAGGGGGAGGAAGATGGATACGAGCATGAGGAGGGTGCTGGCAGTGACTGGTGTGTGCTGCCGCAGAGCCTTCCCTCTCTAGAGCTGGAAACTAGGATTTCTTTAATCTGCATATTTGGGGTTTTTTTTAAAAAGGGGCGGGGAGCAATTCAAGAATTTTTTTATTCTTTGAGTAACTTCACAATATGATCACTATGAGCAAATGATTCATGAGGAGCTGGATTCATCCTCCTGCCTCGTTTCAGCCAGCAGCAGGGATTTGAACAACTTCTGCTTCATTTGGAGCAAGAAATGCTGTTGGTCCTTCAGTGCTCTGTCAAACACTGGTCCTGCTTTGTGTTTCTTTAATAAACGCCTTTTTGGGGAAGTATTCCTGATTTCTGGTATTCTTTTGAAGAGCAAAAGAGGATTCCTGTATCTGCCCCAGTGGCTGTGGATGCTGTGGAGGGGTTGCTGTAGGACTTCTGCACTATGTGAACTTTTTGAAAACATGATAAAAAAATATTTCTCTTAAGAAATCTTACAGAGCTCAAGTAATTGACTCTCTCTTTTATGGAAGCTTGGCAAGTCAATTAAATTCCTCAAGTTAAATTTTCCAGCCTCTGCCTCTTCCTGCCAGACTACGAGCAGGAGCACTGGTCTCGTAGCGGCAATTTCGTTTCTGATTTATGATGATGCTCCTGTGTCCTGGGCGCTCTGCCTGCGTGGGGAAAGACAACCCCGCCCACTGCCATGTGCTTAAAAAAGGCACGTCAGAGTGGGGTTTAATTCACAAACCAACCTCTTTACGGTTTGCTGCCTCCCTCTCACGTCCCTTTTCAGTCTGTTTTCACGTGTGGCTTTTAGGATAAAACTAAAACCCCAAAGCTTTGCCAATAAATAGTCACGGATGAAACGCTTTCAGGTGTGGGGAGGGATGGGGGAGAGGATGCTGCCTCTCTTTCTGATCATATTAATTTGAAACAAGATCGAACGAGATCAGAAGGGGGTTATATATTTATATAACACAGTCTCACAACTACTTGCTGGCAGAATGATGCAAACACCCCCCACCTCTCCTGCGGACCCTCTCCCAGCCTTGGCCGCAGCGTTATTGTGTTGCTTATATCCCTCTAGAGAATCAGAGCCCCTGACGTGGGACCGGGGTGCTGCTGTGTTGCAGCGTAAATAAAGAAAACCTGTGTGGAGAGCTCACGGCTGGATGGAAGATGACGGGAGGAGGTTTAGGCATCAGCAGGTTGAGGACAGATGTTTTCTTGCACCACAACCTGGCTTTTATGGCCTGCGGAGGAGGAGTGTTCCGGGGTGGGTAAGCGTGGCTCTGCGGGAGAGTCGTGCCAAGCTCGCTGATCTCTGTCCCAGATTCGGAAGCAGTTGGCACCCGAGACGGAGGTCAGGCTGCGGCTGGAAACCATATGGCTGAGCCAGGGCAGTCCCTGCGCAGGGAGGGGGGAGAAATGTTCCTGGAGGGCTGGGGGGGCCCTGGCACTGGTCGTGGTATTTGGCTGGATTTTAGAACAAGAGTTGTGAGAGAGACCACCTGGACGTGGTGATGAGGCTGAAAAGATAAGCAACGTGAGTCTTGCTGGTCCAACCCAGTAGCCCTGGTCAGAGAGCTACCGCACATTGCATCTTCCTGGGCAGGTGCAAAGCGTTTGGTCTGGGAGATTTTGAAATTAAATTTTAATTAGATGCTGATTAAATGAGTCCAGCCGCCTCCCCTGATTCCAGTCTTGCACGCAGCCAGGCAACACTTGCCATCGAAGTCCCGTAAGTGTTGGGTCCGGGAGCGTCCGGCAGAGCCCCAGAGCGGGGTCCCGACCTGAGACAGCTGCTGGCCGAGGGGGACATAGAATGTCCTGCGTGGCTCCACGTCACTTCACCTCCACAGGCATCAATGGCCGCGGGGTGGGGGTGACAACAGGATGGTGTCCCCCAGCACCCACAGGCATTGCTCAGAGTGGGGACCCCTGTGCTGGAGCTCCTTATGCCTCTGCTTTTTGCTGGAAATCCAAAATTTGCTGAAATTTCATCCCCTTTTTGCAGGATGGAGGAGTTGGTGGCACGTGGGCAGCGTGCGAGGATGGTCTGTGGGGAGCCCTGGGCAAGCGGCTCCTCTCAAAGGGGTTGGCTGAAATGATCTGGAAAAGTGGGAGCCCGGAGCCCCAATTCCCCCTGGGAAATTGTTTTTCAAACTAATCTGGCAATAAACTAGTTTTCAATAGAGCTCCTAGATAAAAACTTCACTGCGAGAAAGACGTTTAGCAAAAGGCTCAGGATGAGTTCAGTGATCAGAGCCGCCCCGCTGCAGGGGAGCCGACTTTTACCCTGTTATTTGTTACCGCACTCGGTATCTCTTACGGCCTCACGCAGGCGGCAGCAGCGCCGCGTCCCCCGGCAGAAGGGCTTAACCCGACCGCACACCGGTGTGCAACACGGGCACCCGCCTCTCCCAGGGAGCACCCGTCCTCCCCCGGGAGCCGGGCTGTGAGGTTTGGAGAGCAGCGTGTAGAGGAAGGGGTTGAGGCAGTTGTTGCCGTAGGCCAGGCAGGTGATGAGGAAGGCGATGGAGGTGACGGTGGTGCCACCCCGGTTCCCCTGCTCGTACCAGTAGGTGCTGAAGAGCTGCCACAGCCAGAAGGGCAGGAAGTGAGCACGGTGCTGAAGATCGTACGCAGGACCTTCTGCCTGGGACAGTGGCTGGTTCCAGCAGCGCTGAGAACAAGAGCCAGCTTGGTGTACAAGCAGCAGGTGATGATGCCTGGGGTGAGGATGATGCAGGTGTTGAAGAGGATGGTGAGATACCCCACCTGGCTAGGTCCCCGTCTGTCACATGAGGTGGTACGTACACTTGGTCAACCCGTCACAGTGGCTGGTGCGCAGGTTGATGAGGATCACGGTGGGGAGGGTGAGGAGGAAGGCCACCAGCCACACCAGGCAGGTGACTGCCCGCCAGCGGTCCCTTGACCTATGCAGAACGTCCAGAGGCCTGATGATGGCCAGGTAGTGCTGGGTGCTCGCGATGATGAGGATGAAGATGCTGGTGTGCGTGGTGAGGAGGTCAAGGCTGAAGAGGATCCTGCAGCCCAGGTCTCCGAGGTACTAGTCCCACATGAAGGCGACGGCGGGTAAGTACAGGAGATCGGCCAGGGCCAAAGCAACGATGTACACGCACATGGAGCTGGTGCACCTCGTGGGGATGGTGGTGACTGCCAGCGTGTAGATGTTTCCCACCACCTCAACGACACCCATGGTGGCCAGAATGCAGCCAAGGAGGTGACCACGAGGTCGCTGGTGCTTTCAGAAGAGGTGTTGGGCTGGCTGATGGCATTTTCGGGGTGGCAGGACACTGAGATGCATGTGCTCAGCTCCATCCTGCCTCACCAAGAGCTGTCCCAAGGAGCTCTTCTGGAGGCAATCCTGAGCTGCAGGAGTGGGAGCTGCTGGCTGAAATGTCCCGGCGGTGGGCCGGCAGCAGGACGGGGCAGCAGCTCTCTGCTCCGGCAAGCACCGCTCTCCCCGGCGCTGCCTGGAAAAGCCATTTGCCTTCCCCGTGTGCACCGGGGGGGGGGGGACCAGCCTCAGCACCGGCGGGGTTTGTCCCTCTGCCCTCGCAGCCGGGGTGCCAGGATGCCCCAGCCACCCACCAGCCCTTCCCGCTGCCTCGGGCACCTGCCCTGCTCCTTCCTCAGCGTGCACTGCTGCAGACAGAGCATTTTCTATGCAATTTGGTTTTAATTACTATTCTTTTTTATTCTTCCCCATCTCCCGGGTGTCTCCAGGTCTGGGGTGCTGGGTTGACCTGGGGCTGGGAGGTGTCGTGGGAGCGGGACGTGGCCCAGCCGTTGCCCTCCCCGGGGGGCTCAGCTCCCCGTAACCAGGTATCAAAGGAGAAATTAATGTCATCAAAAATTCACAGCGGTGTCTTGTCCCCAGAGCTGTTCTGTCCCGCGGCGAGGCCAGGGGTGGGGTGAGGGGGGGAGGGCTGCTGGATTTTAGGGGCTTCGGGGATGGGAACCAGCCCCCACCAATCTGGTGCTGCACTCCCCTCCAAGCAGAGCACGCCATGGGGACCTGCCCCCCCCCCCCCAGCACCCCATAAGGACCTGCCCCCCCCCCAGCACCCCACGGGGACCTGCCCCCCCCCAGCACCCCATAAGGACCTGCCCCCCCCCAGCACCCCACGGGGACCTGCCCCCTCCCCCACAGCACCCCACGGGGACCTGCCCCCCCCCCCAGCACCCCACGGGGACCTGACCCCCCCAGGAAACACGTGCAGCCCCCGCCCCGCCCCTTCCCCTCAGGCCCCGCCCCCTCCCCGAAACCACCGCCCGCCCGGAAGGGGGTGGGGCGGGGCCGCCTGGAGGACCGCCCTACACCCGCCTCTATGGTAGGTTTGGCCGAGACGGGACCGTTCGGGCCGCCCGTCTCTCCCTCGTCGCTCTCCGCTCCCCGCCGCTCCTCTCTATGGTGCGGGGCGGTGCGGTCACGTGGCGCGGGCAGGCCGGAAGGAGCCGGGCAGCGGCGGCTAAATGAAGCGGGGCCGGAGGGGCGGCGCGGGGGTGGACGGGTTCGGTGAGTGCCGGTCGTGGGGCTCCCGCGGGCTGTGGCGCGGTTTCCGCGTCCCGGGCGGTGCTCGGGGGGAAAGAACGGCGGTAGCTAGGCGGCGCGGGTAGGGCCTCGTTCCGGCCGCTGAGGCTCCTCGCCTCGTCCCGTGGGCCTCGCCTGCCCCCTCGGCGGGGGGCTCGGTCGCTGTCCCCGGCTGGGGTCCTGCCCCGCCTGTCCCTCCCTCAGGGCCGGGGTCCCCCCGCCCTGGGCCGGGTCCTTCCTCCCCCCCTTCCCCTCAGGGCCCGGTTCTTCCCCTCGCTCAGGGCCGGGGTCGCTCCCCTCCGGTCCCTTCTTCCCCTTCCCCGCGGGGTCGGGGGCCGGTTCCCCTGAGGCCCTCAGCCGCCCTCCCGGCCCTGGGGTCCTGGCTGCAGTCCCGTGCGTGTCCCCCAGTAGGAGGTGAGGGGGGCGGGGGACACCCGGGTGCAGTTTCCCGGCGCTGCTCTCCGTGGGCTCCCTGCACCGGCTCGTTTCGGGTACCCGGGGCCGTGCGTTCGTGCGCAGGAAGAAAAATAGCGTCGGTTCCGGAGCTGGTGGGGGAAGGCGGATCTAAGCTTGTTCTTTGCTTCTGACCCTCGTCTTGTTGTGGAAACACTGGGTGCCGTTGGGACATCTTGACATTTCAGGCATCTGCTGTAGGAGCTGCTGCAGGAAAGAAACCCAAAACACAGCTGTCCTTGGAGTTGAGGGATCTGTGTAAGAGATACTCCTCCTCTTTCCCCTGCTCTCTATTGATTTGAGTGCCAGCTCAGCTCGGTGGGAGAGAGCAAACGCTGGAAGTGCTAATGTGTACAGCGTTTATAAAACAGAGGTGTCTGATGGGTGTTTCTGCCTCTGGAGCTGCGCTCGGTCCCCCAAACGGCTGGAGGAAGGTCAGGTGTTCACACAGAGTATTTGGAGACCGAAGAGTCGCAGCGAAGTTGGTGTGTGTGTGAGGAGGGGAGTGTGAGCTCACCCAGGCAGCGTTCCCGCACACCGGTCTGGGATGGGTGAAATGTAGGTTGGGTTAAAAAGTCGCTGGCGGCTCGTGGCTCCGTTGGCTTTGCAGCTGCGCTCACTGGAACCCCTGTGCAGACATTGGGCTGACAACGGCCACTCATACTTGGGAGGTTTTTCTTTCCATCTCACCTTCACTTTATGACCTGAAGCATTGTCTTTGAATGTCTTCTAATACCTTATCTTACAGTCTTATTGAAAAATACTTATACCAGAAACATAGCTTTCACATGAATAAATTTAGTTGTTGATGTTTCTTTTCAGCTTTCTTACTGCTTGTCAAGCAAGGTTCAGTTTCTTACACAAAGTGTTACAGTTTGGTCACTGTTCTGAGACCTCTGATGCTTTAAAAAAGAAAAGCTAATGTTCCTGCTGTGCACTTTTATTCCCATTATCGAGGTGTAATGCTGAAGGACTATAGCTCGGTTGTCCATGTACTTTTCACAGTGTCTCTTGTGTTTCTTTTCCAGCTGACTGCCCTACAGAACAGCAGACTCTTCCTGCTTTGTTTTGGGCAGCAATTCTAAAAGCGATAGCTAATTGCCTTGGTGGCTGAAAGGCATGGGCAGCATTAGTGCTAAGACCAACGAGCAGATCCCTGTTTCTGTATTCTCCCCTGTAATGGTTGGTTCCTCTTACAATTTCTGCTATCTGAATTGACATACTTTGGAGCTGTTGCAGGTTTTGAGCACTAGCAATGGAGGAGAAGGTAGGCGTCCCCGGTCAGGTGGATAGACTGGACTTTGTGTGCTCAGTTATAAATTGGCTGCCTCCTGTTTCCAGAGAGGATGGCATGAGAGCTTTTTCCCCCCAGCGACCTGTTTGGAAGGTGAGGGGGATGTTTGAGACCCATCGCTTTGCAGACCCAAACCTTGAGCAGGTTCTGGTAGGTTCCTGTACACGTACTGTGCCGTAGGAGCCTGCAGCACAAACCGTATGGTGGGCCTCATTTTCTTTAGGACTAGCAGAATTGCAGGGATAGCTTTTAATTACAGAACTGTGGGATTTATGGCTTTAATCTGAGCTTTTCATTTCTAGGATGAAAGCTGTGCAAAAATTCCACTGCCTTACATCAGGCCTTTCAATATTGTAAACATCTTAATAGATGTCATGTGCTGGGTGTCTGCGTGGTGTGACTAGATGTTAATAAACAATCATCTTGACAGGAGTTTGTGCCTGGAATACCAAGATTTGCGAAAGGACTCAGACCCATTTCCTGAAGAAGATCTGTAGAGACATTCAGCCTGCTTGATAGTGCTGCATTTTAGTAACGGGCCTTCTTCCATCTCTTTTTCTTTCCTTCCTAGGATGTTTTCCTGTTGGCCTGGCTGCAGGCATCCTTCTTGGGCAGCTGCGTAAGTCAGGGCACGAATAACAGTTCCTGGAAGAGCAGTTGGGGCAGGCCTTACTGATGATAAGGTACTTTCTGGTTTCCAGGAGGGTGCTGGCAGCCTGTTCCTGGGCTTGTGTTTCAGAAGCTGCCTTGGAAGTCCAAATTCCTGGGTAGTCCACGCTTTGTCTGCCTGAGAATGCAGTGGGCGTTACTGCCGCCGGCAAGCTACGATTGCTGGCGGTGTGGCTTGGGCTTTGAAATCAGACACAAATCGCTAAAAAGTCCTGTGGCAAAAATAGGTGGAGTGAGTGCGCAACTCCGGCGACTTCAGTGCAGCTGGAGGGAGGCAGGAAGGGTGTCTCGGGGGCCAGGAGCTGATTAGCAAGCCAGAGTAGCACCAACCCCAGCACGCAAGAGACGTGGAGCCCTTTGGGTGTTTTTTTAGTGCCTGTTGGAAGAAGCTCCCATTCATTAATTTGGAATGGGTGTCTTAATTTTATTTATTTCTTTTTAAAGTCATTGTGAGTGGTTTACTGTGTCATAGCGCCGGCAGCTCGGCGCAGCAATGGGCGTTGAGGCTTGCCACCGGCTGCATTCTTTTCGGGACAGTCAGAACTGCGCCGCTAATTCTTCTCGTCAGAAGCTTGGTGTTTTCCTGCACGTGGATTTGGTCTGGAGATATTTTAAGTCTCCATTTAAATTATTGAATTCAGACATCTCCTTAACTACTTAAAGGAGAGGCGCTAATAGTCTCGAAGTCTGTATGCACGCTAAAATAATAGCATTTTGTATTGCTATTGGTAGATGGGTGGGCTTTTCAAGCTGCTACATGTAACTTTAATTACTCTCAGTAGGATCTGTCCCCAGTGGGGTAGGTGCCTTTTTTTTTTTAATACAGTGAGCAGTGGAAGGTGTGAAACATGGCGCTGACTCGAGACACTAGCTATCTTCCAGTAGCAGCCCAGGAGATAAGGTTATCTGTGTATTGACGTGGTAGTTTCTGTGTTTGAAATTGAGCTAAATGGTGTCCTGATGAGCATTGGTCTGGTGAGAAGCAGAGTAGTTTTGTTTTAAGCAGGTTACTGGGATGGGGAAATTGGGGAGGGGGTAGGGAGGGAGAACAGCAAAAAGAGAAAAAGGCCACTTAGCAGTGTCCTGGTGGTTTGAGTAAGTTATCCTTGCCAAAGCACTGAGATGTGAGATAATAAGGAATGCTTTACTGAGCTGGGATAATCTCACTCTCAGCAGCCTTCGTGTGGCTTTTATAGAATTTCAGGTTTATTTTGGAGTATCTCAGGAGTGATGTTTTTCCTCTGGGTCAGTGCTTAAGAGCTTGTGGTGGTTTTAAATTCATAATGATCCTCAAGAAAGCTTAATTCCTGAGGACTAGAAATCATTCCTGCTGAATGACACCTCTCTCCTAATTGCCAGCGCTGCTGTGGTTCCTTCCCTGTGTTCGTGAGGGGAACTGTCAGTGTCTGATTAGGTGGAAAAAGCACTTTGGGGAAAGATTTCAACACTGGGAAGCTGCTACCCCAAGTCATGATGCCATCTTGCAGTGTTTCTGACCCAAGTCAGGGGGAGTTTAAAGTGTGGCTTCCTTGCTGGCTTTGGGGGAGCCCGACTCCTTTGCTGATGCCGACGGTGTCTGTCTGTTCACGGGGTGACTTTTGGAGGCTGTTGTCGTCACTCATAACGAGAAGCGAAGTTGATGAGCTGAAATAAGTCTGGGAGCATATGTAGGTGTCAGGGTGACCTGAAATGGTTTCACTTGGCTTCTGAGGATGAGTGTTGTTTTGCTCGCACTAGGTCTGCTTACCTCTGTAAGGAGGCCAAGCTACTGTTTGAGTTGTTTAGATAAACATTTGGACAAGGTCTGTAGAGGCATCACGTGATATCACTCTGTAGTACAAGGTGATCAGGAGTTGTACTAGCTAGAATCTTTGTTTGGGGAATAGAAGGATGGAAAATGGCCTCAAGTAATATATTTTGTCTAAAGCACTTCTCTCACAAGGTTTCTGTACTCCTTTGTCAATACTGACCTGTTCTTACCAAGCTGTGCGCACTGTTATTGCTGTTGCTCGATTGAAGACAGGCAGACAGACAGACTGGCTTTTTTGCAGCCTTTGCAAAACCAGAATTAGGAACAGATTTACACTTCTACTTCCAAATGCAATCCCAAGATGTGATGCATTTTTATGTTTGATGGAGGGGCAGAGGGAAACCTCTCTTACAGATCATTTTTGCTTGAAGGTACCTGAAGTCTGGTAGCGGAAGGAGTGCTTACCCACATAACCCTGGCAAATACAAAATGTTGTTGGATAAACATGTTACAGTGGGATACCAGAGAGGAACAGGGAGCGATGTTGACAGCTGCCTGCAGCAGAGCAGTGATGCTGCCTAGAAGACTTTCCTCGTCTCCCTGCTCTCTCTGGAGTGTGCTGTAATGCAATTTGAGGAAGATGACAGCAGCAGCATAATGGAGAGGCAGGAAAAGAAGCTTTTTCTCCCTTACAAGAAACCAGCAGTGTAGGGCGTTTCATACCTCCCCTGCTGCTAGGATTTCCAGCTACAGATGAAGACTGGCAAGACCCATTAGCAGTAACTTGGCTAGCATAAATAGTTCATGTCCTCTTTATATATTGTTAAACCGGAATCCTATTGTAGTGGAGCAGGCTTCATTGTGTATAAACTAGGAGGTGCCCTTGGATCAGCCAGGACTAGCACAGACCAGCTTGCAACGGCTGGAATGCACCTCTGACTTGAACACAGTGTCTGAAGAGTGCTCCTCAGCTTAATGTTTTTCTGTTTGTTTAGCAGTTTGTGGCTGCTTTTACTGACCCTCCGTCCCAGATGGTTAAATAATCTGTTTGATGATGTACTGTTGCAACACCCAGGAAAAGAATTTATATTCTGCTATGTGAAGGCTTAAATAGTGTTGGACGCTTGACTGCGATGACTAAGGGGTAGGCACACAAATTTGCAGCCTGAAGACAGTCGTGTCCTTAGCAAATGGTCTGACTGCAGCCTGTGTAACCTCTTAGCTGTGGCCTGTAGTGGCTTTTGTAGCCTTGCATATGTAAAATGTTTATTTCCCTTGGGGTGAAATTGTTAGGTGCCTTGCAGTCTCCTAAATCTGCGTGACTGTGGACTGAGGAATTAATGTGCAGTGCCGCTTCCCTTGCGATTTTAGCTGACCAGCTGATAACTCATTCATTTGTGAACTTTAATAGGCTCAGGAAAGAATAATGCTGGATGTGGAGCATGTCTAAATCTGGCCATGATCTGATTTCACTGTTACCAGTCGTGATGTAGCAGTATGCTTACCTCAAATACAACCACCTTGCTTTTCTGCTATTTTAACACATTCTGCTTAAGCCCTGCGATGGCCACTGCCACGTGGCGTGGATGAAGTCAGACTGGACAACTGTCATGAGCCTGGAAGGCTGCCCTCAGTTTCTGCTGCTGAGAGCCTGCTTGCTGGGCTGGAATTGCTTGGCCGTAAGGCTAACGCGTGGCTGCAAACAAATAAAACGTGGTTTTACAAAAGCAGTTGCTGGCTGGCTTGAAAATCTTGTAACAGCTGGTCATCTGTTGTGCTTGAGCAGTACGGGTGTAGTTACCCTTCTTCAGATGGGTTGGTGACAGTCCTTCTCGTGCAGCAGTAGTTGGGTGCAATAGGCACCTTATTTTTTACCCTTTCCGGTAAATCAGTGCAGAGCATAGATGTGCTACTCAGGTATTGCATGTGCCTTACAAGGTGTCTATCGATATGTTACTCTCAGTGCTTAAGACAGTTTAAGACTCATTTCACTGTGGATTGAACTCAGCCTGTTGGCTCAGTATGGCTCTAAGCTGTCTCTTGTACGTGTTTAAGCCCTTCCATTAATGTGTAAAAGTATCTTTCAAAAGCGGTGCCTGATCTGGGACTAGGGGCACGTATAGTTTGAGTGCTAGTTTGGCATCTTGGCTGTGATTACATAGTGTCAACCATTAGGCTGTAGTTTAAGATCATCTCTCTTCTTGCAGTTTATTTTAGCATCTTCTTTCTGTTCTCTGAGCTATGCTGTGGTGGATATGTGAGGAGAGAAGGTAGCTGGTCTGAATTCTACAAAAAAGTTTTCCAGGGCATTTCTTTTCAAAGCTGCAACGAATGCTGGTGGAGCTCAGTGTGTGAGGAGGTGACAAGCTGTGGTGTGGGAACATGACTGTCTTAAGCAGGTATTGCAGTGAAACCCTTCTTAAACATGAAGCTACAGCTTCTGGCCACTGACCTTTGAAATTATAGCAAGTGCAGATGCTTAACGTGGCTCAAAAAAGGGTACGGCTGTCATAACCAGAATAGATGACCTGTGAAGTCATTCTTCTTGGAAGTTCCTAATTCTGGGATGTTTGGCACCTAGAATGGTTGGTGGCAAACTTTTATGTTGATACTTCTAAAAGTACTGTGTAGATTGACACAAAAACCTTCCTTTTTGCTAAGGTGGGCTACTGCATTAAGTTGGGGTTTTTTTACTTCTGTGCCACTTCAGGATCAAGTCTTAGCTGTTATATTGTCAGCAGCTTTGTGAAATGAGGTGAGGTGTGCTTTGCAGACTGCAGTCATCCTTGAAAGCAAAGCTTCTTGTCATAGGTTCAGGTCACATTTAAAATAAAATTTAAAAAATTCCCCCTTTCTTTCCACACTTGGTCCTGGTGATGCATTATGGTTTTTTTCTGGAACACAGCTTCCCAAGTGCAGCTTAGATTGTTGTTTCCAGAGTGGATCTGCTGGGCAGCAGCTTAACATCCAGGATGCCATTGCAACCTATCAATCCTTCATGATTTTAAACTCCTCTGCATGTTATTGCAACTAAAACTAACTCTTTGTGCTTTCCAGCCCTCTTGACTTTGCTCTAGTGATTCCCTCGCCGCCGCTTGTAATGGCAGTTTGCTGGTTGCGTGCAGCCTGTCTCTCTTCCTCCTGCTCCCGGTGCCCCCTGCGCACAGGGCTGTGAGCAGAGCAGCCTGCTGGTTGCTCATCGATGTGAATGTCAGTGCCAGAGCCTGTCTTGGGGTTCCTCCAACCAGCAACCTTAAATGCCTTTATTTCTCTCTTTCCTCTCCAGTGAAAACCAGTGCTAAGATGGTAACTTGAAGGTTCCTGCAGATGTGCATCCAACTTGTTAAATAACTTCTTAAAAGGTTGCACTTGGTTTTCTTTGTTCTGTTATACCTTTTAAAGGTGACATTCAGGATCCCTTAAAAAAGGAAAGGAAAAAAGGAGGAAAAAAAAATGCTATGGATTGGGAAAGGAAATGCTGTGTCCTTTCTCCTGGAGAGCTCTATGAAGTACAAGTAACAGAGGAGCACTCACATATATCCTGGGGCACGTAGGGCATTTCTCCTGTGCTTTTCTGCATGGCCACTGGGTTGATGGGGAAGAGAAGACAGTTGCAATTAACGGTATGTAGAGCCCTGTTAGGTGTGTGCAGCCTGGCAGTCCGTGGAGTCCGGCTCTTTCAGACACCGGTGGGGTTAATAACGGCGCTGCTCAGAGGAAGGAGCCTCTGCCCTCTTCTCTTGAGGTACATGTGAGTTCGGGGCAGGAAAACTGGAAGTAAAACTCGCTCTAGGAGTGGCAAAGCTGCAAATCACATGGTTCCATGTGTTTTTCAGTTTGTCCCCACCCTTATACCGCAAAATCAGAACAAAACAGTTCTTTAAAATGATGGTTTGGGAAATAGGCTGTGAGCCCAAAGAGGTTGGGTTTGTGTGTATGTGCTGCCGTAGCTACGTGCTGAGCTGCTAGTTAATGTTTGAGTTGTTGCTTGGACATGAAATGCCAAGCTGACACCTGTGTTTGTGATGTGGGAGGGAGGGTTTGGATTTTGGGGATGGTACTGTATTATCCTACACATGCCAGCAGTCTGAGGCCAGTGGAGTGGTACCCTTTACAGGAGCTAACTGCAGAGATGCTTCCTTCCCCCTCAAAGCCTTGGATTTCTGCTTTGCTCTCAAAATGTGCTGCTCAGGGCAATGGCATTAACTCCCCTTTCCACCCAGGCTTCTCAAATTTAACCTTTTCTTTTCTTTTTTTTTTTTTTTTTCTTTTTAGGGCTCAATTTGACAGGGGAGGCAAATGATGGATCCAAAGCTCCCCACCTCTATGCCAAGTGTGGGGTTTTTTTTACATATCTCAAAATTAGCAGCTTCGTGCTGGTCAGAGAGACGTGACAATACGGAGCCCTGTTATTTAGCGGAAGGACTGATGGGAGTCGTGGGAAGGCACTTTAGTGTCCAGCAGTTGGCCTTGATGCCAGTCATCAGGGAATAGCTTGAAAGCATCAGAAGCTTTCAATTGTGTTGAATTAGTAGTTGTCAATTTTTGGAAAACAAGTACATATGTTTTGAAGCATTAGAGAAGATTACATTTTAGAGACAAGCTCACAGAGCAGAAATTGGTTTCACTAGGAAAACTGGTATCATTGTAGGTGGCCAGCTGTTAGATGAATAAGATGAAACTGGACAGATTTCTTTCCTCTTGTACTTTGTGTACATATAGGTGCAATAAAAATGGAGATTGGGTATTTTAAAAAATTACGATTAAGTGATACTGTCACCTTAATGGAACAACAAACTGCAAGTGAGGTTGATTAAAAGTGTTGTGATGTACAGACAGTTGAGATGTTTCCTGTAAGTCCTAAGCTGACTTGCAAATGGGGAAGTATAGTTAGGGATTTGAACCCAAATAATCCTTAAAAATCTGCTCTCTTAATTGCTCCTGACTAACCAATTCGTGTTAGATTGGAGCAGTGATGCATAGGTGTAGCTCACACCCTGTTAATCTGTAGCCTCTCTTTTCAAAGTATCTTCCGATGTGTTCTTGGTAACACCACTGAGAAGTGACTGCAGAAATGCACGGCAGAGCTCTGCACGAAGCTACAACATGTGGTCCTTGTTCTGGCACAAGCAGGATTTTAGTAAAGCCAGACAGCCCCACGTTAGCGAGCTTGTAGTTTGCTTTTCCTCGATGCAGTGATCACTAAGCACTCTGTGGTTATCCACAGCTCACATCAATGGTAAGCCTTGGTGGAAAGGGCATTGCTCGCTGCGGTGCGTGTTTCACGGTGCAGCTTTTCTTTTTAGGTAGCAGTGTGTGAGGAATAGGGAACTTTTGTGATATAACTAGAAGTTGTGATTGCTGCCAGAGAAGCTTGAAGACTCCCTGTCCCTCTTCTCCATCTTAATAATGTCCTAGCCTGGAGTACTGCTGCTGAAGCCAGTTATGCTGCTGGTCTGGCTGCAGAAATCGTGGGTGCTGAGATATTTTCTGAACAATGTGTGTGTTGGTCATCTTGTATGTATGGGGAGGTAAACATTCAGCTTTGATTTACTTGCCACAAAATGCTTCTAGTGTTATGTTTTGGTGTGATGAAATTAATTCTTTGGCTTGCTGCAGTAGAACTGTTACGTGGCTCTTAAGTGAACGATTTTTTCCTCCATTCAGCTTATGTTCCTTAATTATTTTTTTTTCTCAGATATCCGGAATCCTGTCTTCTCAGAGGGCGTATGTGTGTGTCCAAAATCATTTGGTAAACCAAGCCAGCTGCTAATGTCTTGTGAAACACTTAGGGAGTGTTTTAAAACTTGCAAGCCAATTCTGTTATTTTCTAGTATGTTGTTCCTCTTCAGCACATGCTATGGGTCCAAAAATTGGTGGCAGAGCTATGTGGATGCAGTTGTTGTAAGTCTACCCCCTATTCTGTGCTCTGAAGAGGAGCTTTTATGTGATATCTGTAGCTGATTGTGCTGTTGCCTTTGCAAACTGGGCTGCCGCTGGAAACCAGGTGGTCTTGCTTTTTTGTTTTAGGGTGGCAGGCCTCCATGCAAACCTGCTCAGCAGAAGCTGTGCTGCAGGTCCACGTTTCAACCTCTGGCTTTATTGCTTTGCAAGGTGCGATGCGGTGGTGGTAGCTGTCTCGTGCGTAGCGACTAGGATTTGTTTGTGCCTAGTGATTCTTGCTGGGCTTATGATCAGGGGATTTCTAATTTTCGGTTGGGATGATGCCGCTTAACATGATCAACCACTGTTAAACTCTCCCTGCTTTTGCTAAGTGACTGTTAGAAGGAGCTGCCCCCAGCGAACTGTGAACCCTTTGAAATGTTTCAATGAAATGCTTGACAGTGAGTCGGGCTGGTTTATTTCCCTTCTGTTGTGCTTCTGTTTTGTGGTGGGTTTTTTTAAGGGCTGAAATTTTAGCTTTTCATTTTACTGGTTGTCACAAGCCATGCATTATTCAAGTAGCTTCTCTTTGTTTTAGCAGCTTGAAACAAGCCAGAATTGCACCCTGCTCGCAGGCTACCAGAGACACGTTTGCTGCCTGCAGGCAGGAAGTGGGAGTTGATGCTCTTCTGTCAATGTAGGTGAACAACAGTGGTGGTGCTGTATTGGGGAGAGGCTAGAACACACAATGATTTGATGCTGCTGACATCTCTTTCAAGTTGCTCTTTACTTTTTTCTTCCCCCCTGCCCCCCCATTCGGTTGGGATTTCAATTCCTACCTCCCCTGCAGTGATTTCTCTCTAGTCCTGTTGCCTTGAGCTAAAGCCTGAAAGAGCACTTTGAGTCTAGTCCCATCTTGGGGATGTGGGAGTTTGAGATTTCAAATGCTGTAAATGGGGGGGGGGGGGGGGGGGGGGGGGGGGGGGGAAATACATTACACTGTGTCTGGGGGGGGGGTGTCCTCCCCTTGACTGTTGCTTTAAATTCCAGCACCATCTGAAGGTGCTCATTGTGGCACAAATGCAAGGTGGAGGGAGCAAATTTGAGTTCTGCTTGAATTACTGCAGTCCATAAATGCCTGCATATACTAGGAGCTTAAATACATATGCACAGTACCAGTGCTTGCTATTTTTAGGTTGGGCTAAAAATACGTAACGTGGTGTTTGCAGGGATTCTGAATGGGTTTTGGAAATCCTTGTGTAAGCGTTCTGTGTGTACCTGAGACCTGCTTCACCTCTTGGCAGCTGATCCGTCAACTCATAGTAGTGGTTGGGACCAGTGGTTTTGTAGACTATATTTTTGCGTGTATGAGAAGCTTGTTAGGAAATTACATGTGACTTCAACTGTCAGTCTGAGATCTAGTCGGTTCAGAGAACAGTTATACGTAAGTCCCTGATGGTCTCTGATTTTTTTTTTTCCAGTAGCTATTCTGTTAATGGATTCTTTTCCTCTCAAGTTACTGTAGGAAAAACCTTAACCGGGAGGATTTTATTGCCTGTGCAGAGTCATGAATCCATGAAGGAATGCAGAAAATGGAGGGGAGATTTGGTGGAACCACATCTTTAGTGTGGTGGCCTTCACTGCACTGTCAGTGGGTAGCTTCGAGGTCGTGACAAGAATTTTGTGTCACCTTGATATTGTATAGGGATTAAAGTCTCAAGTCCAGTTTGTGTGCTGTAGTGCAGATGGTGGGAGTTTTTAAGAAAAAAAAAAAAGCTTGCAAATGTTTATCTGCCTTCTGCAAGGTCTTTTTCTTTTCAGATGGTTCTAGTAGCCTGTCCTTGACTGTATTGTGAAAAAGCTGATGGTCAGGTTAGAGCTTGGTTGTAGGTAGCCTTATTCTTCACCTATAAATAGGCACTGAAATCACTGAGGTAGTGTGGGATAGCTTCTTTCCATCTGTCTTGCTTGCTTTTTATTATGGTGTTTATGTAGGGCAATACCCTAGGGTGGCTTTGATCTTGTTACTTCACATTCTTGGTGGCCTAGTGCTATAAACATGAATAAACTACTTATTCGTGCCACTAGATGGAACTGGCCCATGCTTACAGATATTTGTTTAAACTTGAGCTCTGTATTGAGTATTGACAAAATGAATTGCTAGCTCTTGGTGGAGGCTTGGCTTTTACCCTCAAAGCAGTGCTTTATTAAGCTGCTTGGGTTTGTATGCAGCCTGTTTTGAAATAGTAAAGTGGGACATTGCCAGTTCTTTCCAGGCTTGGCTTTTTTTTTTGTTATTGCCTTGACTGTGTATTACAGTTAATGATATTTATTATATTCCTGCTTTTTAAACCACTATGAGTCTTTTGGTGATGTGTGCACATCTTTCTCTTGTACGGGGGGGAAGACAGTCTGTTATCCTAAATTTAATTTCAGATTATTTCCTATACCTCTTTCTTGATACTCAAGGCTGAAGTGTGTAAGTTCCTCTCTATGGGAACTGGAGTTGCCTATGGAGAATGCGGTCCTGATGTTGGTCTTGTGGCTTATCCTTGTTGTTGGATGTGAACAGCTGTGGTTTAGCCAGCGTTGGACAAAGCACCATTTGAACTATTTGGGACAAGATTTTTTTTTTGTGACCGTGCCGAGCATTTCTGGTGTCGACCCGCCCACGCGCACACACATACCGAACTCTGCTAATGCATTGCATACCCCTGTGGGGGAGAAATATCCCAGCCACTTAGCTTTGCTCAGAGCAAATCTGAGCAGACACCTGTCTAGCTTCTGTCCGCATCGCTTGATGCTGCGAGGGCTGATTTGTGGCTTTCACAAACATCCTTATTCCTCCCCAGCCAGTCTTGGAGCAATCCTTTGCCAAGAGGTTCCTTTCCTGAGTGTGAGGCTGCGTGAAGGCAGCTGAGAGAAGACAGTTGCTAGCTGTGCAGGGGCTGTTGTAAGGAGTGCTTTGTAGGACCAACCTGCTGGGAAGCAGAAGTGGTTGGTGTAGGTACATGAGCTGGAGAGATCTGGGTGCCGCTTCTGGCTTTGCTGCTGGCCTGCTTGGTGGTCTCGGCCACGCTGGTCCTTTCCGTGCTTCCATTCCTCTATCTTTTAAGTGGCAAGAAGCATATTGATCTTGTTTTCTAAAGTACTGAGAGGGCTAAGGATGGAAGAATGCTATGCAGGACTAGGTGGTAGCTATTCAGGAGTACTAGGGAAAAATACAACTGTAATAATGTGGACGTGACCTTTTAAAAAGGACAGGGTTTTCACCAGGTATGCTTCCAGTGATCCAGCTACTGAGCTGTCACTCCAGCACCTGTCTGCAGTGATGAGAACAGTGCTATCGTGCTGTTCTGGCAAATAAAATAAGACTTTTTTGTTGCTTATAATGCAAAAACTGAAGAACCTAGCAGAAACACTCCTAAAAATCTTGCTTTTGAAGTGTTTTCAAAGCATCGATATGCCCATGATACTTTTGGAGCTGCTTACTGGAAATAGGGTGTGCTACTGAGGTTTCAGGGCTCAAATATAGGGGTAGTTGCATAGTTGTAGTTATGCTGGTTAGAAGAGGCCTCTGCAGTTCCCTAGCCCGATGTCCCACTCGAATTTGGACCATCACCAGTGCCTGGGACCAGGTGAGTCCTTGGCTTGGCAGTTTGTAGCCAAGCCTGGAAAACCTTCGTGGTGGAGGTTCCTTCTGGAGAAGGCTGCTTCAGGCACTGAGCCGTGCTGCTGGCACTCTTTCTGTGTGTTAAGCAAGCATCCTGCCCTGCAAACAGGGAGAATGCTGCTGCCTTGCTTGTTTATCCTGCTGCCTACGGTGCGAGGCTGTGGACCGTGTCTGCACAGGCTGTTCTGCAGCAGGAAGGTGTGCTCCTGCCCAAAGCCAGCCGACTCTCAGCACTGCCGTGCAGCATGCGCTTTCTGTGAAATGTGGCTTGGGTTTGGCTTTTTAAAGTGTTAAATTACACTTTTTATTTTTATTATTTTATCCTGTATTAAAATATTTTGAAGATGGTAATGACTAGTTCCTTGGAGGGGGGGTATAGGTGTAAGTATGTAGTATGCACCCGAACTGATTTCTTCATCTTGCTATCCTAGCTGCAAATCCTGTTCCCTGCAGAGGAGGTTAAGTAGAATTATTGAGGAGGAATTTACACTGCTCTTGTGCACAAGCAAACAGGATTTTATAGCAGACCCACCATCTTCTTCCAATTTATGCATCAGTAAATATTTAATAATACAGATTCCTCTGTGCTCTAATAATGAGATGAATACTTCTCAATAAAAAGACTTCCTTTCTCATTCCAGTGATCAAATTGTGGTCAGAGTTCCTGTACATATTCAGCTGCTCTGCGATAGCGGGAATTGAGAGCTGTAAGCTGACAGAGCATAAAATGGAAACCTACTGTTCAGGTTGCAGTGATTCTTCTGATCGCCTAATCCTGTTCAGGAGCCTCCAGCCGGCTCATTGTGCCTCTCAGAACAGGTGGGGGTAGTCCCAAAAGCTCAGTCCTGTGAAGGAACCTGATCCCTGTTGTGTTCTCTTTTCAGTTTGAGAGCAGGTGGCCTATCCTGGAATTTGTATCAAACCCTCATTGAGGAGGGGAGGTCTCCTTTAAGATAGCAGATGATGGCAAGAAAGCGTACTTTGTAAATGTGACTTGTTCCTGTGCTGGTTCACAGTGCGGGCACAAAACACGCACTTATATACTGCCCTGTCAGGGGTGCAGCTTCCTTCTGACGTGTCAACAGCATGGATGTTGTGGAAGTGAGCTCAAAGCATCTCTGCTCCCCCTGAAGTTGTGCCTCAGGTTGTCAGCACACAGGGGAATTCAGGGCGTGATGCTGGTGTCTCCATTTGAGCAGCACGGCTCGTTCCGCTGTTCAGCTCCTCGGCAGCTAGGCTGTTAGATCTGACCCATAATACTGGCTGTTCACCTCCGTGCTAGCATTTCCGCAGCACTTGTGTGTGGTATGACTTCATGGCATTAAGTGCGATAGGGGATGGCTGTAATGACGTCAACTGGTACGTTTGATTTGCAGGCTCACACGGTGTTGCCCTGTGGCAGCTCAGGCAAGCGGCTTTTGCTCCTCTCAACAGTAGCTGGTGGCAGAAACACCGCTATATGAGTCGATGCATCAGGTTTTTGCCACTTTGGAAACAGGAGATCCACATATGGGGAGGGTTTGAGTCCTGGCTGAACGGAATTGCACCCCCACACGTGCTTTCTGTGATTGCGGAGTTACAAGAATCTTCGTTTCTTCTCCAGAGAGGCTTCTTGGGCCTGATGGTACTCTTCAGTCTTAACTGTCGGAAGAGAAGACAACAGAAACATGTCTGCTTTTAGGTACTGAGAAGGTGGTACAGAAAAATATCCTCATGGAGGGGCTGTGCCGGGAGAGCCAGGAGAACCCCAAAATGTCTCGCGGCTTAATTGGGCTTGGGAAAGCCCAATTAAGGTGCTGCTGAGTTTGCCTTACTCTCTCATGTTCTTCTTTTGTCTTCTAGTTCCTCATGCGAGCCTAACTGCCATGCTTGGGCACTGACTCTTTCAGGTACAGCTGTTTAAAATGGCGGAGAGAGATGGAAATGAAGAAGTAATTAACTTGAACAGCTTCCGTAGTCACAGAGGGAAAGGTGAGTACCAATTTGTGCGTATTTCCGAAACTCTCTTTGTAAAATTCTGCTTACAAGCAGTGGGATTCATAGATACTAAACTTGCGGGAGTGTTGTTAATGGGAACCTGCTGGGGTCTGTTTTGCCGTGTCATACGCTGCTCTGTTACACTTACTTCACAGCCACCTACAGAAAATTCTCTCATTTTATGCTGACATGCAAAACATTTGGCTCTTGTCTGTCTTGTGTTGTACTGCCTTAAGGCATGTTGCTAACTTCTTGGGAACACCATGTAGAGGTATTTTAGCAGATCTGAGGGGCTTATGGTGTTCCACTCTTCTGAGGACCTCCTAGGAGAGAGGCTGGCTCTGCATTCATATCCCCATAGGGCTGTATGCGTTGGCACCCGTTCCTCCAAGAGTGGAATTCAAAATTATGCTTTCTGTGTATGCTTGAAAGGTGATAAATGAATACTCATGCTAAAGCATAAGCCAAATCGTTGTGTCAAATCATAGGGAGAGCATGGTTGTATGCTGTCTCTGCAGTACAGAAACCCTCTGTTTCTGGCTGGAGTGTCTCTCCTGCGTTCCAGCAGCTGTGTTCAGTAGCATCTGTATTCCACTCTTGACAAGCCTTGAGGGACAAGGTTGTCATCTAATAGCAGGATATCTTCTGCACCCACAGTCAGGGGCCCTATCTCAGTCTTGCATAAGGTACTGCTGCAAAGTCACGCTCTTTCAGAAGAGGCCAAATTGCACAGGGAACCTTATCTCTCTTCTAGAATGCACTGCACATTAATAAAAGAAAATGTATCATTCCTGAGATACAGGACTTCTCTGCAAAAATTAGGAAGTACTCCTGTACGTGGCTTGTTTGGAATAATTTTTGCGGCAGCTTGACTCATGCTGAAGTTTGGGATAGAAGAATCTCTGCGTGAGTGTCAGTGACTGTTTCATGCGTGTGCCATTGTGGTGAGCTATAGTTTCTGCAGGTGTTCTGTTCAGAGGGCCGAGGGAAGTAGGAGCGGCTGTAACAGCAACTTGCAGAGGAACTGGTGACCTTTGAGCATTTCTTCTTGCAATGCAAATGTGAAGATTGCTTTTTCATATGTTTCGGTGCTTGTGTCCTGTGATTTCAGTTATTTACCTTTAGCAAATAGCTAACTTTACTTGCTTTACTACAGACTGGATAAACCACAGGGACGAAGGTCTCATCACGATATCAGATTCCTCAGATGAAGAATTACCTTTGCTGGAAACGCCAACACAGCAGCAGCGTGAGGAAGATGACGATGATGTAGTCATCTTGGCAGAGGTCATTTTTCTTTCTTGTACTTGCCCTGCTTTATTCATGGCTTTTCTAGCCAACTCTTGTGCAAATACTGGATGCATTCCTTTGAGAGTCCTGTCCAGTTACAGTAATTTACTTAGGATGTCTGAAATGAATGCTGAAATGATGAGATTTTGCTGGCTTTAAGTGTTTAGTTGTATTTTGGGCTCAGGAGGGGAGAACTAGACTGTTAAACTCATTGTATTTAAAGTTCTACTTAACGAAGGCCATAGCTTCCATAAAGTTATTTATCTAAATGCAGAAAAGTGGAGTGCTTTGTAAGAGGACTTGACATTCTTCAGAAGGCAAGTTTTCAAAACATGCCTTGTTTGACCTTGTATGCTTTATATTTCTCTGTGCTGCTTGGATTCTTGTTGGGCTGTTGCAGGCATTTACATTTTTGCAGTTTTACAAAGCCAGCTCACCTGGTAAATCTCTGTCCACTGGCACAGGCAATCACACAGAGGAGGGCCAAAGGCTTTAGTTTACCCTGATTATTTTAAGTGTCTAATTTCACATCTAAGCTCTATTAAGAAAGTATTCTGCTTTTCTGTTAAAGTAACCAGAGACATTGAGAAAATGGGTTGCGAAGCTGAAGGTTTTGTTTCTTAGTTGAAAACAGTAGCAGAGAATTTTCAGACTCTGGCATACAGCGGTCCTAGCCTGCCAGAGGCAAGAACAAGGCCAGAGATTAACGGTTTTGAGCTTTGGTTCCTGCTGCCTGTTTAAATAAATTGGTGAGAATGCAAATATGCCATCAGTTAGTTCATCCTTTCCAGACTATTTACTGGAAGTGTGGTCTGGGGTGAGCTCAGGAAATTATTCCAGTCTGAAAGTCCTGTGCACCTCAGTTCTGCCAAATGTTCTCTTAGCACCTGGGGACAGACTGAGGATGGAGTTCAATGAAACAAATGTATATGGGTTGCAGTTTTATGCCTTATTAAGCATCTTGCTAAACACACTTTTCATGTTTCCTATCAGAAATTTGGTTGGGTGCAAAAGATCATCTGGAGCAAGGATTCTGACATGCAGACAAGAACTCCTACTTACTCTTGTGTGTCTTCTTTTTAGACCCCAAAGCATCAGCAGCTTCTGCGTCCCAATGTCATCAGACCTGCTGCTCAATGGCAGGGTGCAAATCCTGTGGGAGAAGGAGGATCTAAAAGGGCTGTTGTGCCCCTGAGGAGCGTGTATGTGCAAGATGAGAACTCAACTCTGCTGTGCCAGGGAGACCGGTATAATCACATGGTGGAGAGCAGTGCTGGACCAAGCAGGGATGAGAATGTGAACTTTGCCTTGCAGCAGCCCGGACCATCTGAGCTTAATGGCCCCAGGTTTGAACTTACAAGTAACCAGGAGCCTGGCCCGAGTTTGCTTCCAGAGATACAGATGAGTCCACAGCCTGTTGTTAACAGAGAAATCAATAGTCTAGAGAAAGCAGACCTTCTACCACAACAGGAAGAAAAGGTGGAAGCCCAGGGATGGCAAGGAGAAGACTTGGAACCAGAGCAAAACCTTGGAGGAACAGCTGTTGCAACCACCACAGACCAGGAGATCCACAAGAACAGCCAGCTGGATCACCCATACTTCCAGCTGTTGGAAGGTGAGCCACATGCTGTAGTAAATGGTTGTGCTCCTCAGCAAGGGCAGCCTGAAGCAGACCCAGGATCTTTGAGGGCATATGGAGAGGAGGCTCCTGGGCCAGCCTTCCCCCGACCTGAACCACAGCAGGATGGGATTCCAGGTCCTGCTTCGCCCCAGCTGGCGCATCCACCAGAAGAAACGGGTCAGCAGGCAGCGATAGACAATGAACAGCCAGGTCCGGCATTCCCTGCAGAGGGCTCTCACGAACTTGGCTCTAGTAATGTGCCAGAACAAGATGCTGCTGGGCAGGACCAAGACCTCACCGCGCTGCTCATCAGAGAGACAGTAAGTATACCCAGGGCTTGTTTGCCTTCAGTTTGCACGTTATTCTCAGACAGGTTTTTCAAGGTATGTAGTGTTTCACATGCTCAAAGCACAGCCCTGTTGACTTCAGCTGCAAATCCTCTTTGTTTTGGCTGAGATTCAGCTGTGCACCAGGTGAGGAGCATGCAGTGAGTTGTCTTGGGACACTTTGGTTTGAACGACTCACCCCAGTGCTATGACAGAAGTGGTGAGAGGATGTGAATCTTGAGGAAACTGCTTTGGGATGGGGTCTTGGCCAGAGAGATTTATTAGCAGAACTGATTGTGGGGTCTCAAGGACACAGTGGGGTGAATAACCTGGGTCTGTTCCCTTAAAGGCTACTGCCTTCTCAGTTTGTTTTTGTCTGGCTGATTCCTAACCTAACTCTGTAGAGCTGGTTTAGGAGCAGATGTAGAGCTAAATGAGCAAAACGGAGACACTAAGCACTGGCAAGAGGGATAGAGGGTTGGGTAGAGAAGGCTTAGAGACGCATGGTTGAGAGCCATGGCTGCTCTCAGCTGACTCCCCTAAAGTAGTTTGGTCCATGGCCATGTTAAGGCCACCAGAGTGGTCAGGGTAATAGTTGCCCTTGCAGTATGGGTTTCCAAGCAGTAGCACTGAGGAATTACTGGATAAGCAGCGTGAAGACTCATATACGTTAACTCCAGACACTCCTTTCTGACTCTGCATGTGAAGGTTAGCATGAGGGGCACTAGCTGCAAGAACTGAACCACCAAGAAAGGTACTCCTTAACCTTTGGTATGTTTAACAGCTTGGGCAACATGATGTATATTTAAAAAAACAAAACAAAAAAATGTGGTGATGCTTCCATGTCTCATGTCTTCCCCTCCAGCACATACTCTTCCCCTTGATTGCTAGGGAGAAAGGGTCTCCCTTGATGCCTTATGGAATACTTCTTTTTGCAAACAAGCGTATTTTACTGCATCTGTATCTCACACTATCCTCTCCAAGGCTTCCCTCCCTCCTTTTCCTTTGGGAAAACTGAGGTTGAAGAAAATATTCAAGTAGTAGTTCAACAAAATTCATTTATTTCTGAGTAAGACCTTGTTGATCAGTGACTTGCTTTGAGATGGGCAAGTAGATACTCTTCCATTGTCAGACTTGACAACCTTGACCAGTTCAGTCTTGCAAAGCAAAATATCATATGGTGCAATTGATTGCAAAACCTGTACAGAAACCCAAGGAGACAGAGCAGCAAAGGGTGCTCTTTGGTAGGTTGCTGGGAGAGCTTTCACAGAAATGCCAGTAAAGCTTTATTGTCTGTTCTGATCTCACATCTAGTGTGTCTGGGTGCTTTGGGTGGATATCCGTATTGTTGGGGTTTTTCCCTTTGCTTCAGAATGTTGTATTTCAGCACACAGTCTGGAACTCCTTAATCTGCCTGAAGGTAAATATTAGCTTTGCTTGTGTTGTAGATCATACCTATGTGCCTCTCCTCTTTCCATCCAGCCTGAATTGCTCGTTAGGCCATTCACATCACTACCCATACTCTTGTGAGAAAGAGCTGTTAGCAATCACCCTGTGAAGCAAAGGAAAGCCAGCACCTTGCAGTATCCAGGCTGGATGGATATAAATGGTCTCTTGAAATCCATTTCAGCCCTTGTCTCAAGAGCGTGCTAGATAATTATGTATACATCTCTGTCTTTTGGTGCTGTTGTTAGGTTGTGCTACGCAGCTCCTCTGACACCTACGTAACCTTTAGCTTTTCCTACTGTAGGAAGCAAGATTCCCAGATGTGAAGAAGGAGTATATTGAAGAGCTAATCAGCATCAAGAATTGCTATGACTTAAATGTGTAAGTATAGAGCTAAGAGCCAAGGTGGATCATACAACAGTCTGGCTGCAGTCAGGTTTCCATTTCCCCGCCTGGTAATGATTCTGTTCTAGAGCATATCCAGGCTGGGAGTCACCACTGCGTTGACAGTGCCCAACAGCAGAGAACTTTTTTTCCTTTCTAATAGAGCGTTTCTTAATTCCTCTCTAATTCTGACATTGAAGCAGAGAAGCTACAGCACAAAGATCATTTGCTTTTTTTAAAGAAATTAGATCTAATTTCCTCTTAACTATTACTAGGGTTCTTAAAGAGGGTGAGTGTCAGGATTAAGGTGTTGAGATGACTCGTATAAAACATAGTACGAAGGTGGGTTGGTGAGTTTTTTGAGTTGGAGAAAATAGTTTCCTACCTCTTCATTTCACTGGTTTTCGGCTTTTTCCAAGCAAAGCTGACACTGTTTTGGACTCCCTTATTTAGTGTCACAATGTTGGCTTTTAATCCCCTTTACTTAATCAAGTAGCAGTGGTACTGTTTGAGTTCTCTCACATCACTTTTTGCAGATAGAATAGGGCAAACACATTTAAGAGCTGGTAGGATTGATTCTACGTATCTATTGAAGAACTGATTTTGGTCCAACTGAACAGAAATGTGAGCCAAGAAGGGAAATAAAAGGAGTGGAAAACCAGTGTGAGGACTGTTGCTTTCCCAATTGCATTAGCAGCTCAAGAATACCTTGGTGTTCGTCATGCTTGATATCTCTGTGACCTATGTGAGAGTCAAAAGTTCAAAAAAAAAAAAAAGTCATTATCCTTATTGATAAGTTGCATCATCTCCCTACCCTTTTGGGTAAAGCCCGCACAGCTGAAAAGCGAAGGATTATGTGTGTTGGCTCCAGCAACACAGGGGGGAGAGTGTTTTGAAGCAAATCACTTGTGACTTATGTCTGATGCTAGGTGGCCCCACTCTCTTTCTCTGCAGCTGTCACTGCTATATCAAACATGTTGAAACTAGTTATGTGATACAAGAATGAAGAAAATATTCAAGTTGGTTGCCGGAGTATTTGCTCTATCTTGTATGAATCCAATGCCCCTTCCAGTTAACTAGGGCACTAATTAAGCAGTATTCCAAGTGCGTGAGGCTTGGAATTAGTTATTGGACCATAAATAAGTTAACTGGCAAGGAACAAAGGGTGATCCCATCCATTGGGGCATAGATTTCCTATTCTGCTGCCTTTGCAGAAGTGTTGTGAAGTTGTACCTCCAAAGTAGGGCTTCTTGGTTAGAAAGTCATCAGACTGTAACTTCTTTTTTGTCTTTTGAAAGTGCTTTCCCTGCAGCAGTGGTGTGGTCAGCAGGAGAGAAGCTTTCAGGTGCCCGCACCACGTGCTTGGTGCACCTCAGTGTGGATGGTGGCATGGGGAGTGTAGAAGACAGGTAGAGCCATTCCTTGGGGTGATGAGGCTGTTGAAGTTAGGCATCTGGCTGCAGGACCCTCTCACAGATTGTGTGAAAAAAATTTGTTATTGTGTCCTGTGGGGATTTAGCGAAGCCTGATGGAATTAAATCCCAGTATCGGCTTCTATCAGTCTTAATGTGTTCCTTCCCTTTTTGCTCCCGAAATCTCTTCTCTCCTATTGTGTGCCACAGACCCAGTGAGATGAAAAGGTGCTTACAGGCTTCCCTGTAGTCATCTACAGTGTCTGCTCAGTGGTGTGTTACCCACTTACTGGATGATAAAGATTTCTTCTCCATATTTTTACTCCTTTAACCAAACTATCTTTTGAGTTGTCATTGCATCTTTTGTATGAGAACAAATGGGTCAAAGCACTGGTCAGCCTCGCTGGCAGGGTCTCTTTGATCTCCATGGTATGTCAAGCTGAATCAGGCTTGAAATATAATAAATAAGGGTGGCTGGGTTTGGGCAGGGATGAGGCTTTTAACTGGCTCTGTGTCCTGTGGTGCAGATATTAATGAACAGTGCTGCAAGTGTGCGTGCATTGCGCGCTGGGACCCACTTAACTAATTGTCAGACATTGAAGGTTAACATCTCTGAAAATCCTGAGCATTGAAATGGCAACATGCAGAACAGTTCAAATGTATTCTGACTGTGCCCCAGCTGAAACCCTTGTGTTTGAGCTGCAGTGATTTGAGCTCCTTGAAGTTTCTGTTTTGTTGGATTAAAACAGTTATCTTTTACAAAAGGGATTGGGGGGGGGGCGGGCAGGCTGGAAGCTATTAAATGCTCAGTGCCCAGATATTTTGTTGTTTTCTGAAATGATGGTCTTAAAACTTTCAACTGATGTGAAAGATAAGATGTGGGAGCTCCTCTTAGCAGGGTATCATCTATTCAGCTTTTGTGTGCAGAAGCATTCACACTCAGTCAAAAGCTTCTGGCTCAATATGTCAATACCTGATTAAACAGAAAGAAATGCCTCTGCTTTGAATGTGAAAGCAGGGCTAAAGTAATCATGCCTTGATAGTGGGTTAATGCTTCAAGCCAGTTCAGATTTCTTAATTAGGGACTGATTTCTGACATCAGGAATGTAAATTAGCTGCAATTATGTCTTTGCTGCAACCTAGCACCTTCTCATTCAAAAAGTTTTACAAATGTTAATTGCTTGTCCTAGCTCCTTTCAGAAGGATATTATTCTACAGCTGGGGAAACTGAGGAACAGCTTGTGTTACTTGACCCAGCTAGCACAGCTGGTTAGTGATGGTTCAGAATAAGCTCTGAAAGTCTGATTCAGACAAATAGCCTACAGCAAGCTTCCCTTTCAAAGGGGCTTCTGAAGTATTTGTGCATCTCTGGCATTGCTAGAGTCTTTTCTAAGCTGAAATACTCTGTTAAACTAAATTTCCTTGAAAAAGTTGTGATTGTTTGTGATAGGACCTCAGGTATGCTGCATTTACAGGCTAGTATGCAATTTTTTCAGCAATTTTTAGTGATTATTTTCTAAATACTCTTCTCACTAGACCAATTTCTAGTGGGAGTTGGACAATGCTGGTGTGATTTCAAGCTTTATTACAATGAAGCCTGTGTTCAGAGTACATAGTGTATGTAAACACAGTTAAAACACGTTTCTATCTCTGCTCTAATGTGAAAGTAGAACAAGACTGGAGGCTTTAATTCAAATTTGAATCTGTAATCTTCCTTTCACAGATTTTGTAGGGGTTTGTATGCTGCTTTTTCCATAGATGCATTTGTGTTGCTGCAGTAGATGGCAGCTAGGTTTTGATTAATGCTGTGACTGTTCTTTGTTGTATGGTCTTTCTAATGTTAATTCCAGAGTAGTGGGAAGTTAGTACGCCTTGACACTTAGTTGTGCAGGATTTGACACCTGCTCAAAGGAGGTACCACTTTACGTGGTTTTACCTATAGGTGTGAGTGGAGAAATAAGCCTGACTGCTCACCAGAGGCATGGAGAAATATAGGTTGGTTAGTAGTTCACCCATACAAGCTTCTCTTATGTAAATGTAATTGATGGAAGATCTATTTGCTTTTCCTTCTGCAGTCATACAGCTGATCATTCTTTACTTAATTCTTAGTTGCTTACTTTGTTTGCTCTAGTCTGAGACCTCTCTTGGTTTTTACAGAGCAGGCTGTGACTTGCCTGCCTGGCCTCATAATAATAGAATATTAAAAATTGGACAAGCGAGGAATGAACCTGAGCTCCCAAACCTTGAAGTAACTATATTTATCTTTTCAGACTCTGTAACTTTCTTCTGGAAAATCCAGATTACCCAAAGAAGGAAGGCAGAGTGGTTTTAAATCCCAGCAGCAGCCTGCTTGCCAGCCAAGATGAGACAAAGGCAAGTGAGAGTATCCTCATCTATAACGTGCCTCCTATCCAGGCTGTTCACCCTGAGCGGATCTTGGGATGTCTGGATCTATTAGTGCGGATTTGTAGAGTGCCTGGTTGAGCCATACCCAGAGTTATGGGTGCGTTTAAGATGGTGTTAAATAGCAAACGTTAGTTGCTTGCAAGGTGACTTCCTGTTTTGCTGTTGTGTAGCTGCACCATATCTGCTCTTTTGCATTCAGCGAGACCCTCTGCCCTGTCTGCCTGTCAGCTACCCCATCCAAAGTGTTCATTTTGATAACTGATAGAACAATTTCTTGGTCATTCTGTCACAGGAAGTAGACTTGGCCCTCAGGTCTCTTGTGTGGCCTTTAGACATTGCCTTTCGACCTCCTAACTGCAAATCTCCCTACAGCTGCTTGATTTTATTTTTATTTTTAAAGTCCATTTGACAAAAAGTTCTAAGTATGTTGAAATAGCGGTGTGTGGCCTGAGAGAGAGAGGTGTTGAATACTTCTTTCTGTTCTTGGAAGCATCTCTCAACCTCAAGCCAATAAAGTTGGTCACCCATTGCAGTATCCTAAGCGTATCTTCTCCTCACTGTCTCATGCAGCCACACACACCGGCTTTAAACTATGTGGCGCGGGCTCTGCTAGGAGCAGAGCTGCAGCATGGTGCAGGTTACCTGCACAAGTGCATAGACCAGGAGGCTTCCCACCCATGCTGTGCTCTAAGCTGATGCTCGGAACTGGATGCTATGTAACCACCATTTTGAGTGGTCTTGCAGAAGGTCTTGATCACTGAAAGAGTGGTTTGGGGTGTTCTTGGGTGTTTTTGTAGAAACCTTTTTATATCTCTTTCATTTTCTCCTTAGGTGCCTAAAGTGGACTACTTCAACTTTTCCAAACTTGCCCCACTTGATCAGCGGTGCTTTATCCAGGCAGCTGACCTCCTTATGGCAGACTTCAAAATGCTGAGCAGCCAAGACATTAAGTGGGCACTACATGAACTCAAGGGACACTATGCAATCACGCGAAAGGTTCTCCGGTTCAAGTCTGTTTTCTTTCCTAGGGTTATCTCTGGTGTCTGTGGAGGGCAGTGCAATGTCTTTTGCCTTACTGTACCACCTGCTAGTGTGTGGTTACGGGGTTTTTTAATTATCTTACTTTCCTTTTAAGAAGTATTAATCTGTTTAGTTGAGACTTGCAAAATTCATTGACCAGACAGAATGCTGCAGGAAGCTTTTACTTTTCTCTAATAGGAGAACACGGGAAACACTACCTAGTTGATGGTAGGTGATGCATGAAACTGGGAAGTGTTCCTGTATGTTGCCACTGAAGTCCGATATAATTGCCAATAAAGCCTAGACATTTAGCTAAATCTTAAAACATTTAACTGCTGCTATTAGTTAACTGACTGCATGTAACTGAAAAGGAGCCCAAGTCTCACTGTCCTGTTTCTTCTTATTATGACTTGTGGAATGAGTCCTGTATTCCTCGTGAAAGAGTTTCACTGTAATGGAGCTGCAAAGACACTTGTTTTAAGTATCAACAAACTGAATGTAAATGTGGCTTCAAGCTTTTGACTTGGATCTACCCCTTTGATATGCTCCTCTTGCTTGAGCTTCTTTCTCTACTATTTCAGGACTTAACTAAAAGAAAAACTCCATGTCTCTCCACCTGTTTGAGCACTGAGTGTTTGAGCTACTTTTTTTAAAAATAAAAACCCAAACCCAACAACAACAACAAAGCCAAACTAGCTCTGTTGCATCAGAGCGGACACCAGCTGTATTAGGGTTAGTAGCTGAGGTGTTGTAGGGTTCAACTATTTCATGGAATGCTTGCTTTATGAGTACATAGAGCAGCAAGGTGAGCAAAGGAAAGAGGTGTATTTGCCTCTATACGGGGTGTTTGGCTTTCCAGTTTTGGATCAGTCTTACGCACATGTTTGTACTGTGCTTTGATATGAAGTATGTGCTTCTGTTTTCTTCCAGGAAAAGACAGGATTTAAGTCTGTATGTTGTTTTCTAGGCCTTTTCAGATGCTATCAAAAAATGGCAGGAGCTGTCTCCTGAAACTAGTGGGAAACGAAAAAGGAGGAAAGAAATGAATCAGTATTCATATATAGACTTCAAATTTGAGCAAGGTAAATACCAAGCTGTATGTATTGTGCTCTCCGCACCATTACTGTAAGCGGAGCTGACTTGCAGCAGAAAGTACTGTTCTTGAAAAGGGATGTGGTCCCAGAACAGCTATATTTCTGTCACTGCCTGGTATCTGTTTTGGAGATACTTTTCATTAGCGCATTGGCTTGGTACGGTACTGTTTGCGATGCTGAAGTTATGCGGCTGGTGGCGTGTGGAGGAAGAAGGATTTAAGCTTTGTTTTGGCTGCTCTATCCCATTTCATTGTGCCTTTAACTCTGCTTTTAGGGGATGTGAAAATTGAGAAGCGCATGTTCTTCTTGGAGAATAAGAGACGGCACTGGAGGTCCTATGACAAGCTCTCCCTTCTGCCACCAGTGCTACTGGAGCAGGAATTCTATGAGCAGAAAGTTAAAGAGATGGCAGAGGTGAGTGGTAGGATCTGCTTTGATCTTGTGCAAACACACTATGTTGCACCACACTATGTTGCTGAGGCACTGGCACAGGTTGCCCAGAGAGGTTGTGGATGCCCCATCCCTGGAAGTGTTTAACACCAGATTGGATGAGGCTTTGGGCAACGTGGTCTAGTGGAGGCTGTTCCTGCCTGCAGCTGGGGGATTGGAACTAGATGATCTTTAAGGTCTCTTCCAACCCAAACCATTCTGTGATTCAAACAACTTCAACTACTGTAGAGGTCTTAGCCTGAAACATGAAAATCTGCCTTTTAGAGAAATTCAAATGCTGAACAAAATGTTGAGTAACTGACCACCTTTTCCCCCTTTACTACCTGTTAAGATGTATGACTCTTCCCAAGTAACTTGTTTTTTCACCCCTCCAAAAACAAGTAGAGTTTTATACATACCTAAATATATAGCTGCTACTTTTGCTACTGAAAACCTTCCATGTATCTGCTAATGTCCGTGTATAGTCCATGATACAACACTGTTCTGGACCTTTTCTTGCTACAAAGTAGTAAAAGCTCTAATTCATTCTTTCCTCTAATTGTTAGCAGGCTTCTCTGCTGCTTTAGGGCTTGTAATTGCAGCTCAGTGTTGGTAGCAAATAATGACCAGGCCCAAGGCAGTCTGTCCACTCACTCTGCCTTCCACAAGTTGGCAACCCTGTCTCAAGAACATCTTGTCCTGTGCTGAGGACCATGTCTTTTCGAAGCAGAACCCTGCAATACCTGCTGGTGTGTTGTCTTCCCCTTGTAGTCTGAGGGAAGACTGAATTCCCAGCTCTGCACCTACAGTCCTTCTTCCTAAAGTAGCTTTTTGAAGATCCTTGTCTCCTAGGCAGATGGATAGCATTTCCTTTTTAAACACAAAGCTAATATTCCTTGGGGCTCTGGGTGACATCATCTCTGCCCATGGAAACTTGAACCAGAAGCCCTCCATAATATAGAATTCAGTTCTTTGTTCTTGGTGCCTTTGCTTCTCCCATCTGTTTTAGCTGAATCATAAATAGCTTAATGGATTGGGAGGGTGGGCTGAGTGATGTTTAAGCAGACAGCAAGCCTTTTATGGTGGTTTGTAAGTCCTGAAGTAACGTAAAAGAGTGTGGAGGCTGGAAAATTGCTTTATCTATTCTGTAAATACAGATGCACGTGTCTTTCTTACAGCATGCAGACTTTCTCCTTGCTCTGCAGATGAATGAGGAGCAGTATCAGAAGGTCAGTATCTATAATGTGGTCCCTTGAGTTCAGCATATGCATAGACACTGTTTCACACTTGGTACTTTACAGGCTCTTTTGGCTTCTGGAATGGAGCTTTTCTGAAGGTGCAGTTGGACTGTGCTGCTTTTGATGAGCTGGCAAAACCTGTGTAGTGTGTGTTGGCTGGTTTTTAGAAAAGGTAGACAGGAGCTGAGTCCGGCAGACAGTATTGATGTATGTAATGATCTGTAGTAATTCAGTCAGCTGCTGCTTGTATCTTCACTGGCCAGAACAAACATTGCAATAGAATAGTACCAGGTTTGCTCTTGCTGCAACCGTTATGGCTCTTTAAAACAGATTTGCTGTTGTTGGAGCTCTGCCAGTGGAAAGGCCTTCCTCATTTGCAAAAAGGACTCTTTAAAAACCTGAAAATCAGGTCTTTGCCTTTAAACAAAGAGAGAAAAGTTGGAGATCAGTTCGGCAGCTGTGAAATTATCTTTTTGTTCTCAATGCCCATTTCTCTTCAAACTCTGGAGAAGATGTTGGACCTTTTGAAGAAGTGAGCATACTTACACTTCAACAGTGCCAAGCTTCTCCACCCCTGCAGTGCAGAGGCTGAGACAGGGTCTCTCCTGGCAGATGGGTACATGTTCCTTTAGAGGGAAACGGATCTGAAGCTTGGTTTTCCCTACAAGAATGGTGTGTGCTCTCTGCTGCTTCCCTGCAATTACAGCTTCCCGCACCCAAGATACTTCTCTGCCTGTGAGATAAGAATTATTAAAACACCATGTGTTCTGTAGTTTTTTGGAACCTGTCAAGCAGGACACGTAGATATTAAGTTACTGAAAACTGATTTTCTGGTTGTGTTTAGTGAGTTTTGACCACCAAATAGAATCGCTAATGGAATGGTGTATATTTGTTGCTTGTTTCTTGAATTAATGCTGGTGTTGTTTATGGCTTGCAGGTGTATGTGCACGTACGTTGATATAGCTATCGCTGTTTCGATGATGATGCTAATACTTCTGTTTATGGCTGCAGGATGGTCAGATGATAGAGTGCCGCTGCTGTTATGGGGAGTTTGCGTTTGAAGAGCTAACTCAGTGTGCAGATGGTCACTTGTTCTGCAAGGAGTGCCTAATTAAATATGCTCAGGAGGCAGTCTTTGGCTCTGGGAAGGTAAGAATTACCCAACCCGATGAGGAGAAAATGCGTAAATTGCTATTGGAAGATCACATTGCTGTTTGCATAGTGTTGCTTAAGTTGGATGTAACTGCCCTTCCCAGGAAATACTTAAATGGAATTATGTCCTGAAATCCAAATGCAACGGGTCAGTCTCACTGTCAAGTGAAGCAAACAGCTTCACAGTGGGATCTTTGCTGAGTAGGGTTTCAGTTTTGCTAACCTTAGTCTCTTGTGCTCTATGCTTAGCAACTTGGATTATCAGCACTACTTTCTACAGCGTTCATAGTAACAACAATAACTTGCACTCGTCTGGCTTTTATCTACTACTTAATAAACCAACGGTATCTACACAGAGAACACACTCTTATCTCTGACTTGGCCAGTCTCCTCCTAGCTAAGAGTTTGTCCTTCATGATATCACTGTGATCACAACTTAATTTGAGGGTTGGTTCCTCTATGATACTACTAACCTTCTTAGTCTCCATTTTAGCTAGCAATTATCCTGGTACTTAACTGTGCTATAAATGAGTCATTAACCTGCTCTGAGGTGTGCATGCTCCTTTGCCTCGCGGTGTGATGATCAGACTGTGGGATGCTTTCATATTCTGGGATCTGTATTTCATGTAAATGTATAAACTGGCAGCTGTACTTTATACGACTGTATTGAAAGAATGCAACATGCTGTTTGTGAGCAGAGACCATACAGTAATAACAGGCCACTATGTGGTCACAGTGGTCTTGGAGTGAGTAAACTGTGATCCCAGCTATCAACAGCATCTTCATGCCCAGAGTCTGTTTGAGGCCTGATCTGTTTGATTAAGTAGTCTTGTTCTTTCCATAACAAATCCATTCTCTGGCTGAGTTAAGCTGTATCCTCTTTAAGGCGCTAGTTTGTTTGGAAATGTTCTGGATACTGGGTCTTGCTTTTTGCTAGTATCATACTGAACCTGAGCTCTCTCCTTCCAACCCTAGTCAGAGCTCAGCTGCATGGAAGGCAGTTGCACATGTTCATTCCCCACCAGCGAGCTGGAGAAGGTGCTTCCAGAGAACATCCTCTGTAAATACTATGAGCGGAAAGCTGAGGAGGAGGTGGCTGCTGCCTGTGCAGACGAGCTTGTCAGGTAAGTGTCCAGCAGAGGATGCAGACTGTGCTTGCTGTTGTAGGAAATTGTTCCCTGAAACCCTGAATGTGTGCTGACTATGAGATAGGTAGCTTTCAAAGAGCTGTATTATAAATTCAGGCTTCTGCCTTCCCAGATCTGTTTTTATTCAAGTTGGTCTGCCTTTGACTAGGAGCAGATTAAAATTCAATAGACTTGTCTCCCCCAAGACTTGCTTGCCAGCTCTGTGCTGATCCTTTAAATTACATGGTCAAAAGCAGTGCTGAGCATATAATATTTTGATTGCAGACAGGGAAGTGATCGAAAAAATATGAGCAAAAAGGCAGTAGTCAGCATATCCTGGCAGCAGGCGTTGGGTTGGCAGCCTTATTAACTACCACATAGCTATTTGACTGAATCTGCTTTCAGCAAAGATAGGTTTGGCACTCTGCATTAATGGCATCTTATTTTGGGCTGCAGGTGTCCCTTCTGTAACTTCCCAGCTCTACTGGACAATGATGTGAAGCGGTTCAGTTGCCCTAATCCCCGCTGCAGAAAGGTAATTGGAGGGATACTTGCCACTTGGTCTCTTCTGGAGTGTTGGGCAGGATAACTGGGAGGACAACTCACACTTCCTAGTAGCAGGTGAATGAGTATCTAAATGTGGCTGCATGGGGCAGCAGTCAAAAGTACTTGCTGGATCCCGCTCATGTTCCATAAAATTGTGTGACTGGACAGATGAATTTCAGGGCGCTATTGATAAAAGACAACAGTATTCCTTTCTTTCCTTGGAAGATGTTGGCTAAAAAAAGCTTCTAGGAGCCTTAGGTTGCTGTCTTGCATATACAGAAATGGTTTAGGTGAACAGGGAGCTGGGTGTTTAAAAGGCATAAAACCAAATTGTAATCTTCTATCTAATGAAACTTCTGGAGAATGAGCTGAAACAAGCTTATGTGCTGTCCTTAGGAGAATTAGCATCTGCATTTTTCTTTTATGTTGTCGCCTGAATACAGATTCAGTTAGAATCTTCAAAAAACTTGTTTGAAGAGCTCACTGAAATGTGTCCGTTCAAAGGGCAGATGATCTTTGTGCTTCTCTCAAAGTTTGCTAATAGCCATAACGGGAGAATCGTCAGGCCCAATGGGGGGACGGAGTGGGGAAGACTTGCTGCTGCTGTTTCTGCACCATCTGTTCTGGGGAAAAATAGCAGCACAGAAATGTTTTTCCCGGTCTCCTGAATGCATCCAGAACCCCATTTATATCTGGTGCCAGTGAGCCAAGGCCATTACAGTGTCAGTGTTTAGCCCTGAAGCTACAAGGCCTCTTGTGCAACTTTAGCCACAACAATGAATTCTCATGCAATATTCAGGGAACTGTCAGTGCCCCAGCAGAGATTTCTGCGTATCGCTGAAATTCCTCTTTAGTGCATTAACCTTGTACTTGCAGTTGCTATAGCTTTGAGTTCTCATATTGCTGTGATACTACCATTTGCCTGTATTGAGAAGATAATAGGAAGTCAAATTCTGTTGTCTGGAAAAATTGAAGTTGCCAGTAGCAAACTTTGCATTCTGCAGTGAAAATTGAACTTACCAGTGGGGGAAAGCTGTGTATAAAAGAAGCACAATTCCATTTTAGATCTTTAATCTCCAAATATGTTTTACTAACATCCACCTCTGCCGTTTGGGAAGGATGTGATTCTGATGGATCATCGAAGTGTCATGAGCAAGGAGGTTTGCTAGTCACTAGGTGGCAATGTTGATTCATGTTTGAGTAAATTTTTTTTCCAAAATCCAAGTTGTTTTCAAAATGTACATGTGTCAGCACCACAGAACAAAATTCAGGCTTTAAGAACATGAATGCTTCAATGTGCAAAACAAATTGAAGTAGCTTTTTTTCCTAAAATGTGTAATGTGTCACAGTAACTGGTAAGAAGGGTCAGTGCTGAAATGTTCCTTTCCTTCTGCTTTGCTGTTTCATTTCCTTCCTAGCATACTGCCTGTCCCCCCTCCCTGGGGTTGCAGCATTCCAGTGGGCTGGATTTCTGGTTTCCTGGACAGCTTGTGTTGATTCATTAGCTGAAAATCTGCTGAGTAGCTTTGTGTTCTTCTTAAGTCTTGAACGACTTTAGGATTTGAAGTCGAGGATGAGGAATTCAGATAGCAGGATGTGGTGTTGTCTCACAGCATCAGCTGCAGTGGTTCTTCATATTCCTGTTATCTTCTCTCTTTCCAGAATGAAGAATTTCAGTTAATGCTCTTGCTTGCAGGAAACTGTTGCCCTTAGGGAGGAAAGGGCTAATCTGGGGAACTCTACAGAGGTTGGAGAGGATGCATTGGCTTTGCTAGCAGTGCCTCTGGCAGCCTCGGTGGTGGTGATGACTGATCCTGGAAGGGGTCCCTTTCTGGTTGGAAGGACTGCACTTGCACAGCTGAACCTAAAGCGAGGGGAAGTGTGGAAAGGGAAAGGTCAAAAAGTGCCTCTCCTGAAACCTCCAGGCTCTCCAAGGGTGGGGAGAGGAGGACCAGGTGTGGACCTGTTGTATTTCTGTGCTCCATCATCTGGATCCTTTGTCTTGCTTTGAGAGTTCATGTTGATACTCTCAGGCTTTCCTTTAAATCTTGCAGAGAGGTTGATTCATATTTGGGCCAACTGTGGACATATTGTAAAGTAAGTGATGGGAACCAGCTGGAAGCCTTCATTTTGGCTGTGTATATGTATGTTGGGCTCAATAATAAGAGCAGCTCTGGGCATACCCAGGTCACTGCTTATCCTTCTCACCTGTAGTTCCAGTCATTTGCACCTTGCAGGGACCAAAATGTGGCTAATTGTAACCTCAGCAACGGGCAGAGCTGCCAGTGGCCTTCTGTGACTGAACGGCTGCATGGAGAGCATGCAGATGAGCCTGCACCATCTGCCAGGGCCACTGTGGCTCCAGCTGTGTGGCGTGAAGTTTGGCTCCTAGTTAGGTGGCCAGGGCTTGAATCTTAATACCACAAACTGCAGGGTGGAGGAAAAGCTTAATTAGCCAACGAAAGACGTTGTCCAAGCCACCCTAAGGATGTGTTCTCCTCTGTGTGTGTGTGCAGTCTAAGCTGGTGCTGGGGGAGAGGTATCTTTTGCTCAGACCTGGTTGAGTTTTGAGGTTTTTCTGTGTAACGGCTCACAGAGCGTGCATTGAGCCAGGCTTCCCAGCAACAGGAGGGTTTGCCAGCCTGCGCAGTCAACCTCCATCTTAGTCTGCGCAGGGATCCCTGCGTGGAAGCAGCGTTTTAATTTCTCATTTCTAATGATGCGTGTTTCTCCTCCCTGTGCTCCAACAGAGCAAACAAAAGCTGGCAATTCTGGTAAAATTCGGAAAGGCACGTGTTGCTTGTTGACTTGTCCAGCCTTGGGAAGTGAGCGTGTACTTTTGCACGTTGGGGGAAGTACTGTTTCCCACCAGAAAAGGAAGTCCATCCTTTCTGTGGTGCCTCCCTCCTCCCAAGACCCCATATTGTTGGTGAAGACAAGGCTTTTGTTCCCAGGCTGCTTGCTACTATCCCCGGTGCCATGTTGCGGGTGGGAGAGATAGTCTCCCCTCTTTGCAGTCTCAGCACAAAGCACTGCAGGGCTTTCAGCCAGCGAAGAGATGGGGAGGTGAAAGCTGCAGTTGCCATGGAAATAATGCATGCATGGAGCAGCGCTGTCCCTCCGGTGCCGGAGAGCTTGAAACCCTCAACGCTCATTTCATAGCTAGGCCACATTGCAGGGACTTGCATTTCCAAGACTTTTCCTTAAAACTCCTTTGCATAGCTTAGAATTTTTGTTACTTTATTGGACCGAGCTGGTGTCTGCCTCGGTGCTGGCTGGATGTGAAGAGGTGACGGCATATGGTTGCATGGTGCTAAATTGCGTTGCCCTCGGACGGGGCAGCTGCCGCTCTTGTTCAGGGCTCCTTAGCGTGTCCTGTTAATGAGGCTGTGTTTAGGGAGTGGGTTTGCCTGCTGGGCGTCCGAACTGTCACGCCGGAAAAATGAGCATTGATGTGCCTGCGTCAGATAAAATCCCCACTCTTTTGCCTTTTCATCTTTGGGTTAGGCTCTCTGGCCACAGCAATCCATGTGTGTACTTCTAATTTGCAGGACTAAGATGTGGTGTTTTAGGGGTTTTAAGCTGCTAGAATGTGGTGGTTTAGCTTTTTAAGCTGCTAGAATGTCTCGGGATTGATTTCAAGGTGCCAGCTAGGAACAGATGCACCCGGCTGCTTTTAACCTTCATTTTCTGTTGGAAGCAAGACAGGTTTAAGCTTGCACAGAGCTCTGCCTAGCAAGCCGTGTCTGAACATGGCTTCTCCTAGCAGGGTGCTAACACTGCATCCACAACCTACGTTAATAAGCGTAAGTCGCATTGTACGCTTTGCAGCAACTTTAACGCGAGTGGCTTTGCTGAAATAACAAATTGCTGCTAAGGGGCATACTGCAACGCCTGCGATCTCTGTACCTGTGCGGTAATGGGGCACGTAGCTGTTTGATTCAGAGGTAGGTAACGAGGCAGCCCCAGCAAACTATGATCCAGTTACAAGTGTTTTATAGGGTGCAAGGGGAAATGTTTGTGTAATCAAGTACCCAGCAGCAGGGGATGTGTTCAGGATGACATAGCCTTCCAAGGGTGTCATCCAGCACGTACCACAGGGCCCATTACTGCTCTGCTAGAGGCTGGCCCATTGCTGCCCGGAGCTGCCCTGCCCGATTCCAGATGTGCTGTGGTTTTAGGCTAAAACTGTATCAAGGTTTGTCACTGGCAGGGTGTGTGTACAACATGGAAAAAAAAATTGTTCTGGTTGGAGAAATTGAGCTTGTCCAAAATGCCTCAGAGTAGGATGTGCATATGGAGAATTACTTAATTCTCCTTGGTTTGCAACATGTTTTCCCAGCTGTTGAAGTCTGCTGTCTCATTCAGCTTCCTGACAGCAGCGCAAACATTTTGAAGGTCCCACGGTCCCGTCTCATTCTCTGTTCAGCCGTTCTTATTGCTGTTCTCTGTATGCTTTTCCTTGAGCGTATTTATTTGGATTTGATTATTACTTAGAGCTTAGTCCCACAGCTTTAGTGGAGAGCAGAGCTGAAGGTGGCACTCACTTATGGCAGAGCCCTGTAATTTCCTTCTGGTGGCAGTGACCTGAAGAACCAACTCCCATGTTTAAATGGAGGATGGGAACATCCTCCTGTGTCTGTGTGAGTGTGGCTTAGCAGACTTTGTTGGGACGAGGAAGAAAGGGAAATGCAGCGTGGAGGACTGTGCTACATGTCTTATTGGGGGTTTGGCAGTGGAGCACTTGTGCTTGCATATGCATTTGTCCAGAGGCCTGTCTCCTGCTTGTCTGGGCCAGCAGAATGGTCTAAGCCATCTTTTCATGACCCTGCCATCTTCCTCCTCGGTGCTACATCCCTGAAACCACCTACTCTGGAGATCTCAGCTTTCTCCTCCAGCTCAATGCCTTCACTGCACCCTTTTTAAATGAGTGGTGCGCATGGGAACACGCTCCGCTCTATTACTGCCAAAACCACAACAAATGGCAAGTTTCCGTCTGTCATCTCGGCTCGGCTCTGAGGCACTCCGCGGCTGGGCAGGCGATTTTCATTTTTCTTCCATAAAAGGACATTGAAACTAGTCTGCAGCAGCAGAGCTCTGTGCTGTAGGCAGGGTGAGCAGTGATGCTATCGATGGCAGCGCCGGCAGTGCTGCAGCAGGAGCGTCGGTGATTTCTGTATCTCTCCTCAAAGGGATGGGCAGGAGGGAGGGACCAAGGCCGAAGGTGGGGTTGAGGTAATTGTAGGCAGCAGATAACACCCCATAAGGTTTTATTGCCAGGTCCTAAAGGAAGATAGATAATGAGGAGAGTGTTCCTTGTACGGCAAAGCCTTAAAAGTACAGCGTAGGAAGAGCGTGCACGTGCTAAACCACGTGGTCCGTCCCATCAAGGCGTGTAGGGTCAAAGTTGCATTGGGAGTACTGAGAGTGGGGTGATCTTCTCATCTCGAGCTTTATGCTGGGCAAGAAAGTTACCTTTGGCGGGGGGGCTGCAAGGGGAACAAGGGAGAGCCATGTGCCAGGGACTGTCCTTGCTTCCCTGGAAGCTGGATGGTGCACGCCCACGTCAGCCAGGGAGCATCTAGGAAAGTGAGGGACCAGGAGCGAGTTGTTCCCCCTCAGGGAACTCCCATAGCTCGCTCTTTGGTGTATGGTCCGTCTGGGCCAGGAGCAGCTACAAGAATTGGGTGGTGCCAGCAGTAGCTTGCACCTTTCCAGAGAGGAGGCACAATGATCAGCCCAGAATCACTCCCTGCCTTGTCTATGACCTGCTACCCTTTCTCAGGACGTGTAGAAAGGGGCTGTAGGAGCTTCACCTGGAAAGAGGGTAGGAGTAGGCTGGGTTCATTGCTGTGGTGGGGTGGAGAGACTCCATCAGCTCAGGTGCTCTTGCTTTTACAAGGTCAAGTCTATTTATGCAGTGGTATGTGGAAATGCTTCACTTGATAAATGAGTCTGACAGAGGAGGAAAGGGCAAAGCCCAGCCTGGAAATAGACCTGAAGGAAGAGGACAGTTTAAATGGGGTATCTGTCTCTTAGAGGGTGAAAAAAAACCTGCTGAAAGCAAGAACTCAAAACTAGTCTCTTTAAAAATAGACCATGTAAGTCAATGCAATTTCAAGCAACAAAGCTTACTCCTGTGCTTGCTTTCTGCCTTATATAGCAATATCCTTTCAGTGAAAAGGCAATTCTCCCACTGGTTACTGACCAGTGAATACCTCTCTGTCAGGTCCGTAAGAGGTAGCAGTGCTATCTTCCCTTCGTAGCTTTGTCCTTTGCCAAGGAATGGTCCAGGGGTAATAAGGTGAACACAACTTCATGTGGGGATGGAAACTTCAGCCTCTGCTGTCTGGTCTTGCCTCCTCTCCCTGGGCTCAGTCTGCAGCCAGTTAGGCAAAGGAGCCCTGAGGGCAGCTGCAGACCTGTGGTGGTTGATGCAGACATATGGTGACAATGTCTTTGGAGAGGAGCTGATGGACTCCACGGGGGTTGGATAAGAGCACCATGAGCAAGCGGTGCCAGGGTATGAAAGGTCCTCGGCTGCCTTGAACATGGCAAGTTGTTGGAGTGGCCCCACAGCCAAACTGCTGGGGTTGGAAGGACTCTGAAGGCTGTAGTTGTGCTGAGGGTCGAGCAGAGGCTGAGATAAGCTGTGAGCTTTGCTTTTCCCTCTTAGATCGTTTTGAAAGAGAAAGGGAGGAGTGGTGTTCCTCCATTTCATGCAGGGAGTAATGTAATGTGATCACCCTAACATCAGGGAGAAACCCTAAACCTCTGTACAGACCAGAGTGCTCAGACTGCTTGGTTTGTTTGATTTTTAAACAGTGGAGTAACTTAGCCTCTGTCACTTGTCTGTCCTCACAACAGGTAGTGGTGCCACTGAGCTGCCCTGGGACTACTGTGGGAGCTCGGTGCAGGTACCCTTCATGGCAGCAGGGGCAAGTTTAAGGTTAAAACTCTGCCTGGTGCTACTTGTATTTGCAGAGCATCGGAGCAGGGTTATCGTTTTGCTGCTGCAGTGGAACTGGAGGTTGGAGAGGATTGAAAAAGGCTGTTCCCAAGCTAAATTAAAAACATTGTTCTGACCTTAGTCAAGAAGCTACATCTTCCCTCTCTTTCCTCCCCCTCACATTCCTGTCGTAGTAATCACTGATCTCTAACCTCAGCTTCATCTACCACAGCTAACCACTTAAGAAATGCATTTAAAAAATTGCGACTCTCTGCATACGCCTCACCTTGCTGCACCTTAGCACTTCCAGGACAGAGTTATCTTTGGAGGGGGTGAGTCAGCAGTGGAGGGTTTGAATAGTATTGTGTCAGGGCAGCTGATGACTCTCTCCCCGTACGGGCCAGAGCACTGAGATGGCCTAACCTGGCATGTGTAGTGCAGGGAGGTGTTTTGCTTCTCCTTTCTGTTTGCACATAAACAGATTTCAGCAGATGACACAGTCATCAGACTTCCTGAGCTAATACAAGCCTGCTGCAGACGATGTCCATTTTGGAGGCTGTCAGTAGAGTTTGTTTCCTAATTTGGTCACAGTGTGCTCAGGGCTGGCCTGCTTTCCTTTTTTCTTTTTTTTTCTTTTTAAAAACACCCATCCTTTTATATCATTGTCGTAGAGGGGAAGCTGTTTGTATCAGAGAACCTCCAGCTCTCCTCTCACTTCCTCTGCAGAGAGGAAGTGATACTTGAAAGGTCTCTTTGAAAAAGCAATGCAGTTCTGAAGCTGATCTTTCCAGTTTGTGGGGTGTTTTTCCTCCTTTGCCACTTTTTTGTGAGCTCATCTCAATGAGCTTGCTGTCTTTCATCCCTTCTGGGTGGTCATCTGAGCCCTTAGTGCTGGAGGACTTTGGAATAGTTCTCTTAAGTGACAGAGGGAGCGGTGCTGCAGTTAAATGATAACATTGATATGCTGATATATCAGCTTATATATTGCAAGGGAGAGAGGTGTGTGGCATTTCAGCTAATGGAAAGAGCACGTGCTTTTTGTTTCCTACATCACCGCTAACAAGAGGCCTGGCACCATGTAGGAAGCTGTAAATGCCAAACACTGGGAAGGAAATAGTGTGGGTGGTCAGCTATGCTAAATGACCTTTAAAAGTCAGCTCATGTGTCTTGCAAATCCTCAAGAAAACTAGGAACCACCAACCCCTTTGGAAGATGCCTGCTTTTCGGTGTTGGACCAGGGTCAGTCCTAGACGAGCCGCCTTCTTGGTGTGCAGGAGACAGCTTAGCCCTTCCACTGTCAATGTGAGTTCTCATTCAGCAACAGGAACAGCTGAGAAATCAACACCAAAACTGGAAGCTCCTTTTTTTTCCTTTTATTTCTGTGCTGGATGTAGTAGGAAAAGGAGGAGGGGGAAAAAGGTTTCCAGGTGATGCAGTTGAGGAAGCAGCTCCAGCAGCTTTATTCAGTGCTGTTGGGAGGCTTGTGTGCCTTTCATAGTGGTGAAGCTATTGCTGTTGAGGGAGCTGCCATTAAGACTCCCTGGCCTTGGAAGCACGAGACGTGCTGGGTTATGTACCCAAATCCAGCGCTGTTTTAGGTCCAGAGTACATGTCATAAACAGCTTCAGCAGAGCCTCAGGGTAAGGTGCATGAGGAGCAGCTTGATTACTGGCGGTAAAGGTTTGGCTGTAGATGGGCAAGTATGGGCTGGTCTCTGCAGAAGTTTCTCTGGAGAGAGGAAACTTGAGTGTGCATCATGTGTTGGATGCCAGGTTACCATTGACCTCTGAAACATGAGTAACGAGGAAATGGGAACATGAAGTGGTGAGGCAGCAAGTTTAGGGAGGGAAAGGGAAGGTGAAACAGAAGGGGTTTTTTCTAATTTAGTAAAAATCACTTCTGTGTGTCACTCTTATTTGCATATTATCTTCTAATTAGCCATGACTGACTCACTCACCACTTCCACCTGAAAGGAACAATAGGTTTTGAAGTTTATGGTTTGTAATCTCAGTAGGCCAGCATTTCTTCTCCTCCTCCCCCTGTCCCCTTCCAGTGCCCCCCAAAATGCATTCTCTTATTGCTTTTAACCTTCAAACCTCTCTTTTTTTTCTGTTCTCTCTCTGTTACTACTCTTGCATTATTAATGGGACTGTAGCAATCCAGCCAGAACACTGACATTACTAATTACTGCTTGTAGCAGAGGAATGAGGAGCAAGATAGAAACTGGGTCAGGAAATGTTGTCATCATAAAATGATAGCATCAGAACTGGGGAGCCGAACTCTTTGTACGAGCAGGTTTGCATTGGAAACAGTCTCCTTCACCTGGTGGCATACCTGCACATGGTCACCACTCGCGTCCTCCTTATTTGCTGCATGCAAGGGGGAAGGAAGACCATCTTGCACACAGAAAAAGGTTAACAGACCTGTAATTTCCAGGAGCAGAGTAATGGAGTGGATATGTTGTGTTTTGCCTGGTAGCACTTCAAGCATCACAAAATTCATGTGTTCTTTGTTGCTGGCGCTGTAGTAGGAAGCCCTTTCCCTTGTTGGTGTCAAAGGCTGAGGAAGCATAAGTGGCTGCGTTTATTTGTGCGTTCAGTGTGGAGCCTGTCACGCTCGATGCATTCAGATTGTCCTTGGTAGTACCAAGGGCATCCTATAGCGGCAAACAGCTCTCCGTGCTGCATGTAAGAGAATGTGGCTGCTATGAAATCAGAATGAGAACATTATTTTGGGGATGCAGCGATTAACCTGTGAACGCTGGGCTGCTGTAAGCATAAGGAATTGCCTGTCTATCCTGCTTCTGGTTAATGGAGCTGTGCCTTTTCACTCAGTTGGGCAGAGCATCCCCTTAGGAATCTGACATTCCTCGGAGGCTGTGCATGAATAGCTGTGCTGTCGTGTGAGCTTGCTCCTTGAGAGAGGGGCAAGTGTGAAAAGGGAAGTGTCATTTACTGCAAAACATACCAACTCTTGTGGTGACAGAGAAAGTAATCTCTTTAAACGCCTGCTGTCGTTGTTCTCTTATTTGAAATAGTTAAAACAGTTAAAATACATAGGTAAGCAATAAAACACAAATACAAAACTGATTAGTGTGTGCTGGCAAAAGAAGTCCATCTCTCAAAAAGATGCTTTAAAAGAAAAAAGATGAACTCAAGCCTCATCTCTCCCAGACTCACTACACAGTCTCCCTACTCACAAGCTGGGAGGCTTGTATAAATTTGCTTGCTAGTGATGAGCAGGCGAGAGGATGTCTCTCAGAGATGGCTGGCTCAAGGTGGCAGACTACTCCTTCTCTTGGAGGCAGGGGAAGGGACTGAGAGTTTCTTCCCTCTGAGTTGCTGGTGACGGCCTGTGCGTGCGTCAGTTGGGTGACACTGCTTTCGGATGAATATGGGGAAGCATCAAAGCAATTTGTGCCTGGTCCCTGCTAGGCAGTCGTCCATCCAGAGGAACTAGTAGCGTGCTTCATTTATATTCTCGACAAAGCCGGGAGGCCGGCACATGAGCGGCATGACTCCCTCACAAGTCAGATGGTAACTTGCACAAAGCAAGCTGGATATTTAGGCTGGGCAGACTCGACAATATCCCTTTTCAAAGATTATCCTTTAAACTGTCCTAGTTGCACACCGCCTTTGGTGCCTGCCTGAGCCTTTTGTAAGGATGAACGGTTTTTAAGAGAGAGGCTGGCTACTCTAATCTCTTCTCCGTGGGCTGAAAAAATCTATCCTGCTGGAGCTAGCCAACTTTATTTCTTTAACCGATCATAATAAGTGTAGGGCTCTTAAATCCTGGCTCATATTTTACTCGTGGTGTTGGTGGGGCTGTCTGTTATCTCGAAGCGAGCCCAGAGCAGAGCTTTGCTAGTACAGCTAAGGGCATTTGAGGGAGAGCAGACATTCCCGTTAAGTGGGAGCTGATGATAGACAATAATTTCTACTATGTATTTAATAAAGCCATTGTGGAACGGGAGAGGTCTAGAGTTTACGACCTCGGTATTCTGTTTTTTAAAAGGCAAGTACTGCTTTGCCATTGAAACCAAGCATTGTCAGTAAGGCAAATGCTTTCTCAGTCCAAAATTTCATGTGCACATATTTAATTAAAAGGCGACAGGGTTAATGAAGCTTTGAGTGCACAAGGCCTCATTCCCTGAATTTAATTTTCTTTAATTGCTCCAGAGATTGAAATTCCCAGCTGTGGTTGTCCCCTAATATGTGAATTAAGGAACTGGAAAGGGACAATTTGAACTGTCTCATTTAGTGCCAGCTTCTTCCTCTTCTACTGATTTTTCATCCCTTTGATTGAAAGAGGAATAGATAAAAATGCTTTCGAAGAGTGAGTGTTTTAGCTTTGTGGTGGAATTGGCAAAGCTGTGAGCTGCTGACTCCTTGGACACTGGGAACGAGGTGAAAACCAGGGAGTGTTTGTGCAGGTCATGTCACTCATCCCTAATGTATTACAGAAGATGGAGAGCAAACATGATTTGTTTTATTCTCTTCCCACCCCAATACGTGCTGTCACATTCAGCATTGGTGGGGTTGGGTTGAATGAATTGCCTGTCATGGCCTGGATCAAACCAGCCTTCATTAGCATGCAGTTTAAAAAAAAAAAAGTTTTGGGGGTAGATTTCTTGCTTGTTTTCAGGGGTGTTTGAGTAGTGGTTTTAGTGCCTAAGGCTTCTGTGAGAATTGAGGTCTTTGTGGTCCTCTCCTGTCAACTGTTGTGCGAGCTCATCGTCCAAGCTCTGCAAACCTCTGTAAAGAGGCAAAAATCTAAAATGCACCAAATCCACGTACCAGCAAAATGACCAGTGATGGAAACAGCCGATTATGTTCCTGACTTTGTTATAATAAAAACTTACAACTCTTGCTGAATGTCCCCATATGTGGTGTGCTCTGTCTCGATTTGTGACAGATGCTGTCAAATATTCCAAGGCTACTGCATGTTTTTATGTGTATTATGGGCCTGTTAGCAGCTATAGCCTTGACTAGATGGTTAATAGAAAAGAAAGCTTCCAGCAGCCATAGAAGACATCGGGGGTTAATTTAATGCACATCTAGCATTGGAACAATGGGAGCAACGAGCGTTGCTGGGGTACGTTTGGGGGCCGAGGGGATTGTTTTGGATGAGCTTTGCTCTCGGGAAGGTATCCTGTCTCCTGCCATTGCTGCGGGAAGAGCCACCCTGCAGGTACCCCTGTCCCAGCGGTGGAGCTGGAGAGGTGCGAGGGTGGGCTTGGCACCCAGCACCCTGGTGATACACGTTTGGAGAGGTGGCACAGAGAGGTGCCCTCCACGTGGGAGCTCTAACCTGCATTAATCAGCTGTGTCCTTTGAATCTCTGCCTTGAACATATGAATCTGTAAAAACATTGGGGTTAAAAAAATTTAATTCTTTTCTAGCATTCTTTAACTCTTCCTTATTTCTAATCAGCCTGTTCAACTGGAGTCAGCACAAATACCTCTTTCAAGCTTGCACTTCTGGCCTGAAGGAAACCACCTTCTTTGCTACTACTACATAACACCTCTCCTGCGCCTTGATGGTTTAAGCGACCCCTGCCCTGCCGAATAACTAATGGTCGGGTCGTCGTGCCGGAGGCCGGGAGGTCCAGAGCCTGGCCCGTGTGCGGCTGCTCCTCTCACCGTGGGCTCGGGGAGCAGAGGTGATGCTTAAGTGTTCTCCATGCTGCTACCAGTGTAAACAGAGCAGATGTTTCCCCGAGTCGGGGGAGCATTAATGGAATGTGTTGGCCCCGACTGATGTAAAACATCGCCGCGAGTTTTGGGGATGAGGTCAGCGGTACTGAAAGCTGATGGGAGTTTAATGTCGAGTCTGCCTCTCCGAGCCGAGGGGGTCAACCGAGAAAGCCGCGGCTAATGGAAATGCAAGTACACTTGTCATAAATCAGTGCCAAAATACTGAACAGGCATAGCTGCCGCTGGATCCCGCAGCCAGCGATGTTTCTGTAACCATCCATTAGCTATTCGGTGGCTGCTTTCCTCACTGGGTGCTGTTAGTGTTTGACTTTAGAAGAGACAAACAGGCTGAGAACGGAGGGTTTAGGGAAAGCTTTACCTCCATGTGCTGGGAAAGCCCTGCCTGCTTCACGCCTTGCCCCCAGCGTTTGTGGGGTCCCGTGGTTACTGCATCCCACCCGTTTGGGGGATGGCAGGAAGGCAGCTGAGATCTTGTTTTAAACAAGTTGTCTTTCTGGTAAAAAGAGATGGATCGTGTTTCGGCTGCGAGGTTGCTAGGAAGTCTTGAGGCATCCAGGACAGCATTGAGAGACAGGAGGTAAAGCAGGCTTGGCACTGCTTAGATATCGTATGTTTTTTTAAAAAACAAACAAATCTTGTTTTAAAAAAAAAAGAGCAGCATTTTCCTAGACAATGAAAAGTCGGTTTGCCCTCCAGACCAACCAACTATTTCCCATAAAGCTGGACACTGTAATGTACCATTGGCCAACAAGATAAGATGGTCGTATTGTTCAGTGATTTATCCTCTGTGAAGCTAATCTGAAAGAATGCTTTATTGCTCTATTTATTTTTTCAAAAGAAGCTTTTTTGACCTCATTTTTTGTGTTGGGAGCATGCATGCCTTTAAGCTAAATCTCAAAGCCTGGTCGAAATTGGGGTCTGTCTTCAGGGTTGCTGCTAAAACACAGTATCCGTGGGCCGTTAGTGGCAGAGATGCCATTCAGAAGCCCAGAGGCGAGCATCTCTCCCCAAGGCCTTTTCTGTATTGAAAAGCCTTGCCACAATATCCAGCCTCATACAAACCAACAAAGCCAGTCTGCAGCTAGAACGTGGTTTGTTTTTTTTCCTTTCTGGGTCCTCCTTAAAGGGCAGAGGTTAAAACAAAACAGATGCTCTTGGATGGTGCCTCTGCTCTGCTAAGAGGCAGTTGCTGTAAGAGGCCTTGGCTCCTGGCACATGAAACAAGGATGCTACCTCCTATTTGCAAGCGGATGTCAGGCTTAATAAAAAAAACAATCTGAAAGAGCCAGATGATCCCCCCCAAGTGGGGCGAGAGAGGAGTATCAGTGGTGTTATTGCATTACCTCCTCCATCCTAAAGTTTGTGTATGCAATTATCCGTGTAAGTAAAACCTAAAAGTGCCTCCTTATGGCATGTTCTCCCCAAACAAGGGAAAGGATTGCAGCTATCGGAGTGGCCTGCAAAGAGAGGGATGGATCTTTCAGGTAGCTGGAAGCCGTGCCAGTTTGTGTGTTTGCTGGTAGCCTGCTACTATATTTAGTTTCTCTTGGCCACCTAGAATGGACACATTGAACCTTTCTAGATATGGAGATAGGCACAACACTAACCAGCTTGCCAACTCCTTGGCTTTATAGTTGTTTTCAGCTTTGATCCTTGCTGTTCCTGTGTTGGGGGTAGAGGATAGTTAGGTGAATGAGAGTTGTTCTTGTAGCTGTTCTGTCTGCGTGTGAAACCTGGGGTATCTTTTAAGAAAAGCTTCTTTTTGGAGTATTTTGTTTTCCTGTGACTTTACCTCTTTGTGGTGTATTTCAGGTGTGCAGAGCAAAGAACAGGCGCTTTGCAGAAGTCATTAGGTAACTTTTCCAGTTTTGTAACACAAATGAGCACACAGATACTTTCGGAGGCAAATTTCTTTTACTGTAAGAGATCCCCATCTTGAAGAATTCTGACCTACCCTTGTAATTAAATGAAGCATTTTTTTCCTCCTGGAACTCTATTCTGGTTGCAGCTGTTGTACAAGCTATAGATTTCTAGATTTGTGTCAAAACCATGACTTCAGACCACTGGGATTTTTGTGGGTGGGTGAAAGTGATAACAGATTAATGAGTTTTACTTAGCATCTCCATCTGCCAGACTAAACCATGTTCTGCTTAGGAGACTTAACACAGCTGTTTTGAGCTGGTCCTCTAAAAGCAAAGCACCCTTTACCTAGTCAAAGCTGACCCCTGATCTTAAAAAAAAAAAAAAAAAAAAAAAAAAGCATTGCTCTTAAGGTGGCCTTTCAAAAGGCAGTGCCTTCTATATAATTGTATTTCCTTTTCCTGATCCAAGTACTGTGATGAACTCAAAGTGTGCAAATGAGGAAAAGCAGTGATCATATGGAGAAATGCAGATCATCCCCTAAGGACCAGGTACAAGCGCTGGGTACTCGCCAAACACGTGGATCAGGTTCCCTGTCTGAAATTTGAACTCTTATGTGTTGCTGTGACACTAGCAATTACCTGCCTTATGCTTTACCGCTGTAAGTAGATACATTAAAACGTGTAGTATAAAATCACTTATCCCAGTCCCAACGTGGGCGACTCATACCAGGGGAAAATGATTGGCAAGTGATAGCTGTGCATGGCCATACGTGTAAAAGCGTATGTGCTTTCTCAAATTGCGCTTGGCTCAAATCTCTGTCGCTGCGAGGGGCAGCCTTAAAGTCCAGCTGCGAGCAGAGCCAGGGTGAGGAATGAGATGACCCGATCAGGCAAAAGCTGCTGTGCATTAGCTGTAGCTGTGAGCTTTTCTGTTCCCTCCTGTGAGCTTTGAAAGTTAAATGGGAATGAAATAGCTGCCGCATAAGAGACATGTTATCCTTCGCCTGCATCCTGTTATATGTAGCAAGTTGCCATGGTTAAGACACTGATCAATTATTGTTATTTGAAATTGAGGATTGTTCTTCAGCTTTTTTATAGAAATAGGTATCTGTCATCTCCAGTGTCCAGAAAGTATCTGTGAAAGCGAGTGTTGATATTAGTGTGTGCGTATTGTGTGTGCGTGTATGTGCAGGCGCATACACACTCCCCTGTCATTCCTGTAGGCCCTTTCTCTCATTTTTTTCACTGCCTGCAGGACTGGATAAACAGCCCTGACCCTGAGGAGCCCAAAGGCGCTGGGGAGTTAGAGGGTGTGGGGGAAAGGCTGGCTTGGCTGATTTGGCAGTGTAAAACTGAAAGGTATTTACTCAGCACGTTGGGTGGACTGCTCTTTTATGTAATGAGTTGTGCAACTGCACAGCTGTACCAAAACAGAGCAAGGTCCTCTGACTTGTCTCCCACATGGACTCATTACAACTACTTCTCAGGAAGATGCAGATTCCTTTCTGCTCAGAGTCCCTCTCTCTTTTATGTCTGGAGTATTGGTGGGCCTTCTACAGGCTTGATGACAGATGCTATCCTTAAAATTTGACTGGACAGTTCCTCTGAAGTATCTTACATCACCATGGAGAAGTGAAAGCAAGCAATGCAATTACCAGGAAAGCTGCTGTAATCCTTGGACTTGCATGCTGGGCCACGTAAAGTCAGAAAAAGTTCTTATTTTCTTTATATTATGGCATTAGTGACACCAGTGTTTTGTTCTGGTTCTTAGTCAAGAATGACAGGAAGCTAGAAGACCCTTGGAAAAAGTTAAAAGTATTCTCTGCAGTCTAGAAATCCTGCCTTATGGTAAGATGTTAAAGCTAACTCTTTAAAAAGAGAAATGTTATGAGATCACTTGAGAAGTCTGTAAATGTGCACTTTCAGAGATGTATGTAACATCTGAAATGTAACAGGTAATGGTAGTCTAGAAGGTAAAGCTGGTTGAACACCCATGATTTGAGTCAGCCTGGAGCTTTTGGATCAAGTTGGGTATCCTGATTGAGAGGGAAGAAGGGCGATTTTAGACTTCAGTTGTAAATGTAATTTTTGAAATAGGGAATATAGATGCTTTTATAGGACTCCCTACTTTAATGGTCACTTTTGGCTTCATGCTGGGTTGAAGTCTATTGCTGTAACATCACTACAGTCTGTAGCCCCACCATTTCAAGCTGTGATTCAGCTAGATTGTCCAGGCTAAACCAGACTAGGTGTGAACAGACATGGCTGACTGACAGCCAGGGAGCTGAAGAACTGCAAGAAGTGGCAGCCTGGATTCAATAGGTAATGCTTTCCCGGGGACTGTGTGCTCTGTTAATTAGCACTACTGGGGGAGAGACAACCTTGGAACATGATTCAGAGACCACAGGACAAAAGAAGAAAAATTTATAGAGAGCCGTTAGACAAAGTACCATCAATAGTGCAGAAAGTCCCTGGCCCACGGAGAGCAGCGGAGCAGCATGCCTGCCCTGTCTGTCTGGTGCTTCCTACTTGCCCTCCGTCCTCCTGTGCTGGGAACAACACAGTTCTAGATGAACTGGTGACACCACGCTGAGTCATGCTAATTTTCCTGGTGGAGAAAACTTAGCACTGTCTTGATATTCAGGAAGGAGTAAGAGATCTGTAGGTAATCACTGCATCAAAACTTCACTTTTGGCCTGAACTCTGCGAAACAGCCTTCATTTCGGCACTGTGGTTTGTTAAAGGGCTGTTGTTCCAAGCTGAAGGTAGTTGTTTCTGTATGTGTATACTGAGAGAAAGGTTATGCTATAAATTAGAGTTCCTTGATTCCTCCTGCTACTGAATCGATGCCTGTGGACGTGGGCACGCGGGAAGGTCCTGCTCTGGGTTCTTTGCTATTTGTGACTCTCCACTTAGCACTGAATACAGATGTTTATGCATATACTTAGAGAAGGCTGGTCTGGAAATAAACTCCTCTTTGCAGCACTCCACCTCCCACTTCATATTTTAAGACTCTTTATTCCCTCACAGTAATTTCTAAGAGGATTAGTGCAGGTCACCAAGGCATCCACATCAGTAAAATACAGCGAGACGTTGCTGTCATCTCCTGAAACACTCCAGCACTCCACCCCATTGCTTATCAACCCACACTTCAGTAATCCTAATAGCTATGTCATAGCGAGATTAACAGAAAATCCAGGCAAATATTTATGGTTCCCTTCAAGGTATGTATTAATCCGAGAACGTGAAGTGGGGTAGATGCATTATGAGGATTGCTTGGAAACCTTGCTCGCCTGGGTTGAGAAGGGATTCTGCCAGGGTGGGTGAGCTGCTGCTGCCGGCTTGGGGAAGAGGCACGGGGCAGCCGATGCCATTACGATGACAGTGAGCGTGCAGGGAAGGATGCAGGGGCTGGGCAGCCTCTGTGTGTGGCATCCCCTGGGTGGGGATGGGGAAAGGAGCAGCTACAGCTCACTGAGGGAAAAGGGACGAGAACCAGCATCTCCGTTGCTCTCGGTGCTATAGCAGCATCATACAGCAACTCAGTGATGACAGTAAATGAGAAGAAACACAAAGACAAATCAAAGGAGGGAGCAGTTTGAGGCTGAAAGAAAGAAGCAGGAGAGCTAGACAGCAAGGTGGCATCTAATAAATGCCTGGGTGGGCTGTATTGGATGGGAGATGATAGTTTTAATCTTGGAGAAGTCTGAATCTTCTTGGTCGTTGGGGCTGTGCAGGTTTCTGGAGTCTGGGGAGTGATGTGAGAGGGTCAGTGAGGTACGGCTTCTTCCCCCAGAGTACCCCAAGGCGATTGGGTGCCACACTCCAGTATAGCTAATGACGAGGATACTCTCCTAGTTTCAAAAATCCCTGTGCTCATAAAAAGGTCTAAACTAAGATTTTAACAGCAGTGTGTCAACACGTGAACCATGCCCTCGGGAGCTGCTGCAGAGGAAGACCTAGCGAGGAGCATGGTGGATGTTGCGGTTCAGCTAAAGTCAGGCAGAAACCAGTCTCCTAAAAGGGGAAAGCTGGAAAAAGAGGAAGAGTGTCTTCGTGGATGTAGCTCTAAACTCTAGGAGATAACTCTAATGTCCTTAGCGTGCCATAGTCAAACAATGCTTTGTGCCTGGCAAGGCCGTGGTAATCGCTAATGCTTGCAAGTATTGCCCCCTCTTGCCCAGAGGGGGAAGAAAAAAAAAAAAAAAGCAGGATTCCTTGTGGTTTGTGTGGGTTTGGGGAGTGTTTTTATTCTAAATCAGCTGCAGAGCTTTGACAGCAGAGGGAGCAAGCGAGCCTGAAATAGTTGCTTTCAACAAAAACCAGCAGCAAATAATCACAGCCTTTGCAAGAGGTAAATTAAAACCATCCCCAGCCTGGGAAACATGCACAGCTCAGCATCTTTCCTCCATAAATATTTCCCTGCTGTTTAATCTTTGTAACCCCTTCGGAGCCCAGCAGCCATGCTCTTCTTTGCTAGCAGCGAGCTGTCTCCTTGCTGACTATCTGCTGGGCAGAGATTTTGACCCATCTATAGCTGAGCTCTGTGGCTCTGTTGGACCTTACTGGCCCGAAGAAGTTCAGAAAGGGTTGGTATGAAACCAGTCTGGCCTTTCTGCGTGGCACTGGGCAGCCTGACATCCCTATGGAGCAGTTGTTAGTACCAGAGCAGTAGCTTCCAGTAATTTCCTTAGCACCCCTTATGTGTTTCTATTGCAAAAGCAGCAATGCGGCTTTGGAGGAGGTTGGTCTCGCTGTTTTCTGTCACCCCCTTAAACATGGGGGTTGTCTGGCCTTTGCACACACAGCAGGAGCAGTCAAATAGCTGGAAGCGTGGGGTTTTAACATTTTTGTTATCTGGCTGGGACTGAGCTTTGATAATATTCTTTCCCACCCTATCTCAAACACATTGCATCCTTTTCTACACAGAGATACTGTGAGGTGTACGTGGGTTTTTGCTCTGAGGAAGCTGAGAGCAAGCTGCCGTAAGAGGGCTCCAGAGCCCTGTTGTTGAGCACACTCCTTTGTGGAGCAATCTTCCCTTTGCTTTACCAGTATGTCTAAGCTGCCTTAGGAAAACCCTCTTACACCTGCTCTAAACTGTTTTTCTTTCTTGTATTGCTCAGACTGATCGTGAACCTGGTCTTTTTTATTTTAACCAGTATAGTTGTACATACTACAAAAATGCTTTGTACTAATAAAGTTTATTTCTTTGAATAGAGAAATTCAACTTAGTAAGACTCCCTCCCTTATCCTGTTCAAGTAAACCCCCATAGCAGGAGCTGTGTCAGCACAGAGGAGGCCTGAGACCACTTTGAGAGGCACCGTTCATCTGTATGCAGCGTGCTGCCTGCCCGTCTGGTAACGAACACAATGAGACTTGGGGAGGGGGTTTGGGGCAGGGGAGGGAGTTGTGTTGCCATGACAATACAAATTGCAATGGATGACTCTTCAGATGAAAGCGTCACGGTTTTCGAAGGAGGAGGGGGGGAAAGTGATGTAAAATAATAGCAGTTGAAATACGGTGGGAATTCTAGCGTCGAGTAGGTGCGGCTTGCTAAAAAACCTGGGGTTGTAGGTGTCAATTCTGGAAATGTTCTTCCCCTTGGGGTCTTGAGGGAGCATTAAGAAGATCGTGCAGGAGCCAGGCACCTTATGAGTAAGTGTCCAGCAAGTTTTCCATGCAAATATTTGGACGTGCAGTAATGAGTTCCAGTAATAGCTGACTGCTGACTCGCACCAGGGGAGATACTGGGAGAGGGGGCCCCCGCACACTGATAATGTGCTTACCAGCAAAGATACAGCTGCCAGTCTGGTACGTCAGGCGCAGTGCAGATGGCCAACTATTTATATTTCTGTTGTGCCTAGAGCAGATTCCTCAGTGTTACCACTGTCTGGGGGAAAGTAAATGTCCCCTGGAAGCCAGAAGCAGTAAGGATGTATTTACAGGAAAGATAGTGAAGTCCAGTAGACCTAGTCCTGCTCCTGGGGCTTTTTAGGAATCTCCTTGTTGATCCTGTTCTGGTGGAACATTTTTAATCCTGCTGTGAATCTGTGTTAGAGACCATTTTTGTTTACAAGCGTGGCCAGAGTAAAATCTGTTTCTACTTTGATCTGGCACCTAGCTGTAAGCTTGTCCCTTTTTAGCGTAGACTCCAAAGACCAGAGTAAAACAGGCGCTTTTTTAACTGTCGATCTCCCAAAATTGTTCATGGGGAGAAACTAAACTTATCCCGTTGCCTGTAATTCAAGATGTGTGATGATTGCACTGGTGTCACAGCCTCTTGTGTCTTGTTAAGCACAAATAGAAATTCCAAGGAAGGATGGGATAATTAGAAGCAATCCAGCGATTCTTGTGACTGTATAAAAATAACAGGACTTTTTAAGGATGAGTTATTTTTAGCAGCCTCATGTCAAAAAAGTTTTGTGAGGTTTTGTGTCTGAAAACAGTAAAATGAGGTATTGTACCTGCACTTTTTTCTTTCTTCTTTTTTTTCCTCTGAATGTGCTGAGAATCTTGCTTCATAAAATAAATTGGCTTTGGAAATTGTTGGGATAGCTAACACAGCCTGCTGGCTTGCTTACAAGGGGACATCAGCACCAGGTTTAGCAGTGGGACTCACAGCCAGCCAAACGCTTAGTGGATAGCGAAGATCTGACTTAAGAAGAATATGGTTCAAACAATACACCCAAAGAAACCTTGCTGCCTGAAGCTGTCTGATATCTATCTGATCTGTGTTTAATTTTGGTGTTTTATTGTGTCTCAGGGAGGCTAAACCTTTTCTGTTCGCTGTCCTGTAGTGAGACTCTCCTGTAAGACCGTAACACCATAAAGGTGGTTTTCAGGCTTGTTCTCTTCCACAGGAGAGGTTGCAGATTGGTGGCCAAAACAAAAAAGCGAAGCTTTTGTGGGTTTTCTGTTACAGTATATTCTCTTAGCACTCCTGGAAAGCTAAGTAATAGTGTTTACATATGGAAAAAATAGGGGAGAGGGTTGAGGGTTTCAATAGCTGCTCGCTCTGGCTGCCAGGCAGCATCCAACCCACCACACCAAACCGTTTCCCAGAGGTGCGCAGTTGTTTGTAGTGTGTGTGTTACCAAAGGTTAAGTGTACGCACCTGAACAAGGCTAACTGAAATTCAAGATAAATACTGGAAGTGCTCTCGGGTGATCTGCTGGTGGGACTGGAGAGCAACTGGTGATGGTTGGGGAGCTGCACAGAGTGAAGCAGCTTGTCCTAAGGTCTGGTGTGGGACGGAGCAATATTTCCTTCGGTGTGAAGGGGAAGGACACAGATCCTTCAGTGTTATCTGGCTTCCTTCTTGCCGAAAGTCTTCTGGTTTGTGAGGTTGATGCTGTGGAGGGGGGATGCACCGCAAGACTCACGCATGTGGGAAGCACAGTAGGGAAGAAACTCGGAGACATTGTGAGTACAAAGTGATGATGATGCTTTCACTTTCTCCAAAATGCTTTTTAAACATAAAACTCCAACTAGGTATTTTTCTCAGTAATAGCCACCTCCTCCCAAAAAAAACTACAATAGATGATGTCTTGGGATCTTAACGTGCCCTACAAGCATTACACTCATTTTCTCCCCAAATGCCATTGCACAGACATCATCTCCCTTACTAAGACTCGATAAATTGAAGCTCAGGTTCGTTTTTAATTCTGGGATCATAACCAGTTTTATGATTTCAACCCACTACAGCTGCATTGTTTTATGTGATTCTGAAAGTTAAACAAGCACCAAACAAAAATTGAAATTGTTGTGTCAGCTTTTATTGTTGATGCATCTGAAATGTGAGATGTATAGTGCTGATGGCAATTAGTGAGCGATTTTAAGTGCAGGACTGTTTGGCCTTCATCTTTGTGCAAGTGGGTTTAAGTGTGGCCATGTTTAATGGTGTAAAGGTAAGAAGAGAATACTGTTTCATTTAAAAAAAAGTTAATGAATGACATCACTTCTGCTCTTATTTTTTGATTGAGCATGTCTGTATTTAAGCTCAGGAATTCAGAATAATATCTGATGGAAGAAACTTAAGGGGTAGTTTAACAAACATAAACGTGCCCTAACTAAAAGCCCTAATGTCTTCCTGATTTAAGTGAAATTCCCAGCTTGTTAGGTGTCTGCTGGAAAATGATGTTTAACTGGCGTTGCGTGGAGAAGAGTCGCCTGGTAAAACGGTGCGTGGTGCATCTGAAGTGCCCTTGCGGAGGCTTCCTGGCTGCGCACGGGAGCCCAGGGCAGAGCTCCCCGAATGCTGCCCGACTCTGCCTGTTCGCTGCTGACTTCTTTTTGTTTCCCTCCTCTTTTGTCTTCTTCTAAAATGAGACATCTGTGCTCCTCCACAGTCTGGTGTCATTGCCCATGTGCATCCCTGATGGAAGCGGGAGAAAAACCCTTTAATCCTTACGAGGGGGATGGCAGTGGCCTCTGGTGTTTCCGGAGTTTTAAGGAAGTTGCTGAAGTTCCTCCTTGTTGACTCCCCTCCGCAGAAATGTGGCAGATGGGTCTTTTCCTTTTATGGCCAATAATGTTGGTTTCCCTTTGCAATAAAATCCCGGGTCAGAAGTGGAAGCGAGAAGTCGGGCAGGGGGAAGGGGCTGGTCTTACCAGCTCCAAATGGGTGGAGATGTGATTTGCGACATAGTAAATTCTAGGCTAAAATAAACCCAAGTTACAACACCTACCCGGAGGTGCTGGTTTTGTTTGCTTGAGGGGTGCCTTAGGTTTCCAGTCCTGTTGCTTAAGACAGCAATTAGGAATTGTGACTCCTTAATTTCATGGGGAGAAGTTTATCTGGTCCAAACCCAGGATGGTTTTTAGATAGTCTGAGTGTAGGTAACTCTGATTGAATCTAGATAAGCGTAGGATGACAATACTCACTTCTATTTGACAGTCACCTTCAGTCCTTTACACCAAGCAAAATTTCTTGGCCTCTTACGGGTGTCTCTGAATAGTTTTCTTCCTGGACCCAAAAGAGGCATTTTCCACAGCAGTTAACGTGGTCTTTGTGCCTGACACTTGGCACCGGCTTCACTCTTTAGCTGAGAACAGGTAATGTCCCTCTGGGTGGTAATTGCCGGTGGGGGTAAGCCAAAAGCCAGCTTTGTCAGCCAATAATGTCTTTTACAAATCATGCGTGGCTGCAAATGGTTCGATGAATTTGAACCTTAAAAGTATTTTTCTAATAAAGTGAGTCTTCTGTTTCTTGCTACTAAGTGCTTCATATCCTGTTTCACGACATTAATGCAAATAGCTTGTTTGGCAATCGGTTAAACTGCTCGATTTTTAAGTGGTACAACTCATGTTTCTTCCCTGCAAAACCTGTTGGCTGCTGCTTTAGTTTTGGTTCTTGTACAGCACTTGGGCTCTGAAATTAGGAGAGGAAAAGAAAAAAAAGAGTAACTGGTTAGGAGAGTTGTGATGTTCCTGGGACTGTCCATGAGCCTCCTTTGCTTCCAGGAGCTGCTGAGCTAAACAAAATGGTTCATTTATGGGCTCCCCCGCTCTTTCCTCTAGCGGGCAGCTGAGAGACCGTTCTCACCCTGGCCCAGCTGGTTGTTATTTCCCTACTCGTACCTTTGAACAAAAGTGGGACGTTCAAAGCAGGAGTGGTGGACGTGGGCTCGTGTAACCATCTCAGTACATTACGGATCTCGTGTTTCATTCCAGCCACTCCTCACTAGATCGCCACTTCCAGTTGCAGGGGTATGGTTGGGACTTCTCTTTTGGAGAAAGGTGTTCTGAAGATCTCCGTTCCCTGGTGGTTGACTGTAGGAAGGCCAGTGGGGTTTGCTGGAGTGGAAAGATTCTTCCCTGGTGTTACTGACTGGTCAGTGGGAGCTAAACGCTTCCCCTTGTTTTGGGGAAGCAGCTTGGAAACAGTTTTCAGTAGCATCTGCATATTCTTCAGCTCTAGTTTAATGATGGTGTGTTTGTGATCACACGTGTGTTTCTACTTCCTCTCCTTGTCCTTACAAGTGAGATCCCAGGAAAATGAGAACAGGGTCTGTAAGCTGCTCTGGAGCTGGGGGAATAGCTGAAACCAGCCCTGTTTCTAAATACTTCACTTGTGCTGCCAAAATTGTTGATTTAATCTTTCTGTATTCCACACTCTGCATTTTTCTCTGTGGTTTGTACCCCTCTGAGGGAATTGTACTTAATCCTTTCAGAGGAACTGCATGTACAGCATAACTTAATAATCCACCCTTTTGATAAGGTAACCCCCAAAGCACCAGTCTTGATCCTTACCTACATTCAACCATACCAAAGGACTCCCCACTTGCAGTTCTTTTAAATTTTTTTTTCTTACTGTACACCCAGTAGGAGGAGGGTGATGGTCTGCGTGCGGTAGAAGTGACCGGTGGACCCCATCTTTGCAACAGGAGCAGCATTCCTCAGTGGCCCAGGGTGGTAGGATGGCTTTTGTTTGCCTGAACCAGGCAGGATTCTCCCCTCAAAACCGAACCGAGGTCAGCGATACAACGTGAAATATTCCAGTTTGTTTTGCCTTTGTGGTTGGGTCATGGCAGAAATTACTCTTGCTGCTTAGGAATGACTGCTGGGTCTCAAACAGATCCCTGGAGAGGAGGTGGCTGGTGCTTTTTTTTATTGTTTTTTGACTTTTACGGAAAACAGGCTTGCAACATTTATGGTTCGTGGACAAGTAAGTCATGCCATGCAAATAGTTGAACAGTGCGCTTAATTAAACTTGTTGGGTGCTCTACTAGAGCAAGGGGGGAAGAGGGGAACCGGTCTTTCTGATGAGCGCTTGTAAGCGTAACAGAAAGGGAACTGCTTGCCTTGAGATTTCACAACGCCAAGGGTTGCAGCATGCTCTTCCCGTCTCACTTCTGTTGTGATGGGCCATGCTCTGCATGGTGCTGGGACCTCACAAATGTTACAGGGTTCGAGGGGTTGTTTTCGGTCTTGTTTTCCCTGCCACTTGCCTGGTTTCACGTGATTGTGCAGAAGCAAGCCTGTCTTGCTGGATTACCAGTTTTTGCTTTGGAGCTGGTGCGAATGAAAAGGCCTCCCTTGGAATTGCTCATTCAGCTTAGTTTTGATGTCCACAGATCTGAGATGGTCTTCCTCTTATTCCAAAGTGTTTCCAAGCCCCACATTTTTCTGTGACTATTAAAAAAAAAATTGAAAGGGATTATATGAATTAAATGAAAATTAAATTACAGATTAAACAACTCTTCTAATTAGAAGACAAATGTGTCCTGAGTTACCCCTGTTTGGCAGGATATTGCAGCACCACTGTTATTAACCTGCCCGTCCTCCCTCGGGAGTTAAGGCGGCTGATCGGCTTTGGTCAAGATTAGACTGGTCGGGGGGTAAGCAGGCACTTTTGAGCAATGGCCTCGGATCGCCATATCCCCTCTGCCATGCTCCTTGCCGGGACCAGCGGGTTTGTGGGGTGTGCGCTGGGCATTCCTCTGTTATTTCAAAACCTCAAGGCTGGTGTGGTCCTGCCTGCAAAACACCCCCACTCATTGACACAGCGCTGGTGCAGTGACCTGCGGGGACGTGACGGCGTGTACTTGGCAAGGGCTGAAGCTGGTGTTTTCCCCCATTGCAAGGTGTGCTTTGGGTAAGAGACGCTTCCGATTGCTGCAGCCTCTGCCCCGTGGTTTTGGACATCACTTTTCTCACTGCATCTCCTTCCCAGTGTCCCTGTGCCTTCCTGCAGCCCTGGGGAGGCATGTTGCATCTGCCAAAGCTGTGGGACCAACCAGCCTTAGCAGGGCTTGAAAAACCACCCCCAAGTTGCAGTTTTGAGGCTTCTTTGCCACATCTGCACCAAACAGGCAGAAACCCAGGCCCAGCTGCTGTTAGGCTGGGCTTCAGGGTGCTGTAGGTACGGGAGGCATTTGGGGGCTCTGAAAGAAGATTCAGTGAGTTGTACATCTATTTCCCTGATTAGTTTTCAGTCCTTTACTCTGCTTTATTTTGATGAATACTCATTTGCTTGGTATCTTTTTATTATTATTATCATTATTATTTTTAACAGGCATCTGAATAATTTTTGTGGTATGGGAGGAAATCCAGTGCACGTCTGCACAGAGCTTCAGGTGTAAACACTTCCATCATGCTGCACTTCTCGGTGGTTTTGGCTTTTCAAAATCCTGCGCAGAGCTCTTCCTCGACGGGAAGTTTCAGCAGGCTGCTGGTATGGGCCATCAGCTTTGGTTTTACCACTAGCTTATTTTAGCGTAGCAAATGAGCTGCAGATGACTCACTGTCACGCTGGTGAATTTGGAAGATGGAGGTTAGCAGTTCAGAGGGCCATTTTCAGTGTATCTGCTGTAAATACTATAGTTATAAATACTATAGTTACAAGGCTGGCCGCTGTGGCTCGTGCGCTGCGCAGTGCGGCTCAGGGCTGTGAAAGCTGTCGTCCTGCTGTCTGCACGGGGCTCTTGCCAGGAGCAGCAGGTAAGAGGTAAGTCTGTACTGTGTAGGCATTAAAACAATAAATCATCTCAACTTCTGAGATTTCAAGGAGGTCAGGTATCACTTTGCTTTCATTTTTCTTTGCTAGTTCCCCAACTACTTCTTTTTCCCTTTTCTCCCCCCTCCCCCATGGCCGATATAAAGCTAGAAGTGCCTTACTTCAGGGTTTTCCCCTCGTTTGGGTTTAATTTCTCTGGCAAAGCAAGCTGTACTTGCCCAGTTTCCAAGGGTATATTTGTACCTAGACTAAAGCTGCTCTGCTCAGACATTTCACCTTTTCTCTTCCCTTGCTGGTGTTATGACCTGGAGTGTTAACTTCTGCTGTAGGTAGAGAGTGCAGTTAAATAGGCTCTAAATTGGAAGTGAAGTGTGTTAAATTGCCATATTGCAGAGACTCATTAAAAGTGGTCGTAGGTGTCTTACGTAAACGTGGGCCTCCACGCAACTGTTGATGGAGGAGAAGACATCTGTAACCGAGTTCCTCGTGTGATCTTTCATAATACAATAAAATCTGGGAGACAGTAGGGGGAGAGAGAACCACGAGAAAAACAGGACGCACAGGTCTGGAGGAGGCTTTCTCCAGTTCCTGCCACCAAAAGCTCTGGGTAGGGATTTGTGTCTGGGGCGGAGTGATGGGGGATTTGTTTATCAGCGGTGGTGTAAGAGGGAAGTTTCAAAATTAACTTCAGTAATTGTTCCTCCTCTTAGTCTTACAATGCATTGTTAGCAGGTACCTCTGCAAATGAGATACCTTGCTTTTGTTACACCTTAACCTTCTTGATGTGGTTGGGTGCAACCCCTTGAGTGACCTTCCAGAGTTATCCTTTAAAAATCAGGTTGCTTGTCTTGAAATCTAAATCTGTTCCTCTCCTAAGGTCTCTATTGTTTCCACCAGTTCCGCAGTCGCTGCCCCTGTTGTTTAGCCCTGCTCGATTTCATCAGTTAGAGATCCAGCTATTGTAAGCAGCATCCCTTTTTGTGCGAGGTTGCGTGTAGGATTAAACGGATAACCCCTTAGCTCTGCTCTGCTGAATGGGGCAAGGCAATCTGCACTGGGGGGGGAGATGCAAGAGGGTCAGCTGCTGAGTGCTTTGAACTAGTCTGCTAGTATTTAATTATTTACATTGGCTGGGAAGGCACATAGCTATTATTTGCAATCAGTCCAACAGATATAAAAAACCTGTGATTAACAACTACAGATGTGTTTCCAGTAGCATGTGCTGAATTTTTCTCAACTTTCTGCCCTGAGAAGGAGCGATACGACCTCAGGTATACTGATTTAGACAACATATTCGGTGTGAGGTCACAGACTATATTTAACCTGCCTTTATAAAGTGACCAAGCGAGGGTTTCCTCTTGGAGGTTGGTGGGTGACTGCCTCCGGGTAGGTCACAAAGTCAGTCCACCCCAGCCGTATCCAAACTTCCCGGCGGGCTGAGCTGGAGAGATGCTGTGTGTGACATCGGTCTGCTCAGGGCAGGGGACTAGCTTCTGAAAAATGTTATTTGGGGCAGGGGAAGCTTATCCTTATGAGAAACACTTGTTTCTCAGTTTAGGAGAAGGGATCCTGGTGAGGTGAACATATGATGCAAATACTCCAGTACTCATTTACATAGCTGATCTGCTGCCTGCAACTTTTGCTATATTCTTCACATCTCTGGAGCTTGAGAGGAAGTAGCTTTGAAACAAAACTACTTCTTTCAAAACACCCCAAATAATTAAATTCTTTAAAGTTTTGTACAAGTTCAAATTAAAGCACGAAAGAGCCGTTTCTCTTACTCCAATTACAGTAAGCAAGCGTGAGATCAGCAAGCAATTTCTTGTGCTAGCACAGTTTCCACCTCTGACCAGGGAGGGGTGATGTTGGTGCTGAGCAGCACTTCTGGCATGAGGCTGCAGATATTTTTGCTCTGTAGGTCTCTAACCACTACACCCAAAACAACAGTTGATCTGGCCTTTTAAAGTCAAGCTCTGGGGAGGGGAAAAGTTTGCTTTGGTTTGGTATGTGTGTTTCAGGAACTTCTGAATTACAGATACGAGATAGTCCTACTGATTTAGGCAAGCGTGGGGTGGGAGCTACCATGTGTTTCTGGTTCTCAGATTCTAACACAGATGACCCAAACCACCGTGGGAACCGGCCTGCCAGTGTTTCTGGAAGCAAAAGGGTGTTGTGTATCTCCAGGGCCGTAAAGGTGGGGAGGGAGTAGAATATGCTCAATTTAACAAGAACATGTAAAACTGGAGGCATTGGTTGGAGTCATTGGTTTTGGTAATGGGGTTTAATACATGGCCATAAAAGCTTTAAGCAACCCTCTTGGTGGGTGTTGGGTATAAATGTGTATTTTCCTTATCCAGGTTTTAACTCTCCGTCACTCATCAGTCTCTGCTTCCATCCTGACATGTTCTTACAGCCTAGTCCAAGCCTTGTGCCCTTGCTTTATTTCTCCTTGCAACCCCTCCCAGAATAAATCATGGCTGTGCTAAGGAGAAGAGACTTCAGTTTTTCCAGAGTTTCTCTTAGCTGCTCGTCTCCTCCTTTCTGTCCCAGGGCCCGGAGCTGCGGTGTGGCCGGTGGCCGCTGAGCGGCAGCGCTGCCCGGGGAACAGCATCGCTCGGGGACCCAGCACAGCTCCCCGGGAGGAGCACCAAACTCACCCAACGCCGATATCCTCCCAGCTCCTTGTCCCCTCACCCACCCGAGGCGTGGTGTTCGTTTCTCCACGCCGCGTGGATTTTTGTGCGTTTGGAGTTGGTATCTGCTGCCCGTCTCGCCTGTTGCACGTGGCGATGCCGGCAGCTCCGGGACTGGAGAGCTGCTGCAGTAGTTTGTGCTGGAAGGAGCGCTCTGTGTACTGGGCTGTCGGGTTCCTGTGGAGTTGGGGTCCCACTTCACTGTGCTGGGCATTTGCTCATCTCTAAAGAGGGGTCTCTCACCAAAATGGATTGTCTTGGGCTGGATTATAGCTTCTTTATCCCAGCTTAATGTATAGGAAATCCCAGAAACAGCCCTGAAGGAGTTTGCTCATGAGAGCTTATCCATGCTTAAAGGTTGCATTCATTTAACTACTTCTGCATCCATTTATAGTTAAGGTCAGTGCAGCTTTATGGACAGTGGAGACTTTGTGGGGAGGAAGACTGTGTGGTTCTTTGTTTTCCCATTAACTCGTCTGGCTGGGAATTGCAGCCCTTTAATTAAACCAGCGCAGTACAGACTGGCCCTGAGGTGCTGTTCTAAGACTGTTGCATTCACATCTGCTTTTGGGTAAAACTTGGCCTGCTTGAGGTTAGCCTGTGCTATTGTGTGTCTGAAAGCAGGAAGAAGCAGAGAATCAATCACTGGGGCTCCGTCCCAGCGAGCATCGAAGGGATACACGGTACGTTTTACCTCCCTCTCGCTCCTAGCAAGGAGCGCAGCAGCTAACGTCCCCACGTGTGCAGTCGGCAGAGACCTCCGGAGTGTGCAACTCGCCCTTCCGGGGGGACACAGGGATTTGCACGGCACAGCGGCAAAAGGATTTAATTAACCAGCATATGGAGAGCTAAGGCAAGCGCTGGACTCCACTCAGAGCCGCCACTGAGAGCTGGAGGGCGGTGATGACAGCCTAGTCCATCGCCTGTTGTTGTTTAAGTTGAGCTTCCCCTCCTCCCTTTGCATTTTGCTCAATCAGTAAATGGCTTCGTGTAAACTCCTACAGAAGAAGCGGGCACGCAGGAATGCCGTGGGCAGTCGGTCCGTGATCTGTGCGTATCATCTGATGTTTTTGTCCATGTGGCATTTGTTTGGGGTGAAACCAGGAAAGCCAGTGCAGCTACATTGCCAGCACTGCGTACAACAACCTGACTGTAGCCAAAAGGACATGGAGACTGGCAGGGAGAAGTTGATTATTTGGCTTTCCCCCCCCCCCGCCTCGCCCCTCCCCGATATGTGGGCTGGACCTTGGAGAGTTATTTTTAGTAGACGGCAGAGTGAAAAAAAGTTTAGGCTGTGTTTTAAAACTGTAGCATCCGCTGCAAGTACCAGTAGAAGTGCTGAGGCAGTAGATTCCTGCAGAACGCTCCCTTCTACCTTCATTAGCTGCAGGAACAATTAACAAGGATGTTTAAGGATTGCGATGCCTGTGCTAAAAGCAAACTGGCTGCCCTTAACCAGGCTGGCCCTGAGCACAGAAAGCTGCATATCCGCACTGCTGACCCTGGGAACAAAGGATCCTCCTGAACCCAAACATGTTTGTGTTAATCCCGGCTGCTTCCTGGCGGCCAGCGAGAGGAAACGGAGCCACTACCTCTAACAGATGTACAGTGAGGAGATTACAGTGCGCGATTAAACACCCTCTCCATCACATCCTCTCTCTGCCGTCCCAGCCCGGTGCATTAATGGACTGTCTGTCCTGCCTGCCTGCCGAGCTTGGGCAGATGTAACAGGCATGGTTAATATATAGATAGTTAATCTCCTGCATCCGTGCCTGCTTTGGAGCCGTTTGCTAATGCCAAGGCTTCTGCGACCACACCGACTCTTGCACTGAAAGCGTGAGCTGTGTTAGCTCTACCTGCCGGTGAGGAGGAGTGGGCTGGGGAAAGGCAGGAGAAACACGTGGAATGCACAGCCTCCAGAAATTATGAATTTAACTGAAAAGCTGTTAAAACTAAAGCAAAACATGCTTTCCTACATCAGGTACCCATGTGTGAGCAGGCCAGGGTTTGCTAGTGAACAAGGTGCTGGAGGAAGAGTTGGGCAGAGTCCTGGTGTTGGTGCACACTCTTGCTTCTCGGCTGTTAGGTTTGGAGTAGAAGATTTTGGGGCTGGGAAGGACTCATTCCCTCTTTGTGTGCATTTACGTGCTGCCTTATATTGCTGTAGCCAGTCTTGGTGCCAAGTGCTGCTCTTACAATAGGAATAATCTAGGCTGGTTGCAAAAAAATCAGCCATCCTATTGTCTGTTTAGGTTAATTAATATGGTAATGGTAGAGTGTTTCTTTATCAAACTAAAAGCTGTTTCTAAAATAAAAGAACCCCCTGTGGAAATTGTAGAGATCAGAATTGTCATCATGTGAGATGTGCAAAACCCTCAGTAGCCAAGCGAGTTGGATTCAAATAAGAGTAAAAAATAAAGTCACTCTTCTTTTCTCGGGCAAGAGCTGTGACCTCAGTTACGGCACTGGAGTATTTGCCTTTGTCTGAACTGTGGACTTTCTCCCCGCTTTTGTGCAAAGGGTTCCTGCAACTGCCAACAACGTGCCATTGTCTTGGGTAGAACAAGGGAAGAAGTTGCACCGAGTTCTGCTCATGGCTCGTGGATTGTCCGTTTTCCCCTCGCCTCAGTTTTGGAGAGGATGTGGCTCGGTCGAAAGCAGCACCAGGTGACAGGCGGAGTTAGGAGGCCATGGGGACATCTCCCTCACGGGGTGCACTGGAACAGGCAGAGCTGCCTGTGGGTTTGCAGCTCCCTGTGGCCAACATGTCTTGGGAGGGATCCCAGAAACGTGCGCAGCTGCGATGGCACTTGCTGGGCAGCGGTCACAGTAATGCGGAGAACTGGATACCTTCTATCTCATGCCATCCCAGTGCGTTTGGGAATCTACATTGCCGTTCCTCTTCCCTTTCTCCTCGCCTCCCCAGAAATCCATTTTCCCGGGTGTAGGAGACAACTGTTTGGCAAATAACAGCAGCCTCAGCTCAAGGAGAGCATTATTTTTAAATAGCTGCAGCGTGCAAAGCAAGGACGGTGGCAGCAACAAAAGGCAAAGGGAATGACTTGGTACGAAAGTATAAGCGGCACCATCTGCTTCAGAAGGGCATCGTTTCTAATTCGGCAGCGAAGGAGGCTCCTGGAGTTAAGTAATTGGGAATAGTAGGCTCCTGGCTGGAAAGTGTGCCAGCCCTTCTGGCAAAAAGCTGTTAAATCTTTGTTGCTGGCGTGTGAAAGTGGCTCTGTGTGGCAGGGCTCCAAAGACTGTTGTTAACCCTTGATGTATGTAAAAAAAACCCTACAGCACTTTTGATCTTGGAATGGCATGTGGCCGAGTGTCGAGAATAAAAGGGGAAGGTGGGTCGTCATTGAGGTACGTGAACTACTCCAAGTCCGATCCTCCCATGCCGGTAACTGCCAGACCTGACCTGCCAACAAATGCACACAAAATGGTGCCTGTTTTAACGGCTTTAGCAGGAAAACGCAGGGTATGATGAATGATTCATGAGGATCAGTAGAACCAAGGCATTTACTGCCCCTTAAAACTAATGCCTGCCTGCCAGAGGGTGCATTTGCAAGGTGAGTGATCACAAAATCCTGTGCTGAGCTTTCGGGGCACAGTCACATGCTTGGCTCTCCTCTTACTACAGCCCTTACCTTGCAGTCTACAAACACGTCCGGCTTACCAGCCAGGACGAGGAGCCTTTAATTCTCCAGATGAAAGCACAAGCTGCTACACGTCTCCCAGCGAGCACAAATACAAACAAGTCAACATTTTGCACCCCCTCCTAGGGGTGGCTTCCTTGGAAGCTTTGGTCTTCATCCTGTTTGTCTCATTTGGGATCAAAAGTGTGTTGCTGCATACGTGTGTCTTTAGGCGGTTACTTCTATCACATCTCATATAAATGTCCCATTTCTTTAATAAAATAAAATGAAGGTAATGCAATCAGAAAAGATCCATCTCTGCAGCTGTTGTCTTTCGCTAATAGTGTGACCGGAGCTGGGCAAAGCTCTTTTGGGACCTTCTTTGGTGTGGAGGGGAAGAGGATGCTTCACCGCCGTACGGGTTTTCCTGCCAGGGGGAGAAAATTGGATTTAAAAGCCTGAGCCCCAGCCATCCTGAAGATGAAACAGTTGGATTGTGAAACATGTACTTTTTCCAAGTTTGATTTGGATGTTTTTTAATCTTCCTTAAATTAAAGGAAAATCTCTTGTTTGACCCAAAACAAAATTATGTTTTCTTTGGCCAGCCAAATGAAAAAATCAACTCTATCCCTAGTCTTAGTCCAAGTTCTCGTGCCAATAGTGCCTCCACAGCTCTCCTGTTCCACGCAGCTTTACCAGTCCTGGATTAGAGACTTGTTGCTAAAGAGTATACAAGAACAGGAGAGTTCAGTTACTTGCTCTAAGTTTAGTTCAGCTCTTCTAGTTAAATTTGTAAATGTTTGTTTATATTCCACCTCTGTTTTATGGACATTTGTCCACATAGTGCCTTTTTAAGCTGTTTACTTATGTAAACGGCTTTATTTTGTGAGGTTTTACAAAGCATAATGTGGATTTGCTTGTGCACACAGTGAAGCAGAGGTTTTGATGCAGCTGCAAGGTTTCCCTCACCTGCTGAACTAGAAGCCCTTTGTATGAAGGTGAAGGATTTCGGTCAGGAAACAGATGAACTTGATGTCCTCTAGCACTGTGGTTTCATCTCTGTAGTCTCCTTGGGGAGAGAGAGCCAGAGCACCTTGTAGTTGTTCCATGAGTTTTAGGTGAACTAGGATTTACGATTTCATTTTGTACCTGGGTTCTCGTGCCTTGGAAAAACCCTTGGCTCCCGTTATTGATGGACTTCTGGTCTCCGGTGGAGGACAGACCTGCAGACCTCTACGCCATGCTGCCAGCCCCATCCTCAACTGGGTGCCTGCAGCATAGTAGGGGAAGAGATGGGAATTCTTCCGATTCCTAATGCTATTAGTGGTGTGCTGGGTCTTCTCTTTCTTTAATACTTGTTATCCTCCCCAGGAAACATGTCGGAAGTGCCAGGGGCTGTGGAAGGAGCACATGAACCTCACCTGCGAGCAGCTGGCTGAGAAGGATGACATCAAATACAGGACGTCCATGTAAGTAAATTCCACAACAGGCAAAAATGAGGGGGTGGATGAATTCGTAAGGGCAATACTTTCTGGTGTGGAGGGGGTGAGAAACCTCTCTGTTCTTGGGACTGGCAGAGGCCCTAAAGTTCTGCTGGGTGCCACTGCCTTCCATCAGGGAGGTCCTAGGGTGTTAAAGCCAAGGGGTCAGAAGGCACTCAGGATGGGATTTCTTTCTGTGAAAGACACTTGGCAGCTGATCCAGCTGGTAATTCGAGCACATGGGAGAGTTGTCACCAGACCAGCCTGTTCCTCTGGCTAGCCCAGTGTCTCGCAGGCTGGCACCTGGTTCTTCTCCGAGGTGAGAAACCTCCATTAACGTTGCTTGGGGGGGGAGAAGGGAGGTGTTGCACAGAGGCAAAGTAGTGTATTGAGTCACAGTAAGTTGTTATTACCCCTTGAAAATCTAGACTGGTGATGATGTGCCGTTTGCTCAGCTGCTGCTCTCTGGCTTCATGGGAGGCAGTGTGTTTTCTTGCAGAAGCTTGTCTCTGTTTCTAACCTGTTTGTAGGAATTTTGAAATAGTCAGGTGTAAATCTTGAGTGTTTCCCTGAAATCTTCTCAAGTTTGATCTCTCTCTAGCTGCAGTAAATGACAAAATCCTCTGCCTTCAGGATGTAAGGGAAGGTTCACCCACGGAGCTGCATGTCTGGTGCCGTTGAATGGGACTTGCCCATGTTATCCAATCCTTTCCCTTCTGATTTAGTCAGTCTGGCATGAGGAGAGGCTGGAAAGCTCCACCACTGGGGAGGCTGAATGACTGTTGCTTGCTCATCCCACAGTCCTGAATTCAGAACAAAATCTTTACAGATTTGATATGACTCTTTTCTCCACCACTCCTTTCCCTGTAGGAAAGAGGGGTGGAAAGGGAGGAGGAATGAGTTATCATGTCCCTAATAAGGAAAAAAAAGTATCATTTCAAAACCTTTAGCAGAACGTTGCTGTGGATAGATGAGTCTTACTGCCCGATAACAATAAAAGCTTCCTTTTGAAGCCCTGTGTGAGGAAAGGGAAGCACAGCTGGAGTTCAGGCCAAACTTCCTGCCTTGCTCAAACTTTCCAAAAAAAAAAAAAAAAATCTGCATCAGCAGCATCCTGTTGAGCAGCGAAGGGAAGAGCAGCTGCAACTCAGAGGAAAGTCAGTCTCAAGTTGTTGGGGTTTTGTCTCTATTTTTAGCGTTTCTCCAGATGCCTGGGTGCAGGTCACGCCAGGTATAACTGCGTGGGAGCTTTGTGTGGCTGCGAGGCAGCTGAGGTTCCCACCTTGCCGTTCCCCGCTCCTCCGGTTGTGCCAACAGAGCGGTTTGTGGGGCTGTGCTGTAGGCTGGTTTGCTGCTGTGATCCTCCTCATGAATACCTCCCTGTCATCTCCCAAACGTGTTGACTTTGCAGGTCCACTGAAGTAGTTGGGTGGAGATGCCTGGCTAGGGAAGATCGTTCCCCACTGTCAGGTCAGCACAGCCAGAGAACTGTGCTTCCCTCAATGAAAACAGTCTCTTTACTCTTCTGTCATCAGATTTCACTTCTAGGTTGTGAATTAAATTGTAATGTGATCTCTAGCGGTCAGAAAATTGGCCCTTAGGATGACAACTTATATTCTTAAGCCTTTTAATTAAATGGCCGAGGCTTTCCTCCATTTCTGTGCCAAAATAGCATTGCTGTGAGCTGAGTCTTTGCACTCAGCGCGTGTCGCTGCCAGGATGTGTCTTGGGGACAGGGACTGCGCTTTGTCCTGGATTCCCATTTGTGCTCTGTTAGAGTAAAACCCGTCTCTTGAATCTAAAGCAATAACCTCTGGAAAATGTATGTAGGGAATCTTAAGAGAAAGGACAAAGCCCGGTCTCTGTGGGGAAAGATGTGATTATTTTTCAGTTAACAAAAACCAAATAAATCTGGAGTGTAGCAGCCAGGGTTAAAAAAATATATATATATAGTTATGGTGACTTTGTAGCCAGAGCAACAGGCAAACGTAAAACTAGCTAGCAGATGACAACCAAGGGTTCTCTTTTCCTGAACTTTATCTCCTGGGCTGTATTTCTCCGCAGCCAAGTCAAGCATCCACGTGCCCTTTGGCCCTTGGACTTATGGCTTAAATTCCTCCCAAGCCAGAGCCTGGCGCTGCGGCGTTCTGGCTCGCGTGGAAACCAGGATTGGGTCTGCAGCATGCAGCCAGTGATTGACTTTCTTTCACTTCATTTGTTCTTGAGTTGTCATGGGTTGGCTCCAAGTGGAGCTGAGCCCAGACCGCCTTGGAACAGCAGTGGACCGTGGGGATGGCGTAGGAGGAAAGAGGAGGGGGAGAGGTGCACTGGGAAAGGGGGGGTTAAAGCATTGCTGGGATAGTGTAATAGTAATTTTACTGCAGGTGAGTGACTGCAAACATCTCTTTTTTTAATTCTTCTCCCTCCTCTTGCGTTGCAGAGAAGAGAAAATGACAGCCGCCCGAATTAGGAAATGCCACAAGTGTGGGACTGGCCTAATTAAATCGGAGGGTTGCAACCGCATGTCCTGCCGTTGCGGTGCTCAGATGTGTTACCTCTGCCGGGCTGCCATTAACGGGTACGACCACTTCTGCCAACACCCCCGGTCGCCCGGGGCTCCCTGCCAGGACTGTGCAAAGTGCTCTCTCTGGACAGATCCCACAGTAAGTAACGAAGGACTTTCGTGAATGATACGCACCCTGATTTCAATTACTGTTCCATGCCAGCGTGTTGAAATACATGCCTTCCACCAGAGGAAAACAACTGTTTTTAGATGCACAACTTTTTTTCCTCTCCCAAGGCAGTTAAAAACCACACTGGAAGCCTACATCAGCACAGAGTCACATCTGACCGCAACTTGGAAGGAACTGGTGTTGCTTTAGGGAAAAACAGCTCCTGTTAGACGAGGGCTTTGGTTGGAAGTGCTCTGAGCACTGTTCTGGGGAGTGGGTTTGTGGAAGGAGCGTGTGCTGGCACCAGGCACGGTAGCCAGCGTTGGGATTACTGGGACTCGTTCCTAGTTTTGCAGCTGAGTTGCAGTTCGGTACAGCTTTGTGTCTGGAGGCAAGGGGAGTCACGTCTCTTTGGTGCCCAGATCATCTGCTTGTTCTGCGAGTCCCTTCGCAGAGATAGAGAACGCTGCTGGCAAGCCAACGGTCCGAAGTTACAGTTGGGTCCATTCTCACAGCTGTTCTCAACAGCTGCAAAGGGAGAACTGAAGCACGGACTGAGCCGTAAGGGAAGCGGTAGTAACTTAATACAGCGTGTAGCTGTGACAAGCCTGGGAAAACTTAGTGCAGCATCTCTGTAAACAGAGATCTTCAATACCAGAAATCCAGAAGGAGTGTAGGTAGGAGCAGGAGTTGAATTTCCTGATTTCAGCAATCAGTGGAGCAATGTGAATGTGGATCTGCCTTCCCAGGGCTCGCCTGAGCTTCGTTTTTCCCAGTGCTTCTTTGTCTCGGACCGCTGCAGCTTGCCAGAGACTGCTACCAGCCCCTCTTTCTGCAGGCGATACGCACAATCCTGCGCTTGCACAGAGCCAAGGAAAAGCCACACTAAATCTCTCCCGTTTACCTGCAGGCTCTTGGGGATCTCCCCACAATGTCCCAACCAGCGTAAACTCTGCTTGCCTTTGTTCCCTGTGTTATCGTATCAATGCGAGGTGTTAAACTAAACACAGACATCTCCTTCTAGGCACCCCTGTAGCACTTCTGACACCTGGTTATGCCTCCACAGATTCCGGTCTCGCTCCTCAGATTCCTGTCCCACTCCTCCCTGTTTTCCACCAGGATGCGATTCAGGGTTTGGCAGTGCTGGTGTCCTTTGTTCCCATCAGGCTGCTGATTATGCTGGGTGATGGCATTTGTTCAGAGCCAGAGAAAACATGAGACCTCTCAAAAAGCTCGTACTGTACTTTAAAATAAATAAATAAATAAGCAGCACAAAGAGGGCACTGTCACCAGGCCCTTTCCAGCTCTCTAATTAACCAATATTGTGGCAAAGAAAAATTTCCCACCGTCAGCAAAGAGCTGGCACTGCTTGCTCTTTTTTTTTTTTTTTTTGATGACAGAGCAGTGGTGGGCTGGGGAGGTGAAATTGGGCAACTGTCCTCACTGCGGTGCAAAGAATAACGTGAAACTCAACTGTTGGCCTGCAAGACCAAAATGATGGATACCTGCGTGCGTCGTCCCCCTTCATAAGAGGCTTGGTGACACTAACCCAGTCCCACCTGGGTCATCTGCACTCTCCTATGGGACTTGTAAACAGGAGTTAAGGTGGTAGGTGTGAAGAGGGGGAATGAATTTGAATCTTGACATGGGGATATGAAAGAGCAGAAGGCCGTTGTATCAGTAGCGTCTTCTCCTTTGTGAGAGAGGATGTCCATCCAAGTGATCCTGGCTCTGCTGGCTGCTGCGTTGCCATCTTGTGCCTTTCTCAACTCCTCTGTTTCCTCTTTTGGCTCATTTTTTTCTATTCTGTTGAAGTCAGTAGACAGCTGATGCTGTGCATATAGGAAGAGAGTATCTGTTGTGGGCTTGCACATGTTTGCTGCCAGGCTCCGTGTGTGCGAGTACAGAGAAGACAAGACTGGGTCGTCTCATCACCTGTGGAATTTGCAGCCCATCACTTAGGAGCTGCCGTTCCTCTCCCTGGATTAGGCGGTGCTGCAAAATGGGGAGGGTACACGGGTGGCACCGGAGCCTGGCTTCCAGAGGGTGACAGGGTGTTTCTGTTCTGATTTCTGATGCATTCACGTACACCCTTAACGTTAGAACAGCAGACTAGTGGCATGGTCACAGTACCATGGTCTTGACCATTTGCATTTCACAGATGTAGTCTTTGGCTTTCTGTCAGACCTGGATAATTTCACACCTTTGTGAAGGATCTGGTTTAGATCCTCCTTATTTACAGCAACATTCAGGTTCCTTTAAAATAGGGAACCTTTTTTCTTTTCCAAATGTTTAACGTTTTCTGAGTTTGAAATGGTTCTTGAGAAAGCATAAGTAAACCTGTTCATCAGCTTGGGTTAAAAACAAATTAAAGACAGTCCTCTAGGAACTGCAGCATCTGTTAGTCTTTGTCTCAAATGATCTTGAGAGAGTAAAGCAGATGCTTCAAAATTTCCCATAATAAAAGGTTAGTTAAAATCTTGTCCCTGTGCTGTAATCAGACTTGAGTCCAACATAAAGTATTGGTGCAATATTTGCTGGCTCAGAGACAGGCTGCAATCGGGCTGTGGTCAGCAGCTTCCAGGGTAGCAGGCAGTAATCGCTTAATCGCTGCATTTCTTCTAGAGCTAATCGGTGCCCTGCACCCCTGCAGGATATGAACACGGGCCAGGAGCTCTTGTCGGTAAGCTGCTTGGCCAAAACTCCTCGTGTGCCTGTTCTGCAGCCCGTGCTAGCTTTGGCTCAGCTCGCCGAGACGTTGCTGGCTGCAGGAGGGGCTGATGCAATATTGCCAGAGACAAAGCTGGGGACGGAGCGGTGAGAACTGGCTCTGCAAACAGCAGGCTCTGGGGCTCGGCGGCTGTGGCGTTCCCTGATTTTTCTAAATATCTGGAGCAAACCTGAGGCCAATGTGTGCGTTTTAGCCAGTTTGTACAAATCCTGTGATGCAATGTGACTAACGTGTTCTGACTGTTCTGGTAAACCAGGTTCTGCTCTTGTATGTATTATTTTTAATCTAATACTCATCTTTGGACTATCAATAATATTGCATAGCAGCTTTTTTGGCTTTAAAGTTTAAGATGTTTTCAGCAAACTGTTAAAATGCTCCCAAAAGCCCATCATTAAAGTTCAAAGCAGAAGACTAATCATTAGAAGGTGTTTGCAATTATCCCTCCTTCTAGTGTTATAAACAGAAGATGTTGAGTGAAGACTGTGTAAAACTTCAACTGTGTTAAGGAAATGTATGAAGTGCACAGCACTGCTTTAGGATTTGAAGGGGGGGAAGCACCCCTAAATTTAGGGTGGTGTTTTTTTGGTTTTTTTAATCGTGCTATAAAATGCCTTAATCATAAGCATACGGTTAATCCACGTTACTCACAGAAAGCCATCGATATGAAATGCCTGTTGCTAAAATAACTCTGCATTTCTTACACGCCAGCGTGTGTTTCGTCCCCGTCCTGGCCCCCCTTTTCCTGCAGCACTGCGGATGCCCTGTTCCAGTTACAACACAGCCTGCTTTTATCCCCTGCTTCCTGCTGCATGGAGGAACACGCCGGAGACAGCCGATGCCTGTTCTTGCTCAGGCTCTCCGCAGCTGATCTGGGAATGATTTGAAACAAAACCCCTTAGTCCTTTGGAAGCCTCTGTCATGAAAAATCATTTCAAGTTTATTAGTAACGGCTGTGGCCACACATACGTGGAAAAAGAAAGCAGTAAAAAGCCAGAAAGGGGGAGGCAGTGGTGGTGAAGGCACTTTCTAAAGACAAGGGAGGGGTAGCACAGCCCAGAAATAGTTACCAGGTCTCTTGTTTTCCCTCTTTCAGGAGGCGGGCAGCCGTTTTCCTGTGACACTTAATAATTAAAGATAATGAGAAGCACAGTAGATAAAAACAGAGCTTCCAAAAAGCTTTGTCCATGCACTTTTGTTCTGGGCAGGGGAGGCTTTATTTGGGGGGAGGTTGTCTCTGTGTGACTTGCAGAGCTTTTATCTCCGTTGCCGCTGTATTTTCTTGTTCCCGATGAGCTGTTTTGTTTCTCCGGCGGCTCTTCCTGCGTGCTTGCAGGGCCCTGTGTGGATGTCGGACGCGGCTTCTCTGTACCAGCATTGTTGAAACGGGCCTCCCTGCCATGAAAAGGTGCCTCGCTTAGCAACCCAGCCCAGCTCTCCAGCTAATCCATCCACAGACCCGAGCCATCCTTTCTGCTGTGATTGGCTCCGGCCTCACCGCATTCCCTGGATTCAATGGGAGAGGGCTGAAAGGAAAAGCCTCCTCCGTGCCGAGATCCTTTCACAGGTGGGGGACGCAAGGGCAGGCTCTCGGCCCCTCTCGGACTGGCCAGGGATGAACACTTGGATTTTTTGGCTATGGGACTGGGGATGGTTCCTGCAATGAGTATCCTGCTGTTGGGCATGGGGCAAAGCTCGGTCCTGTTCAGCCACTTAAAAATGGAGCTGCTATTAATAACGGCGTTTGCTTTCTGCAGTGTTTGCAGATAAGAAGGGTGAATTCATCTCATAGATCCTTTGCATTTTTTTCTCTTGGCCACCTCCCTTCTCCCGTGATGCAATGGAGCACGGGGAAGGGCCACGCTATATAGCATTGCCCTGCATTTTCTCGGTCAGGAGGAGAGGCAGGTTACATCCTTGGTTAAAATCATGTGGGCTGGCCAGTGCTGAGACCCCCCCAGGGTTTGAGGGGGTTGCTTTTTTCTTTTTTCTTTTTTCCTTTTTTTTTTTTTGCTGTAGGCAAGGCAGCTGACAGGAAGATGACTGTTAACTTGACAAGATAAATCCCTTCAATCCACACAGCCTGTGAACAGGCTATTAAAATTATAATCTAATCCTTTATTAAGGGACTTGAACCCGCTCAGGAAAACGGACACAAGAGGCTTTTGAAATTGTACTGCAGCCTCCACCCCATGTGACATGAAATGGTTTCTTATCACAACAGCCAGCCATAAGTGTGCTAATGAAAACTTAATTTTTGGTGTGGATACTTTACCCCTAGATGAATCTATCATCTCTCTCCAATTACTGTGGAATCAAAAAACAGCCTTTGCTTCTCAAAGAATTAGAGATGTTTTGTGGAATCACTGTTGTACGCGCTAAATATTTGCAGCACCGAGACTTGTTTTTTAATTATGACCTGCGCCGGTACAGTATGTATTAGCCAGAACGTGTGGCATCAGCTTTCCTTCATGAATATTCTAAAATTATCTTGCTGTGTACATATCATCAATCTTTTGTTCCATCTGGGACAGGGATCTTTCCTAAATACTGGAGGTACTGCACTGTGCTGGTGTATTCATCACTTGCCAAATTTAATGTCAGCTCCTTAAGTAGGAAGGTGCATATTGTGCGGTGTATTTTTGTTCTTTCTATATTAATGGATACCAGTTTTTCAGAAATACTGATGCAAAATATTCTAAGCCAAGGCTTGGTATGTGGGATTAAGTATAAACATTTCTTAGCCTTCCAGTGTGAGAATACGTTTTTATCAGCAGAGAAACAACAAAGCTGATAACTTCTGTTCTCGGAGATAGGGTTTGTTATGTCTCTGCTGTGATTTGCAGTTGCAGAACTAGTCGGGAACTCATCATCCCAATCTGGGTCAGTTCTTGGCAGTTTTTTTGCACCCAGTGCGTGCTGCAAGGTGTGCTCCCTCTTGAAGACCAAGAGGGGATGGGGTTGAGTAGGGATCTCTGGCCGTTGCATTTGAGGCGATGTGTTTTATGTTGTCCTTACGAGATAGATGTCATTTTGGAGACCTGGCAGATGGGGTTTGCTGTTGCGCATTTCCCCGGCGCTCTGGGAGCTGCAGTAATTGAAGCCGGCATCACCTTGGGTGTGCATGCAGCTGGCTCGCCGGCCCCGGGGGCAGATGGCTTTGTCGATCCGTCATTAGTGTGGAGGTCAGCTGCAGTTTAAACTGGGGCCCTCGCTACAGGAGGATCTTGTAAAGTTGCGTAGTTGATGTGTCCAATTCCCCAGACTTCTGCAGGACTGACCGGTATCGACAGCGGGGTTTGCAGGGGCTTGCAGCATCACGAGTGGTGGTGGCAGGACGGTGGTGTCCCTGGAAAGCACTGCTTCAGAGGGTTAATCACAGACTTAAACTAAAGTAAAAGCTTTTTTTTTTTTTTAAGTTAGAAGGGACTTGTGCATATTTCTAGGCTTTAAGGTGAGGTTTATATCTTTACGCGAGGGAAGGAGATAGGGTGAACTTACTCAGTTGAGCTTAAAATGTTTCTTACTTGTCACATAACTAAAAAAAACCTTCAGGCGTCTCTTTTCTGGTAAGCGGCAATAATATCAGAGAGGTGACTATCTCCATTTTCAACATCATTGCAAAAAATATTCTGTGAAGAAAAATAAATTGAAATCTTGAAGCTTTGGGGGCCACCCTTTGAGAGCGCTGCTCGGGCAGCAAAGGAGCAGAGGATGTTTGGTTGCCTGTTGTGGAGCATGCCCAAGTTGTTTTCCAGCCAGGGAACGTCGCAATCTGATACTTGGGGGGTAATTAGAAGTTCTGTGTAGGCTCAGAAGAGCCATTCTTCAGCAGTTTTTATGGAGATAGATAGGCTGTAATTAACAGTCCATGGAAGCAGCCTGCTTGGGCGGGGGGGGGGGGAAGCATGTCCTGGAAAGTCTTAATTTTGACCATTGAGTCACAGAATAAGGGAGGGAAGTATTGAGTTTGGCTTTCTGCAGATGAAGATAACTTCAGTCTCCTGGGGAAACCTTATCTGGTGGTGGGAGGAGGGGACATCTTAGCAAGCTTCCCAGGTGTTGCTTTTAGACACGTGCAGAACCGTGAGATTGGAATTGGGAAGCTGGCTAGACTTAAAATAATTTCAATGTATCTGCACACATGAAGCATATTTCGAATTTAGTCCCAGAGCACTCTTCAAAATAGAGGATATTTTCCACATTAAGAGTGTTCAGGAAGAAATGTATGGGGTTTGGCAGTACTGGAATTAGGATGAATAAAACAAAGCGGAGTCTTGCACATGTGGAGTATGCGGGGCTTGGGGTTTCCCTCCTGCTCCACCGCTGTGAACTGCTGAAGCAAACCAAATGCTCCTTTGTCTGCAGGTAGACCCAGAGTGGCTGATGCAGGTGGTGTGTGTCACCCAACAGCTCCTGTTCTTGGCCTTCTTCCCTAATAACTAACATCAAGAGTACAAACACTGTCCCGGAGGTTTAGCTATTCTCATTTGTTTTCTGAAAGTGCCAGGTAGTGTTTCATCCCCACGGACACAAAGCAGCAGCAGATGCAACCCAGCAGAGACCAGGAGGAGCTCTGTTGCCATCGCTGCACATATGGTCAGCAGGAGCATCTGCTGCCTGGCACTAAAAGGGAGTCATCTCCTTCGTCGTTTGGTGTCATCTTTATTACCCTGATAGCTGTTGCATGCTGTGGTGCAGTGAAGAAACTAATTTTTCACAGCCGTTCTTGGGAGGGGACGGCTGATGGTGAAGCGTGGATCAGGGTGATTCTCTGGTTTCGTGCCAATGCTGGTACAGCCTTGGGTAAAGCCTGAGAGCTGCCCAGACCCTATGGGCTGCCCATGGCCATCCCTCCAAGCAAGCCTCTCCTAGCTCAGGAGTTTCATAGTCTTCTTCCAGGACTTTGTCCATCGTCCTCCCTTAATCTAATAAAAGGTGGAGTAAATGGCAGCTCTGTAGATACCTGCAGCCACCTGAGTACTTTTGCTCTCACTGCTGCTCCTTTGTGTTGAGAAAACTGAAGATGATGAGAGGCAGGAGGACACTTGCAATTTCTGGCTTGTCCTTGTGTTCTTGTTGAGTAACGGGTCTAAATATTCTTGCTATAACCTCTAGATAGACATTAAAGAAACATATTGCGATTTATGCCCTCCTCAGTGTTACAGATAAGATCTAAATGGCCTTTTCCCAGCACCGTTTAGCTACTAGAGCCAGGATTTAAGTTGTGTTAATTCCAGCTGTTGGGCCAAAAACTCTAGAAGTGCTAGCATAATGTAAATATTTAATAGACTATTGCCATTTAAAAGATTAACAGCTCTCCAGCAACTCTTCAGATGGGCGGAGCTGGGTTGCAGTTCTCTGGTTTCCATCAAGTCAATGAATTTTAGCGCTGATCTCCCTGGAAAGCTGATCTAAGCCTCTTAGTCATACTCCGTGGAGTAGGCTTGGCTCTGTGCAAGTTACTTGTGCTGCAGTCCCCCATCGCATCCTTGCTTTTCATTAAACCCAGGTCAACCCCAAACAAGGACAATTCAGCCAAATTTACCTTTTTATTCCCGTGCAAACACGTGCCGAAAAGAAAAGCAGCGTTGAGAGAATAGAAGGTTGCTGCAGCAGGAATTACCCACTGACTCTTGATACTCCTGTGATTTCTAGGAAGACGATGAGAAGATAATTCAGGAGATTCAGAAAGAGGCTGAAGAGGAGCAAAGGAAGAAAAATGGAGGTAAGTCACAGTCTTTACCTGTGCTTTGAGATCAGGCTGAGGACGACAGGAGAGCGTAGGCTTCCCACTACTGACAAGTCTCTGGATCTCCATGGGATTTTTCCCACGGCCTGCCTGTTTGCAGGCTTCTCCGTGCATTGCTGTGCTGCACCAAGCATCACCCAAATCTTGCTACAGAGAGGAGTGCAAGCCATTGCCCTATTCATCCTGGGAACCAGTCTAGCTTTAAAGTGCCGTTACCTGCAGGCTTTAACTGGGACTGTGGGGAGCCACAAGTGTCCAGCTCTCACTTGGCACCGGGTGTTGTGGACGCACAGACCTGTCTCATCTCCACTTGGCAAAGCAGCTGAAGGGCAGCGGAACCTCTGTGCTCTGTGGTGGGGGAACACGGGCACACATGGGGCTGCCCCACATCTCTGCAAGAGGAGGTGTTCCCCCTGTGTGGTGTGGGATTGATGAACGGAGCCAACCTGGAAAAGTAGTGCTGTGCTCCGTGGTGCCTGGAGCATGACAGGGGCAAGCAGTGACGCTGTAGAGAGCGTGCTTAAGGAATGCTGGGGATGGAGGATGTGGATTTGCAACTGTAAAACCATGGACCAAGCTTGAGTTTTTGTTTGTGGGGTGACTGGCTCTTTTCTGTCCTCTCTCTGCAGAGAACAGCTTCAAGCGGATCGGCCCTCCTGCAGAAAAGCCCATGGAGAAAATCCAGAGAATTGAAGTCATCCCCAGACCTGTTCCTCAGAACCTCCATCAACCCCGGATGCCCCCTTACCCCTTTGTGCACCCTCCCTTCCCGCTCCCTCCTGTCCGTCCCATGTACAATAACATCCCCCTCAACATCGGCCCTATCCCTGCCCCCTACGTCCCCCCGTTACCTAACATGAGGGTGAACTATGATTTTCCCCAGATCAATGTTCAGCTGGAGCACAACTTGCCTATGCACTTTGGCCCTCAGCCTCGACACCGGTTCTGACCTGGTTCAAACAGCACTTGGCGTAGAGTCACTGCAGGGCAAAGCCACCCCAGTAATGTCACCCCCCCCTCCTGCTCCAGCCCCTTGGTTGGTTTAGCCAGCTGCAAGGGGACCTGCTCTGACTCACGCGTACCTGCACTGCACCCCTCTTTAGAGCTTCTCTGAACCTTTGCAGTCAAACATTTCAGCCTGTGCTGCAACAGGGCTTGGTGCTGCGTTTCCAGGGGTCTCTCCCTACGTTGGCATCCAGATATCTTGATTTGGCAAAGTCCGTTCAGGCAGCTGTTGGGAAGGAAAGTGAGACTTGGTGGAGCGCAGGGATGCAGCCGTTCCTCGGGGACTTTCCAAAAATCCTACCTTCCTGCTGGCCAGAGCAGCTGCTGCACAGTCAAGTGAGTCTTGGGGGAAGGGAGGAGAGACTTGGCATCTGAGTAGAACCTTCAGAAACATGACAATGGGAGTCAGCTGCCCCAGCCTTCTGCCTGCGGAGAGGCATGAGGCTGGGGTTCCCATGTTCTCCAGCATTGCTGTAACCTGCTAGCACCTCCCAGCAGAAATAAATTGTTCAAAACCATGTCAATCTAGTGTTTTTAGCCTTTCTCGCTCTACAAGTGGAGTGAGGAGATGCAGCAACCATCTCGTTGCTGAGATCTTGGCAAGAAGCCCAGAGCCATGTTCTGTCTCTGGCTTTAGCAAGTAGCAGAAGACTCAGGCACCCAAATCTTTGGCTGAACTGAACTTGCCCTCTTTAAAGGGCTCAGTTTTTTTCCTGCAGAGGTGGGTGCCTCTCAATTTCCAAAATGTGGCCTTTGCTTTGCTGTTTTCATCTGGCATCCTAAATCCCACCCCCACCCCCCCCGCCCACTTCTGGCAGCAGGTAGAAGCACCTGGAGCCTAAGCTGCGCCCTTCGGTGCAAAAACTGCTTGGGCAAATACCCGGTTGGATGCGTAGGCAGTGGTGTGATGTGTGCTGTGGCAGGAAAATTAGGAACTACCAGCATAGTCGTGCATGCGGGTGGCGGTGAGCTGGGAGCCCCCCTTAGCTGAGCCCCTGCAACCGAACGGGCAGCTGTAGCCTTGTGTGCAGGAAGCTGGCCGCTTCTGCGGCGCTTAATAACCTCTGAAAATGTGTGTTTCAGCTTAATTGGCTTCAGAAAAGTGTGTTAAAAGGCAAACGTGAGTATTGCTGGGCTTAGGAAGTGAGGGTTTAGGAAAAGCAAAACGTCCTCCTAAGAAACAGAGGGTGTAGTTGCTGGGCTGCAGGAGGAGTGCTGGCACAAAGCCCTTTCCCCACAGCCCTTGGCTGTACTGTCTGGTACAGGCCCCCTTCAGAAAAGAAAATGGTTGGAGTGGAAAAACCCCTCCTCCCAGAAATGCTGGGCTAGCTTTTACAGCCCAGTTGTGCTGGCGTGGTTTGGTCTGGGCAGCATCCTGCTCCGTCCTGCTGGGAACCCGCTGGGTGCACTTCCCCTCCCCGCAGTTCCCCCTGGGATTTGAGCATCTAGGTGTCTTTTGGTTTGTTTTATTTAATTTTTTTTTTTCAGGTAAAAATCCATGCCTTTGTCTTACAGCTTCTGCCAAACCTCTGCTTGCAGCTCTCTGTAACAGCCCCCGGCACAGTGTCTCCTCGGGCCTGCAGTGAGCGATGGGGCTGTTGGTGGGATGCTCCTGGGGAGAGGCAGCCTCCACCATGGCCCAGAACAGCATCTGGGGCCTGTGGTCCCCAGGAGCGTCTCCCAGAGGGGCCTTCCATGCTTTTTGGAGCTGAGTCAGCAATTTCTTCACTCTTGGGCATTGCCTACGGGTTGGATGTATCCTGCGGAGTGCTCTGTTCCAGCTCCACAGTGCTGTGGTCTCTCTAGCATTACTAACCAAGTGGTATTCCCTTGCTGCTATCGCTTTTTTTATTTTAATTTATTTCTGGAAGCAGTCTGGGGGCTGCAGGAGCTTACCGCTTGCTGCTCAACCGGGTTTTAGCCAGGTTTAAACCCCAGCTTGCAGTGAGCGATTCCTGCGGTAGCCAGGAGCAGGGTGTCCCGTTGGATTTGGGAAGGGCTGCGTTCACAGCGTTAGCGGGCAGTGAGAAGATGGACCTGGGTCAGAGCAGGCACGAGTGGCTTCCCCTTGCAGAAGGGAGTCCTGGGGCTTTAATAACCAGGATCTTACGGGCTCAAGAGCCGGCTTGGATGAGCCCTCCAGGCTTTGTGAAGCGTGTGCCTCTCCCTGGCAGGGTGGTCACGGTGGTTCTCCAGCACCCGCCTGTGCGAAGGGGGGTCAGGCAGTGGAGGTGGGTCGGGCAGCCGGGGCACAGCTTAGCTGCGGAATTGGTGGCCCAAACCATGAAGGAAACGTGACGTGTCACACAGCGCTACGTGACTGGGAGCACTAACAAAAAATGATGGGTCTAATCCCATTTTTTTGTGCATGTCTAGAGATGCATGGGTGTCAGGAACTGAGCCTTGGCAGAGGGAGGTGCAGGGATGGAGCGAGAGGGACGGGGAAGCGTCAGGCAGCGGTGGCAAGGGGAGGCTGGTGTCCGTGGTCTGTCCTGCTTAGGGTGTGAGTGTCTTCAGCGGTCACGGTCCTGGAGGAGCCTGGTAGAGGCAGGGGGAGAGAGGACTGCTGTCCCATGTCCCCTGCAAACCGTGAGCTTATTTGTGTCTGAGAGGAGAGAAATGGGTGCTTGGTCTGTGGTGGGGAGGTGTACCGTGCCCAGCAGCCCTGAGCTGGGCTTAGCCCTCTGCCTGGCCCTGGGGCGATGCTGGGCTCCTGGCGCTGCTTCACCAAAAAACACTCCGCAGCCAAAGTGCGTGGCTGCTCCTCCCCTCTAACCGAGAGACCTCGAGCATTGTGGTTTCCGACTGAGCTATCCCAGATCCGGGCTCTGCATCCCGTTCTCCCTCTTGCCCCGCCGTCCTTGAAACCATTTGTTTTTTACCAGGGAGGTTGCTGTGCCAGGCTGATCCCGTAACAGGTACTTCGTATGGTTAATTGCAGTGTCCCAATTTATTTGCCTTAAAGGTGGAGAGAAAAACTTAGTATTTGCACTTAGCAAAACATTATATTAAAAGAAAGAAACCCTGTAAAGATGTGCATGTTCTGCAACTTTGTATAACAATAGCTGAAAATAAAATAGGTGGTTTATTAAAAAAAAAAAGAAAACAAAAAATATTTTTCTTTACCTTCTGGTAGTAAACTGTTCTAATATTCTGTGTGTAAAAAGTTTCTGTATTATATTGTAATTTGAATTTTTGTAAATAAATTTGTGCACTCTGGCTTTTACCTCTGTGCTTTCGTTACAGTCGGAACATCGTCCTTCCATCCTGACTGTGCCGGCTTGACGCCGGGGCTAATGACAGGCAGCAGCAGGCAGCAGGGGTGAGCAGGCAGGGCTGTTTTGCCAGATCTCAGCCTGCGCGGTTGAAAACTCTGCAGTTGCAAGGCAAAACCCATTTGACCCTCCTGGAAAAGCTTAATACGTTCCATGTGCTCCTGAGGAAAAACTGGACGGGATAGAAAATGGTTTCCAGTTGCTCTAAATGGAAACCAGGATGCGCATGTCGTGGGGGAAAGGCTGGGGGGACCTCCCCCCCCACCCTGCAGGAGCGATGGTAAATACAGAATTTGGCCTTGAAAGCAAAAGGAAATGGGGGAGAGGGGAAGGGTGAGGGTCCTCCCTGCCGCGGTGCAGCAGCTCTGGAGCCCCTTCCCCGTGCGGGCACCCCGAGTGTCACGGCCGGGTCCGCTCGTGCACACATGGATGTCGGTGAGGGGGCAAGGGCAAGCGTGTGGCCATCGGAGCCGCTCGGCGTTTCCTGCGCAGCTTTAGTAAGTTTATAGTAAGGAACGAACATCCTTCCTTCCCTTGCCCCTTGCTGTGGTGCTGAAACCCGTGCCTGAAGCTGCGGGTCCCTCCTGGCAATGCCCTCCCCCCCAATCTGCCTGGACTGTAATTTGGGGGGGGGGCTGTGCAGCCCCTCTTTCCCAAAATTTGCTTCTAGCAAAGCAGCTTTAGATTTTAAAAGCCAAACAGGAGCCTGTCGGTGACCTGGAGGTGCTGAGCTGGGCTGGGCAAGATGAAGGGCTGTGCCAGGGCTGGCTGCTCTTGGCATGGGCGATGGAGTTGTCCCCCAGCCCCTCCATAAGCAGGTGCTGCGCCTCATCTTTGGAGCCAAACCTGAGGCTGGTTGAGGTTTAGGGCTAGTTTTGGCTGTCTCAGGGTGCGGGAGGGCTGGAGGGACGTCCTGGACATCCCAGCTCCTCCAGCCAGAGGCTCTGTCTTGGCCCAGGCTGGGCTGCAGCGGATGGATGAGCTTCCCACCTCCTTCCTGTCCTTGGCTTTTTTTTAATCTTCCCCTTGTCTGTATCACCGAGCAGAGGAGGGGGCCATGCCATGCGCCCCAAGGCAGTGCCCATCGCTCTCCCCTCCTGGCAGGTGCCTCCCCCTCAGGGCCATCGCATGGGGGGGAAATACCTGAGCCAGGGGGAGAAAAAGCAGCTCCTTCACGGCTCCGCTCCCGGCTGCGAGGGCAGGAGGGGGTGGGTTGCAGGAGGGGGTGGTTTGCTAGTGCGGCCCCCTGACCCATCCACAGGTCACTCATCCTCAAAAATGCCCGTGGGCTCGGTGGCTCGGGCTGCTCTGAGCATCTCGCGAGGCGACCTGGCCTCCAGCCAGCCTTGGCTGTAAGCCTGCTCGGTGGAGGTGAGCTGGTTGGTCACCATTCCCTTCCCACCAACTCATTCGGGCCCTCCAGACCCAGCTCAGTCTTTGTGAAGTGCTTTGGCCCCCAAAGGCTCCACCACCCCAAATGTTCCGTGCCCGGACTCGTGCCTCTCATTAAAAGGCCCTTGCAGCCCCAACCACGGTTGCCCTGACAGACCACACGCCACCGCTTGTATCCGAATGCAGGTTTTATTTTTTTATTCATCTTTCTCCATTTGAAGCTATTTTTTTTAAGTTATACAAATGGCACTTACAAAAAAATAATAATAAAAAAAAACCAAAACCCAAAAAATGAACAAACCCAAAACTTAAATTTTCAGAGTGAGATGTTTTCAGAGAGTCACGACACCCGATAAGAGGAGACAGGAGAGATGTTGACCTAGTGTCACACGGAAGAAGCCGGAGCGGGAGTTACGTGGTTCGAACTGCGACGGGGGACGGGGAGGAGGCGACACGGAGTGGGGGGGGTGAAGGCCAGCGAAAAGTGTGTGCCAAGTCACAGGGTCACTCAGGGCTTCATCAAGACACTCGGTCCTTTGAGAGGCGTCGTGGTCCCCGGGCGGGCGCGTGGTGCCCGTGCGAGCGCAGGCAGCCCCTGGATGTGAGCGCAGAGCCGAGGTAGAGTCCCAGCCGGGATCCCCTGCGCTGACAAGGGACCCCGGCCCGGGTGTCCCCCCTGGCAGGGGATGGGTCGCTCGCTCTCCCAGCTGAGAGTTTAGCACCAAGCTCCTACGGAGGGTTGTCCCTCCACATGGCTTTAAGGCTGACGAGCCCCTACCTTGCCTCCGGCAATAGGGACCGGCCCCGTGTTGGCACGCAGCGATGCCATGAGCACCCTTGGCGTGGGGTGGGGGACACACACCCCCCAGTGCTCCCTCCCTGGAGGGGGCCCACGGGGGAAAAGGCTCCTTGGTGTGTTTGCAGGGAGCAAATACCGGCCCTGGGAAGGCCCCAAAGGATAAAGTGCCTTTCAACACCCTAACGAACACGTCAGCATCACCCGTTACAAACAGCGTTATATTCTAATGCAGACCTAGTACAGACAACAGCTGGTAACACAGTGCCATGGAGAGCATATATAAATAGAGACTAACAAAAATACTGTTTTGGTCTTTTTTTTTTGTCTTTTTTTTTTTTTTTTCCAGTATGGTTGTGATGGCATGAGAGCTGAGCCCAGGTGCCCTGGGGGCGGTGGGACCTGGAGCTGCCCTCCTTGGGGGAGCCCACGGAACGGGCACTTCCTAATTCAGCATTAGGTGTTCAGTGATTTGCATCACTGTTCCAGTATTTTATGAGAGGAAAAAAAAAAAAAAAGCATAAAACAAAGGTACTGAGCAAATATCACTGTGCAAAGTTTGCTAAGGAACTTTTCTATTCTGTAAACCAAAATCTGCAGTTTATGCTTCCAGCCACCGCCCAGGGGAGGTTGCATCGCCCAGCTGGGCTCCTGCGGGGACCGAAGCCCACCAGCGCTGGACGTGGGCTGGATGAAGCCCCCCACCCGGCATGGGCTTACTCTGCCTCCTCCCCGCTCCCCCCCCCAGGCACAGCAGCAGGACCAGCCTCGGGGCAAGCGCCTGCGGGGCTGGACCCACCAGTGGGGTCTACGCTGCTCCTCCAGAGCCAGAAGCACAAGGAGGGACACAAGGAGCGGGGGGCTTCACGAGATGAAAGGCTGAGGCTTTCCAGACGGGATCACCCTAAAAAATAATTTCCAGGTACATGGTGGGGGGGGACGGGGGGACATGACGGAGCGGGAGGGGGTTTGGCTTGCTGGCTCTTCGGCAGGGACATGTGCCAGCACACGCCAGCCCTGTCCCCGGGGATGCTGTGATATGTAAGGTCACCTCGTATGGCTCAGCTGGGGATGAATCCTGCCCCGAAAGCCAGGAGCAGAGAGAAGCTGCCGGGAGGGGAGCCGGGAGCAGCCAGCTGAGCCCAGCACCATCGCTCTGTCCCTGGTAGGAGCGGGGCAGGATGGGATGGGTGCTCGGGGGACACTGGCAGCACAGACCGAGGCAGTGCCAGCGCTGATATGGCAGAAGCGAGCACAGAGGTGATCTTATTCCCTTTTTTCAATTGAGGAGGGTAAAATAAACTACCTAAGGTGATGCTCGGGCCGGGAAGGGGGTACGGCAGTTTCCAAGCCCAGCAAACCTGGGGGGGGGGGGCGGGGAGAGACAGACCCCTCTACAAAGCTATAGGCAGGCTGCCCCATCACTTTTCCAGTTCTTACAGAGATTTATGGAGACCCACCTCCCACATAACGCACCGACTCTACGGCAGGAGGGAAGGGCAAGCCGATCTGAAAATCCTTTTTAACAGAGAGGAGAAACAAAACCCAGAAGAAAAAAAGGACGAAGGAAGGGAAAGAAAAGTTGGCAATGGGAGGTACGCTAAAGTGCATTAATATTCCCAGAGGGTGGAGGCATCAATGGCGTCGGCGGATGCCTTGAGGACCCCGGCATGGTCACCCTTCAGGTATTTGCCATTGATTTTGATAGCCACTTTGTTATAGTCGCAGAACTCAAAAAAGAAGTCCACGGGGGTGTCGCTGCTGCTGGTGACGGATGACTCGCTCCCCACCATCCAGTACTTCCCAGTGGCATCTGTGGGCAGAGGGAAGAGGGGACGAGGTGGCCCCATGAGCCACCACGGGGACCCCGATGGCCATCACCCCCCCAGCCCATACCCACCCCCAGCACTCACCCTTGATGTTGTAGGCCCCGTCATTGAACTCCAGCTGGAAGACGTCATAGGAGGAGCGGTTGGAGTCCAGGGTTCCGGTCACCTTCCGGCACCCAATGAAGCCGTGCTCACCGCGGAGGACAATGATGGGCCTGTTGATCAGCTTCATCACAAAATGCTCCGTCTCGCCTGCGGCGGAGGGGAGAGAGCCGGTGAGAGCGGCCGGGGGGGGCGCAGAGCCCGGACCCTGCAGCTGGCAGGCAGCAGTGAGGAGGGTGGGCTGTGCCCCCCACCCATTTCTCACCCACCCCATCTGTCCCCCCCTTCTCACAGCACGTGACACGGTCATTAAGACGACGTATTGCCTGCATCTCTGAGCATCACTTGGAAGAGGAGCCTGGCTTGGGGTGGAGGATGGCTTTGTCCCCTGCTGCCCCAGTGCGGGGCAGGGGGTCCCTTACCCGCCGTCTCCATGGAGGCCGCTAGCTGCCCGTTCTTCTTCGCCGTCACATACTTGCCATTCGCAGCCTTCAGGGTGATGCGCTTGTCGCACCACTCAATGTCGAAATAGCAGCTCGCGTTCCTGCGGGGGCAGAGAGCAGAGCCATCGGCGGGATGTGACGGACGGGAACCCTGCCAGTGCCACCCCGCCGGTTCGGAAAGGGCCACGGCTGGATCGGGGGGCGGGGGGGGCCGATTCGATCTGTTTTTGCAGGATGAGCCACGCCGTGGCAGCCATCCCGGTGGGAAGCCCTCACCCCGCAGGCAGGAGGCAGGCAGCCAGCCAAACGCACTTTTGGAGTTTCCGCCCGGCTCTCAGCTAGCGCAGGGTTGAACTGCAGGGTAAAGCATTTCGACAGCACCAGCCGGCCGGGAAGGATTACGTGGCCCGAGGGACTTCCTGAGCATCGTGGGCGGCAAGCCCCGACCCAGCCCCAGCTCTCTGGGGAATTTGCTGCCTTTGCTGGGAAGCGTTTTGGGGTGAGCGCCTAGGCTGGAAAAATCCCCCTTGGAGTCCCCTGGGAGATGCAGAGGGGTCCCCAAAGCCCAGGTACGGCCCCGAGCTGCCAGGGACAGGGGACTTACTTTGTGGAGGCGGTGGACTGGATGCCCCCGTTGGAGGTGAGGGTCCAGTACTTCCCAGTGTAGGTCCTGAACGCGCATTTCTTGGTGTCCTTGTTGATCTCCAGCTGGTAGGTCTCCTGGTCACCCTCCTCGTCTTGGTTGGCCGAGAGGTCCATCCCTGCGGGGCAGAGGCAGATGGAGGTGGGGGGCGCCTCTAACCCACCTCCAGCAGGTCCAGGTGAGGGGACAGCCCGGGAAACCCAAGTGAGAGGGGCTCCTGCTCCCCAAGGTGAGCTTTGGTGACTCCCAAATCCCTTGCACACATCTTGCCTCTAGCATTTTGGGTTCAAATCCAGGTTTTCATTTGGCTACTCAAGTATTAAGGCCAGAAATGAGGGTTGGACTGAGCTCGTGCAGCCACAAGCTTCAGCTCAGGACTCTTCAGCTCCATCACGATTAAGCACCAAGCAAAAACCAACTTAGATATTTCACACGGAAAAGGGCTGTAGTTTTTCTCCCGGAGGTGACAGCCAGGTTATTCAATCCATTATCAGAGGCCACCTCACCACCTATGAATCCCCAGCTCGTGATGTGTTTAAGGACCATGGCACTGTTTTTCATCCGTAAATTGTCACAGCCCGTTGGGGCGGCAAGGTTTGCAGGGAGAAGAGGCTCAGGAAAGCCCTGGGGCAGCCAAGCCTTTCCCTGGCTCCCAAAAAACCATCAGCACCGGCATTTCCCCCAGCTCTGCCAGCCGGGATGACCCGTCCCAGCACCACAGGGACCAGAGACAGCATTTGGCCTGGCAGCCTCAGAGGTGGATACAGCTGGTCCTGGGGCCACCAGCCACAGTCCTGGAGCCACCGCCAGCCCCCCCCCGGCCACGTGCACATCCACCCACGGGCACTGAGCCCAAGCAAACCTGCTTAGTCAGGGCTAGTGGGGCCAAATCCTCTCCAGAGCTCTCCCGCTTGGTGGATTTCTGCCTAAAAATACTTCTGGGATGCGAGTCACCAAGCCGTAGCCTGGAGCCAAAGCGAAGCGGCTGAGCTGCCGTGCCGGGTTTCGAGGAGGGAGCTGCGGCGCAGTACTCAGCCCCGCTCCCCCCATCCACCTACAGCCAGGACAAGTGGAGATGGGTCCCAGTACCGCCTGTGGGGCACAGGACCATCACCAGTGAGAGCAGACCGGGAGGGGATGGCGATACGGACTGCGGTTTAGTGGAACCAGATGAGTTTTTCAGAGCAGAGAGCACCCACGTCCCTCCCCTGCTGCGTGGGTGCTACAGGCTCGAGTCCAACCATGCGCCTGGTCCTAGAAAGGCTGCGAAGCGTGCGTGCAACCTTTCTGCCCGAATCTGCCTCTTCCTGGAGCCAAGAACCTGCTCGTGGGGCTGGCAATGTGTTCAGCCCCTTGCACCCCTGCGGCGCGCTCCCTCCCAGCTTCTCGGCTGCTGGGATTTCAGGTACTGCAATACACAGTCGCCAGGAGGGCTTCAGGGACTGCTGCCTTGGTGGCCCTTCTGCACTAGAAAGCCACCAGCAGGCCCTACCAGCTGCACCCAGCGGGTGCTGACCCACCTGGGGAGGAACCATCCACCTCCACACACCAGCCTTGGAACCAGAGATGCCTTTCCCCAGGTCCCACAGTTGGGGCAGACACAGCTACTTGGCGGCTTCCGTCACCCCCCCTCTCCACACAGGCAGTTTGTGCAGCGGCGCCCAGGGAGCAGCCGCTGCTTTGCATATCAGTCTCCCACCTTTCCCAAAGGGATTAGGCTTTGAAGGCTTTTCTTTGTTGGCTGTAATCTTATCTCCCACGCCCAAACTCTCCTACGGCTGCCACGCCGCTGCCTGTTCACAGCATCCCCTCTCCCGCCAGGCATCCCGCATCCCGCAGCACCTTCTGCAGCCCCCCCCGGGAGGGACATGCAGCCACCCCCTGCTTTGCTCCCTGGGGTATTTGGGGCAGCGCAGGGGGTGGCAGAGGGGTGCTGCAATGCCACCAACCCCAGCCCCGCTGGCCAAGTCCTCAGCTTGTGTGGTTGCCCCACTCTCGCCGCCTCCCCGGGCTGCCGGGGGCCAAGCCAGCAGTCGGTGGAAACATTTGGTTTTGATTTTGCACCCCCGCCGGGAAAGCAGCGCCACGGCAAGCTGCTCCAGCCCCCCCTCGAGAGCAATACGACCGCGAGAGAAAGGGAAGAGGGGTTCTGCGGGGGCTCCTGGAGAGGGACCGGGCTGCGGGAGGGGATGCAGCCCACCATGCCAGGCTGCTGGCACCCCCAAACCTGTAAGAGCTATTGCTGGGGTTTGGCGCGGGGGGGAAGCGGGCAGCAGCATTTCCTCCTCACCATGCAGGGATGGGGAGAGCACGGGGGGATGCCTTGTGCCGCAGAGCAGGATCGGATGGGCCAGAGATGGGGGGCAGTGAGTGCCAGGAGCCTCCCGACACCGTTCCCTCTCCCCCAGAGCCCCCCACTCCAGAGCACAGTGAACACACCAGCCTCCGCCCCGCCGCTGTGCAGTTGCCCACGCTCCCGCCGTCGTGCAGAGGTTTGCCTTTCCCCGGTGCCTCGCAGGGCCCGGCAGCAGGAGGGTCTCCCGCCGCCCCCTCCCCGAAAGAGGCGCTGGGTTGGGTTACACCGACTCAGCAGAAAGGAATGCAATTCCAGCTGGGGCAGAAGGAGGCTTCAAAGGGCTGTAACTGAGCCGGAGCAGGAAGTCTGGGGGGGGGTCAGAGGCAGTAGGACCATGGCAGGCCCAAGAGAGATGTCCCCGTGTCCCTGCGGTGGAGGACAGAGGCTGTCCCTCCAGCCACCCCCACCCCACCCCTGCTTTTTGCAGCCCAGGGCTGCTGCGGGGAGCTGGCGTCTCCCACAGCGCCCGGCCGCGCTGCTGCTGCTCCAATCACGCTTTAATTACCGCTCTTGGTAAATTTACAGTCTGGAGCCGGCACGACTCTGCCTGACCTTGACGAAGCTGCTAATTACAGCTGGAGGCGAGGAGGGGGCGAGCACGCCGCGGCAAGGCGGCGCTTCGGGAGGGGCGAGAGCGGAGGCATGCCTGCGCCCCCAAAAATTCCCCGCGTGGGATGGCCTCCGGCTCCGTCTGCAGCATGGGTTTGCTGCCGGGGTCTTGGGGAGGATGGAGAGGCTGGAGGTGGGAGCAGGGGGGGCTGGGGGGGTGTGTGTGTCCCCAGGGCCTCCTAACACCAAGCCCCCTCCAAACAAAAGCCCCTGGGCTGGAGGTCCCAGGAGAGGAGAGCTGGGGAAGGGCGACAGGGAGGAGAGCCGGTGCTGGAGCAGAAAAGGGCTTCTTCCTTCCCAAGCCCCCGGCTGCCGAGGTTTCCAGCCGCTGCCAACCCCTGGGGTTTGCAGGATCGATGTCCCAGCCCTCGCGGCTCTCCAGCCTAGGGCGGCGAACGCACACGGAGGCCCGTGGCCATCCCGGAGCACGCACACGCCTTCCCACACCTCCCAAAGAGACCAGCTTCTCCCTGTAAAGGAGCGGTTTGCTGTGGCCATGCCAACCTCCGTGCCGCGAGGGCATTGACAGCATGCCGGACCCTTCCCTCTACATTAGGTTCATGCAGAGGGTGTCCGACAAGCCATCCCAGGGCGCTGGCGAGACCATGGCCAACCGGTGGGATAGACAAGCCAGCTGTAGCAGCCCCCATGCCCAGACCCATGGGGGACAGACCCACACGTCAGGAGCTGCCTGCACACAGGCTCTGCTCGCTGCCTTTCTACAGCCGGGAGCCGGCAGGGTCCGCAGGCAGCTGCCAGCCCTGCCCAGCACCGGGAACAGCCGGGAGGCCGCACCTTTCCCATCCTCCAACTCTCCAGAGGCCAAGAGGCTCCCTTCCAAAAAACCCATGATTATACCTGAAAGATCCGAGCCTGCCTCCCTCTGAGGGAGCACCGGCAGCACCCCGCAAAGCCCCCCAGCCCTCGTGGGCAGCAGGGCAGGATTTCGGGCCCTCGTGCCCCAGCAGCCGAGGCTGTTGCACCCAGCTCTGCCTGCGCAGGTTGGGTCTGGTCTCCCTGCCGGGCTCTGGCACCCTCCACCCCACGCCGCAGCCATGCATGTGCCCCCCCCCCCGGCCCTTTGGATGGGCTTATGTTGCACCCGTACATAAATCCAAGCACGTTTTTTTCTAAAAGCAAAGCCCGGAGCACCCGGGGACCGTGCAGCTCCTCCGCTGGGGGTGCAGCTCTGCAAGGGGGGCACGGGTGGGAGGTGAAACACGGGTTTCCTGGGAAACCCACCCCTCCTTCCCTATGGATTTCCTGTGGCTTCATGGTACCACCAAGTGCCAAGATGCCACTTGGCATCTCCAGATGAAAACCTGCGGCCGAGCCCACGTCCCTCCAGCCATGCCCAGGCACGCTCCCGTCACCGCACTGCTCACTCGCCCCCCCCCCCCCTCCCCAGACCCCCATTTCCCGAAATGCCTCACTCCCGAGCCAGCCCATCCTCTCCCCCCATCACGGTGGGGGAGGCAGGCGGCACACCTCTGCCGGGTGGGGGGCTGGCAGGGGCCCAGCGGAGCGGGGAGGATGCCAGCACTCTGCCCCCGGGGACCCTCGCGCCCACAAAGGGCCCTTTGTTGCTGCAGCCGGGGCTAGAAAGGAGCCATTGAGCCAGGGAGGAGGCGGCTTTCTGCCGGCAGCACCCCGACTCGGCTCTGTTTGAAGGTGCGATGGGGGCTCTCACAGAGCCCGGGGCTCCCCGGGGATCCCGTCCCTCTGCGAAGGGCTGGAGGCAGGGGAGAGGTGCAAGGGCCACCCCCAGGGCCGGTGCAGAGGCAGGGGCTGGCACCCACCACATGCTCCCCCCGGATCGTTGGCGTCGTGGCGCCCAGCGCCCTGTGTGCAGGGAATGGTGGCGCTGGCCATCCCGGGCACAGGGAGGAGGCTCCAGGCCAGGAGCTGACTCGGCACTCGTGGGACAGCGCTGTCCCATCCCAAGGCTGGGCCGGCTCCAGCTCCCAGCCAGGGGAGCCACAGAAGCCCCGTGGCCCCATCCCCACTCCTCCCGTGGGGCAGGGGGGGTGACAGCCACTGCCACCCCTGCTCCCTCCCCGACTCCACGCAGGCAGGAGCTGCCTTTTCCCACGAGCCAGCGCTGAGCTACAGCCTCTCCCTGCCCACATCCCGCATCCCCCATTCCCGGCGTCCCCCGGCGCATCTGCCAGCAGCACGGCGCTTATCAGCTCGGCGGGGGGAAAGGGCTGTCTGCAGCCGCTTCCTCCAACGGCTGTTTTTCGGCTGCCTTCTTGGTAACCTTGGGACAAGGCGCTTTCCCGACAGGAGAAGGGAGAGTGAGGCCCAGAGAGCGCCAGCTCCCAGCCTCTCACTGCTGCCAGGCAGGATAAACTGGGTGGAAATGGCTTTTCCGGCCAAAAAGGACTTAAGCGAGGATGTGCAGCCCCAGCACACCCCTCCCCACTGTGCTTTGCTTGGAAGAGGGCCGGGCATAGCCCCGAGCCCCCTGTTGCTGGGGAGATTTGTGCCCCCCCTCCCCCTTCCATCCATCCCAAATCACACAAAGCCAGCGGGTCCACCAGCAGCGCTCCCACCCGCCCCACGGGGTCCCCCACCACCATCCCATCCCACCGTGGGGGATCCCAGCCTGCACGTCTCCCCCCTACATCTGGTTTTCCCATCTCCGGTGACAAAGGGTTGCAGCAGCCCTTCCCCCACGGCGCTGCGGCAGCCTCCCGCCAGCCTCCCACCATCACCGTCCTCCACCTCCCCAAAACCTTGCGCCTGGGCAAATAGCCCCCACTACTCATCTTTTCAGCCTTTTTTTTTTTTTTTTTAAAGAGGCTGCTTAGCAGCACAGGATTTGCTCTCACAAAGGAGAAAGGCCGTGAGCTCCCTGCAAGGAGCTGCCCAGGCACGGACGAGGGTTAAGCTGCAACCTTGAAATATTATATATACAATCAAAAAAAAATTCCCCGGTGCTTGTTCCTCCAGGCTTTGCTGCAGTGAGACATGCTCGCACCCATCCTGCGCCTGGCGTGTGCCAGCCTGACTTGGGGCCCCGGGGCTCCCACACCATCCCAGTCGTGGCAGGCAGCTGTGCACCTCCAGCATCGCCCTGCCCATGGAGCGGGGACCCCCCCACCCCCCCAGCAAGCACCCCTCAAGCTGGGGGGGTGGGGGGATGCATGCTGGGTGCTCGAAGGCAGGCAGGCAGCCGCGTGCCCGGGGAGCTGTGCCGTGTGGCCACAACGCTCGAGGCAGGTGGCATGGTGGCCTCTCCGGAGAGCAGAGGGGACGGGTGCGGGCAGCGCAGCGGGACGGCTGCCTTTGTGCGGGTGGATGTAGGTCACGGCTCGACACGAGCATTTTGGTGAAGCCATTTATGTAACGCTGCCAAGGCTGGGGGGGGGCGGGGGGCTGGTGGCACCAACCAGGGAGGACCACAGCCCCATGGGGGGGAGCACAACCCCCCCGGGGCCCCGCTCTGCAGGGCGTGTGGCTCAGCCATGCTGGGGAGGAGGGGAAGGGGGAGTTTGGTGGAGGCTTTGTTGGGTGAACAATGAGCTCCGCAGGTAGGAAGGATGACGGCCCTGCCTCCTTCGTGGCAAGGGAAGAGCCCATCCACCCCCCACAGCCCCCCCCCGTCCATCCCAGCACCCCAAGGCAGGCCCCTCACCATTCCTCCCCCTCCCGGGGTGCCCTGCAGAGGCGATGCTGCAGGGATGGGGGTGCTGGAGGATGGGGGCCCCCAGGCAGGCGGTGCTGGAGGGATGCGGGGGGGGGGGGATGTGGGAGGGGTGCGGGGGGATGATGATGGAGGGACTGGGGGAGGAACCGCAGGCAGCCATGCTGGAGGGGGGGTGCCCTGGGGAGATGGTGAATTTGGGGGAGGGGTGTAGCGATGTGTGTGAAGAGGGGCTCAAGGAGGGGAAGAGACTCTAAAGAGGTGGTGGCAGAGGGATGAGGGGGGCACCCTATGGGGATGCTGCTGCAGGAAGGCAGGGGATGCTGGAGGGATGTGGGGGGCTGCCGGGGGGCGATTCTGGAGGGATGCAAGGGATGCAGAGGAGGTGATGCCCGAGGGATGCAGGAGGGCACCTCGGGGCACGCGATGCCCGAGGGATGACGATGCCGGAGGGATGCAGGGGCGCACCCCGGGACGGCGACACCCCAGGGACTTAGAGGTGGCCGTGGCCCCCCCCCCCCCTCCCCCGCCCCCCCCAATCCCCTCGTACCTTGCCGGGTGGAGACATTCCTGTCGTTGCCGGCTCGGAGCACGACCTGCGGGCAGCTCTGCTCGAGGGCGAAGAGCTCATCCTTGCCCACCTTGGCACTCTTGCCCGCCTTGAGGGTGCCGCTGGGTCCCGAGGGGGCGAGGTAGCGACCCTCCCCGTCGCGGAAGGCCACCTTCCCGCAGCGAAACTCGAGGGTGAAGGCGGTGCCGGGCTCGGCGGCGGGGACCAGGCGGCCGTCGCTGCGCAGCAGACGGTGGTCGCAGCTCTGCAGGCTGTAACGCTGCTCCACGAAGAGGAGGGTGATGAGGGCGTCCACGCCCCACGGCACGTCGCGGTCCACGGCCAGTTCGTCGCGGCGAGGTCCCAGGTGGGCGTAGCGCTTGCGGGCCAGGCTGTAGAGGTTGGCCTGGGGATGCATGGCCAGGTGGACGCTCCATTTCTCGGTGGCCGAGACGGCGGGGGCGAAGCAGGAGAGACGGTCCTCGGTGCCGCCGAAGAAGCGGCGGTGGGGCTCGGACTGCAGCGACCAGCGCCCGTCGCCGTGAGCCACCACCAAGAAGCGACAGTCGGGACCCGGCTCTTCGCTGTCGCAGCTCACCCGGCCGTCCTTGTCGGCTGCCAGGTAGCGGCCCAGGTGGCTTTTGAGCAGCACAGCGCTGGAGTCCTCCCCGTCCTGCTCCAGCGTCCAGATCTGCTTCTTCTTCATGCTGGCGGCCGAGGCGTTCACCTTGAAGCCGAAAGCCTCCGCCGTCAGGTACTTGTTGCTGCAGTTGATGAGCCCGAACTGGATCTGCACCGGCTCCGCCGTCCCGTTCGCCGTCATCCTGCCGCCGCTGCTGCTGCCGCCGCCACCGACCGCCGCTGCCGCCGCGCCCGCCCCGACACCGTCTTTATAGCGCCGCCGCCGCGGCACCGCCCCCCCCCCCCCCCGCCCGCCCGCCGGGCCGCCCCCCCGCCGCGACCCCCGCCCGCCCCCTCCCCGCCGCCCCTCCGGCCGCTCCGGCCTCCGCCGCTGCACCCCCGCTGCCCCCCCCCCCCCCCCCGCACCGCCGCAGAGCCCCCGCGGCGTGGCAGGACCCCTCCTGGTTGTGGCAAGAGCCCCATTGAATTGCGGGACCACCCCCCCCCCCCCCGCGCCCCCATCGCGAGACTCCACTGCATTACAAGACCCTTCCCCGCATTACAAACGTCCCCTTGAATTGCGGGACAGCCCCCCTCCCCATATTGCAAGACCCCTCCTTGAATTGCATGACGCCCTCTCACACGCTGCGCGACCCCGCTGCATTGCAAGACCCTTCCCTGCATCACAAGAGCCCCGCCGAATTGCAGGACCCCACACGCATTGGGAGACCCCACCCCACGGCGAGTCCCCTCCCTGCATTGCAAGGCCACCCTGCACACGCTGTGAGAACCCTTCTGCATTGCAAGACCCCACGCCTGCAATGGAAGACACCCCCCTCTCCCATTTCAAGACTCCTCTCCACATCGCAGAACCCCCTTGGCACTGCATAGCAAGAGCCCCCTTGAATCACAGGACGCTCCCCCCGTTCCAAGAACACCCCCTGCATGGCAAGGCCCACCCCCACATTGCAAGACCCCCAGTGCATTGGAGGATCCCCCCACATTATAAGACCACCCCCTGCATTGCAAGACATTCCTTGAACTGCACGTTCCCCTCCTGCGTTGCAAGAATCCCCTCTGCATTGCAAGACCCCATCCCGTTGCAAGACTCCTCCTACGTTGCCAGACCCCCCCCTGCACCCCTCTACCTACCCCTCCCGGGCCGTTGGGCACGCTGCGGGGCTGCAGGACAGAAGGGGAGAAGGGTGAACGGTGCCATGACCCCCCAACATCTCTGAGCCATCCCCGCGCCCAGCACCAGGCACCAGTGAGGCTGGATTATCGGGGCCCTGGGGAATCTGAAGTCCCTCCATCTAAGCCGGAAGCAAAACGCGAGCACTCTCCGTGTATTTCGAGGCCATTTCTCAGGGTGTAGGTGAGCAGCGTTGTTGTGCACGTGCGAGGCCGTGCTCCAGTAGCACGTACGGCAGGGGCTGACCCCAGGACGGAGAGGCACTGCGGCCTGGATGCGGCACAGGGAGATCCGCCTGTGCTGCCCAGCGGTGCTGCCCACTGCTCCGCGGGGACAGGGACGCTTCTCATGTCTATAACGTGGAAACAAACACAGATAAAGAGGAGCGTGGCTGGGGTGGCAGATTTGAAGCCCCCCTGGCTGCACGCACACTCCCATGCGCTTGCAGGGGGAAGCCGGCTGGGGGAAATGAGCTGTTTGCCGGGGGAACGTGCAGAAACAGGAAATCAGAGAAAGAGGGACGGGAGGGACACAGGGATGGTTTTTAGGTGGATCGGGGAGCTGAACCACATGCTCCAGCTGAAGAGGGACAAGGGAAGGGCTGGAGCATGGGCGCGGGTGGGAGGGTGCACAGGGTGCACTCAGGGCTGGCTGGCACCGAGACTTTCCTCAGGCTCATGGCTACCCCGGGGCAGGGCTGCATCCAGCCCCCATCTCCCCAGGCCCTCCAGGCTCCGCTGGTTCTGCACTGGCCGTACTGGTTAGAGCCACTGTTCCTCCTTCGGGCTGCACCACAACCACCCACCCCTGCCCCGGGGGTCGCTGGCACAACTGCCCCGGGACAAACCCTGGATGGGGTTTGTTCTCCTGGATGCCTCAGCCAGACCTGCTCTGTGCTTGTGCTTGCCCTGCTAATCCAGACAGACAGACAGACAGGCCATTTGAAACCAGAACCAACGCCACAGCCTCTCAGCTGGGTTGGATACAAATCCCTCCCAGCTCCAGCGAGGCAGATCCACGTTTTTGTCTCGCAAAAACCCCTTTTGCTCCTCTTGCTAAAAGCACCCAGGCGTTAGGACCCGGCCACGAGGCCGAGCAGCTGCCCAGGCCCACAGCTGCCGGGATCTGCCTTCTCCTGCCGCAGCGGGCAGATGGTGGTGAGGCTGAGAAAGAAACGGCTTTTCTGCTCGGGAAAAAAAAAAAAAATAGCAATTATGCAGGGGGAAAAAAAAAAAACCAAACCACCCTGTTTTCTCCCCACCACCCAGCAGTGCGGCGTGGACGGCTGGCACTGCCTGGCTCAGCAGGGCCTGCCCTCGCTGGACGGGCAGCCTGCCTGCACCCGCCCTGCCTGCACCCTCTGCTCGCGGGGGACGGGAGAGCCCAAACGTAGCTGAGATGTCCCTGCATGTCACTGTGGTGGCAAAGGGTGACTGCTGCCCCGGGGCCAGGGGATGCAGCGGCCAAACCCATCTCCCATGTGCATCCGTGCGTGCCGGGTGCAATGGAGCAGTAAGAAAGGTGCTGGGTTTCCCTCTATATATTGCATTTCCCGTCGTCTTTGCAAGCCGCCGTGACTAAACGCTTCTGAGGTCACCCTACCCCCCCTGCAGCCCTCCCACCGCTGCTCCTGCAGGAGACCCAATCCCTGGCGCACGGCATCCATGACAAGGGCTTTCCGGAGCGCGGCCGTGTCCCCTCCGGAGGGGCTGCGTGACTCACCCGCTGGGACTTCAAATAAACCCCGGCTCCAATAAAGAAAAGTAAAGAGAAAAGGAGCCCCGGTCATGGAGTGACCCTTGCCTTGCCTGCCTTGGGCACAGAAACGCCCTCAGATTTTCATGCTTGCCTGGATGCTTTTTGTTGCAGCTCGGCTTCGTTTGCGAGAGGTCCTGGGGCTTTTAGTCGAGCTCGTGAAATTGGGCGGCCGGGGCCGCTGCAGGGAGGGCGGGTTGCAGGGCACACCAGCGTGGTGCCGACGGCAGGCACAGAGGGGCTTGGCGGGGTCAGAGACGGCAAACGCAGCGTGCGGCCATGTCTGGTGGAACATTACTGGGGTGCAATGGGCTGTTTCATCCCTGCGTCCCCCCCGGGAGGGCAGAGGAGCCGTCCCAGGGCAGCAGGAGATGTCCCCACGTGAAGGGGCAGCGTGGAGGCAGAGGCAGCAGCCCGAGGCGCGGCAGCCGGGGATGCTTCGGGCTGTGTGCTCAGCCCTCTCTGCTCTGGCACACGCAGCTGTGTCACACGGCGTCCGGAGCCAGTGCCACCGGGTCACCCCTCGGAGCGCGGCTGTCCTCTGGCTTCAGGCCACATCTCGGCCGCCAGCCTGGCCTGAGCCCTCCCTGCCCTTGCTGGAGCGATTCCGGGGACTCGTTGCAAGGGGGCTGCTCGCGGGTTTTCATCCCAGTGGCACCACGACGGCACAGGGGACACGGGCTGGCTTACGGCCACCTGCTTCCCCCGTGTGCTGCAAACCCCAGCTCAGTGTCACTGGCACGTGCGGACAAATGTCCCAGGGGTGTCCGTGTCCCTTGTGGTGGTGGCATTGGCTCCGAGATGGCCAAGGCTGGCCTGGGAAGCTCCCCCAGCGCAGGTACTGCCCTCACCTGCGGAGGGGACTCAGCAGAAGTTGGGGACGACATTGCCAGATGGCCACCATCTCTCCAGCCACCTCTGTCCCTAAGAGAGACAGGGCATGGTGACCTCAGGAGCCCTTGCGCAGGACAGGGCGCCCTTGTGCAGCCCAGCAAGGGTAAAGGGCTTTGCCAAAACCACCCGGCAATAGGGGACTGGGGCTGGGATCGAGCCCCAGGCATGGACCCAGCACCCACGGCATGGATGCAGACTGGAGGCTGCATCTCCCAGGGGACCCCCAACATGTCCCTTCCCACAGCTGGGGCCACAGGGGACACCCCGGGGTGCCCGACTACCCCAGCCTTGCTGCCTTATGCTGCCAGGCAGCTCAGCAGAGGCTCTCTGGTGGCTCTCCCGACAGTTGGCAGGCGCCCCGGCCTCATTAAAATTGTATTAGGCAGTATTTAAAAAAAAAAAAAAAGCAGCAGCACCAGGGAAAACAAAGGGCAGCCCTAAGAGAGGGGCTCGGAGCGGCGGATCATGCTTGGGGGAGTTTTCCCATGGGATGCTGCCCCAAGGGGGATTGCTCAGCCCCACAACCAGGGAAGCAAGGGACAGTGGCAGAGCATCATTTGGGCTTAGACGTGTCCCTGCATCTCGTGGCCATCAGGAGTGGTCATGGTACCGGCCATGGTGCTCGCTCGGTGCTTTATTAGCCAGGTTTATCCTGTTATCCTAATTTAATTGTGTCCAGAGTGTAATAAGGGAGGGAAGTGCTTGAAGCGCACTGTTTAAAACGGTTTGGGTGTTGGGCATAGGCAAGCCTCAAACAAATGAAGGAAGAAAGTGGACAGGAAAGCACGTACAGCTGGAGAGTCCTGGGCCTGGGCTGGAAACTTTGTCCTTCTTTTCCTGCTCGAGCTTGTTTTCTAGTGTGGTTTTTTACGTTACCAGAAGCTAAGGTGAAAACCTGCCCTTTCCTCCAGCTTCCCCCGAGGACCCCACAAAGGTGGGATGGAGGCTAGAGCCTGGTTCATCCAGCAGGAGAATGGATTCTATTAGGCAAGCTTCAAAGGTCTTTTGTCTAGCAGTTATTAACCCTCGTGGTGGAGATGATGCTCTTCGTCCCGCATCCAGCACCCTGCCTGGTCCCCGGGGACTCTGCTGGGGCACGAGGCACCTGTAACCCATGGAAGCACCCAGGAGCAGCAGACGAGAGACGCGGGGCATTTTGTGGGCCAAAATAATCAGGTAGCACTGGGATGCTTTCCAGCCTTTAAAAAAAAAGACCAAAAAACCCAGGAAAAAACAAACAAACAAACGAAAACCAGGGTTGTGTCCATTCGTTGCTGCCCATCTTGCAACAAAATGCAGCATGTTTTGCGAGCAGAAGGTGCGAGAGCCCCGGGGGGGCTTTTTGTAGTCCTTTAGGGGGAAAAATAAGCCCCATCCATGTGATGGTGGCAGGTTCCTGCAGGGCCTCCCCAGCCCGTGGGTGATGTGGCGGCGGCAGCAGCCCTGCCATGACACGCGGCGGGGGAGGCTCTCGCTGGCCCTCGCAGCGTGTTTGCCTCTTGCTGGCCACCCCCGTGCAGCTCAGCGGTGAATCTTGGCCCCAAAACCTCTTCAGAGGAGCCTCTGGCAACGGGCGATGCCGGCTGCCCTCCTCCCCCAGGGCTGCTCTGGCACAGAGGTTTCGGCCAGGGCCGGGGTTGGGTCGGTCCGTGGCGGCAGGAGGGTGATGCCAGGGGAAGCCGCGGTGGTGCCGCTGCCCAGAGGTGCAATGAGCGCGTGCGTGCTCAGCTCTCGTCTGCAGCTTGCACCCATCAGTGCAGAAGCTGCAACCACCACCCAAACCAGGGGGTGGAGAGGAAGACTTCAGCGCCAGCCCCATCGCCCACCGCACATCGCTGCTTTTAATTCCCCACTGCAGCACGGACTCAGTGTGGAAGAATTTGCAAGAAAGAAGAAAGTGTGTTATCAGCATCTGCCCACGCAGCTCTCCAAAATAACATGGCCCCAGCCGCTCGGCAGCGCCAGGCGGAGCAGGTGACTCAGCTTGTGACAGCATCTCCTTTCTGCTCTGGTTTTCTTGCTCGGTCATGCCCAGATCCATGTTTCCCACTGCGGCTGGTGCACTAAGGCTGATGCACGGCCGCAGCACCGCCTCCGCTCATGGCCTCGTCCAGGACTGCCGAAGGGTTTGGTGGGCAGAAGAATGGCACTGCCTGAATCCCCAGGGCCTGGCTGCTCTCTCCAAACCCGCAGGGTACCAAAAAGCTGGTCTGAGCATGGCTGGGATGGTGGTCCCCATCCCCGGCGTGACACTGCTGCGATCAGACACATGCCGGCTCCATCCTCACCTTGGGATGGTGCTCGGCACACCGCAAAGAGGACTTAAGAGGGATGCAGAACCTTGGAGTGGCTGGAAATGAGTCAGAAGGTGGCACAGAGGGACATCAGGAACAGGGGACAAGGTGAGCAGGCCAAGAGGAAGCTGCCCAGGATGGGGGACAAGGAGGATGATAAGGAAGAGGAGGTGGCTCGTGTTTTTGTGTTTTCCATCACCCCAGCATCTCACTGTGGGCTTGAGGCGCAGCTTTGGGGCGCGTGCATGGACACACTTTGCAGGATGCTGTTGCAGGGGGCTGCCACCGAGACCCCCATCCTTTTGGGGGCTACACCCTGTGGGTGCATGAGTTTGTGTGGAATCCCCTCCAGTGGGGTGAGAGGGCTGAGGCTTGGCCTGGAGAGAAACCAAGGCCAAGCCCCAACAGGACCAGGGGATTCCCCCCAGACACCCCCAAAGCAGGGGGACCCATCTCTTTAAGGACGAGGTAGCAGTAATAGGAGCAGTAAGAGGAGCCAGCTGGAAAGCCCCCGGGGATCCCTATAAAGGGCTGAGGGGGGCAGCAGGGGGAAGCATGGCTTTTACAGTCTCTGGCTTGGAGAGGAGGAGGTGGAGGTGGTTATTTGATGCTTTGGTGGAAGTATTGAGGCATCCCGGGGTGAACTGCAGGGCTGTATCCATATCTGCACTGGTGAGCATTGGGGCAAATGGGGGCTGAGATTTTGGCCCAGGGAAGGGGCTGGAGGCAGTGGTTTGAGGCTGAGGGGGGGGTCAAACCTCCCTGCCCAGGCACAGCCCCCACCAGCTGTGCCTTCCTGGGCCCAGAGATCCCCTTCCAGATGGATAACTCCATTGTGGATGGTGAAAAGAGTCCATTAGTCAGGATTAGGAACGGGGCCTTTGGGGATTAGCCCCACACCTCCCACCCAGTGGTCCCCTGCCTCCTGCAGGCACTGGGCTGGAGGGCATCTCTGCCTCCTTGGGGCATTGTTGCCCCCCCCCCCCCCCCCCCCCCCCCCCATTTTCAGATGCAGGAGGGAGTGGGGCTCCCATTGAGCCATGGGACTGAGAAAGGGGGGAGCTGGGTCCGCAGGTGACCGGATATCCTGCTCCCCATTGCATTTTCTCACGTGCCTGCAACCCTGCCCCAGCAGCAGCCAGAGGGGGGATGTCTGTGGCCCACAGTGCTGCTCGTCCTGGTGGCACCACCGTCGGCCGGTGCACAGGACTGTGCTGCCTTGGTTGCTGATAGGGAATGGCTGCTGGAAGGAGCCAGTGGGGCAAGCAGAGATCTCCCTGCGCTCAGAGGCAGCTGTGGGGGGGAGGCGCTCAGGGCTGCGGGAGGGAAGGGAATGCTATCCCAGAGCAGGATTTTGGCTCTTAGCCTGGGAGTCTTTGCAGCCCCTTGCCTCTCCTTTGGTACATCCAATCCCTCTCCTTTGGTACATCCAATCCCTCTCCTTTGGTATATCCAATCCATCTCCTTTGGTATCTGGGCTTCTCATGTGTCGGTATAGGGAGGGCCCCAGTGAGGCTGGAGGGAGCTTTGCACATGGGGAAACTGAGGCACAGGAGCAGGTATCCGTGCCTGTACGGGCAAGGGATGCCCTGCTGTGCTCACCATCCAGCATGCAGAAAACCACACCTGGGATGAAAATGGATGCTGTCCTTCCTGCAGGGTCTGCAAGGAGGGGCAGTTGGGGTGGGGACGACACCCAAAATTTGGAGCCCTTTGTTGAATTGAGCATGACTCCCCATGCGCTCTGCAAAGAGGTGCCGGATCCGACCTCCGGCTTGGCAAACCCGGGGGCTCCTGGTGTGAAACCAGTGGCAATGGGAAAAGGGGGGGGGCCGGGGAGGGGCTTTCGTCTCCTCCATCCCACCGCGGGGGCGGTGCTGGGCGGGCTGCGGGGAGGCCCCCGGGAAGGCAGGAATGCGGGGCGGGGGGGCCGCCGCTGAAACCCAAAACCGCCGCGCAGGGGCCCCGGGTCTCGGCATCCGGGAGGCCCCTCGGCTTCGGGCCGGGAAGGGGCTGCTGCACCGCCCGGTACGGGGCTCTGCGCCCGGGGGGGGGGGTGTCCTGGCTGGGCTGTGCAACACCCCCCGGGAGGGAAGGTGCCGATACCCCCCCCCCCCCCGCCCGCTTCTGCTGGGGGTTAGGCCCTGCGAGAGCTGGAAACGGAGGCGAGGAGGAGAATAAATCCCGGGTGATGTAGGGCGGGGGGTCCAGGGGAGACACGGCGGTTCCCCGGCATGGGGGGTGCCCGAAGAAACTGGGCCGGAGCCCGGGTTTCCTGCAGCCCGGGGCAGGCACCGGGTCCCCTGTGCAGGGCCAGCCGAGGGTGTGCGGAGGGGACGGGACGGGATCTGCTGTCGCTCTGCAGAGCAAAGCAAAGGCCTTTGGGGGGACAGCAGGGACCACGTGTTGGTGTGGTGGGGCTGGAGCTGGATGGAGGCTTTGGGTAGTTCATGGTCCTTATCTGCAGCACGCACCTTGGTGTGCGCAATCCTACGTGCAGCATGCACCTTGATGCAGGCAATTTCCTGTGCAACGTGCGTGTTGGTGCGTGTGATCCCATGTGCGCTGTGCATCTTGGTGTGCATGATCCACTGCGCAGCATGTGCTTTGCTCTGTGCGTTCCCATGTGCAATGTGCACCTCAGGGTGCAATTCCTTGTGCAACACGCATGTTGGTGTGTACAATTCCATGTGCGGTGTGCACATTGGTACATGTGACTCCATGTGTAGCGGGATCACGCGCCAAGGTGCATACATGCAGTCTGCACCTCAGCGCATGCAATCCTGCGTGCAGCGTGCATCCTGGTGTGCATGATCCAGCGTGCAGTGTGCATCTTGGCGTGCAGTCCTGCGTGCAGTGTGCATCCTGGTGTGCATGATCCTGCATGCAGTGTGCATCTTGGCGTGCAGTCCTGCGTGCAGTGTGCATCCTGGTGTGCGTGATCCTGCGTGCAGTGTGCATCTTGGCGTGCAGTCCTGCGTGCAGTGTGCATCCTGGTGTGCATGATCCTGCATGCAGTGTGCATCTTGGCGTGCAGTCCTGCGTGCAGTGAGCACCTGGGTGTGCGCGGCCCTGTGCAGTGCAGTGTGCATCCCAACACTGCCACCCAGCAGCCCGCCCGTGCTTTGCAGCAGATCGGATGGGTGTTGCAGCTTGTGGAAATCTTTGGCAGGGTGGACAATATGGAGACGAACAAAGCAGCTAAGGGGAGTGAGAGTGGAGACTCTGCTGCCTGCTCAGGCCCCACAGGAGTGTCTCTGATCCCCTCTAGGGATGCTGTGTCTCTCCAGGAGCAGCTCCCTTGCTCTCGTGCATCATTTGCAAACACAAACCAGGACTCTGCAGCAGTCTGGCAGCCAGCGCTGCAGGATTTGAGCCTGGGTGGGAGCAAGCATCACAGCAAGGGCAACTGGGTGCTCCAGTGCTGGCTGATCCCTGCCAGCAAAGCTGGAGACTTGGTGCCGCTGACAGTAGAGTCCAACCTGATGGCTCAGGTTGGCTCGTCTTGTGCTGTGATTTCACAAAATGATGGTGTAACTGCTCACTCCATCACAGCCTGATCCAGATCATGGTACCCAGCACAGAGATGAGAGGCTGTGGATCCCCCAGGCCCCCACCCCACATGATGCTCTCAGCGTCATCCCCACTGCTGCTCCCTGTGGCTGGGGGTGGACCTGGCCCTGGCACAGACCTGATCACCCTTCACCAAAGGAAAACTGCAGGAAAACTGCAGTAGAAAAGCACAAACTACCTCAAAGCAGCCCTGGCCATCCCTTGGGGCTCCCTTCACCCCTGGGACGCCGCATGCCCTCTGGCCCTGCACACACCTTCGATGCTGTGGGATGTCAACAGAACATTTCCTCAGTGTTTTATCGCTGGGGTGAATCATTTACCCGGGCGGGCAGATTGCCTACAAAAGCCTCGTAACAGCCGGTGCCAGCTGAGCACGGCCAGGACGGGGGTCTCGCTGCCCCAAGTGAAGCCACGAGCTGAGGGGCTGTTGTTGGTTCCCACACGGGGAACCGGTTGCAAAAGGGGAATTCAGGGGACGGGGTGGATGGTGGGCGCATGGCTGCGATCACTGCCTGCTGGGGCTGCCCATCCGGGGTGCGTTTGTTTAGCCAGGATTTGGGAAAGCTCTGGAGTGAGAATCCCACTGCCGGGGCGATTGCAGGGTCAGCTCTTGCCCCTTTGCTGCTTTGGCCTCCCCATCAGTATTTTGGGGCGTTTGCCTCATCACGCAGGTGGAGATGCCACCACCCTGATTCCCTCCCAGCCCCTTGGTCCGGGGGAAGGCTCCGAACTGCAGAGCACTGCCACATCCCCGTGGTGAGGTGACAAGGGACGTGTGGGTGACGTGGCCACCCAGACCAACACCTGGGCTGCCTCCAGGGGCGATCGGTGAAAATGCCACTTCCTCGTGCCCTGGGGCATTTGTTTCCCGACATAATCCCTGGTGAATGCGTCAGGCAGGCAATTCCCAGCTATGGCGGTGCGGAGCCCTGGTCGCTTCTCCAGGGCTTGTTAAACCACCCCAGGGCGGAGCGGGCGATCAGCCCTGCTTCCTCCATGGGGAAATCGAGACAGAGATGGGGCTGGAGGAGGCAGCATGGGGGAGACCTATGGATGCTGCGCATCCCACCCCAGGCATGGCTGGGGAAGGATGGGCCAGCTCGGGGGTCATCCTTGGTGCCAGCCCAGCACCAGGATGGGACCAGGATCCAGTCCCTGTGCTCTGGATGGGCTGGAGGTCCTTTTTATTTCTGATGGGCTCTGTGATGCTTGTCCCAGGGGCAGCGAACAGACTTTGCCCACCAAACTCCAGGTGCTTCAAGATGCTCCCAGGTGCATTTACACTTCCGTGCCTCTAGACCAAATTCTTTGCAGAAAGTGAGATTTTGGTGCCTGACCGACTGCAGTACCACTGCACCGGGCGCTGAGCTTTCTGCTTTCTCCAGGGCGTGCGTTTTCCCCCCAGACCTCGTGCAGGACCACGGCAGCGTCTCCCCAAGCCCGGCGAGTCCGGCAGCGGCCCTCAGCCAAGCCCAGCGCGTCACGGCCGGCACGGGGTGCTTTCGGCACGGCGTTTGCCGATGCAGAGCCGCTCCTCCCTGTCCCCCCCGCGCGGAGGGGAACGCGGGGAGGAAATTGCTGCTGACGGAGCTGTGAGTGCTGCCGGACTGGGGATGACTAAGTTTGGCAGTGCTACCTGCCGGCTGTTTTTCCTTTTATGGAGGATTTGAGCGAGCCGCTGGAGCCATTCTCCGAGAGAACCTAAAGGGATCCACCCTGACCTTGGGGACAGGCACCACGGGGCTGGGGACGGGGTGGCTGGAGGTGGCTGGGGAGCAAGGTGGGCGGCGAGATGCTGGGGCATCGTGCGGCCGGTGGAGGCGGGGATCGACCCCCCTCTCCCCATCCGGATGGGGCACCCGAATGTTTTCACTTTCTATTTTAAGGAGCTGGACGCTGGCCCCGAGCCGAGGCCCGGCCCATGGTGCCAGCCAGGGCGCGCAGCTGCTGGCACCCTCCGTGCCACCTGCCTTTGAGGCCACCCCTCCGTCTCACGGCCACCCCAGCGTGGCTTTCCCGCAGGCTGGGGGTCCTGTGGGCGCTGGGGCGAAGGGGAGCGAGGATGCGGGGGGACGTGTCTCTGCAGGGGGACACATCGCTGCAAGGGGACACCGCTGCAGGGGTGGGGGCATCGTCTGCACAGGGACACATTGCTGCAAGGTGATGGCGTTGCAGGGGACACATCGCTGCAAAGGGACACCCCAGGGAGGGGCACTGCTCTGCACCCTGGGGCTGCTCCGTGGGGCTGAGGTGGAAATGGGGCAGCCCAGCCTCAGAAAGTCCCCAGCTGGTGAGAAATGCAGAGAAAGAGAAACACAAATAGCACCTTTCCTTCCGACAGCCGGGGTGGCTCACGGGGCCAGGGCCAGGCTTTGGCCGGGCTCCCTCAGCACCCAGGGCAGTCGCCCCCATAGCCCCCAGCCCGCGCCGGGGGGCCGGGACCGGGCTCCTCACGTTGTGTCCTGCATTCTTGGCATTATTCTCCTTTTTTTCTCCTCCTCCTCCACCCCGGGGACGAGCTCTCAAACCTCTCCATTTATGGACAGGAGGTTAGGTCAAATGGGAGGGTGAGGGGATGCCTGGGTCCCTGGGGAGGGACAGGGGTCCTACGTGGGGGACGGGGGCCACAGCCACCCCTGGGGGTCACGGCAGCGACGGTGTGCAGAAAGTTGGGGGACATCCAGGCATTGCTCCTGGGACCCCCATTGTGATGCCCTGTGCTACTGGGCCCCCCACCCAGCCGGGTGGTTGGGGTCACCCCTGGCCCCCCCAGGGTGCTGGAGCACCCTGAGCTGCTGCCAGCAGCTCTGGACAAAACAGTCCCTGCAGGTGGGGAGGGGTTTTTCCTCTTGTTTTATCATTTTATTTTGAAGCCAAAACCTGCTAGTTTGGGGGTGAGGCTGCAGCAGCCGCCCCCCTCCCCGGGGAGGGAGGATGGATGTGTCTCCAGCCCCGGGCCACCGAGGAGTCACTGGGGCAGGGTGAGATGACTCTAAAGCGGCTCCGGATGATGAAATGCCCTGATTCATTTGAATCGTTAATATAAAAAAAAAAAAAATAAATAAGAAGTGACTCAGGAGTGGTACCCTGCCATTTGGTGGTGACGGAGCAGCTACTTGGGGTTAGGCTTTTGGGGTGGATTTTCCCCTGTCTATAGTAACACCTCGGGGTGTTGCTGAAGGCAATGAGCTGGGGTAGAGTCAGATAACCCAAGGAAACGTGCTGCCGGGGACAGCTCTCTTGCTCTGCCATGTGAGGCAGGGCTGGGGAGCAAGGATGCTTTAAAAGGGGGCACATGAGAGCCCCCCAGCCCTGGGATGTGCCAGGTTGTCACCAGGGTGGGGAAGGACCTCAGCATTTTGTTGGGAAGGGTGAGATGGTTGAGCCTCGGCTGTCCTGCAGCCCCTCAGCCAAAACCCCAACCCCATGGGCTGGGGGGCGGAGGGAGGGACCCCTGGGACTCGGCCCTGCACCCCACGGGGGCCCTTTGTCCCCTCCCTGGCTCCCAGCTGACTCAGCCGGACGGGATTCCCACAGTTTCCGTCAGGTGCTGCCTGGAGTAAATGGGGAATAGGTTTCACAAGCCCCAGTAATTAATGCTAATTACAGAGCAGCAGCATGGGAATCATTTTTTCCCCAGGTGTCCTTCCAAAAATGGCTTTCTGCAGGTGTGGCACCATCCTTTGCTTGTCATTAGGCACTGCTCCGCCTCGGAGAAGGTGAAATCTTCGAAGGCTGGGACTGTGGGAACAGCGTGACGGAGGACGATCTCCGCGGTCCCTGCGGGTGCCTGGCCCAGCTGCTGGCAGCCAGGTTTGGCTGGAGGGCAGGGCTCACTCAACCCTGGGTCAAGACAACCCATGGGGAAAAAATACCATCTGACCTCCATGAGCAGCGTGACTGCTCCTGGGAGCCACCAGCAGAAAAGTAAAACTGTGGATAAGGGTCCTGGAGTCCTTTTTTTTCATGGGTTGGTTCTTCTGTCTGCATTGGAGGGACAATGAGGTCCTCCCAGGACCAGGAGCTCATGCAGAGAGGGGCTGAGCTTCTCTGAGGCTTGAAAAAGGTAGGGTGAAGGAGCTTAAAAAAAATATTTTTGTCTTTGGTTTTCTTCTTCTTACTGAGCTGGTCAAGCTCAAACCCCCTGCATGTTAAATATTACAAATAAAGCAGGGTGGAGGTGGGCTGGGAGACCTGAGCTCCAGAGCCAGCTGTGATGGGCTGGAAAAGGCCTTGCCTACCTTAGAAACGTGCTGAGCATCCCCAGTGCTTGGGCTGCAGGGAACCACCCTTCCCCTTATCTGCCTGGAGAAAAGAAGTTAGAGGAGACACAACTGGGCAAGGTGGAGAGGAAGGGACTACCTTGTCCTCCATGGCCACAGTGACCGATGGCAGAAGTCCTGGGCTGAACCGTCAGCAGCAGAGACGCGGGCTAGAGGTGAGAAAACCCTTCCTATGCAGACCGTGGGGTCTCCATCCTCGGAACCTGACTTTCTGTGATTTTTCTGCAAGATTGAGCAATGGGAAGCAGCGCGGAGGTGACCCAGTGATGCAGCACAACAGCCAACTGCTGGTGGTGGCATCCCCTTTAATGGTGAAAATCAACCACCCTGGACAGCAAAGTGCTGGATGGCTGCAGGGATCGATCGCTCTGCTGGTCTCCCACAGCCCCATTCTGCTGTTTAAAACTGGGCTTAGAATTAGGGGATTTAGATCTCTACCCAGGATGGTTGTGTCCTATTTAGCTCAAGCCTCAGGACTTGTGGAGCAAAGGGAGATGAAGGGGCTAGTCCTTCCCTATTTGATGAAGAGTGTATCCCATGCTGGAAACATCTCTTATTATTTAGGAGTGGAAACGATTTCAAAAGACTTGGTTGAAGCTCACAGAAGAGGAAATCAGATGGGATTAAATCCACCCAGAGCCAGTTTCCATGTAGTTTCCATACTCCTTCTCCAGGAGGAAACGCTCCCACGTCCAGGGGCTGCGGGTGCTGCGACTCGCCGTCCCCCGGCCAGCCGGGGTGGGGACCCTGCTACAGAACGGGCGAAGCTTCATCCCCACCGGGCTGGCGAGCTGAGAAACTGGTCCTGGCAGAGGAGAAACCCATCTCCTCTGCAGGCTGAGAGCTGTAGGGAGGCGACTGTCTATGTGGTTTTTAAATAATCGTGACTTTGCTGAGTTTATTTCTTTTTGATGTGTGCAGACTTCTTCCTCTGACTTTCCCTTTGCAGATTTTCCCTTGCAGCAAGGGGAGTCGCTGCATATATCCCAATAGATGGGTCTTCTCCCACCGCTCGGTCCTTGCTCCCGTCTGAAGGTGGGGAGGAAAAGGGCAACGCCAAAACCAGCATTCATGTGTGCAAGCCAGTTCCCCCAAGGATGGTTGCTTTAATGAGATGTCACAGCTAACGAGTCTGCTGGCAGAGCGCTCATGGAGAAACGTGCTGAGAAATGGTAACGCAGCAAGTCTCGGCGTTGAATCCATGGGAGCAGCTGGGTGAAGGAGCTTGCTTTGCACCCCAGCATCAGCTTTCTGACAGCCTGCTGCCCGCTTGCTATCAGGTTGTGATTAGACCAAGTGCAAGAAACGTGCTCCAAAAAAAATGGGATGGCCAATAAACCAGTCAAAGCAAACGTTGGGAGCTGCTGACATGCCGGGCAGCAGCGCAGGGTTCATTAGGTGGGACTGGTGATTTATGGCAGGAAATTTATGATCCTGATGGGCTTGTCCTGCACCGTGAGACCCACCTTGCCCACCTCTCTCTGGACAACCCAACAGAGAACATCAACCCTGCAGAGGGGCTCAGGCTGCCGGCGGATCAGTGGCTCTCCTTTATGGGCAGCTGGACTCAAGGGGGCACCTCAAAATCCCTGGGATGTAAGTGAACGTCCAGGCTCCTTTCCATCCTAGTACCTGGAGACTTCAGGAGCTCAGAAATGTTTTCACTGCTGAGCACAAAGAGATATCTTGGAAGCAAGCGCAGGCCTGCAGCACTTCAGCAACTCGTGGCCCAGCACCTGCTGGATGCTAACGTGCAAAACCAGCAACCGGAGGCTGGGGGGGCTCTTGTCCATCGTTGTTGTTCTTTGAGCTGATGCGCAAGGGAGAGGAAACACGGAGACCTTTTCCCTCCCCTGCCCTGGGAATCAGGGTGCAGGATGATCTGGGGTGCAGGATGATCCGGGGCACCCATCCTACGGGAGGGCAGCCCCTGCCGCTTGGATGGGGCGGAGGAGGGAGAGGAGCATTTCTAAGGTGTATTCCTGAGGAATTTAGGGTTTATGAGGAGGCGGGAGGGGGGTGGCGGGCGGCAGGCCTCAGCTGCTCTCTGGTTTCCGGTTTCCGCTGCCTCTTTCTCCAGCTGGTTACGCGGAGAGAGGGCCAGGTTTTGCCATTTAAGGCTTATTTCCCCAGGCCGGCAGCGGTGCCGAGAGCTGCTGGGTAGGTCGGTCCCTCGGCCACTCTGTCATTAAATTGTGTGCCCAGAGAGGGGTGGGTGCTCGCGGGCAAGGAGGGGGGGGACCCTCGCCATCCCAACCTCCCTCTTTCTGTGTCTCCTCCTTTTGCCGACCTCCGTGGCAGAGGAAGAAGCCGAGGGAAGAGACCCAGGTTTGACTGTGGAGCGATGTGCCCTGTGCTAGATGGGCAGGAGAAAACCTTCCCCGGTCCCAGAGGCTGCAGGGTCCGGGCAGGGGGTTCTGGTCCCCCTGGGGCTGGGACAGCCGCCCCCCCCCCGCCTGCCGAGCCCGCCCCGAGCGAGGGACCTGGGCTGGATGGGTGAAGCAGGGACAGCCCTTGCCCTGCCAGGCTGTCGCCAGGACTGAGCCCAGGCTGTGCCGCGGCCGGAGCTGCCCCATGCTCAGGGCTTCCTCATTCCTGGCACTGCAGCTGGTTGCTGCGCCTTCCTCTTGCTCGTGTGTGTGTGTGTCCAACCCCCCGGGGGTTGCAAAACAAGAACAAGGGCTCCCAGAGAGTGAAAGGTGTCGTGCAGCCATCTCGTGGCCATGGGGAGTGGTATTGGGACCACGGGGGCTCCAGGCTGGGTTGTCTCCTGCAAAGTCCCTGTAGGAAAATCACCCCCTGGTTTTCTGTGTGCTAGCTTGCCTCTTCCTCGGCCCGAAAAGCTGTAGAGACAGCAGCCACCCTTCACATCTCAGACCGTTTTCTGTCTGAGCCCCACCATGGCCTTGGTGGTCCCTTTATCTGCTTGGCTTCCTCCGTGCTCTGCTCCCCGTGGTGGTCCAGCAACGGAGGAGGTCTGGAAGCCTCTGCAACCCTGCATGGCTCTGGCGTGAGGAGGGGAACATGCAGGAGCGTGGATGGCTTAACCCCATGTACTGTTAGGGGCTGGAGGAGGGAGGGATGCGTTCACACACTGTCCTGCGTGTGCCAGCGCGGGGTCCACGGGGGCCAGGGCAGGCAGGGAGTCCCCCCAGGCAGTGCCATTGCTTCCCTGAGCGTGAGCTGGAAGCCCTCGAGGTTTTAGTGAGACTTAAGTGCGTTTTTCAAATATTTTCAGAGCATAACACCTCCCCCACCCCGGAGGGACTCAATACCCACCTGTGCACATATCACCCACATGGGGCAGCGGAGAGGGCACCCAAGGGTGACAAAGGGTCCCTGGTACCAGGAGAGAGCAGTCGTCTGCCCTCCTCCTCCTCGGGAGCAGGAGGGACCTGACAACTCACAAAACCACCCAAGTCCCATCACGATTTCTCCTTGCAGATCTCCATCCCATGGACCAGCCTGCGGTGGGATGAACATGGAGGTGTCCTGGCTAGTCCCAGGTCAGAGCTGGTGAGGAGCAGGCAGGGTACCTGAATGCGTCCGGGGGAGTGACAGACAGCACACAGCACCCACAGCTTTTGTTTGTCTTTCTCTTGAGATCTTATCTCCTGCCAGCAGGAATGTGTGAAATGAGCCAAACAAAGCACACGCGGAAATACTGTCTCGAGTGAGGGATCGAAACGTGGGGGGCACCGGGCTGAGATGGTAATAAAATGCAGCGGGGACTGGTGCCTCTGCACACAGGCTTTGTGGCGGTGGTTTCCTTTCGTCCCCAGTTTGTGTGCAGAGTGGCCGTCGGGTGATATCACAGGAATGATATCCTTGCAAGCTCACCGGCTCGTCCCCAGGTTTGCAGCAGATCTCCGGACCAGAGAGGCTGGTTGGGAGCTTGCAGAGCACACAGGCTCTCTTGGGCTCCTGCTGACTGCTCGTCGTGAGCGGCATCACCCTGCTGTTATCCCTGCCACGGGAACCAGAAACAAGCCCGCTCTGCCCAGCACCACGTGAAAACCTCCTTGTCCTCCCCCCCTGCACCCGCTCCCCAGCAGGGAGCCAAAGGTGGGGGGAGGCGGGTGGCAGCTGGGTTTCATTTCTGGTGGCTCTGGTGAAAGGCCTGAGTGCTCCGTACATGCCGAACCACCCCGAGGGTATATTTTAACCTGGAGGAGCACGGGGAGTGGACAGGGCATTGACAACAGCAGGTCCCGCTCCTCCATCGCCGACTCCCCACCTGGGGTGAGCCACTTGCGTCAGGGCTCAGCACCGGCTGCGAAAACAGAGCCGGGGGCCAGCCCAGGCAGGGATGGGGCTGGGCCGTGTGCCTCTGCATCCCTCCTTCTAGGAACCAGCAAACCCCACCCTTCCCCGAGCATCCCTGCGCCCGCAGGCGGAGGAGCTGGGTGCAGGTCTGGGACTGCCGGAGGGGTGGGGGGTCCCCATCTGTGGGCGCTCAGGACTGCCCCAGCCACAGCAGCACCGCACGGCCGTCAGACCCCTCTCTTCCATTTAACCATTAAGCCAACGTGCGCCCCCCCTTGCTGGAGATAAACGGGGATTATACCCCCAAACCCAAAGCAGAATTGCGTGCAGTCAGAAGCGCTTTATATTACCTGGCATGGGTGGGAGATCCCTCCTGACCAAGGCCAACAGGCATCCCTGCTCGCTGCACCTCCGCTTCCCACACCAAAAATAAAGTCAGCGCTCTTCCCTTCCAAGGTGGGACGGGTCTCTTCTACCAAAGGCTTGAAGTCCCCAGATGGAGAGTGCCATTAGCACAACAGAGATCAAAGGGAATTTCCCGGCGTGCTTGGGTAGCCCAGGATCTGTTTCATTTCCTAGGTACCGTACAAGCGGAAAACGCCATCCAGCTGCCTCCCTGCCTTTATTGTCAGCGGCTGAGAAAAATCAATCCTCAAAGTAATTAAGAAGCAGTTGAAAATACACAGTACGGCTTGGCGTAGCGCTGCATAACACTGCGGGAACCTTTTGGTGGGCCAGGTAACAGAACCCTGGGGAGCATCTTTTGTGGGAAAGTCCCCCCCGGCTGCATCACTGCGGAAGGGTCATTCCGTGGTGTGTGGGAGGCGATGCGGGTGGGGTGAGCAGGGCCAGAGGGCTGAGACTTGCAGAGAAAGCCCAAAGAGCATCAGCTTTTTCTCTTCCTCTTCCGTTTTTAGCTGGAGGAAATATCCCCCAAAGCTGACACCCGACCTGGCTGGAGGGGCAGGGCTGCTCCGCCGCTCTTGATCCCTGCGGGAAGAGGCCAGCGTAGGGCTTAGGTTATACCTGTCCCATTGCCGTGAGAGAAGCAAACCCCAAAGATGCACAGAGTGGCCAGGAGGGCCGAGGCTGGTACCCTGGCCGGCATCGCCCCGGGCGTCTGGCCGTGCCGGTGTAATCGCGCTGCGCTGGGGAATGACCTTGGGTCGAAAACAATTCACGCTTGGGCCTCATCGGCTCTTGCTGTCAAGGTCAACCAAGACAGCACCAGCAGCACATTTAACCAGTGGGGGAAGGGAGGGCTGTGCTCTGCTCTGGCCAAGCCAGCTCAGCCCGCGGGGGGGTGGGAGGGTGGCACGGCTGCTGGGGGCCAGGATGGAGCTGAGCAGACGGTGCCCAGCCCCAGCCCCGGCTGGTTGCCCCACCAGCATCGTGTCCGGCTGGTTTCCCGGCTGCCTGCGAGGCTGGGAACGAAGCCCTGGTCTCCTGCTGCCTGCATGGGCTGGGGGACCCCGGGGCCAGCACCGGGATCTGGAAATGTTGGCGCAGGGACCAGCCCGGGGGTACGCAATGAAGGGGCTAGGGAAGGAACGGGGGCACGGAGAGAGGGGGCTGGAGGCAGCGAGGATAGGCACAGCTGGGGAAATGGGGGGAGAAAAACCACTGCTCAGGGCTTCAACCCTTCCAGCAAAGTCCTGTGAGCAGGGACAGCAGGCTGTAAACCAGGCATGTGTCCCCTTCCACCACCTCCGCTACCTGGGCAGGGCTGTGCCCTTTCCAACAGCCTCAGCAAAACCTGGCACGGGATATCTATCGGTGGCCTGAAGGTGGAAAGTGGTGAATTTATACAGCTTTCCAGCGTGATACAATATAATGATTTACCTCCATTGTGGATGGGGGAGATGCTCGATACGCTGCAGACACAGCGGAGCGGGGGAGAACAGTCCCTTGCACTTGGAGGTCTGCAGAGGGAAAGGCTTTCATCTCTCTCTGCAAAAGGCACTGATAAATCGGAGAGAGCTCGAGGATCAATACAAAGGAGCAGGAACCTCGGGGAGGGATGTACGAGAGTGAGGAGTGATGCTTAAAGGGGGAGAGGAGAGTCTGCAGCTCGTTGTAGATGAGCTGGCATTGGGGATGCAACACAACGAGTCAGGAAAATGTCAGGGGCTGTTTTGCTTCAGGTTTTAATGCTTGACGTGTCCCCATAAAGGAGAGGTGGGGGCTGCGGTGAGGCCCCTGAACACCTCCAAAGGGGGAGATGGGCCTGGGGTTCCTGCTTAGATTTTACCTCCTGCAAATTCCCGTTGGAGCTGATGCTGCAAGGAGTGAATTGAAAAAGAGGAAGGCGCTGGGAAGGTCCCCGTGCCTGCGAAATAGGGGATGTGGCCAGCGCCTTTCCCTCTTCCCTCTGGGGAGTGGGAAGGGAGGGGAAAGGCAGCGCTCTGAAAAAAACCTCAGCGATTTTTGCAGGAGGGTGATTTAAAGCAATTGGGCCGGTTTCAGAAGTTTCCACCTTTTTTCTCATTGTCACAACAGCAAGAGGGAGAGAGCGGAGGCCCAAGCGCATGGCAAGGGCAGCGATGGAGGAGCTGAAGGGGATGTGCAGAAATTCAAGCTAGCCCCAAAAGCTGCTGGGATTATTTCCTCCCCTTGACCTTCCTCTCCCCAAATGTGCAGCAGATCCTGTCCCTGTGTGAGCAAAGATCTTCTGCTATGGGGGACAGGCTGGAAGAAGCGAGTGGAAAGGAGAGCTTACATGTTGTCCCACAAGCACAAAAATTCAAGCCCGGCCGTATCAGCCAGTGAAGGGCAGGAGGATCCTCCCCCGGATAGTTTTGTCCTGAGCTGGGGCGAGCCCAGCACCAAGGACAAGCAGGGAGAAGTGAAGCAAACAGGGAAATTCAGGAGCCTGCGATGTCTGCCCAAGGGTAACGTGATGGCCGGGGACCTCTTTGCTCGGTTCCGCTTTCTCTTCTCTCCTCTCGATTCTTGCAACAGGAGGAGAGCTCCGAGCTGCGGCCAGTGGAGCCGGCTTGGTCTGTCACACCGTGCATGGTCTGGGTGGTGAACGTGGTGACTGGCTGGTGGCTTTGCTATCAAAGTGTCTTCAGGCTGAGAGGAAGCGGTGGCACCTGGCCGTGTGCTGCAGGCCACATCCTGCCATCCCCATCGAGGCCAAATCCCACCGCCCCCAAAAGGCAGGAGACATGGGGCCGGTGTTACTGCCCGCCGGATGCTGGCGGATTGATTGCTTTCTGATTCAGGCCAATGATCAGGAGACACTAATTGCGCGGTAATTCCCCTCCCTGCCTAATGGGCTATCTTGCATCCGTGGTTCTCCAGCCCCGCTCCACCAGACCGGCTCACCAGGATGCAGTGGAGTGGAGCATCCCGTCCCTCTGATGCATGCCCCATCCAGCTGACCAAGACCCCCATTAGCCATGGTGACCTCCCCACTTGTCCTGACCTCCTGTTGGTGTTCCCCACCCCAAACCCATGGCCCCAGTGCTACTGTAGGACTTTGTCCCACTGCTGTTTTCTGTAGACCCATTATCAGCGCATTTGTGGACCACACTTTACACCCACAAGGGCCATCAGCTGTACCCATGCCTTGTGGCTCCCCTTATTTGACGTATAATCTTCTAATTAATAATCAGCCTTTTCAAAGTGGAGCACAAACATTAATTAATTCCCCGTGAGGTAGGTAATTAACAGCAATGACTCCCGTTTTACTGCAAGGGAAGCTGCAATACAGAGATCTTGCACGATCCACCCAAGGTGGCAGGGAACCAGCTGTGCAAAGGCAGCTCCGCTCCGGCACGGCCCTGCAGAAACCCCGGCTCACCCGGGCCGGGTCTCCTTCCACCGAGGGCTTCCCGTTGGAACAGTCCCCATGTGCTGGGGTACCTCTGCTCCATCACCGTGGCCACCTCCAGCGTGGAGGGGATGGCACAGTCACAAGGTGGCCTGGCAGGGTAGGTCCATCACCATGGCCACTTCTGCCCTGGGGTGGCCCAGCAGAGCCCACGAGGCTGCTGTCTCTCCACACCATCCCCTCCAAAGCACCCATGTGGGAGCAGCCATGGTGCTGGGTGTTGGGGCACCTCCACCAGTTCCTGGACAAGGTGCTCCTGGGGAAGGGGATGCCGTCCCATGGAAACAGGCTGCTTCTCGTGTTGCCATCCATGCCCAGTGTCCCATCTCCTCCCATACCCCCCCGCCCCACCAGGTAACTGCAAATCTGCATCTCAGCAGGTTTTTGCAGGTCTCTCCAGCTGCTCTCCTCCTTCGTTTGTCCCACAGCGAGGAGCAATGCTGAGGGGGGGGAGGAGAATAACGGCTGGCTATCCGCCCCAGATATCAGCCAGACCCCATACTGGGGAGGGCAACTGGTGGTTTTGGGAGGAAGCCCCATCCTCATCCTCCCTGTGATCTCTGCAGCTCCCTGGTGACAAAGAGCTTGCTGGTGTGGGCTGCAAGACCCTGACGGCAGGGCTGCCCCCCCCCCATGATGCTGGGTGAGGAGCACCCCGTGGAGAATAAGCATTTTTAGCATTTTTTTTCCCAGGGAATTTTAATTTTTTCCCTGTCATTGCTGTTTTCAAACCGCTGAGATTAGACATTCAAGGTCCCCATGCCAAAGCCTGCGTGCTTCCAACCGGCAACAGATTGCGAGTGGCTGCTGCTACTTTACTTACAGGGCTGCTTAATTAACTTGATTAATCAGCCCGCGTTTGCACAACGTTCTGGAGATGCGCAGCCCCCTTGTTGCTGCTGCCTGCTGCTCCGCGGGCGCTGCCCTCACCTTTATTTCCAATCGATATTTGATCGTAACAGCCAAAGAGGGAATTGCAGAAAGGCAGCCCGGGCAGGAGCAGCCACGTCTCCCTCTCTGGCAAGCTTTGGATCAAAGAGGAAAGAAACAAATATTGCCCAAATCTGACCAAATCACTGCTCCCGTGATGATCCCCCCCAGCCCGGGGCAGTACGGGGAGCGGGGACCAGGGTCCCCCACTTGACTCAGTGCCCGAGTCAGAGCCGGTGGAGCATTTCCTTCTCGCAGGTATTGCTGCTGCCTCTAATGGTGCCCGGAGGCACCCACGACGCTCCCCGGGCGGGTTCAAGGGCCGAAGGCCTGGCAGCGGGGCTGGCAGGAGCCCTTCGCCGCTGCCTGCTGACATCAGCAGTGAACTTGGCCCCGCGTCGCATCCCGCTCTAGGCTGGGACCCACCGGGGGTTACTGGTGTTTGCCCCGTGCCCGGGGGGCGCAGCAATGGGCCCTCCCCAGGGCCAAGGTGATGGGCAGTGCTGCAGGCAGGAGCAGGCAGGAGCCAACCCCATCGCCCGGGGGGAGCGGGGTCCTGCTGCACGTTGTACCCAGGGGTACCACCTTCCCCTCCTGGGCGGGGGGGGCTGCAGCTGCCTGCCCGGCTCCCGCACACCCCGGGGGCGAACGGGCCGGGCCCCCCCAGCCGCGGGGCTTTGTGTGAGGGATGCGGCGGTTCCCCTCCGGGGGGGGGGAGCGGGGGGGGCTGCACGGAGGCGGCGGGACCACCGCGACCCACGGGGGGGGTGGGATGGGTGGAGGGCCGAGCACGGGGGCAACAGGCCCCTTCCCCAGCAAAGCAGAGCGAAACCGGGGGGGGCTGCTGCACCCCCGACGCCCGCGCCCCCCGCCCCACACCCCCCAGTCGCTCTCCCCAATATTTTTTTTTTTTTTCTCTTTGCGGGGCGGGGGGGGCGCTGCCGCACGCGCCGGGCGGGAGCGGGGCGGGGCAGCGCGAGGCGGGGAGGCGCGGCGAAGGCCAATCAGAGCGGCGCGCTCGGAAAGTTTCCTTTTATGGCGAGGCGGCGGCGGCGGCGGCCCAATAAAAGGAGGGGCGGGCGGCGGGCGGGCGCCGCTGCGAGCTCTGCCTGCCTTCTGCGCGCGCGCGCCCCGCTCCCGCCGCCGCCTCGCGCCGCCCGCCCCGACTCCGACCGCGCGACTCCCCGAAGGTGAGCGGGGCCGGGGGGCTCCTCGCTGCGCGCCGCCGTTTGGGTCGTTGCTGTTATTAATAGCTGGTTAATTAAGCTTATTAGGAGGTGGGGTGCTTGCTCCTGGAGCGCCCTTTGTTTGCTGGGGGTGGTGATGCGGGACCTCGGCCCGCCGTGCGCTGCGATGTGTTAGGGGGGGTGTAGAAGGAGATCGCGCTCTAATAATGGTTCTGGGGTGGTGCTTGCATGGGAGGGGGGGTGTCCCCTCTCTGCTTCAAGTGGGGCTAATCCGTCTCCTAAGAGGATTGTTGGTGGCTGTGCATGGGGCCGGGGCGAGCGGGCGGCTCGGCTATTGTGTCCCGGGGAGCGGCGGGGGGTGGGGAACGGGGCGCGGGGCTTTGTCTGCTCCGAGCTGCCCCCCCCACCCCCCCCAGCCGTCGGTGGGGGGGGTTTAGGGGACGTGCGGCGCGTCTGGGCCTGGGGGCGTTGTCCCCCCCCGCCTGGGCGCAAGGAAGCAGCCCTGGTGGCTTTTTGGTGGAGGGGAATGGGGGCGCCACCCCCTCCCGAGGGCGAGGCTGTTGCATCGGAACAAAAGCTGCATGCAAAGGGCTGAGGGGGGGGGAGAAGAGGAAAAGCCCCCCGTGTGCCTGGGCAGCGGCCATGCCGTTCTGCAGGCAGGCTGCTCGTTCTGGGCAGCGACTACACTTCCCAGGCTGCCCCGTGCGGGGCTGGCACATGTGCCGGCAGCTGCCACCCACCCCCCCCCTTCCGCCAGCGGGATTAAACCGGCGCTGTCGGAGGCGCCGGAGCTGAGCTCGCCCTCCTCGGGGCGGGCGGCAGTTGCGTAAGACCCTGGCTTTAATCCCACCCGCGCTGCCCTGTCTGACGGGGCAGAGCCCCGAGCTGGCTGCTGCTCACCCCACCGCGGTTCCTCGCAATGCCCCTTCGTGGCTCCATGAGCTCTTTTGGGGAGGTTCCGGCTCCCCGAACCGCTCTGCAGCGGGGCGAGCAGGGTGCGTGACCCGCGGGGGGCTGTGCGGAGCCCGGCGAGGCGTCGAGCCCGGCCGGCTGGCACACTGCGGGGCGCTGGGGCGTGGCAGCCGCGCCCGCCCGGGGTGAGGGGGGGGGGTGATGGCCGCCGGCATCCCCCCGAAAGCTGGCGGCGGGTGAGGCCGGCGAGGCGCGGCGCGCTCCATCCATTGCCTTTTATGGTAATAATGCGAGAGGGCGCAGGGACTTCCTTTGTCCCAAATCCGTGCAACGCCGAAATCTGGAAGGTGCCGCCCCCTCTAGCGGGCGCCAGGCGAAGCGGAGCCGGCAGGAAGGAAATGGGTGGGGAAGGCCTCGGCGGCATCACCTTCCCTTCCCCACCTGCCGCTGCCAGGGGACGGGGCTCGGTGGCTGGTACGTGATGGGTGATGCTCATGTCCCCTTCTTTCTTCTCTTCTCCCGCAGCCAGCCATGGATGATGATATTGCTGCGCTCGTTGTTGACAATGGTTCCGGTATGTGCAAGGCCGGTTTTGCCGGGGATGATGCCCCCCGTGCTGTCTTTCCATCCATCGTGGGTCGCCCCAGACATCAGGTAGGTGATTGGGGTGTTTATTATTGGACAAAAGCGAGGAGTTTTTGGTGGAACCCGTTCCCCTAGAGGCATTGAGCTTCAAGAAGCCTTTTTATTTGGCTTCGTAACACAAGGGGCTTCTGCACTGCAGTGCAACTGGTGGGGAATACAGCCTCCTGCAGAGCTTTTGTGCAGTGTGAGTTGGAGCACTTGGCTGAATGCCTCTCTTCATAGAGTGGGGACAGCAGAGGGATGGTAACTGGAGACCCAGCTTTGGGAAAAACACATTATCCACCCAGTGGGACTTTCCCTTCAGCTGCACTTACTGCTTATTCTTTGTTTCACAGGGTGTGATGGTTGGTATGGGCCAGAAGGACAGCTATGTTGGTGATGAAGCCCAGAGCAAAAGAGGTATCCTGACCCTGAAGTACCCCATTGAACACGGTATCGTCACCAACTGGGATGACATGGAGAAGATCTGGCACCATACTTTCTACAACGAGCTGAGAGTAGCCCCTGAAGAGCACCCTGTGCTGCTCACAGAGGCTCCCCTGAACCCCAAAGCCAACAGAGAGAAGATGACACAGGTGTGTAAAACTCTGGAGCTTGGAGCTACAGCAGATATTGCTGCAGGCCAGCTCTCCTCCATGTTATCCTCTCTCCTCCTTCACCACTATTCTCCCTTTTTGCCATCTTTACAGGGTTTTCCTTTCCTGACCTGAATATCCTCTTTGCTGGACCTTGACAGGTTTTGTTTGCTCTTCTAAGCTGGCTTTCTCTTGAGACTGAACTAGCAACTTGTCTAACTGCTGTTTCTGCCTAGACACACTAATCCATTTACCAGCCTTGAGTGACTATACTGTAGTTTACTTGGCATTTGTTTTGTTCCTTGCTGTGACATGTGGATGGGTCTGTGGTGGTGGTATCCCTGCTCAGGCTTGGACCTGGCAGGTGTGGGTGGAGACCAGGCAGATAAGCATGGATTTCAAGGGGGAGTGAAGTCTCTTTCCCTTATCTAGGGACAAAAAGTATGACCACAGTTGCATGGACTTGGTGTAGACCTCTAGCAAGAACCCTAGTTTCTGCTGTTGACTCAACCCCTTCTTTTCTCTCCCTAGATCATGTTTGAGACCTTCAACACCCCAGCCATGTATGTAGCCATCCAGGCTGTGTTGTCCCTGTATGCCTCTGGTCGTACCACTGGTATTGTGATGGACTCTGGTGATGGTGTTACCCACACTGTGCCCATCTACGAAGGTTATGCCCTCCCCCATGCCATCCTCCGTCTGGATCTGGCTGGCCGTGACCTGACGGACTACCTCATGAAGATCCTGACAGAGAGAGGCTACAGCTTCACCACCACAGCCGAGAGAGAAATTGTGCGTGACATCAAGGAGAAGCTGTGCTATGTTGCCCTGGATTTTGAGCAGGAGATGGCCACAGCTGCCTCTAGCTCTTCCCTGGAGAAGAGCTATGAACTCCCTGATGGCCAAGTCATCACCATTGGCAATGAGAGGTTCAGGTGCCCTGAGGCCCTCTTCCAGCCATCTTTCTTGGGTAAGTCCAACTCTTCTAGGAGACCCCGTGCCCCTACCCCTCCATGTTCCTTTCTGTAAAGGGTGACCTAGAGAGCATGGCAGGTAGACTCTTATTATTGCTGGTCCATAGCAAGGTCTGTCCTGTCCTACCAGTTAGCCTCACTTTCCACACAGCCTAAAGCTGTTAGAGGGACTTGGGACAGTAGAACAGGAGGTTGAGCCTGTCAGAGCCATGGCTTTGTAGTGCCTACCCACTGTGAAGGGGCTGCTGGTCTCTTGGTTGCCAGGAGTAGCTCCTCAGGCTTCCTCAGCTGTTTCTGAGCCCTTCTGACTTGAGACTGCTTCTTCCTCACAGGTATGGAGTCTTGTGGTATCCATGAAACTACCTTCAACTCCATCATGAAGTGCGATGTGGATATCCGTAAGGACCTGTATGCCAACACAGTGCTGTCTGGTGGTACCACAATGTACCCTGGCATTGCTGACAGGATGCAGAAGGAGATCACAGCCCTGGCACCCAGCACAATGAAAATTAAGGTAGGATGAAGTCAGGGGAACAGCTCTGCACCACTGTTAATGCTGAAATGCAGGACGGGTGCAGTAAGGGGGTAAGCTGAACTACTAGAGAAGATGGAAACATACTTCTGTGTGTGTGGTTTGGCCTTCATGGCCTTGCTCTGGATGAAATGTCATCCACCCAACCATATGGATAACGGGATTAGCACAAATGCTGGCTGCAGAGGCGGGAGGTGGGTGTGTGAGGTTGTGTCTAAAGTTTGTTTGGACTTTGTGGTATCTTGGCCAAGGCTAGATAAGGGAATTGGGCAGCTCTGCCTTGCAGGGCCGTGTGTGGGCAGTGGGTGTAGTGTGATACTGTGCATCTGGCTGATTCCTCCTCTTCCCTGCAGATCATTGCCCCACCTGAGCGCAAGTACTCTGTCTGGATCGGAGGCTCCATCCTGGCCTCCCTGTCCACCTTCCAGCAGATGTGGATCAGCAAGCAGGAGTACGATGAATCCGGACCCTCCATTGTCCACCGCAAATGCTTCTAAACCGGACTGTTACCAACACCCACACCCTTGTGATGAAATGAAACCCATAAATGCGCATAAAACAAGACGAGATTGGCATGGCTTTATTTGTTTTTTTTTTGGCGCTTGACTCAGGATTAAAAAACTGGAACGGTGAAGGTGTCAGCAGCAGTCTTAAAATGAAACATGTTGGAGCGAATGCCCCCAAAGTTCTACAATGCATCTGAGGACTTTGATTGTACATTTGTTTCTTTTTTTAATAGTCATTCCAAATATTGTTATAATGCATTGTTACAGGAAGTTACTCGCCTCTGTGAAGGCAGCAGCCCAGCTCGGAGGGAGCCGATGCCAGTTACTGGTGTTTGGTTATAATTGCTTGTCTGTAAATTATGTAACCCAACAAGTGTCTTTTTGTATCTTTCCGCCTTAAAAACAAAACACACTTGATCCTTTTTTCTCTTCGATTTGTCAAGCAAGCGGGCTGTGTTCCCCAGTGATAGATGTGAATGAAGGCTTTACAGTCCCCCGCAGGGTCTAGAAGTGGTGCCAGTATGTGGGGGAGGGAGGGGCTACCTGTACACTGACTTAAGACCAGTTCAAATAAAAGTGCACACCATAGAGGCTTGACTGGTGTTGGTTGTTCATTTTCTTCCCTGCCCCTTCTTGACGGTTACTCTGTCCTCTGATCTGGCCTTGCCAGGCTGTGCAGGTCTGCTATCTGCCTGAGGGAGGATGCTGGTGTGCAAGCCAGATGGCTGATGGTGATACAGCAGCGAAGAGCTGAGCCTGCCAAACCTGCAGGCCCCAGGGCTGGAGCTCTCCAGATACTGCTGGTGTGCAGCTGGGAGCTGCTGGAGGAGCTGGGCTTAGTGGGCATCCAGCTGCACTCTTGAAGTGCTGCCTTGTGTGCAGATCCTTTGCAGGATGACTGGCTTTGAAAGTAAGTGGGGTGGTGGTGCAATAAACATGCCAAAGTAGCTGGCTTCTCCCTTAGCCTCTTTGGCTGGTCTGCAGCCTTCTGTGGCCTGTGCAGCAGTGTTCCCTCTTGTCCCTGAGCTGGTCTGTCCTGCTCCTGGATCGCTCTGGGAGGGAGGCTGGGGTTCAGGTTGGGAGACTCATGCTCTCTGGCAGACTGCTTGCTGGGTGGAGCAACTTTCAGGTGAAAGCAAGAGAAAGTCTTGTGTAGTGGAAAAAATTGACTTCAGAGAGCAGGGTGGCTGGCTGGGCAGGGGTGGGGCTGGGAAAGGGTGTGGGAGGGAGGAAGCTGTTGCATGGTGAGTGACACCTACAGCTCCAGGACTTGCTGTGGGCAGTGCAGATACCTGTCTCCAGCTCAGCCTCTACCAGGAAGGAAGTTTGCATGGCTGTTTGGCTCTGTCCCCATCCTCTGGGCTTCTGAACCTTCTGTGAAGCTTCAGTTTTGTTTGACGGATCAAGTTCTCCAGTCTCATGAAAAGAAGCACCCATGCCAGGGGACCTCATAAAGCTGTGCTGGGAGCTGAGACCTGTTGGGCACAGCAATGCCTGCGAGCTCCAGGAGCTGGAGCAGCTGCTGTGGAAGGAAGGAGACAGGACCAAGGCTGCCAGGTCAGGGACCAGGATGTGCAAAGCTGAGTGACGCTGTGCATTGCCAGCTCAGGCAGACCAGACCTTGGAGCCTCGCTCAGAGGTGTGCTGGCTTCCCAAGGCTCCTCCAACCTGCCTGTCTTTGAAGAGCTAATGCCTGTGATTGTGTCATGCCCGCAGCAGATGAAAGGCAGGGAACAGGCTCCATTGGCTCTTTAATCCTCTGCCTGGCCTGATTCTGCTCCGGCATCCTGCTGTTTTCAGGGTGGACCTGCCGGTTTCTGCCCTTCATCTCCCCAGCCTCCCTCCCGGGTGCAGCAGGAGCCTGGCAGGGCTGTAGGTGCAGACACTGGGCTGGGCGGACGAGTTACTGGAAGCACCAGTTTGCAACTGGGGAGGTGAAACAGGTTGGAGCAAGGCCCAAACTGGGCTTGTAACCTGAGGTCTTGGGGAAATGGGGTGAGGAGGAGGCAATGGCAGCTCCTGGGGAAGGAGCTGGTGGGAGTGGGTCAGGAAAAAGGCCAGGAGGCAAGAAGAGATGATGGCAATAGGGAAATGGGGCACCTTTCTTCAGCCCTCCCTGAAATGGTCACTGATCATTTGGAAGATCAGTGGACTTGGAAAAAATGTGTTGAGACACAAAGAACAGAAGAGATGATGGTGGCAGTGAGGGAGAAACTACAGAGCAGCAAAATGCCAGAGGCCGAGAGCAGCTCAGGTGGGCAGAGGCGTGGAGAGGGAGAGGGCGAGTGATGGGCTGGTGCAGGGGAGCTGGGCTGATTTTCATGCTCCAGAGCATAGCAGGCGAGGCTTTCTGTTAATGCTTTGCAGGGTGGTTTGTTTTTTTTTCCTCCTTTCTTCCTATTTCACTTGCTGTTCCAGGCAGCCAGCCTCCAATAAAATGATGCCGAGCCTTTCACAATCCTTCCCGATGCCTCTCCGGCACGAGGCCGTGGCGTGCACAGCTATTCTGCAGGCTGCTCCAGCACAGCTCAGTTTATTCCTCCTCTGGGCCATTACATGCTGGAGAAAAGAATGTGGTGCCGGGCAGGGAAACCTGCGAGCATTACTCACTGCTCCCGACTCTGAGGGGGAGCAGGGGGGAGCCCGGGGTGGTTTCCTCTCAGGAACGGCAGGCGCTGGAAGGGGAGGGGGGGGGATTTTTTTTTAACCACAACTTCTCCGTCATGGCGTTTTGGAGGGCTTGGTTCACCCTTCGCTGTTTCACAGAGGTGGGGAAATGCTGAGGGGCCGGTCACAGGAAGGGTGGGAGAGGAGGTGGTGTAGCCATCTCCCAGCTCTTGAAACCACGAGCCATGGGCAAGACTCAAAGGAGAAGATGCGTAGGGAATAAGCAAGCAGTCCTCTGGCTACCACCTCCTCCTCCTCTGCAGCACACAAATAGCCAGGGGTTGTACGGGGACCAGGAGGTTTAAAATGGCCACCCATGGGCCAGGCTGAGCATGCCCTTCCATCTGGCTCAGGGGTGGTGACATACCAGGATTTCTCAGGCTGCAGAGATGGTGGGACTCAGTCGTAGATCTTTGTGAGCCTCCCAGCCCTTCCTCCCCTCCCTTCAGCTGCCTGGGGGAGCTGGATCAGCCAAAGGGAACTGAGCAAGCACATTTGACGCTCTTTGTTCCCTCAGAGCTCCCAACTTTCGCTCCTGCCGCAGACAGTCACTGGCACTTCACCTGCAATTAGCTGGTGACCTGGAAAGTCACCTTGCTGAGCGGCTTATGGAATCAAGCCACCGCCACGAATTAGTGATGTCCTTGGCAAAGGAGACAGTTGTGGCTCTCAGGATTTAACCCTGAAGGGCCTCATTGTCTCTTAGCTGTGTCAGGGAGTGTCGACCAGAAATGGTCCCCAGCTTGGGGGGGGGTTCCCGTTCTCTCATTAGTGAGCGTGTGCTGCTTCAGGAGAGGTGCCAGCTGGCTGCATGCAAAAGTCCCAGGAAACCTCAGAGCGTTCAAACAAAACTGGCCTCCTTGCGGAAGTCCCCTCCGAGGGTGCAAAGCATCAGCTTAAGAAAATGGGTTTTCCGAGATCTCAGTTCAGGGATGGGACCGTGGGTATCGGCTGTGCTTGGGGCAGGAGGAGTCCTGGTCTTTGAGGCTGGTCTTTGCAGAGGGATTGCTGACCTGGAGCCTACCCTGACTTCTATTATACCCATCTGTAATCTACTTTAGCAGGTCTTACTGTACTAAACCGTATCAAGTATTGAAAATCACTTACAGCAGTGTAGCTAGTGGTTCACCCAAGCTTACCTACTGCCCTGGCCACTGCAGTCCAGTTGGGCTTTAGTCATGCTGACAAAAAAGATGAGATGTCCGGACTGTGTCAGTCTTAAGAAGAATCAGAGGAGAGAAATGACCCAAGACTTTCCAGAGGGAAAAACATTAAAAGACCCCCCCAGGTCAGTCTGGCCTTGAACAGTTAAGAGATTTTGTCCTATACAGAGCAAAATATCTTGATACTAGCATTAATTTGTTTGTTTCCCCTTCTGGACTGGGACAGCATGGTATATGCCTGCCTTCTTCAGGCTAAGAAAACTGTGCGTTAGTCACAAGATGATCAAAATTTGCCCTGAGATGGCCCAGCCCTGAACTGAACTCATCCTCACAGAAGGCTCCCAAGTGCCCACATTGAGGAGAGCATTCCTGAAATGAGGGATGGTTTCTCCTCTCACCGTCCAGCCACCTCCCAGCAACCATCAAAAGAAATGCCAGAGTTTGCTGTAGCTGTTCGTTTCCTTCCTCTTTTACCACCATCTGATGCCCCGTTGCTGCCTTACATTCAACCTCCATGTCTTATCTACACCACCACATTGATCATTTATGTGGTGGATCATGAGCCCAAGCGCAGCTCCTCTTACAAACTGCTGCAAGCCTGGTTTCTCCTCGGGAGGTTCTTATACCTATCTCTGTTCCCAGTTCTTATTCAGGGTTGTCAACTGCCGTCTGGTCCATGTACACCCCAGGGCTGGAGGGAACCCGTGGCTTGTCCTAACACAGGCTGCTCCAGCCAATCTGGCTCTCTGGGCAGGGCTTTTACCCTGCTTACGGGCCCTGCTGATGATTTTATTTGCATTGGAAATGCAGGTCTCCTCCATCCTGCTCTCTGCTTTCCCTGATGACTGCAAATATGGTAGGTTGGTATTTTTCCCAGATGTCAAACAAGTTGGTCTTGACTGAAGGGCCTCCGGATTTAATTTGGCATTACCTTCTATTCAACTGCAACATATGACAAACAAAGCAGGTACAGCTTCTCTTACTGAAGCTCTCCGTCATCTAAGGGCTAAGAGAGGTTTTCCTCTTCAACTCCAGAGCCTTCTCACAGGCCTAGAAGCAAAATAGGTAATCAAGACTTGAGATACTTGATATTTCTAAGTGAAACCCCCAATTTACCCCTAATCTAATTCATGGCCTTAAATGGCAACAATCAAACAAGCAGGAAGAAAGCAGCAACCTATTCATCTTCCTTTGTGGGTCATCTTTAAAACACATTTTCTATGAACAAAATTCCCGAAGCATACACGTAACTGGAAATACCAGCACTCTGGTCCTGTCTGTACTTGAGATTTGGGATGAGGAGCTAATAGTAAGAGTGCTGAGCCAGCGGCTCCCCTTGGACGTTGCTGTGTGCGATGGCTGCACTCAGAGCAGCCCTGGATGACTTCTGCATGGCCCTTGTGCATCACTGAAGCAAAGGATCGCACCTCACACCCACAGCCAAAGTTAGAATATTTAGCCTGGTTAGAGCCCAGACTGATAATCGTTGCACAAATGATCAGCGAACCTGAAGCTGATGGGTTTATATTTAGGGTTTTGTGGGAGGAAGGGAGTGGTATCTGCAGCCCCCTTGTTTGGTGCTCATGGGTCTCCTGTCTCTCACATCCATGTCCCGCAGCATGAACTGGGAGACGCTCGCCCTCCCAAGCGCTCTGCTGCCTCCCTGGAAAACTGGGGTGCTAATCCAGCGAGCGGCCCAGGGCTGCAGAACAGCCCGGCGGGGGTGTCCCGCCAACCTGGCGGGGCTGAGTCACTGCTGCGCCCCATGGCTCTTTTTGGCAGGGTGGATTTACATTTTCAAGGCCGACTCAGGGCTCAGTGTGAGTCAGCTGCCGGAGTGGCTGAGAGCCCCTGGCTGGGAGCTGCCGAGGGCGGAGGAGGCTGAGCGGATGCTCGCCTGGCTCCTGCTGTCCCTGACGCCTCAGCACTGGTCGCCTTGGGGGCAGAGGCGATGAAGCCAGGCTGCTTCCCGCTGAACAACTCGGATTTCGCCTCCGCGGAGAGCTGCTGCCCCTCAAGATGAAGGGGCTCTCAGAGACAGCCGGACTGCGAGGGGACGGCTCATATGCGGCCCAACATGGACCCGCCACTCCCATCATGGCGGCGCCGCTCTCAAGATGGCGCCGAACAACGGCTGGCGCCGGACGACGGGCCACGCTCAAGATGGAGGCGCGGGACGGCCGAGGGGGCGGCGGGGGTGTGGCGAGCCGCGGAAGTGGGGTCATGGCAGCGCCGGAAGAACCGTGCGGCGGCCGGGCCGGCGAGGAGCCAGGCTGGGACGCGGCCGGTTTGAGCGGTGCCTGGGGGAGGTGGCGGCGGTGGCGGTGGCGGTGGCGGTGGGACCGCACGGCCGCCGCCATGTTGCGCAGTGGAGAGGTGAGCCGGGGCGGGGGGGGGGCGCTTTTCTCGCCCTCCACCCCGGCCTCTCGGAGGGCCGTTAACCGGGGCTGTAGCGGGGCTTGTCCTCCGCCGTCGTCTCTCTGGACTGGGGTTGGGGTGAGCTGGGCCCCTCAGGGATGGGGGTCAGGCGAGAGGGGCTAGAGCCGGCCCCGGGGGCGGTGAGGGGGCTCAAATGGCAGCGGCGAGGCCGGGAGGTGCCGGCGGCCCCTCTCCCCGTGGGGCTCGGCCCGGGCTGCCCCGCGGCGCGGGGAGGCCCCGGGAGCCGTTTCCTGAGGCGGGCCCGCCGCCGTCTAACGGCTGGGTACGGGCGCCGAAATTGCTTCTCTTTGGGGTGCCTCTGGGAGAGTTTTACAGGGGCTGTGAGGTGGGACCGGCTCCCCCCATCCCTTTAGGGAGTACCATGACATTAATGCCAGTTTGAGCTTTATTAAAGGTGGTGCTAAAGTCCCAGCCGTCCCCTGAAACTGGCATCGTGGTGGTGGGGTGGGCTGGGGGCCGTGTCAGGTCCCTGCACCACACAAAGCTCTGTGCACCCTGTCACCTTCTCATCAGGTGGTCTGGGTGGGTTTGGGGTGCGATTGCTGGGGTGCCTCTTGTCACGCTGGTGTCAAGGGAAGGGAGCGTGGGGTGGAGGAGCAAAGGGGTTCTCGTGTCCCCTTTGGAGCCCAGCTGTTGGACCTGTGGTTTCACATGGTTCAGGTGTAAGCATGTTGCAGAAGAGCTAGGGGTGACCTGATGCTGGACTGCAGTTTTGTTTGTGTGTGTGTGTGTATATATATATATATATATATATGCATGCTTATATAACTCTTAATGTTATCAAAATGGATGGCACTTAGAGGAACGCTGTAGAAAGAGTCTGCTGCGTTATGTTTAGAAAGAATCAGAGATGGTCACTTTTCCAATTGCAAAGTGGCAAAAGTGGAATGAATGTAAATGGGTTTTTTTCTCATTTTAAAGTAGCCAACAGTGAAAGAGTGAAGGCACTGTGGCTTTGTGTGAAGCTTTGCACTACCTCCATGTTGTCTTCTAAGGGAGAGCTTTTGGTTTCTTTATGCAGATGGAAGTACTTAAAGATTCAAGCATTTCTGTTTGGTCTCACTTTATAAATCCTTATGAGACTCAGGGTATCTGTTTTCTCACAAGCTTTGCTAAAGTTTCTGAGCTAGTAGGTTTTCTTTTTTCTTTTTTATTTTTTTTTCTTCCCCCCAGGAGATCGTAAGTAGGGAGAGCGAGGAGGAAAGTAATGGCGTCAACTTGATGGAGTTCTCAGATGAGATCCTCTTGCACATCCTCAGCTACGTCCCTTGCACAGACCTTGTCCTGAATGTCAGGAGAACTTGCAGGAAACTTGCAACGCTTTGCCTTGACAAGAGTCTGACACACACAGTTTTACTTCAGAAAGACTATAAGGTGGGGAGAGTAGCTTGCTTCTTCTGTTAGCTATGAAGACAAATCTGACTTCTGAAAAAATGCCAAGAAGTAGAACTTTCCAATGTGTCTGCATAAATGAACTGCTCTTGAACTCTGAAATCAAATAAACAATAAACTGTTTTATAAAAGCATTTGTTTTCCAGAATGCTTTGTTAGAACAGCTCTGTGCTCCCTTAGTTATATAAAATACTGTCAGTGAAAACTATCTTCTCTGGATTTCTGGAAGCTAAAATGAAAGTAAATGTGACTTTCCCTGTGTAGCTGTGGTTGTGTAAAGTTACCGTTTTCTCAAAATACATTTTCCATGTTGTGCAAAAAAATCTCATGCATATTGCTGTCAGGCATGCAGTCAGCTAAGCCAGAAACTGTATATGTGTTAGAACAAAAATAAAGCTTGGGAATGAAGGGTGATACGTTTTATGAGGACTGTATCATGAAGTGCAGGCAAGGGGAAGCCTCTCTTACTCATTTCCAAAAGAGGAAACTGGGCAAAGGAGAATGGAAACATTCTTCTTTCAATTTGAGTTTCTGTAGATAGCTAGTTCTGCCAAAACAGCTTTGCTGTTAGAAAATGGAGATGGCCCTCCATTCCACTGCCAGTTGCTGAACAGATTTGGCCTTGCAGTCAGTAATGCAGGACTGCACAGACTAAGAAGCTAAAGGAAGTGTAATCTTAAGAGTCCAAAGCATGGCAGACTAAGCCAGCTACCAGCAGTATAATAATTCTTAAGACTGTGCTAGCATACCAAAACCTTTGGATGAGCCACATAATCTAGGTGCTAACCACTCTTATCCCCATCTTCAGATGGGAAACTGAGTCAGTACACACCATTGCTGTATATCTCATTGAATGTGGTTTTGTTTGAGTACAGGTAAACAAAGACAAAGTGAAGCAACTGATGAGGGATATCGGAAAAGAGATTTACCAGCTGAACATGGCTGGGTGCTATTGGCTGCCCAGCTCCACTATTGATCACGTAACACGATGCAAGAACCTGGTAAAACTGAACTTGTCTGGGTGCCACGTCACCTCTCTCCGTCTCTCAAAGATGCTGTCCACGCTCCAGCACCTGCGCTCCCTGGCAATAGATGTAAATCCGGGTTTCGATGCCAGTCAGCTAAGCAGTGAGTGTAAAGCCACTCTTAGCCGTGTCTCGGAACTGAAGCAAACCCTTTACACGCCGTCATATGGTGTTGTTCCGTGCTGCACTAGCCTTGAGAAACTGCTGCTTTATTTTGAGATCCTTGATCGCTCACGAGAAGGTTTTATGCTCTCTGGGCAGCTAATGGTAGGTGAGAGCAATGTGCCCCATTACCAGAACCTCCGCATCTTCTATGCCAGGCTGGCTCCTGGCTACGTTAATCAGGAGGTGGTGAGGCTGTACTTGGCGGTGCTAAGTGATCGGACACCTGAGAACCTTCACGCCTTCCTTATTTCTGCCCCCGGTAGCTTTGCAGAGACGGGAGCCACTAAAAACCTCCTGGACTCTATGGCTCGAAATGTACGTCTGGATGCTTTACAACTGCCCAAAGCCTGGATTAATGGCTCTGGGCTCCTGCAACACTTGAAGTTCAAAAACCCTTTCTACTTCAGCTTTAGCCGATGCACCTTATCTGGTGGTCACCTGATCCAGAGGGTTATTAATGGTGGGAAGGATCTTAAAAGCTTGACCAGTTTGAATCTCAGTGGCTGCGTTCACTGTCTGGCTCCGGAGTCCTTGTTTCGAAAAGCGGAAGATGACATTGACAGTAGCATTCTGGAAAGCCTGGTAGTGTCTTGCTGCAACCTGAGACACCTCAACCTCTCTGCAGCTCACCATCACAGCTCAGAAAGCATAGGGAATCACTTGTGCCAGCTTCTGTCCAGGCTAAAGCACCTGCTCTCATTAGCACTACCGGTTTGCTCTATCACAGATGTTGCTGCAAACGTGGAAAAGCCTCCTGTGGCCTCTAATTTGGTGCCCCAAACACTTGGAAGGAAAGTGCGGATTGGGATACAGACATATCCGAGGAACTTAGCAGACCAGGCAAATCAGAAGATAGAATCTTCGGTATTCTGGGCTCTGATGGGAAGCCTCCGATTTTTGGAAACCTTGGAAATAATTGGGTCCAGTTTTTCCTCTGCCATGCCCCGCAATGAGCCAGCAATTCGGAACTCGTTGCCTCCTTGTGTCCGGGCACAAAGCGTGGGGGATTCAGAGGTGGCTGCCATTAGCCAATTGACTTACTTACAGAGCCTGACCTTAGCACAACTGCCAAATATTCTTACTGGCTCTGGGCTTATTAACATTGGATTACAGTGCCAGCATTTGCGGACTCTTTCGTTGGCCAACCTGGGCATGATGGGGAAAATGGTCTATATGTCTGCTCTCATGGACATGCTGAAACACTGCAGGTGTTTGAGAGATCTCAGGTGAGGGGCTGCCACTGAACATCTCTGTCTTGTTTGTGGATCTCCAGAAATGTAATGCATGGTTTATTGTGGTTAGCGTTAAGACTGTGAGTGTTCCTCTTCTGGTCAAAAGTAGCTGCAATGGCTTGCAAACTGGGTATTTTCCTTCCTGACTTGTGGAGAACGGGAAGGCATCACGTGCTGTCCTTGAGGGCTCAGGATGTGCCCTTTAACCAGGGTTCTAAGAGCAAAAAGTCTCTATCCTGCAACTGTCTTCCTTTTAGATAAGGAAGAGTGGATGCTGCGTATTTGGGAGCTAGCAGCCTGTCAGGGCTAGCTTGAATACTACATGCTTTTGCTGACTTTTTGGCTTTATGTACACATACATCTTTTAAATTTCAAGGACGGAAGGAAGGGACTTCTACAATGTCTAGATAATGTAGAGTTCTCCTCAGGTTTCCCAATGAGATATTTTTCTGCCTTTGGTTTGTATTAAAATCTTGCCTCTTTTTTTTTTTTTTTTCCTTTTTTTTTCTTTTTTTTTTTTTCTTGATAGGATGTTGAAAGCATTCCTAATTTAGAGTTTGTCCTGTTGATGTTCCTGTCTTGAAACATCTAGGACCTGATCCTAAAGGGTGCATAAAGTTGATTCACGGTAGTCAAAATGTGCTTATGAAAGCAAAGGGCGCAAACTGTGACTGTTTCCTTGCACCAGTCCGTATGAACACAAATGTTATTACTTGAAAGATCCTCTTTTTATTTTTCCTTACTTTTCTCCCTAAATCAGCTTCTGTTGGTGAAACTGCTAGACCTGTCAGTCCCGTTGTCATCATCTGTTCACAAAACGGGTCTGAAAGGCCTGCCAGTAGTCACAGCAAGGTCACTCCTGTGATCACAAAGACTGTTAGCGTAACTAAAATTATTGCTTATCAGCTGAGACTGGTGTTTGTGTGCATTTTCCTGATCCACTGCAATAGTGAAGGGAGCCAGGGTGGCTAAAACACCTCAGGAGGGTTTTGATTTTCCACCACTTCCCATTTATAACAGGCAAGGAGTGTGTTGGTCTCTCATCCAAGGTATGACAGCTGTTGGAAATTCAGTTGCTTAATGGCTTGAGTCAGGTGAATGTATCTTTAAGCTTCAGGAGACTGAATAGCCATGGAAGAAGGGAGATGTGGGGAAGGAGGTTTGGGTGTGCAGTGGTGTTTCACTCAGTCTGGGCCCGGTAGTTTCCAGAGACTTTGAAATGGAGGTCAAGAGTGATAAAAATGGGAGGCAGTGTAGAGCCTTGAATAAAGGACGAACAAGGGTGTCTCCTTGTAACAGCCAGGCATTCCAATGTAAGCCATCACTCTTCTTTCTTGAGTAAAGTCTAAGGGTTTATAGAGGTTTAAGAGGATTTTAATGTTTAGCGCTTCTTCCTGATTATGTAGTTTCCTTTTCATTTGACTAGTTCTCTGCTGCTTCTACCCTTTTTTCCCCTCCCCATTTTCTAGGCTGAGAAACTAGTTGAAGGGGATATTCCAGAGCAACATTGTCATCTAGCGAGCGAAAGGCAGTATTGCAACTATGGCTGTTGTGTCACAGAGATTAACCTAGAAACCTACTGTGAGGTTGCAGGGGCTTCTGTGCTTTTTCCTAAACTTATAATGGACCAATAACGCTGTTGAAAAGTTGGATAGGCTTCCCGTTTCCTTAATATTAATTTTAAGCTATTACCCAAAGTGCTTCTGGGCTGTTAGGATCTCTTCAGGCAATGCTACCTGACCAGCAGTCACAGGCTGAGACTCTAAAACAGAATTTGTCAATTAACAGGATTAAGTTGCTGAGATACCCCGTGTACTACAAAAGCCTACGCAGAGATTATCCAGATCAGGTTGGGACTGACAGCTTGTTACCACCTAATGGATTAACCTTCTTGGAGCTCTTGGCCTTGCTGACCCAATGACTGGGATTCCCAAGTGCTCTGAGGCCCTGTAGTAAATCTGCACTAAGCAGATGTACTCTTCTGGTGACACTGGCCCCTGCAGGCTGGTTTCTGTGAGGGAGTCATCCAGTTACGCTACTAGTTAAAACATGGACCCCTTGTTGGTCAAGTATGGCTTCACTATGTCATTTTGTTGTCCTACTCTGGGCTGTGATGTAAGATTGTGGATAGCCATGATAGAAAATCCTGTCTGTCTTCTCTGGGCCAAGGTAAAGGTTGGATTGATGATGGTTTTTCTTCCTGTGGGAGAGCAGTAGCCTTGTTCCTTTGCTATCCTCTGACCAGGGAGGGCTGGTTGTGGTCACTCTGGCTCAGAGGCCCAAGTTCTGCATCACCATGTGTGCATTGTGAATTTTTCATGCCTGCTTCTCCCTAGGCAGTAAACTGAAGATGACCGGTTTGATCAGTGTTTGGTGCACTGGAGCAGTAAGTCCCTAAATCCCCATCACCTGCTCGGTGGATGTCGGGTAGCAAAAGCCAGGCTGTGCTTGTCGTAAGACTAGAATGGATCTGCTGGTCAGATCTAAGGCCCATCTTACCCAACGTGCTTTGTGGAAAACTTGCAAAACCACGGTTACTCCCTGCAGGCACTGGAATTCTGCAGTTCAGGGCATTTCTGCCTATTTGTGTCCTTGTCCTTTAGCACACACCGCTCAAGAGTAACCAGCAAGCAAGAGGTCTGAGCTTGCAGCGTTGCGTTTGTTGTGCCATACCACTGGCACAAGCAGGTAGAAGGTTATCACGTGTGTAAGTGAAACAGGCGGTGGGGGACACTGGTTGCTCCGTTTGCCAGCCCCCCATGAATGTGCCATCTTCCCTCTTGTCTGAAAGCGGCCCAAGCATGAATTGCCCATTGACTTGTTTTTGTTTATTCTTGCAGGCTGGAACAGCCGTACTTCTGTGCGGGTGCCCAGTTCTTCCAGGCACTGAGTCATTGCTCCTCTCTCCAGCGGCTTTGCATCGTCTCCCGGAGTGGGACTCTGCAGTCTGACGCAGTGATGTCATTCATGGCCAACTGCCTTGAGGTCATCATGTGCCACATGTTTATGGGAGAATCTCTTACTGTTTGCAAAAATCTCCAGCAATCTATTGTCCGGAGGTGAGTGCGGAAAGGGGTTGATGTGGGATTTCTGGAGCTGTTGAAGATTCATCTCCATTTCCTTGCTTGCCAAGGTTTATATGGCTTGGAGCACTTGTTCCAAGAAGCTAATAGGTACTGTGTAACCACTTGGCACATGAACTAGCCTCTTATTTTAATAAGAGTGAATCAGTGAAATATTTGAAGGTATTATATGAATTTTTGATTCCATTCCCACCCATGTTCTCTGCAGTTCCGTTGGCTGAGTTGTAGTTCTGGATGTAAAGCTCCATCATAAATCAAACGACACTTTTCGTGTAAACAAAACATCTGCCGACATTTTAAGTACTGAGAGATTTGACCTTGAAGCTTTCCTCCTTTCCCACAAGTGACTAAGATAATTCTCTGTGCTCTAATCAGTTGTAAATGTCACTTACTGATAATCCCCTGGCAGCGCAATTCAAAGCCTTTAAAGGGTTGTTGTGAAGGGTTTTTCTTCGGGGGAGGTGCGCGGAGGGGGGGGGGAGAATTGGTACAAACTGCCTTTGCACGTTTGGCAGTTCTTAAATGCATTTTGCTTGGCCCCTTGCAGTGTTCTGAGGCTCACGTGGTGGGAAACGTTTGTGTGTGAGCCGTGAACTGCATTTGAAAAGAGAGCTTTTAATTACGCTTGGCATTTTGAAATCTTCTAATAGTGGCAGTCATCTTACAAAATATTTCCCATGCAACAGACTTTCCATTATTTTTTTTTTTTCTATAAGGCTTTTTCTCCGCCTTCAGTCTGTTTTCTTTGTCACCTACTGTTGCTTTGCCCTGTTAAGCTCTAATAAAAATTTCAAATCACACGGCATTATTACTGCATCCTAAAGGGTGCTCCTCCCCCCCAGCCTTTCTCCAGCTTCGTACTGACTTATTACACTTGGCTTGTTTCCGCGGATCAAATCCAGAAGAGCCTATGACTATATTAGCTACCTACCAAACTGCACACGAGATTGTTTGTTACAGCCTCTCAAAGGCTCTGTGTCCTTCTGGGATAGTGATTGTTGGAACATCTAAGCAAATTCCTTGTGATGTGACAAGGATTCTTTGAATTTGTTTTTCACAGGGCTTGATATCTGTAAAAACATTTCTCGGTGGATTTCAGTATTGCCTTGGGGTTCCTTAGAAAGAAACAAGAATCTGCAGTTCCCGTTTCTTATTTTGCCCTCCCCTCTGAGATTCTGTTGCAGCACTGGCCAAAATTTCAATGTCCGCTTACTGAGCAGAAATATGCTGTTCTGCAGTCTTTTCTCCCTCTTTTTCTCTGTCATGGACAGATTCTCACTATGTTCTGTACCTCTTAATAATTTAAACCCTGGGAACTTTCCAAAGAGCAGCTGATGCCTTGTGGAAATGTTAAAAACTATTTTTATATTTAGCAACAGTTCTGGCTGTCATACTATATTTCTTCTTTTCTATTTTATTAATAGAGACGTTTGTATGAAAATAGGATTTTTGAAGTGTGGGGTTTTGTTTTGTTTTTTCCTGAAGAGAGCATCTGCTCCCACTGCAAATTCTACACCTGAAGTCATAATCCTCTGTGACACTGTAATTGGTGGCTCTGGAAATGATTTTGATGTCACGTAAGATTATGACTTCAGGAGGAGGATAAGCAGTGGGAGCAGATGCTCTCCTAAGCAACAAAGATCCCGTTCTCATGCAACTGTCTCTAGTAATAAAATGGAAGGAACAAAATACAGAAAATGATGTGTAAGCTAAGCCTGGAGTCTTCCACGAGCCATCAGTGAGTCTTTAACGACGTGACTTTTCCAGGGATCCCATTTTCATCCTTGCACAAATGTGCCTTCAGATGAGGTCAGGAATTGACTTTCTCTTGACTGCGTTTTGTCTGCTACTCCAAGGGCAAAGAGACGTAAAATCCGTGTATGAGCTAGTTCATGGTTTAAACCTGTGGATGAGGCTCTAATTCACACAGCGTAGCTTCCTCTAAAAAATATGTTGCTAGTGTCTCTTTAATCGAAGTTTTAAATTGGAAGAGCACATTGGGCAGCAAGTTTGAAGTTCTATATCCTTGTGCCAGAGTGAAATAAGGTGATTTATCCCTTTTCTTTTTTTGTTTGTGGGGTTTTTTTATTTTTGTTTGTTTTTGTTTGGAATGTGCAGATACTGTGTGTGCGGGGAAAACATGGAGAGTGGGTGGGAAGGAGGAGGCAAGAGCAGGGAAGGCAAGGCTGTGAGTCTGTCTTTGCTCCCTTTCTTCAGCTGGGGGAACTGATCCATATTCCTTGGGTCCTATTAAGGGTTAGAGTTTCTGTTTTAGGGCTTGGAGATAGTCTTGTCCAGCTGAGAGCAGCGAAGTTATTGCTGTTTTTGAACAGGGAGATGGGGCCAAAGTGACTCCTGTTCTTACAATGCCTCTAAAACCAGAAGAAATACGAGCAGGAACTGGAAAGGCCTAGAGCTGGGCACGCACCAGTAGTTTGCTGCAGGTGGTAGAGCTGGCAGGGCTTGAAAATGCAATGTAGTGCAGGGCAATCCTTTTTCAGATGTGGATACATAGGAGAGTTCAGATGGCAAAAGAAGCTGGGATCGATTTGGGGAGAACAGACTGGTTTCAACTGCTGAGTTGTACTGGAAGATGGTGTATATACAGGGTGTGGGTATTGAATCTCGTATGTCACACCGATGCCTTAAAGCCTGAACTGATTCTCAAACTCTTCTCTCTGACTGTAAAATAAGGATATTGTTATGTATTTCTGTTCTACTGGCTCAAAAAAAGAGTTGTTCTCATGTCTGTTAGTCTTGTGACAGCTCTGACCAAGCCCTGTGGTGTCCAGCTTTCTTGTGGACAGTTTTCTGGTTGAAGTTTGCTGCTATTTGGGACAGATTGGTTTATGTATTTAAGTCATTAAAAGCCTCTGATTCAGTTCTGCCTCTTTTGCAATGAAACACAGTAAGCATAACAGCACTCATCTGGAGCCCTCATCAGCAAACAAGAGGCTTGCAAGGGCAAGGTCTCCTCTGAGCTTTAGAAAAGACTGTTTCCCTCTGGGCAGATAAATCATTGCAGTGTTTTTCTTTATTCTTTTTTCTTCTGTGTGAATGGGAGGGGTATTCTCCTTTATGGTTAGGGAGATACTCTGTGCACATAAGAGGGGCCTAGTGGTTAGAGTGGGAGATGTGGCTTGAGTGATCCATATCGACTTCCCTGATCTTCCTCAGATTTCACATGTGAGTGGTCTAGTTTCAGTTTCTCTGTAAAATCACTTTTTTTTCCTATCACATGGTACTCAGCTGCTGCCACACTTCAGATAGTAGCGGATCTAGCTAACACAAGGTTTTCCCTTTTATGCTTAGACCCTAACTTTGCCAAAGTGCTTAGCTCCAAGCATGTGTTGTCTTTGTTTAAATAACTCTTCTGTTAAAACCACTGCAGCGGTAATTTCAGAAACAGTAAACCACCGCAATTCAGGGACCCATGGTTGCAGGTTCCAAGTGTGACCCCAGACCTGTTGCTGTGCAAAGAGGCTTCTTTGCAGACAAAGGAGATTTGCTTCTCCCTTTTGGGCTGGATTGCAGTGCTGGGATTCTTTCTAAATGCTTGCAAAAAGCCAGTGTGTCCAAAGCCCGGTTTGAGGGGACGCAGTGTGCTTCGAACAGCTTTCCCCAAAGGTTTTCACAGTTACTTTGTGAAATAGTCAGTAGATGGAGCTGTGACCTATGGAAGGTGTCCCACTGCTTACTGATGTGTTGCATGCTAAATAATCATATATATACGCCTGTATTTCTCTGCCCCAGAAATCTTGCAGCCAAGGAATTTGGATGACTTCAGGGTTGCACAGCTACGTTGTGTGGTTAGTGGGCACTTCACAAATGTGCAGGCTAAGTTGCTTTCCTTGCGAAGCTTACCAGCAGAAAACAGGGGATGGGAAATGCTTTGGCAAATATCCCCTTGGCCTCAAGGACAGATTTTATTTTCCAGTGTGTTCCTTTAGAATTTTGTCGGTTTTAGCTTAAGTGTTTAGATAGCTCCTCTCATTGTAATGATTTCAAGGACTCTACAACACCAGACAATACAAGCCTGTGAAAAGTCCTTGAAAAAACACCTTGGAAGAGATCAAGAAAGCAGCAGTAAAAAAAAAAAAACAAACCCAAAACCAAAGCAAACAAAAATCTCTGAGAGCATGATGTCATTAGGGATTCTTCATACATAAGAGGGAAGTGTCAAGGCATAGAGGTGAGTTGTGATTTACAGAAATGCAATCTAAATTAAGCCTTGGTAGAGAGCGTGGTCAGGAAGCAAAAGAGTGTGGTGCAGCTGAAGTGTGTTTTGGGGAGGTGGATGGGTTACAACTGCTTACTTCTCCCAAAAGCGTTGTTGTCATCTCCTGGGATCTGATAGCTGCTGGGGCTAGCGGGGGTCCTGGTGTAGCATCCCCCAAGAGCTGCAGGGTGGGGAGTGGGGGGCTGGCAGTCCTAGCTCAAGCTATCTGGCCCTGTTCCCCTAGCCACTCTGGCTACCTTGCTCCAGCAAATGGCTTTGCAAAGAGAGTGTGCAACTCAAGTGACTGTAAGGGTTAACCAGTGCTGGGAAGTGCAGAGAATTTTACTGGTTTTGGACAATCTGGGGATCCAAGACCCAGAGAAAGGGAAACACTAACTTAACCTTCCTTCTGCCTGTGTCAGGTATGAGCACTGCTTAGTTTGAAGTGACTTTCACAATAGGACTCCTGCCACTTTCCAGGAACAGCTATTTCAGTCTGAATTAGATCTTACTGTTCAAGCTTTGTAGCATTACCTAAATTTTCCCTTGCTTGTTATTGTCCTTTTTTAACATGAAACTCTTGGCTGGATCTTACCTTTTCTTAAACTGCTGATGCCAGTGGTCCTGTGTGGCTGTGAGAGCTATGGTGCTTGCTGAAGGGATGAAGCACCCTCCTGGGATTCAGTTGCAGAAATAGGGCTTCCAGGTGGGAGCATGGGGGTGAAATGGAGTATTTAGAAAGTGCTGAGTGAGCCAGTCCCTCTCCTGGTATTTAGCACAGGACTGAACTATCACAAATGAATTTTTGTTCACCTCAGCACTAAGCGTTCCACCACTCCCTTGTTTCTATTGCCCTGGATATCCCTGCAGTATTCCTCGTGCCTGGATTCTCCTTGTGGGCTCAGCGTCAGAAAAGCCCTTTTGGGTAATCCTTTTCACTGTTAGATTGGGTGGGAGGGGGCTGCTGGGGCAGTAAGCGAGTGCAAGATCATCTTTGAATTCTGCAGAGTCCTCCAGCATCCCTCCTGCGCTGCCCATCTCACTGGTGCAATTGTATTGACGCTGCAAAAAGCCAGTATTACCACCCAGGGCTTATTTGAGATTTTCAAGCTGGTTTTGCATCCCTTCCCCACCTTCTCTTCCTTCTGACCTTGAAAAAGTCCCTCTCAGTACACCGCTGGCTTTCCTGGATCCCAGAGCCAGCACGGTAGCTGCCAGTCCCACTCCGCTAGCCTAAGCATGTTGTGGGCTCGGGCCCTGCCTCTGATTGCAGAAGACTTAATGTATCGCTAGGCTGGTGTAGTGAATCATTAGCATCCTGTTCCAGCTTTCATTGTCTGTTTCATTTCCTGCTCTTAGAAACCCCTGAATCATTCTGTCACAGACTGAATAACAAACTGCATCCTTGTCAGCTTGCGTTACCCAAGAATTCGTTGGCGGGCTTGGCGAAGGCTGATTGTGCTTGAGGTGTGGCCCAGACACCTTTGCTTCTACCAGAGATGTTCTTTATGGGTGGGTTCAAATACTTTACAAGCCAGCACGGTTTGTGGGACCATCCCCAATTTGGCATATTAATGTATCTTCTTTTGGGGATACTACCATACCCTTTTCTTAAATGCATTCCTGTGGTTGACCCAAATGGCTTGTTCTAACTGCTAGCTCATGTGTTTTGAAGGGAATTCAGTCCTGAAACCCTCCTTAGTGCGTAGATTGGTTTGTGCATGAAATAGGTTTCAAGGAGTGTCCTCCTCCCTCTCTTGGCTGAGAAAAAATATTGGAATAGTACTGTCGTGCTTTCTCTTCATGAGGGTGTAAAAGGCTGAACGGAAGCATTAACTGCAGCTTTAAAGCATTTCCATAGTAAAATAAATCTAATTGAGCAGTTATTGCAGTAGCTTTTTAATTTGTGGAAGAGATTAGGAAATAACTTTCAGCTTGCTCTGGCAGAGCACTCCCCTAGGACATGTCCTGGGCGCTCTGGCATTGCTCTTTGGGTTCTTATTCCCTCCCCCTCTAATTGTCCGGTCACATTTGACTGATGCAGAGTTCAGCTGGCAAAATAATGTAAGAACCTCAATCTGCAAGCATGTTTGGTATAAACCTCAGCTTAAAGGAGCAGCAGTGCAGTGTCATTCATGCCTTACAGAGAGAAACCACAGTACGGAGATGTAATTTGCCTATACTCGGGATGAGTCTGATGTGTTTTGCTCCTTCCCCATGTCACGATGCAGTGACAGAGGATGCTGCATGGAAGGTAATGGGAGGGTCGGCAGTGTTGTGTGCGAATGACTTCCAGAGTCCCATCTGCACCCCTTGGTCTCAGGTCGGAGGATGTAGTGATGGGGCTTAAGGCGAGGTGAAATTGCAGGCCTCAGGAGAATGCTGGTTTGTCCGTGTAGACATGAGGGGATGGAAGACACCCTTCAAGGAAAACACTTCATGGAGGAAATATCTCATTGTGTGGAGTTAAGAGCAACCTGAGGAATCACAACAGCTTTCCTAGGGAACTTTTGAAGGCTGTTTCTGAGATGAGAAGATGAAGTCTGCTTGGCTTGTACTCTGGCAGGGTTGGGAGTGAGAATGGCACTAGGCAATGGATTTGCTTTAGTATCAGTGTGTGGCGGCTTTGGACCCCCCCCTTGAGAGGCTCCTGGGGCATGAGTGGGGGGCAAGAGTCCTCCCTGCTCATGGAGGAAGGGGCCTGGCGGAATCCCACCCACAGTTTCTTCGGCATGGCTGGAAGAAGCTCTGGAGAAGCTTCATTTTTATGTTCCTGGCGGTCACTGTAAAGAAGGAGAGCTTTTGCAGTTCCCTGGTACTGAGTTCAGGGCACGGCCAGTGGAACAAATTTTAAGTGTATGTCTGATCTTCCTGAAAAGATGAGAACAGTGTGTGTATGTATGTTGGGTCATGCCACTTGTCAGCTGCTCCAGCTTGTCCTGGCACTTCCTTCATTCTACCGTGCCATGCTTCAGGGATGGGAGTTTCCAGCCTGGCTCAGGTACATTGGCTGAAGCTTTCAAGACAGATGTCACATTTGAACTTTCAGATGTGAGCAAATCTTCCAGCGAAAACAAACTTATGCTGTGCCTGGCAGAGGATTAACAGGGTTTTTGTGCATGTGGGTCAAAGAACTGCGTACATGGCAAAAAGTGAGTCGGTCTGAATTCTCTTCTCTTGGAAGACTTGCTCCTCTCCAGAAACAGCTCAGCAGTCCATGGGGGAAGTCTAAATGGAGGGGGGAGAAGGTGCGTGACTGCAGCAGAGATTGGTTTACATTTGTGGGAGTCCTGCTAACCTGAGTCCGTGTCTGCTCTGTCCCCACTGTGCTCTGTTCCCCCAAATCAAGCTTCTCCTGGTTTTCTTCCTTAATTTCCTTCTGTAGAGCCTCTTTTCACATAAACTCATCTCAGTTTGTAGACTTAAAAAACCTGGCCTTGATCCACTCCTGATACACCATATTTCCTCATTTTATCTGGTGTATGCTGCTTTTGTTGCCAGTGCTTAATTATACCACCTTGTGTACCCTTATTCCTGCTTGCCAGCTTTTGTGAAGTGGGATGTGCTGAAACATCTGAATTTGGTGTAGGGCTTTTTTTTTTTAGGTTTCCCTGGAAATCTCAAGGGGAAATACATTCTTCAGTCTCAAATACTGCCTTATCCTTTCCTTACAAGTAAGAGAAGGTAAGTTTGAGCAGCACCTAAAGCAGCAGAGGCATCATCTTCTGGGGTCTGTGGTGCAGAGAGTTACAGTGGGGCATCATCCATCGTTAGAGGCTGGCTGGTGAGATTCTCCTGCAGCTTTGGGCTGCCCTTTAGCTCTATCAGCAGGTGGAGTCCTGGGGACTCGCTGGCCTCTCTAGAGAGGTATGTCTGAAAACACACTGAGAGTGTTTACCAGGAGATAACTGCATTCCAGGGAGTGAGTCTTTTGTCTTGGTAAAATCGAGGAAATCTGATCAAAGTGCGGCCTTGCTTTTAGACTTTTTCCTCTTTCTTTTTGACTTTGTCCCTGACCTACATATTGGATCCTGCCACACTGTTTGGAAGTAATTGAGACTGTAGTGTTAGGCTATTTACCAAGCTGTTCACTTGAAAATAACCTTACTGTGTCCAGTCCACACCTGTTCTGGGATAATTTTGGAGGCAAATAGCAGATCACCATTAACCCTTTCAGCCACCCGCAGCCTGTTCAAGATCTAACTTTAGAGCAAGGTTATACCTCTGCTGACGCCAGGAGGAATTTGTGACACAGCGTGTGCTTCACTCTCCATTTCCCAGCTCCATGGATGATTCCAGCCAGCTGCTGAAGCCAGGCCTGGTATGTGTCCACATCCAAATGAGGACACTTCAGAGACCTCCTTGTAAAAGTTCCCGCTGGGTGGTTGTTGATTTGGTGTTGAGTCTGCTGGACCAGAGGCTATGCTGGAAAAAATGTGTGTTGGGGGTATTTTCTTTGTTATCCCAGTAGTTGTTTCTGATTAAAGGATCTGTTTTGAAGGGGCTGCTAGTCAGTTGCCTAGAAAACTTGCTTTCATTTAATTAATCATGATGAGTTTAGTCTGGAGGTTTTGTAGGAGAGAGCAAGGAAGCATATCCTTGGCTTCTTTCCCTTGGAAAAAAAGCAGGGTTTCATGTCTGAAAATGCAGCTCTTTTGTCTCCCCAGGTCGACATCCTCCTCTGTCCTTCGGGTTTTAATTTTACAAGCCATGCACTTGCAGAGGTAGATCCAGTTTGAAGTCCATCCAGGTGTGGAATGAGGAAAGAACCGTCAAGAAGATTACAGGAGCTATTCTGCAACTCATTAACTCAATCTCTTCCCCTTCTTGTTATCTCCTCCCCATGCCTGGGGCCTTTCGAACTAGTGCTCTAAGTGCTTCTCACTTAATCTAGCCCACCTGGACAGGTGTATGAAGAAAGGAATTGCCTTCCAGGGAAGGACTAAAGGAGCATAGATTGCAGAGGGAGTCTGCTTTTGGGAACTGCTAATCCCAGTTTAACATTATGACAGCTGCTCGTTAAAATCAGGGTGTTTTTTAACAGGCAGTTAAAGGAGAGGCTTTGCACGCACATTTAGCTGAGAATAATAGTGAGCCATGTGCATTTGATTTTTTTTTTCTTAAATCACGCAAATTGTACATGGAAAGAATTCTCCGGCGTCAACTTGCTGGGTATGGAATTTACAAGGTTTGCAGTAACGTACAGTTTCCTGTTGAGGGGGAAAGAAAATTACAAAGCTTTCTTTTTTTCTTTTTTTTTTTTAAGATCAAGTTCAAACCTCTCATATAAATCCAGCCTCTTTGGAAGGTACACTTACTATGTTGGGGTTTTTCAGTTGTCTCGGTGGCAGATTGTCATGTAAACTTGTCTAGGTTCTCATTTTTATAGCTACATGTAAAGGCTGCTTATAAACTACAATTTTGTATATGGTGAGAAGGCAGCATGCAGATCTAATTTGAGAGAGTCTGTATACAAAGAAAGAAGCAGAGGTTTCTTTGCCTTGGGGAGATGGCTGTTTCTTTCTAGCTGAACTTCAGTAAACTTGGTCTATTAACATGATTTTCTCTGCAGGACTGTGGTGTTGGATAAGAAACATGAAGAGCTGAGGCAGAGGAGGGACTATCAAAGAGATATTTGCTGTATTTTATGTAATTTCACTGTTGACTTTACCAACTGCCTCCCAGATCAGCAATGATTTGCTGATTGATTTCTTTTGGGCAGTGCTGGGAAGTAAGAAACTGCTCAGCTCCTACACAAGCCCCCAGATCCACTCAAGGAGTGGTGTCCTTTTCTGCCAGCCCTTAGGCGTGAGGCATGAAGAGCAGGTCTGCGATGCAGAAAGATATAAAATTGCCCCAGGTAGTTTTGTCACTGGAAATCCTTACTCCTGCAGCTACTCAGGTCCAGGCAAATTAATTTAACCCACCAGGACTGAACAACTAGCCTTGGAATGGGAGTTTCTCTGCTACATTTTTGGCAGCCCTACTCCAAATCACTTATGGATGGGAACATCCTTTCTGTTGCCCTGGGAGATGCCAGATTCTCGTGGCCTTTTCTACAGCTACCTGGGATTTTCACGTGTGTTTCCAGCAGCCAAATCTCCAGCCATTCCCTCTGTTTTAGACTAATTTGGCTGTTTCAGAACTAGAGACGAGCTGGGAATTTTCTGGACACACATCTATGTAAGGTTTGTTGAGCAATGAACTTCTCTTTTGACCCAGTACAACTTGGTTCAGCCTGAAGGGACTGATGCTGCCAGTTTGACTCTGCGTCCTTTAGAGTGATAATGAACTGTCACACGGTTCGGAGGAAGCGTCTTGGTGGCATGGGGCTAATAGTCACAAGTCTTTTAATCTTCAGGGTGTAACTCTTAAGCTGTAGCATAACTTCCCTTTACCTCCCAGCTTTAAAAGACTGAACTCTTGTTATGCTACACTGAGTAATACTATTTCTCTTCCCCCACATTCTCTTACTCACCAGGTTGCTATCATGTAGAGTACTTGCTGATGGGGACTTGGACTCTTTTTGTATGGCTCTTTTTACATTATAAAATGGCTTTAAGTTTTGCTGTTCTCTTCCTCTGCTCTGTAGTCACAACCCAGCTGCTCCCCTCTCATGTTGTCCTATCAGGCCTCTCGTTTGCAAAGTCTGGGATGTGGGCTGGAAGGCAGATCCAGTGGTGTGATGTTGGTGGGAAGAGCTGGGAGGGCAGGAGGAGAAAGCAGAGGGGACCGAAAAACTGAGGCTGTAGATTCAGAAACTGATACCCAAAATTCAAGTGGCAAGCAGGGATACTTGTGTGTGTTTCTGTCAGGGTGAATTCCTGTGGTGCCAAGACAGGTTTTCCATAACTTGGATTAAAAAGAAGGTTGCAGTGTGTGTGTGTGTGTGCACACTTAAATGCTTATCTGCAAATCTGAGCTTTCTAAACTTTCTTGTGCTCTAATTGCAGAGTGTAGACTCTGCAGGCAGAACAACCCAGCCTGAAGTGATAATACCGGGCTCAGCCCTGAGGGAATGCCTGGCAATGCTCTGGCCTGATTTTCTTAATGGCTCTGCAACTTGCTGCTCGTTGTTGTAGGTGGCTTAAATTATCTCTGAGCACCTTGCCCAGCTTGGGCAGAGCTCTTAGGATCTCTGGTCCTCTAAGAATACCTGTATGTTGTGATTTTATTTTTTTAAAAAAACCTTATTCCTCCCTCCCCATCTTAGGCTGAATTTGGGCTTGTGTCAGCTCAATAGACTCACTGAAAAGGGGCGCAAGCCCAGCCTATGCTCCCCGCTGGCATGCAGGAGAGTGGGAGACCTTGACATCCAGCTGCCCCTCCTGCCTCCTCTGAACAACCCTTCCCTGCCCTCACTGCCACATGATCTATATCCATGCAATCCCTTTCTCGTGCACCGGAGAATTCGTATTTCTCCTCAGCTAATAACCTATGTCTGATTTAGTTTCCAGGCGGACCGCCCTGCATTAAATGTTGTCATTTTCCCTCTGCTTCATGAAGACTTGACAGAGGTCATCAGAGATGTCCCCATGCGGCACTTGGATGAAATTACCCTGTTTAAAAGCAGAGTGGCCGAGGAACCTCCCAATTTGTGGTGGTGACTGTCACACATGGAAAGGACGGTCAGTGTGAACACATGAAATAGCTTCTTTTTGGCCTGGATTTCCCATCTTCAGCTCCTGGCCACCTCACTGGATTCTGTACAATCACTTTAAATAGGTGCAATTGCAAAATAAAAAAAGCTGGTTCTTTGCAGTGAGGAAACATCTATTGGATATTGCTTGCATCTGAAAATCCTGTCTCAAAGGCTTCTGGAATCTGATGAGTATTTCCTTGCGGTTAATATGAATTGCTTTGTTATTTTACTGAAGTTAAAGGTGTAAGAAACTGACCTAATGATGCTCTTTCCCCTGTGTCGCCTGGTGTATTTCCTAAGGGCCCCTGTGTACTTTGGCAGTGTGCTTTGTGATATTGGTGGAAATCATTCTTTGCTTCGGTATTTTTGACAAAGTAGAAAGCCTAAGCCAGCTAAGAGGCACAAAAATGTGTTGCTCTGTTGAAGTGCATCACATCTTTTCTATGTTACAAATACACATTTGTAGTCACACACATGCAATCACAGCTACTTAAAGGTTTGTTTTTTGATTGAGAAGTACCACAAGGACTCTTTTTTTTAAAATTATTTTTGAATAACAAATTAAGGTCATTAGCACCTCAACCACGGTATGTTCTTGCCGATGCTGTTTCCATCGGTCTGGTGGAAGAAGTTCTCAGCTCTTTTGGAAAACCTTGTCCTAGGGTAGATGGTGCCTACACTGAATAAGTTGAGGCTCAGATCTGATTTAAATGCATTCTGTCTTGCAGTGTAGATGGGAATGTAGTGTTCCAGTTCTGTCCTTAGATCCCATGCCTTGAGCTTATGCTAATTTTAGAGATGTTATGAAGTATTTTCACAGTGTGATTTCAGTCAGCTTCTCTGCTCCACAGAACTTCCTCAGGCATCAGTAGTGGTCTGGATCACTTTCATACTGCCTTATTTACTGAGCACTTTTGAAAGCATCAGACAGCTGTACCAAAAGCAGAGTTATGAATTCCTGGAGCTACGTTTCTGGGTGGCAGTCGGATTTCCCTTCTGCTGGAGTATTTTGTGGTAGCACACCGGGTCTGTCTTCTGCAAGACAGCTATCAACCAGAGCTGTCTGACTTCACCTAAACACTCCCTAATGCGTTGAGCAGTGCTTTTCTGGGGAGGCCCAGTGTTGTCCAAAGATGATGTCCCATCTCCTTGTCAGCATTTTCTACACACGATGCCATCTTCCAAATGCTCTTCCGTGATCAGTGGTTCATAGGAAGCCTGGTCTGATGGGATGGATGTGAGAACAAAATGCATCTCACAGCTTTGGAGGACTTCCCCTCCTTACTTTCCCATCAATCAGGTGTGAACCTGTCTGGAAATCTGTCTTGCTGGTGTAAATCTTGAGTCGGACTGGGGTAACCCTTATGCTCAGATAGATTATGGTGTTAACTAGCAGGTTAATGTTAGACTTCTACTAGCACAAGTCTGTGCATTGCTAAAACTAACCACTGCATGCTTTTGCTATCTGCCCTGAGCTTCTCTCCCTTCCCCGCTCAGGACAAGGTGCCAGCAGCGGTCTCTGGTTGCAGCCAGTAACAAGGTGGTGAGGCCGGCTCATGCTCCTCCGGGAATGGCTGCAGCTGAGCCGCGAGCGCTCCTGAAGTATTTGAGACTCTGCCCTGGGTTAGACACCGTGCGGGTGAGTGCGAGGAGCCGATGCCCTGTTCTTGGCATCCTGCCACTGTTTTCTCTCCTGCTGTCCCGGCGAGGTTGTTCTTTCTACCTCTTGTCATATTGCTTGCCTGTTTGAGTCCCTCTCTCCCTCTCCAACATCTTTCTTCTCTCTTCCTCTTTCAGTTCAGCAAATCAGATGTAATTTTTGGCACTGCCCTGTCCAATTCAATCCACTTCACCTCTGCTTAGTTTTTGTCGGCGTTTCTTTCCTAGAATAAATAGTGAGGGTTAGGCAGGGAGCTGTTTGAAGCCTTAGCAAAGCTGCTTTCTCCTCCTCGTGCCTCTAGCCTCAGGGCAGGGTTGGGGGAAGACTGAGGGCATAGAGCCAGCTCTGATGCTTAATGTTCTGTCCCGTGGAGAGATGCTGACGGAGAGATGCTGACGATTGCTGCATGCTGTAGGAGCAAAGCCGTTCCCACCCTTAGCAGGGATTTCCCCTCCACATACACGCTGTGGCACTGGCAAGAATTTGGCAGAACCACTGGCTCGCCTATACCTGTCCCACTGAAAAACCTGGGCTACAGGACAGTGGTACGCAGAAACCACCTGTAGCTTAATGGTGGTATTAACCCTTTGCTCTTGGGGGTTAGAATAACCTGACGAAACATGCTGTACTTGGACCTTTTGCTTGGCAAAGCGATACCCATCTGCCTCGTGTCTTGCTAGATCGGGGCAGGCAATCAGGCATGTTTTATAACACCATTATTCCGTTGCCTGGAGTATGATGTTTAGACATCTGTATTCACGCAAGCGGATCAGAAGTCCTGATGCGAACACTGCCAGTTATAATCAGGGCTAGGAAAGGTCACCCACAGGTAATAAAGATAGCACCACAAATAGCAATAAAAACCTAAAAACGCCTTCCACCCCCAACACCCCAACTCTGGGCCAATGCTCGGTATCTCTACTAAAAATCCTCTTATGGTGAGTGAGAATTTCCACTGCTGCTGCACTCCAGGCAGGATTCACCAGATGTTAATAATGTGCTTATTTTCTCTAAGTGCTATTTTGGCATCGGTGTTAATTACAATTTATATTCTGCAACATTTACACTGGGAAAAGAACCCACCCTAATAGTCCCCAATTGGCAGAGCTGGGCTATTAAACATAGCACCATATGTTCTGAGCAGAGCAATATATGGGACTCGGAGCCCACTCAGCGCTGAGACTCCGGCGTGCAGCATTAGAGGAGGAGAGGAGAACAGAGAGATGGGTGTTCTGTTCCTAGCTTTTATTTAATATGAGATTCCCCCTCCTTTTCTCTGGTGTCTGTCCCCATTTCTCCAGAAATCTCCCTCCTGCTATCTGTGAGCATCTAATGAGGTGATCTCTGAGCCTGCTGATGCCACTGTCCGTAGTCTAAAATAAATGAATTCAATTACAGAAGGTGCCCTTCTCGCAGGGGCTGCCTCTGCAGGATTCCCAGTCCCTGCTGGCCTGTTTCTTGCCGCGCTTCAAATCAGACCTCCGATCTTTGGGGACCGCAGAAGAAATCTTTGCTTTGACCACCACCAAGGTGTCCGTGCTGCTTTGGGAGAAGGATATTCTGGGACAAGTGCCACTAGTACGTAAAATCATTAGTTGTTTGCTGCTCTGCTAACGTCCAAAGTCTTGTTTAGCAAAGTGACAGTGGTTTTGGTGTGGGGAATTTGGTGGGACTAAGTCATCAGTGTTATGGTAAGTTTCTTAGGACTGTAGGTTAAAGGATTGCTTCCTCAGCCATTTTGCAAAGCTGATTTCATGGTCTCTTTAGAAAATGACAGTGTATCCGCTGCTCAGTTTGGAAAGGGGGCTGTGTGGCAACAGCCTCTCCCTTCAGGAGAGCTTGGATTGTGGTTGCTCATCTGTTGGAGAGGTGGTTCGACAGGAGGAGAGATGGGAGTGAAAGGAGGCAGGGCAGGAGTGCGATGTGGACCTTGAACTGGAAGTCAGACACGCACCGTGAGATTTGGCCTCAGTTTCCCCACTTGTGAAAGGCGAGGAGGGCTCACCTGCCCTGCGCAAGAGAGCTTGGCAGGGGTGCAAAATGCTCTCCCCCCCAGGCAAGGTGGCGCTCCCTTGGGAAGAAAGGACAGGGCTGGAGCTGCTAATGCAGGCTGAGGGTAGCAGAGCAGTGACCCTGCTCGCTTTAATTCGCATGAGTACCTCCTCCTCTGCTGAGGCATGTGAGGCTCCCAGGGGAACAGAGCAGGATCTGTCCCTTCACCTTGCTGATCTTCACTGCACGAAAGTCCTGGGGTGATGCACAGGAACGGGACTGTACGTTGCAAGGTGCTGGGTGCTTTGTCCCAGCAGCCCTTTTTTAGGATGGGGTATCACCCCCCATGGCCACAGAACTGTGGGGCTTCTCCGTTTGTGGAGTTAATCGGTGCAGGCGGGTTGTTTTGTCTGCTTAAGGGAGATGCAGTCCCCCGTTGGCTGGTCCCAGCGGAGAGTGTCCAGCCAGAGCTCCTCGCCCCTGTCTGCAGGGAGACCTGTGCAGCCAGCCACGGGAGCTGTGCCGGGTGTTGCAGAGGCAAACCTCCGTCCATTGCAGCTCTCCTGCCTCTCTGATTAGATGCGCAGGCGGCCGGGGTACTCTAGCAGGAGAATCATTTCCATAGAAACCAATTGGGATGTTGTACGGGGAATAATGATTAATAGTGAAGGGATGTTGCCTCAGGCCCTTTTCATTTTTTAGGGGGCAGCAAGGGACAAACCGGAGCACAGGTGGAGGGACAGGCAGGCTCGAAAACTAATGGAAACCATCCTTTCCATTAATTTCCAGGGCAGCTTCCCCTCTTCTCCTGCCCTGCCCCCCACTGCTGCTTCCCAGCTTTCGTCAAATTTTCAAAATGGCTAACCTGGTTAGAAATAATCATAATAATAAAAAAGGATGGATGGGGTCTGACTACTAACATTGTTGCTGTTAGCAGCAGGATTTCAGCCATAAAACATGAAGCAAGGGAGGCATTGACCTTTCCGCTGTTTGAAATGAATGGATACATCAATATCTATTGTTTTGTGGCATTGACCTCTGACGCTCTCGTTTTGCCCTCCCCTTTCTTTTTTTTTAATTTCCCCCTGACACTCAAGGAAAGGGGTCAGTTTGTACCGTCTATTGATCCCAATCTTACTTGGTGATTGGGAAATAATTAGAATTTTAAAGATCTCTTCTGCACACTGGCGAAATACATACACAGGCGTGCACGCTAAGCCCCTGCTTCCTGCGTTGTGTTCTCCCCCTTTCCTTGCAGAGATTCAAAGCTCTGAGATCTGAAGGAAGACAGATCAATATAGGTTTAATCATGATGGGGTTTTTATTTCAGTTTTTTAAAATGGTAAAGTGTAACGTTTTATGTTAATGTTGTCGGAGTCTGGCTGCCTGGTGCCTTGTTTTATTTATTGTTTTAAGTAGCCCCTTCTTTTGTGAACTTCATCTATGTACAGAGAATGTGAAATCAGGCATTGCTAATTAGCTGTATGACAATTAAGTAATGTAGCACAAAACCATTAGGACACTGGATTTGTTTTTGAAGTTTGTCCTTTGAAGTGGAAGCTGCAACTCCCTGCCCAAGGCTGCTGGGGAAAATGTTTTTCTAGCAAAACTTTCTTTGAAAATAAAATGTCAGTGTAAGAGTCCCTATTTCTGTCGTCTCTGCCTATAAACAGCGGGTAGAAATTGTTTCTCATTGTAAAAACTGCTGGCATTGATAGAAAGGGGAATTCAGAAAAGCATTAAATGGGCAGTTGGTCTCTAAACACCCTCGGTTCTGGTAGAGATGTTACCAAAACTGCTTATTTAGCCTGTTGAAAGAGATCGGTGCTGCCTTGGGAGACAAGGCCCAGGTCACAACCAATGCCCTGGAGATGGCAAAGGGAGGTGGCCCTCAAAACTGCGGGTTCGCCTCTGAGGCCCGAAGTGCCATCAGGATGCGGCACAGCCTGGTCGCAAATACCGACGGGCTCCTCGTTTCGGGCTCCTCCATCTCTGCACTCGTCTGACACTTGTGTTTGCATCTGCCCCTTTGTTCTAGTAGTGAGTCGAATTCTGAATGTGCAACTTTCATGTACGCTGGTGGCATGTAAAACTTCAAATAAAGAGTGAAACTGATTTTGAACCAGGTCTCTCTCGTTGCCTCCTGCCTCTTATTTCCTTTTAAAACCAAAGCCATCCTCCCAGGAGGCATGCTTTGGTGTCGCATTGTAAGTTTAAGTTTAAGCAACGCGAAGCGAGCTGCTGCAGCAAGGTGCGTGGGCAGGGACCTGCCTGGTTGTATCCCCAGTCTGGACTGGGAGCCATGGAAGTGTTGCCTGCTGGGAGTGCTGGGGTGAGCGGTGCTAATGGGGTTTACAGCCCCGTTCCCCCAGGTCTGCAGTTTGCGGATGCTGCTCTGTGCACTGTGGTGCTTGTGGCTGTGGGCTCAGCTGCACGTTAAAGAAGGAGCTACTCTGTGTGTAGGAAGTGCTTTTCCTCTGTGGATTTCTGAGCACTCAACTGCTGAGCCATCTTGCTGTGGGATGAAACAACTGTTATCCCTGGGCTGCAGGTAAGAGAACCAAAGTGACTTGCAAAAGGTCCATCACCCTGAGAAACCCCAGGCTACATCCTACGCCTTGCTCTGACCTCTCCAGCCCTCGGGCAGCAGTCTGGACCTGCACTGCTTCTCTGCATGGAGCCGAGAGCTGAAATCAAGGGTCTGGTTAAATGTGAACTGGTGTGGCCAAAATCCTATTAATGCCACCCCGACTGCATGGATGCAGTGGGGCTGGGAGGGGTGAGGCTATGGGATGGGGAAGCTGCTATGGTGGGCTGCTCGTGATGAAGGAAACTGTGCAGGCACCCAGCTGCCCTGGCAGCAGCAGTAGTTCTGCCCTTGCAGACGTGTGGTCCCTCAATCCCAGGACCTGCGGTGGTTGAAATTGTGTCGCCACCAAAATTGAAGGGGTGGAGGGGAGTGGGATGAATGTGCTGGACTGCAGCCCTGTGCACAATACAGCTGGGGCAGCGCCGGCCCCTGGCCTTGCCTGGGTGGAAAGGGTGGTCAATGCTGAAGAAACTATGCATCCTATTGAGCTGTCTCTTGTGTTGCTTTTTCTAGGGTGCAGGATAGCAATATGGTGGGAAGCTGGGCTTCATCAACAGCTTGGTGGAAAAAAGGTGCAGCTCTTGTACCTATGTGCTTAAATCAACTCAGCCTAGGTAAGTGAAGCACTAGGAGATCACTCAAAATTGATGTGTGATCAGTTTTAAAAAGGTGAGTGAGTCCACGCATGACTTCTGGTGGGACTGCAGAAGAGCACGTGTGCTGCAGTCTGTCCCTGCAGTGACCCAAGGTCCTGCACTGGGTTTTATTTCAGAGGGGATCATGGGCGGTCTGTTGTTTTTCTGTTCTGGCAGGTCTGCTCACTAGGGCACGGAGCGGAGACCCTCCCTCCATCCCTCTTACACTTGTGTTTAAGTTATGGATTTTATTGTTCCAATAACTTTTATCTAAACGTGGTTTTGGGAGAGGGAGGAAAGAGATAAGGAGGGAGGAGGCTGAGGAAAGAATGTGCTTTTGGACTCTGCTAAGCCTCCAACTTATCGCTGGGGCTTGCCGTGGGGTTTCGGCATTAACGATCCCAGAGGAGGACTTAAGGGGGAAATGGCTGAAAGGGCCGTGGTCAATACGCTGGAGGGAGGAAAGCTGGGGAAGGCCCATGCGGAACAGCCCTCTTCCCATTCGGTACTGATCTTGTGCCCTCTGCTAGCTTATCTGTTGGGAAGGAGGGACATGACTTGGTTTCTAGGAGGGGGAACTGGAGCAGAGGTCCAGAGAGGGTTGAGCGGTGGAGAGCTCAGCTTGGCAGTGGGAGAGATCTCCTGCGATTGCTTGGACATCTCGGTGTGTTTCTGGTTTTGCCCTTACCTATGCAGCCATTATTTGGGCAAATGGAGTATTGATCTCTGCGAGGAGGGGGTTGGGGAGAGGGGGCAAGAGGCACTTCTGGGCAAGACTAGATCATGGGGATCCAGGACATGTTTAGAGAAGAAAGAATAAAATTGGGAAGGCTCCTGGGTTGCCCTGTGGGTTTTCCTCTGTCCTGCCCGTCTCCTGATGGGGGTGGGTGACTGCAGGGCTGGAGCCCTGCACCTCCAGAGATGCTCGATCGTCCCCGGGCTGTCAGAGAGCTTTGGGCTCATGGCAGCGTGTGGATGTGCAGAAGACAGTTCCCAGATCCTTGTCGTTGTCCAGACCCAGCTGTATGAAAAGTGTAGGGTGGGACCTGCTAGTGGAGAACAAGGCTGCGCCTGCCTTTGCTTGCTGAGTGAAGGGGACAGGAGACCTTGTACGTGCAGGTCTGGGTCGTCAGTGATTTCCCCCGCCTGCCATGGTGCCGGGCAGCAGCTGTCCCCTGCTCCGTCCCCACCTCCCTGTCTCCATTTTCTGCCCAACTGGCTTTTCGCTGCCTGGTTTAACTGGGCTTGCTGGGCAGCAGGTACCAGCCTGCTGGGAAAGCAGCAGGTCACCACTAACACCGCAGCTCTGCAGCCTGCGCGTCAGGCAGAGGAAGGTCAGCGTGGGGGGCCGATGCGCTTCGGGTGTGAAGAAATCCTGGAGATTCGGTGAGGAGGCAGGGGCGAAGCATCTTTAACAGTATCTCTGGCCATAGAAAGAAGCTGGCTGCTGATTGCAGTTAAGGGTTTGGGGAGGGCATTTAAATGGACCAGATGATCCAATTGTCTCCTGCCTGGAGATCTGGTCCTCTTCTCACTTTGTAGAGTCTCTTGCTATTGGATACTAGAGCACTGCAGGTCGAAACGGGAAGCGTGGGTGAGTGCTGATGCTGCTCTCTGGGCTGGTCCACCTGATCTATTTTTCATAGCTCTTATCTCCCACCAGCTGTTCTTCAGCATTTGATGCATCTTGCATGAGTGCACCTCAGAGGGGTCAGGTCTGCAGGGTTGCTGGCTAAAACACCTCCCAGACCTTCACTTGGAGCCTGCAGCAGTGAACACTTGTTCTTCCATCTGCTGGGACCTTGTTTGGGAGGTCTCTAGGTCTGGGATGGCAGCAGAAGTGGTCCTCCGGGTCTGTGCTCTGAGTGCATCTTCTCACCCCCTGGATCCATTTGGGAGCAGCTTGTGCATCGCTGGCTCCAAGGTGGAGGCAGGGGAGAAGGGAGTATGGAGGACAGAGGCTATATTGCTCCATCTTCCAGAGGCTTCATCTGTGGCCGCAGGATGCAGCCGACAATTTCCAAGGTGCTAATTTTGTGCTTGGTAGTTCCAAGACCCTAGGGATAACCTCTCCCCGGGGGCTGACAGGCGAGGCAGAGGTGGAGGATGCATGCATGAGTCAGAACCTGTGTGTGAGCAAGGTGCTGACCACGGGGATAGGTGGAAAGTCTTGGGAGGGACCAGAAGGAGAGGAGAAGTGGTGGTGTTGGGGCATGGACAAGCTGTAGCCCTGGTTCAGTCTCCATGATCCAGCCCTTTTTGTGCTGTCCCTATGGGACACGTGAAGGTTCTTGTGGTGGTGTGAACTGTCCCATCAAGCAGAGATTTGGAGTGGGGTGGTCCTGGAGTGCCACTCTTTGGGGCTGGAGCCATGGTGGCTTTGTGGTTGGCATCAGAGTAGACTCCAGTGTCCCGTTCCCATTTCAACAAGCTTGAATTTGCTTTCTGATATGTTGGTGAAGGCCTGCATGGAGTGGGAGAGCCACACGAGTGGAGAAGAGGAGGAGTAGGATGAGCTTTCTCTCTCCTATGAAGCACGGATGGATGGAGAAGTATTTCTGAACAAACAAGTGTCTCATCTCTGTCTCCTGGAAGCTGCATCATCAGAGTACCATCGCTGTCCTCTCTTCTCCTTCCCCCTGATGAACGGGAATTAAAAATACAACTAATAAAACCCTTTTACTTTCTCCAGGAGAAGGTAAAAAAAAAAAAAAAAAGAAAAAAGCCTTGAAAATGCTAAAGGACATAAAGGGCATTCATGAAAGGGTTGGATGGTGGTTATTGCAGCAGGGGGAAAAACAACATTATTTCACTGTGCAGATAAAAGGAAGTGGAAAAGCAGCATATTTATAGCTAGGGAGCCTGGATTCCTTGTTAAGCCGCTATTATCAAATTAATGTCAAAATGCATCAAACAGGCACGAGTGTTCTGGGCCCCTTATGCAAAGTGCTTGCAAATTGGTTACAAATACATTTGTTTACAGGGTACGAGGCAGGAGCGAGCTAATTAGTCATTGTAGCAGGGTTGTTTTGTGTCTTTTTTTTTTTTTTTAATTTTTTTGGCAATTACACAAACAAGCTGTTCTGAAGTATAAATATGCGCTGTGTTACAGCCCCTTTAAAAGGGAATCAAATAGAAATCGCGGGATGCGGAGGGCTTGACGTGAACGGCATGGAGCATCGTTGCCTCTCCTCCCCGGCCTCCGTGCGTACACAGCATTCCTCGCTGGGAGCTTGGCTCCGGGAAGCGGCATGAAAACCTGACTGAGAGCATCGGGAGGACGATATGTGGGTGGAAAGGGACCAGCTGGTGGTTTTTGGGTCCTCTGGGACGGCTGATAGCTGCCCCTCGTGTGGGGCACGGTGCCGGGATGGGGATGGCTGTAGCTGCTCCAGCCAGCTGAGTACTTTAGATGCCACAAGGATGCAGCCGTGTCCCGTGCTGTGGACTGGCCCTTTTGATAGGGGACCCATTAAGATTTCAGCTGCTCACCAATATCGTGGGAATTCACTTTGGGCCTGGGATATTTTGGGGTGCTTTGGCCATCAGCAGCACCAGCTGCCAACTCAGGTTCTGAAGCAGCTTGTGCCCAGCTAGTGGGTACCAACACGATTTTGGGGGATGCTTAGACTTAGAGAGCTTAGACTTAGAGAGACTTATGGATGGGTGATGGCATCTGCTTTGCCTGAAGAAAGCAATCTGGTGTGAGGTCCCCCAGGTGAATGTGTCTTTGGGGCTTCTTTAACCGAACCACAGGCTGTGCCTCCCAAACCTGTTAATGAGGAAGCGAAGCAGGAAAGCTTATCTGATCCTCGGTGGTGGGAATGGCTGGGGAGGGGAATTTCATTGGAAGGCAAATGGAAATTTCCCGCTGACCCTACATCTTAATGCATCCCGTTCTGGGAGTAAATCACACCTCTGCCACTCAGGGAAGCTGCTAATTGAATCTGCTCTGGTGGGGGAGGATAAAGCCAAGGGGAGTTTACTTACCATTATTATTATTATTTCTAATTTACTAGGGAAAAGAAAGGAGAGAGGAAGAAACAAGTTGTTGCCCCTCTCATGCTGGAGGCCCCAACATTTCTTGGCAGAAGGTGTGCAAACAGCCCTGCGGCTGCTTCTCCGTTTGGATTTGTTTCTGGTAAATCTGCCCTTCAGGCTGAAATAACCCTTCTGAGCAGGTCCTGCGCTACCAGAGGTGCTGGGAACACTGAGTTTAATGCTGTCATAAAACCCTGCTGTGGTTTCCATTCCCTCGAGGGGGGCAGTGACCGTGCAGGACGGCTGTGCTCAGCACGGCTTTCATACCAGTACCTCCTGGCCAGGAAAGCCTGGGGTGCATCAGATCCTGCCATGGTGTGGATGGAGCTGGGTGGCTTCCTGAGGTCCCTTCTGGGATTGGAGCTTTCTTCTCAGAAGCCCACGGGCTGAAGGGATGTGAGCCTGGTTGAGCTCCCCAAACCACGTTCATGATAGTAGTTGGTAGTCCCAAGTGTGATAAAGAGGGGTTTTCTGTCGCCAGCCTCCCAGCTCTTCCATGGTTTGCAGATGTTGGGTGCAGCACACCACTGAGCTTATCTGGGTGGGAATTGAGGACCACTGAGGGCGGTGGGAGAAGACAGGGCTTACACCAGCCTCCTGCAGAAGCTCTGATGTTTGCACCAAGATTTATTCTTTTAAAACTTATGGTAGTGTATCTCTGCACCTAGGACCTGCTTTTCAGTGGTACCTTCAAACTCCAAATCTCTCATTACCATTTTCTTTCTTGTCCCGTTGACTTTTGCAGGCTCCTTTTCCATGGGGAGGGTGACTGACTCCGTCAGGATCGGGGTGTGTGATTTTGAGGAATGTTCCCATTTCCAGCGTAATCCTACCCCCTGCCCTACAAGCTCTGCAGGAGCACGGCTCAGCTGGTCAACAAATGTGTGAGCAGCCTACTGCAATCAGGCTTTCACTAGATGCCCAGTTGTTTTAATCGGAATGTGTCTCCATTTATAGCAGGGTTAAGGCTCTGGTTTGATGGTTGTCTCCTGTTATTGCTGGTGACTATGTCAAGAGGAATGGATCCTGCTCTGGTTTGAGCAGTTGGGTGTTTCACCTGCTTTTCTTATGCAGGGTTGTGCCAGCGTCTCCTTGCTCTGATGGTTGGGAGCAGACTTCAAATTCCTGCCCTCTTTAAGTTATGCTGGTTTGTACCCTTCTTCCTGGATCAATGCTGACCTGGATGAGGTCTTCTGTCCTTCTCAAGACTTTACTGCCCTTGAATTATTTACCTTTCAGATGAAGTTTCCCCAGTGTCTGGTCTGATGGTGCTTGTATTCCTCTGCCTTTACTGAAAACGCTTCTCAAATTTAAAATTGCATTTGGCTTCTCACCCATCAGTGGCTCTTGATCAGCTCCTGATGTCCCCACATACCTGGGTCCATCCCTGCGTCACCACTTCCCATGCAGTCTGCCGCCTTATACCCAAAATTTGTCCTTGCTGAATGTGTTGCCTTCCCCATTGTGCTGCTGGTGGCCACTTCTCTTCCATACGCTGCTCCTCGGGGCCACCCAGTTCCCAGTGGAAACCGGCTCGTCCTCCCACAGCTGCTGCCACAGACATTTCTTTTTGTGCCAGGATGAGTTGTGATCCCAGGACAGATCTTCCTTTCTCAAGAAAGTCAGGTGATGCTGCAGAAGTCAAATATGATCTTACTCTCTTTAGGTATAGGTGACAAAATGATGGTCCCACGTATATTTTTGCTTTACACGGTGTCTCTCTAAATGGGTTTTAGAGCCTCAATTAACTACTGACACTGACCTAGCAGTCTTTGATATCTCCCTTGAGTTGCTTTCCCCTTTCCCCATCAAGGGGACGCTGTTTGCCCTCCTCCTGTGCTGTGACACCACTCACACCTTGCTAATGCCGTCTATCCAAATCCCTCAGCTGCCTCCTTTGACGTTCTGGGCTGGAGGTGGTTGGATCTTTTGCACATCTCCCTTACCAAGGAGGGTCCGCATGGACCTTCTGGGTCTGTACCTCCTTCCCTGGGCAGCGAGATGCACGTGGTAAGAGCCAGCTACTCCTGACGGCCAACAGACAACTTGCAGTTCATCCCAGCGAGTGATGTGGAGGTGATGGCCACTGGATGACTCCATGGAGCTGTGTTAGCAGGTGGGCTTACTGCACTGGATTAAACACAGGAATCCAGCTCTGTTTACAGTCTCGGATTAAAAAAGAAATGATTCAAACACTTGTAGAAAGCTTTAAGGGTACGTGACTCAAAGGGCTTATGAGTTACAGCAGACTGGAGCGAAGGTGGTGTGGGCAGCCCTCCTCGCCTCTCGGCAGCAGGACGCAATCTCTCCTTGTGTTACAGGAGCGGCTTCTTTTTCTTTTCTCAGGGTGTCCCCACTGCACTGGTCCTCTGGGGACTCCAGGTGATTCCCAGTTCTCTTTCTCCTTCCCTGCCTGCAGCCCTGCCGACCCCAGCATCGCCCGGTGCCTGGGTCAGGACACAGGGAACGAACGACAAAGTGCCGGGCGGTGGCGAGCCCTGCGTGCTGGTCGGGGCAGCGGGGAGAGCTGGGCTGGAGGGATGTGCTGCGGTGTGCGGAGTATCGCTTGGCCTCCTGGATGCCATGCTGGGCAGGTTGGGGTGTTTGCAAATGCTCTGTGGTGATGCTGATGGTCATGTTTCTTTGGCGAGGAAGAACACAAACCGCCTTGGGATCACAGACCACAGCCAGGGCAGTGCCCTCCGCTCTCGGGGCAAGACACCATCTTTGATGCAAACATCCAGCAAACCCTTGATTTATGCCAAAACGAGCTGGTGGCTTAAACCCCGGGCTTCTGCGTTGGTGCGTTGAAGGGTGTGTGTACTCACACGGGGGAACTTTCCAGCCTCTGGGCAAGGATGAGAGAGCAAACGTGTGACAGATGTTAGTCGCTGCTGGCCGTGGTGGGGATGCTGCGGTGATGAGCACGCCAGGAGGACCTGAGCAGAATAGCACCTGGGTAATGAGCGTGGGAGGGAGGATGGGAGTGGAGACAAGGGGAGAGCATTTTGGAACAGATTATTTTTTTTGTTGCTTTCTGGTGAAATCTGTGAATTCCCTGGATGGGGAAGGCTGGGAAGGGGCTCTGGGCAGCAGGAGCTGCAGAGACTGATGGTTTTGCCTTGGTGGGATGGGACGATGGGGCAGGGCACTGACCCATGCTCGATTTTTTTTTTTTTTTTTTTTTTTTTTTTCTTCTGCGCTATTAATTAATGTAGCAAAGGTGAAGCCTTTCTTGGAGAGACAGGAGCTGGTGGTGTGAGCACAGATCAATGTGACAGCGACTGCCGGGCTGCTTGGTGAACTGAAACCTTTCAGTTTCCATGTGTGCCCAAAGTACCCAAGGACCATACTTGGTGTGTCCTTGGATGTGTTCCTTGATGGCCCTCCTCTCCCATGCCCAGAGGGGATGGCAGCGCTGCCCTTCGGTTCTGGCTCCTGTACCCATCAGAGAGCAGGAGGTTCCTGTAGGATTGAAGTGTCCAAGGTTTCTTAAACTCTTGCAATGAAGAGGGAAATACCACAGTTGTCCAGTCCTCGTGCTTGTTGAGCAAATGGTCAAAGGATGAAGAGCTTTCCTCCAGGCTGAGGGATTGGGCTTGGGTCCCGGCCATCGTCCACCTGAGTGGCAGGAAGGGTACGTAGGTATGGGGATGGACACGACACCGGGGCTGGGGGACAGCACAGGTAAGCAGATGGCTTGGGAACGTGCTGAGGGTTTGCTCAGCTCTGTTCGTGACCTGGAGCTGCCGTCCCACCCCAGCATCCACCTGTCTCACCCCGCAGCTCAGCTCTGGGACCAGCAGCTCCCTCACAGGGGCCGTGGAAGCGGTGATTACCCCGAGCGTGGGAGCCAGCATCGGGGCGGTGTGAAGCTCGGCAGACGCAGGGTGCCCGCCGCCTGTCCGATAAGGCTGCGAGCGCTGCTGGCAGTTAATATTAACCGGGCATCCTCTTCCCCTTCCTGGGGAGGTGTGGGAGGGCGTGGGGGACCCACGTGGCCCGCACGAGGGTTGAGCCGGGCTGGGGTGGCGATGTGGCCTCTCCTGATAAGCTGCTCCGGTTTCTGCTCCTGCAGATTTACAGCCGGGGAGTGGGGAGGTGGGTGCCGCGCTTTTTGGTGCGGTGATTTATAGTGGCTCAGAGCGGCAGCTGCTTTCCTCTCTGGCAAGGTCTCGGCGATTGTGCTGGGTTTTACGGCTGCCGTGACTAAGCCGTGGGTGAGTGAAAGGCTCAGCCAAGGTCACCGCGTGGTGGGACGCAGGTGGGTGCAGATCTCTTTCGGCCGCAGCTTGGAGAATGTCCCCATCTCGGCGTGGGGAGTGCTGGGGCTGTCAGCCTCCTCGGAGAGGGGGCTGCCTCGGCTCGGCCCCTGCGAAGGGCTGGCTCCATGGCAGCGGGGATGCTTTCAGCCCGTCGATCCCCGACCCCATGTGCTGGAGCCTACCAAAGGCACAAGTGAGCTGTTTGAGGTTCTCAGCTCTCAGACCCATGTGGGAGGCAAGGTCCCCCATGAGCATCACCGGCCCTGCTGAGCGATGCCTGCGCTGCCCGGTTGCTTTTCCTTCCATCCCTTTGAGACAGACCCAGCAATGCTGGGAGAGATGAGCTGTGGCAGGCGAGGAGGATGATGAGGAAGGAAAGGTCAGATGCCATCGCTGTGCTCCCTTCCACGCGCCAGCTCCTGCCTGGGTGAGCTTCCCAGCTCTTCTGTTTTGTTTTAGAGGCAGCGCGGGGGCCCCAGAGCCCTGCAAATGCTTCGCGCTCAGGGTTTTATTGGCATGTGGAAGTAGTTTGTCTGGTTTCAGATCTGGCTGATCACTAACCTTCCTGCCGCCCTCCCCCCAAAAAGGGCTGACAACCGCAGGCGACTCAACCGTGCTTGTCTTCCTCCCTGTTTCTTTTTTCTCCCTTTCTCTCAAAAATCCCAGCTGCTGCTTTTCTCCTGCCTCCCTTTCCTATCTTTGCACATCAGCTGGGATAGAAGTATCTGTTTTTTGTGTAAAAGCTCTTTTTTTTTCTTTTTTTTTTTTTTTTTGCACTTCTCCCCCCCATCCTGGGGGTCTCAGGGTACCTTGCTGTGTATCCTCCTCCTCGAGGTCGTGCAGGGACAGGAGCAAGAAGGCAGCTCTGTGCGATCCTCGCTGTCACCCCGGGCTGGTGGTGGTGGAGGGGGAGCCTTGGCAGGGATGAGTGCACCAGCATCTCCAGAACCCTCATTTTTCCTCTCTGGTGGAGAAGCCTGGCAGGTCCTGGGGGCCAGAGCCACTGCATTCCTCCCTTATTTATCTCTGGTGAAGCGCTGACGCGGGGCATTCCTGGCGAGCCGCTCCCGCGGGATGGGATAAAATCATAGAATTGTTTAGGTTGGAAAAGACCTTTAAGATCACCGAGTGCAACCATTAACCTAGCACTACCAAGTCCACGACTGAACCAGGTCTCCTCGTGGCGGTGGGCTGCTCTCCGATACACCGCAGGCTCCTTCCAGGGTGGTGTAGTTACGTGCCAGTGCCTGGCTGCCCCTCCTGCGCTCAGCAGAAGAGCTGTTGGGTGCCAGCCCCCATCCCGGGGGCATTCAGCTGGCCAAGCAGATCCCCTGGGATCCCCTGGCATGGACTGGAACCTCCACCCTGGAGGAGTCTGCAGGGGAAACCCCGGCCCTGGGAAAGGGCTGAGCTGGGCTGCCCCTGGCTCAGGTGGTGAGACGGTGGGGTGGATGCTGAGGTTCTGTGGTTCCTTTGGGTCTTGTCCCCCAACCTTCTCCCCAGGCAGACATCTCCACTACCACAGCTTGTGACACTGCCTTGTTCTCGCTCCTGGGCAGCCTTCCCAGCAGCCAGCGACCTTCACAGAGCCAGCGTTGGTGCCAACCAACCAACCCTCCAGGCGGGGTTTGGGTGAAGATGTTCAGACCCTGGACTCGGGCTCCCGGGGCTGATGTTGCAGCACTGGTGGGTGCAGGAGCCTCTGCAGGTGCAATAGGAGCCTTGCAGAGAGGAAGAGGAGGAATGGTAGTTTTGGAGGAGAAGAGGTGTTTGGGTAGTGGAGGAAGGAAGGGTTGGTAATTGGGAAGGACCCTGAGCAAGTGTGATCTGCGCAGGATGGAGCTAGGAGTCGCCTTTGGAAACGGTCACCTTGCTGTTAGGAAAGCCTCCTGCCGTCTGCCTGGAAGGTCCTGCTGGCTGCACGGGTTGACATGAAGGCACCTGGGCAGCCTCAGCAGGGAGGAGGAAACTTTCCTGGACTTCCCAACCTGAGCCCCAGGGCCGTTCCCTCTGCCCAAACCTCTGCCCGTCTCCCTGTTCCTGGCCAGGGATGCTGGCTGCCGCTCCTGCCTGTTTTCAGCGTGTAATAAATCACGCTCTCATCAAATTTGGGCAAAATCACATGGATTAACTCACCAAGATCGTCTGTCTGGGCTGTCCCAGCTGAGATGGAGAGGGCTGCAGGCTGAGGACCACTTGTCTGAACGTCATGGGAGCTGGCAGGAGCCAGGTGAGAGTGAGGAGCAAGAAGTGGAGGAAGGCAGTGTGTGACACCCATGAGTGAGTCCCATCCAGGCAGAGGGAAAACCCTCCTGGGGGCTTCATCCTCCTTTGGGTGGGCTCTGGCAGCCCAGAGAGCAGTTTGCATTGGTCTGGTACCTCCTTCTTCCCCGTATGCCTCTCCAGGGGCCGTGCCTCCGAGCTAGCATCTCCCTAGGTGATCACTTTTTTCTTTCTTTTTTTTTTTTTTTAAATAAATAACTTTAAGTGCATGACCAGCAATTCAAGAGAAAATAGAAGAAATGCTTATTATTGCCAAGGATCTCAGCCCAGCCAGAGGAGATATGTTCCTTTTGTGTAATGAAACATCCATCAGAGAAGAGTCATGCAAATTTCTTTCGCTTTTCTTCTTTTTACTTATTTCATTGATCCGGGGCCTGCAGCAGTTGGCTCATGGAGAGAGAGGTTTGTTAATTCAGAAGTCTTGTGAAGCTTTGGTCGGTGGAGGACGGGAGTTTGCTGAAGCTCCTGGCTCGGGGGAATGCTTTGTGCCGTGAGCGGGGACCGTGGCAGCGTGGGCTGGGACACCAGCCCTCCGAGGGAGCTGGGAGAGGTGTTTGCTCTGGTCCCTGGGCACCGTGCGGTGCCTGGAGTGGCCCCGGGAAGGCAGGAAAGTGGTCGCCAGCTCTGCCAAAGCTGCTCTCCACCATGGGAGGGGACAAAGAGCCTTGGCTGTGCTGCTGGGACAGTCACCACCAGCCCCACGGTGCTGGGTCACTAGCCCTGAGCAGCCAGTAAACGTGAGTTAAATGCTTAAAATCGCCAGATGGGCTTAAAAAAATCCAGCTGTGGGATTGTATTTGGTTTTATCGTTATTATTATTAGACTCTCCAGTATGTCTGGGTGTTTTCAGGAGTCACCTGCCAAGCTTTTCTCTGCATTTGGGAGTTTGAGTCCTGTAGCTTGCAGTGAGGTGGGTTATTGCTGTTTCTTGTTGAAGAGAGGTGATTCCAGCCCGACCGCTAGCTGAGCATCCATGGCTGTGTCTTGGGAAAGGTGGCAGGTCTTCTCCTTCATCGGTCTCTTCTGGGAGTGAAGAGTAGGTGGAGCTGCCTGGGCAAGGGCCAGAAGCTGGTGCTCTCGCTGCTGTGCAGGATCAAGGGAAGAGCCAGCCCTCCCTGGGAGCAGGAGCGGGTCCAGCAGCCGGAGCCCGAGAAGCCGCAGCACGAGGTTGTTGCAGCTGATTGTTGCCGCTCTCATTCCCTGCATCTCCGCAACGCCGCTCCTCTTCTTTTCTGCTGGAAGGTTTGCTTTGTACTTCAAGAAAATTTCTTTTTTGCTTGAATTGAGCATATTGGGTATTTTTTGCCCCCAAAGCGCATCTCCGCGGGTCTTTGCAGGCCAGCTCTGGTTTGTGTGCGGGAGGCAGGGACCAAGCCCTCGGGCTGGTGACTCTGGATGAGTTAAGATGCGTGTGGGTGTCCCCACCACGTGGGCTTGTGTAGCTGTAGAAGAGCCACCCAGCAGTTCTGCTGCTGAACGAACCAGGGAGACACCTCATTAAAACAATTTTGGAGATATTCATCCAAACAGAAATGTGAATTTATTTTGCTTGCGCTGTCTTTCCTTTGGCATCCTCTTCTACGAATCTCCCAGCAGATGAATTTGCTTGTAGGAAACAGAAAACCCAGGGATGTCCAGGGGCTCTTGGCTGGAAATGGACCTGGGTGGTGGAAACCCAACGATCTGGTGCCTCCTCTGCATCCATCCGCTCGCTTCTGCATCACCTCTTGCCGCGGGGCCCGTTGCAGCGCTGGGTATTTCTTGCACTACAGATGCTAAATAATCATAACAACACCGTGTCTTCCCGAGCCATGGACTCATCCTGACGATGATTTTTCCTGTCGTTTCAGGTATCTCCTCCTTTCCCCGGGCTTTTCCTCAGCCCAGCAACGACTTGTCTGAATAACTCAACTAAAAATTCAGGATCGCAAATAAATACGGGATAATTGCTAACAGCTCGCAGACAATCCGCTGCCAGAGGATTGCCGCTAAACTCTTAGTGAATTATTTATCCGCTATGAATTATTTGCTCGGCCCTGTTATGGAAGAAAAGCTCCTTCCCGACCTTTGCCTGCCAAATGGCCTGGCTGGGGGTGACTCCTGGTACTGACTCAGCCCTTTCCCCGCGGCTCCCAGCTCCCGCTGCCTGCCTGCCTGCCTGCCTGCACCTCCCGCTGCCTGCCTGCCTGCCTGCACCTCCCGCTGCCTGCACCGCTTGGCAGGGAAGTGGCTCTGGGGAGCTGACTCCTGCCCCGCGCGGTTCCTTGGCTCCTCCACAGCCCCATGGGTGTGGGGCAGAGGAGTCTGCGTGCCAAGCCCTGGGGTTGTTGGGACCTGACCCCTCTTTTCTGGCTGCGCTGGAGCCATCGTGCTTCCCCGTGGTGTGACCAAGCCCCGGCACGAGTCCCCTCAGGAGGTGACAGCATCTTTCTGATGAGGTCCCTCTGAGGGCAGGAGTCCCTGTGAAGCAGCCTGCCTGTGGGATCAGTGCCCCCATTCCAGCGCCTGCCCGCAGGCTCTGCCTGCCCCTTGGGGAGAAGGTCTGGAAAGCATCAGGTCCTTGGGAAAAAGGCAGCGGATGGCTGAGCAGGACCCCATCCTCCAGTGGTAGCACCAAGGAGAGTCTTCGTCTCTGCGTGTGGTGTCACATGCAGTGCCGCTGAGTGTTTTCAGTGTGCGGAGAAGCTCTGAGCAAACATCTCTCTTTTGGGGGGCAGTGTGGGGGTACCCCAAGGCAGCTCCAGCCACGCTGCGGGTGCCTGGGTGGTGCACGGCTCCTACAGCTTTGGGTCGCACGCGCATCCTTCAGGGCGGGTACGAGGCTCTTTCTCCCAACCCAGAAATAGCTCTCCCCACAGAAATCGCACGCTGCCTTGCGATGTGAACAGCAAGTGCCTCCAGGCTGAACCAGGGAGCTCTCCCCTGGCCACGGGCGATGGTCTCTGTGGAGCAGGACTCCTGGGCATCCCACTGCTCATTCCTACCATGGGAACACAGGTAGAAGTTGCCCTCAGAGGTGAGCAGCTGCTGGCTTGGGCTCATCAATCTCTATTTGCATCCAAAAGAAGCAGAGAAAAAAAAAAAAAAAAGATTTAGGAGAAAGATCAATATTCAAAGAGCCTGTCTTTTTTTTTTTTTTTTTTTCACATGCTCCTCTGGGGGTGGAAAACTCAAGGCAGGTACTGGGAATAAATCCTCCCGGCTACCTTGATGTAAATCAGGAGGAAGATGATGGATTTATGGGAGTCCTGTCTGATTTACACTCCTGTGTCTGGTCCCTGCAGGTCGGCGCGTGTCCCTGGGGAGACGAAGTGCCGGAGGGGGACCAGAGCCACCACCCTGCCTCCCGCCACCGGCCCCCCGTGCCGGCATCCTGCTGCAGCCGAGGTGGGACTGGGGCTGCTGTGGTGGGTGTGGGGGTGTTTTCTCTGCTTTTTAACCCCAGTTCAGGGAATTTAGGTATTTTTGCTTTGCCCCTTTCTGCTGGTGTTCAGCAAAGCACATCTGCTCGGACACCAGTCCCAAAGCGTAGTGATGCCCTGCCGGGGACTGACTTTCTGACTTGGTGGAGAAAAAGCCTTTCGAGCTGCTCCCAGTGCTGCTCTCTCCCTCCATCCTTCCTTCTTTCCCATCCCGAGAGCCGGGGAGGACTTGCCGGTGGGGTTGGTGTCTCAGTGAAAGAGGGGGAGACTCTTCCTTGGGAAAGCCTTCTCCGAGGGCTTTGAAAGGTGACGGGGGGGGGGTGGGGGGGTGGTTGTCCCGGCTCTGGGACTCCCCTTACCAAACCATCCCGGGTTCCCGGCCATGGCGGGGCTGGAGCGGGCGCAGGGGAGCTGTTGTTATTCCTCTCATGTAGCAGGAAGGATTTCTGCGAGTGCCATAAACCCATCACGTGGGCAGAGCCTGGGTGAGCTCTAATTGCTTCTATTTGCATAATGAGGCGAGGCTCAGCATCCTGCTGATATTTGAAAGACGAAAATCAAAATCAGCTCTAGATAAACAACTCTCCCTCCCACCCCATCCCTACCCCCACTCCTAATTTGAGCATTTTCTCCCTTAATGGAGGTTTTTCAGCTTTTTGGTTTTCCTGGGAGCACCACGACACCCCACCCCCCGCCGGGACCCTTCTCCGGGGAGCATGGGTGCTGAGGGGGGGAGGGTGTGGGTGCTGCCCCTCTCCCCTGGCTGCAGCGGTTTGGGGGCTTTGCCCAGGGCTGGTGGTGGCAGATGCGGTGTGGGGGTGTCCGAACGGGAGCTGGGGAGGAGCAGGGTGGTCTTGGGGCTGGAAACACGGAGCCCCGGCTGGAGCCGGGAAGACCCCGTGGGAGCGGGTCCCGGTCGGGGCGCGGGGCACTGCGGTGTCTGTGGGCAGCCCGGGGCCGGAGGTTTCCCCGAGTGGGAGCCCAGCAGAGGTCACCGCAGCCTGGTGTCGTCACCGCAGCCTGGTGTCGTCACCGCAGCCTCCACGGGACCGTCCTGCCTGGGGTCCCGGGCCGGCCGGGGCTCAGTCCTGCTCACACCCCCGGCGCCCGGGAACCTGCCAGGGAGGGACGGGACCCTTCCTCACCTGCGAGCCCCCCCGGGGTAGCAGGAAGGGCTTGGCTTGCACGCGGGGTGTTCCTGGCTGGGGGGATGCTCCTGCCCTGGGGCCCTCGGAGAACCTGGAAGATGGTCCAGAAGGATCTGGCAAAGGGGGTGACGGCCTTGGCTGGGTTGTGACGCCAGCCCGTGTCCCCAGGTGTGGTGCCCCTCTGTAAACCCTTCTCCCCACTCACCCGCAGCCCAGGGGACCAGGAGCATCCCTGCTCTTCCTGTCCCCTCGGGTCCCCAAGGTCCTTCCCAGCAGCCAAACCTGGGTGTCCCCTTGGCCCTGGGGGGACCTTGGGCATCGCCAAGACCTGCTTGGCACCCACAGCTTTTGGGACCTGGAGGTGCTGTTCTGCAGGGCGGGGTGCCAGGAGGGTTTGTATCCTTCATACCTGGGGGGATGGTGCCTCGCTTGCTTGAGGCCAGGTAGCAGACACCGCACAGAAACGTGCTGTGTCCCTTCCACAGAGGACCAGGTGATCAACTCCCTCCTCCTCCTCTTCCTCCCTGGTGCAAGGGCCAGTATCCTCTGAACCCTTCACTGCCCTTTGGTGGAGAAGCGCTGACTCCAGATGTTTCCCTAAATGAGAACCTTCTGCAAACAGCGCTGGTTTATTTTCATATCGAAAGAAAATGAAAGGGCTGTTATGATGACAATTATTAACATTTTTGCAGCTCGTGTTTGTAGCGAGGGCCGCTGTGCTGATGGGATAGCGGATGGACAGACAGACAGACAGATGTGTGGGGAAACCATGTCCCCCCTCCACCCTCTGCTCTCTGGGTGCATCACTGGGCTGGTTCGCTCTGGACGGCTTCATCTTATCCCAGTCCTCCAGGCTGGGGATGGGCAGTGAGCGCCCCGTGCCCATGGTCTCCCCTCCCTTCCCCAGCCCCAGTGGTCCAGGGACAAGCCGGAGGTGACGGGACAGGAACCCCCGGGAGCAGGAGCTGTGGCTCAGCAGCACCTGGAGCTCGAAGCACCCATGCTCAGAGATGCGCAGGGGTAAAAGGATGAGGGCAAGAGAAGACATCTCTGTGTATTGGGTGTTATTGAGAGTGAGCCAGCTCCTGTGCCGTTGCCGGGGCTCGGCCGCTCGCTCCAGGTGTGACCGAGGAGCCCCGTATTGCTGCTGCAGCCCAGGACCCTGCCTGGCGTGGAAGGTCAGCACCAGCCCTGTCCTGAGCCACCTCCTGTTTCTGTCTAAGCCCAGACTTTTGCTGGGATGCTCTTGCTGCTCCAGTGGTCCCCTCCAACATGAGCCGTTTCCTCTCCCTGACTCCCATTTTACTTGGGCTGCTGATACCCTGTGAGCTCAGACATCATCGATTGGATCTGATTTAACATTTGCTTTCAAAACAGCAGAGCTCTGCTCCTCCAGCATCCCACCTGCTGACCCCGGCCACAGACCAGCGCCTGCTCTCATCCTTTTTGCTTTCTTGGCCCATCGGTGTTCAGTGACCTTCAGCCCGCAGCGGGGCTAAAAGGATGCGGGAGACCCGACTGCCAGCGCTCGCTGCTCCCTCTGCTCTCCTGCCCGTGCCAAACCCCCGGCTGGGGCTGCCACCGCATCCCCATCCCTGACTGTGAAGGTCCCCGCTTCCCTTCATGGGGTGCAAAAACCCCTCCTTGGGCCGGCGTGCCAAACAGGAGGGGGGCAGCAATGCCCCTATCCCCACTTCCCATCCTCCGGCCCCTGGGGAAGCTGAGCGGGGCAGGATGGGGAGAGTGTGTGTGTGTGTGTGTGTGTACACGTACGTGCCGGCTTTCCATCAGAGGGATGAAAGGACCGAGAGCTCTTGAAGCTGAAGCCAAGGTGAGCAACTTGTGGCTGCCCGGGGGGGGCGGGGGCAGGAGTCTGTTTATTCAAGAGCAGCAGGGATGCTCTGCCAGGAGCCGGGGCGGTGGGCTCTGCGGTGGTAACAGCTCACCGAGGAGGGGCTGGGTTTCAGCATCCCGGCACACGCTGTGAGGAGGGACGCCAGCTGGGCAACTCTGCTGTCAGCCCCCAAATCGGTGGCCTGGAGGGATGTATCGGCTGGGGGTGCAAGATGGATGGGGGTCTGCCTCCTCCCCGGGTCCCTGCGGCTGAGCGGGGGGTGCCGGGGCTGGTCCCCGCTGTGGCAGGGCTGCCCGGGGCTTCGGTGGAGTGAGCGCGGCCCAGACACCAGCTGGGAAGTGGTGGCTTTGTGCTGGCCTGGGCAAAGGGTCTCTGGTCCTGGGCAAGGGGTCTCCTCTGGTCCCTCCTGCCCCAGCAGCGAGAGGGTTTTCCCTCCTCCCGTGCGGACAAGAAGCTCCCACAGCTCCCACAGCTCTCACAGCTCTCTTTGCCCTGCCCAGGGTCTCGCTTGCACCCCACCTGCAAGTTTCCACAGGCTTCCCGAGCTCCCTCGTCACCCCCATGTTGCATTTGGGATTTGTATTTAATTCTTATTTATTTCTTCGTAGATTTGTCCCTGTCATTGCTGCTGTTCCTGGCCCGGCTTTCCAGCAGGTTTGCTCTGCAGAGAGCTGCAGGTTGGCTATGAAATATGACAAAGCGTTCATTTAAATGCACACCATGATGTCGGCGAGTCCATTAGGGGAATTAATTTGAATGGTTGGCATTTAATAAACAGCCTGGTCCCTCCTCTCTACCCCCCCCCCAACCGCCATGTCGGAAGGGTTAAAAAGAAACCACATGTGGATATTGGAGGGAGGGGGGAGCAGGTATCTGAGTCTGGGGCAGGGGGAAATAATAAAAGAGAGCTGGCGTTATAAGAGGAATTGCAGTTTGGTTTGTTCATGATAAAAAAAAAAAAAAAAAACCACATGTGTGGAAGGAGGGGGCAAGCTGAGCACTTTGGGTTCCCGGGGTGTTTGGTGCATGTGGAAAATAGGAGGATGAAATGGTGGTGGGGCTGGGGGGGACACGCTCCAGCCGGGGGGTCCCAGCCTGACTCCAAACGCGCTGGGCTGGGGGAAGGCGAGGGGGTTCGAAGGACGTTTCTCCCCATATGGTGTGTATTACAAGCTCCTTTCTAGTTGTAAAGATTAATTTAAAGCCTTTCTCACCTCCCCCCATCCCTCTTTCATTGACAAATGAACATCTGGGCTGAATGCTGCCCAGATCCTAATCAAAGCATTTTTTCAGGGCCGTTGTCTGCCTTTATGGCTATCTGCTTTTCGGATTCTCTGCAGTTTCAATGCACTTGGCAATTCAGCCTGTAAATACCCCTCTCAGGGATTTATGATTCGGGCTAATGTGATTTTTCTCTTTGCCTCTTGATTCGTTTGTTTGGTTTAGTTTAACGACATTTTCTTGTCTGTGCATAAGTTAGGGCATGAAGGGATCTTTTTTTTTTTTTTCCCTCCTCTTTTTGTAGTGGGTTATTAACAATTAGCAAAAATGGCTTTTTTTGAGGGGGCTACGCTGCTGGTGGGGCCACCGAGGGGGGGTGAGGGGGTAAACCTAGCCCTGAATCTGTGGCAAGCGTCCCCCCGGTCATCCTAAACCATCTATTTTTTTAATGGAAAGCTTGTTTTTTGAGATTTTGCTGAGAAAGCAGCTTTCCACCAAAGAAAAACTGAGCCCTTTGCACGATGCTCAAGGGCTTCTCCGGCAGGGAGAGGCAGCACGAGCTGCAGCCCAACACGGAAAAGCCATTCGCTTCCCGAAACGATGCTCGAGCGGCTGATTGAGATGCCTGAAAAATAGGGAGTGCTGTGGTTGGGATCCCGTTCCCCTCAGACTTGATTTTTTTCCCCAGCAAGCTCCAATTTGGGAGTTAAAAGATTAATATTTAAAATCTAGCTGGAATGGTGAATAACATCCGTCATGTCCCAGGCGCTAGTGGAAAGGATGGTGCTTGAGCCTGTAGCCAGGGCAAAAACAAGGCAGAAAAGCTGCTTTAGGGCAAATCCAGGGACTCACAGGGGACACGGTGCAGGGTTCCCTGTGTCGGTCTCCATCTCTGAATGAGAAGGGAGCTGGGAAACACAAAGATGATGGGTTTTTTGGGGTATATTCAGAATATATTCCTTCCTGCAGCAAATCTGCCTCCTCGGCTCGAGCTTCCCCTTCTCTCTGGCAGAACAGTGAGGCCGGTTATTTACCCCGACGGACGCCTTAATTAAAGCGTGTGATTTCAGGGCATTTAAACCATCAAGGAGAGGTCTTGTTTATACAGCAAGTGCATGGGGTAATGGTGATATTAATTAAAAATGTTCTCCTAAGTGAGAGAAAAAAATCACTGTGGTGGAAAGCGTTTTGCTGCTCCTCCTCGGCTCTCCAGGACGAGGGGTAACCCAAATCCCGGAGCCTCCTCTGGTCATGGGAATGGGATGGGTACCATCCATCACTGGGATCCTCTCCACCCAAGGAAGTTGCTGGGGAAGCCGAGTTTTGGCTGGAAAACCAGAGTGAGTTGGGAACGGTGGTGGTTCACACCGATTTCCAGCTTGAAGCTGGTGTAGCTGTTCCCGTCCTGGTTATTGCAGGGAGACCTGCGGATGCGGGGAGCATCCTCGCTCAGGGTGGGGAGCGGTTTTGAGCAGATACAGGTAATCCCCCATCACGGGTACTGGCCTGTCTTTCCCAAGAAACTCTGGATTTCCCATGAATACGATGAACCAGGACGCAGCAGGCAGGTCCCTGGAAGTGGATTTGGGGACGTGAGGAGCCAGCGCTGGACTCCCGGTGCGTATGGGGCTGAGCTGGCCCCAGCACCAACCCCGGGCAAGGATGGCCTCCTGTGCAGAGCTCTGGAGGTAGGGAAGCATATCCCTGAGCATCCAGAGGAGGCTCTGGGGTGATTTTGAATTTCTTTGAGGTTTTGCTGCTTATTTTTACAGCGCTGGGCACCTCCTGCCTCTTTTTCACTCCCTCCCTCCTCAATACCCCCAAAATGAGCAGCGAGCGTTGCTGCTGACCGTGGGTCTTCCCAGCAATGCAGCCACAGCCCCGTCAATCTCAAGGTCAGGGTGAAGCCTGGCGTCGGTCCGCAGCTGAGCCAGCGCATCCACGGGGTGAGAGCGGCCGCCGGCAGCCCCGGGGGGAAGGTGAGGTGGATTTATGGGGTTTCGTATCAGCGCTATCGATTGTCGGGACCATCGCGGCAGGGGGAGGTGGGATGGGGGGTTGGATGCTGAGGTGCATCGCGGCTGAGGAGGCTTTTTGGGGAGGGGGAGGAGGGAGGCGGCGGTGTTCAGGGGTGCCGGGGAGCCCTTCCTGATGTCCCCATGGAGGAGGATGCGACGCTCGCCGGCCACGTCTCCAACCTCATCCCTAACCCTGTGCGTCGGGAGAGGGCGGCCGTGGCCGCTGCCCCGCTCCGAGCTGCCGCTGAGCAGAGATTTGCAGCTGAACTCTGCTCAGAAAGTCACTCTCAGCCTTTTCTCATTTCTTTCTGGATATAAGGCAGCTTCCAAATTCCTGCACAGCCAAATCCTTGGCCGGGGCTGCCAGGAAATCAGGCCAGCAACAAGTACGTGCCGTTTCTGTACCCACAACACAGCCAGTATTGCTGCTGTTCTGCGGGTGCCGATGACGGGACGGAGCTCCAGCCTTCCCGGGGATGCCATCCCATCCCTTCCCAAGCTGCAGCCAGCACCCTGCCCTGGGTGCTGCCCCGGGGAGGGCGGTCGGGGCTGCGGCACTGCCTCCCCGTCATCGCTGCCTTTTTATAGACCAACAAAAAAAAGCCCACCCCACCCCAGATTCCCTAAACTTTACCCGCCCGCCCTCCCCGTAACCTCCCGCTTTCCCAGCGCATGGAAGCACATCGGCTTTATCCGCTCCCGCCGGGATTTACGATCCCCAGGACTTCCTGCGCTGCCTTTCAACGCTCTCGCCTCCTTCCCGCCACCGATAAATCAAACCTGTTTGTTTCGGGTTGCTCCTTCCCCGTTTCTTTATTTATTTTTATTTCTCCCCCTACTGCTGGCTCCCTCAGTCCCCAAGGGTTTTGGGGCACATCGGAGGCGTGGGGGACAGCAGCAGGGCAGTGAAGCAGCCCCGAGGCCACGGTGAAGGCACAGTGGGTCTCCATGTGAAATGTTGGTGGCTGGGAATAGGGGGAGTTGGGAAAATCCTGCGCCGCTGGTACAGACTAAACACCGCTCCCCGTGCCTAAACACCGCCAGGACGCAGGTCCGTGACCAGAGGCCCACAACGCGTGGGGCTTTCCATAGTCCATCCCAGCGTGACCCCAAAGCAATTTTACTGGCAGCCTTGGGAAAACCCCCCAGCAGGGTCCAGCGTCCCGAGCCGGCCCGGGGCGGAGAGCGGCGCAGGAAAGGTGCACGGGGCAGGAAAGGTGCACGGGGCTGCACACGCAGCATCCCCCGGCCGTGGCGGGGACGGGGAGCCCGCTCCGGCTGAGCGCACCCGCGGGATGCCTGATCTGGTCTTTCCACTGGTGACTCACAGAAAAATACTTGTTTTGCAGCGGCCGCTCAGCATGACGGGTGTTTCTGCCTCTGTGCCTTGCTTTTTTTTTTTTTTTTTTTTTTTTAAATCTTTGGTATGAAAACATCTGGGATCCTGACCTTCCTGCGGAGCTTGTCTCACCTGAAGGCATCTTCCCCCCCCTCCACGTGTGTGCAGGGCTGGTTGTGCAAACCACACTCCGGTGGCCGCCTGGGAAGCAGCCTGGTTGCGCTCCTAGAGTCGAATATTTTTGGGGTTATTATTTTTGAGTGGCTCTTATACAACGGCGGAGGAAGCTTGGAGGGTTTCCACCGCCCCGCGCCAGCTCCATGCGTGCTGGTTTCGGCATGCCTGCCAGCGCCGCTGGCTGCACCGGGCCCCCCGGAAGCCTCTCGGCGGGGTTTGCGGCACAACCTGGGGTGACGCGGCGGGGGCGTTTCTGGGTGTCCCCGCTGTCCCCAAGGCCAGGCGGGACGGGGTGAAGCAGGACCTCAGTTCAGCTCCTTGCTGCCTTGTAGGGAGCAAGCAGGATCCACCGGTAGATTTGGGTTAAAACACTCAAAATGGTGAACGATGGTAATTTCCCTTCCGGGTTCCCACACTGTGCTGCTTCCCAAAGACTTGCCTTTCCCCTCAGAGGGCAGGGATGGAGCACAGCCCCTTCCCGCTGGGACCAGCCTGTCCCAGCCCCAGATGGTTGCAGAAGGGGCCCGGGGCAGCTCTATATTTAACTAAATTGGCTTTTTAAAATGTTTTTTTCTTGGAAATGGGCACGGAGAGGGATGCTCCTCGGTGTTTGCTGCCATGAGCTTTCCCGCCTGCCTTTTCACACCTTCACCCTTTTCTTACAGAGTGCTGACCCCGCCGCTGCTCTCTGGAAAGCAGATTAGTATTGGATTTTTTTGGGGATGGTTTAGTTTGGAAGCCAGGATGGAAAATTATTTCCAACCCCCAAATTAGAAACAGAATAATAATAAAGCGCCTTGTTTTGGAGGGGGTGGTGTGTGTCATCCCGCAGCAATGAGAAGCTCGTGCTGAAGAGGAGCAAAAGGCTGTGATTTATTTTTTTAATGCTACCCAAAGGACTGACTTGGCTCTGGGATGCTGCTCTTGCTCCCTTGGTACCCATTGATGGGGAGAGCCGAGCCGCCATGGGCAGAGGACACCCACGGGTGGGTGCGGGGAGGACCGTTATCACCCAAGTCTGTTGTTGTTGCACTTGTTTTTATGGAGAAAAGGAGATTGTGCCGTGTGGTTTTCTGCCCTGCTCTTCCCCGGGGGATTCGGATGCAGAGCTGATGTTAAGTGATGGGATGGGAGCCAATGTTTTGCCAGGCTGGAGGGAGGCGTGAGCAGGCGATGGTTTCTCCTTGGGACTCTTTTTTTTTGTTTGTTTGTTTGTTTTCCCAATGCAGTGGATTAGAGCAATTTCACTGTGGGTGCTCTTTACGGTCCCTATCCCCCAAAAAACATCCGGTCCTTTGAAAACTAGGTCCTATGCTTGGAAAAAGAAGTTGTGCCAGGGCAGTAGCTGGTCCTGCCTGGGAGGAGCTCATCCCTGCGGTCACCAGCTGCCACAGCGTTGCCAGAAAACCCTTAAAAACAATTTATTTAAAAAAAAAAAAAAATGGCAAGGGATTCTCCCCGTGTGCAGGAGCAGTGGCTGCTAAGGGGCTCAAAGACCCGGTTTGAGGGCTGAATTCCTGCTGCATAGACACCTTCGCCCTGCCATATTTCTCTCCCCGTCGGGTATAACACGTTGTGCTCCCAATAGCAGTGACCAAGCTGCCTTCAGGGTGCCCCCAGGGTGGGTTTTTGGGAGAATCGGTCTGTGTGGAGCCAGTTGCTGCGATTTAATAAGACACTTATTGTATGTTAAATATCAACAGCTGATAGGAAACATGTGTCCCCAGGATTAACAGCCATGTAAAAGATAAAGCAGTGAGTTAAACCTCCAAACAGCATGTTTCAAATAACCCACCGCGGCTGCAATATGGAATAACCGGGGTAAGAAGGAGTGGGACGGGGAAGGTAAAGCGTGTGTCGCAGATCGCCGTGTCCCAGTAACCTCGGGACTGGTGTTCTCCCAGCGAGGTGATGCCCAGGGATGCCGGATGGCACAGGAGCAATGTCAGCTCCTTTTTCCCCCATTTCTTCCTCCCTTTCCACCTCTCCCCCTTCTTATTTTTTTTTCCCAGGCCCCAATTTCTCCCCTGTCGAGGCAAACGCTTTGGCTAATTAGCAAAACGTGTCAAAGAAAATGATTAATGTCCCGGGAGGAGGTTTAGCTGCCTTTGTGCCGGCGTTGCCTGACTTCTGCTCTTAAAGGTTTTATTAAAAGATAAGGGAGCTCATGACGGGCGAGCGAAGCATGTGCTCTCCTGGGTGTTAAAGGGTCGGAGAAGGGGGGGACATGGGGCGGATCGGGGTCATCCTCGGAGGGAGAGGTGAGGGCTTGTGTTTCCCTACCTCCGTGCGCGACCATCACCGTGGTGTCTGGCCTTGGCAGGGGAAAAGCCATTAAAAAACAGCTGAATGCCTCCTTTATTCTTCCAGAGGCAGGTAATTTAATCTCATCGTCCAGGTTGTGAATGTTTCTGTGTTACGGGGTTTTGCGCGGGTGCGTGCTCTGGGAATAACGCTTGAGGGGTTCTCGGGGAGGGGATGCTCGGGGTGGGGGGCCCAGGTTGGTGCTGAGTCCAGCACTGGGGAGTGGGGACGGCGATGGGGCTCAGCCGGGCTCCTGTCCCGCTTGCCGAGGGCAGCGGTGGCAGGAGGGACAGAGGTGCTTGGGCACGGGTTTGACAGACCCCGTGGCCACAGGGGTGCCTGTGCCTGGATTCCAAGTCCCGTGGGACATCCCTGACGCTGTTTGCTGTGGCCTGGAACCCTCTGTCCCAGCTCCATCTTGGGGGCTCCCGGGGCCGGGTGGGCAGCAGAGGTATGGGCAGGGAAACTGAGGCACAGTCCCACCGGGCTCCTGCCAGGACCACTGCACACAGCATCCAACTGGCATCATTCCTCATGGGTTCGGGCATGTTTTCAGCAACCCCAAAGCACAACCAATACAGCAACCCCCAAAACGCATACTGCCTGCAACCCAAACCCCTGCAAACCCCACAAAACCAGCAGCCTTTGCAGTGGAGTCTTGCAAAAAGCAACAACTACCGGCGGCTGCCACCACGGGATCGTGAGAACCAGAGCCGGCAGTGCCATGGCATCCCCGTGCCGTGCCAAAATCCCAGCCAGGACATCAGCCCTGGGAGCAGGGAGAGGACGAGGGCGGTGGGAGCTCCATCACCAGCACAATTTTTAATTATTTAAACTATAAACGATTCCAAAAGCCATCAGATATCGATGTCTGCAACCGCAGAGGCCTGAGCTACTTGATGCATGTCAGAGGGGTTGCCGGGGGTGGGGGGGGGTGCTGGCCGGCAGGAGCCTCAGTGGGGGCTGCAGGGGCTGCTCCGCGAGGTTCTTCTCCAGCAAACAGACCTCTGGGCTTAATAAGCTATTTGTAAAACTCGCTCTGGATAAACAAGAGGCCGTGTGTCAGGCTGAAGGCGGCCTCACAGGGCTCTGCCGCGCGGGGTGGGACCTCAGTACAGAAATATTTTCAAGATAAACAGAGGAAAATGAGTCCTGGAGGAGGCCAGAGCCGCTGGCAGCGGCACGCTGCTCCTCACGGAGATATTTCAGGGCAGAACTTGGCTTTCTGCATGTTGCGGCTGAAAGATGCTTTTTTTTTTTTTTTTTTTGCCTCCAAAGGGAACCTCGCGTGCTTCTGATTCAAAAATAAACCTGAGGAGCGTTTGGCAGTGAAGCTAGCGGTGGGGAGAGGTGCAAAGCTGGGGATTTGCAGGGGAGTTTTGGGGTGAGGGCGAGGAGCCGGGATGCACGGCAGCTGATGCAGGTCCCCCTCGGGCAGAGCTGCCCTCCCTGGGCAACCCCCTTGGGGCAGCGCCCCGGGACGAGGTGGCAATATCGGCAATATCGGCAATAGTAGCAGCAGAGCCGCCTCACCTGGCTGCTGGTGCCTCCTGCCCTCCGTCGGCTCCTCCGCTCCCCCACGCAGGTAGAGGCAATGCTGTGGTGCCCAGGGCAGGATACGGGCAGTGCTCAGGGAATGGCCTGGGCTCCATCCCTCCATCCCCGTTATCCCTCCATCCCGCCATCCCCTCCATCCCTCCCTGCCCATCTGGAGCAGCAGCAGAGGTGATGCTCTGCAAGGTGGGACAGGAGAAGCGCCCTGGGGGCCCGGTGGGCTCTCACCGCAGCATCCCTACATCTGGAAGGCGATGGCCCAAAGGCAGTATCCACGCTCGGGGCTGGGGATGGCTCAGTGGCGACTTGGGGCAGCGCGGTCCTGTCTGGACGGTGGCAACCTGGCCCCCTGGGGACGCCAAACTGGGCAAACTGGGGTGGGGGAAGCTGTCCCTTCTCCTTGCCCCGCAACCTTGCAAACCTCCCTTGGCCATGGGGCTCAGCGGCGGGTTCCTTCTCCCCGGTTATGGGCCTGGTCTGGAAACGCTGCAACCGCGGGGCGATGCCTGGCTTGGGGCACCACGGCTGGGACCCGCCGGCAGCCCCAGCAGCCGAGATCTCCCGGCGTATCTCTCCCTCCCTTCCCCACCCCCAGCAAATTTAATTAAAAGTCATTCAGATTCCTTTGAAAGAAAATGTCATCCGTCGACACAATTACACTTTAACTAACCAAAGCTGTTACAGTTCCTATATATATTGGAATCAGGCTGTCGTTATTAGTTCTAAGTAAGTAATTTATTCCCATTATTGTGTTCAAATTACAGGATATTACCCCCTGGGGAAATAATCCTGTTATTTGAAATGTAAAAAAGAATTCACATGGACAACAATGGATTCCTAAATGAACCCAACAACAGTCCCCAATCCAAGTGCGGCATCACTTGCCTCAGATAAAAAAAATACAAAGTTGCTTTTAAAAACGCTCTTTTCTCCTCTCTTTTCCTTCTCCCACCCCAACGGAGGCGAATAGGGCTCCTCCTCTTCTTCACAAGCCTCTATTTATTGAGGGAATCCTGGATCTGCAGGAATTTGGTGGGGAGCATGGGGAGGGGGGTAGATGTATATGTGTGTCCCCCGTTATTGCGGCGGTGGTGGGGGGAGCCCCGGGATGGGGGGCTGGCACAGCCTGGGGGGTTTCTGCGGGAGCCAGCGGCTTTCTCCAGCAAAGAGCTGCCGAGGCTCTTCGGAAACATTGTTCCCTTGATGAAGATCTTCAGGGAAGCCAAATAACAGCTTGTCTCTGCAACACCCAAACAGAAGCAACTAATTTGGACCACCGAAAGGAAAAATAGGGGGGAAAAAAAAAAGACAAGAAAAGAAAAGAAAGAGAAAGAGGAGGAAGAGGGAGGGGAGGGAAGAAAATCAGATACACTTGTAACCTGATTACAACAGCCAGCTATGTGTGCAAAATCACAATGCAGCTCTATAATTAAATCTCTCTTTCCCCCTCCTGCCGAGCTCTTTCCTCTAACAGGCACGGTACAAAAACAGTCGTTAGGACATCAAATTCCAGCTCCCACAAGAGGGGACTTTTTTTGTCTATAGCTGCTCAGCTCGTCTTTAAGGAAATAATAATTATAAGCCCAGTGCTGCTGGCTGACGAGCTCCGTGGAGCAGAAAGGGCTCGTCTTGTCCAGCCACTCCTTCACCCTTGGCTCCTCTCAGGGCCGTGCAGAGGACTGGGGTGATGGAAAGAGGGGGGAGAGCCCCGGGAGCCAACCACGGGACACCCCCTCCTTGGGTTGAGGTTCAGGGTGAGAGGAAACACTGGCGTCTAACAAGGTGCTCGAGGGCTTGGATCCACAGATATTTCTTCCCCTCTTGCCCGGCTGAATCCACCTCAGGAGTTTTACCATCAGCGGTTCGGTACCCGGCGTAGGCTGCGGCAGGGGACTCCCAGGCCGGTGCGATCATTTGGTGGGTGCAGAAAATACCCACGAGGGACGCGAGGAGCCAGCAGCTTCCTGGACACGGAGAAAACTCCTGCTGCACCATTTTCCCAAGGGTTTCTCCCCTGCCCGGCGTCTGGCTTCTCCGTACGGCGGTCTCAGATCCCGGAGGGATGCTGCGGATGGGGCCAACTCGATGGACCCCCAAGGGAGCAGGGGAAGGAGCCCCCAGTGCTGCGGCTGCAAGGAGGGCAGGGCTGGCAGCCTTCGCCCCGGCCCTGCCTGTTAATGACTTTGATTTACTCCGCGTTCGTCACAGCGGGTTATTCCCATCCCTGTGACACCCAGCACGTGCTTTTGCTGGCAGCTGCAGGCCGGATTCAGCCTTCGGGACCCATTTCCTCGCGGGCAGGTTCCTGCTTGCTTCCTCGGGGTATTTTTGGGAACAGGTTTTGCATCCCATCTTCTTTTCTGCTAGCGTGTCTGGGGGGGGGGGGAACGAGTTTCTTGCAATGACGGCACGTCTGGTGCAATGATTTGCAGCCTGGTGGGGAGGGCGAAGGTAAAAGCCTGGCATCGGGGGAATCAAAAATGGGTCCCAGCACGCAAGATAACTACCACCGAGATAGGATTTAGCGATTGCACCTCGTCGTGACAGGCTGGCACGTGCAAAAAAGCAAGACCGAGCACACACGCAGGCTTTGCAACGCGGAAATTCAGATGCTGTTCCAATAAAGCTGTGGATGTTTGGTTTTAATGGCAATTAACAGCTGTTAAAAGGCAAAAGATCTATTCTACTAACACCTAGGGCTTCTGGTGCCTTTCATGAAGGGATTTGAAAATACATTTGTGAGTGTTAATTTTAAGCCACGATAACGTACCCCGGGGAGGTCGATGGGTTTACCTTGTTTTCAGGCGGGGCAGCCGAAGCAGGCCGGGGCACGGTGCGGGGACGAGCATTTCCCGCCGGCAGCGGTGGTGAAATCCGCGCCTGGGTCTGGAAGGGGGACAGGACCAAGCTGGGGACCAGCCGGCAACATCGGGGCAGTTTTAACCGGCATTCCTGGTCTTTTATTTGGGGGGGGGGATTAACTTAGTGCGAAACCATCCGCACTCGGGAGTTTAACCTTCAGCAGGACCCTCGCGCTGGGGGGGGCACATAGGAAATCATCTTTCCCTGGGAGATGCTGCAAATCTGGATTTTCCAGTTCCTGGAGGGCTCTGCTTGTTTAAATTAGAAGCAGATAGAAGAGGTGAATTTTAAGAAGGACAGAGCAAAGGCACACAAGTATGCAGTTAACTTCTAAACTTCTTTCTCTGGATCTCCTGCTGAGTAAATGCTTTAGGAGCTTCAAACCACAGCTTTTAATATCTCCTTAACGTGCCCTGCGATTCCTTCCCCCCTGTCAAAATGGCAAGAGCAGCTGTGAATATTTTCCATTTTAAAATGTTTTGTATGCATACGAAAGTACCTGCAGCTCCTTTGGGCCGGGCTACGGAGAAATGCTGAAGCCAAGGGTACCTATTTTATATCAAACCTCAAAATAGCACATGCTACTCGCCCTCACTCGCTCGTGTCCTGCATCCAGGAGGGTATTCTTGATTTAAGTGACAGATCAAGGGAAAAAATCCCCAATTCACTCTGTCGATGTAGAAGATGTCACCATTGGGAGCTCAGCAGTCCGGTCCACCTGGACGTAGGATTGTTTTAAACTCACAAATGCAGAACCTGTAATATCAGGGTGTTATATGGGGGACTGCAGATTTGGAGAGGTTTCCCATGCACGTTTCTCTGCTAAACCACATTTTTTCCGCTGAAAGGTGTAACTGCCGTTTCCGTCCCTTACACCCAATTTAGCAGCCGGTCCGTAGCCCAAAAACGCAGGCAGTAATTACAGCTTTGGGATTTCTGCTCCTCTCAGAGCTCTCGATGGGTTGTGCATGTCAGCCCTCCTCCCTGCCTATTTTTTTTATTCCTGATCTTGGATGAAAAAAGCTTATTATTGGGTAAAAGGAAAAAAAAAAAAAAAAGAAAGAAAATAAACCCACGCTGATCTATCAAAGATCCAGTCTAGCTGTGACAAAAGCCTGGTACTAGGGGTTTTGCAGAGGGTGTGAGAAGCACAGGGCACCCAGCATGGGGCAGGTCCTGACACCTGGGGGTCCTAGCTTGGGGTTTGGGGGGGCAAGCAAGCGTGCAGGTGGCAGAGCGGGAAAGCAGGGCGGTTCTGTGCACACACACTCGCCCTCCCGCGCCGGGCAAGGAAAAAACCAGCAGGCTTTATTTGGACTTGAAAACCAGACTGCGGTTTGGGAGACGTTTGGCTTTACAAACCCCGGAGCTGTGGGATCAGAACTGTTGCAGCTCGGGGGGGGACGGGGACACCCCACTCGTGTCCCTGTGTGTGTCCCCCAGCCCTGCTCCCACGCCAGCGGGGCAGGGGGCCAGCGGAGCCGGGATGGTGCAAGGATGCTGTGACCTCCAGCCGCTCCTGGTACAGCCCCTGGGGGGGATTTCTCAGGCTCCCCCCTGCCCCCCGTGAAACCCACAGCCAGGCTGAGCGCAGGGTTTATAATCAGCCAGAATTTATGGAGAAAAATGAAACCCCGAGCTGTTCTGGTCATTGATAAGGAATTCTTCGCTTGGTTCCCGAGCTGCTTCCCGGGGATCACCCCATAGGGACCCCCCCACCTCACAGCCCCCTCCCCATGGATGGCAGGCAAGGGGGTTGGGGTGAGGAGGGACCCCGGGCTTCTGAATTAACCAACCCCTCCATCGATGAATAAATCCCCCAGGATTCATCAGAATAAATCCCAGCAGGGACCCCCTTGCCTTCAAATCCCACCTCTGCCCCCACAAGGTTTTATCTGGGGGAGATGGGACCCCGTTGTTGGACTCGGTTCTGCTTTTAAGATGGGGGGGGATATGATGAAATCAGGGCAAAGCTTTGCCGCCGCGTTGGGATCGTCGCCGTCCGTGTTTGAATGTGATTTATGCCTGGTTTCCTAAATCCAGCCACTGACTGCGCGCGTTAAATATAGCTCCAAAAACACCCTGAAAACGTGTAGTAAGCACGTTAAAAGCGCCGGGCGAAGGAGATGCACAGCACCCCCGCTGCTGGGGCTGCCGAGCCTGCGGACGGAGATCACGGGGGTTTGTTGGGGGGGCAGATGGGCTGAGTTGGGGCTCCAGCGGGGCCCGCTCCGGGCTGAGGGTGCAAAGTCGAGCGCTGGTGAGTCCGTTCCCCCCCCCCCCCCCCCCGCGCCAAACCTTGGCAGCCCCCCAAAACGGGAGAAGATGCATTAAGGGGACACACACACATCAATTTGCGTTGCCTCCCACGTCTCCAAACAGGTCCTCCCCATCCCACCCCCCCCCCCGTCCTACCTGCATCCCCGGGGGGGGGGGGCAATGCCCGGTGTGGGGCCGGGGGCTGTGAGCTCCGCACCGCTCCGCCGGCTCCTGGCCGCTCCCCTCCGCCTCCGCGGGGACGGGGAGAGGAGGAGAGGAGGGGAGCGGGCCGGAGAGAATTTCGGGTCCGACCGGGGAGGGGGGAAAGAGAAAAAAAAATTGGAAAAAAAGAGAAAAAAGTGAAAAAAAGAAAAATGGATAAAATGAGAAAAGGAGGAAAAAAATGGAGAAAAGGATAAAAAGGAGGGGAAAAAAAAGGAAAATAAAACTAAAGGAAGAGAACAGAAGGGGAGATGGAGGGCGAGGACCCGGGCGCGCAGGGCGGGCGGGGGGAGCCCCCTCCCCGGGGCGGGGGGCGGCCCGGGGGCGGGCGGCACCGTGGGAACCTGCCGGGAGCCCGGGGCAGCGGCGGGGGGGGCGAGGCGGTGCTGAGCAAGCGGCTGCTGGCGGGGACCCCCCCGCTCCAATATATTTTTAATAAAAATGGGTATTTTTGGAGAAAGTGGTGTTTGCGGTAAAGCTTTGCGGGGAAAATGTGAGAGCGGCCGAGACCTTGGCGGCCCCAGCCCGGGTCCCCCAGCCCGGCTCCCCCCCGGGGGGGCAGCTACAGCGGGGGGGGGTGTGGGGTGCGTGTCCCCGTGTTCGGGGAAATAATCCGGAGAAAAGAGGGGGGGCGTTAATGTGGAAAATGGTGGGAAAATGGTGCCCGCCCCCGGGGCAACTGCAGCACCGCGCCTCGGAGAGAAAAAGAATAAAAATAATAAAGAAGTGTACATTTAGATATATATAGGGGGACATTTGCGGGGGCGTGTGCGGGGGGGGGGGGGGGGGCGGTTCGGTGCTTTGCAGCGGCGCTGCCCGAGCCGGGAGCTGCTGCTACAAGATGGCTCCCGGCCGGGGGGGGGGGGGAGGAGGAGGAGGAGGAGGAGGAAGGGCCAGAGCTGCAGGGGGGGGCAGGCCCCCCCCCGCCACGCCCGGGCCGGGGTTTTTATTAGCATTTCCCTGATTTATGGCATGCCAACCCCCCGTCCCGGGGACAGCGGCGGGGAGGTCCGGGCGTGAAGGCATTAAACATTTATAAAATATGCTTTTAAAGCCACATAAAAGCGATTAAGCCATTAATATCCCCCCCCCCCCCCCAATTCCCCCCTTTTTGGTTTACTAAAGGAGACAGAAAAAAATAAAAGCCCTCCCTCTGGAAGCATCGGGGTTTGAGCCCTCGCCTCTGAGGCAGCCGGGTTATGCTCTTAGATATAAATAAAAACACATATATATATATATATATAATTTTTTTTTCGCGTTAAACACAGCGCCTTTCGGAGCGTGAGAGCTTTTCGAGGAACGCAGCGCTCCCTTCCTTAAAACGATTAAAAATAAGCCGGAAAGTGCCGTGTGTGTGTGTCTGTGTGTATGGGGGGGGGGCGGCCTGGGGCCTCCGCTTTTGGGGCTGTTTCGCCCGTTTTCTGGCCGCTGCCTCAGTGACAACGGGCACCGTGAAAACTCTGCTGCCCGGGGAGGGGGGCTTTATTATGATTTTTTTTTTTCTAATTTATACTAGGATTAAATTATATTTCCCCTCCCCCCCTCTTTCGTTATAAAAGCCGGTTTTTTTAAGTAAATAAAGAAGGGGGCGGTGGATTGGGAGGCTCGGGAGGAGGGGGGTGTTGGCAGCGATGGGGTGCCCGTGTACCCCCCCCCCCCGGGGGCGCTCGGCGCTGCACAGGGCTGGGTGTAGAAGAAAATAAATAAATCAATAAGAAAAGTAAAAGTTGGGCTGGACGGCGGGGAAGAACCCAAGCCCGGGCGGACAGAGCCGGAGGGGGCCGTGCCCCCCCCCCCCCCCGCGGGCAGCGCGGCTTCTCCCGCCTGTTTCTCGCGCCCAGCTGGAAAAAAACCCAGGAGTTTTGGTTAAATGGAGGGTGATGGGAGGGGGGGTGTCTCCTCCCCCACCCCGCGGCCTTCCTTTTCACCCTATTTTTAAATTTTGGAGGGGCGGGGCCCGCAGGGAGGGAAGGGGACCCTCCCCCGTTCCCCCCCTCCAGCCGCTCCCCCTCTCCCTGAAAGGCCGCTTTGTCCGCGGCGGGGCCGTGGGAGAGGGCCCGCCGGCACTTCCCCCTCAGCCCTTCCCGGGGCGGGGGGGGCCCTCACTTGCCTCAGCCCGGGCCTGGCGGAGAGAAGGATTTAACCCCCACAGATAATAAAGGATAGGGGGGTTGTGGGGCGGATCCTTCCCCCGTCACACCTCCGGCAGCTTCGCCGGGGGCGGGGGGGGAACCCGGGGCCGCTTCCCCCGCCAAACGCCGCCAGCTCAGAGCGGGAGAGTGAGGGGGAGCCTGGAAACGGCCGCGGGAGCGCGTCGCCGCCCCGCGAACGCTGCGAGGAGGGAGAGGGGAGCCTAGAAACTGCTGCCTGTTTACCCGCCGGTGAGTGACAGGCCGGCCGACTAATCAGCGACGCTGGAGGGCGGCGAGCCCGCCCCGGCCGTGCCGAGAACAATGCGTGTTTCATGGCCCCGGCGCCGCCGTTTTCCCCCCCCTCCTTTTTTTTTTTTTTTTCCCCTCCCGCCCTGCGCTCGCGCTCTCCCCCTTTTTTATTTTTTTATTATTTTTTTCCTCCTTTTTTTTTTTTTTTTTTTTTTTTTAAGCGCCGCCGAGCCGCGCGCGGGGCCGGCCAGGGGGGTGGAGGCGATGCTGCAGCTCGGCGGGGCCCCGCCGCTCCATGGCGCGGCTGCCGCGTCGCTCCCGCGTTGCCCCTGAGGAGCGGAGCGGAGCGGGGCAGGGCGGCGAGCCGGCACCCCCAGCCCCGCACCGCCACCATGCCCCGCGACCAGGCGGCCTAACCGCGCCGAGGTAGGACCCGGCCCCCTCCCCAGGAGCGGCCCGGCCGCGGCGGGGGCGTCGCGTCCCCCCTCGCCTCGCTCCGGCCCCCCCCGCCCCATCCCGGGGTGCTTTTTTTCCCCCCCTTTTAGCCATTTCCCCCCCCTCTTTTTCTAGTAGTTACAAACGGATCCGGCCGCTCCCGCAGCCCCGGGGTGAGACTCGCCCCGCTCAGCCACGCAGGCAGCATTTAATTTCTAAATTTCACCCAAATTAAAAAAAAAACCCAAACAAGGCGGTGGGATTTTTCTTATTATTTCGCATTTTCCCCCCTCTTTTTTTTTTGTTCATAATTTCTTGGCCCGGCAGCACCCCCCCTCCCCCGCGCTGGCAGCGGCCGGCGAGGAGCCGGGAAGGGCGGCGGAGCCGGGGCGGAGCGGAGCGGCGGCTCCCGGGGCTCCGGGAGCGCTGGGGGGGGGAGAGAAAAACCCACCTTATTCCCCGCAGTGTTTATTATTTCTCGCTATCCCGGTGCAAAACCCGACGGGCGGGGGGAGCGCTTCATCGGGCTGCAAGTACAAATATTTTTTTAATATATATATATTTTTTTTTTCACTCTGGGAAATAATAATACGTGTTTTGTTTTCCCGAGCGGGAGCGGCGATGGGAAAAACGGGAGGAAAAAAAAGCCCAAACCCCACAAGCCAGGCGGAGATTTAGAGCCCTGGGAATGGGGGAAAAGAGGCGAGAAACGGGTTCGGGGCAGCGATGCCGCCGCCGGAGCCCTTTCCCCGGCGGGCGCTGCCGGCCGCTGCCGGGGCGGCTTTCGGCGGGGTAAAGCGGCCCCACGGGAGGGGGGGAGAAAAGAGAAAATTGGGGGGGTTTGTTATTGTTGTTTTGGGGTTTTTTTGGTGTTTGTTTTACTGCGCTCCGGGGAGAAATGCAACGCCGCTTCCCCGCCGCCCGTCCCCGTCGGGTCGGTCCCGCCGGAGCCGGGCTGCGGGCGGTGCGGCGGGGCTCTCCCCGGCCCGGCTTTGGCGGTGACAAATATAACACTCTTTTTTTTTAAAAAACAAAACAAAACTGAAGTACTTTAAATTTTTTTCCCGCCCTTTGCCACAAGTTTTCCTTGGATTATTATTTTTTTCACCACCCCCCCCTTTCCCCCCCCTCCGCCCCGGTCGGGAAGGTGAGGGTGGGTTTTTGGGGGTATTTATTGGGGTGGCTGGGAGGAGCGGGGGGGGGTCGGGGCAGGTTGGCTCACCGCACCCCCCTTCTCTCTTGCAGGCAGCGCCGAGACCGCCGCGCCGGGGCTGGCTCCCTGCACCGCGCCATGGGACGCTTGGACGCCTTATTTTTGAAAACCATCTGATTTTTTGGGGGAGGAGGAGGAGGAGGAGGGGGGTGGGGGGCGGGGGGGGGGGGGGGGGAAGGCGGTGGCGGGCACCGACAGCGATCCGGGAGACTCCTTGAAGCCGGCGAGTGGATGATGGATGGCCGAGATTTCGGGCCCCCCCGCTCGGTGCACGGCCCCCCTCCGCTGCTCTCCGGGCTGGCCATGGAGAGCCACCGCCTGGGAGCCACCGGCCGCCTGGCCCCCGCCGCCGGTCCCATGGCCGCAGGGCTCCCCGCCGCCCTCCAGCCCGGCAAGTTCCTCGCATCGGGCATCAGTCTCCACTCCCACCCGGGTAAGGCTCCGCGGACCCCCCCGGCAGCCCCCCCCCCCCCCCCCAATCCTCCGCTTTCCCTCCCTTGTGTCTCCGCGGGCAGCGGCGGGGGCTGCGGACCCCCGGGGCCGGCAGCCGGCGGGCCTTTAAGCGCAAAAAAAATTATAATAATAATAATAATATATATATGTACGCTTGCAGCTTTTTCGCATGTTTTCCCCAAGGGTTTTCTGCCTGTCCTGGCTTTGGTTCGGGGAAGAAAAAAAAAATACGGGAATGAGGGGGGAAAAAAAATACGGGAATGGGGGGGGGGGAAAATACGGGAATAGGAAAAAAAAATCGTTTCTGGCCGCTAACACCTACCCCCCCCCCGCGCACGGTTTTGTCGGCACCGAGGAAAATCCCCGCCGAGGCGGCTGCGGGGGTTTTGTAGAATAAATGCGGTTTTCGGGAAAGCCGAGAGAGAGGTAGATCGGGGTGCGGAGGGGATGGGGCTGCGCTGCCCCGCCGGGTGCTTCACGGCCAGGCAAAAAAAAAAAAAAAACAACAAAAAACCAACCCCGTCGGGCTGGGAAAAGGGGCAAACCGGAGCAGTTTTGGTGATTTCCCTCCGCGCCGGGGCTGGGGGGCGGCGGGCGGTGCAGCCCGAGCCCAGCCGCGGTCCCGGGCAGCGCTGCCGGCGGTGCGGGTTTTGGTGGTGGTTTTTCTCTTTCTTGGTAATTATTATTTTTTTTTTTAAACCCGCAAATAAAACTTCCATGCAGGGGCTGCTCCCTCTTTATATTTTTTTCCCCTCTTCTCGACGCGCTTCATCCCCGGGCAGCCCAACAGCTGCTTCTCTATTTTAAAAAAAAAAAAAAGAAAAAGAAAAAAGCAGACATTGAAATGTACGAGGTTTATTTTTTTTCCCCAGTCAGCTTTTTATTTATTATTTAAATTACTTTTTTTTTTTTGAGGGATATTTATTTCCCCTCCCTTTCCCAGCCACTCGCAGGGTGGGATAACGCGGGGTCCGGCAGCCGCCGGGAGAACGCTGCCTGCACCCTCCTGCCTGCACTCCTGCCTGCTGTTTTGCCGGGCTGCTGCCGAGCTTGCCCTGGGAGGACACGAGGGATTTCTGACCGTTTGATTTCCCTCTCTGGCTCTATTTTTTTTTTTTTTTTTTTTCCCCTTTCCTTTCTTTCCCCTGGGCGTGGAGAGGTGACTTGGAGTTTACTTTAGGCGTTGGGAGGGTGACAGGTTTTGCAATAATAAACCTGCTTTTCTCCCAGCCGCCCGGGCTGAATGACTTTGAAATTTGCAAACCTGATTGCCAACATCTGCAGAGAAGGAAGCAGCCCGAATCGAGGGAAAAAGATTTATTAGTTTTAGACTAGGTGGCAGTGCCAATTTCCCAGGTGCTAAGAGGAGAGGTGTAAAGCGAACGGCTATGAAGCCAAGCACATGGGCAAACACCTTCTTTTTTCCTTCCCTTTTGTCTGTCTTTTTTTTTTTTTCTCCCTTTTTTTGTCCTGGGTATTTTTTTTTCCCCTCCTCCACCTCCTGCTAAAGCAGAATATGATCTCTGCAAAAATTCGTCTGGACAATCTCAAGCCAAACCAAGTGCAGGTTGTTTCTTTTTTTATTATTAATAATTTTTATTGGGTGATTTTTTTTCTTTTCTCTTTTTTTTTTTTTCCTTTTTTTTTTTCCCCTCCCAAAGTTTCCTTTTCTGGTGCTTCCCTGAAATCCAGGCAGCCTGGGGAGGAGGTGCCGAGCTCCGGCCGAGCCGAGCCGACAAAGCGCTGCTCCCCGCCGCCGTCCGCGAGCTTTCCCACTGCGCCGCAAACCCTTGGGCTGGGACCGAGCCTTGGATTTGGCACCCCTCACAGAGGGAATGGGTTTTGTGATCCCTCCAATTTTTTTCTTTTTTTAATGTATTCTTATTATTTTTATTTTCCTTTCTCTGAAACCTTTTGAAAATCTCCCTTACCCCGCCTGCACCTCCGTGGTGCCCGGCTCTCCCCGTGCGCTCCCCGGGATGATCGCTAGCAAAGCTCGTTCTGTGAGGTTGGCTGCGGCACAGCAATTCACAACCAGGCTAAACTGCAGTAAAAAGATACGTACGATTAACAGGCAAAACTTTCATTACACCACAGCAGCAGGATAGGCAGGGATTTTTTTTTTTTTTTTTTTTTCCTTTTACGGCTTTAACAATATCGTTTGAAATGATGATTGCTTCCTGGTACGGAGGGGCACTTTGTAGGTTTGCGTTTGCAGTGTTGATGTGTGGGGTTTGGGGTTTTTTTTGTTGTTGTTGTTGTGGGTTTTTTTTAGTTTGTTTTGTTTTTAGGAGGGGTTTGGAGGGGTGGAAAGCAAAGCCTTGTGCAAGGGGTTAAGAAAAGTGGGCAGGAGGCGAAGCCTTTAAATAGAGCCAGTTCAAACCGATCTTTAAATACCGACGGGCTGAAGAGAGAGACTGTTGAATCCGTCCCAGCGTTCTCCTAAAATAAATACGCCCCTGTAAAAATAGCGCGATTGGCCATATTTGAGAATCCAGTTATCGCCGGCACCGACTCCTTATTTTTCTCGTACCCGCTGCTCGTTACGGCTGTCCGGGCTCTGCCCCAGCACCAAAGTACGGGCGCCTGGGCTACAGCCAGTGACCCCCGGACCCTTGGCTCTTCTCTGGGGGGTTTCTGTTTCATAGTGGCGTTTCGACTGCCGCTGTGCAGGCCCGGGGGACGGGGACAGAAGCCCCTTTGTTGGAAGCGCACGGAGGGAGGAGTGAGCTGGAGGCCGAGGCGGGAGGTGAGCCAGCCCTCGGCTGCGGGGCTGCCATCCCGTGTTCCCCCCTGCGCTCTCGGGCCTCGCCGCCTCCCCCGTTCCCGAGGAGGGCAAGGGGGGTTTTGGGGGCCGGGGAGCAGCGAGGTGCTCCCAACGGGCCCCGCCAAGGGCCGGGGGAGGAAGGTGACTGTTTGCAATGGAATTTCATCCCTGGCAGCAGCGCGGCTTGCCGGGAAGACCTTGCATAAAAAGAGGCTGCAATCGATGGAGTCGGGCGGTTGAGTCCATTAAAGCAGTTGCTTGCAGCTCTGCAGCCCGCGGCTCAAAATGTTGGGGGGTTTATAGTTTTGCTCCTTCCTACCCCGCCGTCTTCGGGTCCAAGCGAGTGTCCTGGTCTCGGCTCCGTCCTGCGGCGGGCGCGTTGTTCTTGGCAGCTTCTGTGTTTTGGGGGAGGTGGAAAAGGCTCCCTCGGACTCAATTGCGACGGGCTGCTCTGTGACCGTGTCCCTCCCAGGCAGCGGGTCTGCCCATGAGCAGATATCATCCAGATGCAAAAAGATTTCTCTGAGTTTAAAATAATAATAATAAAAATCTGCTTTTTGCCACGTACTGAGGTATCCTTTCTTGGGTGGGATGTGTATTGGGGGGGGCTACTGGGCTACTGGCGCAGATCTGTGTTTGTATAAAAGGATGCCCATCCTCTTCCATTAAAATATGCTTCAGAAACGCTTTCCAGTGCCTGGGAAAAGGGACACACCTGTACGAGCAGAGCTGACTTTGTGTTAAATCCAGCTCAAGAGCGGTGACTGAAAGGAAAGCGGTCAGGCGGAGGGGAGAGATTTTGGTTCGCTTGCTTTCATACTTCCACATTAGCATGTGCATTCAAATGCAGGGATTTAAGGCTGATTGGAAACCATCCCTGCTTCCAGGCCTGCTGTGCCCAGGGACAAGTTTTCCAGTCAGCTGGGCCAGGTATGAGCGTAGAAAAAAAAATTTAAAAAAAAATCCTCCCCCCCAGGATAGCTTTGCTGTGCCAGCAAAATCCCACTGTAGCCATCCTTATAATGGCAAAATTGTGCTTCTGCTGAGCCGGCAGATTTTGCAGAGGAGGCCTTGCTGTCGGCGGTGCCAGCAGAAGCACAATTTGCTCGTCTAAACTGCATCAATGCTAAAATCGTTTCGCTGATAGGAGACACCGAGATAGCGCCGATGCCCATCTCCTCCCTATAGCTGGGCTGGGAAGGAGGGGGGCTCCCAGACCAGCCGTGGGATTTTGGCTGTGGTTCGATGCGGCTCTTTTTGGTCACGTTTTGATGCTGCAAGGAAAATACCATCGGTGTTTAATGGCCCTTGAAATCGCGGTTCCCCCTCCCTGCCCGCCCAGGGGGTGGTGCGAGGGGCTGAGCGCGGGGGGCTCCTTGGGGCAGGGGCTCGCCGTGTAACACCGGGAGGAATGCAGGCTGGCCGGAGACCTGCCTGGGGAGATGTTTCTCCTCCCTTGAGGCCCTGGTGAAATGAGATGCTTTTTGATAGATGTTTTCAGGCAGAGCAGTGAGCGTGCTTGTCCCGGCAGCGCTCGGGGAGGTGACGCTGGCCTGGGCCGGGCAGGGATGTTGTGCTCGGACCCGTCGCGCTCTCCCGTTTGCACCCGGCGTCCCCGGGGGCGGAGGAAGCGCTCGGCCATGAAGTGATGCCCCTGCAGCTTCCTCGGGCCTGCGGCCAACTCGTAGGCTGTGGTCAAGGCAGGAGCTTCTCTTTGGTTTTGTGCTGGGGATGAAATGGGAGGGGGGGGAAAAGGGACTTCTGCATTTTTCAGAGTCTCCCATCACGCGCCCCTGGGGTGCTGGGGACTCCTTTCCCTGATGTCCCGGTGGTTTCCCTGAGGTGCTGGTGGTGGGGTGGGTTGTGGGGTGGCATCTCCATCCTTCGGGAGGGCTGGGAAGGACTGTCTGCCCTCTCCTCTGGCCCCCGTTGAAGTTCCCATCCCAAGTGGCGGTAGCTGGTGGCCGGGGGTGCTGGGCTCTGACCACAGACCAGAGCCCGAGGGCCAACGTGGTGACGTAAACTTGTTCGGAGCAAGGTCCTGCGGGATTCTCCGCTGTGTTAGGGTTTCTAATACCTTCCCCAGCTGAAGGGCAGGAGCTTGGCTCTGCCTCTGATACGTCGCGCTGGTAAAGATGTGCTTTATTAGCATTGTTTCTAGCAGCCGTTCTCCCAGCCCGAGCCAGCCTTGGCCCCCACCCAGCACCGAGTCTCCTTGGCGGGGCTGGACAACCACCGGCCCCAGTCATGACTGATGGCGTGCCAGTGAAAATTTGATCCGGAGGATGTGCCAGTGCTGTAAATCCTAGCCTGGGATGGCGTGGGGCACCGGGCAGGTCCCCGGTGTTGGGGACAGGCTCCTGCTCTTTCCCAGCACAGCAGCTGTTAGAGAAATGGAAATGGCCGGGAAGTAATCTCGCTGCAGACGTGGTTAGCAGAGCAGGGCTTTCGTAAGGGAAATTTTAGATCTCCTTCCTAGGATAACCCAGGGTAAAGCTGAAATTAGTTTATAATTATATAGTAAATAACCCCCCATCTTGTCATTTCACCATCTTCTGATGAATATGGAAATGAACATTGTTAAGGGGAATTAACGTCGTTACGGCAGCCTTCCAGGTGAGCGCCTTGCGGCTCGGCTGCGGCTGCGACCGGCGGGAGGGTGTCGGATCACCTCCTTTAGCTGGGGTTAGCGCTCGACGAGTTGAAACAAGGCTCCGTGTGTTTTCAGCGTGTACTAAACTGGTCCAGTTAAAGCTTCGGGCAGGAGGTGGTGCAGGGAATCGGGGCCAGCCTGGCATGTGCTGACACGAAAGCTGCCTTGCCGGGACGAGGAGATGTCGGTCTGGGTTAGGTAACGCGATCCAGCATCTCCTGCTCGAGGTGCCGAGGACAAGGGCGCGCTTTGTTCTGCCTCGCCGCTGAAATGGAGAGCACGGTGGGCCCTGAACCGACCCGAAAACACAGGCGGGGTTGGGGAAGGTGGGGAGCTGAGGGCAGCCCGGAGCTCCCTGCCTGCAGGGCCAGGGCGAGGGAGCAACACGGCATGCTGCCGCGGCAGCCAGTCGATGGCTTTGCCAGCCGGGGATGCGCTTTAAAAAGGAAAGTTTGGGAGGTGAGCACTCCGGCACGGCTGCCCTGCAGTGTGCTGCCTCTCCCTGCCCGTGAGTATTTGGGGGTTTCCTTCTCCCCATGTTTCCTCCCAGCCCCACGTTTCTGACTGGCTTCGCTCTGGGGTGGCACAGCTGGATGTCTGCAGGCATCGTGACGTGCCCGCCGACTGGGGAGAAACGCCGTCTCTCTCTCTGCTATGTATTTGCTTTGCTTATCGTTCACTTCTCTCCAGCTCTTCAAACACCAAGGGGATGGCTACCGCACAGACCCTTTACACCCATCCCTGTCCGCACTGGCTGGGGAGGACGGCGCGGCAGGAGCCCCGTGCCGTACGGCAGCGCCGCGGCGGTGACAGTTGGGCTCTTTCCCCACGCCGTGAGGATCAGCTGTTGGGTGCACAATATGCTCTGGTTTTCCTCTCCAGCTGTTGTCGCTGACGGTTATGGGAAGCGAAAGGTAGTTGAGAGTTTGGTATCTCTAAATCAGGAGGTGATGGGCAGAAAGGAGGGGTTTAGGGAGGGCTCCGTATATCTGAGGCTGTTTTTTGTTTAAATCCAGCAAGACTTGAAATAGTGGCAAAAGAGTGAAATGACCTTGGGAATAAATTTTATTGCCAGCGTAGCAGTGGCCAAAGAGCCATTTTGAGGGAGCTGGATGCAGGCAGACAAGCCGAACATGGTGGGCTCGGAGCAAGGGAAGGAGCGACATGGTACGTTCGGGAGAGAACGTACCTTTTTAGGGGAATAACGGAGATTTTAAGGCACTCAGCCCCATCTCTCTGGATCTGTATCATCCCCGGCAACTTCTGCAAAGGTTGCTCTTGTTTCAGCTGCCATCCATCTTACCCTGCCGTGTTACTGCGAGCAAAGATCCCTCTTTATGTTTGGTGGTTAGATATATTGCCCATGCTTCCCTTTCTGCCCTCGATCCCCTCTCAGCAGAATTCCCTGTGGCTTGAATATGCTTTTAATACATTCGGTTTAATTGCTTTTAATTAAAAAAAAAATAAAAATAATAATTGAAACAGCCAGTGTGCTTGGGAGGAAGGGTTGTGAAGGGATTCAGCTCTTTGCTGCTTGCAGGCAGTGCCGGTAGTGGTGTGTGAATGAAATAGCCCCCGTGTTATCGCCGCGCAGCGTGTGTAATTCTGGTGTTTTGTGTCCTGATCTGCTAGGTGGGGAGGCATCTCACATACCATGTCACACGCAAGCTAAGCGGATAATACTCCAGTGAGTAAAGATCCGGGCAGGCGACTAAAGATGGGTGCAGGCACCTTCCCGGGGTGCCGGTGAAAGCCCAGCGCATCTTTACCCCCCCGGCCCCGCTCCGCCGGGCAGGCACACCGTGCCGGGCTCCCGGTGTGCGCAGCGTGCTGGGGTTTCCCTTTGCAATCCCAGCGCTACAGCGGGGCTTTCTCCCTAATGAGATTAGTGACACAAAGTGGCGATTCTTCTGCTGCTTTTAATGGATGTTCGGGGGTTGCGTGGGATCGGAAATTCCTGCTTTCATCAGATGAGCCCTCTCTGTGACTATTTTGTGGACAGATCGTCCTTTTCTCGGCTGCAGGGCTGACATTCATGTTGGCACAAGCATTTTAGGCTTTCCCCTCCCGCTCCCCCATGCCTCCCCTCCTTCCCAGCCCCAGCCATGGTGAATTTTATCTTCTTCCCTGATTGAATCTTGTCGTCAACCCGAGCTGCTTCCATCTTGTGAAGGACACGAAAGCTGGGTGGCCTTCCCTGGCCAGGCTAAACGCAGCTGGGAGGAAGGACAAATGCGAAAGTCACTCTTGGATCGCTCTTGCGGAGGTGCTCCTTGGTCTCCCTAGCTGAGATGTGCAAATACATATGTGTGTGTGTATATACATCTATAGGGCATCCATCTAGTGCTTCACCTGACGGAGGGCTGTCTGTCCCTGCCTTGTGACATCGGGGCCAGCTTGGCAATTTGTCAGGAGCCCAAGGACTGTGCTTCAATTTGAATACAGATTTGCATAATTCATAAGGAATTAAACCACGCCGCCATAATATTTGCCTCTGCATTTATCTCCTGTTATCAGCGGCAGGGAGGTGTGTGGTGTTGGGCATTTGCCGGCCGCAGAGACCCCTTCGCTTGATGGTTTGGTGCTTTTTCAGTGCAGAAAAGGTGACGTGAGCTGATGTTCAGAAGGATGCGTGGAGGGCAGGAGCCTCTGGAAGGAAAAAGGGCTGAACGTGGGGTCAGGGGTAAAGGCTGGGCGTAGGCTGAGCTTTTGAGCCTGGTTTCCTAAGGAAAAGAGGCTTATGGGATCATGGTCCGTCTGTGGATCTCTTTCTTCCACCCCCAGATGGCTGCAGCCCATTGCTGAATTTCTCCCAGGGTGGTTTTGGTTGCCGCATATGCCGTGGAGGTCAGTGCTGGGGATGTGTTTGCCCCTGTGGCACACAGAACAGTACTGGCGGGTGCCTCTGGCTTCACCTTGTACTTGCCCTGTCCTGGCCACACGGTATCCGAGCGGGAGTCGTGAAGCCGGAGCCCATCGGACACGGTTGGGTCATTGGTGATGCCTTCGCTCCAGCTGTGGGGTGTTTCATGGAGCTGGTCTCCTCTCGCTGCCAGGAGCCCCATGTCGTGCTGTGGTTGCTGGCTGTTCGCTGAGCATGGATGCAGTAATGTTGTGGCATTCAGGTCTGATCGGGGTGCTGTGCCGCTCTGTGCCTCAGTTTCCCCTTGCAGTGCCACCCCCCTTTGCAAGGCGCCCCGAGGTGCTGAGCAACGGCAGCTGCTTTGCAAACAAGAAGGTTTCAAATAGGCAGCGACGGAGCCCACGTCTCCCAGGGCTTTGAGTCATCACGGCTTGTGCTGACTGCGCCTGGCAGGGGCCTGGGAGGCAAAACAAACCCGTGTCCAGCTGCCACCTCCCCGCCAGAGGTTAGTGATGGGGTGGCTGGTTGGGTTTTGGTGATGGCCCTCCCAGCAAAGCAGATTGAGCTGTTGTGGGGAGATGCCACCTCTGTGGTGGCCCTGGTGAAACCCGTGGCTTGGGGCAGTCCCCAGCTTGGGGATTTGCAGTCGGGCCACCTCATTTCTGGAGGAAGAGGCGAGATGAACAGCCCTGGTCTGGTACCGTGTGGGTCTGGGTTCGCAGAATGGGGGTGCAGAGGCTCCTTCCAGCACGCCTGGGCTTGGCCCCTCTGGGTGCCCATTGGCATCTCGTGGCAGCAGGGTCGAGGTGCCATCCCAGCATGTGCTCTGCAGGGTGTCCCTGTGGCCATGGAGCTGCGGCACACTCCCCGCCAGATGTGACCGCAGAGGTGGCATGGTGGGGACTGTCCTGGCTGCAACCCCTCGCCGTGCTGGACAGGAGGACAGGCAGGGACAAACCTGGGGGCGATCCCACGGTGGCCCCCCAACCCACCACCCCACGCAGAGGGGAGGTAGCCAGGGCAGTGGGTGGCCACGGCCGGCACTGGGAAGCCGAGGGGAGGAGAGGACAGGTGGCATTTACCTTTCGGTGGGCACCCGGGGGTGTGTCCGCAGGGCTGGCTGCTGCCCATCACGCCGCGGTGTTTAATTTCTCAATGGGAAGGCAGGGAGATAATGCTGCACGGTCCCATTTAACCTGCTGGTGACCTGGTCTTAAGTCATTGTGGCTGAAAATAGACCGTGTTCCCTCCAGGGCACGGCTAATGGTGCTGGGAAAGCTGGGATCTCTCTTTGAAGGCTGATTTAATTGCTGCTGGCAGGCACTTGGTGCAGGTGATGTGGGGACCAGCACCCCATGCCATCCCACAATAACCTTCCCCCACCGAGCGCCCGTAGTTCTCCTGGCTCTGGCAGTGAAGGTAACGAGCTCTTTTCTAACGAAGGCACGGGACAGCGGCTCAGAGCCGCCACGTGGGTGTTGCTGGATTAATCGCACGGGCTGGGCTTGTCCACGGGGAGTGGGGACTCGCCCGTTTGCATCGCGTTTTCTGCACTGAGTTTGGGAGATTTAAAAAAAATTTAAAAAAACGGAGCGGGTTAAGTTTCTGTGCTTAGGAAGGAGGGGGAGCACCTGCAACAAAAGCGTGTGCCCAGGGCCAGGAGCAGAGTCAGCCCTAGGGCCCCTGTGCCAGCTACCAGTGGCTGGAGGATGGACCAGAGCAAAGGCATTTCGATGTTGTCTTAGAAAATCAGGAGGTGAAGGCAAGACTACAGTCTAGCAGCTGGGTTCTGTGTTCCTGGGGATTCTGCTAATCAATTTAAGAGTTGAAATTATTATGTTTTAATTTCCGTACAGCATCTTAGTAAGTGTGGAACTGAAGAGCCCACCGAGTCGCTCTGTGCTATTGAGGAAAGCTATGCGGTTGCATAGTGAGAGCTTGGAGGTTTTGGTGGACCCCCGTTGGGGTGTCAGGTTTAATTAGACCGGCGGAAAAGGAGAGACGTCCGACGTGGTGGGGGATTTCAGGCTGGAGGCGCAGAGAAGCTTCTGCTGTAGCAGCCAGCAGTGACCCAGGAGCATTGACACCGGTTTGAGCGTTTGTGCGTCAGGATTAATGTGGGATCAGGTCAGTGCTTCCCAGACCACAGTTTCAGGCTGTGCAGACCGGCAACGCATCACGTCAAGGGTCCTAGTGGGATGGTTTTCATCCTGGCCCCTCCAGTGGGAGGAAAAGCCACCTTCTCTCTGCCAGAGGGATTCGTGTCCCCGTCTGGGTGGATTCTGGCTGCCCCCCCACAGACACTGTGCGCACAGTAAGCAGGGATGTGGTGGGTGACCTCATGGGAGATCTTCAGGGCATTTCATCAGTGTCCTTCTCCTGTGGCCCCCCAGCCCTGAAGCGCTGGTATGTATACCTTGGATTGTATTTGCTTTTTTGCACGGTGGAAACTGAGTCTGCAGGATTCTGGGGACAGAACCAATCCTTTGAGTGCTTGCAGCCACTTCTTCCCATTTTCTCCTCCTCTGCCATCTCCGGGGGCGTTGGGGCTGTTCCATCACCCAGGTGAGGAGGAGGTTAGCGATAGGGCTCAGCCTGATACTTATTTCCATAGAGGCAGGGACCCCCCCCTTGCCCTTTGGTGTGCCATGGCTGCGGGAGGCCCGGCAGCGCCGTGATTCACCGTGAAGGGTAGCACGGCACTAAAATCATGGCACAGCATCGCCACGGGGTAATGGCTGCAGGAGGGCTCGTCGCAAACCCGGCGGGAGCGCGCTGTGTTCCTGTGCTGATGCAGCTGTGAGCAATAGTAAATATTGAGCAAGAGCCACTTAAAAATAAAGCAGCCTGGACACAGATTCCCATGTGGAATAAAATAAAATTAAAAGAAACAATAGAGAGCTACACTGAGCTGGCAGGGGGGGAATTCACCTTGGCTTTGAAGGTAGTGATTTTGCAGCTGAAGGGAAGTGGCGCGGCGGTGTTCGAGCCGGCAAAGGCTGGGAGCACGGACCGCCTGCCAGAAGATGCTGTCTCTGAGCTCGCTGGGGCCCTTAGAAGATTAAACGAGGAGTTAAATTGATCTGGCTGTTCTGGATCCAGGGGATGAGATCGAAAACCTTCAGGGGATGTGGGGAATCGAGGCTCTAAGTTGAGGCTTTGAAGCAACTGCCAGCCCCGTGGCACCGGGTGTAAATACGGCAGGGTCATGTGTTGGGGCGGAGGGCAGTGGGTTACAATGGCGGCAGTGGCTTGGGACTGCAGGGACAGGGACTGGCCACCACTGTGGTCCGGGCACATCTGATCCGGGGGATTTGGTTTCAGCCTGGCATGTTCAGGGGCTCGTATCGCTGCTGTCTCGTGTGTGGCACGGAGTCAAGGCGGCTCCGGTGCCTCAGGTGTCACTAGAGCCACCCTGGCAGACAGGGGAGGAGGCAGCAAAGATTTACGCTGTCAGCACTCCTGGCTCTCAGGTGTTTGCAGCCATAAATGTGTGCATGAGAAATAGTTCTGGCCGTGCCTCGCTGTGCCGCATGCCCCACCATTACGGGATAGAGATGGAGAGGTGGGAGCAGGTAAAAGAGTCTCCCCGGGAAGCTGCTGCTTCTGCAGGGAGAGGATCAGGGATGCGCCGATGATGGTGAGCACGGGCAGCCGGTCTGGTATGGCGGCTGTCCCACCGGCGGTGGGAGGGGGCCCTGTGGGGGCTGGTGGCCGGCGGGTACTCGCCGTGCTTGGACTTCTCCAGGTTCCCCTCCCTCCCTGCTGGGGAAAGGGGACTCGTGAGGTTGTAAGCATTTATCCAGCTGTTTGTGGCCTGGACTGGTGTCCCAGTTGGCTGCCTGCGAGGTGCTGCAAGCCGGACTGGGGAAGAGGTGACCGTGCTCCTGGCCGAGGGTGGCTGTGGCCCCTGCTACGTTCCAGAGTTCAGCAGCCAGCAGAGACCCCGGCTGCAACGGGGCTGCAAATCTCCCTCGGGTGCCCAGCCTTGAAAACGTCCTGTGGAAATAAACCCCAACCCTTGCCGCTGTGTTTCCCAGCCCCTCTGGGCTCAGATTGGAAGGACCACAGGGCCAAGGCTTTCGGCTCGGGCCTCCCTGTGCTCACAGCCCCTTGCGCAGCGCTGCGCGGTGCCAGCCTGCTTCCTGGCAGGGTGTCCGTCCATCACGGCCCGGGGAGGAGGGGTTGAGATGCCGGCAGTTGGAAATATTTCATAAGTGGCAGAAACCCGTAACGGGCAGACAGGGCCGATGGGGGAGAGTTACTTCACCTCTCCCGGGGCGCTGGAGGCCGCAGGTCTTCCGGCGATGGGGCTGCGGCTTCTCGGGCAAAGAGGGCTCGTGCCTGGGGCTTGGCTTTGGGGTTGCGCTTTGCAACCGGCATCGCACGTGGCCGTCTGCTTGCCCGTCCAGGCCACGGGGCTGTCACACAGCTGCGTCCTGTTGCGTGATTCCCTTTGATGTGACAGCAGGGACTGGAGAGCCATCCCTGGGCACTAGCAGAGGCTTTTGCAGATGCTGCTCCTCCCTGGTGCATCGGCGCTGTTGGCTGGTTTGGAGGACACAGAGCCGGACTGGCAGCATGGGGAGTGAATTCCTCATTGAGTGGTGTCTCTGTGTCACTCCTGCTTGCTGTCGGTGGCCCTTCATGGATGCCCAAGTGAGCAGTCACCTCTGTGCTGGATCAGCAGCTGGCATGGTGGGCGACACAGGGATGCCGTGAAGGTGCTGGCTGGTCGCCGGCAACCGGGCTGGGGTGGAGCTGTTTTCCCAGTTCTGGCACACATGTATCGCATCAGGCATGTAGGCTGGCTCGTCGGCCAGAGCTGTGTCCATGGGGGAGATATGTTCAGCTCCAGCATGTCCCCTCCAGCGTGTCCCCCTCCTGCCTGGCTCTTTCACAACCCAGGCTGGGCTGACTTGCCCAGTTGGGGCTGAATTTCAGGCCTGGAGGACTGGGGGGGGGGGGGGGCGCGAGACGGAGAGAGCCCGCAGGTTAAAAACTCCAGGCGGCTGGTGGCACGCGGCAGCTCGCTCCACTGCGGGCACGTCTGCCCGCCTGCCTTCGCCACCTCGACCAGGCGATGTTTTCTGGCGGCTTCTTCCTCCTGGGGAACTGTGGGCAAACCCCGAGCGGGCTGAGCACGTGGGGCCCGTTTCCCTCCCGCTTCCCCCGACGCGACCTCCGGCCCCCAGACGTTTGGTGTGCGGTTTGTGCGGTTGCTGGTATCTCATCTCCCCATCAGTCACATCCCCTCTCGGTGGTGAGTCACCCGGCCATACCTCTTCCCCCAGTGCCGTTTAGGAGAGCTGAGCAAAGATGAAGATGTTTTCAACTGGGCTTATGCATCTGCACCCGCCAAGTTCCTCTAATAACAGCCCTCAGTGATTTATCTCTCAGTTGTGCAAAGCAGGTACGTTTTAAAAGCCCATCTTGGAGTGGACTTTTTTTGGGAAGGAGGGGTTGGGTGTGCATCCCCCCTCCATGCCCATCCACTACACCCACTGCATTATTGCAGCAGAAGCCAAGCAGGGACGTGCACTTTAGCTGCTGGCTCTCGCCTTCCTGCAGGGTTAAGGTGGCTTGAGGGACAATCTCTGTGCCCCTTAAAAGCTTTTACCCTCTGAGCTGGGCTGCTCTGGGTCACGTGTGCCCACACCGACAAAGCACCTGCGTGGGATTCATGTTGGTGGTGCCTTTCCCTGGTGACCAGAGGCCGTGCTGATGGGCACGCATGTTTGGTGTGGCGTGGCAGGGAAGGGGGGAATAGTCGGTCTGGTGCTGGCAGCGCTGCCAGCTCACGCCTCCCTGCCTGTGCCGTGGTGCCAGCCTGCCTCTGGGGGAGCAGTCGGCTGGAGGAGCGTGGCTCAGCCTGCCGAGACCTGTCGGCGTGTCCCTGAGCAAAAAGGATCTTGCGCTGGTTCAGCAAATGCTCTGGCCCCAGGCAGATGGAGATGGTTGTGGTTTCCCCCTTTCCCCTCCCTTTCCTCTGGCAGAAACCCATAGTTGGGGTGAGTTGTGCGTTGCTCACTGCGGTAGAGTTTCTCCCCTTGGCATCGCTTTCTGGCGTGGAGATCCAAGGAGGGAGTGACTTGCCTGCGGCTGCCTCCTGCAAATACAGCTACTTAGTGTGTGAAGGAGCAGCTTCTCCTCCAGGTCCTGCCCGGGGGAGTGGGGCAGCAGGTTTCAGGCTGTGTGTGTGTCTTACGCCAGTCCAGCGTTGCTGCTGGGGGGCTGTAGGGAGGAAGGGATGCTCCGGCAGTGCCTCGGGGTTGGATTTGCATTGGGTTCATCCCCAGGAAGACTATGGCTCTGATTCCTCCTCCCTGCCCCAGCTCTGGTTCCTGGAAGGGAACAGGCCAAGTAAATACAGCCCGGGCAGCTTCTACCTCCAGGTATTTAGGAAGGGAAAACAGTGTGGCTGATAAACTGGAGGCTGGGGTTTGGGTGGCTCTCTGGTTTTGCTGCTGGTCAGCTGGGTGGCGCAGGAAGGTCCTTCCACCTGCCTGTGCCTCAGTTTCCCCACCTGCAAAGCTTTGGGATGTGCTTTGAGCCCCCATGCTGGGCTTACACCTCTCCCAGGGGCAGCGCTGTTGTTGTGGCCCGCGGGAGGCGTTGGGAGGGGCTGCCTGGTGCGAGGTGGTTTTGGGGCTTGGCTGGTGGCATCAGCTTGGTTCTGCTGCTGCTTCCTAGCCAGGGTGGTGACGTTATCCCATGGGGTCCTCAGCCTGTCCCCCTGAACCTGTCCCCAGCTCAGACTGCACATGAAGCTGGCTGTCGCTGCTCTGCTCCCTGTTCCAGTGCAGCAGCTAGAAAAACCTTTGTGATGGCTTCTCTTAGGCTGGGCAGCCGGAGGGGATTTCGTCTGCCTTTCGGCCACTGGCATCACAGTCCCTTATCCCCTCGTTCTTTCAGCTGACCTTCCCACTCCTCCTCCTCTTCCTCCTGCAGCCCTGGGCTGAGACTGGGTCCCAGCTGTGGGATGTGATAATGCTGATTGTGGAGGAAGCCCCAGACATTTGGGGCTGGGGCTGACCCTGTGTTATCCTTGGGTAGGATAAGATGCTGCAGACAGGGAGCTGCCCCAGTAGGACCAGGGATGTAACCAGTACCAAAATGCCCCTTTGGGTACCAGTAGCTTAAGCTGTGTGTAGGCATCCCTGTGCTGGATGAAAGGGCTGGATCATGTCCCCTTCCTGAAGCTCTGCAGGTGGCTTTATGTCCTTGCACTGCATGCAAGTGGGGATGTGCCCTGGGCATCTGCGTACGGCGGTGTCTGCAGCGTGGGATGTGTCTCACCGCGATTTCCCTGCCAGTTTTCTCGCCTGCTGGAGCGGCTGCAGCTGGCATCGAGGTCTGGCTGGGAGAAGGGGCTCACGTGGCAATGTCTGGGGCTGGGGCCACCGGGCTGGCATGACACGGGGTGCTCCAGGGGGTTTGCCATGCCGCGACCATGTGCTCTGCCAGATGGGACTCGCGTTCCCTCGGAAATGTGTCGCTCCTGCTCCAGAGGCTGGCTCGTCGCCAGCCCAGCCACGCCGGAGCGGTGCGGTGGAGGTGGCGCGGCCGAGGCAAACATGCTGTGGAGTGGAGCTGCTCACAGCTGGCTGGGGTAGGTGCCCCTGGGTGCTGCACAGCGCTCTCCAGAAAATGTGTTTGGAAATGCTCCAATGTAAAGGTTTTGGGGTTACCAAGGAGAGGTCTGAATGTGTGTGCATGCTCAGTGCCTTTACAGCACTCTGCACAGGATTAAATGGCAAGTTTTACCTGCTGGGAACGGGCTCTGTGTTGAACTTCATGGGCACAGCAGCTCCCCTGGTCCTGCCGCTGGAGGTTTGGCGTGTGCGGGTGACGCTGCTGGGAGCTGTCGGGTGATGGATCTGGGCCAGGAGCTGTACGGAGCACCGTGCCGGTGAAGCACATGTGCCGGGATGCAAACATGTATGCGAAAAGAGATCCCGGCTGTCTAAATAATGTGAAATATTGACTCGCTCTCGCAGATGGTGCTCCACGTGCAGCTTCGGGGACTGAACTTCTCTGTCTCCTCTTGGGTTTTGGTGTGATGTTGTTTTGATCCGTTTGGATGCTGGAGTCTTGACAGACTCATTGCCTGGTTGCTTTCAGTGGGATTGTTGAATTTTGGGCAGGTTCATTGCTAATGGGGTCTGAGGGGAAGGGAGGAGAGTTGCAAAGGGCTTGACTGGCTCCTTCAGACTCTCCTGATGGCTTTTAATCAGTTTTTAAATGATGGCACCAACTGGGAGGCTGGTTCTTGCAGAGCGTTGGGGTTTGTAGTATTGCACGGGTGCCGTTTGGTGGCAGTGTTGCAGAGGAATTGCTGCCTGTAGCCAAGAGCTTGTGTTATTAACACTATTACGGTGATTGTATTCACTGGTGAAATGCTGCTGATGATTATTTGCATGAGGATGTTGCTGTGGGGCCCACTCTTGGAAGAGGCCTCAATGTCCAGGACATAATGCAGACCGCTGGCAGCAGGACCTTGGGGCCGTACTTCCACCTTCTCAGCTCCTGGATGGGTTTTTTGCTCTGTTTCGCCTTCCTCTGGCACAAGGTGCTGGTTTTGGATACATGAAACTGCGCTTTGTGTGAGCCGCTGTGGAGGAGGCTCTCATGTTTTCCCCAAAGCCTGTACCCGGTGCGGGGCAGCTGCGGCGGGGACGGGCTGTGTTGGCAAAGCTGTGCTGGCAAGAGTGTCTTATGGCTGCTCAGGAAGTGTGTTGGGGAGTGCCCTCACCCGCAGGTCGTTGTACTTGTCATAAAACTTCTTATCTATAGGTGGTTTAGCTGTTCTGCCTACAGATTTACGGCTGTGCTCAGAAAGCAGCATGCTCCATTTGCTGCAAAGGGGTGAGCTGGGGAACCCGCAGTGGGGGGTCAGTACCTGAAATCGGGGCCCCGAGCAGCTCTCCCCACCGTGGGCTGTGTGCGTTGCTGCACGCGTCCTCGCAGCAGCTGCTCCTGGCGCACAAGGGACCGACAGCCACAACAGTCTGTGCTCCTGCGGGTCTCATTCCAAGGCAGTGTGCCGCTTGGGCTGAAACATATTTTCCTCTTCTGTTTCCCATTTTCTGCAGGCTTTTCCCATCTGCCTAACGGGCTCTACCCATCGTACATACCCCTGAGCCACCTTGAGCCCCCCAGCGCCGGCAGTCCTCTCCTAGCCCAGCTAGGTCAGCACAGCCTCTTCGAGTCACAGAAAGGTGAGTCTGGGTCCTCGCATGCCCTTCCCCTTGGTCACCCCTGCATGTTCGCCCTGTCCTTTGTGCTTGCTTGGCTGCTGGAGCTGCTGGATGCTGAGGGTGAAGAGCAGGAGCTCCGTGGGGTTGTCATCCAGGGATGTTTCCTGGTCTTGGCAGTACCAAGGTCTTGGATGTGGCTTTGCTGTAGGGAACCTGGCAGGGTCCCTCCTTGAAGCCCCCAGGTGCTGCCACATCGCAAGGCTCAGTGTGCATCGGAGACAGGGCTGTCCTGCATCCCACCTGGACCATGTGGAGTTAACTGCCTGGTCTCCTCTGCTGTGGTCATTACTGAGACATCCTTGAAACCTGTTCCGTCCTGGTTTGCCACTTCTCGTCTGTCTGCGTGTAGGACTGACGGGGTTGGAGGCCCATGGTAATCTTGTTTGCTTTTGTTCTGCAGATGGGTTCTACCTGTCCGGCCATGCAGGCCAGTCTGCTTTGCACCCTCAGCCTCCCCTCTCGAGGACCGCGGGCAACCACACGCCAAGCACTCTGCTCCGGGAGAAGGACCTTGGGCAACTGCACAAGAGCTCGAAAGAAAGCCTGAAAGACCCCGGTGGGAAGGAGCGGGCATGCCGGAGTGATCTGTCCCTGCCCTTTGCCAAGAAAGAGGGCAAGCCGAAGGAGGAGCCCCGGCCCCGCAGCGTGGTAGACCTCACGCAGGACACCAAGCCCGACAGCGACCGGAAAGTGAGTGTGGTGGAGAAGGCAGTGAAGGTTGGCGAGCGTCTCTCGCCCTTCCTGGCCGAGCACACGCCAAATCGGAGCGCAGGCAGTGGGGAACCCAAGTCCAAGAACCCGCTGCAGAGCTCTTCCCTCAGCAACTGCAATGGCGGTGGGGACCCCATGCTGAAGGTCCTGGGTGCCGAGCAGGACCGCTGTGCCAAGGATCCTGCTCGGCATGATGAGAACATGAGGCCTTCCACGCATGCTCACGCGGAGCGGCTGAAGCGGGGGGAGCCCCTCCTGCCCTCCATGGGCACTTTGCACGTCTCCTGCAGCTGCCCATCCCCGCACCCCTCACAGCCAGGGAAGATGACGCCGGCCACGACATTCCCTCCACAGCCCGTCCATTCCAGCATGTACACCATCTTCCCACCGGCCAAGGAGCTGGGGAGGGAGCACAAAGTCATCGCCCCCACCTTTGTGCCTTCGGTCGAAGCCTACGATGAGAGGAGTGGGCCCATCCAAATCGCCTCGCAGGCCCGCGACAACAAGGCGAAGGACAAAGACCTTGGCAAGGTGGGGGTGCTGCAGTCGCCCACGGAGCGGTGCCTTGCGGACGCTTCCCGCACACTCTTGTCCCAGGACTTTTCTTGCCACAGCGATGCCAAAAGGATGGAGGCTCTGCGGGAGAAGGGCTCAGTGATCAGGGCAAACTCCATGGCACTGAAGAGACAGGTCACTTCAGAGCCCTTCCTCAACCGGCCAGGACTTGGCTCTCCAGAGAGCAGGGAGTTCCTGGCCTCCAAGGACTTGCTGAAGCCAAGTCCGGAGACAGAGCATCGCCCCTGTGAGCGGGACCGCTTCCAGCGATCCAGCTCCAAAGAAGCGGCAAAGGTCTATGGCACTTTGGACTCCTCCCGGCAGCACCTGGACCATGGTCAGCTGAAACCACCTGAGCAGAAGTGGAAGCCCTTTGAGATGGGCAACTTTGCCACCACGCAGATGGCGGTGCTGGCCGCGCAGCACAACCACGTCACCCGGGTGGAAGAGGAAGCCAAGAAGGTCTACCTTGACCCCAGCGGCTTGCCACGGTCCTCGGTGGTGGGCTCACGGGGTGCTACGGACGTCCTCCACCCCGCCTCCCATGGTGAAGGGTCGGCCATGCAGAGCCTTATCAAGTACAGTGGCAGCTTTGCCAAGGAGACCGCGTCCCGGCAGAGCTGTGGGAAGAAGAGCCCCTTTGGCGGCTTGGGCAACATGAAGTTGGACTCTTCGCAGCTGGGCGCCTCCAAAGTGCAGCAGCTGCTGTCGCAGCAGCCAGCGAAGCAGCTGAAGAGGGACCCCGAGAGACCCGAGAGTGCCAAATCCTTTGGCCGCGAGAGCATCGGCTCCCAGGGCGAGGTAGAGGTGAGGCACTTGCCCGTCGGCATTGCTGTGGCCGTGGCCCGGCAGAAGGACAACAGCAGCAGCAGCAGCAGCAAACTGGGGCCCAGCTTGGCAGACCGGGATCGCTCGATGTCTCTCAGCAGCATCAAAGGTAGGTTCCCCAGATGTGCCGTGGGACTTCCCTGCGGGATCTGTTCCCTGGGGAGAGCAGCCACCCAGTGCGGGCTGTGTGGCATCAGCTCAGTTTGGCATCCTCAGCTCTCTTTGCCTCCTGTTCCCAAGCCAGGGCACGTTGCAAACCACCACAGCAGGGAGTGAGACTGCCCGTGCAAGAGGCAGTCCCCTTTCCCCCACGCCATCCCCTCTGTCCACCTCCGAGGACAACCCTTCTCCACGTCTTTGATCCCCATTAGCAAAGGGAGTGGCAGAGAAACCCCTTAATCCACCTTTGTGCTGGTGTTTTAGTCTCATGGTTTTGCTTTAAGCCATGGTGCTGGCTGGAGGGGGATGGCTCCGGCGAGTGTTTTGGTGCTCTGCTTGGCTTGTGTAGCACGGTAACACTTGGGGGGTGCCTGGCGCAGGGAGAGCTCGGCTCTGCCGTGCCAAGGAGCGATGCCAAAGTGAGCGGCCTGCAAGCAATGGTTGGCTTTCTGTTTTTAGCCTTCACCTTTCCCATTTTTCTGCCTTTCCCCCCCTCCCGAACCTCAGTGGCGAGAGGCGGTTTCTCCCGGCCGGCAATCCCTCTCCTCGTTCCCATCGCCTCCTGTCGCCCTCCCCACGGCTGGGCGGGAGCCGACCGAGGACCTCGTGGGCAGCACAGGGAGCTGTTTGTTCAGCCGTTCAGTCGTCCCAGACCCTCCCAGCTTGCGTTAAATGTAATTTACTGAGCCGAACTAAAAGGCTGCAAACAAGGGTTGAATTCTGGCAGGCCTCCGGGCTCGTTGCTAAGTGATGCGGTTGGCTTTCAGACAGAAAACAAGACTGCTTTTCTCCTCCTCTCGCCCCCCAAATGCTGCCCCCCTTTTGTGTGCCAGGAGATATTCGTCTAATAACATTAGCTTGCTTGCGCTGAGTGGACGGTGCTTGAATGTTTAGACCTTTTAAGAAGGAGAAAGCAGGCTTTAGTTGGCTAATCTGTAGTATTTGGCAAGTAAAATGCAAGTATTTAGTGCCGGGCATTGGTTGTCAAGGAAACGGACCTAAGCCTTTCCTCCGTGCATAACTGATTGAATTTTTCTATGCAGTCCGTGCGTCATGTTCATATATATAGACAAAATGATCATTCACTGTCTGGACAATCATCAGTCTGTACAGAAAAGGGACCGTCCTGTCGGCGGGGTGGGGGCTAGGCGGGAATTAGACAAATAAGAAAGTGTGTGTTTGGATGGGGGACGAGAAGAAGATGATAAACGCGTCTATAAATAACGGAGTGCAAGTAATGTAGATGGGAGAGGGAGGAGCGGAGGTAAAATAACAAAATAATATGTTTCTAATAAAAGGCTGGTGGGGAGGAGGGGGTCGGCTCACCTTGTGCCAAGGAGCAGAGGGAAGCTGCAAGTTAACCAAGGGCTTGCTCCATGTTGCTGGCACCGAAGAGGGAGTTGGGCATCGACTGGGGAAAATAAATAGGAAAAGGGGCTCCAAGGCGGGGAAAACCTGGGCTAGGGGGTGAAAGGGGATTTGTGTGCGAGTGGGGATGCTGGTGGAGAGGCAGGGAGGGAAACTGTGGCTCTGGAGGGATTTGTGAACCCCGATGCCTTGTGCCATGGAGGCCGGGTAGTAAAACTGAGCAACAGAGGCTGCATAGGGCATCATTCAGCGAGTCGAGGAGGGGCTGGTTGGGGACAGCCACTGCCCGCAGTGTCCTGGCAGCCTGCAAGGGAAATGTGGTGACCCTGGGAAGTCCTTTGGGAGGAAGAGGTGTGTGCCAGGTTTTAAAGCATCTTCGCTTTCTGCCTGAAGCCAATGGAAGGAGCCTCGGGGAGAGGAGCCGGGAGAGATGTTGTCTTGTTCCTGGATTCCTTCTGACAGTAAAAGCTGAGGGAACTGGAGACTTGACAGCAAAAAATCCACGGGCTGTCCAGGTTTGTGGAAATACACAGTGGAGCCCTCCTTGAAAAGACTGCCTGTCAGCAGAATAGACTTGATGTTCTGAGATGCTTTCCCATGTGCCAAACCTTATCCAGACAGGAGAATGAGGACCCTGGAAAGGGCTGCCGGGAGCCAGGGTGCAGCCGTGCGAGGCTGTGCTGCGCCGCTGAGCCCTGCGGGGTGCAGAGCATCGCCTGGGCAGGGGATGTGCTGTCAGGGGGCACCGAGAGCTGGGGGGAAGCAAATACCTTCCTCCAGGCCCTGTTGGACCAGCCGGCAGCTCGCTGCAAGCAGGGCTGGGATTTAGGAGCAGATCATATCACCAAAGCATGACACGGAGAGGAGCAACAGGGAATTGTGGAAAAATTAATATGCAAGAAAGAAACTAGGGAAAAACTAGGGAAAATCAAGCCTAAAATCAGGCAGCTGGGTTGAAGACCTTGGATAAAATAAAAGAAGGGTGGCCCCAATACCTGGTCCTGGTAGGGCCAGTGAGGAACTGCTGTTCACTCCTGTGAATGTGCTTCGTAACCCCTCACACTCGTGGCTGCTACCGTGCCACGCTGTGTTTGCAAGAGCTGTTCTGATTCTGGACGAGCTGTTTCTCCAGCCAAACATCCAGCCCCCATTTTTGGACTCTTGCCCTCATCTGCCATATGTGCCCCTGCCTCGCCAGACCCTTTCTTGTTGCATGGCTGGGGGGGATGCAGATTCTTGCTAACGGGTTGAATTACAGAGCGGAGCACGCTGGTTATGTGAGGGTCTGTAGCATTGGTTCTGCCTGTTGCAGAAGGACAGGGCTGCAGAGCACACCCAGTGTGCCCAGACTGGTTTACAAGAGCAGAAAGTGCTTCAGAAGGTACAGAGATAAAACCCCCTCCCTGCGAAATGTGCTAAGCAGGACTGTATGGTTTGATGGAGGGATTTAGCTGTGCATTGTCTCCTTCTGAGATAGGAAATCTGCCACTGTCCTTCAGCAAAAGTGGGCCCGTTGGTCCTGCTGCTCCCAGGCTGGTGGCTGTCCTGGCATGGGAGACCAGCCTGACCAGGTGAGTGGGTCCGTCCCTTGATGGCTTGAAGACACGGATGTCTAACCACATGCACCTGGGTGCAACCAGGAGCCACCTTAGCGAGAATATCTTGATCACATAGACGGCCTCGCCCTGTCCTTTAGGGCTTGAACCTGATATACTCTTGGGGACAGTGGCATTTGGGTGTGCTGGCTCCCAGGCAGGGTGCTGCCCCTCCATGCCCAGAGGAGAGGGGACAGCTTTCCCCGGACTGTTTCTTGTGTCTGATGGTGCTGAGTTGTCTCTTAGGGCACGGACGCTCGGAAGATGACTGCGGGGATGAGAGGAGCCGCCACCGGGACAGCCATCTCCTAGCAGGGCGCTTGGAGCGGGATCAGGAGAAGCTGCTCAGGTGAGGGAGATGGAGGTCTCTTGCCACAGTGCCACAAGCCGTGCTCAGGGCCAGCCTGTCCAGAGAGGGGACAGGGTGGCATCCATCCTGGTGAAGCTGCTGGCACCAGCCTTGCTGGTGTGGAGAGGAGCGCTGAGTGGGGTACCATGGGGTTATAGGCAGATCCTGAATCCACAGCAGAGCAATCCTAATACACTGCTGCAAATCCATGCATGCCCCAAAGGGATGGAGAGATGGGATGTTTTATTCTGGACATGGCGTTAACCACCTCCATCACAGCTCTCCTTGAGTGTCTGACCCTGGTTTGCAAACACACTCGTTCTGCAGACTGGTCCATACCCCTGGGCTCCTCCGGCTGCGCAGTAACCTGCAGCACTTGGATCCTCCCTCACTCTCTCTCTTGCCTCCTCCATCACCAGAGAGAGCAAGGAGCTGGCAGATTTTGCCCGGATACACCCCTCCGGCTGTGCCACGAACAGTTTGAACTCCAACCTCATGGTGACGGGAGGCCCAGCCTTGACGGGCTCTGGGCGCTGGTCTGCAGACCCGACTTCGCACTTGGCAGCCCACCCCTGGCTTCCCAGGACGGGGAGCCCCTCCATGTGGCTGGCTGGCCATCCCTACGGTGAGTGCCCTGGGAGGGAGTGTTGTGTCCACGGGGTGTTCACACCGATGCAATCCAGGGAGAGGTGTTGCTAAGTGCCCGGTGAGGCTGCTGTCTGGTCACAGGGGAAGGGGAAGGAGGTATTTTGGAGTAGTCAAATGGTAGATGACTTCTCGCATGAGTAGGAGCTGCCTACATCTCCCTGAGTTGTGACTCTGGTGTTTCTTCTTGCAGGACTTGGTCACCCTTCCCTGCACCAGGGCATGACTCCAGGCTTCCCCCCTGCCATGGGGGGAGCTCTCCCTTCTGCCTACCAGTTTGCCAGAGACCCGCAGTCAGGGCAGCTTGTTGTGATCCCCAGCGAGCACTTGCCACACTTTGGTAAGGATGTGAGTGCGTCCCTGAGGGCCATGCTTTGACAGCTATGGAGGAAACAGGCTTCAGAGAGGGCTAGATAGGAGCATACCTACCCGTGGGGACCAGCAGCCACAGCTCGAGGGTGGGCGTGAGCTGGCCTCTTGGGAGGTGTGTTTCAGGGATGGAAATGTCTGATCTTCAGCAGTGATTCCTCATCCCCTGCAGGACCACATAAACTTTGGGTCCTTGGTTAGGAGAAGCTACTTGTGAGCTCAGCCAGGGACAGTCAGACCGAGGGTGTGTAGAGAGCAAAGCAAGTCAGATGGCCCCAGGACCCATGGGGTGGTGGGAGTGGGGCTGCCGAGGGGAGGATGGCACCCTTTCCTCTCTGCATTTCTGCATAGCCTGGCATTTGGCATCCCCCACACCCTGAGGCTGGGGTAGCGACAGTTGCCCTGAGCGATCCTCAGTCCTCTAGCCATCCCCGTCCTCCTGCCTCCCTGACTGCATCTCTGCTCATTCCCCAGCGGAGCTGATGGACCGGGCACCCCCACTGTGGCCTGCCATGTACCCCCCAACCAGGAGCTCCCTCCAGCACGCTCACCAGCTCCAGCTCCTCTCCCATCAGCAGCTGCTGCGGCAGCACGAGCTGTACATCCTGCAGCAGCAAGCGGCACACGCCATGGAGCTACAGAGGAGCGCCCAGCTCGTGGTATGTTTTCAAGAGCTTCTTGCTGGGATGTGAAACGAGTCTGAAGTTGAAGTGTCTGGGGGGAAAAAGCAGCTGTGCCTGTGTTGTAGGTGTGTCTCAAGGGGACGGATGCGTTGAGCGATCCTGCCCTGATCCCCGGGATATGAGGCATTCAGTGCACCCTGCACAGTTGGGGTGGGTTTTGGAGCAGCTTGGTGTAGAGCAGTGCTGTCAGGAGAGCTGCCCAGCAGCAGTGCGACCTTGATTCCTTCCCTAGGGATGTCTCTGTTTAGTTGAGTGGTTTCATCCCTGGTCACCTCCAAACCAACCTCCTGAGTGGCTCGGAGAAGCAGCTGCGGTACTGGCAGCAGTCACCCTGGGTCCTGGAGCCAGCTCCCATTCACCAAATGATTTTGGAAGTTGTGAGCTTTCATTTGGCTGATTTACACCCATTTAATTTTTATAGTGGTCATCTGGTTTTCAGCCTTCATTTTACATGTTCTTGCTAAGCTGGAGACTTAGAAATAAAAATAGTTTGCTTTGGTTGCAAGTGAAAGTTGAGACACCCTTCACATGACTCCTGGAGCCAGGGATTTGTAAAGGGTGATTTGACAGATCAGTGTCACCCCCCCATCAGATTGGCCTTAAAATGGTGTTGCGCTGAGGAACATGTGTTTTATTCCAGTCCATGTTTGATAAGACTGTGTTTTGGTCTCGTTTGGTGGTAAATCTGTGCTTCCCAGGAGCACGTAGAGATGTCATGCTGAGTTTTGCTTTGTTCTTGTCACAGGAGAGGTTGAAGGCGAATGAGCAGCGTGCAGATATGGAAGAGAAGGTGACGAAACGGAGCCTGGACAGTGCCAAATCAGGCCTTTCCTCCTCTACCCCGGGACTGGTGCATCGAAAACCACCCGTGCTGTCTCCCAGCGCCTCCACGTCCTACAGCAAGGCTGTGAGTCCACCTCCCCTCTCTCCCAGGGCCTCACCCGTGTCTGTGCTCAAAGCTGAGGTGATCCAAAAGATGGAGGAGCCACCTTCGCAGCCAGCCTACTCCTACCCCGCCACCCCCAGCTCCCATCCTTCCAGCCCGCCCCCCGCCTCTCCACCCCCTGCCCCTGCCATCCCTCCAAAGGAAGAGGCACCCGAGACTGTGGAGAAGAAAGACCTGGAGCTGGAAAAAGAGGCTGCTGGTCCATATCAGGCCTTGTTTCCAGGTAAGAGAGCCCTGCTTTGGCAGAGTCCCGTTGTGTTTGTGCCTGCCTCCCTTTTTCTCCTCAGCTCTTTCCTGCTTCCATCCCTTCCCCTAGAGAAAACCATGTAGCTCCTCGAAAAGGCAGGGCAGAGGCAAGGGCCAGGGGTGGTGTGATGGACTTGGATCGATGCCTGGGTCTTGGGGGTGCCTGGGGCTGTAGGCTGTCTTCCTCCCTTGGGTTGAGCCTGGGTTGGTTCCTCCAGGGCTGAAGTCTCAGTGGGAGAAGGATGCAGGGAGCAGATCTGTCTCCATTTGCAGGAGAATGCTCGAAAGGTGCAGAAGGGACCCCTGGGGTGCTGATGCCTGTGGCAACTTGGCCAGGAGAGTGGTGCCCAAAGCAGCCACTGCTTGAGAATAGGAAGAGATGACAGATGAAGGGAACTCATCTCTATGCCTTAGTGAGAGAGCTGCTTTGGAGATCCGGCCATTACAGGGCCTGTCCCTTCTGATGTCTTGCAGAGATCCCCCCAGGATATCCATTCCAGTCCCTGCCTCCCTCCTTTGGAAGACACTATCCCTACCTCCTCCAGCCCACCGCAGCATCTGATGCGGATGGCCTGGCTCCTGATGTCCCACTGCCTGCTGAAGGCTCTGAGCACATGGAGCTTTCCCCAGAGGTCAAACCCATCCACCTGTCTCCGTCCAAAATGCTAGAGCCCATCCAAGCAACAGCAGAAGAGGAGTCCTTGGAAGAGAGGGTGAAATCAGAGGTGCAGATGGAGGAAAGCCAAGAAGGCATCTGTGAGCAGGACATGGGGACTCTGAACATCACCACCTCTGCAGCCGTCCCAGTGCAGAATGTGGACAATTGCAATCTCCTCTTGCATCAAGGTGAAGCCCTGGGTGCTGTGGAGCAGGACCAGGAAGACCTCCAGAGCTGCCCACCTCCTTACCAGGTTGTGGCCTGCCCTGCAGAAGCAGAGGCTCAGGCAGAGACTGGGAGTGGAGCAGAAACCTGCTCCGTGCACATGGACTATGACGGTTCGCTCGTACACGCGGAGAACGAGCCACCCGAGATGGACTTGACGCCCCAGCGGGAGGAGGCCTCTGTAGCCATGGATCTGCAGAGTGCCGATGTGCCCCGGGGCAGGGAGTTTCCCAACCTGCCCCCTGAGGAGGAGGAGCAGGGGCCAGAGATCCCTTCCTACACGGAAGAGACAATCTCTTGCCAAATCCCGGCTCTGGACATCAAGCCAGGTGACCCTCTGGCTGGGATGAATGCTTTGGTGGCTGCCACAGAGATGCCTCAGGCTTGTTCCTTGTTGACTACGGCCAGCATCACTCCGTCCCAGATAAAGGTGGAGGTGTTACCTGACCAGGCCTTGGAGCACTCCTTCCTGCAGGGGATCACTTTGCTGAGTGAAATTGCAGAGATGGAGCTGGAGAAACGGAAGCAAGAAATGCAAAGTAAGTCATTAAGTGTGCACTCTGGCCAGCCTTGGACCAGGTTGGGTCTCCCTGCACTGTCCCTGCGCTCTGTGCGGGCAAAGGAGCAGAGCCACAGGTGGGACCTCTTGCAACCTGAGGAAGGAGAGCATCGCCCTGAGTCGCAGGAGCGGCTGGTACTTTGGATGGAGTTGGAGCAGGGGGTTTTGTTGCAGTAGGCTGAGCTACGTGTGGCTTTTGTACTGCTCTCCCCTTCCAAAGGCCCTCGCCATGTCTAGACAGTTTGTGGTATGCGTAGCGGAAATGGAGCCCCACTTGCCGAGAGCTGCCAGGGTAACGCCCTTCTGGCAGGCACTGAGTCTACAGTCTGTCAGGGTTTGGCACAAGAGGCCTCGGTAGCTCCAGATGATGCTTTCCAAGAGCTTGGCAGGTCCTGAAAAGATCTCACCTTCCAGTAACTTCCTGAGGTGAGACGTGATGGGAACTGCCAGTTGCACCATGGCTGGGTACAGCAGGAGATCTCAAGCGGGGGCCAAGGGTGGCTGGGAGGCTCCTTGAGCTGCCATGGTCCAGAAAGGGACATCAGCCTCACCTTGTGCCTGCTGGAGGAGCAGTCTTGGAAGGTGAACCTCTATAGCTGTTTTTTCTGTCTTCAGCAGGTCCAGAGAGTTTCCCTGTCCGGCCAACACTAGAGAGTTTGCTGGCTGCCAGCACCCACATGCTCATGGAAGTACTTTCCACCCCCTTTATGGAAAGTCTGAAAACCATCCGGTTGCCTCGAGAGCTGAATCCCAACAAAAAGTACAGCTGGATGCAGAAGAAAGATGAACCCGTAAGTAGCTCTAAGTGTGGCTGAGCCTGAAAAACCACAGTGCATCCACTCACCACAGCTTGCTCTTCCAGCTGCAGTTTGCCACCCGGCTCGTGCTGCCCTTCTGTGTTCAGCAAAGCGAACCGGCGCTTCCCTCACGTTGCATTTGTAGCTGTGCAGGAGTCAGTGCAGTGCAATTTAGCTTCCTCCCTTGTTTGTGAATCAACGCCATTGATCTCAGCAGGACCCTCGGCAGCCCTAGAAGTGGTGTTTGTAATACAAAGCCAGCAGGAACTCGTATGTTACTGCTTTGGCGGGGGGGGATAATTAAAGATAGTGGCAGGAAAGTTTTTCCTTTTTTTCTTTGCTGACTCTTCCCCATGGGAGAGACTGACAAATTATTTTGTACCCAGCAAGTAAGTGTTCCACGACAGGGAGTATTTTGATCTGTCTTTTTAAATAAGGGAAAAGAGACTCCATGGGTGTATTTCCCAGGGCTACTCTCCCTCAGAGCTGATACCATCCAATGCATTCACCACAGAACATTTTTGCTTGGTTGGTTTTGCCTTGGTACCGCTCTGGGGCTGTGCTTCTTGTGGGCAAGGGTGCTCTGCTCCCCTTGTAAGCATGGAGGGTTTCCCTGCCAGGCTGCAGATCTTGGCAATTGCAAGGGCAGCCCAATGTACACCACCCCAGTCTAGGTGGGGGCCTGGACATGTCCTGACCTTCTTGCCCCCTCTTGCCTCCCCACCGCAGATGTATTCCATCAAATCAGCCATTGAGAACATGGATGCAATGGAGCTGGACTACAGGATGAGGCTGGCGGAGCTGCAGCGGCGGTACAAGGAGAAGCAGCGGGAGCTGGTGAAGCTGCAGCGCCGCAGGGACTCAGAGTAAGTTGCAGGCTGCTCACTTGGTCTTTTTTTTTCCAGCTGGGCACTTTCACTGCCTCTCGATCCAGGAGAGAAAACAGCCCTCCATCCCTCCCTGTCTCTTCTCCTCTCCTCCTGGTACAGCCTGCCAGAGCTTTGCACAACACACTCCTAGGCTATGTGGACATGACACCCTGATCACTGGTGAATGCAGCTGGGAGACCGTATTAGAGACAACCTTGGCTTCAGCAGCTCAGTTTAGCAGTTTGGTGACAGGCGAAGGTTCTGGGTTGGCTCCCGTTCTTGCTTGCTTTCTTTTAGTTTTTTTCGCTTTTTCTTCTTTTTTGGATTTATTTGCCTTTTGTTTTTTCCCGTTTGTTTTGCTTTTTGGTCGCAAAATTTGATTTTGCTTTTTTTTTTCCTTTGCCTTTTTTTTTTTTGTTGCCTTTTTTTTTTTTGTTGCCTTGGTTAACAGTGAAGCGTGTGGTTTTTTTAAAGGGAAAAGCATGACGAGAAAAGTAGAAGCTTGGCGAGAAGAGGCCCTGGAAGGCCCAGGAAGAGGAAACTTGGATCAAGCGCTCTGTCACCCATTAAGGAGAGAGGGAAGAGTGACAGCAAGAGTGGAAAGTAAGGCTGGAATTTGGGGAAGACGGGAAAATGGCAGGGTCGCTGCACCAGGGTCTTACTTGGGGAGAGCATCTCAGATGCAGCGGGGGCTCGCCGTGGTGTTCTGGTGGCAGGCCGGTGTCTGGCAGCAGTGGTGTTGTGGAAGCGTGTGCATTTAACGTGAGTGTGTCCTTGCGGTGGGAATACGGTGCCAGCCTCCTCCCTCCCCGCTGGTAGAGCACGTGTCTGTGGTGTTGGGTACAAGTAGGACAGGCTGAGTTGAGCGGCAGTGAGGTGATACAGAGCAGCCAGCTGGGCAGGGACCTGTAGGTGAGCTCTTGGTGTCAGGTAGTGCGTCCTCATGTGCTTTTAGGAGAGCAGACGGTGCAAGCTGGTGCTGTAGAGCTAATTGCAGGGATGCTGATGTCAAAAACTGGAAGGACAGGGCTATTCCAGGTTGTCTACTTTATAGGGCCTTTCTGCTGTGTTTCTGCTGTCTTCATCTGTTCCCTTAATCAGTGGGAGCTGGTTTCGCCTGACCTCTCTTTCAGGTATCTGGATCATTCTTTCCCCTGCTTTCTTCTCTTTTGCAAGTCCAGCTGCTCTTGTTTGGATGCCTGGATCTCACCACCATTGGCCATCTAACCATCCCTAGATGACCAAGTCCCTCCAATGGAAAGGCACCTCCAAGCTGCCTCCATGCGTGCTATTTATTTTTGCAAATGTCCTTTCAACACTACAAATTAGATTCAGGTGCCCAGCTCCCACTGACCATGTACTTCTGAAAATCTGTCCTCTTGGTGGCTCTGTGTTTTGCTCTTCTTATTTGGATGGCTGGACAGGCTGGAGTCATCCAGAGGTGGCTGGAGTTGTGCATGTATGCGTGCATGAGCGTGTTGCGTGTGCATGTCCCCGCATCACAGGAATGCTTGAGCAGCGTGGCGTGGGAGATGGAGATGCACCCTCAGCCAGTGTCCAGGGCCTGAGGTGTTGGTTTAGGTGTCTGTGGAGGTCAGCAGAGAGGACAGAGGGGAGGGGAGATACCTGGAAGCTGAGGAGGCTGCCCCATGTCAGTGGCTTTGTGGTGGTGGTGTAACGTTGGGCCAGCAGGCTTCACATGAAGGATGCAGCATACGAGAGCTTGTAATGGAGGCTTGGTAGAGGTATTGAGGTGCTGACTGGTCATCCATCAGATAATTCCTGGAGACAGCTGGGGAGCAGTGAAAGATGTGCTTACAGTCTCACTGACTTTATTTTTTTTTTAATTATTATTTATTTACCCTCTCCTTTCCCCCCAAATCCCAAAGCGAGACCGAAGACGTACATCACAAATGACTCTTGCAGAGGAGCCAGGCTTGCAAAGCAGATTGCCTGTCCTTTGGGCAAGCCAGTCCCTGCAGTGCCCTGTCCCTCTGTGTCACCCTGCGTGGCAGTTCCTCACCACCTCCTTGCTTATACGCAAGCAACCAGAGCAAGTGTCTGGGCAGTGAGGCACCTCCCCGGGCCTCGAGAATCTCTCTCTGCACCTCATCAGAGTCCTTGAAAGTAGAGGTGGGAAAAGACCTACAGGGCCAGCTCAGCTGTCTGTCCTTCCCTCTGCTGCTCTGTACCAAATTGGGCACTTTTCAGTAGCCGACACCAGTTACTTCCTTTCAGAGACCACCTGGCAGGTCTCTGATTTCAGGCACCCTCATCTGTACTGGTGGCCAAGAGTGTGCAAGAAGGGCTCCTTGGCTCTCCTGTTTGGTGGAAAACCTTGTCCAAACGGCTGTCACTTCACAGTGGACTTGGCTCCCATTGAGGATCCCTGCTGCCCTAGGAGGCATTTAACCTCACTTTTGAGCTTGGTGGGGATCACAGGGAGGAAAGCCCCCCACCTTGACCCATCCTGTGCTTGGCTTGCAGACTGAACAAGTCCTTGTTGCTCTCTGAAGACTCTGAGACTGGCGAGGGCATGAAGAAGCGGCACAAAGGGGCCCTCCCAGAGGAGGACGAGGATGTGGAGAGCAGCAGTGGCAAGGTGAAAGGGAGGAACCAGAGCTGGGAAGAGCATGATGCAGCTCCCAGCTTCTCAAACGAGGTCAGTGCCCTCATGGGGAACATGGAGCCACGGGCCAAAAGCAGATCTCTTTCCTGCTTTGCTAGTGCTGGCTTGCACTGGATAACCCCTGATCTTAGAGAGTCTGCTCTCAGTTCATGTGGGTTTAGGAGCTCTTCATGAGAGGACTGTCTGTGCAGCGGAGGGGTGTTTGCAAAAGCTAACGTTGGCTTATGGAGCTTGGACCTCTTTGGTAGGCAGCAGAGAGGCAAGCGCCTTCGAGCCAGCCAGAGCATTGCAGTGTTGCACTAGCTCTGAATCCAGAGCAGTGCTTGTCTTACCCCTTCGCCTGTCGAGATAGCGGAGGGGAACGGACTTCCGAAGTGACGGAGGAAAGGGAGCGCAACCTCGCTATTTTAAATGCAGGGCTTTCTTCTGCCCCTGTTGAGGCAATGAGATATTTACTGGAGCTTTAAGCTGCTGATGAAATCCAAAATGCATCCAGGCGAAGTACTGAGTTACAACTGCTGTTATCTAGCTGTAGCACATGTAAAGTATATTTACTTTTTTCAAGAAACAAGAAAATACTGAAAAGAATGTAACAGCCCTGGCTGTAATGTAGTAGTGCTGAGAGGTATTTGGGTCTTTTTGGCATCCCAGCCTCTGGAGCTGGTTGATTATGTGGAAATCTGTATTTATTTGGCTGGGGTTTTGGGTAAAGACGATTTTTAATCCTCGTGGTTTAGAGAAAAGCTTGTAAAACCAACCCAAACATATCCTAAAAGCCAGAAGGTGTTGAGAAAAAAGAATTCCAAAACATGTTGTTCTATGAACATACTTCTTTTGGAAGAAAATTCAATTTTTCTAAGTTAATCTTGTGATTTTGTAGCACTCGATAAGGGTGAAGCTGTGCCGTTTGCTGACATTTTCCTCTCCTTCTTCCCTAGCGTCATGGTGGGTTATGGCAACTGGGGCTTAAGACCATCATTTTGAGGCCTTATTAACTAGCGTGCATGAGAGACTGTTACGAGGGCTAGTAAAATCCCTCAGGCCTGCCATGATATCTGCTCTATATTCACCTGTGTCTCTTCCTTTTACCCCAGCAGTTAAAGCTCAAGAAGAAGAAGGTGCCATCAGATCAGGAGCAGCTGGCCAGCAAGCTTGACAAGGCCCTGTCGCTCACCAAACAAGACAAGCTGAAATCCCCCTTCAAGTTTGCCGACAGCTCTGGGGGAAAGCTGAAAACTAGTGGAGGTAGCAGCAGGTACCTCCCACCCCACGAGGCTCTGCCAAGCAAGGAGGAGAAGAAGAGCCTGGCCAAGAACCTGGGCTTGTCACTGAAAACCACCAAGGAAGGTAAAAATAAAGTGGCTGCCAAAATGAAGAAGATGGAGATGGGGTTAAAAGTAAAAAATCAGCTCAAGGTTTCCCATTCACCAGCAATATCTGAAGTTAGCAGCTACTCCTATAGTAAGTAATCCCGCATTTACCTCTTCTTACAGTGTAATCTGTTGTGGGGGCTTGTGGGGGTTTCTGGCCTCATGGAAGGGGTCTTGGAGATGGATCTGGTTTTGCTCATGTGTGAAAGGTGACTTCCTCCCTGGCTAATCAATGCTGCTGCATCTTTGGGGTGAGCATGAGTTGTCTGCCCAACCTGCCATCCAAGAGGTGGCTGACATGAGCGTGTCTCTTCCTGGCCTGTATTGTACAGATCATCAGTGGGGAAAAATGCTTTAAAAAAGAAATTGACTCACCTCCTTGCTTTTGGTAGGAGTAGACACTCTCCATCTACCTGTCAGATGAGGACTCGGCCTCTGCTCCAGGAGGTGGTTAATGGTTGACTTTTGAGGTCCTTGGTGAGTTGGGTAGAATGCCATGGAGTCAGTTGGAGAAGGCAAAGGCTGCCAGGGGCACTGATGTTTGTAGGCGTCCTCCTGCCCTTCAGTGTTTCGGCTTGGTTCCAGGCCGACTGTTCTCAGCCTTCCCATCTGTCTCATCAGTGTTCATCTCCACCCCAGCATCCTCTGTACTAATTGCCATTTCTGAACCCAAAGTGCGCCTGAGGCAAAGGTTCTTGCAACTGAGCAGACCTGAGGACTCCTGTTACAGAAGGAAAAAGCTGAATTGCAGATAGCGTTGGGAAGGCAGTAGAACCAGAGGTAGAAGAGTCGTTAGTGGTTCAGACAGACAACGGGGCAGAGAGCATATGAGGGACTTGGAGTTCATGGTCTGAGGCCCGGTTGTGTAATTGTCTTCGCTCACTTGCATGCGCATCTTTTCCTTTGGTTGCAGCTATTTAAGTCCCATGTTAAAACCATAATGGGGTGCTTGTATGCATAACAAATGTATCTCTTGGTGCAACACCGGTTTAGAAATTTCACTAATGAGGAAGATGATGAGCTAGTGATTCTCCAACTGAACAAATGCTTGGCATGAAATTAGCCATTTACATCGCAAAATAGGAGCCATTGTGTCCACTGGTCTTGAACAAAGCCTTTGGCTGGTTGTACTGTACACACCACCCAACAGTTCTGCTCTTGAATGGGCTTCACTCCCGAGGACAGACGCATGGCTCCTAGACTGGGAGCTCTGGAGCTAATGGGGAGAGGAGGCACAGGCTCTTGCTGGAGCTAAAAGCCTTGGCTCGTGGTAGAGGGAACTTTTGCAGTGCCTTGGCACTTGGTACTCTGGTTTCGTGAACAAAACTTCCCTCCTGGACTTAAGGGAGCTGCTGTTTCACACCTCTCCTCTCCAGCGAGTCTCCTGGTGTAGAAATGTGCCCCTTTGTCACATGAATCTCAGCACAGGTGGATTGTTGTCAGTGAGGAACCTACTCTGAAATGGCTCGGCTTTGGTGCGTGCTTTTTCAGCTGTGTGCAGGTTCAAGGAAGGGGCTTTAGTCTGTCATTTGGTCGCTCAGGCGTGATGGATTTGGGGAGGCAGGTCGAGCATATGGCAGCACCTCTCATTATTGGTGGGCTGCTCTTGTGGAGGAGGAGAAGCAGGACTGACGCCAACTCTTTCTGCCTCCTAACCTCATGGTTTTCTAGCTGGAGTCCTGAAAACCTTGGGCATAGATCCAAAGGGTGAGCTGAGCATTCTGTTCCCACAGATTTTAACAGAAGTCAGATGCCCAAAATCATTTGCGTATTTGGGCTCTGAACCTTCTAAACTTGCTATCCCTTGTTCCTTCGTCTCCACAAGCAATGCAATGGAGGTGGGGAGTGATGCCTGACCTGGGCTGACACTGCAGAACATCTGCTGCTGCTCACAGGCTGGAATGGTCCCTGCCACAATGTCCCTAATGTTGTGGAGCTGACGATGTGTTCATGAGCCAGGAGGTGACAATTCATACCCACTTTTATTGTGTCCAGAGGTACCATATACTTCTCGTTCCACTCATCAGATGGCAGAGGGGACCGCTGGATAACATCTCACCACCCATGGGGCTTGGTGGCTTTGTAAAGCTGCAGTTCATAGACCTAGGCGCAGCTTGGTCCCTGCTTCATTTCAGTGTACTTTGTATTGCACACTGCAGAGTGGCTGGGGTGGCATGGTTGGAGTTAGACATTTGGAGTTAGACACATTGCCTGCTTTGGCAGTTGGGCTCGCTCCTGCTGCCCACGTCGAAAACCCTCTGGGATAGCTGGTTTGTGTAGAAAAGGAGATTTAGGTCCGAGTGTTGAACATAACCGTGGTTAAGACTAATTCAGGTTGATGGTCCAGGTGTTGGCATTGCTGTGCCTTTGGTGGACATCTTCACGGTGGAAACGTCTGCCTCAGTTTTCTGCTCCTGAGCTAAAACCACTCCTTGGATCTTGTCTTAAGGAAGGACAGGAGCCTTGTGGCCTAGGAGGAGAGTGTCTATTTCTGACCAAAAGAAGGAAATACCTATTTCTGTGTTTATTTGGCTCCCACTTCTTAAGCCTGAGACTTGCGGTGATAGAAGGATCTGGCGGTGGGGGACATGGCAGCACACGGCCCCTCCTGCAGCTATTTTACCCTCCTGGTTTACAGCCTTTTCACAAAGAAAGTCACCAAAGCACCTCCCAAAAAAACCCACCCAAAAAACCCCAAACCTCCATTCTTTGATGTAACGCTCTTCCCACCCGCTTTGACCACAGATACGGACTCGGAGGAGGAGGAGGAGGGATCCCTGAGGGACGAGTGGCCGGCGCAGCCCCCGTCTGCCCCCAAGCCGCGGCCGCCCGGTCTCTACAGCACAGCAGCCAGGAAGGGCGGCCGGGCAGCCGGTGGCCCCAAGGTGGCCCCCCGCAGCACAGTGGCCGGGCGGCCGCTGAAGCCGAAGGCAGCGGCGGGCCGAAAGCAGCCCTTCTGCCTGCTGCTGCGGGAGGCCGAGGCAGGATCTTCCTTCAGCGACTCCTCGGAGGACTCGTTCGATCAAGGTTACTAGCTTATAGCAAACGCAACCCCAAATGCACCCCTCCGCCATGTCTGTGTGGGAGCGGGCGGGGCGGGGGGCCTAGAGCAAGCAAGGGGCCTGGCCGGCTGGGGTCAGCCATTTTGATGGTCGGAGCCAGGGTGGCCATCTTTGTTCTTGGCAGCGTAGCCTGCTTTATCAGCCCAACATTTATTTTTTATCCTTTTTGTACCTGTATCATTGTGATATTATTACTGGCTGGCTCTTTTAGAGCTTTTATATCAACTGGGTTTTAGTGTCCACCTCTCCCTGCTTTCCTGTTCCCTTTCTCCCTTCAGTTTTTCCCTCACTTTCTTCCTTGCTGCCACCACCACCATTATATTATTATTACTACTTTTACTATTATTTTATTTCTTATTATTTTATTTTGGCATGGGCCTTGTAGAGGTTTGGAAGGAGGTTTTTTTTGGTCTTTTTAAATTACTTTCCTTTTTTTTTCTTTTATCTTTTACTTTTTCCTTTTTTTTTAATACCGGGATACTGTTGTGTGGCCGTGTGACTTGATGTTTGTACTGCGATTTGGTATACCAAGCTTTATTAAACATATCGAGTTCATTTTTAACTAAACCTGTGTACCTTGTCTCTCTTGCTGTGTCTCTTATCAGGCGATTAGGTTGCCGCTTCACTTCATCCTGCTCTGCATCCCCCTCCTGCTCCCACTCCCCATGAGTAGAACTGGAATTAACCTAGTCTGGGGTACTCTCTATTATTCAAATATCCCTCTGCCTTTGTCCAGATAAAGCCTAGGCTTTTCCCTCCCAACACCTTTGATTTCATTTTTATTTTGTTCGCCCAGTGTTGTTTTGTTGAGGTTTTTTTTCAGCTTGTTTCCTCTGTTGATAGACTCTCTTGAGGCAGGCGGATAAACGTGGAGGCACTTGGTCCTCGTTGGTGCTGCAGGAGGGTGCTGGGTGTAAGGTCCCCATTATTTAACTGCCAGAAATTTTTCTTTTTCACTTTTTAAATTGTATACAGTGAGTTTTTGTGTCTCTTTTTGTGTGGTAAGATTTTTTCAGATGCCCAGATGTAACCCATGGTGTTCAAGGATGTGGCAATTACTGCATTAAATTTGACTCTGCAGTTTCCCTTCCTCACCCTCACCCCAATTTTTTTCTTGCAGCTTTTTTTTTTTTGTCAGCCTGTCATTAGTACTTCAGTGGGAAAAGAGATTACTTGAGACTTTTTCTCCAGAGACACAAGGGGTTTCTGTTTTAGAGCACACTCATTAAATAATAATCATGGAGAAAGGTCATTTTAATGAGCCCTTGGCTCCCAAAAGAAAGTAGCTCATCTGGGCTGAATGCTAAGCAAGAGCATCCCCAGTTGTTATCATCTACCTTACATGGCAGATCTGGATGCAGCGCAGCAAAAGCTTTTTAGTATTTCACACTGCTCAGACGGCTGTTAATTGAAAATGGGGCTGGATAGTTTTGCTTTTGTTTTGTTTTTCTTATTTTTTTGATGTTAATCTCTCCATGTACCTGTTTGTTTTTTCTTCTCTCCAAACCCAACCTCCAAAGAAAGATAATTTAAGCTAAAAAAAAAAAATCATACACAGCAGAAAGATACAGAATGCTGATTTGGTTTGATGTGGCTCTGGGCTGGACCCACCAATGCATTTCAAAGAAAATCCAAAAGAGAAATACATGTTTCAAAAAAAAAAAAATTCTTTAGAGAATTCAAAAAGTTCTGGGGATCGTGGATTTTATGTAAGTGTGAGATTGCCACATTTCCATGAAGAGTCTGTGTTAACTTCCATTCTTCCCTTCCCTGTTCCTTCCTGCATCTTTTCTTTGTTTATTTTGCTGCTATTGGAAATTTTGAGGATATCAGTCCCTTTTAGGTGCCAAGTTCTTGAGGGTTTTTTGGGTTTGCTTTTTGGTTTTGCTCCAGGTAAGCAGATAGGTAACTTGTCCCTAATTGGCTTTGTCTATTTTTCAAGTAACCTGTCTGCTTTTAAAAAACCTAACAACTAAAATCCCAGTTTTATGGGATGAAGTCTGGGGTGGGGAGGGGATATGGGAGGAGGTTGGGCAATCTGGAACAAATGGGGAAATGCATTGTAAATCCCTCTGGGGTGTCATTTAATGGTGGGGAAACCAAAGATGCAAAACCTCCTGGGGTGGGAGGTGGGCATGGAGGGGGAGGTGGGGAGGGATTATTGATTACAGTTTTGGTTTTTTCTGCAAATGATTTTTTTTTGGTTGTTCTTTCTCAGAAGCATTACTTGAAGGGATATTTGGGTAATAGGGTTTCTAATGGCTTTCCCTGATACTAAACCGATTAATAACCTCAGCTTTTCTAGAAGTGCTCGCTTTCTCCTTGCAGCTGCTTGACCAACCCTTTCACCCCTGCCCCTATCCATGATGCTTTGAATGTCTGTGTCGGTCTCTTGCATTTGCTCTCACGCTGCACTAAAGAAGCAAAGTGGTTGGCTGGTTGTAGGGCAGACACTTCTCAGCGAGGGTCACTAGCCATGAACCCGAACCTTGACCATTGTTATGTAGGTAGGCAAAATAACTTTTCTTTATGTCATCTGTCAGCCTCAGATGTTTCGATGTTACCTCCATGAATAATGACACGTAGCTCTTTGCATTCTCTTGGTTATTTGAATTTTGAAGATGATTGCTGTCCACTTTTGACTTTCCTCTGTCCATGAAGAATCTTGCATGGAAGATTGGCTTGTGTGTATGTGTTTGAGGACTCCAGAAATGCTTTACTGTTTACAGACCTTCTTTTGGAGAACCCCTTAACCCAGCGAAGGGAAGGATTTGCAGATGGGTCCGAGATGAGAAGCCACGGCCCTGCCTGCAAAGGCTCTGCCACTGTCCTTAAAGGTTTCTGGCCCATGATGCAGACTGTTGTACCTTCAGGGTAATTGGCTGGCCGTGGCCCTGCCTGTATCTACGTCAGAGGTAGGAGTAGCTGCAGGAAGACCTGTTATCATCTGGTTTGAGATAGAAGAGATAGGGACACGTGCTTTCTTGCACACCGAGCACCACGTTGACATTCTGATAACGGGCAAAACTTGCGGGTTTTCATCCAGTGACCTTGGAGAGGAAACCGCTAATGTGGGCCAAAGCCACAGGGGACCTTTGAAAACCATCAGATAGGTAATACCATGAGCTTTCTGAGGCTGAAGACCAGTACTTCCTCCTCCTCAATACTCTGTTTTCCTTGAAAAGTTACTAAGAAATTAGTACTAAGAAATAACTACCTTCTTCCCCGCTGTCCATTCCCTGACTTGGAGGATGATTTTATCTCAATGAAAAAACCAAAACAGTAACAGTTAACAGTTAACCAAACAGGGTTAACCTGTTCCCTAAACAGTCATTCCCATGTGATAGTGGTAATATTTTTAATTTTAAAGTACTTCTGGAGTCAGCAGCACAGCACATATGGGGGCGGGGGGAAATCTTCCAATGATGAGAACTGGCTTGTTTCACAAAAAAAAAAAAAAAAAAAGGTACAATCTTAAATTGGACATTCAAAAATAAGTAACCTCCAGAATTTGGACAGATCACACAAATCAGATGTCAATGACCCAGTAGCTGTCTAAAGTCTGCCTGTACTTAGCCTGCTTTGTATGCTGTAGGCCTGCTTGGTGTTATGAGAAAATCATGCTATTTTTTTTACAATGTGAAATGACTCTTTTAAGTGTGTGTTTTTACTCCCCCCTTCCCAAGCCTTTCCTTTCCACATCCCCCTCAATCCATCTTGTTACATCAGTCTTTAAAAACCTAATTGCTTAACAAATTTCTGTTCATCATTAACAAATCTTCATTTACTGCTCTCCTACAGCGAAATACCACGGCAGCTTAGCTGTTAAAAGCAATGAGAAAGTTTAGTGGTTTTAATTGGGTTTGGTTTTTAATTTAACGCAGGTACAAATTTTAGAAAAAAAATCTTTTGGCTGTTCTATCTGGCATCAGTAGCATTTAAATATGAATTTATTGTTTGTTTTGGCAGTAGAGTTGTATGTACATGTGTGGTTGCGTGTGTGGGTATATACACACATATACATGCTCTTAAAAATGTCAAATAGAAAAGATATTTTTAACTTTGAATATTTTTCCTTTACCCTTACTTAGTGTTAACAGAACTACTGTTGAAGGAAAAAATGATTTTTTAAAATATCTTTTTCCCCATTGTTAACTAAAAATCACCTTTTCAGGAGAAAAAATTGAGGCTTCAATTGTGTTAAGGCATCTGTGCATACTTCGTTTTAAGCCCACACATAATTTGGGTACAGTAGGAGTAAAACTCCTGCTTCAGATTAAATACAGTCTCCCGAAGAAGCTGTGCAGATGGCCGTAGAGCACCAGCAGCTTATTTGCCACCATGACCATAAATTTGGGGTCTTAGTTTAGAAGCGTGTGGGTTTGGCGCAGAGTCCCAAATGTGTTCTTTTTGTTTCATTTGTTAGTTTTTGTCCCTTGGAAAATGAGGAGCTGGGATTGTGCTGCGCATGTAGAGTGGAGTTAGCAAGATCTGCCCTCGCCGTGAGAGGTGGAGGAGGATAGATCTGTGCTGTGAATGTATTAAAATGTGTTTATTTTCAGGCTGAAAATTGAATCTCATGCAGATAAAAAGATAAGTGTTTTGGTAAAAATGCTGACAAGAGGCTTATCTTCAGTTGTCTTTCCATAGTGTGACACTGTATAGTTGAAAGAGGTTAGAATAACTGCCAGGTACATTATTGTATCGTACGTTTTCTATAGCGTGAGTAATAGCCACTTTCATCCTGGCTTTTAAATCTGTTTTACCTTGGTGCATTTGAAATACCGTAGCTGCTGGATACCTGTGTGCCCTCGCACGTGCAGGGTCTCTAAGTGCCGAAGGAGGGGTGCTGCCCGTGCTTGGCACAGCCCCTGGGCAGTCGGTGCAGCTAAGCCAAGAGTGCTGTGGGGGATTCGCGTGGGACAGGTCGTGGAGGGATTTTCCTGCAAACTTTCCCCTCTTTTGGCCTGTTTTCCTCCTCAGCTGCTCAGTGAGCAACTCTCTGCTCAGCCAGCTAGGTCTGGCATGAGGGGCTGTACAGGTTGATTTTTTTCAAATTTTTCTGGTTTTGCTGAGAATTACTGAATTTTGGAGCCAAATGGGATGCGTGGAGGGGGGTCTCAATACCCCATGGTGTGTTGAACTCAGGCACGGTTTTGCTTCTTTTCAGGCAGGTGGTTTCTGCATCTCAGCCAAGTTCATCTGGATTTGTTTTTCTTTTGGCAAAATGTGGTAGAAAACAGCAGTTGTGCCCCCTTTTCTGGTAGGGGAAGGAATCTGATCCTAATTTGCTGCGGATTTTTTTTTTTTCATGTGGTTTTTGTGCAAGGAGTGAGCAGGGCTGTGGATTTCTTGGTATTTATTGCAGGACTGTAGGTTTAGTAGCATTTTTATATCACAAGGAACAAGTCTGAGCAACTGAAAGGGCGAAGGGATTTTTATGCAGTGAAAAATTAGTATTCTGTGACTGTCTGATGTATGCTATGGAGAAAAGCTCTCCTTGTTGAAAATAATAATAATAAAAGAATAGCTGGCCATTACTTCAGTTGGTAAAATGCAAGGATGAGAACACTGGTTTTTGATATTCTGGTTATTTCTAATGTCATGGAAAAATAATCCAAAGTGGAAAAATAACACTTATGTTATTGTATTTTTTTTTAACAACCAAGTGTTGAGGACGTTTTTATCTATCCCGGAGGGCATACGTGAAAAGAAAAGGATTTTCATGTTCATTCCAGCTCATTTTGAAGGGATCTGGTTTCTCATTTGGCTGGCTTTCAGACGCAGGGATAGCGGCTGGTGGGGAGCTGGCGAGTGGGCTCAGGCAGGGAGAGCAGGGCTCCTGCTAGCGGTGGAAATTCTTCAACAACCTTGATGATCCTACTTAAGCCCTCAATTTCAAGAGAAATGAAATATCTTTTCCAGACCCACTTTTTGCAGTTAAATATATATATATATGTGCTCCTATATGTGTGTGTATATGTATGTGTGTGGTGTATGTGCATTTGTGTAGTGATTCTCGCTCACCAGCACTAACTGGATGAGATGCTGTTAAAATTAATTGCCTTTGAGCTGATGACAGACTCTTGGGAAGTGCTGTAGGAAGGGAGAGGTGCCACTCTCAGAGCATCTACCCCCAAAATACCTGCTGTGTGCACACCGTAAAGGAAAATCCCAGCCCACTGCTCTCTGCGGGTGTCAGCCGAGGCAGGCAGCAAGGCTGATTTCTTTGCCAAAATTAGATTTTGGGCTGTGGGCAGCTCTTCCTGCCTGTGCTGAGCTGGGCTTTCCTAGGCTGAGCTGTAGAGAGGGAAATGAAGGGCATGGAGAGTTTTGAGGCAGAGTGTTTAAACACTCCTCCTTGTCTCCAACACTACCTACGCTTTCCCCCCTTATGCATTCCAAATCCATTGCTTTCAAATTATTATTTCCCTCCCTCCCTTTGCATTTTTGCCTCCTGCCCCTTCTCCTCTCTGTGTCCTCCTTGCCTCCCACCATGGCACAGGCTGCTCTCTGGTATTCCCCTCCCATGCTGATCTCTGATTCTGATTACACTAATGGATTTCATTATGGAGGGAGAGGTGGTGGGCGGGAGGGGAATCCCACAGCTCTGAGGTTGGGATTTTCAAAGGAATTAAGCTTTTAATTCCTCCTGAAAGCTGCAGGGAAAGGGTGCATGGCGTCCTTTTCAAATCTCTGCCAACACCCTGCTCTTCCCTCCCTCTTTGCCATACCCTGTATTGCTGTGTCCTTCAGGGGTGGTGGTAGGCAGGGTGATAGTGGCTATGTGGCTGCAAAGATGTATGTGTCCATGGCCAACATCTTCTGGCTCAGCTCATGGGTGGCTCAGTGCTGCTTACATGAGCACTGAGCAGCCGGAGAGTTTATCGGTTTGGGGTGGAAGTGTGGCTGATGCACAACTCCATGAGATTTGTAATGGGCTCCCTCTTCTCTGCGTGCTAGATTCTAGCTCAGAGGAAGAGGAAGAGGAGGACGAAGAAGAAGAGGAGGAACCAGAGGACTATGGGATGGATGGCACTGACAGGCTTTCATCGCCTGCCCTCGACGAGAGTGGCTTGGGCCTTCTAGCAAGGTTTGCCGCCAGCGCGATGCCCAGCCCCATCGTTCCCCCTCCACTTTCCATCATCCAGCTGGAGGCCAAGCAGAAGGCGAAAAAGAAGGAGGAGCGGCAGAGCCTGATGGGTGAGTTGTGTGGTTAGGGTTGGTGCCATGAGGGACAAGGTAGAAGGTTCAGGAGGTCCTACTGTGCTGCAAGAGAGCAGGTTGTCACCCAGACACTGTCTTGCCTTTTGTTTGCGTTTGACTGCTTGGTGCTGATGCTGAAGGCGGGGTCAATTGCATGGCAAGAAAACAAGAACCAGTCACGGGTATGGGAGGTTTAGCAGCTGCAGCCATGGCTTCCCTAGGTGCAGTTGCGTGTGGCTTCCTCAAAGTTTCCTCTTTTCCTCCCTGGTGAACCCTGAACAAGTCACGCTGCAAAGGCAAGTGACGGGATACTGTGTCCCCTTGGACAGAGTGCTGAAGGCAGTGAAGTGCTTTTACATTTCAGGGAAGGAAGCATGTGCTACATGCAGCTGATCTTAGATACCCAGGAGAAGCAGAGATACCTGAGCAGTAGAAAAAACCCTTCAATGAGCCCATCCCATCAGCTTCCTCATAGAAACTGGCCAGCGAGACTTGAAACAAGCATTCCTTCCTCTGCTCACACGTTTGCAGTGCCAGACCCTGCGTTTCTGTACCCGTCTCTCAGTTTCAGTGTGTTGCACATTATTGGCAGTTTCATTTCTTCCCCTCCCTGTGCCCTGCTGCACAAGTGCCTGCTGGTGACATTCTTCCTGGTCAGACAGATCTATGTGAGCTCCGTTTATAAATTCTCTATTAATATTTATTAAGTGGTAATGGAATTTATAGCATGCTTCAGAATGGAAAATGATGTCTTCCTTGGGAGCCCGGCTTGTTTTAGCACTGTTTCTAAGCTGTATTAGGCTTTTGCCAACTTGTTCCAACAGCCTCTGTTAAGAATTTATTGTCTTGTAACCTGCCCTCCTTGAAACTGGAAGCATCTAGAAATTGTCTCATGTGGCAGTAAGAGAGGAGAAGGGGTGTTGTGATTTCCAGTGGGTTTTTCATTTTGAGCCTTGCTGGCTTTGACTTTGACAGGCTTGCTCTTTTCCTGCTCATGCTGCTGCTGTCTCAGGGGAAGAGGTTTGGGTAGAAGATGCGAGCAGGTTCCTGCAGACTGAATTTACTCAGGAAAGTGAGCATAGTTGAGAGAGAAGGACTGAGAGAAGATGTTCTCCGTGCTTGTGCCTCGTATGTTTTCATTTACCCATGTGAATGTTGTTCAGTCCTGTATGTCCTTTCTCAAGGGTCTTTTGCAAGCAGTGGTTATCACAGCAGGGACTGTTCACTGTTTGCACTTGAGAAGAGATTCTGCCAAGCAGAAACCTGGTTTCAGACCTTGGTCTGAAGGCAAGAGTCATGCAGATGTGTGTGCAGAGAGGGCAGATCCACAGCCGGTTGGAGGAGGATACAAGAGAGATCTTTGGCTGATGGTTTTTTTTGGAGGGGGAGAACCAGATTCTGCTGATGTTTCTACACATCTTCAGAGGTGCCGTGCCATCCTATGAGGTCCAGTGCCCTGGGAAACTAATGGATTTAGAAATTCTGGGCTCAGTCTCTTGTTCCAACATAGACTTACCGCATGACCTTGGCAAGTTTCTTCCTGGCTCTTTGTATCCCTCTGATGGCACAGTGCCTGTGCAGCCACAGTGTTTTGCCTACCTCCTGCCCATGTTGCTGTGTGTGTAGATGCTGCCTCAGTTTCCTTTCTGTCCCTGGAAATGTATGATCTTGCTCTCCTTCATCAGGTTCTGGAGAGAGAAATGCACTGAAGGTGGTGAACATCTTGGCATTACTACAACATTTCAGGCCTCTGGGTACTGCTGTGCCCATGATGCCGAGCGGAGGCCAATGTGAGGGGATTTCCATTTGCCACAGACAAAAGATCATTTACCTCTCTTGACTTTAAAGGCGATTACCTGAGCCAATAAAAAGATCTGTGGTGTCTGATGGCCAATGGGAAAAAATAAACTTGAAAACTGGGTTTATTCAATTCGTTAAAGAGATCGTTCTCCTAAAACGAAGGTGAGATCGGAGAGGACTCCCACCGGGAGGGGAGGAAGGCTTAGCTTGTGGGGTTTGTGCTTTACTTCAGCCAAGCAACTCCTTTTTGTGGAGGAGCAAATGTTAGAGTTTCTTATTTCTTCAGAGCTTCCCTACAGGGTTTTGGTTGTGGGAGAAGGGAGAAAATGGAGGCAGGGTACACACTGAACCACACTGCCTGAATGGGTGGGCTCTGGTTTGGGGCAGGGGAGACTTATTTTCAGGGAAGTCAGTGTTTTATGGGGCAGAAATGCAAATGTGAGGGATGTGGGGATTGGGAAGGGTAACAAGCAAGGCTCTGTTGAACAGGCACGGCATCTCCCATGGAGCCCAAAAGCTTCCAGCAGGACGTTGCCTCTCTTGGCTCAGCCTGGGCTTTGACTGATGGTTAAATCCTTTGCACCTAGGGACAGAGTTTGAATACACCGACTCAGAGAGTGAGATCAAGATCAGGAAGAAGTCGCCCTCAGGGCTGCTGCGGGGAAAGAAGGGGCCGCTGGAGGCAAGCAGCATCCCGCAAAGCCAGGCCCCCAGCAGCCTTGACTCCGGATCTGGGAGCGCTGACAAGGCCAAGCTTGGGTCTGAGAAAGGCCGCAAGCTGAAGAAATTCAAGTCCCCCAAGGACTTGAGCTTTGAATTTGGGCTGGAGGCCAGTGATGATGACCTGTGGAACCGGCGCCGGAGTGAGCGGATCTTCCTCCATGACGCCACCACGTCCTCAGCCATGCTGACCCCCGCAGTGCCTGCCAGCTCTACTCCTGTCTCCAAGCCTGCGCGCTGTGGCAAGGGGGCACCCATGAGCCCCAAAAAGGAGGGCAGCAAGGGGAAGGAGAGGAAGGACCTAAGCAAGGTGAGGAATGTGCTGGCAAGAATTGGTGTGGGACCCTTGGGAGGTGAGGGGAGGGCAATTAACTCTGCTAGGGCAGGGGAGAGTTGAGTCCTGTCTCACTGGCTGCCCCAGTGCTGTTTGGCTGTTCCTTGTTACCCCTGCCAGCCCCACATACACCCTGAGGAGCTGTCAGGTTTGGATCTGACTCACAGGGAGTAAAAGCCTGTTGTGTTTGAACAGGGCAGGTTATTTGTGTCACCCTCCATGTCTCAAATCCATCCTGCTTGGATTGGCCAGAGTGGACATCATCCATTAAAACATTTCAGAAATCTCTCTCCCACTCTCTGCACGACCATACCCGCTTGCTGAGCTGTGCCCCCCCCATGCTGCCCTTTAAGGGTGTTCACCTTTTATATGGTGCCTTCTGAGGGCTGTCCCTGGCTGGTGTGGACAGTGATCTCTGGGTTGCTGCCTCCTTGTCTTGGCTGAAAGCTCGACTCCCTCCGTCTCCAATTCAGTTCATGGCAGCGTTATGGAGGAGCACTGATTATGGGGAGAGTTAGACAAGTTACTTGTGACATGAGGCCAGCTGGGATCTTCTTGGAGCTCTTTGGGGGAAGGTTTGATGGGCAGGAATTGCTCTCCAGGGTAATGAAAAGCTCTTCCCAAAATGTGTGAAGTCTGAAAGCAGAGCTGGGAGATGTAGGATGTAGTGTGGTCAGTGAACTAACTGCTGGTTGAATGTCATCCTACCTGTGCTCAGCCTGCTTTGCTCCATCTTTACCCTGGGCCCAGATCTTTACCAATACTCTCTTTACTGATGTTAATGTTTTTATTTTTAGCAGAGGAAGAAGGGTAAAGAAACACCCTGCTGCTCCTCCTCCTCGTCCATGTCTCCTCCTGGCATCCCTAGCTCCCCATCTGATGTTCGTGTCAGCCTGGCCAGTGCCCTGGGCTCCACCAAGAAGAGCAAAGCCAAAGTGAAAGCCAAGGAGGTGAAAAAAGAGGTGAGAGGCTGGTTCTAGTCTGGGTGAACTGGAGGGTTGCTGGCAGAGCCCTGCTCTTTTTCTGGGCTGTTGCAATGTGAGGCAGGGAAAACAGACATGCAGGTTTTTGCTGCTGCTACCATCTGGTGTTTGACTTCATCCTTCAAATTAGTGAGCAGTCAGAACTTTCTTTAAGGTGGCCACGAGGTGGAGGAGAGCTTTCATGGATAGCAAGGACCATGGAGATGGTGATGGAGTTGTCCTGCTCAGCACTGGGCGAGCCAGGTCACCACTGGTTTCTGCTCCATTGCTGTAGCCTGTCTTCTCTCATAATACACATTACCGTGTCTTCTCACGTGATTTCTGAGTGTAATGCTTATGGTCTCTGTGTAACAGGAGGAAATGGATCGTGGGGCTTTCAGAAGAAAGCAGAGCAGTGCCTGCTGCCTGTTTAGTGAAGACAGGGTCTCAGGAAACTGTGCAGAGAGATGGTGAAGGCAGAGCAGAGCTACAGCTGTCTGCTCCACAGCATCTCTCCTAACCTCCAGGAGTAAGATGTGGCTAGGATGTATTAAGTAGCTTTTGGTCAGCTGTCAGTGATGCTTGGGAATAAACCCAGAAAAACAAAGATCTTTGTTCAACCAAAAAGCAAGTTTGCGTACACCCACTTAACTCTCTGTGTGATTAATGTTGCTGAGGATGGAGACAAGTTTGTCCCAATATTCTCAGGTTATTTGTTGCTGGAGGAAGTTGAGATGGGATCAAACTGTTGCCTGTTGTCATCCTGCTGATACGCTGCTTGCTCTCCTGCAGAACCGAGGGAAAGGAGGAGCTGTCAGCAAACTCATGGAGAGCATGGCAGCAGAGGAGGATTTTGAACCCAACCAAGACAGCAGCTTCTCAGAGGATGAGAACATCCCACTGAGCATGCTGGTCGAGCGACCGCCCACACCAGGTGAGCACAGGAGGGGTCGGGGGGCTAATGGTAAAGTTAGAGGAACTGGGCAAGTTTCCCACGGCTGCTTGGAGGAGCACTATACAGCTTTCACGTGTTCCTCATCTAAAGCTACGAGTCCTTGAGGTGGAGGTACCGCTTTTCCAGTCAATTTGGCTTGCCAAAAACAAGCCTTATCAGAGTGGCCTACTGCGACATCTAGATGAAGCCCAGTCTCTGAGCTGCCCTGTTTTCATTTACTGGTATATTATTATTACCAAGAGAGGGAACTTTTTATTATTGCCAAGAGGGAAAAATTTTCCTCTGCCAGGAGCTAGCCAGAGAGAGAGGGCCCTTTCTGCAAAGGGCTCACTGGCCTTTTCCTGGGGGAGGGTGATGCTGGGAGTATGAGGTTTCCTTCTCCCCTTGCAGTGGCATTTTCACGTATGGTGCTCTCTAATCCCCATCTTGCTCCAACACCTCACAGCTCCCCGCTCCTGCATAATTGACAAGGATGAGCTGAAAGACGGTCTGCGTGTCCTCATCCCCATGGATGACAAGCTGCTCTATGCTGGGCATGTCAAGACGGTGCATTCACCAGACATGTGAGTTGAGGGAGGCTACTGTATCCACCTGGGCTCTGCCAGTGAGCAGGGATGTAGCTGATGCAGGGATCGATTTGGGGGTTGTGAAGAGCTGACTGGAGAGAGACTGACAGAGTCTGGCAGGGAGGGGAGGAGAGTCCACTCCGGTTTATCTGCACTGAGGAGAATCCAATTGCCTCTCATTAAATGCTCTCAACTAAACTGGTGGTAGGGCTCAGCGAGGTGTTAGCTGATCAGGGTGATGTCTTCCATGTGCCGTGTCTGACCAGGCCTTTGTGTTTCAGATACCGTGTGGTGGTGGAAGGTGAGAGAGGAAACCGTCCCCACATTTATTGCCTGGAGCAGCTCTTGCAGGAAGCGGTATGTGAGGCCAAAGGGTGCCTGTCCTTGGTGCCTGAGCCCTATTTTGGGGTGGAGGAGGCTAACTGGAAGCTTCCCCTTTCCCCAGCTGGGGCTGCAGGGGTGCCCTGGTCCTGCCTCTGTGGCCAGTCTGGACAGAGCTCCCCTTTGTGTGGGTCACTGCCCCATGGCTGAGCTCCCCCACTGGCAGTGGGCAGTAGGCTTGTATGCCAGCAGGGATGGTCCTTCACACTGCCCTGTGAGCAGACAGGAGACCATTTCCCAGCAGGGAAACTGTCCCTTGTCTTCTCCAGAGCTGCTTCGCTACACGCCAAGTGTGGTGGGATGGTCTGTGCTGGTGCCAAGAGTGTCAGTAATTGGCTTCCTCTTGCCCCGAGCAGATCATCGATGTGAAACCACCTTCAGTGCGATTCCTGCCCGAGGGCACGAGGATTGCAGCCTACTGGAGCCAGCAGTACCGCTGCCTCTACCCAGGGACAGTTGTCCGAGGTAAGGCTGCCCTGGATGCTCTGCACTGTGAACCATGGATGTCTCAGTCCTATGTGTCCTGAGGGATGTCAGGCTTGTCTGGGGAAGCCCTGAGTTCTGCTGTGAGTGTCCTGGAGGTCAGAGCCTGGCCCGTTCCTCTCCACCGGGTCATGCCCAACTCCATCATGATGCTGGTTTAGTAACATCCTGTTGGTCCAGGAGATGTGCTCTCGTAGGAAGAGGTATGAGTAATTCCTGTGCAACATGCTCTAGGCGTTCCTGCTCTAGCAGGGGGGTTGGACTAGATGATCTCTAGAGGTTCCATCCAACCCCTACCAATCTGTGAATTTAGGAGCTTAAAATATCAGAGAAGTTCAACACACTTCAGAAAGTCAGAATTAACTCCAGGGAGGGTGGGAACACAGCTTATTTCTCTTGGAGAGAAGGTGAAAAGCAACAGCTTGTGATTGCTGAGTAGTTACAAAATGCCGGTCAAAAAAAAAAATACTGCAGTGAAAACAGAGAAGTGAATTTCTGCAAGAATAGAGGAAAATAGGGGAAAGAGGTGGGGATTCAAACTGGAATGGTTGTTAATGTTCTGGAGCAGTGCTGTTGACTGGGAAATTTTACACTGGGTGGGCGGGTGTAGTATTATCCGGGACTTTCCATTGCAGAGCAAGCCTTCCGTGCTCTCCCTGCACAGCCTAGGAAAAGTGGGGACAGGATGCTTTGGAACTGGTGCAGGATCCCTGTCTTCTCCCATGTCCCCACTTCCCTGACAAGGGATTTGTACTCTTATGTCTGTCCCTAATCCCGTCTTCTGCTCTCCCAACCCACAGGAGCCCTGGATCTGGAGGAAGATGGTGATCTCATCACAGTAGAGTTTGATGACGGGGACACGGGACGTATCCCACTGTCTCATATTCGGCTTCTCCCACCTGACTACAAGATCCAGTGTGAGTCTTGCTGTTCAGTTTTTTGCATGACACTTCCCACTGTGAAATGTAGGGAGTTTCGGGCCACCTGCCTCTGAGATTTTGGGCTGAGTTCATAGACTTTCAATCACAAAGATTGCACCATCAATTATGGACATGCAGAGCTGAGGTGGGATATAACCCATAGGGAAGAAGGCCCAGTTTCTATTGCAGAATTGGTAGGGTTACGTTCCCCGTGTTGCATCTCTGTTTTATGTGTTATTTGACTGCATTTGACCATCTCTTTCACCTGTTCCAGGTGCTGAGCCTTCCCCGGCCCTTTTGGTGCCCAGCACCAAGCGCCGTAGCCGTAAATCCAGCAAAGACACTGGAGAAGGAAAAGAGGGAGCTACGCTGGGGTCAGAGGAGCCCGTGTCGAAGGGCAAAGGGCGAGGGAGAAAGCCAAGCATCAAGGTGAAAGCTGGTAGGTTGTCACCACTGCCAGACCTGGAGTTGAGAGAGTCGTTGCACAGTTCCCCACCACTCTCCCCAAGTTAGAGCTATTGCTTGGGGAAAGATTTGGAGGGGAGTGGATACACTGCTTGAATGCAGAGCATCCATGCATCACCCTGTTCTGCCGTGGCTACAGTTTGCAGGAGGCTGGCTCAGAAGCTGGCCTGCACTGCGAGAGCCTCCTTCTGTCAGTCAGCGCTGCAGAGCGGGGTTCCTTTTTCAGCTGAGCATCTCAGCAGCCATCAGTATGGCCAAAGATGCAGCAGATCCGGTTCCCCTGCAGTTGAAGCAGCATTGCTGGGCATTGCCCATCAGCTGCTCATGGTCACAGGCCAGGCTGATTAGTCAGGCTGTTCAGTGAGCAGGGAGGACCTGTGCCTCTTTGGGGTGTCGGGAAAAAGCCACCCTTGGCCATAGACCAGTCAGCATTGATGTCTGGTTGTGTCTGAGGTAATAGGGCCCATCTGGATGGATACCATCATGCCTTTGTGTTTCTTCCCCTCTGCAGAAGAGGCTGCCTTACCAGAAGAGAAGGACCAGGTTGAGTCTTCACCTGTTACCTCTTCAGTCCCGGAGAAGCCAGCTTGCTTGGGCAAGCCAACCATGAAGGGGTCACGAAAATCACAACCACTGCCGACTGGAGGCTCTCCTGCCCCCACAGAGGAAAAGCGGTCAAAAGCCAGCAAAATGAAGATCTCCGCTAAGCTGCATAGCCCCCCACAACCCACTTACCAGCCTGCTGTGTTTGGCAGCATCCTCAGCACAGAGCCCTACAGCGACCTCCCGGGGCCGCTGGCGGCCTTTGGCTCCAGCGATGCTTCAGCGTCGAAAGCCAAGACCAAGAAAGGGCGGCCCACAGAAGAGACACAGGAGTTTGGCACCATGGCCAAGGCTCAGAGAAAGCATGACAATGAAATCCTGATCAAGCTGGACCATGAGGGTGTGATGTCTCCAAAGACAAAGAAGATGAAGGAGGCAATGAGGATGCTGGAGGACTCGAACCTGGTCAGTCGCAGAGACGGCAAGAGCCTCTTGGGGCTGGGCTATTCCCCTGCAGTGGGTGCAGAGGGCAAGCAGAAAACTTCCCGAGCCAAAGCAGCTGAGGGAGACCCTTCCCCTGCCAGCTTTGGAGGAAAGTTTGATGGCTCAGCAGAGAGCCTCACTGCTTCAAAGGACCAGGAAGAAAAGGCAACAGCTCCAGCAGCTATGGAGGAGTCTGAGAGCAACAGCAGTGACAGCAGCTCGGAGTCAGAGGGAGAAGAGGAGGCTGAGAAGAACCGAGGGGAAGCCCAGGACAGCAGCTCGGCGAGCTCGAGAGCATCCACCCCTCTCTCTTCCTCCAACTCCTCCTCCTCTTCCTCTTCCAGCAGCAGCTCCTCTTCCTCCTCCTCTTCCTCCTCTTCCTCAGCCTCATCAACCTCTTCTTCATCAAGCTCCAGCTCTTCTTCTTCCTCCACTACAGATGAAGACTCCTCCTGTAGCTCTGATGACGAAGTAGCTGAGGCCCAGCCAAGTTCCTCAGTGCAGCAAACCCTCCCACCCAAGCAAACCAAGCAGGCAGGGAAATCCCGTGCGTCCTCCCACCCCCAGAACCAGAAACAGCCGGCGCAGCAGCCGGTGCAACAGCCGGCACCACAGCAGAGCGGCAACAAGAGCAGGCCCAAAAAGCGCGAGGGCATCCACCTGCCCACCACCAAGGAGCTGGCCAAGCGCCAGCGACTGCCGTCGGTGGAGAACAGGCCCAAGATTGCTGCTTTCCTCCCCGCGCGGCAGCTGTGGAAGTGGTTTGGGAAACCCACACAGGTAAGCGGAGCCTCTCCTGCCACTCCATAGTGCTCTATGCTGGTGTTTGCCTTTTGGTGCCTCTTACCCGTGTCCTTTCCCTTCCCCTGGGGTGGTGAAACTCCGCTGGCCTGGTGTGTTCCCAGCCAGGGTCTCCAGTTTGCAAGGAGTTTGGGGTTGGCCTTCGCTGTGGCTGGGGGAGCTGTCCTGCACCGCTTGTCCCTCTACCCCGTTTCTTCTGGGAATGCCTGTGGACACTGTGGATCTGCCGACAGTGAAGGGTGGGATGCGGGACAGGGCAAACAGTGGTGGGTGAGGGAAGCCTAGGTGATCCCTGGCTGCTCACCTGTGTGGTCCTCTCTTGGCAGAGACGAGGAATGAAAGGCAAGGCCAGGAAGCTCTTCTACAAGGCCATCGTCCGGGGCAAGGAGATAATCCGCATCGGAGACTGCGCGGTCTTCCTCTCAGCCGGCCGCCCCAACCTGCCCTACATTGGCCGGATCCAGAGCATGTGGGAGTCGTGGGGGAACAACATGGTAGTCCGAGTCAAATGGTTTTATCACCCAGAAGAAACCAACCCTGGGAAGAAACTCAACGAAGGCAAGGTAGGCTGGTCTCCTTCGCCGAGAGGGCTGCAAAGCTGCTTGTTCCCTTTTGTTTCCATGGATGAGGAAAACACCCATGTCCCAGTTTGTTACTGACACTGTAATGGGGGTGACCCCATTATTTCATGTTGAGGGGCTGCCTGTTGTGTGGACAAGCCTGATGTTTACCCCTTGAGCAGAGGAAGGGTGGGTTTTATCATAGTGGGAAATAAAGGCTTTTGTGTTGGTCCAAAAAGAGCTGGATCAAGTCTTCTTACAGTGTAAAAACGACTGGCCTGGTGCTCAGAAACACCGAATTTTGTACAGATGTGCAGTGTGGTTTCCAGCGGCTCTTAGTATTTATTACCGGTGGCTGTGGATGGGCGTTGAGGTTGTGAAGGCACATGTGGTGGGCAGGAGGTGATAGCATGGAAAACCAACTAATTACCTGCTTTTCATTTCTGTTTTCTCTTTTCTCTTCCTCTTGGGCACAGCGCTGGGATCAGAAATCCGGCAGGAGTCTGTCCACAGCTTTGCAGGCATCCAACCAGAGGAAGGACTTTATGGAGGTTGGTGAGGTTGGGGCAGGGCTGGGAGGGGATGCTAGGGACGCCATAACAAATGCTGCTGGGGAAATGTTCCCTGAAATTCTCTGGCGCTTGCTTTTTGCCTCAGCTGCTGAGTCGGCAGTGCCCAGGACTTGGGATGGGTGTTTCTGGAGGGTGGGAGTAGCTGCAGGTGCTGGTTGTTGAGAGGAACACAGTGCTGGTATCCAGCACCCATCTTTGCATTTGCATCCTTGTAGTGAGGATGACAAACTCCTGGCCTCCATATTCCCCTGTCTGCGCGCTCGGCAGCTGTGGTGTTCCCATCGGTGGGAGCTGAGTGAGAGCTCAGGTTTAGTGTGCTGGGTGGATTGTGTCCACGCTGCTCGTGGGCCGTGCAGATTCCCAGTGTCCCTGCCCTGGGCTGGCAGTGGGGATGAGTGGGAGTTCTGCTCGAGAGTGAGCACAAGCCCTGGCCAGTGGTGATGGGTGTTTTTCCTGCATGTTGATGATGATGCTGTAAATGCTGTGAGATCTAATTGCTCCTTTTCTTTCCGTCTCTTTCCGTTCCTGTAATGCAGCGAGCCCTCTACCAGTCCTCTCACGTGGATGAAAACGATGTCCAGACCATCTCACACAAGTGTCTTGTTGTTGGTCTGGATCAATATGAGCAGATGCTAAAGACAAAGAAATACCAAGACAGTGAGGACCTCTACTACCTTGCAGGGACCTACGAGCCCACGACGGGCATGATCTTCAACACCGACGGGGTTCCTGTCATCTGCTGACCGCCCAGGGGACACGTGCCACCCCCTGGGAAGGGATGGGACAAACCTGAGGACGTGCCTGTTCAGACGACATGATTGTTTCTTTCAATGCTCATGACTTCTGTGTCACACTACAGACAGGAGAGCGCGAGAGACACGAGGAGGAAGGAGAGGGCTGAAGAAAGGGGTTGGGGAAGCAGTTACAGGATTTGAGGGAGATGCCGGTGGGGGGGGGTGGTGGTGGTTCTTGAACCCCAAGGCTCTTCTGGAAGTGGCTTTAAGTAAGGTGACACTTGACCAACTTCTCCCTTCCTCCTTTTGGTCCAGGAAAGCACATGGGTCTCGTGATCATTTCACCAGCGGGACCCCCAGCAAGAGGGATCCCTTTTGTGTCATTTGCCCCCATCAGTAACTTGGAAGCCGCCTGTACGTGGAAGGACACCTGCTAGCCTTCTGCGTACACTCCTCTCCGTCCTTATATTCCCTTTCCTGCTTAGTTTCGCATGACCCTTTAGGAAGGACAGGGTGAAAGAGAAAGGAGATGAGTCTCTCTCAGCGCCTCGTCTCGATCCTCTCCGCGCCTTTTTGCGGTTCCCTTTCCCTGGAGGCCCCTGGCTGGCAGCGTGGAGCACGATGGGGCAGAGCTGGCCCCAGCACGGAGATGGCAGAAGAGGTTCTCCAGGCTGGGAGGAGCCGAGTGGAAGATGAACCAACATCCAGTCTTGGATGCTGCCTTCCCACTCCCTTGAACAAACAGTCTGAACCCACCTTCCCCATCCATCTGCATCCCTCCTGCCCTGGAAAGGTGCTGGGGGGGAGCAAACGCATGGCCAGGGGGTGACATGGGCGAACAAAGACCTCGCCTTGGAGCATGCAGTGAAGGGAGGCAGGGAAAGACCGGGAAAAGCTACTGCTCAGTGCTTGGAGCAGAGGAGACCACAGGCCATTGGATTTTGCCATCCCTCGCCCAGCTTTACCCTCCATGCCTTGCCTGAGCAGAGATGTGGAGCTGCTGGGAAGCCCTCACCCCCTTGTTTGAAGGGAGTGGGGGTAGAGCGTGAAGCCTGGCCGTGCCTGCCTGCGGCATTTCTGCAGCCAGAGCCCCACTGCCACCTTGGGCTCAGGGACGGGACCGTTCAGCCTGCTCCATCGATCCGGGTGACCTCCCCAGGCTCCAAGAGAGCCGCCACCATTGCCTCCTCCTCCCTCTGCGGCGCTGACCCGTCTCGCTCCCGCTGGGCACGCGCCGGACCCGTGGCATCACCGCTGCCACACCAGGGTTGCCCCCGGCCGGAGGGAACACCGGAGGAGAACCACGCAACGATGCAACATCCTTGCACTTAAAACACACAAAAAAAAAAAACCTCCAAGAGACGCACTGATCTTTGCAACTACCGACTCGCACTACAGATTGCTAGGACGCGGAGCGGGGCCCGGCTCAGTCGGGAGTGATGGCCCAGGCTCCAGTGGGGAGACGCTCGAGACAAGGACAGATTGGAAACTATCCGCCCTGGTACCGGCTGCTTACCAGAGACCGGAGGCCAGGGCTTAGGGGAGAGGGATGCCCCTGCAAAGTTACCCCTCGTCCTTTAAATGAACCACATGGTGCTGAGCTCGTACCACCTCCACCCCGGGCCACCGGCGCCTCGGCGCGGCGGATAGTGACGGTTCTAGCCTGTACAGTTTTAATGTACCAAAAGACTCTTTAGCCCTCCTGTATTATAAGTCTTTAAATGGATTCAACTTTTTAATTATAAATATAAATATAAATATATATATATAAATATAAACTTTTTAAAACTGTGAAAAAAATTATGAAACTATAAAAAAAAAGAAAAAAAACAACGACAGAAATGAACACAGTCTGACGTTTAGAATATTATTTTTTATTTCCTGTTGGATTGTGATTGTAAATGATCTGGGAACAGGCACACCCCCCACGCTCAAAGTGTACTGTACTTCTAGAAGCAAATTGTGTGAGCATATTTTAAAGAGCGAGAGAGAGAGAGCGCGCGAGAGAGATTTTATGCTAATGTTAAATAGAAAGCACTTAAAACCCACTGCCTTCTATGGAACACAAGGATATTTCAGACAATCGAGAGGAAAGGAGAGCCAGGTTTTTGTTTTTTTTTTTTTGTTTTGTTTTGTTTATGTTTTGTTTAAAACAATTTTTTGGCATTCTGTTTGTTGGAGAACTCTGTGTGATCTTTTTTCATAAAAAAAAAAAAATTAATTGAAAAAAAGCAATCCAATGAAGCATCTTTCTTTGTCTCGCTTGTCCTGACTGCAGGGTTTTTCTCCCCTTGGTAGCAACAGTCACTTTTTGGCTCAGTCCCTGCCTCGTGTTCAGGGAAAGACCCAGCGCAGATGTGGCTCTTTTTGGGGACACCCCGTCAGTCCGACAGTCCCCCTGCGGGGTGGCACCGACGGACGGATGGGACCCTGGAGGTCTCTTTTCACCGGGGCCCCGGGGCAGGAGGCGCGAGTCCTTCCCCTGCGACTGTGCTCATGGTGACTCCAGTACCCCGAGCCCTGCAGGGATGAGGTGTGGAGGATGAACCACTGGATTTGCTCTTTTTGGTGTGAGCTGCATTTCACCCAGCTGGGGGGCTCGGCAGGGCGAGACCCTCTGGTGTGGGTGAGGCTGGGTCGGGGGTGCCCCCCCGCTCCCGCCAACGCCAGCCCTTGGACTTCACTTCCTCGGGAGGTGGCACCCACCGACTCCTGGCACAGCGAGGTGCAGCTGGTCCCAGAAACGCGGCAGCCTCTGGCGTTGGCACCTCCTCCAGACGATTTCTGCTCCGCTCAGCCTGGGGCTCTCTCCCGCTTACTGTCTGTAAAGGTCTTGCACTCCAGCAGCAGTTTTCAGGCTGGCAGGGGTTCGATGGGACCCAGTGGCAAATCCAGCTGCCCCAGGTGACAGAGGGGACCCTGGAGATGGGGAGCAGTACAAGGGGCACCCCCGAGACGCCACAGGACAGGCACAAGGCATCACCCCACATGTGTTTGCAAGCCCAGCCTGTTGCCAGCAGCCGAGTGCCTGCAGTGCCAGCGCCGTGACAGTGACAGTGACATGGCTAACGACCAGGCATCGTTGCAAAGACATTTACTCTGATGCCAGCTTCATTTATGTCCCTTCCGATAAATCCTGAAGTTCCGCAGTTGCCCACGGGTGCCATCTGCAGTGCTGTGGCCTCAGTGGGGCAGACCCGCAGTGTGGGGTGAGGGGAGGCAAGATCCTGCCTCTCTCGCAGTCGGGGTGGCAAAAACAAGACACGACAAAATGTGGTTTGTTTGTTTGTTTTTTCCAGCCAGCAGAAGTGAATTGACTCTTTCACACAGCAATTCGTGTATTTGGGGAGGGATCGTGATTTCAAGCCGGTCTCTCACTAGGTGCAGGTGAAAACCTGCAGCACCATCAATGAAAGCTGAGACCCACCTTCCCAGAGCCAGCAGGGACTGAAGGAGCATTTCCTTCCTCGTTTGCTCCTCGTCTTCCTCACCAGCCCTCCATCACCCTTCTCCCCAGCGCTGGTCCTGTTCCCTTTGGGATTTGGCAGTATTTTCTTCCTCCTGGCAATGGCTTGGCTCAAACAGAAGACCCACCCACCCCTTCCACCAGAGAGCTGCACGTTGCTGATGGGAAGCCCCCCCAAGAGCAACATGACTGTCCCCCCCCCCAAGTTGGGGAATGTCACCCCAAGAAGTTGCTCTTGCTGGGCAGCATGGGCTGTTCAGGGATGCCATGGCCCAGGGATGCCATGGCCCCATGCCAACGGGATGCTGGTCCCTGCCCACCACGGGGCAGCTTTCCGGCTCCGGGCACCCTCCCCAAAGAAGGGCATGGGCTGAGCGGGGCGGTGGAGACCACAGTAGGAAGCAGGTCCCATCCTGTCCCCATCGCCCCGCTCTGGGGCTCAGTACCCTGACGTGAAGGAGCTGTTGGAGGTTTCGGTGTAGAAACAGGTACTGTGGGACGTACTGGTGAGGCTATAGGCAAAATATGCCACGGCTGAGCCCAGCGTCAAGCCTGTCATGTAGGACACAGTCATGGTGTTCCCTGTGGGAAGGGACATGGGGTGTCATGGTATGCGGGACACCCTGCATGGAATTCCCGGGAGGGCTTGGTCCTACCTGCCAGCTCACGCTGCTCAGGGCTCACTTTCCCGGCGGCCAGGATCATGGGGACACTGCCGAAGTAGCCGTTGGTGATGCCCATGAGGAGGGAGAAGATGCAGGGCCAGGCGGGGTGGCCAAAGGTGGGCCTCCCATTGGGGTAGACACACATGATGAAGAGGGGGATGAAGACCACACGGAGGCAGGAGTAGATGAGGAGGTGGGTCCCTCTCCAGTCGTAGGGCAAGGCAGCCAGGATCTGCAGGAAGGAGCAGAGAGAATGCTGTGGGGGGAGGATTGGGAGGGCAACATGGTGCCCAAAATGGGGCAGCAAGGAGATGAGATGGTGGCAAGACCATCTGCTGCAGGAGCCCAGCCTCAGGCATGCCAGTGAGTAACCTCACACTAGTTCGATACCCATGGGGTGGAGATGGCCCTTGGTGGAGCCAAGCAGCTTAGAAAGAAGACACAAAAAGGAAGCACAGCGGAAGGGACGCATCCACTCCACCATGTGGAGTTGGCCTCTCTCCTACCTTGCCGACGAAGTCGGAGAGGTTGAAGATGGCCATGATGAGGATGGGGAGCCATTCCCCCAGTGTGCAGTTGTGGATCTCCGACTCCAGCCCGGGAAAGAGGCACAGCGTGATGAAGTAGGTCATGGCGATGGAGAGCATGTAGGCCCAGATGAGCCGGGACACGACGTAGCGGTGGAGCAGCATGTCTGGCAGGGATGGGGAGCACAGCTCAGCCAAAATCCACAGCACTATCCTTGCAGAGCCTGAAAGTCTTGCCTGCACCCCAACACTGGCTTCCAAAGATGTGATTGCCTCATGGTTTTGGGCGCACTGAGAAAAGGATGACCCTTCCCCAAAGCCCTGGGCCACGAATCACTCATTCTGCCCCACAAAATGCTGCAAAACCACCCTGTTGATAGAGCTTAGCCCCCAAGCCAACTACCCACCTCTGAAGCTGGGCCAGCTCCTCTTGATTTTGGGCCGAGGGACGTCAAAGCGCATGTAGGTGCCGCTGCCAGCCAGCTCAGCTTCAGGGTCTGGACTGCCCTGAGGAGAGCTCGGCTGCCCCCGTGGCCGATTCTCCTACATGGAGCAGAGGGGACACCAGTGCTGAGCTCTGGTGGGGAGAGGGACCCCAGAGGCCATCAAGGAAACCCACCCCTGGCTTACAAATCGGACATCCTCCGAAGTAACATCGTGGTGGACGCGGTAGCCCGTCCCACGATCACCAGCCCCCCGGGTTTCAGGGAGACCCTTGCGGGAGCAGGCGGTGTAGTAGCGGACGAAGCGGGTGCGCTTCACCAGGAGGTGGAGGATGAAGCACGTCAGCTCCATGCCGATGGAAATGAAGAAGAAGATGACCGTGTTCTCCTTCTCATCCGACAGCAGCAGCTTGGTGAAAATGCGGCTGAGCGAGATGATGACCCCAGCAGTGCCTGGTGGCATGGGAGAGCTGTCAGCATCAGGTCCTACTGAGCCCAACAGCTCGGGGACCCTCAGCAGCCCCCCACTGCATGGAGGTGATGCCTCCAGATGTGGAGGAGCTACAAGCAGTGATTTTTCTGGGGCAACGGAGCCAGATCCTGGCAGACACCCCCCAACCCTCAGCTTGGTGTGGCAGCACAGCAGGTTTTGCAAGTGATTTATAGCCTATTAAACACCCCGGGTTGCTGGGGAGCATGTTGGGGTGTCCTCCATCTTCTGACAACCTGGCCAGACTGTGCTGGGGACAGCATGGCCTTGGGCCCCAGGAGAGGGTGCAGGAGGGTCCCCCTGAGCAAGCCCACGCAGTCAGACACCGGCAGCGGGTGCAGGTACTTACTCTCGCCCGTCATCACCCCCTGCGTGTAGCGCTTGGGCAGCAGCCCCGTGTAGCCGTAGAAGCTGGATTGCTGCACTTCAGGAGAGATGCGCCGAGGGGAGAAGGAGGGATTATTGCTGCAGCCGAAACACCGTGTAGGGAAAGAAACCCTGGTGGGGGCCCATGCACCATGCCACCCAGGAGCTGCACCCTTCTTGAACAGCCAATGCAGCACCTGAAGCCTTCTTGCCCCAAAAGTGGGAGAGGTTTTTGCCCCCTGGATGCCCCACCATGGCTGTTCCCACCAAGAGTGGCCACCAGGTGCAGAGTTTTGGGAAGCCACCATGGTGGCCCAAATGGCAAAGCCATTGTGGTGGCCCAGGTCAGTGGTGTCAGGGACCAATGCACGGTTTGGTGCTGGTGCCCCCGGCCAGTCCCACGGTGCCTATATAGATGTGGAGGGGATGGAGCAGGGACGTGAGGGCCAGTTTATAGGGTCAGTTTATAGGGATCAGAGCAAGAGGTTGTCCCAGAAGACCATGGCTCTTAGGGATGCCTGTTTTCCCATCCCTGTCTGAAGGGCTGTGCTTGCCCAAGGTCTGGCCGCCATCCCGTGTACCTGTGCAGCCGAAGGCCACCACCCCGACGGCAACTAGGTTGATGGCGTAGGCTTGCCTGCGGGTGAAGAGCTCCAGCCAGACGTCACAGATGCTGACAAAGAGCAGGGGCCCCAGGGCGAAGAGGTAGCCTGTGGGTGGGAGATGGAGGCGGGTGGGGGCGGCAGCACGGGTCAGACTGCCACGGTCTGCTGGGACCCCCCCACTCACCCACAGAGATCCGGGTATGCAAGCTTAGCAGCTCCACCAGTGCGTTGTTGAGGATGACAGCCACCAAGGCCACCAGGATGTAGGTGAGGCTCATGTCGAACACAATGGAAGTCCCTGTGGAGAGGCAGGTGATGAGGGATGGTGGGGGTTCAGCTTCCTTTGGGGGGGGGGGGGGCGAGCTCTCCCCAGGTTTGGGGTGGCTGGGAAGTGCTGCAGCTGCTGGAGACCTACCTGGGTATTTGTGGTGCAGGTAGTCCACATCAGTAATAAAGCTGTTGTATGGCAGGAGAAATCCCACCCCGGCCAGCAGCATGGCAAAGTAAATCCCATGGTATCGATCCTGGGGCTCAGGATCCTCAGAAACTGCCCCAAAAGGGGAAGGAAAGAGAAAAGACGTGACAGTGGCACTGCTGCACCCATGGGACCTGCAGCAGACCCCAGCCGTGGGGTGACAAATGGTGCTTCAACATCCTTATGGCTCAAACCGTCCCACCAGCAGCAAGCAGCCTGGCACCCCCCAGTTCTCACCAATAAAGGGCCCCAGCCCCGAGAAACTCCTTCCCTAAATAAGGGCATTTCTACAAGAGACCCAGGAGGCAGGAAAGCAGCCGGGCTTTGGGGCCTGACGAGTTTTAATAGCAGCCGAATAACCTGAGAGCCAGGCAGTGTAGGTGAGAGTCAAAGTCAGGGTGCAGGAGGGGTTGAGGGGGTGCGGAGGTGGACAGGGCTGCCCTGGCACGTGGAGCAGGGCTGGGGTAAATCCCAGGGGCATCCCTGAGCCCTACACGGGAAAGGGTGAAGCTGCAGGTTGGGGGTGAGCTGGGCAGGAGAGCCAGGGCATGAGCCCTCAACTCCTTGCCAACCTGCAGAGCCCCCTGCCACGGGACGCTGTGGTGGCTCACACGGCTACAAACAGGTCTGAAAAAAAAAAAAGTTGTTAGACAATTTTACGGCATTTCAGGCCATTTGTGGCTTTTAAACCAGGAAGCTCCTAAATGGATGGGAAACCAGTGGGGAACCCGGCTCCTGGGTCAGGGCCGTGCCTGCCCTCACCCGGCTCCATGAAGGTGAGGATGCCCTTGGCCTGGCTGCCCCGCTGCAGCTCGTCCTCCTCCAGCTGGTAGCTGTCGAAGCTGAAGCTCATCACCACGTTGCCCTCCGGCGTCCCTGCTGGGCTCAGCTCCTTGAAGCGCTCGGCTCCCACCGAGCCCATCGTGGCCAACCTGGGAAGGAGAGCGGTGACAGCCGGGGGCATCGCTCCTGTGCCCCCTGGGGATCATCCCCCCCGGTGATGCCAGGGGTCTGCAAGGGATGGATGGCACGTGGGTGGCCCTGAGCCTTCGTCACCCCACCGTACCGCTGCAGCTCCTATGTTTTTTCCACCTGGAAAGATGCTTTCCCCGAGCAGAGTGGGGTCCCTTGACCCACTGGATTTGGGGTGGTGAGGGGTGATCAGGGGGTCTGTGCAAGCCTCCCCCAAGGCACAGCACTCGCCCTAGCCTGGCTCAACACCTCACCGCAATGCTACCAGTGCCAAATGCCGCCACCGCGTTTTTTTTCCAAAAGCAATTAGAGAAATTAATGGGTGAAAACCACTCACAGAGGGCGGCTGCTGGGGAGGATCCTGGCTGCCTCCCCTTGTTCTCTGCAGGCAGCACATACTTACTCTGGTTTATGCCCTTTTTCAGCTCTCTGCTGCCCGGGGCTGGGGCAGAGACAGCGGCCTGGGCAGACACACTCCTGCAGCCCTTTCGCAGAGAGAATGGGATGCGACCCAGCTTTTAAGGCGAGCGTTTTGGATCTGTGTCTCTGAGGGACCACGGCACAGCAGGGAGATGCTCAGAGAGCTGCCAGAGAGGCCCCAGCAGCTGCCCGAGAGGGTCCACACCAAATGCATCCCACAACGAGCTCCTAAAACACCTCCAGCAATCCTACCGGTGCCACCCAAAATGTGGCTCATCCCTCTGGGGTTATCCCAGCCCAGGCCCTGGGGAGCAGCCCGGGGCAGCGCGGGGGCCGCTCTGTATTACCGGCGCCAGTCGCTAGATGCCAGCCTGCCTCTGCGCCCGCCGCCCGCAGACCACCCAGCCGGACGGGGAGGGGGGAAACCTCCTCCAAGGCAGCAGGTTGAGGCAGGCAAGGGAAGAAAAATCAATGGCAGTGGTTTGTCTGGTCTCCCTGCTAGACATGGCATTTGCAGGAGCAGAAAGGTTTTCTAGCATCTCCCTGGCTGCCAGGGTGGGTCAGATGTTGGCGGACCCCAGGGTGGGTGGCAAACGTGGTGCCCGCATCCCTGCAAACACAATCTTAGAGCCTAAAATGCATCTGCTCGCTGCAGGGACTGGTGGCACAGAGCAGCGTTGCCACAGCCCCGAGGCTGTGCCGAGGCCTGGACAGGGCCAGGCTGGGGTCCCCACCCTGCACCACGCCAGGGTGGGCCCCAAGACCCCCATCCCGGAGCACTATGTGCAGAACAAGCCAGCGGGACACGTTTCAGCTGGGGACGCCCCTCCATCCCGTCGCTCACAGAGGAGCTGGCTGTGATCTCTGCTGATCACCCTCCTGTGCCTGATGCTACCCCAGGCAATAAAACCCACCGGGAAGCATCTCCTGGGATGCGGGAAAGCCTGTTGCGGGGTTTCTCCATAGCAGAGATCCCAGCTGGAGAACACGCTGGCTGGAAACACCCTGTACCTACTGTGGCCCAAACTTCTCGGTGCCAGGGGGCCGGGAGCAGAGCGGGATGCGCTGCACAGCCACGGCGCTGGACCAGCCCTCCAGCACCCGTCTGCCTCGCCTGATCCGAGCATCCCTGTGCGGCGGTAAATTGGATTGTCCCCTCCCTTTGGATTTACACCCGTCTACACAGGAGAGAATCGGGCCTTGCCACCCTTCTGGACCCATGGTGGGAGGGGAGGGGAGGGGAGGGGGTCCTCCATCACGGCCAGGGGTGGGAGGTCTCACCCAGGGGCAGGGCTGGGCAGAGCGGGGGGGCCCCTGCCCCGCTGCACCCCCCGTGCCGGGTGACCCCCGGGCAGCACAGACACCCCCCCCCCCCGCCGTCAGGGCAGAGAAACGATTTCTGCTCCAGCGAAAGGCTGCCCCGACATCTTGCAAGCAGCGAAGTTGCAAAAAGCCAGGGGGAATTCAATAACCTCCCCCGCCCCCCCCCGCCCCGTCCTCGGGCTGAAGGAGAAGCTCCTCGCTGGAGGGAGCGGGGAGGAAAACCCGTCCCCGGCCGCGCCCGGGGGAAGATGCTCGGGAGCCGGGGAGGGCAGGGGGCCCGGGGGAGGCGTCTCCCCGCACCTCGCCCCCCGCACGCAGGCGGTCCCGGCCGTGCCCAACAGGTCGGTGGCGGCTCTTACCTCCCTCCGCCGCGGCGGCTCTGCGGCATCAGCGCTGCGCCCGCCCCGCTCAGCACCCGCGGCCGCCGGCCCCCGGCCCCGCCATGCCGGAGCCTCCTCCGGGGGAGGGGGGGCGCGGAGCGGGGGTGGGGGGGGGGAGGCCGGCAGCGAGTGCGGCGGCTGCGAGCGAGGAGCAGAGGCGGCCCCGGCCCTGCCTCCCGCCCGCCCGCATCCTCCCGCCTCCCCTTCACTCCTCCTCCGCTCCCCCCGGTCCCCTCCCGGGGGCGCGCACCGAGTCCCGCGTCCGTGTCCCCCCCCCCCGGGCCGCCGGGCGATGGGCTGGGTCAGCCCCGGGGGCCGCAGGAAAGGTTTTTGCAGTGAACAGAGCACATTCATACCCCTGCCTATAGGTACCGCCTATAGGTACTGCCTATAGGTACCTCCTATAGACGCTTTGGGCGGGGGGGTGGTGTGGGGGGTGTGGGTTCAGAGGCCTGGAGCTAATTGCAAAGAGATTAATTAGGAAGGGAGCCCTGGTAATTTCATTTAGGACATGAGCTTGGCAGGGATGGGTCCTTCCCACCCTGCAAACAGTTTTGGCATAAGGGGCCGACGGGGTCAGCATGAGCTGCCCCATGATGGATGGATGTACAGCTAGGACAGATGGATGAAATGATGGACAGACAGAAGAATAGGTGGATGCACAGAAGGATGGATGGATGGATGGATGGATGGATGGATGGATGGATGGAGCTCTGGCTAGCAGAATGCATCAATTCCCCCAGCTTTCTGGGGAAGCAAGTGTATGTGGGGGGTCTCTGCTCCCCAGCACAGCCAGGGGGTCGAAGCATAGAAGAAAGGGAACCAACAGCATAGGGACATCTGTCCAGGGAAAGGATGCGTGTCCCCAAGCAGCGTGTTCCAGGCAGGGACACCGCGGTTGTCCCCACCCCTCCCAAGCTGAGTGAGCCGGCCAAGGCTGCAGGCGACGTCACGGGGATTTGATGCTATCGGGCTTTCTTGCAGGAGCAGCAAGGCACGGAGGGGGACACAGATGACACAGCAGATACCCCCTCCCATCAAGCTGGGTGGGAGCCCTGGGGGACCAGCCCTTGCTGGGCTCTCCCCACCCAGAGCGTGGGAGGATGGCGGCAGCGGGAAGGAGGAAAGGTTCCACGCCTGCTTGCATGCCGTGGCTGCAACGTGCCGGGCTGCGAATTATAATCTTCTCGCAGTCAATAAATGCTGCGTTGTGTAAATCAGCGCGTGGGGCCGGCAGGATGTGCTGCTGCTGCTCACGCCAGAGGAAATTAGAGGCAAAACTGGCTGCGCCTCCTCAGCCGCCCTTCTGCCGGGAGCAGGGCTGGGCAAAGGGGCTCCTGCAAATTCATCGCAGGGAGGAAAACAGGCCAGGTGGAAATTTCCATCTTTTCTCCTTGGCTGAAATAGCTGGAGTTTGGCTCAGAGCAAGCCAGGCTGCTGCACCGAGCTCTGCCCAGCGCCAGGGGCTGAGCTTTCCCCGCTCCCGCCTTGGCTGAGCACCTGCAAAGCTCAGTGCACTAGTGCAAGGGGGGATTATTTTAGGCTGCTTGTTTTGGTTGGGTTTGTTCAGCTCAGCGTTGATAGCGCTAGGTTTACAACAAGGCATTATAAAATCTCCAAGCACCTCACTCCTCTTGGGGTACGTCCCCTTGCCCTGCACCAGACCTCATCACCCCCTTCCAGGAAACTGGGAAATTTAAGAAAAGGGGGTGACTGTGGTGGGGGTTCCCTGGCCGCGCCTGCCACGGATTGGCACCCAGATGGTGCGAGTGCTCTACAAAAAGAGCAGGACGAGCTGAAGCATATGTGCGCTTGCCTTTTCACAGCTCGCCAGCAAGGCCCCGCTGCCAGCATTACTCACGGTTTTCCGCAGGGATTCTCCCCTTGAGCTGGTTCTCCCCATCCTGAAGCCCCAGGTATGGAGCCCGGGGTGTGTGTGTGTGTGTGTGTCCCCGTGTCCTATAAAAGTGACTGAGCTCAGGGAGCATCTTGGCTCCCAAATGCACTTGGTGCTCCCTGAGCCGCGGGGAGATGCTGTGACCAAACACCTTGTGGCAAATAACAAGGCCCTGAATTTACCGTCCTGTCTAAAATCACATGACCTCTTGACCCCCATTTTGGGGGACAAAGGGGTTCTCTTTCTGCTATTTCTGCTATGGGTGCAAGGGGGGGCATGCTGGGGTACCAGAGGAAACTGCTACAGCTTGGGGGGGGGGCTATGGGGGACCATATGAATCCACCAGGGTGAACTCCGAGTGCTTTCCCTCTGCCTTTCCCATCCCCAAGGGCAGCGTTAGACCCAAACGACACCGTTCACCCTCCCAAAGTGCCAAAGCTCTGTGCTGGTGACAGGGTTTAGGTGCCCCCCCTTTAGGTGCCCTGAGCCGCCTCTGCCCGACGGGGCCATGGGGGGCAGTCCCGGGAGCTGGGCTCTCCCTGAGTTTTGCTGGGTTTTTCAATTTTTTAAGCTGGCCCTGAATAATTCAGCTTTGATGTAGCTGGCTCGAAGTTGGTGAGCTCGGATGCTCCTTGGGTTTCTGCTTGACCCACTTTAACAGCCAGGAGAACCTGCCAAGCGCGATGCTCCGAGTGAGCCGGGCAAAGCTGGCCCAGACACCCCAGTCCCCATGGCAGGAGGGACACCCCACGCATGCAGCCCCATCCCACGGTCTCCCCCTGCACCCCCCACATCCAATAACACGGGTCACAGAGCATCCCTCACCCAAACCGCAGCTTTTTAGAGGTATTTTTGCCTTCTGTCCCATGGCTCCTGGTACGAACAGGTACATCCCGGCTGCGTTTGTCGGATTACGAGGAGGGATTTGCTCGGCTCCGTGAACCAGCTAACACCCTGCGGCTGCCTCACCACGGCTCCTTGCTATTCAGAGCCTTACCTCGCTTTCCTGGAGCCTGGTCGAACACTGATTAATCCCACCGGGTGGAATAAGACGCTGCTGATTCATTTGGCTCGGAGACGTTGGATTAGGACGGTCTCCAGAAATCTCCTGTACTGCGTTTTTTTTCTTGCCCTTCCAGCAAAGTGGAGTTTTATTAATCACTGCTGTTGCAGAGGTGAAAGGAAGGAGAGACCTTTCAGGTGTCTGCATCCCACCCGCTGCCAAAATCCATGGCCTTAAACCCTTGGGGACCTCGAGAAGCAGCTGTCCCTTCTGTCCCCACCCCTGTGGGCACAGCCATGGGCCGTCCCTTGGTTAAGGAGTAGCAAAATGTGGTTCCTTAACCAAGCTGTGCTCATCCTGCCAGGGCGTCGCAGGCTTTCCGTGCCCAATGCCGTGTCCCCTCTGCACCAGCCAGGGTGGGTGACACCGCACCTGAAATCGCTGAGCTGGGGGGACCGGGCAAAGGGATGAAACATCTGAGCTCCCCCGTGCTCAGTGGTCCCGGGAGCGCTTCACGGAGAGGGGAGGCCATTCCAGAGCCTGCAATCCCCTCTTGGAAAAGCTCCTTTAAATAGCATCGCAGCCTTTGCATCCTTCCCCGGAGGCTGCTCCCAGTGCTGGCTGAACGTGCCGTACCGGCACCGGGCGCATCCTTGGCAGCACCGGCTTTGCACGGAGACGGTGGGGATTAACCAGGGATGTTGTCACTTGGCCGGAGTCATGCTTGGGGGATTACCAGGGCCTGCGAGAAACGGGGAGTAGCCAGGGAATTTGTTCAATGCAAGGGGAGGGGTTTGTCGCAATCCGATTGCAGGTGAACAGAAATCCCCGGCGCTGGCGGGAGCTCAGCACTGGAGGCCACGGGGATTAACTGGGTTTTCCCCAAATTTTGCAACGGGACTGGGTTGGGAAGCAGGAGTTGCTCTGAGCCCAAAGCATTGGGTTTAAGTGCTCTGGGGAGATGCAGGGGCTGAGACAGAGATGAGAACATCAGCTTCAGGGCACGCAGCTCTCATCCCAAGGCCAAGGCCAAGGCCCAACTTTTTCCACGCGGATGCCCCGATTCTCCTGCAAGGGGTTAGTTTGTGCATCTCTCCCACCCCCAAATCAGCTAAACCAGCCTGGGAGAGCTGGAGGAACCCAGAGAAGATACCCACAGCCTTTGCAGTCCTCCCCCCCCCCCCGGCTTCTTTGTTGGGAGAGATTTGCATCCATCACTAATTAATCCAAGATGAGCTGCTAATTCAGCTCCTTGATTGCAACTTTGCATAATTGCTGCACGCACAGGCAGAGCAGCAGGATGGGATAAAAAAGGAGACAGTCAGCGGAGGGCGCAGAGGAAACAACGGCCGGGAAGGGCCGGTTCAGCTCGCTCCCACTCACCGCGCTATTTAAAGACTCAGGTTGAGAGAAGCGATTTTTCTCTGGAAGGACAAAATGGTGACAGCCACCCTTGGATGGTTTTCCCCCCGCTCCCTGCGCTGGGCTCACAGAGGGGCTTGCCAGCAGCCCCACAGCCTGAGCCCCCCGGCGATGGGGAAACCACGAGTTACAGGCAATACAGCCCCTTTGGCTATTCCCATCGTGCTGCCACATGCTGCCCTCCTCCCCGCGCTTCCCTTTTTCTGGTGTCCAAGTGGTTGTCTGTAGGTTTCAGAGTGAACGCTCCACTGAGCAGGGTGATCGCATCCCCCAGAGCCAGTGCTGCAGGCTTCTCCCCCGCCCACCGGGTACGTTAGACCCCACATCTGTGAAGGCTGTTAACTCCCTCCCTCCCCCCCAAAAAAACCCAGGCAAACCAAGCCCCAGCCAGGGGGAAAGCCTCTTCCTCCTTGGAAAGCAACCCAGCGGTGCGAGGGAGGGCGGGCAGCACCCCCAGAGCCATGGCAATGGGCAACGGGCAGAGCCACCGGCTGAGCCGACCTGAGCCCTCGGTGGCACAATTAGCGGGGAAAAAAAAATCTGCTTTTCCTGCCGTTCCCACAGGGCTCCCAAAGGCGGGTGGGCACCCGAGGGTGATGCACCCTGCGCACTTGCTGCCACAGGGGCAGGCGATGTGTGAGCAAATTGATGCTAAGATTGGCTTATATGGTATTTTGCCACCGTCCTCTTCCTCCTCCACTCACATCCAAGCCACAGGCGTTTCGTCCCCTCTCCCCAGTTTAACACCTCCACACATCCCCCAGCACCCCAAAAGCTGAGCGACAGGGCAGCAAACAGCAGCAGGCAGGTCAGCCCCGCGCTCCCTATTCACGTTTTACCCTGCAAAAGAAAAGAGCTACTTTCAGCTCCAGCCTTTTCTCTAGAAAAATGCAGCTCCCAGCCCGGGGGCCCCTTCCCCGGCCTCATGGCGAGGGCTGAAAGGGGGTTTGGGCGGCCAGGCTGGCCCCACCGCCCTTCTTAATCAGCCAGGGCATGCATGAAGCCTAATGCTGTCGTGAAGATTTCGGCACTATTGACACACACGGCGCGTTAAACGCCTTACGGGGGATTTGCATAAGCTTGGGGAGGGAGGAAGAACGCGGAGAAAAGTGTCGACAATGGGAAAGTAAATGCATTAAAGTGCTTAGGAAAAAAAAAAATCTGATAAAGGAATAAACCAGTTAAGGGAATATATTACTCGTAGCCCGGTTATTCAAATCCTGCCTTATAGGAAATCCTCTTAAAGCGATCACCTGATTGTGAGTTAAATTCCTAATTGAATAATAAAAGAATTATGTATTTCTTCCATAAAGGCACAAAGATGGGAGCCCACGCGGATGTTCGCTCGGGAGGAGCTGGCGACAGAGGAGATGCAGGGACAGGGGTCCTGGGGCAGCAGCACCGTCCAGGAGGGATACGATGGGGGATCTGGAGCTGGGGGGGATACGGCACTGGGAGGGATGCCTGGGCAAGGCTGCAGCACTGAGTGCCTTTGAGGGCGGCAGAGGAAAGCTTTGCTGGGAGGGCTTGAGGAGTGATGGTGCCTAGGGGGTGGAGAAGAACCCGGTGGATCTCCAGGGCTCCTCCAACCTTGGTTGCTGTGACAGCATGGGGCTCTCCAAGGGAAAAAAGCATCAAATGTGACGCCTGCCCCTGGAGCTGCAGGGAGCCCAGCAACTGTAGGTTGCAACAGCCCTGAAGCTACTGGGGAGCAAAGAGGGGGTCCAAGTCCAGCTCTGGGGTAACCCCACTGCTGACAGGTCCTGCAGGAGATGCATAGCCCCTGCCGCCGCCTCCTCGCCTCTGCCCCTGCCAGCTTGCCCCCAGTTTTCCCAGCCTGCATGGCCTCTCTCCTGCCTGCTGCTGCCCTTCCCCCTGCCTCTGCGCTATAAATAAGATGCAAAAAAACCCCCAACAAACCAAATAAAAAAAAAAAGCATCACCTGGCACTCAAGAGGTGACAGCGGGGCGGGGGGGAACGGGACTGACATGTACCAAAACCACAACCTGTGCTGGGGGGAAGGAAAAAGAAACAGAAGAGCTAAAAATAGCCCTGGGAGCTGCTTTCTTCCCGGAGATCATTTTTCTACCCGGTTGTTTCATTTCATAAACAGAATTATTTATTTCTCCCACTCTTTACTCCACATTTTATTTTTTTTTTTTTAAACTCAATGCCACCACTTCACCCATCTCTATGACTCTCTTAAGAGCTAGTTAAAAAAACCCAAGCACCCAAAATCAAGGAAAAAAAAAAAAAAACCAACCCCCTTGATTGCTCCAGCAAAGGCTTGCGTTGTTACAGCTTTTTATAGGTAATTGAATATCCCAGAGTGCATCTGCTAATGCAAACTCCAATATAAATAAGCGGCAGCGGTGAGCTCGGGGAGGGCAGAGGCGGCAGCTGAGAAAACAAAGCAAGCAGAGCCCAGCAAACCCCAGCCCCAGCCAACCTCAGGGGCTGCTTTGGGCTGCCCGTGGCTTTTTATTAGGCAGAATTAGATTGTCGGGGCCAGGCTGAGGTCCCGCTCCTGGGTGAGTGCAGGAGCTGGCAGCAAACAGGGAGGCAGGGTTTGCAGGGAGATGGTTATTGACTTATCCTCGCCGCAGCGCCCTGTCTAGAGCCAAGGCTGTGCATGGGAGCGGGGTACAAAGCTCCCCCATTCCCAGGGGACACCCCTGTCCCCCTTCTCCCGGCAGCTCCCCCATGCCCGGAGCAGTTCCAGCCAGCCAGAGGAGCTCGTCGTTTTGCACCATTTGCATCTCCAGCAGTGCCCATACCTCCTCGAGTCAGCATCCTCCAGCAGCAGCCAGGGAAATCAGGGATGACAGGAGCAGTTAATTTGAGCCTGCAGAGGCCATCTTTTCATGCGTGCGTTGTTTTGTTTCCAAATAGACTTTTAATAACTAATTTCAGATGGTAAAAAGAAATAGCTGTGTCCTGACCTCTTGAAATGCAAATTGCCTTTCGTCCTGGGAGACATGAAAGGCTGTTTCCTATCTGAAATGCTAAAAAGCGGGGAGATAACGTCTCCCGGCTCTGCCTCCCTGCTTTTGTTTTCAAAATTGGTTTTGGGTGAGAAGAGATGCTTTCTGCGATTTCACTGTGCTTGGTGCCCATACGAAGCAAATACAGGGTGCTGAAGGGCCGGGGGGGTCCCCATGGGCACCTGGAGCAGAGCCCCCTGTACCTCGATGGTGCGCAGGGAGAGGGTCCCAGCACAGGGTTTGCATTTCCCCACAAACCAGACCTGCTCCAGGGGCTGTGGGGACAGGTGAAGCCCAGAGCTTTGCCCCCTCCTGCCAAGACTCAATTTTTGAGCCCAATTTCAAAAGCTGCGATACAATTCGTTCAGGAAAACAGGGCAGAGTAGCGGTACAGTCACTGGCTTAAAGACACAGCTAAAACCACCACAGCTTTGCTATGGCCTGGCCCCTCCACAGCCCCCCAGCACAGCTGCAGACAAGCTCCTTCTCCAGCAGCTTTCCCACGCAGGACACTTGTGGCACACACAGCAAAGAGCCCTCTGCCTCCCCGAGCAGCTTGGGCTGAGGGGCTGGCTGAGGGCAAACACAGAGCATTTTTCTTTTTATTTTTTTTTTCCCCTTTCTTGTTCTGCTCCGAGTGACCGAGCAGCTGCCCTGAGCACCCACCGAAGGCGCTGCAGACACGAGCAGAGAGATGAGCAGAGAGGGAACCAGCGGGGATGCGCTGGCGGGATGGCGGGGCGAAGGCTGAGGTGCTTCCCAGGGAAGGGAGGAAAGAGCCTGGATGATTCTAGTGGGAAAAAGGCCGGGACGCTGCCGGGGAAGGCGCAGGGCGGCTGCGGGCCCCGCACCACCATCTAGCGGCTGCGCTGCGGCAGAGCGCGGCTCCCCCCGGCTCCCCCCGGCTCCCCCCGGCTCCCAGCACGGTCGCCTTCCCAATCAGAAGGCGCAGGCTTCCGCTGGGACACCGCTCCGATTGCCCTCCGCACATAAAATACCAGCCCGGCCGCGGAGCTGCCGGGGGAGCAGCTGGTGAAGGGCCCGGAGGGGTTTTGCAAAGCACGGCTGGCCTGCCCTGCCCTCAGCGGGGATGGGGCCGGGGAGGCGGCGGGAAGGTGCTGAGGGCAGGGGGGCACCCAGCCAGAGGTGCTGAGCCACGCTGGCACCTAAAGGTGACAATCTGCACCCACCACGTGGGCAAAGTGGGTCCGTTCCCCCGTGTCACCCAGTGGTCCCTGGCGTGGCCCTTGACCTGGACCTGTGCAAACACAAGCTCCTCTCCCTCTCTCTCTCCTCTGGGGCCTTCCTTGCCCCTGCAAAATACTATCCAGAATATCAAAATACTGTCAAAAACCTCCAGCCTATTTTATGGACTTACCTGAACTTAGCAATCTCCAAATCCTTTATTATAACCTGTAACTTAGTAAAGCTCATTGCTAAAAAATAAAAAACCAAGAAAACCAAACCACACCACCAAAACCAACAAGCCGCAAACAAAACCAAAACCATGCAACAAGGTGCCAGAACAGGAGGCATCAGACTCCCTCAACTCCAGCAGGTTGGGCGGAAAGCCTTCATTAGCTCACATCTCACCGTTAATTAGGTGAAGAAGTCACTGCCTGGCAGAACCACATCCAAACCTTTGCCGAGACCTGTCCAGGGCCAGGTGAGATGGGGTACGTGAAAGGTGCACGCTTGGGGACAGGCGAGTATTCAGCCAGGAGCGGCTGCTCCCAAACAGGGGCAGGATCAGAGCGGGGATGGTGCCCACTGCTGCCTGCTGCTCCCCCGCATCTGCTTTCTACTCACTTGCTCTAAAAAACCAGTGACACTGCATCAAAGGAGGGTTCCTGCAAACCAGCAAGGCTGAGGTCGCTGTGAGCCCACCAGAACCGTTCTGCCCGGCACCTCCGCTCCCGGCAGCACGCTCGGCACAGCCACGGCCCAGGAAGTTGGGCTGTTTACACCAGACTCGCTCCGAATTGCTTCATCTTGGGCCCGAGTCTCACGTCACGAGTGAGGAGAAGCAGCAACGGGTCTCAGTGCCTGGTCACTTGGTGGCCAACCACAACGTGGCTAAACCCAAAAGCCTGCTCACTACACCAAGAGAAAGCACGCCAGGAAGGAAAACAGGCATGAGTCCATGTCTACGCTTGTAAATAATTGGAGATGAGATTTCTCAGTCCCTTCCCTGGGAATTCAGGCTTAATGTGCCAGACTCCGTAACGGCAGAGACATGAGACTGCCAATCTGAACGCAGCTGTCGCTGGGTTTGACCCATTATTTTGGATTTTTCCCATGCTTACTAGAGAATATTCTGCTCTGCAGTGATTTATGCACCAGGCAGGAGCAGAGGGACAGCCAAACCTCCCGCTCCATCAGCGGGTCTGGACGATCGCATCCATCCAGGGGACAGAGTTGCTGGCACCACCACTGCGGCTGGACATTGCTGCCACTTACTGAATGCGCCAGCAGCTTCTCTCAGATCTCAGGTTGCTCCAGGCAGAAGACAGGAAACATCACCAGCCGCCGAACAAACAGTTTAGAAACACTCATCTGAGCTAACACAACCTATTTTGCCCAAAGCAAACGGAGGCGCACAGACGGCACCGGCAGGACAGCGCTGCCCTCCAGAGCTAGATCAGGCTTTGGCTGCAGCTTCACAGCCGAGGCCTCGCTAGGAAACGGTCACACAGGAGAATGAGGAGAGTCTCCTCATTGCGTGCTCCACCATTGCTGGCAAGAGCAGAAAGGCTTTTTCTCCTCTCGTCCACCCCAATCAAAGTGTTTACCGTGGCTTTGCAAAAGGAAGGATACACACAGAGGCAGGAGATGCCTCCTCACACATCCACATGGGCTCGCTCCAGATCCTCCTCCTGGGCTCGAAGGTGAGAAGCGGCAAGCGTGGAGTGACAGCACAGTGAGCGGGTGCGTATTTGAAAGCACTGGTTCAGATGCAACCCAAAAAGAGAAAGAATAAAGGAAATTACCTAAACTCACCTGAGGAGCAGGAGAAAAATGCACAAGTCCAAGTCCAAGAGCAGCTTTAAGGAGGAACAGGAGGGGAAAGTTACATTTGCAAGCTAAGTGTGCCAGGAGAAACTCAGCTTTTCCTTTCCCAGTCCCTGCAAAACCCAAGCTGACTGTGTCTTTCGAGCGCAGCTACGCAGCTCAGCTAGGACAGAGGGGTTATTACTGCTGGCATTTCGGTTTGGGCCACAGAACACATGTAGCGTCACACCCTGATCTTATCCGGCCCCATCTCCAAGCAGCAAACAAAAGGAAGAAGACACAGAATACTTATCACAACACAGATTTAATTTCTTAGGCAGTTATAAAATTACAAAGAGCGGTGGGCTAGCAGTGAGCCAGACACTTGGTGAGATGGAATGTTAGACAGATTTTTCCACTTATCGACACAGATATCGAACAGAGTAAGTGAGCACTGCAGCACGCAGGGTTTGTTTCCAGGTGAGGAAGGTAAATGCAAGAGCAAATAGATCCAAGTAGACAAAAGGGTTGAGTTGACGCCTCATAGAGACCCAGAGCTACAGGTTCAGGAACAACGCACCACTCCTGAGAAACGAGTCAGACACATGCAAAGGCAGTGCAGGGGGAGTCAGTGTATGGATCGCTGGAGCCATGGGGCCAAAGCCACAGCACTGAGATATCTGTAACAAGCACAACGGTAGCTATTTGCAAGCCAGAATAAAAACTTCTTGTCTGTTATTCTCAAGGCAGTCTAAGATGAGATTTGCCAATTTGAAGAGTGTTAAAATGAGGCATGTCATGGTTAGAAAAATAGGAATTTACTGAATTCCTTTGGTTGTGCAACTGGAATCTGAAAGTATTTGTTTACAGTCAGAGCCATGCTTTCTTCATTGCAAGCCTTTCATGGTGCAGCACAGATTCCAGAAAAAGAAAGGCCTGCTCTGCACGTGTGGAGAGGACACTCTGCCTTGCTCTCAGATGTTAACAGGTTAAATCAAGGCGACGGTCAGCCAGGACAGCTGGAGCACAGAATAAAACTTTCCAAATTTCTGCAGTGATTAATCCCCACCAATGCTTTGGACAAAGACTCCTGTCACTCTGCAAACAGCGGCAGAGCATCTGCACACACAAGTGGTATAGTGAATAGCTCAGCAACCTTCAAGGAAAGAAATTCTACTGTCTTACTGCATGTTGCTTTGGTGCTAATGCCATTATTAGAGCCAAGAAAGCAGAACACGGGATGTAACATGAAGAGTGCTCTGCTGATCGGCTTCTCAGGACTCTATGCTACTCACCGAGCCAGTGGCTCTTCAGTTCATTCCTCCCTTTCTAGTATTACGCATAGGTCAGACGCAAGTTTCCTCTGTGGTGACACCTGTCACTGTATTACAAGTCTTCTCAGATATTTATTTGCATTCAGGCAGACTTGAAAAACCACCACCTCTACCCTCACCCTCTGCATAAAACAGGCCCGAGAAACTCGCTTGCACAGGACCTGAAGCAGCAAGGTACATACACACACCTGATCCTGGAGGGAGCACCCGCACAAACGTCTTGCTGGACAGGGCGTCGGAACAAAGAGTTTTTACTAACCTCTTCATGCCTTTTACTTCCTCCCCCTCTGCCAGGCCCAGCCTTTTAACTGCTAGATTTGTATCTATCACTTGTATTTTGGAAACAGTGACATAAGAAGAGACCAGAGCTGATAAAAGCTTTCTGCCTCAGAACTAGAAATACAAAGTAGGGTAAACAGACAGATGTCGAAACAGCAGCGGAGTATGTACACTCACTACCTACTTGCACATCAAGAGAAACAGCTCCTTCCCCATGGTACTCACTGGGAACAGATCCCACTGCAATCTAAGACCTGAGTTTAGGATTCCAAGTTTCTAAGTGCTTCCCCCCTCCCCAGCTTTGGTTGTTTCAGTTGTCTATCTCTGCCCCAAACCCTCTACTGAATTAAAAAGCTATTGAGAGGTACAGTCTGTACCTAGAGAGAGACGCACTGTCACAGAACACACACTGTCCTTTCAAGGAAGGTCAGTCTGACACGAGAGGAGCTGTATAGGTGTTCCCATATCGTATGGCTGGAAGCCCATGGCCACAGCACAGGGCTAGAGCCTCCTTGGTTTACCCTGGGGAATCCAGGGCTGTTACACCATCAGAATAGACATGTTTAGACACTGCCTGATCCACAGAGCATTAACAGTGCAATCATATGCTCCATACTCAGGTGAGGATGCAGCTACAAACAGCATTTCTGGTACATTTAAGGAAAAAAAACCCCACAACAAACAAACCCAAACATCTTTGTGTCACTGGGATGAAACCCCAACCTGAAAGGCTTCTAACTTTGGTAGCATACCACAACAGGGTGGTTAACTGAGGGCCTAAGGCCATCAGAGGGAAAGGATATTAGTCCTATCTTTTCTGAGAAAAAGTTTATATCCTCACGCAATGAACTTAAGACAAACTACTGCAACCACTCTTAAATACACTGTCAATGGGGACAAAAGTCACCTGCTCCACCCTACTAGCTCCATGCTGATCACTAACTCCACAGTATTAATACTTCTGCTCTCTAAAATTATTTTCTCCAGTTACAACAACAAAATAGATACTTTAACTGGCTTCCAGTTTCTACTTAAGAGTGAACCAAGCAGGGCACAGCGATTCAACAGTCAGTCTGTGGCTCAGGAGCAGAAGCATAGTACGGCATATGGAAGACACAAATACAGTGAATATAGGATCTCCAACTCACCTGTGGAAGACAAGGTGTAAAAGTTAAGAAGGGGGTAAAATTAGTACAAAAAATGTTCTCAATTTTTAGCAGTAAGAGTTAGCTATTACATTAAGGGGTCTATCTTACTATGTAAGATGGCCTTTGTTACACTCGAGAGTTGTAAAACTTGCGTGCTTAGCAGACCTGTGTTGCTTACGTGTGTTTACTGCTAACTCTACTTGTGGAGTCTATGCCAAGCCTCCAAGTATGTGATCGGGAATGTTAACAGCTTTAGTCTGGAATGAGCAGACATCTGACAGCTCCTGGGCGGTTCAGTTTGCCAGCAAAGCTCACTGAGCTTGTATTTACTTCAAGACTTGTATTTTACTCTGCAGTTACGAGCTCCACATCAAAGCCGATAGCACTTGAAATAAAAAAAAAAAAAATTAAAAACGAATTCCAGACCATGGAATTTAGTTGCCAGCCAGAGCTTAAAGTCAAGAGACTAAACAAGATTTCAGCACGACTCAGTGGTGTGCTTCAGATGTGCTGGGTTCTGGAGAGGACACCACAAGCCACTCCAGCCAGCTACTTAGGACAGTCAAGGCTTTTCAGTGAATAAACAAGCCTGATCCCTTCCCTCCCACATGTGCTCCTGTAAGAACATCTTCCACACCCACAGACTAAGAGTAGCCTTACCGGTACAGGCAGCTCTCTTAGCAGGGGCTACCACCGTCTTTTTGCATTTTTAGAGGAAGTGGAAGCCCACCAGCCCACACAGGGCTTTGGGGACAAAGACCACTGCCTGCTATTGCTTGAGAGAAAACTCGTTAACAGCGCCAAATCCTAAAAGCACATCATTGTCTACTTGTGGTAGGGAGTTCACATCTAGCTGGAGTACTCAGCTTCTGTCCTCCCCTCCAGATCTGCAGTTTCCTTGTCTGTTCTTATTTCTTTGCAGTCACTAGAGGGAAAGGAAGCAACCCACATTGCTACGCAAAAGGCAAAGCATGCTCATTTTGGCAAAGGAAAGTAACACTCACCAAGTACTTTGCTAATCACTTGCTCACTAACCGTTATCCAAGACTTAAGAGAAGGCACATTACAACCCTAAAAATAGTCTGCAGCACTGCTCAGCCTTGGAAAGCCCTAGCCAGGGTCAGGGCAATTAAGGATTTTTTCCACAACTGCCAAAGAGACAACCAGTCCTTTGAGTGTACCGCAAGAGGTACTCTGATGAAAGGGGAAATAAAAGAAGAAAAACGAAAAAGCACTGTTATCCAGCAGAAGAGAACCCAGAAGAAAATTAATCTTTCAAAATCATTTATATTTACATCACTGTCTGGAAAAAAATCATGAACCTTCACTATTAGAGCAGTACACTCAGCCACAGACTGAAGAGAAGCAAGAACTGAGCACGATGCCTTCCAGCTGAAAACCTTAAGGCTGTTTTAAAGAGTGGGGCTGCCATACTCTACAGGGACTTTCATCCAACCTGACAGAATCCTTGCTTTGGATAATTTAAAAAAGTATAAAAAAAGGTTATTGCTACTCCACCAAGGAAATAAGACAATCTACAGGAGAGAGAGAGAAAGTGCATTCCAAGTCTTCTCTAAAAAACCCCACAAGCTTATCAGCCATTATGGGCCACAGACACCCAAGTACTAAAAGTATACAAACAAGTCTCTAGCAATTCCTTCTTCATTCTAGCTTTCTTCCTGCAGCAATTTCTTTTCTTCCCTGTAAAGGCACTTTCTATATTCTATATCCTTATGAAGGGAAACACTTCCAGTTTTCCATCCCAACAAACAGAACAGTCCCACAAATACACAACATTCAGAAGGAATTTTAATTAACAAAATGGTCCAGGAAAGGGGAGGGAGAACCCAAAAAAACAGGCCATTGCATTTGAAAGGTTGCATGTCAGTCACTAGGTATGCCTGCAAGCCCATGCACAGGAAACCATTTGGACCTTTGTCAGTGCAGAACTAGTCTCAGCTTCCAGAACCACTTCTCTACTCCTTCCTTATATAAGCTAAATATTATATACATATATAAAAAAAATACAAACTTGAGTTTGTTATAAAGTGGCTTCTCTCTCTCCCCCTCCTATGCTCGCTTGGCACATGAACGCATGCAAAGCTAGTAGGCTCTGAGGGCTGCACGAACAGCAGGTTTTGGCAACAAAAAAATAAACACAGCTAAAATAGATAAGCAAGATTAAAAGCCACTGAATTGAAAACCATATATTTTTCCAATTGTATAGAATTAGAACTACAGCTACGACTTAAAACTGTAAGAGTCTGTCATCCTCTCTCCCAACTCATGTCAAAGTTCATAGCAGCATAACACGAGGTTCCTCAAGAAACATCAAGCCAGTGTTCTCTGCTTCAGGAGTGAGTTCACAGGTCAAAGTTTAGTCTGTCCGAAGGATCATGGGGGGATGCTCACTGTCTTCATCCAATCTAAGAGAGCTGGTTTCATCTTCCAGGCAAGCTCCACCCACAGCACCCAGGTCATCCGTATAGGCTATAGAGAAAGGAACAAGCAGTTGGGGGATCAACAGCACAAACTAAGGTTGGAACCAAAGTGAGCGATTAGAGCCCAAGTACCAGACATTAGTTGCAACAGTTTCATTGCCATGAGCAGTTTGTGATCAAAATTCAACTACTCCATGTGTGCACAAGATGTACTGGTGCTGTGGGCAGGCTGATGTTTTTCTTAGTCTGCACCCACTATTGATGCTATACGTGCAGATGGTCCTTCCTCTGCGCTGACCTGAGTGCCATACAAAGATGGTAAAAGCTCCACTTAGAGAGCTGCAGCATTAACCAAGTTCTCATCCTCTCAATTTAACCGAGCAGCAAATGAGGCTAAAAGGTCACTGTTCCCATGAAGGAACGATAGGAGCATTTATCAACCTTGTTAGGAAAAAAAAAAAAGTAGGCTGTAATTCAGATGCTTTGCATGAGGTGTGGGTACAGAACTCCTGTATGAAATAATTGTGTTAGGGCATCTCAAGAACCATTTGGCATGTACTGCAACTATCAGTACAGTAATCAACCACAATTCGAGACAAAGTTCTACCCAGAAAGTAGCAAAGATGACTGATCCATCTTTAGGAAGCTACTGTACATCACAAGCGCTCTTCTCCTACTGCTCACCAGCGTTCCACATCACCCCCGCAGTTATGAAAAGCTCAGTGTTGAAGTAGACGAGCTCACGCAGCCATCTAGAAAGAAGCAATACGCAGAGGTGCTCTCTGCCCCATTCCCAGCCTTCTCCTTACCATGCCTTGTGGGTGAGGAAGGCACATATGTACCTTTAGTCACAGCAGCACTGTATGTCTGCGCTACCAACGGCCGGTCATGGGATGCAGACTCTAGAATTTCGTTGGCTGGCTCCATACTGCCATCGAGCCTGGCAAGCAGAGAGAGGTTACCTGGAGAGGTGATCTACCCGAGCATAACGTAGCTTTAGTTGATAGCTACAGAAGAATATCTCATTAGACATGCAAGAATAATACACGCAACAGGAGGAATTTGGTCCCTTCATTCTAGAGGACTGTCACGAAGACATCTGACAACACTTGGTATTTAACACGGAAGACACTCAGTGACATGCTTGCCTCTGACATGGCATCAGAATCTAGATCCTAGTTGCTGATGCTATGAAAAAAAGACTCAAGAGTGCAGGATTAAAAAACCAATAACCATTCCAATCAGTAATATTACAGATTGTCTCTTGAGCTGTGTCCACAACAGAAGCAGTTGCTTCATACACATATACTAGAAAACCCTCTAGTGAAGGTATTAGAGCATTTCAGAGATTAAGAACTTGATAAAAACTTCCCTCTGAGACTTCACTTGATCTACAAGTGAAACTAGAGATCATATCTTAAAGTGTTCAGAAAAAGGTATGATTTTTGACCAGTATTATAGACTGACCAAAGCTGCAGACCTGAATTATCCTTGTGAGTTACTTGCTTTAATTCTATGATTGATCACGTAAGTAATCTGACTATATTAACCTAGCTTTTCCTGCCAAGTCTTATTAAAAAAGAGTAACAACGCCTTGTTGTATTTTCCTTAAGCTTTCTACAGTGCTGGGACAGAATGTTAGTTGGCTGGCCTATATGCAAGGAAATTTAATAAGGACACCGGTAGAGAGAGAATACAGAAGATTTCGTAGGCCAGATTCCTCTCTGTGGGAAGTCAGAGTAACATCTCTTTCTCATCTCTGTAACCGCTTCATTTATTGATGAAGAGGATGGTGTCAGACGTTTCAAGTTCTTGTTTAAGTAACTCAATTCAAACTGCCAAGTAAGAAGAAACAAGATCATACAGCTAACAGCGATTGATCCTTCACTGCAATCGGACAGTATTAAGTTTCTGCTGGTAAAGCAGTGCTTAGCGTAGCAGATACTAGGAAGGTAGGCACAGGGGAATTCTGAAGTTACTCATTCATGTCAGAGGTCTGGAAAAAGATTAAAGAAATGAGCTGTTCTAAGTGAGACTTTTGCAGAACAGAACTAAGTTTAAGAACAAACTGGATTTTGTGAAAAAAGAGAATACAACAGTCCTCAGCTAACGTGGACTTACTTGTGCTGCTTCATTAGTGTACACTCTCCTCCTTCTTGGGGGTCTAGGTTGTACATGTAGAGATACCCATCAGCAGCTCCCACCAACAAACGAGGGATCTTCTGGATTCTAGAAAGGTTTAGGGCAGAGCAACAGATTAATAAGAACTTAAGGTTCATATCAGCACACTCTCCTCCCCTCTCATGGTTTTAAGCCATTATTTTCCACACTCTTGCTTCTAGACAGGGAACACTGTTAACAGTCAAGAGCACCTGGGAAGGAACTGTGTGTAAAAAAAGTAAGGTGTTAACGACATTTTAGGGCTAATGGGATACCACAGGAATCAAGCAACTTATATATAACCTAGTAGAAGAGATTCAGAAATTACCATCCTGTTATCAAGCTTTGTGCAACTCCAGAGACAAATATTCTAACGGGAAGTATGTGCTTATTTCAGAAATGTTACAAGGCTTAATTATTGCTTAAAGGTTGTTTTGAGATCAGAGGAGCGAGAGTACAGACATGCAGTCAGTTTAGCATAAAAACTGTAAAACCCCCGCAAAATAAGTTTACTACCACTCGGCTTATTGCTTTGGTAGCTGTGCCAAGTGGGACCTGCCTTTGGTGGAGACAGAATAAAGATTAGAGTTAGTCCTCAAAATTAGCTTTAATGAATGCTATGCTGTTTCAGAGACAAGAATAATGTGAACTTGGTTTCAAAGACTTCTTTAATGGTTAGTCTGGATTGCCTAATTTTGCAATTCACTAACACAACATACACTATCACTCCCCCTGGCACTAATGGAAGCAAATGCCATAAGCTCCTGGGTCTGTTCTCAACATTCTTCTTTCAAAATTAAAAGACATCTTTAAACAACACTTAGAAGTCATCTATTCTCATCCAAATATTATGCCTTTCCCTCCTCCCCTCACAGGACTGTAAGGTGTTATAGCTCTGACATGTTGCTCAAACTGGAAGAGGCTTTGAAATGCTTACAGGTGATCACTGCTCTGTGTGCTACCCACTCTGCTGGAGATGAGGTTATGTGCTGCAGTGTCAGCCTCTCCAGAGCCCAACATGGCAACCCAGCAGGGTGGTGAAGGCAGGCTCCATTTCTCTACTCACGTGGCAAGCGCGCAGATGTTTTTGTGCCCACAGAACGGCAGGCGGACCGTAGCAAAGGCTCTACCCTGGTTGAACATTTCTGTTACTTGAGAGGGCAGATAGCTTGTTGAGGCCATCAGCACTTTTCCAAAGTAACCTGTCCAGGTTGTAGGCTCTTCCTGAGGTCTGCAAGTCAGAAGAAAAGAGTGACCGACTTTGCCTTCTTCACATTAGAGAGAAAAGCGCATAAGCACTTTGAAAAATCTTTCTATTTTTAAAGATATTAAGCAGCTATTTGCTTCTCTTCAGAAATAACTAACAAACACCTTTGAGAACCCTAATGCGCTTCACTTATGCTATAGGGCACAACGTGTCCTACAATACTCTCAGCCTGTTACTTAAGCATGTTTGATTGTAAACTGATACTTCTGCTTATAAAACTGCATTTCATAAGGTTCGTTATACAAGAGCAAGATCTACTGGGAAGTACTACACGTCAAGATTTATTTCACTTGTTTATCATTAAGCAAATAGTTGTTTCCAGCAACACCCACAGAAATGTAAGAAAGACTGTCCTCTCAAATCATAAATAGGAACATTTTATAGTCTGGTGCCTTTTAAAGCCCTGTAGGCAGCTGGAAGATGTTGCTAAGATAGCTCGTTTCATATGGACGTCAGAAGAGGTGAAACACATATGTAACTGAAAACATTGAGCTGCTCCACATTCCTCTGCCAAGGATTGCCAATTTCTCTTCGGCAGAAATACCTTTTCTATTCACTGAGAGAACAGTACATAGCTCAGCTGCAGTTGCTGATTCATAAATGACTTCTTATGCCCTTTCCTTTACGGAAGCATTCAAAAGAAGTCTGTCCACACTTTGGAGAACTCATCCTGTTGAGTATAATCGATTTTAAAGCCTTTTCCTTGAAAAATCTAAGGCATCTCTGAAACCTACTTTTCTTTCACAGTCTCAAGTTTGAAGATATGCACTGTCTCTGTGTTACTGGATGCAGACAGAAACATGCCATCCATGCTGAAAGCCAACGAACAGATGCTCACACACCTAGGGGAAAAAAAAAAAGGAAAAACAATGAAGCGTTATTTTTGACATTCTAGTACTGTATCAATTGGTATAAGAAGAAAGCTAGTGTTAACCAACTCAAGGGAATAGATTTAAATGAAACTATTACTTCTCTATTTGGTAGGTAGGAGTCTTTCTGCACATTCACCACTAAGGAGCTCCATAATGTTCACGCAAGCTGTACTGTCAGAGCTGGGAGGAACTGTGGCTGCATGGTAGACTCACCTGCTGCTCTTCTCCTGTCAGCGACTGCAGGTGACTCACAATTGCAAAGTATTTGGCTTAATTAATAGTTAAGCAGATTTCTCAGTCACCACTGCTTTGCAAGTAAGAAAAAAGAACATCGCCATAGTAAGCATTCTGAGTTCTGATACCTTCTTAAAGCACTTCAGGAGCAAGATCCCCATTAACGATGTTCAACTCTGTTACTAATTGACCCCTGTATCTTGTATACATCAATCTGAACTCATTCTTACTTCTGTATAAAGTACAGTAGAGCTACAGAGTGACAACTACTAGCACAAGTCATAGTAACATTTTACAACGGCTATCAATGATCATGGCACTAGCTGGATTTAGAAGAGAGCAAGAATATTAGATGTACTGCCGCCAACTGCCATAAGAATACGATATATCTTACAAAAGGTGACCCACTTTAAACAAGTTCCCTCACCAATAAATTTTTAAAAGGCAAGAGGGAGTACAATTCTGACAGGATTGATTTGTAGAATAGTCAAGTCCAAAGGAGTGAAATCGGAAGACATTCAAGCTGAAACTGTTATAAAGCACACTGGCAGGGATGAATGAAGCTGAAAATAGGCAAAAATCACGATGCCAGCTCAATTGCAGAACAGACTGGAGATCCACCGTAAGGAACGAACTTCAGATAATTAGCCTAGTTGAACTTTACCTCTTCACTCCCCTTCGGAATTCAAAGAGTTTCTGTCCCTCTGGAATGGAAAACACTCTTATTACTGTCCCCTGTAAAGAAAAAAAAAAATCATTTCAAGTTCGTTCAGTGTGTATTAGCTCAAGTGAGCAGAGTACAACTACAAGCAGAAAACCATTTTGCTGTTAACTTATTGCCATTGTTGCACAGCACATACCAGCATGAAGTATTTATGGACCTTGTTGGTAGGATGCATTTGAAGAGTAGAGAAACAAGAGGCAGGAGCTACTAATGTAGAAAACAAGCTATGCATCAAGAACAGCCCTTCTTATCATATTTGATCATGAAGATGACCACACTAGACAAGGACCACAAGTACAGTCACCTGGATGTCTTTGCACCTTTATCAGATGGAATCAGTTACACCTTTCTATTCTGAGCTTATTACTCAAAGAGCAGAGGCTTCAGACTTCCTGATTTATACAATTTAGATGGACAATTTGTCATCACGTGCCAAAGACTGGCAAGACACTTCGACGCTTCTCTCTATTCTGACTTTAGCTGTCTTGTTTTCATTAGGAAGACAGCATCAAAACAAGACAACTAATTTCTAACAAGTATCCTGCACTAAAGGGAGAAACAGTTAGAGGATTGCCCTGATTGCAGCCAGATTAAAATGTGTTTGTTTAAATAGCCTTATTATCCAACATTTCACAGCATTGAAATTGTGTCAGATATCATTAACCATTATAACTGTAAGCCTTCTTTTTTGGCACTTGTGCACGCTTAAACTTACTTAAAATGCTTAGTAACAAATTTCATTTTTATCACTGTCGGCAAGTCAATAAAAAGCCACCTTACCTTTTCTGATGCAGTGGCAAGTTTTGTACCACTTGCATCAAATGCCAAAGCAGCCAAGGGACTATCATGAGCTGGGATCATATTAGCAGCTCTCTGCAGGAGTGAATCAATAAAATAAAACCTTAGTACAGTCCAGGTTAAAAGCTACACGTTTGCAGCTAAAGACTGCATATTTAAGAGCATTCAAGGCAAATATGGGTCTGTGTTAATGGGCAACAGCTTCAATATTTGTTTCAGTAACTGCTAAGTAGAAGTACATAACATTATCACTGAAGCATGTGCATAAAGAGTATAAACAGTAGAAAGATACTTCAAATGCAATTCAAACAGAAATTACTTTACTTTGCTCCACCCACTTGCCCAACTCTAGTCATCAAATCAATATTAAACATCTGTTTTGTTTTTTTTTTTTCTTTTAGACATTCTGTGAAGCCCAGCTATAAGAGATACTGCAAACTAATGTGGAGGAACCTAACTGAGCATCTAGTAATTCCTCTCTGAGGAAGTTCAGTCATTACCAAAACCTGCATCTTTAGAAGTGGAAACAGCATTCACACAGATCCTTACCAGATTGATGGTGTCAAAGACTTGTACTTCTCCAATAGTTGCACTTCCTGGGTAGGCCAGGTAGCAGTTATCATTGTTTATTGATAAAGCACACAACCCTAGAAAGGATGCAGAAACAGAATTAGAAAGAGGCAAATTCCAAGACTTACGTAGCAAAACTTTCTGATTCTATGTTTGACTATTACAAAGATAACTCAAGTTATCCTCACAAGGTATCAACAGAAACAGAACAAGAATGAGTGATCTCAGAGTCAACCTGCAACATATTAAACTATTTAACATAAGTTAAAGTTTAATATAAAGTAGAAAAGGAAGAATACCAATAGAGCTACTATAACTGATCAAGCAGAATTTCCCATGTCTGCCATGACTCCTGAACTGTTAACCTGACAAAGCCTTTAACTGTACCAAGTGCTGGCAAAGTCCACTTTGTATCTCTACTGCTTCTTTCTAACATTTCAACACATCCACTCTAGGAGACTAAAAAACTGGGAAGATGCAGTTTAAGGCAGAGTCTGCTATTTGTTCTCAAAATCCTCACCCGGATCAAATGGGTAGGCTTTAAGACAACACTGAAGTATTTTTACTTTTATTTGAAAGTGAAATTAAGAATGCTATAGTTCCCTGAAGGAAACATCATACGTTGACACAGAACGCACTTTTCAGAATTATGCTAGCTTCTAACAACATACTTACCTGCAGGATTGGGAGGTGTCTCCCTGATTGTATGTAGTACCTTCATGTCTCGTATGTTGTGTATATAAAGAGACTCCTCCAGACATACTATCAGCCTCTAGACATGGGAAAGAGGATGAAATGCTGATATCAAACTGGAGTTTAAATTAATATATCAATCCTACAAAAATTGTATCCAAAATGCAGTAGATACCTTTCAATAGAGAAAAGATTGTACCCACCTGATGGGCAGAAATAAGAGTCTGATAGAAGATACACAAGATACACTTCTTGAAAGGCTTCAACCGCGCAATACTATGCTCAGTCACTTGAACTGACCAGTGCACTTGACTTCTCTCAACCACGCTAGCACAAATTGATTTAAATGAAAATGATTTACATTATAGTTTAAGTCAGCAAGCCAGAAGCCTTAATTTAAAGCTATTTAATTCTTATTCTGTACCTACCCTTATGTATTTCCCCCGCCTCAAGAGGCCAATTCACATGTGGAAATAATTTTCTGCTTTGGCTAAACAGAAAAACATGTAAGACTTTTTAACCATTTACAGAGCCAATTACTTACTCCTAATCTTTTGTGAGGGGCTTTTTTTTTTTTAAACTAAGTTCTTCAACATCTCATTACACTTTCATAGACTACATCTGGATGACTAACAAGATGTTACTCATTTAATGCTACCTCACTGTGCCAGAAATCAAAATTTGCCACTGTTTCTCTTACAATTTTAAACAGGAATCTCATCCTCCCACACCCGATATTGGGAGTGGGGATGGACACTAAGAAGATTTTCTCCTTCAGATGCCATTCTCTCTACTTTGAATGAACTGAAGACAGAGAGATCTGTATTTGCAGAACAGCCTATTAATGACTTAGTAATACAGCAAACTGTGGTTGCAGGTACTTCCAGTTCAGTGATTTTTTTTTTTTTTGATTTCGAAAGAATTCAGGAAACTGGATTAAAAAACCATAAAAAGTGAATAGATAATAACTTTCAGTTTAGGCCTCTACAGAAACTGACAGTTTCACATACTTTCATATTTAGGATCACAGGATGATTCACACTGGAAGGGACCTCAGGAGGTCTCTAGTCCAACTTCCTGCTCATAGCATGCCCATCTTACTCAGGGCGTTTTCCTAAATAAATAAGTAAATAAACATAGAACCAAAAATACTTAACCAAATCAGAGTACTGAGATGCCATACAGAAGCTACAGTTGGAAAAGTACAAGTTAATTTCAAAATAGCAATTCTGTCACTAACGGAAGAGACATCAATCAGCAGAGGAAGTGCCAGAAATAAGATCCACAACCCCTTCCCATATTTTCACCTAGTCAAAATTACTACTCACCTGTCTATTGAGTTTGACAGCCAAGATGGTGTTGGAGTAACTGTAGTTGCAAATCTCTGTCCCCTTCTTAAAGTGACAAACTTTCAGCTTGCGTGGAGCTTTAAGGCTAACTATGGCCACCAGACTACTGGAGAACAGTCTCTCCACAATGCACACGTCTTCTGTGTCAGCTGAGGAATCACAATAACAAGGGAAAAATACAGAGGGATATTTCAGGGAAGAAGAATGGTGCACATCAACAGGAAATACTGTCTAAGAAAATACAGTCTAACACCACAAACATTCTGCCACAACAGCTCAGAGTCGAGGTGGGATACAAGACAGGTTTTTAAAGCAGAGAATCTACACAGTAAATGCTGATTTACAAAGATTTCCCACCCCCCAGGTGTAAACTTGCATGACCCTTCATAACAGAGCATCTACTCCCCCATGCCCAAGATCCAACAGAAAAAAAAAATGCCAAAGATACAAAAAATAGCAAATTATCGAATTCCAGAATTTTATAATATTCTCTTATCTTTGCAGAAATCTAGGAAGGCAAAGGTTTTTTAGCATTTTGGGTGGGGTTTTTTTGTGTGTGTTCTGTGGGTTTTTTAAAGCTATACTATGCACAGAAGTGTTCTCAATGACCAAAACCCCTGCAGTTTCTGCACACCTCTCCATGAAGAAAGAACGGTTATTGTACTCAAAGAAACTGCTAAACTTGTTTGTTATAAGACTGCTTCAGCCACTGATCAGTGTTTTTCTGACACATACTATCTTTTACCTGACAGTCCCTAAAAACAATTTGTACAGGAGTCAAAGCCCAGCATGTATGCATAGCCATCAGACAGCATTACTTCTGTCACGTGCTCTGCTATGGAAGTACTAGAGGCAAAGGAGGAACACAAGTCACCATTCAAAATGTGGGGAAGACAGCAAGAAGGAGGAGAGTCCAGGATCTCTGGCAAAGAAGCACTTTCAGAGCATTTGATTATAGTACAGCACTGGACCAAGCTGGTAGGAGTTTAAGTCCCACCACCAGTTACCCTGGCATTTGTGCTTCTCCCTACTATCCCCTGAAGTCCCCTCCAAAAGCCCCAGAGACAAGGGGGACGTAGTTTTCACAGCAGGAGAAAGCTGGAGAGTTTTCCCACTCTTGGCAGCTCTCTCTCAGCTACTGGCTACATTTGCTGTTCCGTTACGGAACTGAATCAAGACAAGTGACTTGAGCCTTTGGCCTTCATCCATCAGAACAACCAAACTTTTCAGAAGTCAGTATCTGGATTAGCTCAACGCTTAACATGTTCCAAACCATAAAACTGCCAGTAAAAAAAAAAAAAAAAAAAAAAAGAAAAAAGCAGCTTATTTCTGAAGGCTTCTGTTTTGGCCAAGAGAAACATTAAATAATTGGCACTGTTCTCATCACCAATGACAGAAATTCCCTGAAAAAAGGTCTGTCCAACATTCTCAGCATATGACAATGTCATCACTGTGTGACATGTCTGCTTTGAAAGTGCTTTTTCTGGGCAGCTATTTCAAGAAAAAGAAGAGAAAATATTTAATGCTCTACATTCTTTTGAGAGAGAGCATGCACAAGAAATAGCCTCCTTATGGAACAGGAGCAGGTTTATACTAAGCATTTTCATTATTCTATGCAACATAATTGACTTTTATCTAAATCTCATATTTAATATGGTACTCTTCCAGAGAAGACAAAACAGCTCACAGAAGCTTTGAAAATTCAATTTCCTCACTTTTGCAGCAGCGATAATGCATTTTAGCAATGACTTTGTTTTCCAAGGAATTGTTCTCCATTTTCCTGATGCCACACACAACACATGAAAAAAATACAAAAATCTGCTTCAATAAAATTATGCATAGACTTTCAAATGCAGAGGTCCATGTTCCTTGAGTAAGACTAGTAACGAAAGATTCTCAAATATTTTACAGTGGATGGAAAGCTGATAGCCTCTAAGTCTGAAGTCCTTCGTAATGACAGCATCCTTTTACACAAGACAGAAGACCAGCACACAGAAATCCAAAAAACCACAGTGACTGCTCTCTGCTCCTGGACAAGCACAGCTTCTTTCCTCATTCAGGGGCAACTGTGTTAAGACACAGCTTCTGGGATTTGTTACTCTCCCAGGCAAGCAGGAGAACTGGTATTTCAGAAGAGGAACAGCAGCAGAGATTCAGATGGAAGAAGTGCTGTCCTATGCTGCACTGATGGGAAATATAGGCAGCAGGGAAGGCACACAGAAGAGCGCTGTCAAGAGCTAAGCCGTCACAGACAGAAGAAAAAACTTTCAACAAAGAAAACACTTAAAAATTCTTCAGTCTCACTGTAAAAAGACTTACTATAATACAGATAGTTACCTTTAGAGAAAAGCTTTTAATTAAATTCACTTGAAACATACAGGATGCACCTCTGTTCCTTTGTCTTCCCCTAACAGGAAGAAGTGATAAAATCTCTTCACAGCTGCCAACTCACATATGCTTCCTAACTAGTAACCATTTGGGTAGAGTACTGGGCTGTACTGCACACCCTACATCCAGCTTACCTGAATTAATCATATGTTTAGAAGCACTAGTTAAGTCCTATAGCACTACTGTTAATCAGGTTTTTTTTTTTCTATTTGTATTTTCTCCTTTACACAAGTGAGGATGACCAGAAGCTCAGATTCAAAATATAGTAAGAACAAAAAGAACTGCAAAATGATTTAAGTATCAGCAGCGAGGGGAGAACAAGCAAATACATAACAAGATTACAGTTTCATAAACACAAGTGTGTAGCATCACAGACAAGAGCTGGTTAGAACCAGCTAGATTATGATCAGCTGTGCTTTTATTCCATTTTTAGTCCAAGAACATGAAGCATATTATAAGCACTCATTAAGCCTTAAAGCACTCTCCAATCTAATACTGATTTTTACAGGGGGATCAAGTGAACAGGGAGTTAGGCGATTGGTACAGAGCCACCATGGAAGTCAGTGATGAGAGCAAAGAAACTTCCCATTCTTCTCAGTCATCCTCTCAAACACAAGAAAGCTGGGGCATATTCTGTAGTTTAGTTTACACACCTACGCAAGAACTGGCAGATCAATCTTGCAGAAGAGAGGGAGGGGTCCTTAAAAGTGCTCACTCAAAAGAACACAAAGTCTTTAGACTCACTGAAACTAAACTGGGAGGCAGCAGGCACATGTCCAGGAGGCCTCAAGATACCTCTTCCTTGCAGAAAGAAGGTACCCAATACGTAGGAAGCCCTCCACCCCTGTATCAAGTTTTAAACTGGCATGGTGTGCAAGCCCAAGACTGAAAATTATTTAACTGCATACAAAAAAATAAAGATTTCAAGTATTTAAATCTGCTGCAGACATTGCATGCCCTATAAGCCGAGGTCAAGACAGGCTGGTTTACACAAGTTAAACCATCGAATTTTCTACTAAGTGTTACCTCACATTCCCTGCTCTGCATTTACAGACTTAGCACTCATGAAAGAAAACTTACAATATCAAAGAGGTTAAGCCAATACAGGCATCCCACAACAGTTTGTAGACAACACCTAGAACAGTTCATAGACAAGACTGGAATCAGCAGGTCTAAATTCTAATCCCAGCTGCTTTATCAATTTATTGCAGGATTTTGAGCAAGGCATTTTATCCAATCTGTACTTTTTCTTTCAAAGACTACCTAGAAGCATCAGTCCTGCAAAGTTCAGTTCAGTGTCTCTGAATATGTTTATTCAGTGTCTTGTGTAACAGGAATCATCTTCTCCAAGTCTCTTGGGGTGATACCAGGCCAGATACTGTAAGTGCCTAACATACTACAGAGGTCAGGTACCTAAACCCAACGGCATAAAATGGAATTCAACCCACCGATTAACCAGTACAACCAGACCATGACTCAAACAGGCAGATGTAGCTGCAACAGAATTTAACCTGACCACAGGTGCCTAATTTAAACCTCACAATTACTCCTCTCCATTGACTGTATACAGAATCAGGCTGTCACCACAGGTAATAGTGATCTGAATCACACACCATTTTCAAACTTAAGATGCCACAGGGTCAGGTCACTTAGGGAATGGAGTCTGAAGACAACTCTGTTGTGAAGTATGATACACCAGGATCCTACTATAAATGCTGACATCATAACTACTGGTACCATCTGTTCACATGGAGTTTATAAGAAAGCAAGGATATTCACGCATAGCATTCATAGTTTACTTATTAGCACCTTGAAAAAGGGAAGTCCATGAACTGCTGGCAAAACAGGGGATACAATTTCTCCTTTAAGCCTTCCTCCATTTCATCTCATATCCAATTCAATTGCAATCAGAATTGAGAAGTTATGGGAATATAGATTATTCACCCTTTTGGATAAGTAAACTTGCAACTATCATGTTAAAAAGTATTTTTCTAAACAGCAAGTATTAGAATTAAAGAAAAAGATAATCAAGACTGGTTTGGGTTTTTTATTTGATAATGGTGTATTAGTGGTTGCCTGCCCCACTAGCCAAAGACCCAAAAGACACTCTCTAACAAATTCTTCCCACCTCTCCCCACAACATCCAGCTGCTGCATAACCTGGCTATTGGACCTAAAATTAGAGAAGCAAAGAGTTCTTCTCGTAACTATTACCAAATTTCACAACATATCAGCTAAATTTAAATATTGGCCACTGATATATAGTTTTACCCTGCCAGCAATCAATTGTTTTGTATTTGTGCGATATTTCATCATACACTTAAGGTTCCTCTTATGTCAATTTCAAACCACCTGTGAAAAAAATGAAACATGTCTTATCCCTCCCAAATTATGCCAACTGAGGGGATAAAAAAGAAAAAAAAGAAGATACTCACTGCATTCATAGATCTGCTCTAATTTGTCCACAGAAGAAAGAGAGAAGAATTTGTAGCCTGATTTACTGCCAACAGCAAGGGATCTGAAAAAGAAACAAGCCAGTCAGGAACATAAACCAAATCAGCTGTGAATTACTCTCAGACTCAGATTCTTACCCTATTCTAAAACTCCAGTTGGGTTAGCTCAAGAAAAGCTATGAAAAGCCACAATAGACACAGGTAGCTTCGTCAACTCTGAAAAGGCCAAATAGCTTCAGAATTACCCCAGGTATGGAATCCTGATTCACATTTAATGCAATGAGAGTTCACAGCTTAATGTAAGCGTACTGCCCAATTCATAGTGGCGATTTCTCCACACAAACTAAAAGCTTTAGTGTGGGGCAAAGATGATGACTTCAATAATGTAATGCAAACCAATTACATCATTGCCTCATTGTTAGAGGTGACCTCCAAGACCTTTTAAACTGGGATCGTCTGGGGATTTTTTGCTCTTTATACTGTAACCTTCCCAAACCACCCCAAAAGAGCTTACATAAAAAAAAAAAAAAAGGAATTAAAAGGCTGCCAACTCTAATTTTCTCTGGTTTTATTTGATGATATCCTAGCATCTCCAAAGAACATTCTTAGGTCTCAGTCTTACAAATACTCGTGCTGAATCTTTGATCAGAGGCGCCCGCTTAAAAATGCTAGTCACTGATGTTAAACAGATTTTAACAATAGTAGAACACTAAAACACTGACTACAAACCCGTCTTTCCTCCATTACTCAATTTTCACACTTAGCTCACAGACCATTTAATTGCTTTTCCAGTCAGAGTCAAAGACAGGTCTTAAATTTTAAGCTAGAAAAACCTTTAGGCTTGTCTTGCAGGTCTTTACGCATCAAGGCAGCAGACAATGGCACATTCTTATTTTCCCCTCCCCATGCAGGGGATGATTTTATGCCACAGAAAAAGAAAATTAACAGTCAATACAGTTGTGCAGAAGCATTTTAGTATGCTTATAGTTCACATATTTCTTACTGCCAGGACACATGGAGAAAAACTAATTAAATTCCAATAAAATGTATTCTGATATGCCAAATTGTGGCGAGTCATTCAATACAAGGCTCAAAGGCAACCCTGCCAGTCAGCCTGCCAAAATGCCCTTCTGAACTCAGCAACGTGATTCTCTATAATTCAGATGCACTAATAATCAGTTCTGCATTTAGAATACAATACAGATTCCTAGATTTCTTGCTCTTTCTGTATTTTCCTCTCATGGTTCCAGCGTGAGCCCTTTTTAAACTTCAAGGTACCCTAAAGGTTAAAATTAACAATTCCTCAAATGGTCTACCCTCTGAAATTAAGAGCCCAAGCTAGAAAATCAACTTCTGTATGAGGGTATGACTTTCTCTTCTACAGAAAAATACAACTGGCACAGTCTGGTTAAGGAATTCTATTTGAAAATGTTTAAACATTCAAATTAAAATATGCATCGTCCAGGCAAGAGAAGTAAGCCTCCCTAGATTCAATAACCAAGATATTAAAACCAGCATATTAGGCTTAGAGACAGAGAAGCAGCTATAAAACAAAATTTTGTTGCTGCTCCTCTAAGTCACCTTAGAAATACTGAATTTAATTTTACTTCAGACAAAATCGGTATGTTCAGCAGACTGTATCTGATTTGTCACCAAAGATGCTACAGTGTTTTTCCTCAACTACTTTTGTACAACTCAATGAAAATCCAAATTCTGTGAAAAAAATATGAAACTAATTTGGAAAAAAAAGAGTAATGAGTTGGCTTTTCTTAAATTATCTACTGCTTCCCTCAAAAGAAAGTTTAACAAAGAATGACATTGAAACTGTCACTACACAAAGGTAAACAAGCACTCAAGTGAGTTAAAAGTAAATGGTCACAAGAATCCTTGCAATATAAACGATCTACGAAAGACACAGGATGATTTTCTCACGGAGAATTCCACATAGCAGCTGAGTGTATTACTAGGCAGAATTGATCCCTTTATTGTACTTACAGCTTTAAATGCAGAATATCGCTGTATCACTGAAACCAGTAAGCAAGACCATTTTTCTTGTCCTACCGACCACCTAGATCTCATTTAAACAAGCTTTATTCAAAAACAGTGGCAAAAGTGAGGTGTACAAATGATAAAAATCATTAGATGTCAAAATGAAGAGGCACAGAACAGACCTTTCCATCCATGGCAACTGCTTTTTGTTATTTCTTTCAAAGATCATGGTGATGAAGTCACAAATCATTTGTTTAGATAGGACAGTACAAGCAGTATAATTAAACCCATTTCAGTATACAAGCATAAATACAAAACAACCCATTTTTCTAGAACAGCATTCCTGGTTTGGAAAGGTTTGGGTTTGTTTTGGGTTTTGTTTGTTTGTTTTTCTTTAATGTACTCTCAAACTACTTCTTATGAAACTATTGGAAAAAGGCTTTTTATATGTAATAAGAGAACTCACTAGGCTGAGTTATACCAGCATAATCATAATGATTTAAATCCCCCATCTTCCCCCGCACCGATGCTACACTTAAGCCCTTAAGACACCTGATAGCTATCTAAATGAACAAATCCCACAAAAGAAGTATCTCACCAAAATTACCTCACCTCTGAAAAAATGTGCAACCATATGGGGAAGAAATATGATCAATAAGCCATTCAGCTATTGCTCAAATACACAGTGGCCAACAAGAAGATACTGTAGTTTATCAGAAGCTCCTTTTACAATGCGGGTGTTATGCTTTATTATCACCAATTTGCAGAAGCTGATGAGAGACTGAAATTGAAAATAAAATCAATATCCAAAAAAATTGCCTTTTTTCTTCTAACATTATGCTACACATAGGTATTTTTTAGCTCTATTATGTGTAGTCTCTATTACATACCTTAGACTGTAGACTTTGGGCTATTTCATCATCAAGGTTGTCTACTCAGTACAAAATTACCAATATAGCCATTATTTATGAAACTGTGTTTACCCACTTTTTTCAAAGATAATACTGTACTCTGATCCAAGACTACATAAATCTTGAGAGTATTTTCAAGAGTGGCTGTCATAAATAATTAAAACTAAACTCATCAAGTGAACAGTGTTACGAGATATTTCACACACTTGTTCCAAGATGCTGACATTCACCTAGACTGGGAAATCAGCTGGTTCAATCTCTCTGGCTCTTTAGAAACAAGTTTTTTCAGATGGGTTAGAATCGTACCAGTTTTCTTTTGCTTCTTTAATATACATACAGAAGGCAGAAAACCAGTTTTTCCCTTTCTGTATCATAGAGGACCTTAAGGAAATATTCTACATTAATCAGAAAGATCCTATTAAGGGCAGCGCTCTCAGATTAAAATCAATTGCAGCTGTTGTATAAACAGGACTCCAGAAGTCATTACTATTTTAAATAACTGGTTAATTAAACCTACTTTCATTATGATACAGTTGTCTTATACTAATGCTCTACTTCACTTCAAAACCAATGTAAATTTCCAAAACCAAAATGTTTTGTGAACTAAGGCTTATAATGAAGAGGGAGAAAATAATAATAATAAAAGAAAAAAAAAAAATCAATGAAATGACATAAGAAAAGAACTACTAAGGAAATTTACTTTGCTTTATTTCCCCCTCCCAAATGTCTGCTGAAACCAAAGTCATAACATCTTACAGACATGTCTTAATAGAAAGGTCAAGAATGTAATTATTTTGGACAAGAGCTAGATGCAGAAAGTCATACGTTCAACAGATGTCCGCAACGCTCTGACAACCCACAGGAGGTTTTCCCATTGTTCTTACATTAAAAGAAAGCCAACACAAAGTTAACTCTGCTACAGCAAGAGGAGACCACACTTGCTCATCACTTAACAGGCAGCAATAGGCTGGGACAACAGAACATTCATAATCCAAGTAAACATCCCTACTCTCAGGCCAAATCCCCATCCAAATTGTCACATGCTGAGGAACAGTCCCTCTGGTCCAGATTTATCATGCAAGCCCACCCCAGCTGCTATCTCCACTGCAACAACAGCAAGTAACATGACATATGACTGCTTCTCTCAGCTATCTTCCCTGAGCATGAGAGCTACGAGATTGCTCTTTCCTTCCTCCTCCTCCCCCCGCTTTTTTTTTTTTTTTGGTTTTGTTTTAGCTTTAAAGCCTCCTTGGAATAAAGGGCTCTCCTGTCCTCAGCGATCATGGGTGAATGACACCTGAACCTAGGAGAAACAAAGGCAGAGGAGTGAATGCTCAGCACCTAACGTTTGCTCCTCTCACCACAAGCAGTTTACTACAGAGATCCAAACGTGACATGGTAAGGGAACTAGAATACAGCTTCTGCAACGTGAAGCATGCTATACAACTTGAGAGCTATAAGCATTTACTCAGAACATAGAATGAAACTGATTTATTTGGGGAATAAAGGGCAGAATTAAATCAGAAAGAACAGATATATGGACTGATACCTGTCACATGTCACTCCATACATAAACGAAAGCAGAGATTAAAGATGACTTTGCAAGTAAGGCATACACAAGTGTTTTCATTAGAAGTCCAAATGCAAGGTTTCCTCTTGTCCTTTCATCAGGAATCTGTTTTCAAAACTACAGCGACTGTTTTGTTTCCACGTAATTACTTATTTTTAAAAGGGCAACTAAAACTTCTCTACAGTCTGCCAGCTTGCATTATTTCACAAGCAGGTTCTTAGGTTTTTAGGGGGTTTTTGTAAATTGAATCTGACCACAATATACGTTAATTTTTAAGTTCTTCCAAAGGCATTTCTTTGGGAATATTTGTGTAACAATTTGAAGACTGAAAGTTTTACTTATTTTATAGATACATATAAGCTTTGAGATCTTGGAAGTTATTCTTTGCTTAAAAATTTACAAACTTTATTACATTAGGCATTTCTCTTATGAGTTTGTGAGGCCAGTTTAATATTTCATACGATATCTGTGCTCAGTTTTAGTAGTTCTCCCAGAAGTAATACAAACAGCATTCAGGTTTAAGCAGTACTTCTTACTGAATTATCTATCATTAAAGATTTCCAACTGCTAAAACATACCTAGCACCATGTTTTGCTAGGATACCTGAATTCTGATCGGTTACTTTCATCTGCAGGCTGGAGCTTCTGCCTCTCAATCAGAGAATGCCAGTCACGCTGAGTTGTGCAATGATTGATTCACTGGAGAAAAGGGCTAGGTCCAAAACAAGCACACTAACATCTTCTGAAAATGACCTTCTCCGTGCTTTTACTTAATGAAAACATATTATATCAAAGAGAAGCCACAAACCAACTGCTTCTGCTGCATTATAGGTGGAGCGTTTTCAGGCAAAGTTCCAGTCCCGGCTAACAATTCACAACTCTCATGTAAATAAAGCTTAGGGCAATATGGAATAAAGAGGCAAGACAACACTTGCAATAACGTAGATATTATTCCAAGAGACAATGTCACTACATACACCATCCATGAATGAACATTTAAAAAAAGGAAGTTAAGTCTGGGAAAAACAAACAACTAAAAGCAAGATGGAGGATATTGCAACCAATGTTGCTGTTGCTTTTCCCAGTTATGTGGACAACATTCTTCTAACTACCAGCAATCCAATTTCCCAAGACTAAAAGCCACCACGAAGCTCATCTCCTTCCTACAGGAGACAATAATTAATTACTGACCTTTCATAAAGCCTAGGAAAAGTTAGCTTGATACCTATTTTTACCAGCAACAAGTATCATCTTTTCCTAATACAAAGCAATTGGCTCTGCTGTCCAGGTAAGCAAGACACATCTGAGCATGAGTGGAACTGGCACGTTGTTAAGTTGAAGGTAAAAGCTTTAAATGTAATAACAACAATGCACCCATGTCATTTATTCTCCGGTTTTGTCTGTCAGCGATTTTTCTAATTACTGAAGCACACCTTAAAACATGTGAGCTCTACTGACTGGAAGACATAAACAAAGCTTGTCTTTCATATACTGGCTGAAAGAATATGCATTTGTTTACCTTGCCTGTCTGGAGAAGGACTCCAGTTACTTGTAATATAAGTTGAAAATAAGTAAGCTTTCTGAGGCCCAGCATGGGAAAGTGTAATTCATGCCTAGTATGTTCTTTTCAGTTCTTCTCACTTGGTAGACCGTGATCTGCTAGATACATAGCATAGTATACTAATAAACCCTGAGAGCTGACTTCTTGTTTCTCTATTCAAACAAGAAACTAAGAGAGATCATGGCTGGGGGGGGGGGGGGAAGAAAAAAAAAAAAAAATCACATAAACTTCAGTTTAAAGAACTTACACAACCACTAAATTCTACTCTGTTCAAGAACTAGAATGCAACTTGGTTATTTGGGTCACTTATCACATCAGACAAGTGTTTTAGTGAAAAGCTGCTTGCAAAGACATCTGCAAGACTTGTTTCATACTCACTACTTTTCTTAGAGAGATTTCTTCAAGACACTATTAGACAGAAGACATGTTTATTCCACATCATCCAACCATCTCATTTGTCTCAAAGTAAGTGACCTTTCAAATTATTCTCATATCTTTGAGACAAAAATATGAACAGGAGCCTTTTTATATTTATGTAGCTTCTATAATGAATATCTGAAAATGCAAACATATTCCAAAAAGCTATATGAAAGACCTAATATCCCAAGACTTTGAATTGCAAAGATATATGGGCCAGGTCTGGATCACAAAAAGATACATCACCAAAATTCTCATCGACAAATCTCAAGGTGTCTTACATATATAAATAATATTAAAAAAAAATTAATCTACCTGCATAATGGACATTAGAATGCGGAATACTCAAGAAAAAGTCAGCTATAGCACAGAAATTAAAGAAAATTTGGATATTTACAAAAATGAAGTGGGAAAAGTAGTGAAGTAACATACATAGTTGAGAGAGAAATAATTAGCCAGTTGTCCCTTTTTTCCCCATAAACTGAAAGTTAAAAAGTAATCACGCTTTACTCTTCCTTGAAGAAAGATTTCAAGGTGTACAAGCCAAAGATCTAGATAAGCTTATATTACATTTGCTTTCTTTTTACATCTGTCTTGGGTTTATTCTCAAGTCAAGCCTGCAGCTCTCTTGTTAAAGAGAGGTTTGTTTGGGTTTTTTTGTCACAACTCAGTGATCTTTAAATATATACGGCTTTCCACAAAGCTAAGGTGCAACTGAAAATAGGCAGTTGCTTTAAGGAGAAATAGCAAAGCTTTTAGATCACCACACTGGACAGCACTGTTTAACGTCAAAAACTTAGATAATGAACTTTATAAACTGCAAAAGAAAGGGGACAGATTTCCTAGTTATTATGACTTGTTTTATCTAGTAATAGGTAAAAAATTGATGGTATCTGAGAAGAACATAGTCATGTTTTATACACACAATGGCAGAGCGAGCTCTATATAGTACTTGACAAAAAAAAGACATGAAAGGTAGTTGCAAAAGTCTTTGGCTCAAATCAACATACACATAATGATTTACTTATAAATACATAGTAGACTATTGCTTCCCCCCCATCATTTTTCATAAGTTATTTTCTATTAAAGTCTCTTGTCTCAAGTCTATCCGGCTCCACTTGTTCATCTCTTTACCCTCAACAAAACCTACAAAAGCAAAGAGTATTTCCTTCTGCAACGTGACCCTTCTCCTCAGTCTTGGCAGTCACCATACACAATCTTCTCGCCTTTGCAATTCCCATATGCCACAGTACATGCTCAAGACAGCCAAAGATCTCTCTTGTGAGGACAAGATATTGTTGCTTGCAAAACGAACAAGTTGTTAAAAGAAAAAACCACCACCACACACGTGGATTATGCTCTGTGATGCCAATCTGAGATCATTTCCTCTTACTCACTTCCTAAAACAAAACTCCTCCTTTCTCAAGTACAAGTTCTTTCGGTTATTGCCCCCCAGTTTCACCTCTTAGTTATTTAAGACAGTCGAATCCTTCTTTAAAGGATCTTTAGTGCTCCAATGCCAACTATTAGGAATGTCTTAAATTGAAAAATATTGTTATTTAATACCCCATACAAAAACTAATATGCCCTAGTTAATCTAAACATGCTGCCATAGTTAAATAATTTGCAAGATGTGGAACGTGAACTATCTGACCTTTTCTAGAACTGAAACACAAATAAGTGCGATTTCAAGGACTACAAGAGAAAGGCCTCTTTTTCAAAACCAAAACAAGCATTAGCTCATGAAAATACCTTTAAGCCTAAGGCATACTGCTTCAACACAGAGAGCAGGTTAAAATAAAAAAGCTGTATGAAAATATAACTATTACAAGCTTTCAGAGGAAATCTTTGCACCTTCTGGAAGGCTTGGATCTTCACGTTATTGTAGTCTCTGGCTGGACATCATCAAGAAGCAAAACCAGCCCTCCCCACCCTGCCCAAAGCAGCAGCGAGCAATGTCTCGCAAGTACAAGAATGTAAAGCCCAGAACCTGGGGGAGGGAGAAGGCAATACGCTGCAACCACAGCTCAAGCAGCCCATTAGGCCTCTGCTGGGGTCCAGCTTTTGGGTCCCCAGTACAAGACAGACATGGAGCTGTTGAAGTGAGTCCAGAGAAGGCCACAAAGATGATCAGGGGGCTGGAGCACCTCTGCTATGAGGACAAACTGAGAGAGTTGGGGTTGTTCAGCCTGCAGAAGAGAAGACTCCAGGGAGACCTTACAGCACCTTCCAGTCCCTAAAGGGGCTACAGGAAAGCTGGAGAGGAACTGGTTACAAGGGCATGGAGTGACAGGACAAGGGGAAAAAGGCCTTAAGCTGAAGGAGGGGAGATTTAGATCAGATATTAGGAAAAAAAATTCTTCACTGTGAGGGTGGTGAGGCACTGGAACAGGTTGCCCAGAGAAGCTGTGGATGCCCCATCCCTGGAAGTGTTCAAGACCAGGTTGGATGGGGCTTTGGGCAACCTGGTCTAGTGGAGGGTGTCCCTGCCCATGGCAGGCGGTTGGAACTAGGTGATCTTTAAGGTCCCTTCCAACCCAAACCAGCCTGTCACTACGCTACACGTCCCTACAAGGGTGGCCTCGCACCCTGCAGCTCCACGCACAAACCGCAGGGGAGGGGGGGGGGCGTTCCCATCGCCGCAGGGATGAGGGGGACGCCGGCCCCGCTCTGTGGCAGCGAGGGCAGAGGCACAACAGGGCTCCCTGCCACGGCAAGTGGTGACACCAGGCCGGGGCGGGCGGACGGAACCCCACCACGGCTCCCCCAACGGCCAAGCCTCCTTAGGGTCCGGGCACAGCCCCCTCAGGCGCCCCCTCCCCGCGGCCAGGCGCCCCCGGTCAGGCCGAGCTCCCCCTCAGGCCGGGCGCCGCCCCCTTACGTGTTGTCCTGGTTGAAGTTGGCGAAGAGCAGATGGCCGCTGCCGGCATCGCCGCTCTGACTGGCCAAGTTCATGGCGGGACGGCCCTCGCCACCCCCGTCCGGCGGGGGGGAACGCCTCCAGCGGGCAGCACACCTCAGCCCCGGCGGCCCCGGCCCCCGCCGCACACCCGCGGCCTCCTCATCCCCGCCGGCCCCTTGTTTACGCTGCGGGCGGCGGAGCGGCCCCGCGCCTGCGCTGCCCCGCCCCCGCCGCCCGCCCTCCTCCCGGCCACCGTACTGCAACTGCGCCTGCGCCTACCCTGCGGGGAGGGGGGGGGAGAGCGGGAGGAGTCGCGCACGCGCCCCGGCGGTGGCGCCGAACTTGGTTGCGAGAAAGGGGACGGCAGCGGCGTTCTAAAGCTAAGCAGGGCCCGCGGGGGTCGGCGGCTGGATGGGAGACTCACAGTCCAGGCGGCGGTCCCCAAGTCAGACGCGTCCCCGCTGTCCCCAGCCTTGGCCGCGACGGCCACGTCCCTGTCACGGTCCCCACGGACCCCACGGCGTCACGGTGCCCGCCCGCCAGCGCCTCTGCAGTTCTGCTCCGTACCACCGGAGGTCCCCAAGGCTCAGCAATGGGACAGCGGAGGACACCGGGTTCTGCTCCTGGGCACGGCCCGTTGTGAGGAGCTCGCAGCTGCGTGCGATGGCCTTGTAGTGGCCAGGGGTGCATCGGCTTTTGGGGCTCCCCAGCTCGCAGGACAGCCAGGCGTGGGCAGGAGACAATTTCAGAGCAAGGGGAGTCACTCGTGGCCAGATCCAGGGTGCATCTTGTGGGGAGATAAAATAAACCGCAGGGGAAAAAAAGGCAACTGAACTGGGAATGGCTGGGAACCGGATCGAAATCAAGGGCTTGGTCCTGAAAGGAGTTAATTGCAGGGAAATGAGCCGCGCTGGGGAGTGCAGGGTATTGGGGTTCATGCCTCTGGGGCCGGCTCATCCAGGAGGATTCATGAATGATGCACATGCCGCTGTGGGGAGCGATGGAGCCATCTCCTTCACCGGCCCAGTGGCCCCCCAATGTGTAAGGGACCCCCTGGGCTCCCCCCCATTTAACTACCCTCCAGCTGCTGGCGAGGAGACTCCTCCAAATGGCTTAAACCCAAGCGGCCCTGTCCCGGCACCCCACTGCCCCGTGTCCACCCTGCCACAGCCACCCCCCAGCCAGTCCTGCCCCCCACGCTGCCCCCCACGCTGCCCCCCACGCTCGCCTCTGCCTCCATGACGGCTGCTGCCCTATCTGTGCACCCTGTAACTCCTTCTGCGCATACAAAGTTTCTTCTCCGTTGGGAAGGTTTTTCCTGTTAAGAGACGGCAGATTTTAATCTCAAATCGTCTCTTTTCTTACCTACTGGCTCCAGCAGCTCAATGTGCGTGGGGAAACGTGATTACAGCATGTGCTGCCAGGAGAGCCCAACGCCACCGCCATAGCACCCAAAGGTGGGGGTATTCGCACCCTTCACAGCCAGGATCCCGCTGGGGCCTGTCATGGGGGGGCGGGGGACAACGCACAGAGGTGTCTCCAGCTATGGGACTCCTGCATGGTTTGGGACTTTGCATATTTTGGGGAGGAAGCAGCCCTGGGCTTCATGACCGATTCCTCCTCTAAAGGAAAACTGCAAGACACCCCTGCCCCCATCCCTATTTTGGTGCCATTACAAACGTGCCACTACATTTAGGGTACCCCTGAATCTTGGAAACTCTCCTTAACGTCATTAGCAATTACTCAGATCTTTGCAAGAAGGTGAGGAGAGCGCTGGGAATGGGGGAGGAAAGAAAAGCAAGGCGGTCTCGTAGGTAGCCGATATGCGAGGGGAGCTGCCACGTGGGGATGGGATGTGTCCCAGTGGGGTACAGGTGGCGTAAGCAGGGACATCTCCACATCCCACCATCGAGCAGCTCCCGGCTGCCTGCAATTCTCCGGCCGCGGGGTTTGGAGGCAGCGCCGGGGCTGGAGCCATTCCCCAGCATGATGCGCGAGGCTTTGGTTGCCATAACAACTGGATTCAGGCTTCAAAAATAGTAACTTATTTTTCATTCAATTTGCCTTTTGCCCTCTGAGACAGATCTATTTCAGGACTGATGGTTCACTTCAGGTGTCCCTCGCCAGCACCCCGACTGCGGGCTGGGGGCTTCGGGGCTGGGGGTTGTTTTGTTAAATGTGCTTTATTGTCATTTTTCTCTCCCTCCACTATTCAGGCCCAGAGAAAGGTAAAGCAGGGCACAGGCACCATGAAATAGCCTTTGCCAAAGCCTCATCATCTAGAAGGCTGGGGAAGGAACTTGAAAAAAAATCTTCTCGGCTAAGTGGCAGAGCGTGGGAGAGGTTTTCAGAGATGATCTCACTCTGCATCTCAGCTTGGACCTGCTGATCTCAGCCAGGCCTTGGCTGTCCCAGATACACTGGGAAGGTCCTACCAAAGGTGGAGCTTATTTTGTTCCCCCAGCACCTCCTGGATCCCACTGTCACCAGCCTAGTCCTCGACAGCACCTTCAGTCCATGATGGGAAACGTGAAGGGCGGCTGACCCTGGGGTGCTTCTTTGTGCATGTTGAGGACACTCCACAATGCAGCATGCACCTGGAGCATCACCCCTGGGTGGATGAGCTGCTTTTGGAATGGGTTGCAGAGGGTGCCAGGATTAATTCATGTCTTCAATTAAGGGACCCCTTAATTTTGGTCCGTTTTGGCTTTTGGAAGATGTGTGTGTGTGTGTGTGATTTCCCATGGCAATGGCCGTATGAGCATAACCTTTTGTGTCGAGATGTCCTCAGCTGTTCCACCTTCCACCCATGAACATTATTACAGCATCAGCAAGGAGAGGTTGCATTGGGGAGATCGTGGCTCTCCTTCTCCAGTTGCTGCTGGCCTTACCTCACCTTTCTTGTCCCTTAACTGCTGGCCTGAAGGTGCCTGCGCTGTCTGGCACAGGGTGGGCAGGGATGATGGCCATCTGCCTGCAGACAAGTCCCCATCACGCTTTACAGCCCCTTTCTGAGCTGCCCAACCTCAGATGTACATTGGGATCTCACCTCCTGTGATATCCTCCACCGGGTGATGTAGAGGACGGAGAGGTGAAGGCTTAGGATGGAGGTGGGGTGAGGATCCTGGGGTCTCCAGTCCTTCCCTTGCTGCTGTGCAGCTTCCTCCCCTTTCTCCCGAGCAGGGAGGGATGGTGGGATGCTGGTGGGAGTCATGTCCCCACCCATGGGCACCCCACAGCGATGGGGCTAGGGCAGAGCCGCCCACCCCTGTCGAGGCCTCTGGAAAATAATGGAAAAAAAAAAATATCATTAAAATCAAATAAATAAAGGCAAAGCCAAACAAAGCAACTCCCTGGGGATGCCGGGTTGGGCTGGCCCTGCCCTGGGGCAGGCAGCGTGCAGGCAGGGACATCTCGGTGCCCCTCCTGGAGGACCGGGCCGTGGGCAGCACTCGCCGCTCCCTCCCCCCCGATGCTTTAATCACATTTTCAATTCAAATCTGCTGCTATTTGATCCTCCGGGGGTGGCGGCGGGGAGGGGGGGAATATTTTTAGCTGTGCTTAAAGCTGCCGGGGCTGCTAAGGGAGATCGTGCAGGTTGCTGTGGCCGGGCGGAGTTGGACGGGATCCCCCCCCTCCCCTTTTTCTTCTTCCTCCTCCTCTTTGCACATCTGAGGGCGGCAGCGGGGCCGGCTCCCCCCCTCCCGGAGGTCGCCTTTGTTTTCCCCGTGTCGCTCTCCCGAGCAGCCGGGGGGGGCGAGAGGGGGCCGGGCTGGGCTGGACCGGTCCGGCCGCCCCTTCTCCTCCCCGCCCCGCCGGAGCCCGCGGAGTTGGTGCGGGGTTTCCCCGGGCGGCACTTTCTCCCCCCCCCCGCCCCGGGGCTGAGCAGCCGCCTCCCCCCCCGGGACCCCCATGGCACCGCCGCGATGTTCGTGTCCCGGGTCCTGGATTTCCAGAAGACGCGCTACGCCAGGTAAAGCCGTCCGCGCGGTGGTCCCCGATCCCCCGGTGCTCGGGGAGTCCCGGGACAGCCCCAGCCCGGGCTCGGCTCCGGCGGGGTTGGAGCCCGAAGGGACCTTCAAAAGCTGCTGAGTGCCCCAAAGCCCAGGGCAGGTGCGGGCTGGTCTTTTGAGAGAAGGCTACTTGCTTTGCTGTATCCCTGAGGGATTCTGAGCATCCTTGGGAGCCCTCGCTGCCTTTCGCTGGGTCTAACTTCACCGTTGTCCTCCTGCTGCTGGGGGACCGGGAGCCTGGCTCCCCACGGGGACAGACCCCACCGCCAGCCATGAACCCTCCGCAGAAGGACTGATATTGCCCAGGGTCCAGCTGCGCCCAGGTGAACGCCTCCCCCCCGTCCCCACCCCCACCAGGGGGGCTCCCCCAGTCTGGATCCGGGGACTCCTCAGGGCTCCCATGGGATGCACTGGTGGTGGATCCTTTCCCAGCTCCGTGAAATACCCAGGGAGGTTTTCCAGCAGCAGCAGGGACTTGTTTTAGCAGCTCAGGTGTGTTAGAAAACCTCATGGCATTACCTGCGTAGGGGGAAACCTGAGGACTGCTGGGCACGGGTCAGAGGGCACTTGGCCATGCACGCTGCTATGGGATCAGATGTGGCCTTTAGCAGGGTGACACGGGGACAACGGCCGCCCACGGCCCTTCAGCACACCAGGTGGCTGAGGATGAGTCAGGTCACACAGCGCTGGGCAATGCATGGCCAGATGGGGCTCGGGGGGTGCTGGGGGGGTGCTCAGCTTTGCACCAAGGACAGGCTTTGCTCCCAGCTCCCTGTGACTGTGGTAGGGATGCTTTTATGGCTGCTGAGTGTCCCACAGGCTGGCACAGTTCCTGGGGGCATTCAGCTCTGCTGCTGTCACTGTCAGACCCCAAGTGGTCCTGTTCGAGTCAGATACTGGAGAAAAACTTGTCTGGAAAGAAGTGGTGATGGTGTTTCTTGCCTGTTCCAGGCAGGACCACCCCTGAGGGGTATTTGCCTGGGATGGGTAAGGGCAGGACATCTCCCTCCTGCCCCCCAGCTCCTCTCCTTCGAGGTGTCCCACAGGGAAAATCCATGCTTGCACCTCCAAAAGCTGCCTCAAACATGCGGGCATCTGCTCAAAGACCATTTTGATGCTGTCACTGCCTCCTGATAACCTTTACCTGAGGGAGATGCAGGAGGTACCCAGCAGATCTGCACAGTTCTTCTGGTCCAAAACTACTTGTGAAAACAGAATCCAAAACTGTTTTTCCCAGCCAGCATAAAAAAGACAGGGCTGGGGAAGATGGAGCTGAGCAAAGGAGGAAGAAAACTGTACCTTTGCCCCACAGCAGTGGTGCAGAGGCTCTCTGGGAGCTGGACAGCCCCACACCTCAATCCACCCCGGTAGAACCCATCTGCCAGCCTGTTGCTTGATTTATCCAAAATTAGCATGCTTAAACTTTGTCCTGGTGCTTTCTGGAGACAACTTGTTAAACGGGGATGAGGTGTTACAGAGTCTCTTGCAGGGATAGAGCCGACACGTGGGGCAGGGGAAGGGTGAGGTCCACAGGGCATCTTCCACCGCTTGCTGGGTGCCAGGGCTGGACAGGGAGCAGGAGGAGACGGGTGCTCCCTTGGCTTTCATCCCAAGACACACCAAAGCAATCACCAGCACGAGATGCTAACCCAGATCTTCCTACATCACCGCAGAGATCCTCTTAGCCTAGTGCTTAAAAATAACAGTTGGCTAATCCCTGTCCCCCCCCGCGCTGCATGTATACCAGGTCTCCTCTCCACAGAAATGCTCTGCTGTGGCATATCCCAGAACAGACCCTAAAAGCTGCTCCTCCTTTTGTGCCAGGGATGCTCTGTCAGCTTCCCTGGGCTGCAAATAACGGGGACTGGGCTTTGCAATGGGGACTGGTTTGAGCAGGAGCCACGGGGCTGGGCTCACGGTGGCACGTGCCCTTCAAGGCATCAGAAGCATCTTGTGACATCTTTTCAGAGGATGAGAAGCTCTTGCTTGTGGCCTTCCTAGAAAAAAAAAAAATAAATCAGAAAGCCTTCCTTGTGGTGGAAAAGCCTGGAACGGCTTCATTTTTAATGTCATTTTATCTAATTTTGAGCGAGGACCAAGAAAGGAGGAACTTGGCCATCAATACACCCGCCAAAAGGAATAAATAAAAACCAGCGTGGTGATGAAAGACCTGTTATGTGAAAGCTGCAGCGAAGGCACCGGGCTTTGAACAAAGAGATGAAAGGCAGCAATCAATGTGGGAGCATTTTGTGAACTGCCAAGAGAAAACTCGGGGCTGAAGGGACACTGGGGTGTCCCTGAATCCCTCCTGGCTCAGCTTCAGAGATGGAGCATCACAGCTGGGGTGGAGGGGAAGAAAGCAAGAGGAGGGGGCTGTGGCCATTGTGGGAGCAGGGATGCACAGCAATGCTGTTTGAGCAGGTTGTGGTTATAAATGAGGCTGGTGGTGGTTTCTGCTCTGCTGCGGGGTCCAGAAGGCTCTTCCATCATCTGCCACCATGCAGAAAGGGAGTTAAAAAGCACCTTTGCTGCAAGGCTTTCCCTCTTGCTCACAGCCTGCACCATGGCAAGCGATATCCAGCTCCTGCGTGACAGGCACATTCAGCCACGATGCCGGCAGCAGCACGCAGTTATGGGGTGCAAGCAGATGCGATTCCTCCTGCTTTACCCAACCACCAGCATTTTATTCTTCCATTCTCCCTCCGCCCTTTCCTCTCCTCCTCCCTTCCTCCCAGCTCACCAAAACAGTACTGGTTTCCCACCGGAGCGACAAATGGGTGCAAGTCACATCTTCATTGAGTCTCATCAGCCAGGTTATACCGATCCAGTAACTGATCGCTCCCCTCCACCTCACTGCCAGCTTTGGCCCACTTTTTACTCAGACATGGTCCCATACCTCCTGCCCACATAGCTGCCCTGGGGTTGTGGCTCAGCCCCTATCTCCCTGCAGGGACACAAAATGCTTCCCAGACTTTGGCCATCCAGAGCTGTAATTGAAAGGAAACACGATTAAGCAGGGGACTGTGGTATCTGGCTGGCTTCAGCAGCTCTGGAACAGCCGGCGGAGAGGGGTTTGCTGGGAGCTCCGGGCTACGCAGGGCACTGAATCATCCTAATTAACTGATAGCAGTTCACAATTTGATTTGTTCATGTAAAAAGCTCTAAATCTTATTGTGTTTGCTTGTCTTGCCCTGTGCAGAGAAACAAAGAAGAGCAGCCAGGAAAATCCACATTAATTTCTCAGCACCAAAGAAGCAGGAGGTTAGGGAGAGTAGGGGCCTCTGTAGGTGTGTGGTCCAGGCTTGTCCTCAGCTGCCTGGTGTCTGCAATGCAAACACTGCCACCTCCTCACCGGCACAACGGGATGGAGATCCGAACTCTACAATTTCTCAAAAGCAAATCCTCTGAGTTTGGGGAAAGGCAGCTGGGAAGACCTTCCTTGTTGCTCCCTGCACCCGTAATTACTGAGCAAGGAGACACTCACCGACTCCTCCTCCAGCATTTTACAGGCACGACAGGGAGAGGACAACCAGCAGGAATAGGAGTGAGAAAATGTTGGGTGCTCAGACCCCAAACACGAGAAAAGCGATGCCAGGCTGACAGCCTGAGCAGAGCTACCGCATTGGGAAGATCTGGTCCCTGTTTGCTTTGCGATGAAAGCACAAGCAGCCCTCGCCTGCTCCCACACATGCCGAGATGCTTTCCAAGAGCTCTGCTTCCCCCACAGCCCGTGTGGGATGAAGCAGCAAGAAGGGAAATGCTTTCAGCACTGATATTGCAGCTCAGACCTCCTCACTGTGCAAGAACCAGCCCCATCCCACTGTCCCTAGCATGACCTGCCAGGCTGCCCCCAGCTGAGGAGATCCCTTTGCTGGAAAAGGCACTGCTCCAAGAAATGGGGAGGTCCCAAAATACCTAGGGAAACCAGTGTCACTAACCAATTCCACACTGGTTGTTCTGTGAGGCCAGGTGGAGTCAGATACCCTTTTAAGATAGCACTGGCAGGATTCTTCTCACATAGGTTTAGATGCCCAGGGCACAGATGTCATGGGAGCCAGGTATTTGGAAGGCAACAAGTACTCAGAACATCGTTTGTGTTGGAGTATTCCCTCAAACTGCCCCTTTCCCTCCTTTGGGAAGGCTGGGAGAGATGCTCAGGTGGGGATCACTGCATTGGAGATGCACAGCAGTGGGCAAGCCGACCCCCATGCCGTGTGCTTTTGGAGGAAGGACGGTCTTTTGGCTGCCTGGGAAATGGATGCCTGATGGTTTTTTCCCTCCTTCAGCCGGTGTTGGATATCAGCCTGATGTGATTCCTTGGCACAGCTCACTATGGCCAGCTTCATGAGGTAGCAGCCAACACGATGCATGGGAAATTCAAGCCACTGCCCAGCGCAGCAGGTCAGTGAATGCAAGAAGCATGGCTCTGCCAGGACTGCTCCCAGGCTCGCCTTCCCCTCCTCCTCCCTTCTCACACCCCCAGCTCCACAGCGAGACAAAGCAATGCAAACCAACTACAACTCCTACAGACAGGAAAGAAAAGAGCATAACTTAGTTCATTGCTCTTGCAGGGTGCTTGGCTACAGCTGCAAAAGGAGATTGGTTGGGTACCCAGAGAGATGCTGCAAGGGGATGGCTGTTCAGTGCAGGGGCCGAGCAGGGCAGAGGAGACACAACCAAGCACACAGAGCTCAAGTCTCCCTTTGGGGTCCTCCGTGTGGAATTGAACCTCAACATTTTCATGTAGTGCTCACAATCCAGAGTTTAATGAGCCTGATATGATACACTGCAACTTCTCATGGTAACATGCTACCACGAGCATCATGGGCCTGGTGTTTGCTTCAGATGCCAGTTAGTTATGCTGAGCAGTGCTGACCTTCAGGAGAGTTTGGATCCAAGTCTGTCATCCTGTTCAAGTTTATAGTCCAGGCTTGCTGCTGCTGAGGAAAGGATTTTATTATGCAGAGAGAGATCAGCAGGTCAGGAGCAAGGAGCTTCCTCCTCTGCTGCGCTCAGCACTGGCTGGTACAGTAGCATTAGACACAGCCCTGCTCTCTGTTGCAAGTAATACTAATAAAAGTCCTAGTATCTGCTTGCCTGGCTGGTAAAATGCATGATTCTCCTCCTGTCCCTTTGTTGTCCAGAGGCATTTGCTGAATAATTTACAGATATCATTTGTACTTGAGTAGCATCTAGGAATCCCAAATGAGAGCCAGGCTCTGTCTTTTGGGGGATGTTGTGGGGAGACCTTACGGACCCAGAAAACCACAACTTGCCCGTGTACTTTCACAGTGGCAGCTGGAGTTAGAGGCTGGGAAGGCTCCAGCCCCCCCAAACTGCCCAAATCCTTGGCCGGCAAGCAGAGGAGCTGATGGTCATGCTCACTCTTGCCCACCTTGGGCTGTTGCAGAGTTTAACCTGGAAGAGCCAGCTCAGGATTTGTCCCACTGACTTCTGTGCTCAGGGCAACGCAGGCAAGGCAGCAAGGAACATGAACAATGACAAACAAGCAAATAGTGAATAACAGAGGATTTTCAGTTCTGGAAACAGTCCTCCTAACATTTGTGAAACACCTGGGACATCAGAGTCATTTTGTGACTAATCAGCTGTTGTTGGAGGTCTCATGAGTACCAAATGAAACAAGAAGTCCCAGCTCAGAAAGTAATTTGGGCAACACTCACCAATCCCATCTGTTGTGAATAAACAAACAGCTCTGCTGTAGTTGCAGGGTCATGAATTGCCTTGGAGGAGTTTGAGATACTGTATACATAAAGAGCAGAAAGCCTGCCGGAGAGAAAAATAAATCTCTCTGCACCGAGGCTGGGAACGTGGACAGTTATGACCCTGCTGGGAATTACCTGTTGAGTTTCCACCCACCAACCAAGCCCTGCTAGATATACATGGGCTCTCACTGGTGCAGAAATGGTCTATGACTGCACCCAGCCTGGCCTGGAGCCTCCCACGGTTGTCTCTCAGGGTGAGGGGCAAGGAACAGGAATCAGCTCTACCCTCGGCGTGTTCGGGGAAACAACAGCGGCATATTCCCTCCTGCCAGCCTTGGCTCCTCACGTACCCGCTGCTGTGGCAGCAGGCTGTGCTGGGGAGGGATCTTCCCTGTCCCTTCACGGGGGACATCTCAGGGCCAGGCACAGCATGGACACAGCTGAGTACGTGGTCCCTGTCCAGGAGCATCTCTAAGTCAGCAAGCAGACTTGTTCGGCATTTCTCATGGCGTGCAGGCTGCACGGTGCCAGGGATGGTCTGCAGTCAGCCCAGGGTGTTTCCACATGTCAGAGTGCTGGGAACAAGCAAAATGGGGATGAGGGTAATCAGAGGTGACAAACGAGCAGTCAATCTGCAGTCCTTTTTTGACTTGCTTTGTAGAAGCAAGTCTTGTACCAGGGGCACCTGGGGAGGTTACTCCAGAAATCTGGTGATCTGCTAATTTACCCATAAAAAAGGTTGAAAGATGCTGGTTTAGATGAAAAGCCTTTCAGTTTTCTGCCTCAGTCACTCCCTACCCAAGCTGCCAGCTCTTTGCACGATGCCAGGAAGCAGTACAAAAGAAAACACTGTGCCATCTTGCTGCTTCTCACGTGGGATGGGCTGGAGTCAAAGGAGAAGCCCACAGAACAGGTTTGTCCTGACTGTCCCTTCTCCCCCAGCCCAGGGAGCTGACCACAAGCTTACAGCATGCACAGCTCAGTTTTCCAAACCAGGAACACCATATGTTTGCGTAGGAGCATGGAAGCATTGAGGAGCAGGCATGGAAACAGAGGTTTCAGCTCTTACCGGGGTGCCACACAGCTGTGCACATGCCGCGTGGGTGACTCTGCAGGCAGCAGTGCTGGGCAGCATCAGCCCGAGCCTTTGCGTTTCTGCTTCTTGGTGGCAAACGTTCCGTTTCAATGGGTAGGAGGAAGAAGCAGGATTTCTTAAATGTCCTGGGCTGAGTAAAGCAGGTTTGCGGTCCTGCAGAGTTTGGGGGCTCTGCACCAGGAGCTGCAACCATAGGGGAGATGGGAGGGCTGCTGAGCCTTTCCCACATTGCTGAGTTGCAGAATTGATGTCCTGGACTTGAGGGGGCCCTGAGTGCATCCCTGCTGCCCTGCTCCATCTCCTACATCCTTGGAGCCCTACGCTGCACCATCACACACAGCTCCCCAGGACTGAGCTAATTACAAACCACGGAGGAGCTCAAGGGGATGAAGCCTCTTACAAGGGACTGCAGCTGGAACATTACCAGATTACAGGTCAGAAGCAGAGCACACACCAAGTCCCAGCGTACAGGGATGCTGCTGCAGCTCACATTCACGCATGCTCATGCGCAATCCTGAGGACCAAGCCCTGGCATCTGCACTGGGTGTGCAGCCTCTGGGCTCATTAGGGCAAATCCAGACCATGCAGTGAAGAGGGGTCTGGGTCCAGTCTGCCCTGCAGGGACACATCTGTTCCATCACTGCCACTTCAGGCATTGCAACACTTACTCTGCCAAGGGACAAGCCAAAGGCCCCCAGCAGGACTTACCAGTCTTCACCAGTCTTCACCCAGCAAAGGCTTTCTCCATCCTTCCTCTCTGACAAGATGCACCACCAGGATATAATCCTCCAACAGCCTCTCCATTCCTTGAAAACCAGTGCTAACACCCAGTCACAAGGAGAAGGAGAAATCCCTCCAATTTGCAGTCAAAGCTCCAGGAGCTGCCCGGCAGGGAACACAGCCTGGAAACACCCCAGCTCCCTGGGCAGGAGGGTGAATGCACAGCAAACCAGCATCCCACCTCCAGAGACATTAAAACTGAGCCTGAGCAAGCCCAGCCCTTTTATAAGCCATTCACAGGTGAGACCTGTGGAGATTAGCTGGTCTGGGGACATTTGCATCACCTGGGAGCAACCTTGGACAAGCTGGTTGCTCCTTCGTCCCCCCAGCCCATGGTGTAACACATGGCTCTGTCATTCAGTGCTTCATGGGATGTGAAGGGGATGTGGTGGCTGTTCAAGTGTCACGGCCATGGCCACAGCCTCAGCAATGTGCAGGGGCAGCCCAGCTTCTCAACGCACAGATACACAGGCGTGCGTTGTGTATATAGCCTGATATATAGCGGGGTTGGGGTGTCAGAGGTTGGACTGGCTTCTTGCAAGAGCAGAGATGAGCTGCTCAATGAGGCAACCCCCAGCTCACACCTCCCCATCTGTATTTTAGTGGTGATTTTACACCCTCCTCACATTATGCTTCCACCAGGTCGCCTAAAGGATGTCAAAATGATTATCTTCACTTGGACAGAGGGAAACAGGGGCGAGAGGGAGATGAAGTGACGTGGCAGAGGTTGGCCAGAGAGTGTTGAAGGCAGGACTAAAGCCCCTCTGCCCGGAATCGCAGCCGGGCCTCGGTCTCCGTCAGGGCTGTGCCTCCCCGTGTGTAGGGACAGCTTTCCTGCAAAGTGTCCCATGGCTCTGCCTGTGTGAGTGCGTGGTGTCCACAGAGCGGCTGATGCAGGTTGTCTTGGTGCCCTCAGGAGAGCTCAGATGCTCAAATGCTCACACATGAGCCATCCTGAGGAATAAGTTAATTTAATTCCCTTTTTACCTTCTTCTCCCCCACCCTGGCAAAGCAAGAGCTGGGCAGATATCTGCATGATTTTTGAGGTCAGAACTTTGTTCTTGGATAAAAGTCTTTAAAAAACTCAAAACCAACCCAACCCAAAAGCCACAAAAAAACAGAGTGGGAGAAAGAGAAGGAGAAAGGAACAAGCCTGGGAAGCCGGCTCTGCACTTTGCCCCGGCTGCCTGGGACAAGGGGCTCTTTGTTTCCCCAGCCGGAGCCTGCTGCACTGGCCCTTTTCAGTCTCCCTCCCTGGGAAAGGGGCCAGGGGGAAGCAGGCATAAGCAGGGCAGGCAAAAACCCTGGGGCTGCGGTGAATAACCCCTGCTCAGACCCCCACCAGGCCCCCCCATCTCCATATAGCTGGTCTGTATAGCATCTGCCAGAAATGGCACCAGGAGAAAAAGCTGCCCGTGAGCCCCTCGGGTCTCTGCTTCCCGTGCGCCATCCCTGAAAATGAACATGCTCGTGTTCTTGCTGTGCATGACATTTTAAACTTTTCTGTGTCTTTTGGACTTTGCAGTCCTAAAGCATTTGCTAAAATACATTGAAGCACCGAGCTGGTATGTAACCACCCGCCCGTGGCTTCCCGGACCCATCGTGCTGAGTGAGCTGCATCACTGTGGCTTTGCTGGGTCCCTGGGTGGGCGGCAGCACGGGCTGGAGCCTGTTGGGGACAAGCCACTCATCTCCTCCCACCCCAGGGACACTGCCAGGGTGTCCCCAAGCCTACGGGTGCAATGACGTGGAGCTGGTGATGATTCAGCCAGCTGGGCAGGAGTCTTGCTGCAGGGGATCAGACCTAAGTTTGGAGAGGTGTATCCCTTCTTCCCCTTATTTTCTTGTGTTGAAAAACTCCGGAGCTCTGCCCGGCTGCCAGCAGTTCCCCTTCTCCTGACCCCAGTTGCCCTGAGCTGGGGCTGGGAAACATGCAGCCGGGGATCTTTCGTCAGCTCTAACGGGAGTCACGGGTGCCCTCCCTGAGAGTGTCCATCCGCCTGGCCGGGCTGGAGCTCAGGTTTGAGGCTGGTTTTGTACACTGGTATGGCAAATTTCTGCAGGCTGGGAGTGACGCTGGGCTCCCCGTGCCCTGGCCTGCACCTATGATGACGTGAGCTGGATGGATGCTTGGCATCCTGGCACAGCCAGGGATAAAGTCCCAGGAGAGAAGAGACAGTGAGGAAATGGCCTCTGCGCCCCTGGGGACCGAGGTGCTGCAGGGCAGCCGGGGACTCATCCTGGCCTGCCAGGAGATGTGCAAACACTGGCTGCTCCTGGGCTTGTTTGCACAGCACTGCTGCTGAGCACAGAGGGCAACAAAAATGTGCCCAGCTAGCCCCAAAACGCAATTCTGGCTGCTCTGGGAGGACCTGGCTGTACCCAGGCTGGCCCAGCGTGTCCCGCATCCACAATGCTCCATTTCCCATCCTTCACAGGATGATGCTTATTAGAAAGCAGAGCAGGACAACAAGAGCAATCTCTCCCCAGGTCAAAAAAAAAGATCCTCCTCAAGGCTGTTTCTCCCTCCAGGAAAAGCTGTGGGCTGCACCAGCATGGCTTTGGCCTTCAGGGAAGCACATGCTGTTCGACCTCATCCCATGGAGATGGCAGGGGTGGCCCTTCCTGGCCTCTCCATCCCTGTTCCAGAGCTAGGGAGGATAATTGCACCCTAGGGATCCCTTCCCAAAGGGCCTGGGCACCCCTCGGCCCCTGGGGGGGAGCTGTGGGAACCAGCCCTGCTGCTGCTCCCCGTTACTGCTCTGAACAGCAACCGCCAGAACAGAGGGGAGACGGTGCAGGGCTTTGGTAAAACAAATAAATTCAAGGAAAAGGCCTCGTACACGTTTCCTCAGCAACCGCGACATCACGCAACATGTCTGGGCTCCCCCCCCCCGGCTTTTATTATTAAAAGGGAAAAGAAAGGGAAAGAGAAAGCGGAGGGGAGCTGGGGACAGTCTCCTGGCAACGCTGGGACAGTAATGTCCTCCTGCCAGGGGGACATGGCTCCAGCATGGGGAGCCCGGCCAGCCCTCGTGGCGGAGCAGTGGGGTGGGGAGGGCATCCCTCGTGTCCCCTGGGATGGAGGTGACAGCACGCCGGGCACGGCCACATCCCCAGGGATGCCCGGCTGCTTCCCGGCCGCGGCAGCCTTGCTAAGCCCTGATTTGCACAATGCGGGTCCTCGGTTCGCAGAGTGATGGGAGCTCAGCCCCTCCACTTCCCCCGCTTACTTCAAGACATTTGGTGACGATGATGATGCTTCTCCCCGCAGCGCAGGCAGGGCAGGGGCTGGGGACAGGGTCCCCGTGTGGGCTGTCACTGCCGCCTGCCGGGGAGCGCCTCGCACGCCCGGGCCTGTGTGGCCACGCTCCCCCCGCACTCAAACCATTGATATTTGAGCTATTTAATCCATCCTGGCTCACTGCTAACAGCAGCGAGCGGCTCGGGTGGTGGGTTTGAGTAGGCAGGAGATGGCAGAGGAGTCTACATGGGTGTGGGTGGCTCAGGGAGGGGGAGAGGGGACTTTTAGTGCCTTTCCCAGTGCCCCGGACAGAGGGGTCACCCTGCACCCAACGGCAAGGTCCTGCCAGTCCCCTCGCCCCCTCGCCAGGCGCAGCTCAGCTGTAAAACACGCCACAGATGGTGCCGGAGCCGAGAGCAAACGGGGTCAGAAAGCAATTAGCCCAGGTCCTGCAGGGCAGCCTCGCCGGCGCCCGCTCAGCTTGGCTGTCCTGACCTGAGCCGCAGCAGAAAAGGTCTTTAAACCCCTGATTACGAGGAGCAGCCAGGGAAGGATCACTCTCTATTTGCCCGTTTCTTATTCCCTTTTGCTAAGCCTCCACTGCTGGCCCCTGCCAGAAGAGGATGCTGAGCAAGGCAGCGCTTTGTTCCGACCTGTTATCGCGGATGCACATTTAATTTGCCTCTTAATACAGCATTACCTACCTAGCAATGGACTAGCCAAGCCCAACACTATTTTTTATCACTGTGTGTTGATCCAACAAGAGAAATTGGTATGTTCCTCTGAATGCCAAGAGCAAGCTGATACCTCAGACTAAGAGGAACAGAAATAAAGATACAGGTTTCCAAGAGAGCACAGTGGGGTTTCCCCCTGCAGCAGTCTGTGCTGGGACATGCAGCCCCCATGGGTAGGAGGTAGATACAGGTGGTACCCAGAAACCAAAGGCATTGCGGGGGATACCCTGGTTGGAGCAGGTCCCCCCACTACTCCGTGTGCCCTCTTCATGGCTAGGGCTCTTCCCACCGCTGCCACGTCTGCCCTCTCCTGCCGCAGCAGCAGGCAGAGCTGGCTCCTGCCTTCTGCTCTCCAAGCAACGGCAGCTACTGGGAAATGCTTCAGCTTGAGCTGTAGATGAGCAAGACCTGGGGTCCTGGCATTTGGGGCCAGCCGGGTGGACAAGCCTGGTCCAGTGCTGGGGTCACTTCTGCAGGGCAGCTGGAGCAAAGCCGAGCTGAAGTGGGGCTCCAGGCTGGGGGGGCTGGTGGGTGTCCCTGTGCAGACCCCTCCAAAAGGGCTTTCCCCTGAGCCCCATCCCCTGAGCATGTTTCTCTCCCTGCTTCTCCCTGCAGGTTCATGAATCACCGTGTCCCATCCAACTGCAGGTACCAGCCGACGGAGTACGAGCACGCAGCAAACTGTGCCACCCATGCAGTGAGTCCCTGTCCCCATCCCAGGGCGAGGGAGGATGGTGCTCAGTTGTCTGTGGATCCCCTAAGGAACCTCAAAGGACACTAGTCCTTATGATTGGACTCGATGATCTTAAAGGTCTTTTCCAACCTAAATGATTCTATGGTTAAAAATGTCTGTGTTCAGCCTTGGAGCAGCTCCTGTGGGTCTCGGGGCTGTGATGAGGCAGATGTGCAGGAGCGAGGATGCTCTCCCTCCTCCTGCCCTGAGAAGCCGGTGCGCATCTTCCTCACTCTCACCCACCTGTGACCCCAGGGAAGCTGGCTGTGGGCTTAGTGGAGCAGGAGTATTTTGCAAAGCTCCCTGAAAATTGTGTTTTTCACAGCAGGAACAGTGACAGGCGCCCCATGGGGCTGCCTACACAGCCGTGAGAGCAAGCGCTCCCTACATCAGGGTTTCCTTTGGGAGCTGGCAGCTCCCGCTCTGAGCCCTGGGAGATGACTCAGAGGTGTCCATCCTCCTTGTGCCTTCCTCCTTCCCCCTACCTCCACCTGGAGAAGCTACTTTGGAGCTGCACCACACAGGGAGAGACCCTGCCTGGCAGCGTGGGCAGCCAGCCTGCCCCTCATGGGTGGTAGCTTCAAGCAGAAGCAAAAAAACACCTGAAAGGAAAAGCAGAGACTGTATTGTAGCTGCTCAATGGAAACACAGAGAGTCAACAACAGGCTTGCTTCTCCCTTCCAGTTCTGGATCCTGCCCAGCATCCTCGGCAGCTCCATCCTCTATATCCTCTCCGATGACCAGTGGGAAACCATCTCAGCCTGGATCTATGGCTTTGGCTTGTCCAGCCTCTTCATCGTCTCCACCATCTTCCACACCATCTCCTGGAAGAAGAGGCATCTCAGGTACCAACCCTGATCGCTCAAGAAGAGGGAGAGGGTCTGGAGGCCCCTGGTGCCGCGGGCTGTGACCCATCTGTCTGTCTGTCCCGCAGGACCGTGGAGCACTGCTTGCACATGTTTGACAGGATGGTGATCTACTTCTTCATCGCGGCATCATACGCTCCCTGGTGAGTTGTCGGTGGGTAGGGGCCATTGCTTGGCCCAACTGGAGGTGAGAAAATCAGCCTAGGTCCAAAAAATAGGGTTTCCCTCTCCGGCTTTGGCTCTGCTCAAGGCTGTACCCTACCCCTTTCCATAAAACCTTCCTATCCTATAGATTTCAAACCCTTTAAGTTGAAGTTACAAGTTGGGAGGACCCTTTGGTGGGACAGCCATGGGGATGAGGGCAGCATTTCCCCCTCGCTGCCCACAGCCCTGATTGGGGCGCTGCCCTGGACCCCACTCACCGCAGACCCGGCTCTTGCAGGCTGAACCTGCGGGAGTTGGGTCCCTGGGCCTCCCATATGCGGTGGATCATCTGGATCATGGCGTCTGTCGGGACCGTCTACGTTTTCTTCTTCCATGAGCGGTGAGTGCTTTTACCTGGCCCCGCGTTAGTGGGTATCACAGAGCCCAGCTAAGCTCTGCCAGCTCCTCTTAGTGCCCCAATGGTAGTCGAGCTGAAGGGGAGAGTAGAAGGATGGAGATAGACAGACAGACAGACAGACAGATACAGGGTCCCTGGGCAGCCTCCTGGCCAACTGGAAGTGGAGGACTTCCTTGGACCATGTCCTTCCTCACCTGCACCTTCTTTTTAGGAGCTTTGGTGGCAGGGATGTGGGAGCAGGAATATGGGACCAGGGACCTGGGAGCAGGGATGTGCTGCCGTGAGTTGCTTCTTCCACGTGGTGGCACCAAATAGAAAGCAAAAGGCCTCAGATGTCTCCCCAAAGCCCCAGGCGCCTGGCCCTGAGCTGGAGGCTCCCAAGCCAAGGTGGGGGTTCCATCACCCCTGTAGCAGGGTGCCAGCCCTCCTGTGGTGGTGTGGCTCATGCATGAGGATGTGGGACCTGCTGTGGTGGCACCGCCAACCCTTTTCCTATAGCATGGCAGTGGACATTGCAAGTGTAAAACTCAATGCTTCCTCTGTACCTGCCTCCAAGCAGCTTCTCTGTTGGTCGCAGGTACAAGCTGGTGGAGCTGGTGTGCTACGTTATCATGGGCTTCTTCCCTGCCTTGGTCATTCTCTCCATGGTAAGCTCCTGCCGGGAAGCAGGTGGGCTCAGCGCGAGGGATAAGTCCAGTGGGTTGGCATCATCCAGGCTACATGATAGTGATAAAGCCATCCCTGAATACGATGTGGCCTGGCTTGGTTTAGCAAATGATTCGGGTGCCCAGCAGATACCATGTGCATCTCCGGCGGACCTGCTGCCCAGGCTCCGTTGAAAAGCATCCAAGCAAAGCCAGGCTGCTGGGTCCCCACCGCCTTGCTGGAGGGAGGGTGTAGGAGAAGGCAGAGCGATGGTCCTGCCTGCACCTCGCAGCTGGGCCCAAGCTCCTGGTCTCGATGGAGCCGTGGGGAAAGGGCAGACATGCCATGGCCATCGCTGAGCCTTGCTTCCTTGCTTGCTCCCAGCCCAACAGGGACGGCCTCCCGGAGCTGGTGGCTGGTGGACTCTCCTACTGCCTGGGCATGGTCTTCTTCAAAAGCGACGGCCGCATCCCCTTTGCCCATGCCATCTGGCACCTCTTTGTGGCCATTGGAGCTGGCATCCACTACTATGCCATTTGGAGGTACCTCTACCGGCCTGGCGCGCTGGAGGCTAAAACATCCCGGTAGACGCCTTAAGGACATTGTTTGCACCAACCGGCACATGGGGGCATGGAGGGGAGCAGGGAGGCAGCCTGCACCGTGGGCTCGCCCCAAACCACCCACTCGCCCCACGGACAGCAGCCGCCAGTGCCCTTTCCGCAGGGACAGGAGAGCCTGGAGGCTGATTTTAAACAGATTTTTCTTTTTTAACCTTGGGAACTGTTTATTTTTTTAGGCAAAGGTTTTGTAACACGGTGACTGACCAATGGGTTGCGGGTGATAGGGGAGCGACTGCTCGCTGGGGAGCTTGGGGGGGCTTTGCTCACCCTCCCGACCTCAAGCATCCTGCGGGAGCAGGGGCCCTGGCCCTGCACACCCCTGGCTAGTGATACCCTGGGTTTGGCTACCAGAACCCTTAGCATGGGCCACCCAAGGGGGCTGTAGGTGTTGGGGCAGGGGGAGAGACTTGTCCCGTTTCCCCTGGGATACCTGGGCATGCGGCTGCCCCAGCTGGGAGGGGGGCACGCTGACACCCCCCCACCATCCGAGCTTGGCTCCTAAATGGCCCTAAGTCATGTCAGCATTAACCACCCCCTCCCACATTCTTGATGGGAAGGTCCAGAGTCAACAAAGCCTTACATGAGATTGAAACTTGAATCTCCTCCAGGGCTCTGGAAAACCCTTTCTCTAAGCCAATATTAAGTGCACAACTCCATATGTCTCCCCTAGACAAGCCCTCGGAGCCCCCACGGATATTTTCTCCCTGAGGCGCTTTGTTTTCCTCTGGTCCTGGTGATGGCGGCAGCCCCAAATCACGGCCCCGCTCCCGGGCTCTGCCGTGCACGTGCCTTTGCCTGGCGGAGAGCAGAGCGGGGATCCGGCTCCTGGCATCCACCTGGCTGGGGTCAGCCCATCCGCGTCAGGGGATTTTCTTTCTCCTTGAGGGAGGGAAGCGAACCTCCTTGAACTGGGATGACCGGGCTGCCTGTCTTCTCTGCTCCCATTTTGATGATGAGCCTCTTGCTCAGTATTAGATTTAAATCCACTTTTGGGAGGATTTCTGACATTCCCGGGAATGCCACAGGGAAGGGACATATTCGTGTGATGCTCAGAGGTCAGCTGTGATGGGGAGGTCCTAGCTGGTTTTTAAATCCCTAACCACGGCTACGCGGTGCTCTCCAAGGGCGGATAACGGGACATGAAGTGCCTGCCCAGGCATCAGGAGCAGCCCCGATGCTGCTGGAATGGGAAACCCACACCCGGTCCCACTCCCCAAACACACTGGTATTGCTCCTGGAGCTGGGAGGGTCTGGTGCATGCCGGGCTCTGGTGTATGCCGGGGTCTGTGCCGGGAGCCAGCCAGCAGAGCAGCGCTGCTCTCAGCCCTGCCTGGACCTTCCCCAGGAGACCCTGAGGACATTGATTTCCCATCATCTCTTTGGCCTTTTGATTAATTGCAACTGCAGCAGTCTCAGTGCAACGTGGCAAGCGAAGGAGATTTATGGCCACCATCCCACATCTCCTGTTTCTCCGGCAGTGTGCCAAGGAGCCGAGCTCCTGGCTCTGACCCACCTCCCGCAGAGCTTAGGGTCCCCCCCCAGCCTGTGGTACCCCAGGACCAGCTCTCCAGGGCCGTGCCATTTGCAGCAAATTACCAAAGAGAAGCATCCAGATACTCTTCCCCTCCTGACATGGTGGCTGTGGTCACCAGGTTGGCAAAAAAAACCTGATGGGTTTTTACTTCCATAGGCAGAGGCTTCCTACAAGGATTCTCGGGTGCTGTGCCTGGCACCCTAGCCTGGCATGGGGCTGCTAGGGGGGTCTCTGCCCAGGGTATCCCAAAGCAGCCTTTGGGCTGGGACACCTCTTGGGGTGGTCTTAGGGACAGGGGTTGAATGACCCAATGTAAGCCCGGTCTCTGCTGCTGCCTCTCCCAGGCTCCCAGGACGCAGCCCTTCTCCGTCACTTACCACAGATGGAGGGGTGGAGAAGGACAATCTGTGAGTAACCAGCAGTTGGTGGAGCATGTCTGGGGTTGGAATAGCGGGATATGGGGTCCCAGAGCAGGAGGTGCCATTTTTCCTGTCTGGCAAGTCATTACCCTACTCTGTGCCTCAGTTTCCCCATCTTTAAAATGGGGGTGAAGACACCGACCTACCTTACAGGGCTCGTGTGAGGGCCCTGTGAAGCACTTGGAGGACAAACAGCGCTTTGCAAATATGTGCTTCGATTTTCCCCGAGTCTGGGGCACTGGATCCCCAGAGCCCCCGTGGGGCACGGTGGCAACTGCGGCTCAGCGTGCCCAGATCTCCTCCCCTTCCATCACTAAATCCCATGGGGAAACCACCCTGGGGACAGACCCAGCCGCTGGGCAAACATCCCCTGGCAGGGGCTGAGGATGCCCAGGGACCACCATCACGTTTTGTCCACAGGCTTCATCCCAAGGAATTTATCTCAGAAGCCATTTTGTCATTGGGGGCTTTGGGCCCTAAATCCATCCCGGGGGGTCCCGAGGCACAGGGAGGTGCTAGAAGGACCTTTCTGAGGCCACTTCATCTTAGTCTCCTGCTGAAAAACCAGGGCAGGGCAGATGCCTGGGTGGGAATGGGTGGCCAGGCTCTGCCGGGGACATTGCCACCCTGCCTTGAGCCCAGATTTGCTGAGTGGGCTTCTCCATAATTGAGAAGTCCCTCCTCTTCTCTTGTTCCCTAAGTCCTTCCCTTGCAAAGCAGGGTAGGAGACACAGAGCAGGTTATCAGATTGTCCTCCTATTTTATACTAATTTTAAACAACATGTAACATTCAGGATGTCTGTGGAGGAGGGTTTGAGGGATCTTTTTAGTATCTCGTGTTTTTCACCATCCATTCTTGTTCAATCAGTATTTTATATTTAACACAGTATTGCGTCAAATTAAAAACAAATGTAAGGAAGATAATGCTAGCGAATATTGTTTCCTGTGGAGTAGGATTGAAATAAAAACTCAAGATACCTCACTATTGCCTGCTTGTTAAATCAAAATGACTTTCCCTGAGCATCTGGAAATAAACCCATTTTCTATCTGACTTGCCCCGGATGGCATCGCTCCCCAGTGAGGAGAGGAGCCACTCAACCAGCTGCAGCGGGGCCCTGCTCACGGCGATGGAGCGCTGAGCACCAACTCACCTCAGTGCATGGATGGCATTGCCATCTGCTGGCTCAGCTTGCCGGGGGCAGGGGGGGGGGCGGGGGGGCAGCACCGCTCTTCACACCAGCTGCACAGGGAAATTTGTGAGGTCAGGGACAGGTTGAGCTCCAAGCTGTGGAGTTTCCTTAAAAAATAAATAAATTGGTGAGCGTGCTGATGGCAGCCCTGTGCTCGGTGGCGCCGGCTGAAGAGCTTGCCAGCATCTCGCCAAGGCGGTTTCAGCGTCACCGCTCTGTATGCCCGCTCTGGCCCTGTCATTTCCACTCCTGCAGTGGCCGAGTCTGTGGTTGACATGCGTCTAGTCTCAGGGCTGCCACCGCAGGGGAAGAAGGATGCCAAATTTGGGGAGGAGGAAAAGATGTGGCAGATCGGGCAGAGGGCAAGCACTGCTGGTCGCAGACTCCAGAAGGGAACACCACCCCATCACCCACTGGCTCCAACCAGCCTCTCCCGTGGGCACTGGCTCCTCTTGGAGAGGGAGAATTTGCCCCTATCCAGGTATCCAGGGAGCCTGCCCGCCAGTGCTGCCTGCCCCGAGCTCTGCACACCCACTGGCTGCCCTCTTGCTCGCACCTCTCCATCGTAATTACGCCAGGGCTGTATCCCCCACAGGCTGCGATGCTCAGCAGCTTTGCTGGGGAACTGGGAAGGGTCCCCTGCTTCCAGGGGCAGCTGAACTCACCTCGAAACCTGACCCACAACTTCCACCTCGCCCTTAATTTCTTTGCTGCTGGCAATCAGGCTGGACTGGGAGGCCTCCCGGCTTCGCGTTGCTTTTACGCTGCCATTTCTGGGGGTGTCTGGGTGGCAGACCCACCTTCCCACCCAAAGCGTAACCCCCTCACCGTCGGGCAGAGAAACATCCCTTTAACCAAAAGGAGAATTTTTAACCAAGGGAGGCAGACCATCAGCGACCGCCTTGTCTCAAACAACTCCCTGGTGCAGTTGTGATCCATCCCTTCCCGATTTCAACCACCAGCCTGTGTGCAGCCACAGCAGTCTCCAGGTCAACTTTGGAGCTTGCTCGATAAAACCTGTTTAGCCAAAGCCCAGCAGCCGCCCACGCAGGCGAGGTGTCGCTGCACGCGCAGCCCTGCCTGTCTCGCTCCCTGGGACTTTAATCGAGCCCCGTACCCAGGCTCCGGCGGGAAGAGCCGGGCACCGTCCCGCCGCGGCGTGGCCGCTTATAACGCACGGCGGAAAGGCGCAGCCCTTCGTTCCACCCGCGGCACGTCCCGGGGTGCTCGGCGCTGCGCGGCGGGCAGTGGCGGCGGGCGGCCGCGGGGGGGCGCCGCAGTGCCGCTCCGCTGTGCCGCTCCGCTCCGCTCCGCCGCGCTCCGCCCCGGCGGCGGGACGCGCCGCTCAGCCCCGGCGGCTCCGGGCGCTGCAGCCGCCGGGGGCCGCGCCGAGGCTGCCCCGCCGAGCCCCGCACGGTGAGTATCGGGGGCGGGGGGCGCGCACCGCGGGGGATGGCGCGGACGGACCCGGCCGTGGTACCCCCTTGTTATTTTTGGGGGGGGGGGGGGGGGTAGTGGGGCAGATCTCCCCCTGTAGCATCTTTGGGACACCCCCGCACCCGGGAGCTTCTTCCCGGAATGGGGCCAGCAGGTGTGTGTGTGGGGGTGTGTGTGTGTGTGTGTGTGTGTCCGCCTGCTCGGACGGGAATGTTTGTTTCTTGTCCCCTTGGAAAGTGGAGGCAGGAGGGACGCGGCGGCGAGGGTTGAGGCTTGTCCGGTTGCCGTTGGAGACCCAGTCTGCCCTGCTGCCTGCCGACCAGCACCGGGCAGGCGGGGAGGGCTGTGCTGGGGAGACGCAGCGCTTTGGGATCCTCGTCCCATTGCCAAACACCTGGGGATGTTTGTCCCCTTGCACACCCCTTGGAATCCTTGTCCCCTTGCACACCCCTCGAGATCCTTGACCCACTGCACATCCCTTGAGATCCCTCCCCTGATTGTACACCCTTTGGGATCCTTCTCCCCATTGCACATCCCTTGGAATCCTTGTCCCATTCCGCACTCCTTGGGATCCCACTGCTATTCCACACACGCTATTTCACCTGCGTTCAGCTGCTTGTGACTGTTGTAGCATCCCAGGCCTTGGCAGGGAGGTGCCAGGATGGTCTGTGTCCCTGTGAGGCTGGAGCTGTTTCATGCTGAGTTGTAACTTTAGCAGAGAAAACTCAGGGGAGTTTGCTACTTGCTTGGGAAGTGCTTATTTTCAGCGCTCTCCAGGATCAGTTAATTATCGCTGGAGAAAAATTACTGCTAAGATCTTATAATTAGGCAGCCTATCGAGACTGTGCTGCTCGCAAGGCAGCAGAAAGCAAACGCTCTTTGTGAAATGTTTCTTGCGTGTGTGTGTGTGAATAGAGCTGCCCAGGCAGAGGGCTGGCATTTGTACTTGCGCATTACTGGAGAGCTGATGCACGTTGGTGGCTCAAAAGATCGTACAAAATAATGAAAAAAGGAAAAAAAAAGGCAAGAAAAGAAAACCTGCTAAAAATACTCCCGTTCTTGTAGAATCGCGTCCCAAATCATTATAATCTGTTTATGGAGCTATAGCTGCCTTTAGGACAAACTGTTAGTTCATCTTTGCAGGACTGGGACTGCCTTTATATCCTGTTTGAATGGTCCCTGGGCTGTGGGGTCCAGGGCACTACCGCAGAGTGCCTGCTGCTAATAATAACACGGTAAGGAGTTTACCCACTCTGATCCGGCTAAAGACGGTACCGAGGCTGGCATCGACATTATCAGCCTCCGATCTGTCCCTAGGTTAGATGGATAAAACTCACACAAGAAAAGGCCAGGCTCTCAAGTGGAGACTTGATCCGGAATGGCAGGGAGCGGGGGGCTCTGATTCAGAACAGAGGGATTTGGGCTCTGCTCTGGCAGCCTCAGCTGTAGGGACAGGATCTGCAGAGGGGCAGGATTTGGAGCCGAGGAGCGCACGTCAAAACCACCACGTCCAGGGTGTTCTCATTTCCTTTGCTCTCTAAGTTATAATTTGTTCCACATTGCAGTGCCGGGGCGGCCTCTCCCTCTGCTTGCAGCATCCAGGCTGCGGTCGGTGCCATTAGACTGAGGCTGTGACTCAAGTTGTTTCTGTCCAAAAAAAAAAAAAAAAAAAAAGGAATTTTTTCAAATAGAGATCTGGGGAAATAGCTTTTCTGGTTGCTGTTCTGGGATGGTTATAGCTGAAATCTCACCACCCATCCATGCAGAGCTGTGTCCATGCTGGGTTGAGCCCCAGGGAAATTCCAGAAGATTAAAAAGTGTTTTAATAGTGTTGCTGCTCTTCCCAAAATGGACTAAGATGACCTGGTAGCTACAGGTTGATTGGCTTGATAGCATCCCCCCAGGGATAAGAGGGAGAAACCTGGCTCAGGCTTTAATTGATTAAAGACTTCAGCACCAGGAATAAATTCCTGCCATCCAATGTGGCTATATGGAAAATAACTCCTGGCAAGTAGAAATTATTTCAGTCTCCGACGTGAGAGGTGACTCTCTGGCTGTAATACGCTTTTGCGAATCACTTGAGTTATGCAAGGTGATATTCTTGTAAAAATCTGCACTTTGCAGTATTAAAAAAGCCAGTCCAGTCCAGTATTTAGAGCTGACATTATACAGTGTCAAGAAAGCTGGTATTAAATAAACCTGATCCATTTCAAAGGCAGTTATCAGAGGAGATTATCACTGCTGGGCACTGCTGCCTGGTAGCATGCCCTTGGCGTTTCAGTGCTTTTATCACTAATCTGGAAGGAGATAGAAATGATTTCTGGAAAAACCTGGGGCTGACCCAGAGCAGCACAGTGTTAATACTTTGTACAAATCCGGATGGTGAACTAAGTGATCAAAAGGCATCCTAAATGAGCAGAATGGAAAATGGAAATCTTTTTGCACCCAAAAATAATAACCGGTTGCACATGTTTTCCTGTCCCTAATCAAGATGATAAATTTTCGGCCGGGCGCGCTCGCAGATGCTGGGAGAGGCAGCGCAGGGGCTCACTGGCTCCCTCCGCCAGCGGGAGCTGCCTGGGGGGGGGTGGCTGTGTGTCTGTCCTGATTTCCGTGCTGGAGAATATAAAATTTTCAGGGTAATGAGAAATTTTGCTCTGGAAAAATATAGCAGTTATTTGCATATTTGGTCGAGGCGCTATCAGAACCAAATTTGGGGTTATGACAGCCAAACCCAGTCCCTCTCAACAGAGGAGATGCGGGAACTGAGGGGAGGGGACTGAGGGGCTGCAGAAAATGCAGTGAGGGACGAGATGGCCATCCAGTTAGACTACTCATAAATCAAAGGGGAACGAGGGGGGCTCGATTAAAGCATCTAAATACTCTTGCAGAGGAGAAAATATATGGTAGCCAAAAGCTCGTTAATTGAGCAGAGAAGAGCATGACAAGAATCAATGTCTGGCAGCTGAAGGCAGACACATTGGAAATAAGGCATAAATATTTAACCGGCGGGAGAGATTAATCATCGGAAGAAACGGCGAGCAGCAGAGGTGGGTTCGGCATCTCTTTGCCTTTCGCATCACGACCCGTCGCCTTGCAGAATAGCCACCATAGCCCCAGCGCTGGGCCAGCCCCAGCAGGAGGGGCTGAATCAAACCTGCACAGAGGCCCTGATTAGGTGATTTAATTAGATGGCACGTTTGTCTTCAATCACCGTGGAGCCATGGAGAAGAGTATTTCTTGTGCCCTGCTGGCTCTTTCTGAGAAACACCCATGAAATCACTGCAGGCGCTTTGCAGGTGCTTCTTTTCGCTTTCTTTTTTGGTTACCAGTGGTCTTGTTCTTGCAGCTCTCTGCGGTGGGAGGTCAAGAGGACAGTGGCTCTCCAGCAAAGTAGACTGAGATTCAGGAAAAAGAAATCTCGGTGAGCATCCCTGGGGGAAGGAGCTGGTCCAGGACTCATTGTCCACCATGGGTGAGAGGGTCCCCAGCCTGGCGTTCCCAGGGACATGTGTGCTTTGGAGAAGGAGATAAAAGTTATGGGGTTGTTGCCGTTCCCATCTCCCCTGCTCCGCCTTTCCTTTCCCATAGCGGGTCTTTTCCTATGGCTGTTTTCTCCCCGTGTCTTAGCGACAGGATAGATGCTGTTGGTGGACGTAGATGTGGCTGGGTTTGCTCCACCTCCCCTCCAAGGCTGCCGTGTTCCTCCTGCGCTGGAGCCTGAGTTTGGGGCCGGGCTGGTCTTCCCATCTGCAGGCTATGGCTGAATGCACATGTGCAAACACGCCCGGCACCGGCCACATGTCCCCCGTGGGTGACGTGCCCCCTCTGTTCCAGGGGTCAGCAAGCGCTTGGGCTGTTTGATTTGAGGCAGGGGGAGCACAGTGAGATGCTGAGCTACAGACGATACATACGTGGCCCAGTAGCCTGCCTGCAAACAGGATGCACGTCGGGACTGGCGTCACTGTGTCTCTGGGCCCTCCAAAGCCACCATGCTGTGAGCAGCTGATGTCTGTGAGCAGCACAGGACCGGTCCTCTTCTTCCTCTTGCAGAGGCATGACGGACGCCTGCCTGGACCGATGCATGACGGGGGGAAAGGCCCATTTTGAGGAAGAGGATGAATGGAAGGAGAAGAGGCACGTGAGAAGGATGGCAAGGTAAGGGGAGGCTTTGCCTGGGCAGGGGAAGTGGGAAGGAACTGCTCCTCTGTGGTGGGAGCAGGAACCTCAGGGCCCACAGGAAAGTCCCTGGCGGTTGGAGTCAGTTGTGGTGATAGAAGGACATGTGGTAGCCATGTGAATACCAAAAGTGTTTGTCATAGCACTGCAGAGTAAATACAGACAGTGCTGGCTGAGGTAAATCGCTGATTTTGGCGTGGCTGGGCATGGTGTGTGAAGAGGTGAAGGATCCTTGAGACAGATCCCGCTGTGAAGCAGTCACAGACTTTTGGCTAATTCCTGTATAGTTGTTAGCAGAGAAGGTGTCACTGAATGCTGAAGAAAGGGACTCTTTGGGAAGTCTGGGTGATGTCTCTATAGCTACAGAGATACGCCCTCCAACAGCACAGCCGGGGAACCGGGCTGCCTGCAGCGAGGAGATGGCTCACCTGGGCTGGGGAGGTCCAGGGCAAGTGTCCCACCAGCCTACGGAAAGATGCGCCCAAACAGTTCATTCCCTTGCCAGATTGTCCCCAGGTAGCTGGGTCCAGCTGGAGCATCCCAGCTCTCACAGCAGGACCCAACAGCATCGCACGTACCGTGGTTTTCTCTTTAGCCTCCTCAGAGATGCTCATGATGAACATGCCCAAGCATACGAATGCAGGAAGAGCCCATCTTGTTATCATCTTATCACGTCCATTTGAGTTGACTAAGACCATGCATTACGCTGTCTTCAGGATAAGGCTGTGATTGCTCAGGTGGCCTGGGCTGGTGCCTGGTGAAATTGCACTGCTGTTGCTCCAGATGTTGAGTAACAGGGTGACCGGGCTAGAAGCTTCTTTCAATCCAGGCTTCATATTTTTTCCCTGTGAAATGCTTTTTTGCCCTTGCACTCTGTAGAAGCTGCATTGGATAGAAAGAGCAGGAAAATAGCTGAGCTATAAATAACATATTCAAAACCAGGCAGGGACCTGTGAGAAGCGAGAATGGTGTCTCCGTCTGTGATGTGGGCTTGGAGGAATGATTTTACCAGCAGCAGATGTTAAAAGGTTTCCCTTTGTGCTGGAGATAGTTCAGGGCGGAGATTAAATCTGCAAACTGAAAATAGTGATTTGATGACAAAGTTTTGTCTTTTGCATCCTTGATGGCAAGGTCTTGTAGGGACACTGGGGGAGTTTTTCTTCTGCCTGATGTTAATGAGGGCTGGCGGGGCCATGCTAACAGCCTGGGGAAGCCGTTCTCCAACCCGACTGTCTGCCAGTGCCCTGACCTGCTCCCCAGGTCGGGTCTGCCCTGGCACTCCCAGGAGATGTCACACAGCAGACGTGAAGGGATGTCCCCAGGAGGAGCAGCAGCTCCTGGCTCAGCTGGAGGAAGCGCAGCAGTGTGAGAGGAGCCATAGCTTTAACCCCATCCTTGCCTCAGTTTCCCCAGTTGAAAGGCAGCAACAGCCTTCCCCAGACCCAGCGAGCTGTGGTGAAGCTGCTGGAGTCAATGTTTGGCTCGGCTGGCAAGGTACAAAGCACAAGATGCTGAGCCCTGCTTTCCAGACTGCTCACTAAGCCCAGCTTCAGTGAGCCAGGCAGGAGCGATGTGCCGGGGCAGCTGCCAGCTCCCCTCCCTGCCCCGCAGCACCCAGACGGCTGGCGTGTCCTCGCTTTCCGAGCCAGCAGGTTGGGAAGAAGGACCAACCCCAGCATTTCCACAGTCCTGGAGGGCTCGGGGGGAAAGGGGTGACTTGGGATGCAGCACATTGCAGGATCACACGGTTCCCAGGCACGTCCTGCAGCCTTAGCGCTTGCTGGTGCCTCAGTTTCCCCATCGACAGCGTTCAGTGGACCTCTAGTCCTGGGATGGGGAGATGAATGTCCTGCAGACATCCTCTGTGCACAGCAGGGAGGTTGTTTCTGGGTTAGAAGGTGACCTCTTCCATTAGCAGCAGGGACGCTTTTTCTTCCCCAATTAGATGGTGGTTTGGAGGCTTTCCAGGGCCGACATCATTCTGCCTGATAGTGCTGGGTTTGCTCCGGCGGCGAGATCCTGCCTGAGCGAGAGAGCTGCAGAAAGCTGCTGGCACCCCGTGTTTCCCTGGCCGTGCACAGCTGGGTCATGCCAACTGCTGCATTAAACAGCTCTGATAGCTGTGGATGGGACATTTTGGGGGTCCCCTGTGTATACACAGAGTCCCTACCTGTGCCTGTTCATTGCACGCAGGCTGCACGTTATCAGTCCGGAGGTGAGGGAAATCCCTGTCCAAATCAGAAAGGCTCAAATCCTCTTTCCGGACCTTCCCCGCCAGCAGTTTGTGGTGCAGCCAGTGACATTATCAGCGCCGTGCAAGCAACGGGTGTTTGTGCAGCCAGGATGCGATTTCAAAGTCAGCCCCAGCTGTCGGCAGTGACATCGTGCAGGACCACTGTCTGCGCAAAGCCAGAAGGGCATCGTGGTTTCCAGCCGGTTCCTGGTGACCGCGGTGCACTGGGAGCTGTTGCATGGCCACAGCCACGTCTCCTCTGGTCGCTGCCTGTCCGGGGCCACCCCAAGCAGCCCTGCCCCGGCTAACGTGACGAGGGCAGCACTGTCAGCGATGCCACCGCGTGCTTTAACATCCTCTGCAAACTAGCAACAGCCAAGAGACTTGCCAATATCAGGACATTTTTAGAAAGGCTAATTAAAGCCCATTTTCACCCTGTGCATCTTGGTGAGCAAAAGCATTTAGCGGTGACCTCAGAGTGATTGAATTTGCACTTGAGCTTTCTGTTTCACCTCTAAAAAATGGGATTGGATTGCTCCGTAAACTCGTTAGTGAAAGTAACTCCTGACGCCTTGGCTGCTGATCAGGATGGGCCCCGCCAAGTCCTGCTGGGCTCTGCTCTCCTCCCACTGCATTTTGCTTGGGCAAGAGGGACCTCTTAATACACATGATTGATAGAGAAATTTGGGATCACTCCAGGCTTTGTTTTCAGGGACAAATCCATCCTGGGGTAACCGTGCTGATGCCAAGGAGCCCAGCGGAGCTTGGCTGCTGGTGTTTTGGGTTGCACAAGGGAAATGGCCCTCCCTCGCCGCTGTCTCTTTCCACCTTGGAGGTGACAGCGGCTCCTCCGCAGCCACCAGCCAGTTCCTGCTTGCTCTTCCCTGCTGCACATCTGGCCTCCAAACCGCTGATCTTTCCCATTTTCCTCTTCCCTGCCCAGCTGTGCCTCATGACGACCTCACACGCGATGTTTTATGGGTCATCCTCTTCCACCATGGCTCCGCCATCCAAGAACCGGCTGAAGCGTCAGAGCCGGATTTTCTCCCAAGTCTTGTACCGGACGCTGAGCTACAAGGACCGGAGCTCAACCTCCGCTTCCCCAGCAGCCGGTGAGGATGACCCGGCCGAGCTCTCCACGCAGCTCTCTGCACCCGGCGTCCTGAAGATCTTCGGGGGCAACATCTGTGTGGGCACCAACTATAAGAGCGTGCTGGCCACGGGCAGCTCGAGCGCACGGGAGCTGGTGAAGGAAGCCCTGGAACGCTACGGGCTGAGCCAGCTCAGTGCCGGGCAGTACGCCCTGTGCGATGTCATCGGGAAGTTTGAGGGCCCTGAGAAGCAGTGGCAGACGGAGGGGCTGAGGGTCCTGGGTGACCATGAGAAACCACTGCTTATCCAGGACCTCTGGAAGCCCAGGGAGGGCTTCGCGCGGCGGCTGGAGCTGCGCAAGAGGGCAGAGGTGGAGGAGCTGGCAGCCAGGGACGTGGACACCACCACCGCAGGTCAGAGCCGGGAGTGGGGCAGGGAGAGGGTCCGGGGAGCTGTGATCCCCCCGAGCTGCCTGTGGGAGATGCACCCCACACCAGTAGCTTTTGCCTGTGTTTTGGACACAGCGGGGTGGTGCAAGTGCTGGGTGGGAGGAGAGCTGTGTTTTAGCTGCACAACTCTTGAGTAGAGTTGGTACTTAGCGCTCTCCTGCATAAATTCGGTACCTGCGACCTCAGGTATTTACGCCAGCCAGTCTAGGGGTCCACAGCAAATCCCCATGTGCAGCAGGAAAGACCATCAGCGTTGCTCACTCTTCCCATCGCTGGGAACCGGCATCACGGCATCCCACACCTCGGCGCAGCTTCGTGCTCAGCAGAGCACTGTCCCGTTCCCCCGTACCACCTGCCTCGTCTCCCCGCCTGCATCCCCCAGGCCGAGGCACCCCAGGCAAATCTGCAGGAGCAATTAAACAAAATTAAAAGCTAATGAAGAGAGAGCAATGTAGGGCAGGAGAGCCCCCCTGGAGGTGCCTGACTGAGCCCAGGGCTGGCAGGAGGAGAGAAGTGCATCATTAGGAACCAGCAGATTAATAAGTGACCCCAGCACAGAGTAATGAAGTTTCCATCCTTCTGCCCTCAGCTAGAAGCCCTGTGAGGACAGGGATGGAAGGGTTTAAAATCAGGTATTTAAATTGCATGATGCCCTTGATGGGTCTGACCTGCTGAGGGAGGGATCTGGATCAGGCTCAGGAGGTGTTAGCCAGGAGGTTTTGCTGGGATGGGCACCGAGTGGTTCCTCACACCTGTAGGAAAGGGTTGCGATTGTCAGAAGTAATCCTGCATCATCATTAGGTTACCCCAGGCGCTCGGCAAAGAGGAGCCAAGGTTCCCCCCACCAGCAGCAGCGCAAATGGCCCAACCTGTCCCACGCCAGCCGGGTCAGGGCTCCTTTCCCGTCCCCGTTAACGAGGGCTGGAAGGAGCCCAGGCCCACGGCACAAAGGGAACCAGCCGTGGGCATTTTGGGGAGAGCAGATGCTGCTGGCGTCCCACCGGCCACAATTTGCAATTGTGATTTTGCCTGGGTGCCCCAAAATCTGCGTGTGCAGTTTGCAGCTTTGGGGGGTGCTGGTGTTGTGGGCAGGTCCCCATCAGCGCAGGGATGCGAGGGTGGGCTCACCTCCAGCCTTGAGCCAGCACCTGGTGGTAAGCCAGGGCTCCCCCCACCCCTCCCTGTGTCCGGTCCTTGTGTCCGCTCAGGGAGGGGACGCTACGGCATCGGTCCCAGCTCGCTGCACGCGTGATGCGAATGGAGAGAAAGGAGCTCAGGCCAGGGAGGGAGTCGCAAAAAGAAGTGCAGAGCATCCCCCTTCGGCCCTTTCTCCAGCCGGGATCAGAGAGCCGTTAAGCACTTTGGGAGAGCGGTGACTCTAAAACCAGCTGCTTTTGAATAGAGGAAAGGGCAAGATCCAAGTGCAATGGTTATAGCACGCAGTGGGGAGGGCCACGTGGCAGCTCCCTGCCTGAGCCCAAGGTCACATCAGCTCTTGGCCTCAAATTCTCCCCCTCGGATGTGGGAAGCAGCATTCCCACCCGTGACCTGGATCCTGGGTGGGCTGGCAGCTGTGGGGAAGGTAGGGCTCCCACACCGGCCAGGGGAGAGGCAGGCTCCAGGCTGCCCGGCACGGGAGCAGGCAGCACCAAGCTGGTCGGGGCTTGGCACCCCTCGGCAACTTCTGCTGGAGTAGCAGTTCCTGACCGGATCGCGTGCCCTGGATCTGGAAATAAGCCCATTACACTTCCAATGTAGATATCGCTTCATTTGTTTCAGCACTCCTGGGTGGAGTGGTGGAAATTCTCCATTTTTTTAACCTTTGGGCATTTTCCATAGCTGACCAAGCTCTTCCAAGACACAAAACCTACACCCACGTTTATTTAGGCTGTCTGCTCTGCAGACTACACAGCCCTTATTTTTCTTACCCATTAAAAAAATCTCACTTCTTCAGCCCTTTATTTTGGTGGCAGGCTCTGTCACCAGCCTTGCCCCGTGCCGGTAACACTGCCAAAGGGATGCTGCAGGGCTGGGACTACGCTTTCCCACCCCAGCCGCAAGCTGTCAGGGATGGATGGGAGCGATGCAGCACATCTGGGGGAACGCATCTGCTTCCCCCTCATCCAGCACCACAAAAAGACACAAAATTACAGGTGTGATGGGGACTGACTGCAAGTCTTTGCTGCCAGGGTCACCCTTGTCACCAGCATCAAGCTGGCAGAGGTCCTCTCACCAGGCATCAGCTGCCTACGCCGTGGTCATGGGGTACTGGTGTGGAAAATGCAGCATCCGTGCAAAAAAAAAAAAAAACCAAAGGGACTTTGGGCATGTAGCTCCCTAGGGAAAAAACCCAAAAACCCCAAAGAGGAATGCTGCAAAGCAGGATCCCCAGGGAAATACCTGCAGGGCCCTTCCCCACACAGGGCATCACTGGAGCAGCAGGACTGGGACCACTGGTGTCACACAGGCTGGTGCATCACTGCTCACCCTGCTGCTGAGCTGGTGGCTGGGGGAAAGGCTCCACACCCATCCATAACCTGTTAGCAAATAGCTTGAGTTTTATCTGCTCAGTTACCCATTATCCTAATTACCTTATTAGCTGCTTCCAACTGGAGAGAAAGGTGTTTACATCTCATGCCACTAATTAGCAGCACAGGTAGAGCATCACTACAGTAAACGAGGCTGATGGCCTTTCTCACTGCTACCCCTGGCCCTGCTCTTTTGGGGGAGTGACAGGGCAGCGGTTAGGGAGCATCTGGGGAAAACACCCGCAAACTGGGGGGTGCTGGGACAGAGGTGCAGCACTTGGCATCTTTATGGCATTCATCTTCCTAAACAGCCCCATTTTGCACCATGTCCTGAGCTTGCTGGGGCTTTCCTGGGAGGCGTGCGCACCTCGAGAAACTTAGGAGTTAAGGCTGTTATATTAAAAGATGCTCTGCCAGGTACCTCTGAGGGTCTGGCTTTGATATACCTTAGCACAACTGCATCCAGGGAGGATTCCCTGCAGGGTCTGCGTAGCAATTACATTAGGAAAGACGAGCCCAGAGTTAGCCCCTCCTGGGTAAATTCAAAGCATTTCATCTTTCCTGGAGCCCATGGAGTTATTTATTGACTGTTTTATTTCTCAGCCAGGAAAAGGGAAACTCTTTCCTATGCAGAAAAGGAGGCAGGTCCCAGCCAAGACCCCAGGCACCACAACCGGCAGGTTTTTCCCCGAGATGCAGGATGGGTCTAGAAGAAGTAGGTCGGTGGGGGCTGGCTGGAGGGTGTGTGGTGCCCCTGCCTGGGGTGCCCAGCTCTCCCTAAGGGACAGGCTGCGATCCTGCCCCGTTCCCATCTGCATCACCATGCGGCTTCGGCAGCTGATGGCTCTGCCCCGGCCGCGCTGCCTGAGATGCTTGTGCAGTGTTTTGGGTAGGATAGCCCGCACACGCTCGGGAGGAGCAAACAGTACCAGAGCATTGAAAAAAAATAACCCGTTTTATGGCGGGACTTTGTTATGCTCAGGAAAAGAGCTGTGTTTATCTTTCCAGCGCAGCTCCAGGGTTAGCGGGGAGCCTGTGACAGGGGCTCTATCAGCAGTAAAAAAGCAGCTTTTTCCTACACAAAATAAATACAGAAGCTTCCTTTCCCCTAGATAAGGGACCGGTGATGGCGTGTCTCTCTGGGTGGTGGGACCCCAGTTCCCGCAGCCCCTGTTCCCTCCCGGTGCAATGAGCTCCAGCAATCGCTGCTCCCCAGGATCCGGCCCCTCTCCTCCTCCACTCCCACGGGCCGGGCTGGGACCTGCATCGCCCCAGCCATCCTGCATCCCTTTGGCCCATTTCCGTGCTGTGGGTTGGGGACAGAGCTCTTGGGGGGAGCCAGGGCCTCCTGCAGACACATTTGGGGTGGCATCCCCAGCGGCACGGCTTGGGCTGTGCCCCCACCCGGGTAGGCTTGTCACACCCCTTGGATTTCATGTTTGCAGGATGCAGCCGTCCCATGCCGTGCCACTGGCCATAATGGGGACGTGAGGGAGGCCGATTGCCTTTTTAAGAAGGATGCAGGGCACTGGACCGCTCGGGGCCGCTTGGCCATGCCTTGCTCTAATCCCAAGGCATGTAAACAGCAGGGGCTATTTTCTCCTTCTCCCACCCCCATCCCCATCCCCATCTCTTTCATTTTCCCAGCAAAGGAGCGTTCGATTTAAACAAACAAACAAAAAAATGTATTTCAGAACCGGCAGCCCATTCCTCACCAAATAAGGCAGATGACATTTTTTTTTTTTTTTGGGTCTGAGCTTGTGAGTGTCCCTTTAAGCAGCCCTGGGCACTAGGCTCTGCGCTCTGCCGTCCCCACATCCCGACGACTGTCCCCAAATCTCACCGGCCAAAGCCGCGAGCGGGGCTCTGGCTCCGTGCTGCACCGGCACCGCTGCAGTGCTGCTCCCGCAAGGAAACCCTTTAGGTCTTGTCCCTACTTTCCGTCCTCCTCGAATGCCAGTGACCTGCTCCCAGGAGGCTGCCCACCCAAGGTACGACCATCGCCCATCGGACTCGCAACTTCTTATTTCTCCTGCAGAGCTTGAGCCACGCTTACAGCACAGGGGGGCCCTCAGGGACCCCCCCCCGGCGCTGGGGACACCATGCGAGGGGCTGCTTTTGCAGCTCGGCCAGGCCTGTTCATTTGCTCCGGCTCCCATTCGTCTTGCGGACAGCTCTGCCCGAATTGATGCTTGGGGGAAGTTAATTACAGCTTGCTCCTGCGGCAGGCAGGCAGGCAGCCCGGCGGGCAGGCTCCACTGCAGCTCACAGCTCCTATGCCTGGCTGATGCTTGGGGGACCGGGGGGGGTCCCCACAGCTCCTGCTTGCTGCTGGCCACTGAGTGCTGAAGGCCCGAAAGCAGCAGCCAGGCTTCCCCCCCCCCCCCCCCAAAGATTGAGCTAAATTTCTTTATAGCACAGATTTCCTCTCCCCCTCCCAGCCCTGGCAGCGTGGCCGGGGTGCGTGGGGGATGCTGCAGACGCTGAGCCCTGTCTGGCTGCCCCCCGGTCAGTGGGGTTTGGGGGCTGGGGTGGGCTGGGACACCCCCTTTTCGACGGTGGCATCGGGTCACAAAACTCCTTTTGCTGGTGTCCTGGCATCACCCTTCGTGGAGGGCAGGGGACCAGGGGCCATCAGCCCAGGGAGGGTGCGTCGTCCCGGGGCGGGGGGGGGGTGGGGGGGGGCCCTTCAGTTGCTCCATCCCCGCTCCCACGCTGCAGCATCCCTCCAGCCGGAGAGTGCTGCGGCTGCGGGGGTCCCAGGAGGTGGCGGGGGGTGGGGGTGTTTGTGTGGGGGGGGGTGTGGGGGTGTGTGGTAGCTGAACGCTGCTCTCCCCCCCATCCCCGCAGGCATCAACGCCCAAGCGCGGAAGCTGCAGCGGCACCGGGCGCGGGGGACCCGGCGGCCACCGGCGGGGGCTGAGCGGCGCGGCCCCCCCCCGGCCCTGCGGCGCAGCCTCAGCGAGACCAGCCTGGGCCACCCGGCTCGGCGGGCCGGGGCCGGGGCCGGCGAGCGGCTCCAGCGGCACTGCTCCACCCTGCCCGGCAGCCCGGCGGCGGCGCGGAGCGGCGGCAGCATGCGGTACTCCCTCTACCAGTCCCCGCACCTCCTGCTCCTGCAGGGCTACAGCCAGCAGCATGTAAGCACCGCGCAGCTTCCCGCTCACCCCCCCGGGCAGCCCCCGGCACCCCCCCGGCTTTTCTCTCCCCCCCCCCCCCCCCAGCCCCGGGGAAGAGGGGCTGCTTGCATGGCCAGAGCTGCTGGGGTGTGTGGGGGGGGGTGATGCGGGAAAGCATCCTTTAGAAAACGAGCGGTGCCAGCTTTGGGACTTGCAGCCTTGTCCCCAAGCCTGTCCCCAAGCACGGGGGGGCGCGGGGCCGGGACCCACGACCCCCGGGCAATGCCCCAGAGGGGCACGGGGGAAGCCCCGCAGCAGCAGCCCTGCCCTGGCACAAGGGGGGGGCCCGGTTTTGCGGGCGATGGCTGAGCTGCCCCGTCCCCATCTGGCTGCCTCGGTGGTGGCAAACGTCATGAGAGGCAGCAAGGAGACAGCTCGTCTGGGAGCCCCTGGTCCCCAGCGCTGGAGACGCTTGGAGACCTGGAAGGAATGGGATGGCTCTTGTAGTAAATGGCTACTTTGTCCCTGTTGAGGATCTGGCTGTTCCAAGCTTTCCGGAAGGGTGACACTGGCACCGCAGCCCTCGCCCACCTGCAGCCATCCCGTTAGTGCAGTTGGGGAAACTGAGGCACGGGGCGGTTGTGGGAGCTGCCTTGGGGCGTGCGGGCAGGCGGGGGGAGAAGGCAGGGCAGGGAGCCGCTGCTCTGACTGGGGTCCCACCATCCTCACCTGGGCAGGGGGATGCAGGCATCGCTGCAGCCTGGGGAGAGAGCGTGGGAAGGAAAAGCAGCTGCAGGAAGGGTGAAGGGGGAGAGGTGGAGGGAGGGCTCTTTATGCCCAAAGCAGCCCCTTTTACTGCATGCCCAAAGTTATTGTGCCCGTTTACTAGCGGTCCCAAAGCAGGAATTGCTGCTGTTCTGCTCGGCAGCGAGGAAAATAAGAGAGCAACGTGTTTCTGCTGTGCAGAGGTGCAGCAGGTGAGGGCACGGCTGGGGACAGAGGGAGGCTGCAGCACCCACTGCATGGCGGGCAGGAGGGTCCCTTCTCCCCCCTCCTCCCTGGTTCATGCCGCATCTCCCCGCTTGGCAGGACAGCTTGGTTTACCTGCTGAACCGTGAGCAGCACACGGTGGGCCAGAGGACGCAGGCGAGCAAGCCCAGCATCAGCCTGTCGGCCCCCGACATCTTGCCCCTGCACTGCACCATCAGGAAGCTCCGACCTTCCCGGCATCGCTCGGAGGAGAAGCTGGTGCTGGAGCCCATCGCTGGTGCCGCCATCTCCGTCAACTTCGCCGAGGCGGCTCGGACGGTCGTGCTGCGGCACGGGGACCTCCTCTCCCTCGGTCTCTACTACCTGCTCCTCTACAAGGACCCCATGAAGGCGCAGCCGCTGCCGGCGCAGACCCTGCTGAGGCTGCGAACCCTGCACTCCGCCGTCCCCCAGGGTCCCCCCGTCTGCGGGGCGTGCGGCAGCCTGCTCAGGGAGAGGGACCCTGCCACCAAAAAGCAGGGCCCGTCGCCCATCGGTGGCCCCAGGGCACCCCGCAGAAAGCTGCTGCTGGAGTTCGAGCCGGCGGCCGAGGACGTGCTACTGCGGCGCATTATGACCCTCATCGAGCCCGGGGGGGACGACCACAAGCTGACCCCTGCCTTCCTGCTCTGCCTCTGCATCCAGCACTCGGCCACCAGCTTTGAGCCGGGTGACTTCGGGCAGCTGCTGCTCAAAGCGGCTAAAATGATCCAGAGGACAGTGTGGGTCAGTCGGCGGTGGGAGGGGGCGTTAGTGGGGTGGGAGTGTTGCTGGAGCCTCCCCGGGGGCTTCCCCCAGCCCGGCGCCTGGCAGCAGCGAGTGCTGGTTGGGGCAATGCTCGTGCCACCCTGTCCTGCTGTTTTTCACTTTGCTTTCCCTTCTCTCCCTGCCCAGGAGCGGACGCGGGAGCTGGCTGAGAAGCAGTCCCAGCAGTAAGTGCAACCCACTGCTCCTCCTCATTTTGCCCTGAAACAGAGAGAATTCAAACCAGTTCTTCCACAAGCAAGGGGAGCCCATGACTGGTTATAACCGCCCTCCCAGCGCCGACGCACGCTGCGTTTTCCAGCTCAATCGTATGCATTTGGCGCTCTGGTCCTTCACCACGGTTCCTGCGAGGACCCTGCTTGGCAACGTGTGGGGCTGGAAAAGCAGGCGAGCTTGGGGGGGGGCAAGGATAAGGACCTGCAGCAGCTCTGGGGTCTTCTCCAATCCAAGACCAGGCCAAGGCTTTGCACGTGGAGCTTCAGCATCCCCCGGGGATGTAGCAGGGATGGCTCTGGCGCGGGGTGTCACCCCGTTCATGCTGAAGAACCCCACCCTGTGGAGCGAGGACGGGGCTGGTGTTGCATGCGTGCATCCAGGGATGGTGGCATGTGGTGTCCTGGGGTGGGGAGCACCACTCCGGGGCTGCCACAGTGGTGCGGGGGGCTGGCTCCCAGTGGGGTGTGAGGTCGACTTCCCAGCCATTTCCAAAATCCAGGCTCCAAAGCAGCATCTGGAGAAACTGTTGGTGCTTGCTGTGAGCTCTCCTTTAGGACAAGCTCTCAGGATGCTTCCCAGGCCTTTCCTATAGCAGGAAAAAGCAGTTCAGCTGTTGAGAAACTTCCCAGATGCTTTTTATTTATTTTGTTTTATTTTTGAACAGCTTGGTGCGGGCAGGCTGGGTTTAACCATCCAGAGCTGGCAGGAACAGCACATACTTCTTGGGGAGAGCTGCTCCTCAGCCACGAGTATTTACTGCAGCTCAGCTGTATTAGGGGGAGTCCCTCTCCCCAGAAGTGGCACCCCAGAAAGGCCAGGTGGCCTTTGGCCAGCCTGGTCCCTGCAGGGTCCCCTTTGCTGTCCCGCAGAGCAAGAACCACCAGATTTTTGCTTCCAAAGGGTCTTTCTTCCTAAGAGGTGCTAGGCTTGGGGTGGAGGGGGTGCAAACGCTCTCCTGGCATTGCCCCAGGCTGGCTGTTTTCTCCCCAAAAGTTTGAGTGGGGATGCTGAGGAGCTGCAGCCGTAACACCCGCTGTGTCTCCCCAGCCAGGACCCTGCCGCCCTGTCCCGCTTCACCATCACGGACCTTCTCCCGGACCTGCAGCACATCCTCTTCTGGATGGCCAACGCCATCGAGGTTCTCTACTTCGTCCAGCAGAAATCACCCACCTACATCCAGAGCATGGAGGAAGAGCTGGACGTCAGAGGTAGGGCTGGACGCAGCGCCCTGCTCGCTTCTCCGGCCGGAGCGACTTTGCTCTGCTAATCCCCACTCGGGAGCGGTGGTCAGTGCCCCGGAGCTGCTCCTTTAACCCCTCGTAATCCTCATCACCAGGGACGTCTCCATGGTGCAGGCTGGGGGAATCTGTGTGGGAGGAGCAGCATCGCATCCTGCCGTGGTGCTGCTCAGCTTCGGGGCCGGTTTGTGTTGTGTTTGTGGTCAAGCCGCCCCTTTCCACCACGGCAGCATGTGGGTACTGCCTCGGGGGTGCCTTTCTGCCCCCCCTCCGGCCGCTGCGAGGGCACCGGGATTTGCAGGCAGCCCTGCAGAATTGCTCACTGGTGAGCCCGTGTTAATGCCAGCAGAAAAAAAGAAGAAGGAAAAAGGAATTAAATCAGCCTCAGAATCCTTCTGGTCTATGCAGCAAGTTCAAACGTTCGTAGGTCAGACAGGCTGTTGGAAGGAGGGGTGCAGCCCTGGGCTGCCTGCGGGGCAGAGACCCCCCGGGCTGTGCTGCCAGCAGCGTTGTGAGCCCTGGGAGGTGGCAGGTGGGCGCGCTCTGCCGCAAGAGGAGCCTCTTTGCCCCTGTTGAGGGATGCCACGGTGGCGATGCCAGCCCAGGAGCGCTAATAACTCCCACCCTGGGAATTTGGGGAGCGGTGAATTTGGCCTGCCTTGCTGCTGCAGGTTAGCTCCTTCACCCTCCTCTCTGCTCCATAGGCTCCAAGGAGTCTCTGTTCTCCTCCACCATCACAGCCAGCGAGGAGGCGATGACGGTGCTGGAGGAGGTGATCATGTACACCTTCCAGCAGTGCGTCTACTACATCTCCAAGGTACGTGCTCCCTGGGGAGGGCGGCAGCGTCCCACAGGGCCAGCACGAGCATCCCCAGCAGCTCGCGGGCTGTGCAGGAGGGGTTTTTTTTAAGCTTTTGCTCTTTAGTGGTTGCATCACGCCGAGGTGTTTTCCTTTGGGCTGAAGCACCCCGATTTTTGGTCACAGCCCAGGAAAAGTATTGAATTACTGCAGCGTGTTTCCCTGCCTGCAGTGCAGCGGCTCAGGGGAGGCGTTTGGGGAGAGCTGCTTGGCTCCGGCCGGCGCGGCATAATGGTGCGATTCAGGGCGTGATGGAAAGGGGCCCCTGGACCGTCACCGTTGGACTGCGAGAGCCGGGCGGGATGGGGAGCGGGGAACAGAGCGGGCAGTGTGAGGCAGGAGAAAGGCTGCTGTGTGCGGGACGGCCCTGCCTGCCCGCTGGCGTCGGCACGCGGGGATGCAGGGGCTGCTCCTGCACCGCTCTCACGGAGCGGCACCCTCGCCTCTCCCTTAGCCTCAGCAGAGGTGGGTGCTGCTCCCCCATTTAAGCAATAGGGAAAGGTCACCCCCCTCGGTCCTGGTTTTTTCTTTCACCCTCGTGCCCAACTGACCGGCTGCTGCCCTGGTTCAGATCAGTTTTCGGGTCCCTTTACCTGAGCCATCCCATGTCGTCACCTCCAACTGCTAAAAGCGACAGACACGTTCATTTTATTTTTTTAAACACTTGCACACCACTGGAGCGCATCGAGGCGGGGGGTAAGCAGGATCAGCCCCTTGCCGGAGCAGCGCCAGCGAGGTTTGCTCGGCTTGTGGAGGTGACAGGGTTGGAAGGGTTTGGCTTACATCAAAACCCCCCAAAATTAGTCTGCTGTGAACGTGCCGCTCTCTCGGCAGTGTCTGTACGTGTCGCTCCCTGCCCTGCTGGAGTGCAACCCCTTCCAGAATGAGTGCCGGGAGAGCTGGCGGGCATCCCCACTGCTGCCCGAGGAGCTCCGCAGGGTCGTGCTCATCTACCAGGCGGCGCTGGACCTGCTCCGACAGTACGAAGTGCACCCCGAGATCACCTCCCAGATGTTTGCCTACCTCTTCTTCTTCTCCAACACGCTGCTCTTCAACCAGCTCCTGGACAAGGGTCAGTCCTCCTTGAACACCCAGCCTGGACTGGGTCACCCGTAAGGAATGAGTCCTTTGGGAGACCCTCCAGTCCATCCCAGTGCCACCTTGGGGGGTACAGGAGGGAGGGAGCTTCAGGCAGCTGGAGGGGGCTGGAGATGGGCAGGTCTCAGCACCGTTATAGGGAGACGAAGCACAAACCCAGCTGCTGAGCCCACGCAGATTTGCTTCCTCACCTCTCTGTCCCCTGGTCCCTCTGGGGTTCGTTCTCATACGGATTTGACTTTTGCCCTGGCTTCTCTTCCTGGGCCCATCCGCTGCTGGGCTGATGTCAAGCTGTCCCTAAGTAGACACACCCCCCCCCCCCGCACTGACCCAGCTGCTGTCTCCAGGGTCCCCATTCCCAGGAGGGGTTTAACCCTACAAATGCCCCATCCTCACCCTCTGCAAGAGCACTGCCCTTTTGAGCCTTAGCAGAGGAGGCTGAGAGCAATTTGGAGGGCAGCTCATTAATAAACGACTGCAGCCTGCTTTGTAACTGAGGAGTGAGATGGTGTCCGTTAGCCCTCATTAACGGAACAGCCCCGTTACCTGCTGTTAGCACCAGGTAAGGTCCAGCCACCTCCAGGAGCTACAGCTATGGGATGCTGGGGACATTAACCGTGGATTTATTTCACTGCCCTGGGGCAGGGGCTGGGCTCTGGCTGAAGGACGGGGGGAACCAGGAGGCTGTTTCCCGACACGTGCTGACGGATGCTCTGCTTCCGCAGGCTCCTCTCTCGGCTGCTTCCACTGGTCGCAGGGGGTGAAGCTGCGGGCCAGCGTGCGGCTGCTCCTGGACTGGCTGCGCGGCGCCGGCTTCGAGCAGCTCGCCAACCAGTTCTTCGCCAAACTCGCCAGTGTGGCCAACCTGCTGGCCATGCCTGGCTCCCAGCTGGTCCAGGTGAGGGGTGCTGGGGGCTCGCAGTGTCAGGATGGGCACAGGCAGGAGAGACCTGGCTCAGCGCGTGGGGGTCCCTGCAGTGACATGGCCCTTCTCCTGGAACCTGTCACCAGCTGCCCCTTCCTGGGGCGGTGGGTCTGTGGATGGGCAGTACCGAGGAGGGAACTCACTCCATCGTGCCCGGTCTTTCCCTCCCATCCCCCTCGCGAGCCCCTGCCTCTTGGAGAAAGCGGCTCCTTACCTCTGCCGTTTGCCCCACGCTCTGTCTCCTTGCTCAGATGACCTGGCCGTCCCTGCGAGCTGAGTTCCCAGCGCTGAGCCCCGTGCAGCTCCACCGGGTGCTGAGCCAATGCCAGACGGTGATGGACGTGGGCTGCATCGCAGCGTGGCAGCCCGGCGAGGAGGAGAGCCCGGCCACCTTCCAGCCTGGTGAGCCCCTGGCTTCGCGCTCGGTGCTGCTCCGTCACCGTGCTCCGGTCACCCACAGGCTCCCTCCAAGGTTTTTATGTACAAACCAAACAGCCAATTCCCTTCCCCTCCCTGGGATTCTGTAGTAACTGCAGCGATCAGGAATAACCACAGCCCCGCGATTCAGGTGTTGCAGAAGAAACAAAGCGCCCTCAGAAGGGCTTGGGGCTCTTTCTGTGTTCCCAAGCGAGGGATGCTGCTGCTGCCTCGCAGCTCACCACGTCCCCGGTCCCGCTGGGGGACCACGTGTGGCTGAGAGCCAGGAGGCAGGAGCGGGGTGCAGCCCGGGTCAGTGCTAGCCTCCCTCCCTCTGCCTTTCAGATGAGATGCTGGAGTCCTTCGACAACCACCCGCCCATCATCCTGCCCAGCGGGGGCTTCAAAGTGGACCTGGAGGTGGAGACGCTGGACGACAACATCTACCGGCACCTCCTCTACATCCGCCACTTCCTCTGGAGCCTGCAGAGCAAGAGCCCCCAGGCTGGCGAGGGACCGGGTTCAGCACCCCCAAAGGTAGCCTGCACCCCAAGGAGGGGCTGTTCCTCTCCTGGGTGGGCAGGAGGGTCTCAGGTCCCTCTGGAGCCCCTCCAAGCCCGGCACCAAGGGCTCGCTGCCCTCGCCTGCAGCGATGCCCTCATGCAGAGCTGCTGGAAGGATTAGTGCTGCTAATCCCCCAGCCCGGGGGTGCGGGAAGGTGAGCTGGAAGGACAGGCTCGTCCCAGCAATCTCGTTAGCAGGGAGGAGGGAGGAAAAGGGGATATCTGCAGGCAGAGGTCCCCTTCTCCCTGCACGTTCCACCATCCTTCCTGCCCTGCGCCCTGCCTGCGTAGCCAGGCAGGCTTGCACAAAAGCACTAATTAGCTAATGCCTACAAAGCACAGGAGGGCGAGACATGCTGTGGGTGCTAAGCTCAACTGCCATTTGTCTCCAGCTCCCTGGAGCGGATGTCCCTCCAGCAGGTCCCCTTCTCCTCTCCTGCCCTATCCCCATCCGCTGCAACACCCACAGGTACTGCGCTGCCTCCTCCTGTCACCCTGGGGCCATGTCACCCAGCTCTGGGGCCACAGGAGGAGCCGTGCTCTCCCTGTGCCCCCCTCCAGTGACATCCCCCAGCAGGGACATGACCAGGAGTCCCCTCCTGGCTGGCTGTGAGGGTCCCCAGCATGGTCCTGGCTGCAAAACTGGGGTGTGGGAGCTGTGCTGGGAAGCCAGGACGAGCCCTGGCGGTGTCCGAATTGCCAAGGCTTTGGCTGGAGCCAGCAGCCGTCCTGCCTGCAAAGCAGACAGGGTGGTGGGGTGCAGGTAGGGTGCGAACAGCACCCACGGGGGTTCCCACAGAGCATTTTTCTCCTTCTTAAGAAAGAGGCATGCACGACACCAGATGTCCTGGAGGTGAGCACCGCCACCCAGGAGGACTACTGCTCCCTGGGGGGCTGCGTCGAGCCGGAGGTAGAGGGGGGCTCCCCGCTCTGCCTGGCCACCAACGGCTGCCCCTGTGAGCACCCCGCCGGCGAGCCGCAGCTTCAGGAGAAGCTCAAGCAGCTGCAGCTGGGCAGGGGTCCGGCCCCCAAGGCTGGCACAGCACCCACAGACCTCTCCTGCCTGCTGACGCCACCCACCACCCCCCTGAACTTTGACTCTGGGAGCCCGGAGTCCCCGCAAGGCACCGGCAAGGGGCTGCACGACCCTCGGAGGAACGGAATGAATGGCACCAAAGGCAGCACCCCTGAAGGTACCGAAAGCTGGTGCTGCCCTGCTTTGGGGGCGCAGGATTGGGGCACGAGGGTGTTTGTTGCCGGTCTGTGCAGCCCTCCCCCTACACACGGTTCCTGCAGGGAACTGTGCTTGGACAGGGCAGGTGAGAGCAAACGGAGCATCTCATCCAGCTCCCACCCCAGTAGAAAACCAGCTCTGGGGCAACCCAAGGTCTGCTTTGATGGGGTTTTGGGGATGAGCTTTCTGTGGGAGGCTGTGAGGCTGGGTTTAGGGGATGCCAGGGCGGTAAGCTGGTCTCTCCACTGCCAGGATGCTCACCAACCCCCTACGACTACCCCACGCCAGAGTCTTCCAGCCGCAGTTCTGCCACCGATGACTTTTGCTACGTCTTTGTGGTGGAGCTGGAGAGAGGCCCCATCGGTCTGGGGATGGGGCTGATCGATGGCTTGGTGAGTTCACACCGACTGTGGGACAGTGCTGATGCCCCTCCAAATAACTGGAGTGGGACATTTTATACCCCAAGAAAAGCCAGCAGAGAAGCTAATGACCTCCCACGGGACTGGGCTGCTTCTCCTGGGGAAAATGAGGCACAGAGTGATCTCTAGGGAGGAGCGGATCTCCGCTCCTGGGTTGCTGTGCCGTGCATGCAGAGTCCATCACAGCTGGCCTGCAGCTGGAGAGAGCAAACAGGCTCAGTGCTCTTGTGGAAGGAAAATGACTCAGCCGAGATCTTTCCTCCACCCTTCAGTGGGTGGCAAGGGAAGCGAGGGGAGCAGGGAGGCTCGCAGGGTGCCAGAACGGCTCCGCCACTTGCTGCTCTCCCTGCTCTTGCATAAAGCGGCATTGCAATCTGGCTTAGTGCGGTGGATCATCTTACTAAGTGGCCTTTCACGGCAGCGCATTAGTCAGTAGGAAACAGGGCATCACCGAGCCCCTGGGACAGCCGTGAGCACAGAGCTCCCATCCCAAGGCGGCTGCAGGTTAACGGTGCTTTACTCTTAATTAAATTGCGCAAGAAAAAATTGCCCCTGCCTCTCCTTTCTGTGTATAAAATGGTATAGAACTGAAGGTTTGCATTTCCTTCCTGGTACTGTTAGTGACACCATCCCCAGCGCCCAGCCATCAGCTTCCCCAGTGCCTCCAGGGTCCCACCTGGCATCAGGCACCCGATTAGCTGTGAGCGGTGGGGGACAGTCACCCTGCCTGGGGAGCTCAGCCCTTTGGGACCGCAAACCTTTTGTGTCCTCTCCACCCTGGCTGGTCGCTCACCGCCTTTCCCTGCCAACAGCACACTCCTCTCTGCTCCCCGGGGATCTACATCCGCACCCTGATCGAGGACAGCCCCGCAGCCGCCGACGGCAGGCTGTCCATCGGGGACCGCATCCTGGCTGTCAATGGCACCAGTCTCATCGGGGCAGACTACCAAAGGTGAGTCGCACCTCGCCGGAGGGCCCGGTCCAGTATCGGCACTGTGAGACTTAATGCCGAAGCCCAGGTTTTTCAGCTGTTTCGCAGCAAAGAGCTGCACAGGGTCTCCCCATGCTTGGTGCTACGATCCCGGCCAACAACGCAGAGGCAAGCTGCAGGGAGAGGAGTGACCTGCCCGGGACACTGGACAGGAGGGCAGGCAGCTAGGTGGAGGGATTTGGAGGATGGAGCAAAAGCTAGAGAGCCCATTTGGGAAATGTGGTGGGATGAAGCATCTCACACCCTGAGGCAGAGCTCAGGTGCCCACAAGGCAGAGCAGCTCAGGGCTTGTTTGCCCTCGTCCTGGCAGCACTTGCGTGAAGGCCAGGCTCCCCCTAAAGCTACATGCAGAAGAGAAACAGACTCTGCTTGTAACGCTGAGCAGGCGCAGAGCAGAGGGTGCAGGTGTTTTGCAGATGGTGGGGGGGGGGGGGTGTTCTGCAAATGCCCATGACCTGGCAGGCTCCTGGGGGACTGCCAGCCTGTGGGGAGCCGGAATTCACCTCTCTCCCTTTGCTGCTCTCTGCAGTGCGGTGGACCTCATCCGCTCCGGAGGGAAGAAGCTGCGGTTTCTGGTTGCCAAGTCGGACATGGAAATAGCCAAAAAAATCAGTTCCAGCTCCTCTTCCTCCTAGTCCTTGTGGTACGAGGGTCCTTCTGCAGCAGCTTGTGGGTGCAGCTCTGGTTAAGGCTGACCTTGGGGAGCCTGGAGTGCAAGAAGGAGGACCAGGACTCCACAACTGCCCTCGACTTGCTTTTTTGATGCCTCGCCCCTGCGCTGCAGTGGATGAAAGGACATGCAAAGGTGGTGCACACTTCTCCCACTGCACTAGCTGGGAGCATCATTCCTGACCAATTGCCTGGCCTCATCTTATACTCTGTGTTGTCCTTCTCAGGAGCTTTCCTCTTCCTTTGTCCCCCGTGGCGGGGGGGGCAGAAAGGGAGTGCTCCCCCCACGGGGGCTGTAGACAGGCTCCTCTATTCCTCTAGGCTGGCAGCCCTGTGTGATCCTCCACGCTGGCAGACAGAAGGCTTGAAACACCTTTGGGATTTAAAGATCAGCATGTGAGGCAGGCCTGGGCTTTGCTGTGGCAGCGACCACCTGAGGCGCTGGCACATCAGGCTGGAAGAGGGTGCCCAGCTCTAGGGGGTAGCAAAGGCAGCACAAGCACCCGGGAGCAGAATCCAAAGCAGGATGCCTTGCCAGGAGTTAAGTTCCCCGGTGCCATACCCTAAATCAGGTGCCTTTCTGCTGCTGGGCTACAACCACGCTGTCCCCAGACCTGCTTTGGGATGGGAAGCAGTTACAGCAAAGGGCTAACAGCACCAGCACCTCCCTGTGAGTCCTGGGGGGAGCCCCTTGAAGAAAAGGACTCTCTCGCCCTTGCTCACGCAGCAGATTTAGTGCCCGGCTCTGGCACCACAATCCTGGCAGAAGTCTCCTGGGATTGAGCCAGCAGCGTGGGGCATCCACAGCTGAGAATTTCCCCATGCAGGAGCTGCTGTCCTCTCCAAGGGGTTACAGCCAGGTTAGTGCTTCTGTGCCTGCCCCTGGCCCCTGCAAAAGCCCAGAACGGTGGGTTTGTGCCACCCAGGACTTGAGCCAGCTCGGCAGCGTGCGGTGCCAGACCGGAGGTGTGGCTGACACCAGCCCAGGCAGACAAACGACATCTTGGCACTGCGTCCTGGTCCTCTCCATCGAGCTTTGCCAGGCCATTGTATGGCTGCCCCCTTTCCTGCCCAGCTCAGAGCATCTCAGAAGTGCGTGCTGCTGACGTGCCGATGGGTGATGACGAGCAGCAGAGGCTCCTTCAGAAGGTCAGTCTTGAACGTCCCAGAAACAGTCCCAGCTCTGCTGCCAACAGCAACGGTGTCAGCAGAGCCGAGGTGGCAGCTCCACCGCGCGGCTGGCCGGCCCCTGCACACCCGGCCTCCTGCCTGCCGAGTCCTCCCTGCGCTTTTAGCAACAGTAACGGGATAAACCCGACCTGATTTCCACATATAGACAAATACCAAGACCTAGTTTAGCCGAACCCTATTCGAACAGCTTGCTACGAAGCCCTGCATCACACCCTGCGCTTAAACCAGCATGGTCTAGGCTCTGGCAGCAAATCAGATGTTCATACGGCATCTCGCAACAACAGTGCTCCGAAGACTGCGATGCTAAAAAAAGGGATGCTTAACAGGGTTGGCCTTAATTTTAAACCTCACTGCTGAAGTTTTGGGTTCTGTGCTTAGTCTTGCACTTTGCAGAAGGAGAGATGTCAAAATAATCCATGCAGGGGAAACACTCCACTACTGGATTTCGATGCAGCCTGGCCTGCCTTTCCTAGAGCAAGATGGACAAAGCACCTTCACTGAGACACTAGTGCCTTGCTTCTCTGCTAGGCCATGCTCACGCCCCAGCAGGAACATCGCATCCCTCCTGCCACTGGCTCAGCTGTACCAGGCAGGTGAGCAAAGGCTCAGGGCCCCGCAGGGCTCCTGGTGATTCACTCGACTGAATGGGTAGGTATGTTGGGCTGTCATCCTCCACGGAGCTCAGCAGGTTTGTAGGGCAGGAGACGGCTGCCTAGAGTCCCTGGGCAAACTGCATGCACTCTGTACTCCCCTCTGCCTGGGAGCCGGGGCTCAGAGGAGGCTTGGTTTGCACTAGACAGAATTGGGGTGGCTCCCTGGCAAGATCCAGTGGTACCAACACAACCTTCAGCTCCCCAGAGCCTGACTCCCCAGGCACGCCTGGAGTGGGGAACAGCCCCAGAGCTGCGTTGCTTACAGCGCAGTCAGGTATTGAAACAGACTGTAAATAAACCCAGGTATTTACTAGTGTGCATGAGAACTTGCTTCTCCTGGGAAAAGCAGTGGGACGTATTTACTTTCCCCATTTGTTAATACTGTACAGCTCAAACGTGTATAAACTTCTCACACAGATACAGAACACAGCATGGCGCCTCCTTGACAAGGGGCTAATGTATGTTAAGACATGCTCTTGGTGTCAACAAGAACCTGGATCAATAAATCTCTCTAAGCTCCCATTTGGTAGCTGTCTCTTGGATCTCGACACGTTCGCTCTGATGGCAAGACAGAAGAGCAGCAAGGGCTTGCAGCAGACTTAATGGAGTCACTTCTGCTTTCTCCACCTCACACAGGCCTTTGCTTGGCTGATCTGCTGCAAGCAGAGAGGCAATAAAAGCAGCACGTGCATAGCCAGGGTGTAGCGAGGGTGAAGGGCAAGAGAACCAAGTCAGAGGAGGGGAGGGAAGAAGGACGTCTGCAGAGGGGCATGGTGTGCTGGCAGGGTATCAATGCATGCACTCACCCTCCTGCCACATTCACCTACATCCAGGGGGATTTTCAATCCATACTGGCCAGGGGAGCTAAGACAAATTAGGAGACAGAAAAGCAACAGGCACTACCAGACAGAAATACAAACAGCCTCAGACCAGAAGAGCTGCCTCAGCTCTACTTATTCCTGTTTTCTGTTTCATTCACAACCATTTCCAGTTCCTCATTTCCAGTTCAGAGCAGGGCCTCAGCCCTGAGCACCAGCAGCGTCCGATGAACTACAATAGAGGCTGAAGCCTCTCAGAAACCTCATGCCCTCACCCTGGCATGAAGCCAGGAGCCGGCTCTAGGAGACGGGTGACAATCCTCAGGGCAAAAGGGAGGGAGTCATTCACCTCTCTCTGAAACCGTGTACTGGCCACCTCTACAGGTGGCGTGAACACAAACTGAGCCACGCTTGGCATTTTCAGTAGGTTCATGAGCTCAGTTGCCCGGATAAGGATCTCCTCGAGGTCCTCCTCGCAGTAAACAGCGGTGACAGCAGGGCTCTGCACAAATGTCCTCATCTTGGACAGGAACATGGACACTCTGCAGGAAAGAAGGACGTAGACATCAGCTGGCAGGACCTTTGCACCCAGCAAGATCACTACTTAAGCCTGTGTACTCCAAAAGATTCTGTTGCAGGTGAACACCAGATGCTACCCACCCCATCCTCCTGATGCACAGAGTGTTAATCAGCAGATGAATCCCACTTCCCCAAACTGCTCCACCACAGCTTGTTTCCTCTGGCCTGTTTCAGTTCCAGGTTCCATTAACACTAGCAAACATCTGTGTGTGGACCCATGAGACCTGCACGTTTCAGCCCCTGCCATCCCTCCTCACCTGGGGATCAAATCCTGGCTGCGAGCTGCCAACTTGGTCAAGGTGGCCATGAGGACACTGATGGCACGGGGTGCATAGCTAGGGGTGCTGGCCAGTGGTCGGAGCTGGGTGATTTCAAATAGCATGGCCTCCAGAGTCTCAAAGAATCGGTTGATCTGCTCCACGGTGCAGCGCTTGTCGTAGGACACAGACATGTACTCTCCAATAGCCCAGACCTGAAGCAAAGGCAGATGTGCTCAGGGCAAGCAGAAGGAAAGGGAAGGAAACAATTTTTAGGGAACAGCAAATCAGCAAATGCTAGGACAGAGGAGAGAAGGAAAGGGAAGGTGACCAACAGACTGCACCGCAATTGGAGCAACCTATACAAGCAGGCCCTGCTTACCACATGGGTAAAGATGGCCTCCTTGTTCTGGATGTTGCTGACTGTTCCTGAGAACTCCAGAATCTCCGTGGACAGTTCCACGACGAGCGCAGGGTGCAGCTTGCAGAGCATCACCAGCTGTGAGCCCAGCACCCTAGACAAGAAAGATGGGCAGAACTCAGACCATGGGCAAGGCGGTCATCACCAAACCGAGGAGGTGCTAGCAGCACCCAGCCACTGGCACAGCGGCTGTACGCTCAGGATGTTTCTAGCGGGGCTGAAGGTGCAGCTCCCATTTTGCACCCTCCAAAGATGCGTTGCAGCAGGGACTAGGCCACAATGGAAAAGGCTCCTGGGCTGCCAGGCTGCAGCCAGCAGAAGGGTTGGCAGCTTGGCTGGGCCTCCTGACCCATCTCACCTGTACACGTTGTCTTTAAATGCTGGGATCTCATAGAGCTCGTCACTCCTCTGCAGCAGCAGCACCACCAGCTGGTTTATCAGCGGTCCATCTGCAAACTGAGAAACAACTTTAGGTTCAGCAACATCGGTGTCTTCCAGCAGCCAAAACCCAAACTAACCAGTCAGATAAGGCAGCTGGCACAGAAACAGCCTGATCTAGCAGGAGGGGAGCAGCACACAAAGCAGGCATCAGGCACTCATTCTGCTCTCGCAGCTGCCTGAGGGAACAGCGTGAAGCCTGACACTGCACCATGGAGCTTTTCCGCTCCTCCAGATGAAGTAGCCAGCTCAGTGCTGGTACATGCCAGTATCAGACCGTCCCACACTCCCCTCATGCACCCCTCTGTTGAAGCTGCAGTGTCTTAACAATTTTGCTTCTATGGCTGTGCTTCACGTAACAAGAGATCCCTATGGCACGACTGGGAGCCAAACTCCCTCAAGAAGGGCCTACCTCTGCCACCACCCTGAGAAAGAGCTCCAGTAAGACAGGGACAGTCTCTGCACATTGCACAACCCTTGGGCTGCTGGCCAGGGATCCCAGCAGCTGCCGAAGTGGAATCAGCCTGTGGGTAACAGAAGAGTTACTGTTGAAGGCTTGTTCCCAGCTACTCTCCTGGCTGCCCTTCCCTATTTCCCCACAAGACCTTTGAGCGCTTTGAGGCTTGTGGCAGTCTCCTACAGCAGCCTCCTACCTCTCTGGGGGGTCCTCGGGAGCAGACTTGGTGCGGAGAAGATACTGGAACATGCTCTTGTAGAGGGGATGGCGAAAGGCTTCCAGACAGGTGGCCGGCTTCACAGCTGGGTCGCTGGCAGCCTTCTCAGAGGTAGGAAGAGCAGTTGACCTAGCAGGAGGCACACACAGAATGTGCTGCGTTATGAGAATGGGCCAGGGCATAGCTGGAATACTGAACAATGGAATAACTCCCTTTTCACTGGAACAGGGACAGCAAGTTGGTCTAATCCAGGCCCTCTGGAAGCCAGAGAACCAGGATGACAGAAAATCATGAGCTCAGACCTCCTCCCTCAGGCTCAGGCAACAGTTCCAGAATTGCTTCTGTATCACTCCTGGGAAAGGGGAAAACAGTGCTCTGTATCCCTGTCATCGAAGCCCACTGCCTCTAGGATGACTCCCTTTTCTAAGCACTCCAGAAAGAGCTGCTAATGTCAGGTAAGACAAGGAAGAGCAGAGGTACAGCACCAAGAACCAGTGCCAGTCCTAGCCCATCTTCTTGGAGACTCACAGTTCCTAATGACCTCAGGAAGAAACTCCTGTATGACTGCAGGAGAACAAAGCCAGAAACCTGACTGTTAACCTGACTGTAGCAGATGCCTCTTGTTCTGCGACAGTAGCAGCCAGAGGGCACCTGAAGGCTCAGAGAAATGTCTGTCAGGCTATGGTCAATGTGAATGCCCTGAGTAGCAAGCAAGAAGTAGCAAGAAAGGAAGGTAGCGTTACCTCAGCTGGATGTCCAGAGCTGCTGTCAAACAGGGCAGGTCAAGCAGCAAATGGAAGATCTCAATGGCTGTGCCTGCATCCAGCAGAAATGGGAGAAGGTCCACAAACTCAGAGATAAGGGGTGGGCTGTTCCACGCCAGGAACTGCAAGGAACAAGCACAAACTGCTGCACTGTACCTGCTACTCCACCACACACCCAGAGGATTCTTACACTGTGACCAAAAGGGACAGGGAAGGGAAATTCACTTCTGAAAAGCAAAACCAGAGAAGTCTGAGGGTTTTGCGGTTGATGGAAGTCCCAGGTTTTGAGGTTGATGGAAGCTCAACACAGGCATCTGGCAGCTGGTTCAGCGGCTGGCAAGCTGCAACTTATTAAAATTTTCCAGAAACAAAGTGCTGTGTCCTAATTGTGTTCACTGCACTTTCCAAGCCACTGGCAGTAAAACTAATGCAGCCTCTCCTCTACCGGCAGTGCTAATCACACCCAGAACCCTCTTCCCTCTTCAAACTCACACTTGCTTTTCTAACAGTCCTTTTTGCCTGTGCTCTCCCTAGCACTGCCATGGAGGCATACGGAGAGCTCTGAGGTGCAAACAGAAAGTTCTGGGGTACAGAAAGGAACGTGCAGCAGGCTCTCTGCTGTGCTGCTCGAGCAGTTGTACCTTGAAGAGATTTGGAAAGCTCTGTCTGAATATGCTGGAGGTCTCAGTGAAGAGCTGGCTGTTGTCTTTGCAGAACTGGACAAATTCGAAGGCCAGTGACGGGTTGTGGAAGAGCTGAGCCGGGATATCAGTGAATAAGTGTTTGTAGATTGCATCGGAGTCCACAGCTGCCATTTTGCCTGGGAGGACACAGCACATTGCTGAGCACAGCCCACCCAGCAGCCCTGCCAACAAGGGCTCCAGGGGCTAAGCTAAATCTGGGTTATGTTTTTCTAAAGAACACACGGACACCCCAGCTCCTGGCTCTCCTGGAGTAAGACCATCCGTCCCAGAGTACAGCCAAGGCTGAATTACCCACTCTGGCAGCCAGCAAACTGCCAGGACAAAAGGCTGCGCTGAGAGTAGGAAGGCTAGCTCATGGAGGGGGCGGTGAGAGCTGCTGACTTACTGTGGTTCAGGAAGAACTGGGCAATGGGCAGTAGGGCCCTGGCATAAGTGGCATCCCCAGAGATTCTGCCATGCAGGATTTTCAGGAAGGAGACTGTGCGGTACACATAGGAGGAGTCCTGTTTGCAGATGATATCCATGATTGTCACTGCCTCGATGAGACACTGCAGGAGAGCAGAGAATCAGATCAGAGTGGGAGAAGCCACAACTCCCAAAGTTTCAGCCCCAACTCTGTGTACTTACAGCTTTCTGCAGGTCTCCATCATCTTTCTTCAGGGGTCCTGCCAGAGAAAGGAGTCCAAGTTAAACTTTGGAGTCCAAACAGGAACATTAGGCTGTCAGTTTGAGCACTAACACAGATTTCAGGACAGGTGGGAACACATACTGATCCCAGTTCCAGGCTAACGAGAAACACATTCCACAGCTCCACCCTGCAAATCAAGGGTAGGAGGCAGAACATGGCCATTGCCTCCAAATCCCTCCCAACACTCCAGCTCAGGACTGATCAATGACTTGCACCTGCAGCTGCAACAGGTTCCATGCCTAGAGCCTGACTGCAAGACTCTAGGGAGTGAGATCCCAGCCCAAAGAGGCAGTGAACCAGTAACATTTTCAAGAACTCTACCAAGAAAACTCCAAGGAGGGTTCATGGCAAGACTCACGCCGGTTGCTCTGCTCAATAAGCCGCTGGCAGTACTCAAAGGCTTTTTCCCGCAGACGGTCCTTTGGGGGAAGCAGGCGACTAGATGTGGATGTAGAGACTGCGGAGATAACAGACCTGTCCATGTCCATTCCCGATTTGTCATCTATGGGATAAACATTACCACGTATAGGCTCGTGTCATGGGCAGTGTAACCCACACAGCTGCCCAGCAACACCAAGGGAGCTGTCTGTCCCCAGGTGCACTGCGATGAAAAAGGAGGCTGGGGAAGAAGGGAGGGATACAAGAACACTAAGGACATGCTGTCTTCTACCACCCAGGCTTTTTTTCTCAGGGACCCACGGGGTTTTGCTTAAAACCAGGAGCCCCACTGAAGGGATAATTCCTCATGGAAAGGTTGGTGAGGATCAGTCAAGAGGTTTTGTGATATTCCCTCCCAAAGTTTCCCTGCTCCTAGTCCAAGAGCTCTGAACTCTTGCCTATATTTCCGCCACTTGCTGGGTTGCTGGTGCATCATCTCAGAGCACACACCCCCCTCCTGGGGGTACAACCGACATTGGCCTGCAGCCCTTCAGTTCATACCTGATTCTGGGGTCTTCAATCCCTGGCCCCCGTAGCACAGCAGCCAATTTCGCAGCATGGAGAAAGCCTGCACGTTGAGCCACTGGTCCTGTGTGTAGTACTGACCCAGCGAGAGCACTGTGAAGAAGTCAGTGGCAATGGCACCATCCACCTCTGTGACAGGACCAGGCTGCGAGAAAAGATGCAGCAGGTCAGATCCCCAGGAAGAGGCTGACAAGGCAAGGCAAACTCCACTGAGCCCATGGAGACAAGTAGCCCTTGTTTATATGTACTATGGGGCCTGCAGGGAGGCAGTTATCCAGAGAGAGAAAAGCCAACTGTGTTGGATTGTCTTCCCCAGCTAAAACATCCCAAACATTCCCCTTCTCTCTCACACAAGCTTCATTTGAAATCAGCTTTTACTCTGATGTACGTGGTCACCAGAAGACTCTCTCCTCAAAACTACTTCATGGATCAAAATTCTGGCTCTAGAGCAGAACTCCTAAGTCTTGGAGCTATAAATCCCCCTGCTTTGAAAAAGTGACAAAGAACAGCAGCCCTTCTAGGTTACCATTTCCCAAAAGAACCTGATTCTGGGAACCCAAAAGAGCAGGTACCTGTCTAGCAAATGCCCCCATGAGATGACCACAGCAACTCGGCACTCACCTGTCTGGTCCTGGGATTGGAGAAGAAGCCTCCAGAGGACTGAGGAATTCCTTGCTGAATACTTGCATACCTCAGCCAGTCAGCCATCTTTTTACTGACTACATTGGTCTGCTCTGTGCAAGGAAAGTCACAGGGTCATTGCTAGAGCAGGCAGAGAAGCAGCCTCTGCAACACAGTCCTGCCTCTCTTATGAAGAGCACTTCTAGTTGGTTTTGCTGCTCTCTTGAGCAGATACACAGGCATGCCTCTGTTTCTCTCTCTCTCTTTGCTTGATGCTCTTCAGGATAGCTACAATCTCATACTCCTACAGCATCTGGAGACCTTAGCTAGGGTACAGGTTACTGTGATACAAATCCATGCAGATTTGTGATGCAAACCCCTTCTGGCACCCAGAAGGGTTGAAAGCAGCTGAAGACCCAGTTCCATTTTTGAGTGGTGGAATATCTCGCCCAGTAAGTTCACCTTCCCTGTGGCAAATATGTTTCCAAGTCCTACTCCCAGCCAAAGCCTTCAGAGAGCCTCCTGATCGCTATACAGATCACAGCCAGATAATAATCTGAGGCCTTCCTATATATTTACCTTCAGTTAGAGATTCTGGTGAAAGACTGATGACTTTTGACAGGACAGGAAGAAGGTACCGAGCACTCTGACCCTCAGGCAGTCTTCTTTCGAGGCCTTTTACAATACGCTGCCCCACAGCAGACACTTCAGCCTTCTTATTTCCCTTAAAAATAAAGCAGAGGTAAAGCTAGACAGATAATCTTCTACTAATGCTAGAGAAGAATACCATACAAACTCTTCCATCAGACATCAATACCAATGTCAAACATAAAAAGAACTCACAGCACAGGCTATTATACCACAGTACAGAGAGATCTTCTGCAATGTGAATTAACAGATCCCATGAGGGGAAGCGTACACTGATGCATCAACAGGTTTGTGGACAACCAGCACCTGAAGTGGAAATTAACAACTGCAATGGAGCTCTTAAAATTAAACACTATGATCCATCAATTCTAGAGCAGAGTAGTAGCACTAACTACTCCCCAGGTGGTCAGTTTACTAGCTCAATTGTTAAATTAGAAATTTATGAACAGAAGATGGACTGTTGTAACATGTTCTAAGACTCTCTGGTTAGTCCATATCCTCACAATGCAGAAAATAAAGCCGATTCCTCTTTTGAAAGCTGTTACGGCTGTGGCTCCGAGATGCTGTCAAACCCTTCTGTCCAATACAACTCTGTTAAAGATGACAGGTGGACCCAGACTTTTGACAGGTTTTTTTTCCCCCATGAATGTCATCACGCTGACAAGAAGCAAACCTTCTCTGCTGCTCAGGGTCTTGGGGAGCTGGCTGCTGAAGGCAACAAACACCAGTCTCTGACACTCCCCACCTAATAGTCAGATTTGTACCAGATCACTAGGAGCAATTAGGAAATGACAGGCGAGCATCCAGTGCGGAATTTCATACAGGAACCTCACCCATGACCGAGGCTACTTCCTGTGCTTCTCGTGAACAGACATGGATAAATCAACCAAAACAACATACAGAGAAGGCAGTGTAAGTTTCAGGGATGAGGATCTGTGCAGTGAAGGAAAATGGAAGAGACAACCCTACTCCTCCTGCGGATACATTGCTGCAGCCCACTACAAATGATGGGGCTGCTTATGTGTGCTGCTGACATCTCTTGTTGCTCAGAGGAAAACAGATGAACTCAAATCAATGGCAGGTTTCCAGCTCCTAATGCAACACCAGAGGCTGTGTTTTCTGGAAAACCAAAAGCTTTACAAAAAGAACATCAGCTTTGCTGAGCCAAGATGGGCAAAAGGGCAAAGAGAAGGAGGATGATGTCCACCCAAAACAGTGACAAATTGAAACACAATGATGACGTTTGCAAAGGCTCTGCTTTTTATGTGCGGCTGCTTTCATGAGTGAGGTTGCTGCCCATTGCACTCGTGTTAGAGAAGTGATACTCTTTGAGCTCAACAAACGGGGAACAATCAGAAAGCAAATCCATATAGACAAGAGAAGATTTCTGACTTGACAGGTCATTTACCTGAACCAAAAGGACAGATAATACCAGGCTCAAGAGCTTTGTATCTTGAATCTCATCATAAGAGAGGATCAGATCGTTGCAAGGCGACATCTCTCTCAGGATGGCAGCACATAACACCTGAACCTGCTCAGTGTACTTGGACGAACACAGCACCGTCTGCAACAGTTCCACGAACTTGCCATCTAACCTAAAAGAGTCACAGTAAAGCATCACTACAAAGCAAGAATAGATTCAGACATTTATTTCCTGTATACTCTTGGTCTTGGGACGATCTCGCTTGATGGTGACTCTAACCAATGCCATCTTATCATCTTCATTTCTGAATTTTGTTCCTTAGCGCAACTTTAAAGAGTGCTCAGTGGCACAAATGCTCGTTATTCACTGCAAAAGATGTGCACCTTCTACTTAGCAGTGGGGAAAAAAAGGCAAAGAGGGGCTTTACATTTATATCAAGCCCAGTGTTTTCAAAACAGGCTGTTTTTTTAAAGCACTAGCACACCTCCCCCGCCTCCTTTCTTTCCCCCAAGAAAGTCACGCTTCGGTTCTTGCGAACATCAGAGAGACTCAAGGCCACTCACTTGCGGGGGTACTTGGTGGCGGCGACGGTGAGGTGCAGCCTCTGGAGACAGTCCACGGCCTCGGGGCCCAGCTCCGGGCCCTGCAGGAGGGCGGCGACGCGGGCGGCGAATCTCCGGAGCTCCTCCTCCTGGATCTCCCTGGGGGGGCAGCGGGCGTCAGACCCCGGCCCCCTCCGCTCGGGCCCAATTCCTGGCCCTCCTCAGAAGCCCCGGGGCTGCAGGGGTGCACCCACCACCCCCCTCTAACCCCCCAACCCGGTGAGGCAGCGCCCGGGGCCCCGCTCCCCACTCAGCTCCCGCCCGACCCCCGCCAGCCTCCGGCCCAGCACCCCCCACAGGGCCCCAGCCGCCCTCCCCCGGTACCTCAGCGCCCACCCCAGGCTGTCAGCCCCCCTCCCGGTGCCCCAGCCCCCCGGTACCTCGCCTGCTTGAGGAAGCTCTCGGCCGCCGCCGTGAACATGCCGGATGCTGCGCCGCTCTCCTCGCCTCGGTACGCGGCTAAAGCGGCCCCGCAGAGGTGGGCGGTCCTGCTGGACCGGCTCCGGGGGAACGATGCTGCTGCTGCACGAAGGTTCCGCCTGCCAGGGAAGTTCCGGTGGGGCTGGAGCATGGCGGGTCCTAGCCCTGGGAAACGGGGCCGGATCCTGCCCGCAGAGAGGAGAGGAGAATGGATAGTGGCAAAGTCCTCTCTAGTGGCTGCTCATTATTTTGAGATGATAGTGCTGTTATTCTCCACCTCAGGAGCCCGAGGTGAAGCTCTGAGGCCATCCCACATAGCCCAAAGGAGAGCAGCTCTCCGGACTCCAACAGGAAACATCACCGCACAGCAGGGACAGGGCAGAGTTGGGGTTTTTAAGCACATGACAGTAGAAGGTGGCATTAGCCTTTTCTGGGACCTATTCAAAACCAATCCTTTCTGAAAAGGGCAAGAGATGTGAAAAATAGCTGCTCAGCTGGTGGCCTTCAGAGCTTCCAAAAGGAGAACATTTCCCCAACAGATACATCTCCTCCTGACTGCTCATAAGCCCGAAGCTCTTCCTGCCACACTGCACATCACCCCATGAGGAGAAGACGCCCAGGGAAGAAGCTCGGCGCTTTGCCCTTTGGTACATGTCTGCCCTCTGCCCCCGGGCACCCAAGTTCATTAACAGTGTGCCTTGGTGATTAGCCAGCAGAGCTCAGCTCCCTTTTGCCTTCCACAGATGCAGCATCATCCCAGCCATTAACAGAGCTAATTGCAGGCAGCAGGCTGACACAGAGAGGAGGGCAAGCACAGAGAGTCAGATTTTCCACCCACACATCATCTCCTCTGGCTGTGGCAGAAGATGCGCCAGACATGACAATTTTGAAAAAGATGCACACCCCACCCCCCCATAAAAAAAAAAAGGCAGCTCTGGTTGAGTATCTTTGCTAGGCTGCGTAAATTTTTTTTTTTTAACATTAGTCAAATATGGATACTTTATGTCAAGTGGGATCTTAAAATGATAATCCTATTCCATTGTGGAGCTCAGAATAACTTTTAGTCAAAACAAACCCTGAATTTAAACTGTAACTGTTAGAAGGGAGAAAAAAATGTAACTATAAGGTAAGTGGAAAAATAAGTATTTTCTGACCTCATGCTTAAATGAAACAATTATTATAAATTAGAGAGAAATACAGAGAAGTAGTTTATCCTTCAAAATAACAATGTTTCTCTTCATGACAAAATGAAAGCTAGAGCTGGAAGAATAGTTTATAATCCCCAGGGGAAGCATCACAGATCTCAAACTCACACACGTACTTATGTTCACGCTGGTGCAAATGAAGAGCTTCCCAAATAACTGACAAGGGATCAAAAGTAGAATCTCTGATCACTGAAACAGTGCAAGGTGTTCAGACATATACTTCCCTCCTACAGCATTTAATGCAGATAACAAAAGGAAAGAGTGATAAAACCCTGCGTCCCCTCACATACCAGCAGTTCATCGTGAGAAGGGACAGGCTCTACAACACAAACTGCTGTACGACACTGGAAGCATCCAAGTCTGTCACTCAAAAGCAGCAAACAATTTCAGGGCATTTTCTCTTTCATATATAATTTTATTTCTGGTTATAGAAACAAATGCTAAGAGGAGAAGCAACATTCCCCAACCACATACATCAAATTAAGGTAACAGAACAGAACAGTTAAAATAAATGAAAAAAATAGTAGAAATTTTAAACTTTGTTATAGCTTTAAAATATTAACGTTCTTGATACATTAGAAATCACATTCAGATCTCAAATTACTTAAAAAAAAGTATGGCTCCATATTAAAAAAACCAAACCCACTGTATCCCATTTGATGTGGAAATGCAGGTCCTGCTCCTCAGACGCTCGTCTTTGCCACGTCCTCTGGTGAGCAGCCGGCTCCTCAGCGTGACCAGGCCACTGTCCCACCCCTCGCCAGAGCCACGGTCTGCCCACACAGTTAAACATCTCAGAGGAGCAATGCCACGACATGGCCAGATAAGGATGATGAACTTCAACATCCTTTGCCCCAGAAGGAGCTTTCCCCCTTGGGATACACACCTGTTTTTTAAAAAGCACTGATAATGAAAACAAGTCACAAAAAATACTTTTGATATCAGCTGTAAAAAAAAAACCCCAAAAAACCAAATCATCTGGCTGGAGGTGTCTTGTGCAGGCAACACCAGGAACTGAAATGCAAGCATGGCTTTAGTTCCCCCACCCATCCCCATCCTTAAATTAAGTGCCAAATCTAGGTGAACAGGGTAAGGCTCCCCCAGATCTCTGCAGCAAAACACTTCTGTCAAGCCACGGAGGTATTTCAGGTCCTCATCTCACTGCAGCCTTCCCCTAAGGACTCAGTGGGAATGCATATATGCGGAACAGGGGGAGATTCAGATTTTCCTAAATTGTTGTGTTTTTTTTTTTTTAAAAGCAAATACTCAGAGTTGGATCCAAATTTCCAGCTTTACCATACATTGCTGACATACATTTTTTGATTTATCCCTAAACAGCTTTTAACAATCTTGTGGATAACAGTCCTTTGGACAGCCATAGAGGTTGGCTGGCAGGCTGGACAAGGCCAGTCTCATCATGGTACAAACAACACGTTCAGAACCCAGGACAATATACTGTCTTGTAAGATTTTTTGTATTTTTAAGCCATTCTGTTTTCTCTATCAGCATATTTGAATGACTTTTTTTTTTTAATTGTCTGTTTTCTTTTCCAATAAAACAAAAAGATCTTACAAACAACAATACTCTGGTTCCCTCCCTCTACTTCAAGCCCATTTGGGGGAAAGAAAAAAACCCACAAAGTGAGTTTAGGTTTACAGCAATTCATTTGCTACAGATCCAACTTGCCTACTTAGCAGCCTGTCCACCCCCAAAGAGCGGCGTATAAATCAGCAGAACATCATGATGTTCTGCACCAGACTTTTAGCAGCAAGGCAGTGAAACAGAAGGAAATATCACTTTTTCTGCTCCATTAAAATCTCATTTTTCTTCAGTGAACAGACATTTCTCCTCAACATTGCCCTTAGCTTTAGGAAAAGCTCTGTTTCAGACTGCTTTAAGTGAAACTGAGGTGGGATAGAAGCAGGACTGAAAGGTCTTGATCATGGCAAAGGTGCCAGGGACTGGGATACAGTGTGCATTGCTTAACTCAGTGGCAGACAAAGCAGTTACCCAATACTAGGGGAGGTCTGGTTTTCACCAGGGCTGGTTTCTGCTGAGGAGGAAAGCTGTTTCCTTTCACTGCTCCTATTCTGGTTACTCTTCTTACCACCAATCCTGTCCTCCCTTAAGTATCAAAGCCCAAACACCAGACAGTAAGCAGAAACTGCAGTGAAGCATTCATTTAGGTCCTTTCAGAGAAAGGAATTTCTACTTCTGGAAGAGCTCTTAGAATTAGGAAGCCAAGTGTCACCTGCTTTTAAGAATAATTCTCAAAAGGTCCAAGTAGGTCAAAACACATGCCTCTGAATTTAGTGATCTTTGTGGATCTAAACTACAATTGAAATTTGGCCAGTTAAGTAAAATTTACTCCCTGTGAATGGGACATCAGAAAAAACCTCTTACACATTTGTTTTTAAGGGGATATACACACCTCACACCCCATGAAGAGACAGAAGTATCTTAAAAGGAGAATAATCTTACCACAGCAGAAAAGAAACTATTTCATAGTGCCCCAGTGTTAGCTTAGCCACCTGACAGACAGGGAGGAACCCCTCAACCTTACAGCACCCTCATGGACCCTCCATTAATTTCCTGCTAGAAATAAGGTCCCATTACTTACAGAGCAGAATCTGTAAAGAGCTCCCTGATACCACATCTAGAGATAATTTGAGGCGAGAAAAGATTCCAGCTTTCATTAGTGCCACGTGGGGGATGTTCTTGCCAGAAAAGCAGCACAGACTGGGGTTGCTGAAAGCATGACAAAGCTAGAAGCAGGGCTCCTGCGCAAGGAGGATGCAAGTACCAAGTAGTCTCTTCTGCTCTGCGAGAGGAATGAAAGCAATCATTGAAGTAAAACTGCTTCTACCGGCTGCCCACATTTGTTACAAATACAGGTACATCGATCTTTTAGAATCAGTGCCTGGTGCGGGAATTTACCAACATATTGTATAAAAGTCTGTGTAAAGTACCATTTAAGAGAAAGAAATAGTCATGGACCACTTATATATCTATATACACACACACACACTCACACACACAAATAAATATAAATTTTATGCTTACACAGATCTAATTTAATATTCTCTGAAAAAAAAATATTTAAAGGGTTTCTTCCTTAGCTGCCACCTATGAATTGTCAATGGTTTCTTCTATCTTGAGAGCGAAGGGGTACAACTACCCTCGGTCTCTAAAACTTAAAAGTGACACATAAGGAGAGGACCAGCCATACATTCTGAAGGGTTTTAATTCAGTGTTGGTAAATTGAAAAGGTATCAAAAGAGTTTTCTGAACATATAAATACAAAGGTTAAAAGTTGATTAAAAATTTGGAATTTAAATATAGTGCTCCAAGAAAAACAAGTATTTTTCAAAATGTCTTGCTCAGGCCAAAGTAAAATGCTTACTGCTGTATTACTGCCCTGTGAAAGACAGCCTAACAGAGAAAGCCCACCATTACAGCTAGGTATTTTCCACCAATTATTATACATGCATATATCCACAGCTGTGTGCACAAACACATGTGCTGTCCTGCAAACAATCCACCTAACAGAGATGCTGATCTAACTAATCACGAATAGCCATAGGCAGCTGCAGAGAGAGGCGCCCCAGCACAAAGTCACAGCTACGTTTTGATCAGGTCCAGATCAAAGTGCAAGAAGGATCCCATCCCACTCCCATCAGTTCCAGCAATCCAGATGACCTTGTAGTGTAACTGTTTTCTGCAGCACAGCTGGCTCCATTGTAAGCTACACTTTCCAACACTAGTGTATGCTATAGTAGTAGCAGCTTTCGCATAATTTTTCCACCCAGAAGGAAATGGAGTTACATGACTGAACATTCTGTTGTATAACTGCAACCTAACACAGATTCTCACCAGATGCAAACCTTGAAGCAATAGCATTAAATTAGGAGCTGGATTAAAGGACTCTGGAGTTGACAAAAACAGCTACAAACAGAGGGCAAAAAAAACTGTGACGGGGAGCAGAAATAGGAGCTGTCTGAGAGACCAGCAGGCAAGGGAAGATTGATCATTTGCTGCAGAATGGCATCTCCAAACTCAAAAACTCAGTGTGCAGCAAGGGCAAAACTATGAAGCTAGTCATGTTCCTTTGGAGGTTCATTCCTAATACCCAAGTCCAACTTACTAGCAGCAGGACTAAACTGAAACCTGAAAGATTTTTGCATCAAGGTAAAAACTCAAGGTAAATTTCACATTGGGTTGAAACTATCATCTGAAAAGGTAAAGCACAGATATTTTTAGAAGTAATCAGAATCCTTCTGCACTGCCTCCTGTTCAAAAAGGCTGTAAGACCCAACCTGCCACTCTTCCTTGGAAGAGGGGGACAAGATTGTTGCATACATATGAATGTAATCCAGAGTATTTCTAGTTCACTTTGCTACTCTAGTTTCTTACACTCAGAGCAGCTGAAGGTGAGCCAGCAGAGTGTCTTGCAGCAAGAGACCAAACAGGTACTGGGCTGTACTTGCAAAAGTGTAGCCAGCAGGCCAAGGAAAGTGATTATTCTTCTATTCCATCCAGCAGTTGTCAGATCATATCTGGAGTATGTTGTGTTCAGTTGTGGGCTCCCCAGCACAAGACAGACCTGCAGCAATGCCACCTGATGCCCTGGGGGCTTGAGTATATGATGTACAAGAAGAGACCAACACAACTAGGTTGGGTCAGCCTTAAGAAAAGGAAGCAAATAGGGAAAACAAACTTACTGGTGTTTTCAACTACCTATTTGGAAGATGCAGAGAAGGAAGAGCTGCTCTCTAGGCTCTTCTCAAAGGTGTGATATGATAGGACAAGAGGAAAGGAACACATGCAGCTGCTTGAGAAATACTTCTTAGCTGAGAAGTGGGTGGTCAGAGAGGAACCTCTGTCTCTGGAGACATTCAAACCTCAGCCGGACAAGGTCACAGCAACATGATCTACTTGGACTCGCTCTCAGCAGGAGGTTATAGCAGAGATCTCCAACAGTTTCTTCCAACTCAAGTTATTCTATATTTCTACACAGCTACAACTGGTCAATAACAAAGAACAAATAGAGATCTGATCTTCCCTAATACTGCAGTTTTATGTGATCTGTTTATCAGTGATAAACTATAAGTCCTAGTTTAAGCCTCAGAAACAAAGATGGACTAACCAACCAGTTGGAATTTAATCCTTAGACACAATAAGCTTGAAGAAATGGCTTTTGATCCTCTATGGAAAGGTACAGAACTATTACTAGACTAAATCCGTGTCACCCAAGATCCCCAAACCTAGGTATAGCAGGGAAATGTTTCTTTTCGCCCTACATTTTGACATTCATTTACATGCTAGCACACTATTACAGTGATACCAAGTATCTCACTGGGAAACTCCCTTGCTAACAGAGATGAAAAGGTCTAACACCAATTTAACATCTCCAGCAGTCAGCAAAAAGCATTCCACACCACACTGTATGAAAGCTCAGGTCAGACGCTCTCACTTGCTTAGATATAGGTCCCTAACCCTTTATGCTTCAAGTTTTATTTTGCTGCTGGTATTTCCCTACTAAAAAAAAAGGGGAGGAAATGTGGAAGTTAACTCTGAATGACAGTTCTAAGTCAGTACACAAGACAGATGTCTAAAACATGCAAACCCAAGTTCACCCCCCCCAAAACCTGAAGCCAGACCATGACATTGATTGCAGAAGCTGAAGTAAAGGCTTCAGCTGTTATTCAACTGTTTCTTTCCTCTTACAAAGCTTTAATACGTCTCTGAAAACACACTCCTGAACCAGGTATGCCCAACAGTAACATGGCTAAAACAGCATGAAAATTAAATACAGGGTGACCAAATTGACCTTTCTCAACCTGCTCTGGAGCTCCATGTATCCCACAGGTATTTTCATCTTTGAGTCCTTGGGCAGGGCTTAATGCACGGTGCTGCTCCTGTCAGTGGATAAAAATGACTGGACATGCTACAGGGAACAGCGTTAATGGTATGGGGGAGGGAGGAATATGGGAGGAAAAAAGGAGTTGAAAAAGAATATATGAGCTAATCATGAACTTCAATTCTGTGCTCAGTACTGTGTTGTGTTATCACTGAATCAGATTAAATTGATCTCACTGCAAAAAGCTTTCTGTATCACAAGAGCCAAGGTCAAGACAAAACAATAACTAAGGAATTCCAGTGGAATAAACCCAAGGACAACTGCATTCTGCTTTTGCAAACTGAGGCAACAAAAGTTGCTATAAACTGACTGCAATCAAAAGTAAAATTAGTCTTTGTTGTTGCCTAAGATAAAAAAAATCAATACTGAATGGCAAAAAGTGAATTCACACATTAAGAACTCTGTTTTAAAGTTTTCCCAGGTCTAAGTTGTATCAGGATAAATATTTAACATGCTTTGACCTTTGTTATACAGACAGCGGAAGATGGAGTGAAGCCTCCTACTTCTCTTCCCCTCAAGCCTCCTTCAGTTAATGTAATTAATTAGGGACAGGAGATGCAACTTTTTAGACAATAACAAGTTAGATATCAATTTAAAATAATCCAAGTACTGCACATAACCATTAAGGTAAACATTTTCTTTCTAGTTGAAGACTTAATTCTACTATCACATTAATTTTCATTCCTCTCCAGTGCTCAAAACTGAAAGCCTGGGGAATCAGGACTGATACATAGAGTCATGCTGTCTTCCAGACTGAGCAATGTACTGAAAGAATTAATCTGAGGCCTGAAACAAGATGTCCCCATCTCATGTGTTCCAGATGAGCACATTTTTCCACAGCTCTCAACAGGATTTAGGAAGAACTGTCATTTTACCTAGTATCAGCCAATGATATAAGCAATGTATAGGCAAACCTACAAAAAAAAAAATTCAAGTGGTATGGCTCTTCCTTCTTTCATGGCAGGGGGATGATATAGCAGACTGATAAAGCAAAAAATCTCCTGACAGGATGAACCGACAAGTTCTGGACACCTCAAGCAGAATGGGTGAGCAGATCAAAGATATTTGCTTATCCTCAACTCACATTTTAACCAGCAGGCATTGTGAGCCACAAAAGGAAGAGGGAGAAAGCTTTATACTGTTCCAGATACTGAGAAGGCAGATCTATACATGCAACCTGAGGACGGACTTTCAAGAGGTATCTATAAAGCAGCAGCTGGTCTATGAAAACACTGTCATTCAGCTGATGTATTTCTATGGTGCTAGACTAGTTTACAGAAGTTTAGGGCCCAATTATTTAGACTTACCAAGAAAAAAGCAGCTATAAAGAAAAATCCACAAAACACTGGCAGCTTCACATGCTGAACAGCATTCTGTTGGTTGCTCATCTTGCCCTGACTCACCTGATGTACTGGAAACCTAAAGACTCCTCTGCTTCAGGAAAGCTCCCTAGCCTCAGGGTTGTTTCAGAGGCGTGCCCGTATCTAAACCACCAGTCACCCAAAAGTAAGGATTAATCACAGATAAACTATGCTGCACTCATTTGTGCATTTTTCCTTGAAGTCCATTTTATTGAATTCTGGCTTTGAAAAGGCTACAGAAAACAGAACTAATCCATGAGCTTTTCTGCTATGCCGCACCTAGCCTTCCTAGCAGGAAAAGTGACAGCTGGAGGCTGGCCTGCTTCAATTACTTTGTGGTCTGTAACAATCCTCCTTCACAAGATCATTCCAAAGTACTAAAATCCAATCTAATAACTTGTCACTAAAAGCACACACCTAAATTATGAAAGCCTAGCTGTAGATAAATGAACTGTCCTGAATACTTTGTGTGCCTTTAACTGCAGAATGTAACCACAAATCACGAGACCAGGAAATTCTTTCCTTCTTTCAGAAATATTTCTCACAAAACAGTTGGCTTGAGAATAAAACATGGCTGGGTTTTATTCAAGTGGTGGGACTTGGCTATTGAACAGGATTTAGCAAAGAGAAAGGAAACTTAGAAGGGAACAAATGATGCCAGCTGTTACCTTGCACATTTCCCCCGCTCCCCAAATTCCAGTAGACATTGAATGGTTGTGCCTTGCCCCCTAATCCCCACAGACATACTGGCAATATAATTTACTGCGCATCGGGGAAATCTTTTTGCAACATGTTTATGCAGTGGGCTTGACTCTCTGCTCTGCAATAGTATTGTACACACTGACAAGACAGCAACCTGACAATAAATCAGTACAGATAGGGGGATAGCCTACCAAAGGCATATCCCATCCCTCTTAAGTCTTTTGCCATTGCCAAAGCCATAACATTTTCTAAATAAAAGATCTCTGCTGTGCTGCCAGAAGACATGTTAGCCAAGGGGATCGCAAACAGGCATAAACCCAAAGGGGTTAGCTGGACGCTACACAGGGGTTGATTTCTTTGCCAGTCGCAAGGTGTCTCACACACCCACTGCTCCACATGGCTGAGGTGACTCAAATCTGCTAAGTAAGATGTACTTAAAGTACTTTACTAAAAAGATGTACTTGTAGTACATGAAGAGCCTGGAATATAGTTTCAATAAAACTTCCTCCTACTGGCCCACCCAAATGGTCCTCAAGGGAGGAGGGATGGGAGAGGGAGCTAGGCAATGCAAGGAAACCTCCAAATTCCTTTTGGAAAAACCTGTTTAAAGGCCTCCAGTGACTTTTGCCACATTGAATTAAAAGGCTTCTTTTTGCCTTGGTCTCTACACCCTTACAGAATTAAACACTGTATGAACTTGTTGCCTCTCACCCCAGCTCTCAACTCCCCTCTCAGAAGAATAACACAGGAGCTTTGCTGTGAGCCATGGCAGAGGGTCAGTGACAGACTCCTACCCAGCCCTGGCCTCCAGACCATCTAGTTGAGGACCACACTACCAATAGGAGGTGAAGGCAAACTGCTTTAATGCAGAAGACCAACCAATATTTTCTCAAGTTCAGAGACAGTGGCAATGTCTTCACCTACAGTGCTATTTTTAACAAAAACCTGATGCTCCAGCACAGGATGTGATCAATCAAATGCACATGGAACCTTTTGGAGATACACTTCCCCATGTGATCCTCAGTCATCAAGATACTTTGGCTGTTGTCCAGAGCAAGTGATGAATAATTGTAAGAAATCATTGAAGGTACAAACCCCTTTGTTTTTAATAGCTTTACAGGAACCAAATTAATACAGTTCCTCTGTCATCTTATTCTCCCTCAGAGGGAATGGAGAGAAATTGCATCTGGAAATCCAGGCGGTTGAGCCCTGTAACTCTTCCTCCTGAATCTCCACATAAATAAACATTCGTTCGCATTCAGAATTTTTCTGTGATAAAAAAACAAAATAATTTGCCTTTTTCTTTAAGCTTGGTACCATGTTTCTTTAATGCTGTTGTTGTGAGATACTGCACCCATCTTTCAGCATTTGATTGCCTTAGGTGGCCTTTTTAAAATGGTCCTATGGTTCAAAGCTCCAAGAAGCACAGTATTAAGGCATAGAAAATGAGTTTTCTTTCCAGGGAGCAGACTGTATTTGTGTTACATTCCTTTAGATGCTGAACTGCAAATCCCATCCCCTTGGAGCCAAAAGGGGAAAAGACAGTTAAAAATATCCCAGCAGTCATACAATCAGTTGTCTGTATTTTTCTGAATTTTTTTAAAAAAAAAAAAAGGAGAAATATCCCATAGGTAAAGACAGAACAGAGTTCCAGATATGGGTTCTTGGGAGGGGTTTTCCATTCTTTTTGGCACCCTGTGATTCTAACAGTTGTTGACCTCCCATTTAAATATCTCACTTTAAAAAGAGCTCTTTATCCGCTATGTTTTGAGCTGTTACAGTTGTGGTTTGTTTTCTTTGAAAGCTGCTTTAGGGCTTCTGCCATCCCATGCCCACCCCGCATCACTCCAGCTCCTCCCACCGGTTCTTCATTCACTGGTTGCTTGTCCTTGTGGCACTGTAGATGTGATGACTCCAGTTTGGGCTGGGACTGCTCCACTGGACTCTTCTATCCGGGGTCTTTTGACTTCAGGTTCACTGGAAGAGGCTGCTGCTGTCTCTTCGGTCCCTGTCTCACATACCCGGCTGACTACAACAGGAGTGGACGAGCTGGCCTGGGCTGCAAGAAGCTGCAATGGATTTGTAAGAGCTGGAAAGTAGGACAAGAGAGAGAAAGAGAATTAATGTGATTAAGTACCACAAGTGTTTGCTATTCCAGAAAACAAGAAAACAAAACACCACAGTCAAATGCAATAGCTGGCACATATTCAAGTACTCTTTTCAAGTCCATTTTGTAAGGCTTGCTAGCCTTGTCTCTCCCTCTCCACCCACAATCTCAGCTTTGTGCAAGTTTACCAAACTGGTAACAACCCCTTTCATGGGAGAACTTTTTTTCCTATCCATTGTCAAACAAGGCATTGCCAGCTAAGCCTTCATCTCCAGAAGGGGAGGATCAATCTTCTGTTAAAATTACAGCACACCACCTCTTTGATAGATCATTCTCTGGCCACCTACAATCAGAACTTCTTGGAAGCTATGACATCTGTGTGATGCGCCTTCAGTTTAGGGGGCTCTCTTTAGCCCTTCTTGCTCAGTAAGAACAGCCAGTCTGTTAGGAAACTAGATTACAATCCAAATACTGAGTGTACTGACATCTCACTTGTAAAAGGGGCAGGAAAACAAAGAGCTTACCCCAGACAACCAAATGCATTCCCATCAGAACTGGGATCAGAACATACAAATTTCTAGTTCCCAATCTTGTATTCCAGTACCGACAAAAGCTCTCACCCTTCCATTAATAAAAGTGGTGAGAAAAAAAGACGATTTAAGTAGCAACCCTAAGTAAAAATGTCTACAATTTCTAGTTCCAGACAGGAGAATGTGCTTACACACTGACTTTGGCACATAACACTGCTTGGAAAACAAAACACATGCAGTTTTTGGACTCTGCATCAATTGGAGAGGCAGCCAAAGGGGACTCAGGAGACAGCACATCCTTTGACCTCCAGACTGATTTGCAAAGCATGGAATGACAGAACATTAGTGATGTGTTCACTACTAAGTGCATCAAAAAAGGAGCCCTAGGATAAATAAACAAAGTTAACAGAACAAAGGCCCTCAGTGCCAGCAACTTCTACCAAGGCATGGGAAGGAGGCTGTAGAGTATCAAGAGAATGAAGGGGAAAAAAAATAAGGCAAGGATGAGGGCAGTCACCAATTACAGTTCAGAGACTTACAGAAAACCTAAACCATGCAGCTGAAGATAAGTTAACTTTATACAGACAAGAGTCAAGAGACTCGGCTCCGTTTTGTCAACCACTTACAAAACAAACCTCAGATGCAACTGGAATACTTTCCAGTTTGATGAGAGAGATTTTGGTGAGATTAGAATATCTTAACATAAAAATGTTGAATAAAAACCTGTCTGATTCTACATTAGACAAACACTACTGCTGGGTAGCAGCAACTCCACCTATCTATTTAATATCTTAACATCCTAAGATATTAAATAAAGTCTTGCATGAAAACCTTATCGCTATCATTTTTTCACTGCTCCAATAAGGTTCTTGCAGTTCAAGTGCAAACCAGGTGACACTGAATAGTTGTGGCAGAAAATTCTATAGAAACATTCCTACTTCGCTTCATGAAAGCCATCAAAATCCTACCAGCGCCCTTCATTTTAAATTGCCCTGTAAGTACCTGCCTGGGACAGTGGAGGTGCTTAGTGTCTCATTGAAAAGGGCTGTAAGAAACCTTGATATCACCATTCCCAGTCATAATCCTTAACTGGACAAAACCTGAGGTGCTGAGCAAGCAGTAAGAGGAGGCTGCCAAGACATAACTAGTATGAGATTTTAAAAATCAGGCTCAAATGACTGGAACACATCCTGTACATAAAAATCCTACATTCACTCACCTGATGAAATAAATCTTATTTCTCTCAGGCTCTAAGACCTTAAGATGGGAAAGTATGTTATTTTCTTAATACTCTATGGAGTCATATTTCACAAGATCTAAAGAGCACCATGGAAATTTTATTATTTGGCACGCTGAAAGCAAAGGCTGTTTGTCAGAAGAAAACAGATGAAAACAGGCCCTATACGAGAATCACTAACACTTTCAACAACTAACCCTCAAAAGGTAGAGAGTGTAAGCAGTAATAAATGAATAGCCAAGGACAAAAGAAAGACACTGGACTTCTCAGAAGCAGTGGTAGACAGCAAAAAACTCTTCCACTAGAGAAAGGGAGTAGAGGTGGACAGAAGGACATCAACCACCAACACTTACAGCCATAGAAGCTGAAGAATTGATAACCTTTGGAATTGCACACATGGAATAACTTGCACAGCTAAGAAGAGAAAACCTAATTGCTAAGCTCAGAGAGCAATCAAGAACAGAAAGCAATGGAAACAGAGCCTACCATAAGCACTGCCGGTGATGCTGTTGGTGGGGACGGCATGTTTCCCGTTCTGGGTGACTGCCCGCACAGGGAGCTGATGCTGTCCAATGGTCACTGGTGCGGCCTGCTGAAGGATCGTGACTGTCTGTCCTGGAACACCCTGTGCCATTTGACTGGCAACTGTCTGAATAACGCGGCTGGCTGTAGGTATTGTGGCAAATGCGATCGTTGGCTTTTCATCCATGCCTGCTTAAAAGTAGAACAGAGAATCATTTACCACCCTGGCTTATGAGCTGGTTTTTTCTCATTAACATTTTAGCAGTGATACATAGCCTAGGCTTACAAATGTGAAAATACCTCAGCAGCACAAAGTCACTTGCCTTCCACGTGTCCTGCAAGGTTTACAGAGTGGGAAGGGAAAGCATTGCTTCTCAGGCTGAGGCACTTTGGTCACAAAAGTAACATATTTGGGCTCCAAGGAGCTGAGAATATTCCTAGAGGCTTAATACTGTGAGAAGTGCCCAGAACTCTTTAGGCAGGATCAGCCTCTACACACATACTTTCTGCAGGCTGATTCACAGTGTAGTCAGCTCTGAGAAGGCAATGGTTCATTCCCCCTACTCACGAGGGGAAGAACACTACAATCATGGACATAAGAATAGGGAAGATGAGTCCCTCTGAAATACTTATCTTGAAGCATATCAGAAGGTCAGGGATGAATATTTGAAAACACTAAAATATTCTCTATTGCACATATACTCTATCAATATTAAGAACATTTTTCTTACAGCATAAGACACCCAACCAAAAAAAAAAAAAATCAAGATTATAAACTTGATCCTTTGTCCTAAAAAGGCATTGTCTCCCTTATTGGCACATTACAGCTGTGATATGGACAGCAGTCACTGCAAAGCTCATAGCTTACTTTGTAATTACAGGCAAATTGGCCTGACTCTAAATACCACACAGCAGGAGAAGGCATTAAGATCTTAAACAATGCCTGGAGCCAAAAGTCTGCAACAGCTTGCTGTCAGGCCTACATGCACGTTGATTTAAAAGGAAGTCTTCCCACAATTGCAAGCTTTTGCCAGCTATGGAAGTATGGGAAGAAACCAGGATAGAGGAAAAAAAAAAAAAAGAAAAAAGGGAGGGTTGAGTTCCTCAACATCCTCAATAGAGAGAGCTGTGAGGGCACTCAACCACCTATCTCACTTCCCATGACAAGTTAGGGGTCAATTTAGCAGGTAGGTAACAGCTACAGGGCAGGCTCCTGCTGGGCATACAGGAGAAGAGACCCGCTCTTCTCTTCCAGGGGCTCTGTGGGTCTCAAAGCAGAGAAGGCAGGCAGAAAGCACAAACTCATTGGTCCTATAGGAAGGTATTTCCTCCCATTTTAACATTAGGTCCATAAGCATTGACCTGCAGAGGCAGGCTGATGGGAAGTGGGGAGAGAAGAAGCAAGGAAAGCTGGGAGATTAGGAAGGAAAATGGAACAACCAGGAAAAACAACAGGAAGCTAGAAACTAGAAAAGGATATGAGTGGGATAAAGAGAGGAACAAGTAGGGAAAGAATGAGTGACAGCAAGAATTAGCTAATGAAAGAAAGGAACAGGTGACAGACAGGCAGCTACAACTGTTAGCACTTCAGGAACACATATGGGATCCAGACAGGAATTTCTAGAGAATGCAAGTGAAACTCAAGCAGGATAATCAGTGCTGAACTAAAAATGCCAATGGTCCTGCTATTGCAGTAGGGGAAGGTCTTTGTCATTCTTTTCTTTCCCTTTGAGAAGAACCATTGCCCCACTGCTCACATAAAAGCAGAGTAACTAGTCTTGCTGCTGGTGCAACACACATCTATCTTGTGGCACTAAGCCCTTCTGAATGGTGAGCAGACATGGTGCTGTCTAGATCACAGCAAAAGAACATTAACTTACTCAATCCCCCAAGGCTGCAATTTCCAGCTAGGAAAAAGAGGCCTCTGTTGTAACTGGTATTTGAAGATTGCTTTAATGGGGCACTGCCTGCACTTCTAGAAGCACACGCTTTCCTCTAGGAACCCAGGCCCATAGAAAAGAAGGGTTCGATCATTTATTTATAAGGCCATCCTGACACAGTTTCACCCTTTCCCAGGCCATCTCTTTTGGCTAGACAAAGCATACATTTCCATAGCATATCCAGCCGACCAATACACAGGCATATATGCAATACTGATATTGAGGATAATATAAATATTTTAAACACTGCATTTTTTTTTTCAGCCTCCAAAGTACATTAGATTTGTTCCCCACAGGGGACAAGGGAGCACATTTGTCCTGCTCATTGGGTAGAGACATCAAATAGATCAGCTCTACTTGGTTTAATTTTTACCTGGAGAAACATCTTTTATTAAGGGCTAAGCATCCAGTAGGTGAAACAGTGTTTGACCATCCACCCCCCCTAAGCTTGCTCAAGACTTATTAGCAGAGTAGCAAGGGAGGTGAAAAGCTACCTCGGTGGTCACCGGCTAAGTCCAACACTGCTCCTGCAGCTTCATGAGCTCCTCCTGCTGTGCCCTGATTTGTGAGGATGTATCCGTTTGCAGAGTTTGCAGAGGAGGTCACAACTCGGACCATTGTAACAGTGGGAGCTTGTTGAACTACGTGAATTGCATGACATGAAGGCTGTTGAGAAGTAACTATTGATGCTGGCATGTACGCAACTGGTTTTGCCACCAGAGTAGATGGTCGGGGAGGAACAGCCATAATCACTGGCTGGGCACTGACTGGAGATCCTAAACAGAAGAGAAGCATACATTAATAGGAGAGGTAAAAAGGCCTCCATTCATTTCACCTATGTACTTCTAATCTGCAATACTCAGTCCTTCAGCATTGGCAGGAGTGGGGGTAGGGAACAGAAAAATAAGGCTTCAAAGATACCACATTCTATCTTCTCTTTCCTAACTTACAAAAACTTTACTTGCCCTCTGAGCACATTTCTGTGAACAGCAGCCACAATAAGCACAAAAAAAAAAGGTTTACTTAATGAGCTTTTTCCTTCCAACTTCACCAGGAACACACTATACATCAGGCCAGTTACAGCACAGCTGACAAGCAGATACTTACCAGAGCTTAACAAATTACCAAGGCCCTGGCCACAGCACCACAGAACTCTGCGTAGCCAAGGTGATCTTATCCAGAAGGCTGGTAAATTAGCATGAGCTACGCACTGTCATGTCTACTCTGCTGTCAGTTTTTTAGAGCCACCTAATTCAAGGTTAGCTCATGTATTTCTATACATTCCTATATCTCCTGCCCCCTCATCCAAAGACTAGTAAGAAAAGTGGTCTAAAGTTACATACTCATCATTGGTATTTAACAACAAAGTGGAAAGAGATACCCAGATCCTCCTGTAACACACTGGCAGAAGCATTCCTGCTGTGTCCTCAGCATGGCACTTGGTGCAACTGAACAGTTCCCCTCTATGAAACAAGAGCTACTCACCAGGTGCACTCTGTGAATACCGATACTCTGGAACAGAGGCTAACTTTGACCCAAAGTCATGATCATGTGGAATGGGCGAGCCCTCCCGTGATAGGCACTCTGGAGTCTGTAGGCCACTAGAGTGAGGGGACAGCAGGCCAGGGTGAGTAGGGGAGGCAGGAGCACTCCTGAAACACCAGAACATAGTGTTGGCAAGCGTAGATGCATTTTGACCACAAGACAGCAGTAGAGACCAAGAGTTATCTCCAGTACAGGATTCTCTAGCAGAAGGACAGCCTTTCTTCCACACTACCTACCCACTATAATCTTGCTGGGAAGAGTCAAAAGGTACACAACCTCACAAACGCTCTAACGCCAAATACTGTCATATTATTCCTTGCTGAAGGAAAGTGGACCCTAGAGAGTATGCATAACATTTCATTTGAACACCCACTGCTGACAGAGAAGCTGCAAGCGCCTCACGTTCGTATCAGTTTTATGATTTCAGGCCACTTTCAAAGGATCTTTGTCAGTGTTTGAGAGTGACGAGTGGAGGAAGAGGAAAAAGACGCAATGTAGATGTAAGTGTCTGGCCCCACATATGCTCACAGAGCAGTTACTCCCCCTTCTCCCCATCGCCTCCTTTCCCAACCACCTGGTTCCCACCTCTGGTCCCGCGTGGCCAAACACAGTTGAACTGAACATTTCTTTAATAAAAAACAAGACAGAGAAGCTGATGAACTGAAAACATCTCCTCCTGTCTCCCCTCCCATTTTAAAAGACAGAAAAGAGGAGGTGTGGGAGGAATGTTATGTGGAACTGCTCCAGCTTGTGTTGAATTGCAGGTCTTATCCTCACAGCTATAGGGCTCAGAGAAAACTGCCATTGCACACAGCTCCTCTTTAGCAGTTCCACTGCTGACTAGAGTGGCTATACAGAACACCCGCCACCGCTTCACTGCTGACAACCACGATCAACCTGATCTTCCATATAGGAGAGTGTTTTAAATACCACAAGAGTTATTCCCACTATGATCTAATCCACATCTAAACACAGCTTTCCTGAAATGAGAGACTGGCATCTGAAAACACTTACTCTGGTGATAACTGCTTTAAATTTCTTTGAAATGATGCCAAAACAGGTATGTTTTGATGCATTTTTGTAGTCTGGTTCTGGATTTTTTTTTTTTTACTAAACACTTAAGTCAGAACAATTTTCCGATTATGCCTCAGGACTATCTAACTATATTACCTCTCAAACTATAAACAGAAGTAAAGTTTGCTCACTGCACTTCAGGAGAAGTTTCTGTTTATTTTCTTTGTAATGAGTTTGGCACAGTGATTAGAGGAAGCTGAAGTTACCTGGAGGAGAGGGGCCCAAAAGGTGTTCGGAAGCAGGACACTCCTCTTTGCCTTCGTTTTCTAAATGCTTGCTCTACTAGTTTGGCTTCAGAGGCAGGGTCAATTCGCCAAAAGGAGCCCTTTCCAGGCTCCTCCTGGGAGCGTGGGACTTTAATAAAGTAACGGTTCAAGGAGAGGTTGTGCCGAATTGAGTTCTGCAGGAAGCAGAGGAATGAGATGATTATTTTGCCATGAGGAAGCATATAACAAAGACAAATGGGTTTTGACACACAGCTCAGAAAAATAAATTCCACATCGTCAGAATTGGTGCTGAAGACAGAAACAAGTCACTCAACTCGCACAGCTCCAAAGTCACAGAACCACAAGAGAAAGCCTGGGGAAACGTGTCAGAGTTTCTACTAACCATGCTGAAAGATGGGTTTGCTTGGTACTACACCATCACTTAAATACATCTGGAGCCAGGTAGTGCAGTGACTTTTCTGTGGAAAGCAATCAAAGCAGATCTTTTGCTGAGGCGGGGGAAATCACTATAAACCACATCAGAACTCTCTCAAAAGACAGGCTTTATTCCAGGCAAGCGGAAAAAATTGCCTGAGCCTGTGCTAACTGCTTACCTGCCAAATTGGGATCAGTGGGGTGCCCAAACATGCCCTGAAGGACGCTGCATCTCATGGCAATCGTAATGCAAGCCAGTCAACATGCCCTCAGACAGGTGTCTCCAAGAAGAATTTATGTGGCACTACTCTAGCACCATACAGCTCTCCAGACTACTTGTCCTTTTCATTGCAAAAGCCCACCTCTGACTGGGTGCACCACCGTCTTTTGGGATAGGGGAAAGGCTCAGTAAGCCCAGGTGCACACAAGCTCATTCCTCTTCCACTTTCAAAACAAAACAAGAGCTTTTTAGCAGCTTTAGACAAGCTCTTCACAAGTGAAGCCTTACAATGCCACTGGTAGGGGACAGGAAAAGGCAACTTCACCCTCTGCTGAAATGCAGCTCTCTTTGAAGCAGGATGCAGCAACTGGTTTGCAAAGCACAACTCTGCCGAGCAGGTTAAGGCAGGAAGTGAATTCCACAATTAATTAGAACTGCAGGGAAAAGCCAGGGAGGCAGGAGCATATTTATTCCAACTGTACTCAAAGTGCACCAAGCAGTACTGCTCCTGCCAGTTGAACACAGTGAAATCAGCAGCTGCAAGAGTCTTTCCAGCTGCATTACTGTGTTATATTCAAATGCCAACACCCATTTCAGAGGTGCTATGCCAAGAAAAATCTGAAGGCAGGTGGAGCTGAGGTTTCTGGAACTTTGAAAGCAGCCCTCAAGTGAACTTTTAAGCTTGACTTAGCATGTGTTAACTACATACAAACTCTCCTATGAAGCTGTTCAGATTTCCTTTAATACCACAAGGAAGGCACAGACTCGAAGTTCCAAAAGTTCCCATTCTGAGATTCAAAACTTTCAAATTGTGATTCAGGCAAGCAATGCAGTTGAAACAGTGGGAAAACAAAACATCTGTGATTAAGGTATTACTATGATTAATAACTGGGACCTCAGTTTTAGGCTGGACATCATCTCCTTGGACAGATCATGTCAAACAAAGACAATGTGAAAGATAAAACAAGCTTCAGGCAAGTATCTGGGCAGAGGAGCGACTGATAGCAAGGATGGGGAAGAATAAATAACAAAAAGGAAAGACACATGACTACAGAATTAAAAGGGTTTCAGAATCAGAGAGCCCAATGGCAACACACTACATTGCCCTAGAAAGTACTTCAAAAAAACCTAATTGCCCACAAACCAGTTAGCTTACATTAAACAAATTCACTCTGGGAATAGTCAAAGCAGGTTTATTCCCAGTGCCCCAAATCTTTAATAAACACATTTCAAAGCAGATAAACCCTGTCAAAGTAGTTTAAAAGCTCGTCAGTGTTAAGAACTCACCTGCCAGCCTTTGTCAGCAGTCCTGTAATATGGATAATGCTTGGTAATGTGGGCATAGATCCCACTTAGTGTTAATTGCCTGTCCTGTGCTGAAGATATAGCCTGCACAATTAGCTGAGCGTAAGAATAGGGCGGCTTGGACTCATCCTAAGAAAAAACAACAAGAAATTTAGTCACTAACAAAGGATTCCTCCACTAGAGTTTACCAACAATCCAAACTAAAAAAAGCACATTGGGCTGTAGTTTCACAGATGCTAAGAGAGCATCAGGGGCAACTAAGAGCAGCATCACCCTCTTCCCTTTCACTTCCATTTTACACTGCCAACTCCCAATTTAGCACAAGCATTTGTGCACAAACAGGACTATAGGACTAAGCCAGATTAAAGTATCTTCTTCCCTCCCCCCGCAAATGCATACAAAATAGCTAACTTAAATCCAGTTCTGTTTCACACTGAATTTGCCACACATATTTACACCAGCAGAAGAAACAGGATCAGGACAAGCAATTGGAAGGGTGTAGGGTACATTCACTGCTTCCAGTGTTCATGAAACTAAGGCCTTCAAATCTGCCCAGCTACAACTGAACTGCGTTAGAAAGGTTTCATGTAAGCATGCTATCAGCTCTCCTCCCATCAACAAGCCCAATATGAAACTTGATCCTGTCCCTTCCCTTCTGCAGCAGAATTTGTTTTATTCTAGGAACTTTAATTTGTTTGCCAGATTTCATATTCCCAGCTCTTCATATTACTCCATCAAGAACAGCCCTTCTTGTCTCAAGGGAGACTTCAACCTACAAAAAAGGCCATTTAGTATTGGGCTCCTCCACCCAATGCCAAATCAGGTGGTTTTGGATTTAGACCTTTTAACTTTGATCTGAAGATCAACTCAAAATTAATTTTTATCATTATAACTAAGCTATTTTTTAATATAAATTCCACTTGCTACTCTCCTCATTTAACACTTGCCTGACAGGCCTTCGTGCTTGTTTTAAAGTCAGACTACAGATTTCTTATGGCAAGGATCTGGTTTCTTCCCCTGCTTCCCTTTTTTCCAGCTGTGTTTGGCAAAATACCATTAATTGAAAGGGAAAAAACAAAGACTCTGAATTTCAATGCACGTCTTTATAGGTTCTTGATTTATCAAATAAGCAGAAAAACTCTTCTTGCTTAACCCTTTTAGTGCATGACTTGAATACACTTTGGGCAGCTATGACAGCAGATTCATCATCTACCACTAATAAGATGCTGGTTTCAAAATAGTCTCAAAACCCTGGAGGATGCTGTATACAGAGCCCTTCTGGTCAGGGTATTCTCAGACCCCTTTTAACTGTATTTAACACCAGCATTAAACTGCCAGGTCTTAGTAAGCCTCCCAATGAGCACTGCTGGGTAAGTAATATTTCTCTGAACCTTTGGGCTGTCCCCGCCAGATGCATCTGCCTGCTGTTCTGATGCTGCTTTTGCGGCATACTCTGCTGCCAGCTGCAGATCCGAGGTAATGTTGTGAACAAAACGATATCCTGAGGATCCAGCACCACGTGGACTGGCTGGGCAAGAGTTGGGAACACTGGAGAGGCAAAAAAGAAATAAAGTTATTTGTTACTTCATTTATCAACAAGACACAATTCTTACTCTCTAAGGTACAGCAAAGCTCCCAGGTCACTGAGAAGCAGATATGCACTGGACTTATTTTTGCCTCTGCGGCTTATCCGAAGCCCAGACAGGTTGGAAAAAAACTTGTCAGAGATAAAATTGGAATTTCTACAAAATCCTGACACATCCCCCTACTTTCTGCAATCACAAGACAGCAGAGTCTCAAAGCATTAAACAGCTGCTCTGTGTTTAAAGAAGCACTTAAAACAGTGTGGGACTTAACATACAGTGTATCAGGGATGAATTCTTAACTAAATAAATAGCTTGCTATTATAACCTGTGAATGAACAACACATGACTCTTCTTATAACACAGCTAATATTTAATCAATCCTTCTAACAGATATGGGCTGTGTTCTTTTACAGTATCATAATTAAAGCACCAGTGCAGGAATCTGCCCTGAGGGTCCCTTTCTAATAACACAGGAGCTTCAGAAGATCATACCCTGATCAATGCCACACAGCTAGAGACAGTTATTTCCTCGATTCACCAGCAAATGCAGCTAACAAAAGGAGCTGCAATCACTAGTGTACAATGCAGAAGGTAGCTCGCTCCTCAGCTTTGGCTAGCATGGGGAAGAGACACCTTCCAAGTCACAGGGCCACCACAAGATGGCATTACAGGAATGACTATTGAGTAGGAAAGCCATGCTAAAGCTGATAAAAAGCTACAAACAAATAAAAGGGCACTGTAACTTCTGTGTGCTTGAGTGGTACTGCAGGTGAGTGCTACAAGACAAGAACTAATCAGAAAGGCTTGTCTAGGGATCACACATCCTTGATTCGCAGGGTTGGAAGGACAAAATGAGAGGGATGAGTCTGGGAATATGAAGTTCCCTTTTTCTGTCTCTGTTCTGTGCTGTCTGGCATCGAGGGGTGCAGTGCTAGAGCAGTGTGATGCATAGCCAAATCCCAGGATTACATACATCATCTACATAAGAGCAGAGAAACAGTGAACAAGAAAGCAAAACAATGCACAGAAGATTTACAGAGCAAAACAAGCAGTTCAGATTGTATGAATAGATGCCAATTGAAGCCCACAGCTAGGAATCAGAATTCAGTAAAACTGGCATAAACAATCCTTTTACCAGTCAAATGCCCAGTAGCAGTGCTAACCCTGACACAAATAAATGCAGTAACTGACACTCAGAGCACTGCGCTAAATGCTGCACGAAAACACACAGAACAATTCCTTCCTCAAAAAGGTGACTGTCTAAATAGTTTCCCCCATATGCATGTACACATATGGACAGAGATAAAACAGTGAGACAACCCTTGTTTGCTCAATGGGCAATACCTTCAGTGTATAAGCAATCTGACAGCGTAAGGAATGACCATTTCCTACCACAAGTCCAGCCTGTAAACTGAGAAGTGCTGCTTCTCCTTGTGGCGTCTTTGCAAATGGCTGCAGTGCTGAGCTCAGCACAACTGAGACTGTTTTCTTTTAAAAGTGAATTATAGGATGGGGGGGCCGGGGGAGAGGGAAGAGGCAAAAGAAATATCCCGCCACAACAAACCCTTGCAACAGGAAACCCAGGCTCACCCATCTCCCATATACTAGCCATGTGAAGTGTTGCACAGCATTTGGTAACCCTTTCAGCACCCACCATAGCCCTTTGCATTAATGGGTGATGTTATTTAGAAGCGTAGCAGGAGAGGAAGCTTTCAGGAGGTGCAAGGTATGTAAAGTTGATGAGCCCATATGTATAAGTCTCCCTTTGACAGAGATAAAGGCATTTCTTAGCTACTCTTTCAAAAAGCAGAGACCTGTTTGTGCAGGAAAATGAATCAAAGTTCACTATTCCACGCTTTTAGCCAGCTTTGGAAGTGGATAATGCTAAACCACAGAAGACACTCTTGATGTCTTAGTATTCACATGGGGAGCTGGTGTGAATTTAATTATTCTGCTGTCATTTTTCAATAGCTTCTCCACATACACACTTCTTATAATGTGTAGATAATTACAAATGAAAGTCATTTTCATACATGAAACAATGACAAACCAAAACCACGGCAATTCTTTTCATCTTTGCTTTTGGCATCTGAGCAATTATTGTAACACATGGACTAGGAATGAAATAGGATGAAACAGAGTCTTCTGATTTTGTTCTTCATCTGCAGGAATACATGAACAGCAAACCACAGGCACCAGCCAAAACTCAGGTCAAGGATATGGAAGAGAGAAAGGTTCTCCAGTAAATCTATGCACTGCACAAAGCTGTATTTCTTCAGGATTTTTTTTTTTAAATAAAACTAGTATAGCTTCAAAAACTGTCCCATGCAGTTCAGACACAAGAACTGATTCAATTCTTCAAAATTAGCAGAGGAAGTAGCCCAGTTTTTGCTGTTTAAATTTTAGCTTCTGAGGCTGATAATGAGTTTTAAGTATGATTTCTTGCCTTTAAAAACAAAAAACAAAGGGAGAAACTCTTACCCTGCAGGGCTGCGATTCTCTTGAGTGCTGACAGAGCCCCTCCAACCTAATCTGTTGTTAACTTTTAGATAGTCACTGAAGAACCTGATAGTCCCTTAAAGAAGCAGTTGCCCTGTGGGACAGCCACAGATGTAGCTGAAGATTTGGAAGAGGTATTATTCTTTTACCAGAACAGAGCACTTCTGCCCAGGTAAACCTACCTCCTTTCAGCCTGGATCAATGATCAAATCAAGAGACAGAGGTACTGAACAGGCATGAACTTTTAGCTGCTCCATGCAAAAAGAGAGGGTACACAGGCTGCTACGTGTTCAAGCTCTCAGTCACAGAACGCTTCCGAGGGAAGGGAGAAAGAGCTGACTACTGGAAAAAACAAGAAGGCAAAATCTGTTTTCTCCACCCCCGACATGGGACAGAAGGAACGAAGAAACAGTTTTACTAAAAATATCCCTCTGAGGGTTAAGTTAAAATTAAACATTAGTGCAGTCAAAAGAAAACAAGCAAACACAATGCAGTGACATCAGTTTCCTGGAGTTCCTGGAATTCTCCTCACCACCCAGAGCTGTGGCTGGCCAGGGACACTTGCATGCACTCACACCCCCTTTAAAAATATTATGGAACAAAGACTTTTCCCTACAAACGCCTGTTATGACTACAAAACAAAAATCAGGTGTGGGGACACTGATTAGGATTTGTTAGATTTTAATATTGCACCAATACTTGGAGATAACTTGATCCATTTTGACACTATAACCTGTTACAGAGAAAAGCTACAGCATTTGCAATTTCACTAGGATGTCCAGCTCTCGGACATCCTAGCTTACTGCTGTGATCCACACTTACCATCCATGCAGGCAAGCTTAGCTTACAAGCAATTCAAGCTATTTTAGGTTAAGTTTGTCTGTTATGGAAGAGGGCATTTCAGAGGGAAAGCAAGTGTTTTATACCAATGAAGGATGCACACAGCATGTAAACAAACCAGCTGCAGTTACCCAGTCTCAATCCTGTGGAACCATGATCAATGCCCCAACTCCCAGAGATCTGATATCCACTGCGGATTCAGCATCTCAACTTGAAACATTGACTGCGGGTAGCCATTGAGCCACAGTTCCCCAAATACCACACTGAGGCTCAGCTTTAGAATCAGACTACCACCACGTGCTGAATCACATCAGTCCTTTGCATGTTTTCCATTTAATACTTAACCCTTCTTCAGCTGGAAGGCCAGAAAGATGAGGGCTGAACAGTGTCTGCAATACATTGACCTGTGTAATGGGTAAAATGCCTTTTAAACATAGGGCTTACTTCTGGCTGTTGAGAATGTAACAGGTCTCATAGCATCATGATTTACTTTCAACACCTGCCAACAGTAATCTAGCCTCTTAAGTTCACAGCACTTTCTCACAACAATTATGTCTTTAAACACGAGCTATTGGAGATGATGTACAATTTACTGCATTTCTGCTAGAATGTCCAAAATCAGTTTGCTTTAAAGAATCAGAGTGCATGAATAAGATGGACCACTATGTGCATGCTGTGTTGCTTCCTCTTCTCATTTCAAAAAAAGAAGGATACAGCAAATCCAGAGAAGGTACTGATGGGGATAACTAGGATGATCAGAGATAGGGAACGGATTCCACATAGGAAAGAAATAGTTTAAGACAGAAGCTGAGGTGCAAGGGGATAGAACCTATAAAAACAAACCAGGAGGTGTTCAGCTCCTGGCCTCTTCCAATAGAGGAGATGGTAAACACAAAATGAAACTAAGCAGCAGGTCCAAAACAAGAGAAAGTGCTTCTGTGTTTGCAGTTACAGTGTGGAATGACACGCTGTAAGACAGGGCTGATGCTAGAAGGCTATGTGAATGCAAGAGGCCATTATCCAAGTTCTTGGGGAAAGGAAGAAGACAGGGAACCCATCCAGGGGCTTTATTAGACAGATGGTCAGGAAGTCCCTGCTTTGAGGCAGCCCCTGATCCAAGAAAACTGTGGAGGCAGACTGCACATAAGTTAGTATTACTCTGTGTTTTCTCTGTTCTTATATTACCCCAAAGATACTTGTCTGAGGCAGAATACTGGGTTAGAGGGATCTGTTGCCTGAACACATACAGTGATTCTTATGCAAAAGTCTTTAGACTCTCCAAATACTAGCCAGATTTTACAGACTGAGGGGAAAAAATATAAAAATGAAGCAACAAGTAGTAAAATTATTTATTTATGGTCATATCACAAGTTTATGAACAAGCTAGGAACATAAGCACTCCCAAACTCCAATGTCAGTTTCTGCAGGAGAGGCAGTTGAAGAATGCAGGAAAACTGCCCTATTACTTAACTTCATTCTCTTCTGCAACAGAGGTACCTGTAGGGATCAAGCCAGGAATATGGATAAAGTACCTATCCTCTCCAGGACAAAGAGGAAAGATTACCTGGGATCCCACATAAAAATTGTTCACCTGACTTGGACTCACTAAAGAAGAAAACCCCCATCTCTTCGACTTTGTGGTTTAAGATACAGTACACACATGGGCAGTGCCTTTGAAAAATGCCTAAGTGCACATTTGTGAAGCAGGTACAGAAGACATAGCAGTGAGAAAAGCTGCAGCCTTGGCAACACTGCCAATACACAGATTCCTGTCTGAGTAGGCAGGGGTTTTTAAGCCCCTATTGAGTACAAAGAGAGAATCCCCCTTCTTAACATCTTCCCCAGTCTCCTCAAATGCAAATGGGAGGTGTGCTGCCCCGCACACAAGGCTGTTAGACAAGTGCCACAAATCTCAGACTAGCCCTATATTCCATTTCATAAGCCTGCAGAAAGGGGCACCAAAAGATACAGGGACACTTTTTACATCCAATAAGCAAGAATCAGGTCAAAGTACAACACTTCAGCTTGCGAAACGAGCATTTCCATGATACGCCAATCAGCAATAATGGGTGAGAATCCTCTAGTGCTCTCTCCTTCCCCAGCCTAGCCCCAAAAACGTAACTCAAAGAAAGGCAAGTCCTTGCAAGTTGCATGTTTCAGAAACAATCACAAGTGGTGTGACTGCCAAACCAAACTGGATTTTGATGCGAAAGGAGAAATCTGATAGCTACCCTGCCTGCTTAACACTGAAGAAGAACAAAGCTGTCGAACAAACCACAAGGAGAGAAAGTTAGCTATCGGTAAAAGTTGAAATTCTTACTACTTGTCTGTGCTCCAGTGGTTCCCCTCTTCAAAAGGAAGTGAGCTCACTCTGGCCATGGACTCAGTAAACATTTTATACCAATCAGGGGAAGAGGAAGTACTCATGTAGCTGGTGACATCTGCAACCTTTCCTCCAGCACATGGCTTGGCACATCTCCTCTAGCACATGGTCCATTATCTGAAATAAACATGTGTAGGAACTCCCAAGCCCAGTATAGATCACTGCTTTTCTTATGTGATGTATATACATCACACTAGTTGGCTTGTGGTTTGGAGACAAGGGTGATTAAAAATAATCACTGCCTGTCCAATTGTGGGACTTATCTGAGCTGTATATTCTGCCTGAATGCAGGAAGTAATGGATAACCAAGACAATGCAAAAGAGCCTGCAAAAAAACCTGCCTTGGAGCTCTTCACCAGCTTTTCCAGTTAGATGGTTAACAGTGCTATAGGAAGAAGGAAAGCCCGAATGAAATGGAGCAGGCAGTATTTATGCATCCTGCTCCAGTGAGTGAATGCATCCACTGAAGTCAGGGTTCATTCAGCTTCTCACTGTATACCTTCAGAGGAAACACACAAGTTCAGATTAAGTCTCAAGTGTTCTGAAACAGTGTTGTACGGCTGTCCTGGAGCCCATTAAAAAATACTCCTTTTCCAAGCCAAGTCAGAATCAAAGCATAGCCAGCATTTGCGCATCTACTATAACATGGCTCACACACGTGCTCTTCTGTCATGCTTTATGGAATAAAAGCTCAATACATTATTTATCTATTACACACACTTGGAAAGTAGTAATTACACTATACATGCATAAAAATCAGACAATGGATTTAAATGACCTGTTAAAGGCCACAAAACAAGTTGGTGGCTAAGCCAAGATAACTGCATTTCCTGGCATGCAGGCCTCCGAGTAATCCACTATCAGAGCATGCTTACTGAGCTAATTTTGCTTAGTGAAAATATGAAAAAAAGGAAGTAAGGTTAAAAAATAGAGCTTGTGAAGCCATGGCAATTCAGCTCACATCTTCCGGTTTACTGATCAAGGTTATAAAACAAAAGATGCAGAAGGATACCTGCTGATCTTTCATTATTCATACCATTAACTTCATTGTAAACTAGGTATCAACCCTTTAGCAACAGCTGAACATGGGCAGGCACATTAAGTACTAACAACTGAAATACAAATTTGGGTCCACACACAAGTATGTACTAGCTTAGGTATCAGCACAGAACCTCACCAGATACTTTTCAAGCAGTGGTTTTCACAGGGCTCTAAGGGCTCTTCCTTGTAAACGTCAAAGAATTAATTTTTTTTTTTATTGATAAAGACTGTGTATGTGAGCCAACTATCCATGCCCTTTCAGTGAAAAAACAAGTACAAGACAAAGTGTTCAAACCCACAATCATTCTGGTGCAGAGATAAGCTAGAAGTAGCAGCTTATTCCAGTAGATTTGGGAAGCATGCACAGAGAAATAATTTCATTTTCATAAATACTAAAAAACCAACCCTGAGGGCAGTGCTAGAGAGAGATGCTATTTGGAAAACTGAGTTAAGTTATTACTACAGGGTCATTAACACCAAATGGAAGATAAAAGGAAAACTAAACACTGTAAATCTAAACTCCAACTCAGCATGACTTTGAGACCAGGAATAGGCTCCTACATCACACCTCGTCTCTGTGGATCTGTTTATAATCCAAGCATAAGCCACCCTGGGGACTTGATTGCAACACATACATCGAGTCACATTCATATAGATATCACAGACATACAGCAAAACCAGGCAAAGCTAAGTGTTTGTAGCATCGGTAAGGAACCAGTGTCACCCAAAGAGGATCCTCCAAGTGCAAGCTGCAGAACCTTAAAGCCACAAAGCCTCAAGACTGTCCCCCTTAGCTCCTGAAACTGTGAATCAGTTCTCCCCCCCAACAGGCAGAGCTGAATTTAACCAAACTACACATGGTTTTCACACAGTTTTTCAATGCCTTGAATCTACTGAGAAGAGATTTGGTGCCACTCTGCTCTTACTTATGTTATGTAAAATGGGCAGGCTGCTTCTACCAATTTCTTACAACCACAGTGGCCTTTTCCTTTTCAGAACATGCAAGTCTGACTTTTTTTAAAAAGGAATTTTGAACTCAAAGCAGGAAGAAATAAGCCATGCCTGTGTGTAAGCCTCACAGCATGCTGCCAACCAAGATTTTCCCTTAAAGCTGTACAACAACATTCAAAACACATCTACAAATGGCCCCTCCTGGAGATAAAACACCTAGCTAAAAAAAAAACCAGTGGACACACTTCTCCCTAGGACTAAGCAGGAATCTTGCTTTGCAAAGCTGCTGAGGGTGGCAGGTTTGGTTTTGTTTAACTAGAGCTCATTCCCTCTCTAGGCAGTGCACTTCGCAGAGGGAAAATAAATAGGCTGGAAAAAATCCAGAAGCTTGCAGGGGGGAACCTGCAGGGAATCAAGCTGAAAAGTAAACAGGGAGGCAGAACAGGGCCGGGGTCAGGAGGGCAGGGCTGGATCTGGCAGTGGGAGCTCAGGTACAGCCCCTGCCCCACACTGGGGTGGAGGCAGGAAAAAGGGGCCAAGAGCCACTTTCCAAAAAGGAAATTTCACCCTGCCCAGGATTTCCAAACTGCAATAATTTTCCATGGGCCAATCAGGGAGGAGCAAGGCAAACGCACCAAATTAGGAAAGTAAATACTAGAAGGGAGAGGAGGAGGAGGAGAGCCCAGCTCATGCAACCACCTCCCAACACCAGCCATGGGAGAGGGGTGTGGGTCCCACACTGAGCCCCTGCCAGCCATCCCAGCCCTGCCCTCAGGAAGGGGGAGAGGACACCATGCCAGCCTCGCCCACCACTATGAAGCCACCAAGATAGCAGAGAGCTGCCCAGAAAGCCAGAATTCATAGCTGCATGCTCCCCAAAGAGCATTCCCTTTCTCGGGTAGAAACACCCAAATCACTTCCCAAAGCCCAGCCCACAGGGTACAAGAGCTGCAAGACCCTGCCGGGGGAAGAGGGGAAGGTTGAAGGGGCTGAGCAGGGATGTTTACAAACATGTCAGCCCCTCCTCTGTAAGAGGAACTCAGAAACGAAAGGGGTTTGGCAAGTGAAACCTCAGATGTCTTTTGAGGTTTTCTGAAGACTTGGCTGGATTAGATTCTGCTCAAGACAAACGGATGCAATCATTAATCATCCTTAGTAAACACTCAGTTACAGGCTGAGCACAATTCAACACTACTATTTCCACTTTCTCCTTATGCAAAGGAAACATTCTTGGGGAATCAAATATCAGTTGCAGGCATATGCCAGAGTCAAAAGATACGGCCTCTGTTAGTAACACAAACCACACTGTGCTGCTTTGCGCAAGATGACTGAATGGAAACTAACTACCATATGTTGGCAAAGAAACCATCCCCCTCCCCTCCCAGCAACAAGCTTCATCTAAAAAGAGAAGGTTAAATATAAACTAAAAGCAGTGCCTGAACAGAGGACTAAAACCACAGCTACCTCCAGCCCCCTCTTTCTAGAGTATCTGCACTGCACATCTGTGCAGCTCTGCAAGACTGGCGGAAAAACCCAAACAAGCAAGCGCCTCCAGATCTATGCAAAACCAGACTGGCTTCATTGTCACACTGAAGTTCTTCTCAGCCACGTAAATTTGAGTACTACTCACTGAGTTAGTGCTGTCAGAAGATGTTTGTGTATCAGACTTTTTAACAAACATACAGACAAGAAAACAAACCAAAGGCTATTATTATTACCAGGTACACTCTTGCTGTTCCGAGGCCTGCAAGTTTTAAAACTCTAATACGTCATCCTATACCATGAGTCTACTTTACAAATTGTATTTACTTCAAGGAACAGCTTTAATGTTAACAAAGATTACACTGCAACTCTGTAACATCAGCTTTCTTGCTCGCTCTCTCAGCAAAGAGAAAATATCCCAGACAGTAACTTGATGTTCAGGTTATTTCTAGTGCACATTCATGAATCAGATAATTTACAAAACAGGATACTCGCACAGATGTACATTCAGATTGCTACAGCCCCTCAGTACATGGTCAGCATCCTACCCCCATTTCCTTCTATTCCCAGGAAACCACGTGCCAATGGCCACCCTTGTCCCTAACTTCAGATAACACCGGTACCACCCAGCAACAGAGTATTACTGAGATAAAAATAAAACAGGCAGCCCTAACATAGAAAGTATTTGCCTGCTTTTTCTCCATGCATATAGGTAGCTCTTCATAGATATTTCTGATTCCCCTGCCAAAGATAGACTAGTAACTCTATAGTATGAAACTAACACTCAAGTTCCCCCCGAACCCTTTGAGCTCTTAAACAAAACCCTTGTGCCCTACTTCTAGCCACCATAACATGGTTTTTAGCAGCCTTCTATAATTTTGAACATCAGATATTTAACTAGTTATTTTTAATAGGCCATTTCATGCACCAAGTGTACCAAACAAAACAGGGCCCACAGACTGATGTCAGATAACACAGATGAGGTTTACAGCAAGTAAACTTTGGGTAGTTAACATCTTACCTGATAGTGCCTGTGGGGGATGGAAGGGGACTGACCACGCTCCGGAGGTCCGGCTCCGGGATGTGGATCTTCAGAGGTGATATTTGAGGGTAAAGTGGCCGAAGGGGAGGCGATGAGGCTTCCTCTTTTGCTTCCTCTTTATGGTATAAAGATGTGAACTGGATCTTTATAACCGTGCTAGGGAATCGGAAAGTACATCTGTAAGGGAAAGGGAAAAGTCAGTTTCACACATGATACTAAACATATTTAAGTGGTTTTGTATCCAATTGGTAAATCGTTAATTCATTCATAGCATAGAAGTCCACCATTCTCTAGAACATCTTTCTGCCCAGTGTCCTGGGCAGAATTAGTGATCATTCATAAATCTATGTAAATGTATCAGTGTATCATGTATCACCTAGTGATTAGATGCAAGCTGAAGGTTTGGGTAAGTTAAGTGATTCCCCCAAAGCCATGTATTCAATCAACGACTAAACAAAATGCAGAACTATAGTGACAAACTCTTGGATTCCTGCTGTATCAAGGACTAGGATTTATCTTTTATTAGCTCCTCACACATAATTCAGGAAGATACAAGCTACTAGAAAGTATCAAACCACCAGCAACATGGAGCAAGAGAGCCATGAAGTCCAGACAGACCAACAAACAGCCTCCAGGTAAGAACAGACAGCACTATTTAAAGACTGGCCTCTACATATTGTATAACTGATACCCATTTATATCTCTGCACATGATGCTAAAGGATCGCCTAGCAGGTTTCAGATAAAAATACATTCATTTAGAAGTGCCTCCCTTTAGACAACATGGGTTATAGCTAGCAGGGTCAGAACAGGGCCCCCCTTGCAAGCCTGTAGTGCCTAATTTCTTCTCTAAATAACACTTCTTTCCAGTTGTTTTTTAGGAAAAAAATAACCACACATCTACAAGTGTAGCCTTCAGGGCATGCTGGGAAATTCAAAAGGAAATAAGCACTGACATTTTCCATATTTGAACAGAAAGCTTTCTAATTTATAATGTCTACAATAGGCATAGGGCTGTAAGAGCGAGTGTTCTGCAATTCTTCTTATTGCGCTTTAATTAGACAATAATGTGCAATCGATACAAGCTTTCCAGGGATCATTTCATTGATACTAAGGTTAAAGCAGCAGGAAATAAAAGCCAGGTTTCACCGTGGGAAAGGCCAGAGCACAGCACAGTAATTGTGCTGGCTTCCAGCATCTTGCCTACAGAAGGAAATGAAGGGACTCGGGCAGTGTTGTTCCAGCACAGTAAGGGTCAGCTGAACGTAATTCTTTTAACCACTGCATTATTGAATCCTGCCAGGTAACAGAACAAGGTGGCAGGCAAGTAAATCTGTATTTGTGACTACTTTATCTTAATGCTGCTATCGATAGAAATGCAGCAGAACATCCCGTTACAGCTCTAAAAACACACTCTTGCTCTTGGTTCCTCCACACACGCTAGTTCTGGTGTAAGGTAATGTTCAGAAATCTGCTGTGAAGAGTGCAAAATTATCAGTCAGGCATAGGAAGCTCATTCCCATCTCCCACCTCATCTCTCAAATGAGCTGGCTCAGCATTCAGCAGCTTGGGCTCACAATGGCTCTGCTACATACGGCAGGAGTTTGCATTGCATTTAATTCACTTCAGAGGTCCCGCCACCTGCACTCATTAATGCATTAAATAAGAACATCATTGCTGGCAATGCAGCCTAATCATGTTTATCTAACCCTTCTAAACATGGTTCCCGGTAGACTTAATACAAATGCGCAATTCAAAACAGCAGAGTGCCCATGCCTTGCAGAGTCTGCCAGCAGCAGGCACACAGCTTACCAAGATGAACATAAACAAGGCTGTTGAACCACTACTCCAGATTTTAAGCTTTTGTACTGCTACATGGATTTGCTTCTAGAAAAACCAGAGAACATGTAAACTTGCAGTGAGCATCCCATGGAGTAAGGCTCAATACCAGTACAAGCAAAGCTTCATCATTTCTGAAGATGAGTGTTCTTTCACAGAGCGACTGAATTCTCTGCTATAGCGCCAGGCACCCAGCATTCTTCAACATTTGAGTCAAGGACAAATCAGTCCCTGTTTAACAGTGTTCAGTGCAATCCCAACCTGCTGCTGATTTGAACAGGTCTGACTGCACAGAGCCCTGAGGCAGTTTTGCAGCAGTGTTGAGCCAGAAGATCCCCACTGCAGCTTCATACCAGTGCAGAGCTCTATCCCACTGCCACTTAAGTCTTTCTTTTCAGAAGGAGCCACTAATACAAGATCCACATCTACATGTTACTGCTTCCAGGTGATGGTGCAACTATGTCCTCAACAACACTATACTTGCTGATACTGTGACATTAGATAAGAAGTCAATACCTGCACTCAAAACACTGTGAGGCAGTCCCATCAGTCTGCGAGTATGGGCAAACAATAAGTAACTTTTCCAAAACCGTGAGTCAACCTGAAATATGAAGTCTAAACTACCCCAGTAAACATGTGCTGAAAAGGCCAGTCTAACATCGCTTTTCCAAAGCCATCCGATCCAGCCATGTGATTTATCCGCAATCTCAGACTGGAAAGACGGAGAAGAATCAGAGAGGCTGGGCTGACTACACAAGCAAACAATTTGTTGGCTGCTCTGATTTCCTTTTTAGAAAGGCAGGCTTCCCAGTCCACTGAAGCAGAACCCAGGACATACAACTAGCTTTCACACATTACACTAGCTAGCACATACATGGCCATTTTGTAAGGAACCAGTTCCAGAGAAATCAGGGACTGAATATATGCAAGGGAGCTCACAACTTTAGAAGGCTTCTGCAGCCTGGTCTGTGCTGGCTTCCAGTATTGACACTGCCTGCAAAGCCAAGGTGGGGGTCATTTATCTGAAAACTCTGTATGATTTTAACTGCTGTAAAAACCTGGGACCCAAGAAATGGAAATGCAATGCAAAATACAATGTAAATTCCTGACGAACTCCTCCCCTCCTTGAGGGGTGAGAAGGTGCCTGGGATTAACATTACTGTTCCAGTCTCTATCACAACCACCACAGTAATGCAAACAGCAACAACAACACAGCCTAAGACACTGCTTCAAATCAGCACACACTAATACTGAGGGCCTGTGTCAATGAGAAATCAGAAAAGCATGATTTCTGAATCGTCTTGTCACGGAAAGCTCACTTTTCATTACACAGAACCTGAATGCAGTTTTAATGAGCTGTTCTAATTGTTCCCTTAATTAACCTCTTTCCAACCAAAAGAGGATAAACTCAAATTATATCAGTTAGTCCTATTTAGAAGTGAGGCACATTAGTGCAGGATTTAAGCATGAGAGAATTCTACTTCTACAGAAGATAAGCAGGAAAAGAGACAGCCCAAGCTGAACTGAGCATGCATTCCTTAAGATTACTGTATATATTTCAAGTTATTTAAACTGAGTTATACTATTTGATCCATGTTGCGTGATTCCTATCAAAAGATGCATAGCAATTACTACTACTGCTTAACATTTCCATCATGAGAAAAAGATCAATCTGAAAGCACAGATTAGACTCAACATAAAAAGCATAATGAAGTTAACTGGTATTTCCAAGGGTGCCCAAGAGGCAACTCTTAAGCACCTCTGAAATTTCCAGCTGATTACAGGGGGTAAATTAATGGTCTGCAAAATCTCTTGTTCTCGTTACAGGCAGGAAGCAACCTGCTTCAATTCCAGAACTGTTGAGTTTTACTTGATAATCTGCTCCAGATAGGTACATCCTGCAATCCACAGCCATCTAAACCATACATGTATTGTACTCGTACACAGTTATAGTATGTTGCATACATCTCAATTCCTTGTGGGAAAGGATTCCTATTTCTCTAGGATGCCTTGCAAGGCAGTGAGAATAGAAAGCTTTAGTTTGTATTAAAACCGAACACACGCAAACATACACACCCCAACCTCCATAAACTGCATAGAAACAATTCTCGCCTTACAAGATTACAGTCAGGAAAGAGTCAGAGAAAATGGATTGCTGGCTCTCTGCTGCATGCTTCAGTTCATAGACTCCATAGCACTCGCTGAATGCATGCTATATATACATTGGGAACCAAGGGGAGGAGAAGGAGCACACATGCCACACATGGTTACTGTGATATAAAAGATGTTGCTAGAATTTGTTTATTTTAAATAAGACAGATTTTCTGAAAGTTTCCTGGACAAGCTCCTCACACTGACAACACAGCACCCATGCTATTAGGCATCCTTCATGTGGTGAACCAGTGACAGTGACCACAAACATTTCATCTACGTAAGCTCTGAATAAGGTGCTAGGAAACACTAGACTTTACATAAACAGTCACCCCCAAAGCAGACTTCAGGAAAAATGGTTAGGTAAAAACCCAACAAAATGACTCCATACCCTGCACAACTCTATAAAAAGCAGACATTCTCCCCTTCCTCAAAGCACCTTTTACTCACAGATGCAAAGGAAACAGATTCACTTGCCAAAACACAGTACCAGGTTCAAGAGAAGCTATTACAGTCACTAATTTCTTTGTCAGAGCACCCTGAGTGCTGTTCAACAACAAATGACTTCTGCTAAGATCTGCTGCATAAGAGCAAGAAAATGCTATTTAAAGAGATATTAAATGGAGACAGTAAATCGTGCCTTTTTTATTTTATTTTTACATTTGCACCATGGAAAAGCACAGTGACAAAATAAAGACAAATAATGAAAAAGTCAAGGTGAAACATTATATGTAAATATATATACACAAAAATGTATATGTAAAACTCAGAATGACATTTATATCTATTATGTAATCTATATAAACACAATGTCATGTTATATATAAACGTCATTCCAGTTTATTATGCAAAAGGAAATAACCAGAAAAGTAAGTTGGAAGACTGTTACACATTAGTTGCCATCAACAAGTTGGTACCATCTTTGTCTACTTTATCTTGACACAATTTAGGGAATCCTGTTATTCCTGACCGTTGCAGGTATAAGCGCACCAGTAGCATCTGTTTTACAAGCAGTGCCAAGATGCAGGTTGAACGAGGAACATTTTATGAAATGCTTTGTTAAATATATTACACTTTTCACAATTTGAATCAGAACATTAACACCATCATAGGGTTTCATTCAGAAAACTTAGTTAAGCATGATTGTTTCTCTGTGCTGCAACTGCCACTTTTTTTTTTAAACTTGCAGATACTGTTACCACACCACTGACTCTCAGTATCTAAATCTTTCTCTGCCAGGTGATGCAACGAGACAGTAGCCCAACTCTTAAGGATGAGGCAGTTATCTCTGCAATCAGTAAATTCCTTGGATTCAGCAAACATGGAGAGCCAGAGCTCTAATTACAGCAGCACATGTTGTGATAAAACAGAACTATGTCATTACTAGCTAAAGTTTGACCAAGTATGCCCACAAAAACCCTTGTAAAGAAAAAAATCCCGAACAAGTCCCACACAACAGCTGTTACTCTGTCCCCTGTAACATCTCTGAAACCAATTTATTTTTGTGTCAATTACATATCATTCACCCAGAAGAATACAGTATTATTCCCATGCACAAAGTTCCAAAACCACGTTGGATTTCTCAAGTGAGAATTTGCCGCCAGTCATCTTTGTCAGGCTATTACCATTACCAGTTATTTCAAGGTACTTGACATTTTACTGGAGGGCAAGGTGGATACTTCTCACCCTTTCAGTCAATGTGTAAGATAAATACCAAAATTTCAGGCCACGACCAGTGTGCAGGTACTGTACGTAGCAGCCGTTACAGAGAAGTGCCCCAATTACCTGCTGTAACTAATTTTCTTCATTTTTTGTGATCAGCCAAGGGAAGAACCACATGCCTGCATCTATGATAATCAAGTTCCCATCAAGTCATAAATCCACTCCTTATTCCCATAATACTTTGAAGCAGTCTGAAGGGAGGTGCCTTGGACAACATAAAAGACTCACTGGGAAAGTTTAGGCACCAGTGCACCCAATAACAAACTAAATTTGGTTAGAAAAAGATAAGAGTTTGCTTCACTTAACTAAACATATATCTAAGCCCTGAAGGTCTGCCCAGGGACAGATAAGCAAACTGAGACAAGAACAACTACCTCAGACTCACATTTCTTCAAAAACAAGGCTCTGATAATTGCTGTGACCACTGCAAAACAGCTGAGCTGGGAACATTTCCTGACCAAGATTTGTTGCTGTGCGGTGCTGCGTTCTGCCCAACACTCTTCAGAACTTCAGCTTTTCTACAGCAAGCCTCACTGCATTAGCCAGCACAAACCAGAACACTTCAACTACAAAATATTTAGAAGGGTTCCGCCCCTATTTCAGTAACTAAAATAACCAAATCTATTTTCTTCATCTTCACAAAAATAAACTAGACCCTTACTCCCCAGTGGGAATAACTGTCAGAAGTATTGTGCTCAAAATTATTATTTTGCATGATCTACAGCTGTTTGAAGCAGCAAAGTGGGCAAAAACATGAGTAACAAAACCACCTTTCAATCACAAGTGAATTAAAATGAGTATTAGTTTGAATGAATGTCATAAAACCATTCAACAAGCTCTGAAAGCTGTCTGAGCTGTCACAGGAGATTAGGTACTAGTCACCTCTCCTTTATAATAAAATAATAATAAAATCATCCAGCATTTCCTGTTCTACTCTCTACCCTAGAATTTTTTTTCCCCCCTAAATAACACTTTGTAAGCAATACCAAAAAGAAACCAGTTATATCATCCACTTGGCTAGTGCTATCTGCATTCCAAATGAAAAAAGTTAATTGCACTGAGACCAAGGAAAGAGTTCTGGAGGAACAAAGACAAATACATTTTATTCTCTTAAGTCTGAACACACATTACAAACCAAGCATGTACTTATCACCATGGCAATTTAAGAATCATTGTAATTCTTTTCTTCACATATCTCCTTAGGCTAGGGGACACAGGCAGCATAACTGCCAGGTTTTTAGAGTGCTTCCTTCATTTTGCAGGTTACCACAGTCTTAAAGTAATGAGTTTTCAGTATTTGCTATTTCCCTTTCAATTGCTCTACACTGATCTGACCAGATTTAATACAGAAATTCTATTGAAGACCTACCCATAAAGTCCTTCATCAAACACATCAGAGAAATATCTGTAACATGATGGTCAGTAAAATCGTTTGTTGCATTGCTGAATCAATAAGCAAAGGGTCTGCAAGTAAGTGGTAAAGCCCAGAATCCACATTTGTTCTTCCTGGAACGAATCAACTCAGCCCAAAGACAAGCAAGACATGTACATTGCCAGACAGCACCAGGACAAGGAAATAAACTGCAGAGCTCCCTGCAAACACGCCTCTGGTATTATCCACTATTGTTTAATTAGAGTAAAAGCTATAAAAGTCACCGTTAGTGTTTTTAACATAACTGAAGGAAAACTAGATTTAGAAAGTGCTGATATTATCTGCAAATAAAGGAGCAGAGCAATCTGTCACTGCTGAAAAGACAGAGCAACCCATTGAAATGGTTGGTCATAATTATTCTGTAGAGTCACAACATGAGTTTAGTTCAGGAGGACTGGGTTCTAACCTCACAAATCACTTGCCTTGCATGCTTAGTATCACAATTTAATATATTCCATCATGTGTAACATCACAGATATACAAAGATGTACATATATTAGCTGGGACTGAACTAAAATTGTCTGTGTGCGTATGTGAGTGAGTGCAGGTTTTCAATAATTAGTTGAATTCAAGAGAGTGGTCTTACTCCTACTTCATGAATTTTAATCTTCCTCTGTTCAGAACTTTTTCCAGAAAAAGTACCAGCAACTATTTCCATTGATCTGTTATGCCAGATGCACAAGTAGCTCAACTTCAGTGTACTGGGTCCCTGGCATTAATCGCTTCTTCAGTATCGTTCCCATACTAAAGCTAATATAAACCTGGCTTTAGTAAAGGTAAACTCACACTTGAACTCCTCATACCCAAACCAGTGGCATTAGTATTGACTAGCCTATAATTCCAGATTATTGGAAGGATTTTCTATCTTTCCCCTGAACTGCATTCGAGTTTGCTGGAAATCCTCCTCTTTCCATGGTCACCCTTGGACTTGCTGGGATTAGTAACTGGACAACTAGGTAAAATTCTGCAGCTCACATGGATGGCCCACTGGCTGCTTCTGCCTTAAAAATAATCTTCTCCCCCAAAAGGTATCAATTATGCCACTCAATCTCATGCAGATTTATTTTAACACAACCTAAATTTGTTTCTCTGCTGTAAGAGGCATTTCCTTTACTCTCCCCCATTCCTTCCCCTCAGTCATTTCTTCTCAATGCCAACAGTACCATCCAAGCAACTCCACAGCAAGTCAAACAAGGTAGCTGAAATAATGAATTTCTTTTTTTTGTTGGAGTAAGTTTTCAGGCACATCAGGTCCCTGGATCTTGCCTTCCATGGCAACACAAGCACCAACACAGAGGAGGTGGAGGGGACAAGTATCAAGGGGAGGAAAGAAAGGAGAAGGTATCAGCAGACATGTTGCAGATTCATGACAGATTATAAAACAGAACATGTAACCACAGACTCAGATTTAAGCATCACATGATCTAAACACTGCCTTCTCCTTTCAGAAAATGAAATCCAATTCATTCATTTTGAGAAAAGCTCTGGTCTTTATCAGGTAAATCACATCAGCCACCATGCTGATGCTCTAAGGCTGGAAATTTTCAAAAGTTCCTGAAACAGAAAGGTCACGATTTTTTTTAATTCAGTTTAATTATTTCAAACCCCAAGTCACTCAGCTGTATGCAAGAGGACCAAACAAAGACCAAAAATGTTTTCTGCATTCCAACAAGTGCTTCCTGCAGCTCTGTACCCATGGCAATTCTCCCATAGCAACCAGCAGGTCATGTCTGCAGGAGCAGGAGTGGGTTTGTGGTCATCTCAGATGGATATGCAGGCTCTGCACGCTGTAACATAAGTGCCTTTTAGTACCTTTGTGCTTCCAGAGTTTATTCACTGATTGTCCTTGAAAAAAGCAAGTGCAGTAAGATGACTGAGCAAGGATTCAGTAAAAATTAAAATTGCCATTTCTCTGTCACAGACAAGACCTTTTCCTTATGCTCCTTGCTACTGTTTAGCTGGAACCGCACACACAGTAAAACATTTTTCCCCTTAATGAGAAGGCACCACAGGTTACACTGGGATTTGCCTAACACTGCATATTACCATGCTTAAAACAAGGTTTCCAACACAGCCAAACAAGATTTCAGATGGGCAAAGAGCGTGTGCAGGCAAGTGTATTTATTTAAAACAAATACTACCAGCAGCATCAGGCAAAACCACAACTTATGAATAGCTATGTTTCTTAAAAGCACCAAGTAAATTAGCTGTAATGAATGTTTCTATTGAGCTCAGTTGCACAGGGCTTCCTTTTATGCCATTTCATCAAGGTTCAAACACACTGAGGAACACTTCCACACACAGGCAGATTTTCAAATCGGTAGTTTAGCAAACTCCTTTGAAGACAGCAATGTTCACAGGAAAGTTTGGGCAAACTCTGGGATTCCTCTCCCTGCCAGCATGATGCACACACAGACACACACAAAAGTTATTTTTATTTCTTCAGTCCCTCCAGTCTCCACAGACAACCCACCATGCCACACTGACAAACAGCAAGGTCTCAGCCACTGCCCAGCCCGGGAAAAGGCACCAAGTGAAACTGCGCCAAGCAGGTGGTGGAGCAGGAAGAGTGTAAACACCCCTAGGCTGAAAAGGAAAAGAGATACTAGGAGCCTGATCCAAAAGCACATCAAAATGCTGGTTTGGTTCATACATATCTTCTTTAAAAGTGCACAGAAGATTAGCACTTTTTTTTTTTTTAGACTCCAATAACTAGATGTTGAAAGCAAAGCCTCCAGGAGAGTTTGCACTATGATACCATGCTGTAAAACTTCAACAATCATTTTATTCTACACATCTTCCCAACAATTTCTTATCTAGCAATCCTTTTAATTGCTGTCACAGGGCAAGTGGGTAAATCGAGCACCACCACCGACAAAGACTGGCAGTTAATTTTTCATTCAAGCAAGAACATTCCAGGCTATTTCATGCTGGAGAATTAGTAGTGAAGAATCAAGAGCTGTATTTTTATTTTTACATCCCTTACATCTCTTTAATAACGTTCTGATTTTACTCTTTGAAAATTGAGACATGAAGCACAGCTTTGCTTCCAAATTCTCCCCTTTGAGGGGTAAAGCACAGTGCAGGAAAGGAAAAAACCAACACATAAAGATATTGTACGTGCCATTTTTTCAGTAATGAAATACCACAGCAAGGTCAGGGAATAAATTCAGAGCATCAAAACAGCATCTCACAGAAGAGCAGGAAGAACATCACTGAATCTGCTGAGAAGAGTGTTTTAATCAGCTAATGGGACTAGCAGGAATGGTAGGAAGTCTCCTCTGGAGTCACCAACCTGCCTGGGAAGTTCACAGTACAAATGGGTCTTTTCCAGATTCTACTATCCCCAGCTTTGCAGGATGGGTCTTATAGTAATCCTGCTCAGTTCAATAGCCAAAAAACCTACCAGAAGCTGCTCCAATCTCCTACAGAAAGCTATCAGAGTATGAAAAGCCAGGAGCATGCAGTTTCAAAAATGGCCTTTCTGAAACTTTTCCAGCAGAAACCACTGTAAGCCAGCTAGTAGTGTCTCTTCATTCACTTTAATGCCTGCAAAAAACCCTGAAGGATATTCTTGAAATACCATCATTATCACAACTTATTTACAAACTCAGTGGAACACACCTGACCAGGGATGAATTCACTTATCTATTTAAAACCCCAACTATAAACACTTATGTTAAAATTAATCCAGAAAAATCCTGACAATTATTTCCAAACAGATTATAAGTATATAAGATTATCTCAGAAACCAAGTGTTGGTATAACCAAAAGAGTATCATTAACTGGCTGTTATAACAAATACCATTAAGGCAGATTTTTGGTACTTGGGCCAGGTACTCGGTCAAAGCCCACCACAGAGACCACCTTGTTAAATATGTATGCTAAGACAACATGGCAGTTACTTGGCACCCATCCACCAGGCACAGAGAAACAAAGAGGTGGTGCTATAATTGTACCTCACTTAGTTTCACATTTCAAAACATTGGAGTCAGCTTCAAAATATGCCATTCACTCCAAACCAAGAGCACTGGGCACAGGGCTTGCTATCAGAAGACAAATTCTTCTTCCCTTCCCGAGCACTCCTATTCCTTTAAAAACAAGCAAGCTGCAGTTCAGCAGCATGTAGGGCAGGATATGTGGAGTACAGCTAGTCTGAGCATTGCAAGATCTAACTCAAGCCTGCCAACAAGCTAAACATCTGAGCCTAGGTCATCCACAAAAATCAGATGAGATTTTACATCAATATAAATTAATCTGCAGCAGTGACATCTATCTTCTAATCAATATTAGTTGGGCTTTTTCTTTGTCTGATTTTTTTTAAAGTCTCCTGAGGGTGAATTCTGGCCCCCTTGCTACCACACCATTACAGAAGCTGCCCTGTTCCCCTGTGTAGTCCTTACTATAAATAACTTCACGTCTCTGAGCAAACCATCGAGATACAGTGAGTTTTTCTGTGTGTCATATTGTAAGCCACGTCTTAACCCAACACCACTCTGCCAATCAATTAAAGTCTATCTCATTTATCATGCCTCTTAGTATAATGACAACGGAGAAAAACCGCAGTTGCATTCCCAGGGATGTCAACAGCTAGCTACCTGCTGAGAACATTTAGTTAGCTGTCCTTAAAGTCTACAATTAACCATAAAGGTGCTGTTTATTTTGAAGGTTGGGAATAGGGAGGTGTTTTAAGTGTCAGAATGAGTGGCCTGACATCAAAAACTTGGTATGAAAGTCTGCCACCAAAGCAGTGGGCTGGCACAAAGAGCAGACAATGCTTTTATTTAAATGAGGTTGGCTGCCAGCACCAGAAAGTTTTGCTATCAGCACTGCAGACAACTGATATCATCTGTAACACACAGCAAGCCTATTATGTTATTTTGTTGTGTGTGTGGTTGTATACATAAAAATAACGATAGTTAAGAGACTAACAGCCTGTGTACCACTGCTGCTTTAATCAGGTATTCTAGCCTGTAGAGGTCTAGATCCTATCTTAACCATTTCTTCACCAGCCAATAAATATTTGATCTTCAGAGAATATGTAAGTTAGGTACAACATTAGTGTGTGTGTATCTCATTTTTACCATCAAGTCTTATAACTGCAAATATCCCTTTCCATGTTAGGCTGATCAATCTACTCTTTTTTTTTTAGTATATTGTCAGCATTTTAATTTTCTCAAGCCTGTAAATTATCAATATCTGTGATTTTAAAATAAACAAACAAAACCCAACATGCTACATGAATCTTCTTCAAAAGCTAAGTAGCTATTTAACACCTCTGGTTTGTATATAGCTAAGAGGAGCCAGGAAACATTGGTTTAGCTTCAGAAAAGGTGGTGGGGTTTTTTCAATGAACTTTCCCTCTTTCTAACTCTGATATTTCTGTATTTTCCTTTGAATTTATTTTCCTTAATAGTGCTTACCTTCAGTCTTTCATTTTGAATCTCTCTGCCTTTCATATAACACCATTGTCTAAGGGGTACAGTCTTTTTTAAAAGGAACCCTGCTTAAAACTCCTGTAGGCCATAACCTTATTAGCATGTTTCAAAGCCTGATCTCTCTCCTTGGAGGTGTGCAAGCCTCTCCCACCAAGAGAAAAATAGTGGTCCCCTTGCTCAAGAGCCATAGGATGTTTTCAGAACCCCAAGTTCAAGAGGAGGGAGTACGTCACCTACATATACTCCCTTGCTTGAGCTGTTACTGTGCTGCACAAAAGAAAAAGGACTGTGCTGACAGGTATCAGTCCCTCATCACCATGCTTTTGATCAGCAGCCTGTCTGACACACCACAGCCGTTGCACAGGCACGTGTACAATGTCAATAACATCACTATCAGCTGGAAGTAGACACAGATGACCAGCCAGCCACTCCCTCCTCCCAGCCTCCTTTATGTCAATAAATCTTAACCTGGCTGTTTGAGCAATGTTTAATCATAAACAGTTTTGAACATGCTCCAGAATATAAACAAAGGTGAGTAGGAGAAAAACTGAGAGTCCAGTACCAAGAATCACTTGAAACTTGCTGCTGAACCAGGTAACAGAGAGCAGAGAAACAAGGAACTGCTAAGGAACAGAATACAAGCACTTGGTGTTCATTTAAAACAACACACACAACATTAAAGTATCCAGAATTGTGACCACAGAAGGATTTAAAGGACTAAATGCATTAACATTCTTGGTTCTCTTAAAAACAAACAAAAAAAGGAAAGTTAACTTGCTTTGAACACCCACTTTGATGCATGGAAATAAACTACCCTCATTGATCTCATCCCACTGCCATTTACAATACAGTCATCTTGATTCCCTTCTGTGTTGCTAATCAAGCTAAAATTAACTCCTCTCCTCCTGCTTACCACACGTGCTAGCGCCACAAATATCAACACGGGGCAGGATCAATTGTCTCTCTCCACAAGTGCAGCCCACCTTTCTTATGTGGTAAATGAGTATTTAGGACCTACAGGACCTCTTGTGGTGTTTTAACCACATTCATCACAGGGCTGGATAGTTGTTTAGACTGGGCGACAGAATAAGTAGCTCTTACAAACCTAGTTCAAATAATTCTGAATGCCTTCTAGTCATTGTTGGCTTCTATGGACCTCTAAAATGGGCTGCATGAAGTGGGGATTTCAATCCTGTTAAGCCAGTGTCCATCTTAGAAGAATCAACATCATACTCGTCACTCCTGCTTTGACGGAGAGCAAAGATGTGTCTTAAGCCAGCTTTTCCACAAAGCCCTAGCGGACTCTTCACCAGCATAGCACATAACTAAGTTTGGGGCATATTCGGAGGACACAGAAATTCAGTTTATATGGTTGCTGCTCCGACAACATTGGCAAAAAATACATACCATATCCTAGTGTCCGGTTTTAAAGCAGCTCCATTTTAGATCCTAAGGTCATGTTTCAAAGGAAAAAACAGACAAATCAAAACAAAATCCCAACCCTGCCAGATAATACCCATTAAAGAAAGCTAAAGTACAGATCAAAATGGCACAACTATGGAGTTGAACAGAAGCTTAAAAGAAAAAAAAGCACTTTGTGGAGACAAATATTTTTCAAGTGTGTGCCTGAGAGCAGCCAAAGTTTTATGCTATTAAAAAACACAACATGCACCACAGTGACAAACAAGGTTACTCCATCCACCCCCATGCTAACTTGCTGTTTCAACAAGTTAAATTTAAGTGCACAATGAAAGGCAACTTGCACAAAACAAAGCAGGATGATACTTATTTCTAATACTCTGCTCACCACTCACCACCCTTGTCCTACACCTATCTTGAATGAGGCAGTGGCAAACCCTCCACCAGAAGACTGAACTGGCAGACACTGCATAAAGTTTTGGATTACAAGTAAGTTTTGCTCAGCCCTTGCCAAGGGCTTGAGGTACGATGCATTTAACCTCCTGTAGGACTTCTCACATGCCATCTTTCCCAGTCCTAGGGGAGCATTGCCAAACCACAGCACCCAGCCCCGACGACAACATGTAGCCTTTGGCTGCTTTAAGACCCCCTGGACCATGGTTATTCTGGCAGCATCAGGCAGTGAGTAGTCAGTCTGACATTCAGTTTGTTTTCTAGAAATGTCACAGAAATGGTGAATACTAGCTTTGTAACACGCACATTTGTCAGAAAAGGCTGCCTAGCCCCCATTTATGACACGCTGAGTTTTTCCCCCTCCTTCTAAGACAAACCTTAAGATAAGAGCCTAAGTCTGGCTTCCATTCTACCACAGCAGAGACCACAAGAAGTGACTCAGCAAAGCATGGCCACCATGAGCATCTCTCACTCCTTCCCTGTTTCTGTGAAATTTGAGCCCTTCTGAGAGGTTCTCTAAGCCTCTGCTGCTCACAGTGATCTTAGTTAAAATGAGAAAGGTCAATAGTAACTATTTTCCTTCTTTGCTCATCTTGGCAGAAACACTCACCAAGTATGTTTCTCCCCCAATCATAAACCACAATTAACACCTACCTCAGTGCCAAAAAAAGCCCCACCTGCACCCACACTCTGGGGAACTTCCCTATAACAGCTTCTACAAAGAGTTCTGTTTTCAATAAGAAATTAAGCAGGACACCGAGAATTAAATACCTAGTGACAGCATGGAACTAACTGCAGTGCCACAGTTGGTCTCTACAAGTAGCACTGGTTATTCATTTCCATACCTAACTCAGTATCAAGCATTTTAAAACTTTGCTCAACTGCCGGGGAATTTCCAGCTTGCTGCAGATCCTGCCCCTTTCACCACAGAAATTTGGCCACAGCTGCCGCAGGCAACATGCAACTTCAATTCTACCCCTATTTTCATCCTACCTCCCATCTTCTTGGGAAGACTCTTCCTTTATTACTACAAGTATCCAGATCCTCAAGAATTTTTTATACCCTGGAGAAACAGGAGAAACTAACCCTTTGAAAAGATCAGTTCATAAAATCTCCTAATAACCATCACAGAGAGAGGTGCTTGTTTCAGCGTCTTTGTTGGATACACTACAGCAGTTTGATTCTCATGTAAATCTCATTTGCAATGCCATCAACTTTCTTCTAATGGGCCATTCATCATTGTAGGGTTTGCTTTCAAAGAGCCAGCTCAATTCCTTGAAAGGTCTCACAAGCCATCTACAAGACTTACCCTTCCAAAGCTAGGGAACTACCTACAAACACATTAGCAAAGGCTGTGCAAAACAAATTAACCTCAGTAAAGCTCAGGAAAAGATCCTAATTCCCACATACATATGCCAGAAAAAGCTGGCATGTGGGATGTTGCTAACCTTTGAATTCAATCAGACTCTCTAAGAGGGCTCTAACATGCAGAGCATGACTATGATGTATTTTCCTTTGAGGCTGGTTCAGTTCATTTAGAAAGTGATTTGAAAGCGCTAATGTACTATTTATGTACATTATAAAAAACGATCCATATGGAGTCAGACTTTGCAAAATGTTCACTCAAGTCCATTCCACTCCCTCTGAAAACATTTCACAATCCATTCAATACCCAGTAGAGGAAGCCAGGATTACTGTTCTAAAAGCAGCTCTGAAGGTAATTTAAATGTTTTAAAACCTGACATCTTCTAGACTGAGCCAAATAAATATTTGGGGCAACACAGAGCATCTCACACAAATTTCTATAAAGTGACATCCACCTGCAGCCTCTAAAACACTGACATTGAAAATAAAGGTTGGAAGAGAATCCCAGGGAAAACCTACCTTCCTACTAAAGAGGAAAAGAAAATAAATTTAGTGTGATTCAGGAGAAGGAGAGCATGTAGTAGACTAGCTTGTGAAAGACCACCTAGCAGGACATGACTAAGATTGCAAACAACGTAAAACAATCCCAAGATTATTAAGGTATTTTCAATCCTGCCAGCATATATGACTGTGCTGAGGGGTTTCTTTGTTGAAAGGAGTTTAACCAACTAAAGTGACAATGACTCTTGCAGAACAACAGCACATACGTAAGATGCTGCCACAATGGTTTCATTACTTTTAAATCAGGAAATTTTAGAGACTTAACTTGTCATTACTGCATATTCTAATGTTCCCCTTTCTTTGGTTCAGTATAGCATACAGAATTAGGGAAACATTTAACAGATGCATCTTACTGGGAAGCTTCATAAGAATTTCATAGTTTGCAATATCAGCTTTTTGGGGAACAGGATTCTAGCCCTTCTCTGCTACACGTCTTTTAAATAAGAATTCTCATACTTGCAATACTATCAGGTGGAGCACAAAGCAGGATGAAACTGAGAAGAAACTGTGAACCCCTTTGAGAAGAGGATGCACCCACTTGTCACCAAGAGACCTCAGATTCTGAATCCATCAAAACAATTTTGTTTCCCAAGTTCATTCTGTGGCTCTGTTTGCAGTGAAGTGCTGATCTGGGACGGACAATTGTAAACAGATCATGTGCAAGTCTAAACTACTTGATTGCACCTATTTCTAACAGCTGGTTTGCATATGCCTTGTTTACACAAAACACAAACAACACTAGCAACACTTTTATTGAACCACTACACATTAGGAATTTTCTCCTAAGAATTCCTATGCCTGGAGAAAACTTCAGTGCTTTCCTTAATATTCCATAAAGACAGACATTAGCAGCAAAGCATGCGCCAGCCTCTGACTTCCTTTACAGATCTTCACAGTGCTAAAACAGTTTCATTATGACTTGTGTCATTAGACAGTGTCTGAGGGAGACATGGTATAAGAAGAGATAGTAATTATACAGCTGAATGGACAAGACAGAAGGAGGCAAAGCCACCCAATTGCCAGGCTTGTTGACAGTCAACACCCCTTCACGCATGGTGGGCTGGCAGCCAAGCCAAGGTACACCACCTCACACAAGCTATGAAACAATTAAAAAAAGAAAAAGATCAATAAATAACATCTCCCACACGAGAGACTACCCTTAGTAGTTTGGGCTACACCTCAAACTGAATATGAAAAGCAAAAACATTTTTGGTCTACCCACCAGGTGGAAACAAAACTTGCTTTCAGTACTTAGTCCTTTTCCCCTCCCACACAATCAGGATTTTGAGTGTTTAAGAGTCCATGGTTCTTATGCCCTCGAGAGAGGAAAGGCCTTAAGTTGCTCAAGACCAATTCCTTTAGCAAGTGCACAAACTGGCTCTGCAGGGAGTCCAGTCCTGCTTAGTCAAAATGTTGGTGGCTTCCGTATGTGGCCTTAAGGAAGACAGAAGATTAAAAACAGTTTGTGTGGGAAGACTTCCCAAGGCATTAAAGTGGCATGAAGCAGAAAAAAGGGGTACAGATATAGTGTTCTATTTCAGAGAGAAGGGGAGGGACCTCCTTTTCCACAGCACATAGACCACCTCCGCAAGGTTTTTTGTCTCCTCGTTCTGTTCTAAAAGATGAAATGGACTGTACTTGTACATGAAAAGAGTTTCTTATGCTAGAAGATTCTTGAAACAGGATAATAAGTGTTAAAAGTGTGCTTCAAGTTTTCTTCCACTTACTCTCCTATCCTAATCACACAGTATATATTAGCAGAACCAGACAAAGACTGTCCATCTTTGCTCCCTCAGCTAAGGCACAGCTCCCAATTAATTTCTACATTATTTCTCCCAAACTGTCAAGATGTCCTCAAACAACATGAAAATTACATATCTGGTACATTTAAAGGAGGGAGGAAAACCACTGAAGTAAATCATGCATACACAACAAATGACAACCCAAGAAATTAAACTCGCTTTCAAATTACTAAAAATAGATTAGGTAGGGAGGGAAGGCGCTATCAATCAAATCTTAGAGTTGCTGCATATTCAAAGAACAGGCTTCTAAGAGTGCTCTCTCAAGACTGCTTGAAATTTTTATGATAAAAAATGCACAAGGACATGAAAAAAGGAGCAGTAGGATAATGAAGAGCAAAATACACAAGACAGAAGTGGATACAGAGTATTAATTAGGCCATTAAGATGCTTAAATGTTTTACTGTCCAATAAAATATGTATTTTATAAAAATTAAGTGCCATGCAGAAGGAATGCACACATGCATTTTATTGAGTTCTTCTGAAGAAACTGAAGATGTGAATTACTAGCAAAAACATTTGTGGACACGAGTGAATAGACATTAGGAAAATTGTATCTGTACTATGACAGCAAAGAATATAATATTGGATAGAAATTTTCCCTCACATTTACTTAAGAGAGAAATTAATCTGCTCTATAAGCATCTCATAAATCTGCTTTTATAAGGAGTCTGCAGTCAAATCAAATAGGAAGACTTATGAATACTTGAAAAAACTAGTGATTAATACTGAATTATTGACTGACATGAATGCATTAAGACCACACACAATTTGTACACACAATTAGTTGATTAACCAAGTCTGGAAGTACATTAAGATGTCTCCTGAACGTGGGCTATGAAAAGACAAAAAAACTGCTTCAACTTTTTCATCTTACAGATTTGTTCAAAACATCACTGCAAAACCTCTGGCTCCCTATATTTCTTGGTATCAATCCTGCAGTCTAGTACATCAGGACTCACTTCAGATGCATAAACCAATATTTACAAGCTATGTAAGTCTACCAGCCAGAAAGCACTGCACAAGCTCACCAGATTTCTTAGACATTTGCTGCCTGTCCTAGACATAAGCAATTATAAGACAAAGACCTTAACCACCCAGTACATGATGGACTAAGCTCTGCAGAATATTTAGTTTTCATACTTTTCTTTCTTTAAAGTAGGAATCCTGAAGCGGATATCCTAGCCATGAGTCTGCAATCTCAGGAAACTGCTAGATGCATGGGGACTGAATCAAAGACGCATAAAGCAAAGCCAGTGTTAGGTATGGCTACATGTGAGAAAGCCTTCTGTGCTCTGGATGGCTGTGAAGAAAAAGAAGAGGAAAGAGTCTGTACCAACAGCAAATGAGATAATTCCTCTCCCTTTTCATTAACATCACCAGCTCAAAAGCACATGATTTTTTTTTTTAAACCACATTTCCACTTGGATTGGGAAGGGAAAGCTGGCTCATCCACATCTAACCAGCAGGAGGGTTAAGCATTTCTGGTTACTGTGCCCCTTGGCTCTGACTGCAGAACACCCAGACACTGCCTGCTCAGACACTTACTAGAGCTAGAAGGAGCTCAAAGTAATTAGCATGTCAGAAGGACTGATATGGAGCTGAGTGCCAGTAGAAATTCACCCCGAATAAGAAAGCCAGCTGGAGGTAGTTGTCAAATCTTAAACAGTGGTTTGAGAAGCACCTGATCAGTCTGCATGCCTTTTCCTACCCCACAGAACTGAGTGCAACCCCCCCAAAGCACACGGTTGAACACACTCACTGAGCTCCACACTCTGCAATTGCTGCAAAAGCTTCTGTCAATAACAGACACCAGTTACTACACATGGGCCAGTAATAAAACTTTATTTGCATGGCATAAGTAGCAAATTCAAGTAGTTTCCTGTTCTTTACCAACATCCTGTTGCCACATCTACTCCTCCAGGAAACTGCAACACCGAGCAAGAGAATTTGGCATCCCACAGAACAGATCTGATGCCAAATGGCTATCAGAGCACAGTTACTAAGAGCCTGCTTACAAAGAAAATAATCACATTAATCTGGTTGTCATTTACACTTTCAGTTATTCGGTGCACGATTGCATGTCCCATTTTCTGGAGGGGGGGAAAAAGGCAAAAAGCATTATTTTTGACTTGTTACCAGAAGTCAAAACAGACACTCTGCAGTAAGGATGCTACACAGCTAGCACCAAAATAAATAAGATATGAATTACTACAGATTTCATCATTTTTATTCCTGGTTTTTGTAAAAGCAAAACCTCTCACTCATTCATCCACTAGATTTATACAAAAACACAACAGTACTAGCTGGAAGAATCCCACAGTCAGCTAAGCATACATGTCATGATTGGGAGGTCATTAACACAAAGAAGTTACACCAGCACAATGCCTTTATAGCTGGGACTCTGCACAAGAATGTACAAGACAAGTGTGGCATGTTCTGGTTAATCTTTTCATAATCAACACATCAGCCAAACTGAACCAAGCTTTGTTTAAAAGAACACATAAGAGAACATACACTGAGTTTTGCATAGCGTTTGTTTATACTTACAACCTAACTTACAGCACAGCTATTTTTGCGTCAACAAATGAAGCAGTAGTTTCACCTAATTAGAGAAACGTTCCTTAAACATTTAATATAACCCATGACAAATTGAGCTGCTTAGCCAAAAATTACTTGACATAAATTCCATAATTAAAATCAAGTAATCCTTTATCACCATCTTGCTGTGCAAAAAAACCTGTTCTCAGTCTTTGAAATCAAACAAGAGCATGAAAAAAATGTAAGACGAAGCACTAAGACAGCAAATCTTTAAAGAGTTTCTAGTGAGAGTAAAACCACCATCCACAAGTTGTAGCAAAGCAAACAAAGCATTTCAAACAAAGAACAAAAAAATAGCTGCAAATGCAGATTACACAATATTTAAGAAGTAAAACTACATGAGGAGTTGTTTGAATCAACATACATACGCAGCATTTCAGAAACAACTAGTTCTGTAGTCATGGTTATGTGGTCAAAGCATTTCCTCAGTATGGGTACGTACGGCTTGCAGTTCCCTCCGACATGTAAGGATACCCACACTCATACACACCATGATGGCATCAGTCTAACCACAAGAATGGAGGCCGAGTGGTTAGTGAGGTCATCAAAACACTGTGATACGTTGCATACATTGGTTTTCTAAATTATGTCCTTTTTTAATTTTAATTAGTGCTTTGAGACACTGGCTAACAGACTGTACAATCTCCCTTAGAAAGGGAAATGAAAAGACTGTTGGATCTAGCTCTCAATTTTCTGCTTGGTTACTAAACCCCCATTGCAGAGACACTCCCACTACCCAAATGCTGAAGTGAACTTGTGTATTCACAATACAAAAAGATTAATGCACACATAAAATTTTGCAGGATCAGCACCTTGATATGTGCTCAGAGTATTGGACTATTTATTTTTGTCAAGCTTAAGTACCTAGGAAAAACCCACTATAAATATATCAGCATGCTCTTAATAAACCTTCACATGCACAGTAAGTTTCCAATTTACACTGGGGCTTATATACATTTTTTTTTATTTTAACTCCATGTTTATAATTTCATACATCCATATATTTACTTCCCTTGCATTTTATGCTCAAACTAAAAAACTCCTCCATTTATTTCTTCTATGTCCTAAATACTAAAAGAACTAAAGGTTTAAAAACTTATTTTTATGCTTACAAATCTCATACTGAAAGTATCCACTGAAAAACACAAACATCAGGCTCCATTAATAGCACTACTGCAAAAATACAAGAGAGACACAGAAGCAATAAGCAAATATCCCATGAAATATTCACAGAGAAGCACCATTTTCCAATCTATTGAGCTCCCAGTTCAGAAAGCTCAAGTGCTGTTATCAGGCTACGCTCAATCAACATTTGCAGTTTTTAGTCAATAGAACTTTTGTACTTAGGAGCATTTAAAAACCTGACCCATAGCTGCTTAGAATTCGGATTAGCAAGCTTAACTTTCAACTTCTGTTTCAGTTCCTTCGGTTCTGGGGGGGATTAGAGGGTAGGTATATGGAAATGCTTATTTTAGTTACTGGCAGTCTCTAACTTGTTATTGTCACTTCTTTTAAAAATTGCATCCATTTTGAAGATAACAAAGAAAAACTTAATAATTCAGCATTAACCTGATCCTGTAAACACCTGATTACAGTGTAAATTTGAAAAAATACTGTCTTTAGGAGGAAAATGTGCTCCAGCTAATGGTTCCTGCTGTATCTTATGTTTTTGCTTGTATTGCTAGTTTAAAAAAATCTAGTTCCTATCCTACTGATAGGCTTTAGCTTCTTTTTTTTATAGAAAAATACCCAGCTATTTATCCACAGATTTCCAGCTTCCACAGGCACAGCTAAAAAAAGTTCCTAGCAACCCTTAATTTGATTTAAAGCACTTATTTTTGATGTAAGTACTTCCATAATTTCATCTTGATTTATATTTGCAATGCCTGCTGTAGTGTGACACTCACATTAATTAAATAGATTAAGGGGTCTTCAGCTGTACTGCAGGCCCTCCACTCTTCCACCCACTTTGTTTCTGTCATTAACCTCTAGGAAATGCCCTCCTTGTTGGTCATCATTGTTTAATTATACTTCATAGTTATGTCATCATATCTGTGAAATATAATCTTCCATAACAACACAGCTGTGAAATATGATACTCCTACCTAGCAGTAAAATTCTCATTACAGCAGATTATACATACACATGATGTCGATGGAGGAAGTGATATGAAACTTTTTGAAGGCCCTTGATTTTGAATGACTTTATTGTGTTAGGAGGTATGTACAGTCTTCAAGAAAGGTCTCAAACTCTTTCTCTTCCCTCCCTTCCCCAATCCTCCCAACAGTCTTCTGTAAGTTTTAGGAACAATTACTTCTAAACTTAGATGAGGGCTTATTACAGAGAAGTTTTATACAGAAAAAGTGAAGTGAGAAGAAACCTCAGAAATAGAATCTATGAGTCCAGGATTTTATTTTTGTTTTTTTAAACAAATAGTATGAATTGCATCTGAAAGACACTTTTTCCTGGAACCCTCTGCTTCCATTCATGATCTCACGATGCACAAACATCTCCTTTGCTTCTAAGGTAACAGGAGCAGTGACTGCACTGGTCCAATAGAAACAGGACTTTGCAGATGTTTGCTGTCCTTTACAGGTGGGGGGAAAAAAAAGGGGGACAACTACTCAAACAACTGGTTCTTTGAAGACTACTAGCAAGAGCTCCCCACATCACAAGAACCTCCTATCTAAATTGTTGAATGGAATGTCCATTAATTCCTGAAATTTAGCATAAACCGTACATCCTGCTGGGACATGGAGACAGTGTGGCTGTATCAGGCCAGTAGTGTTACTGTAAAATAATACTCAGAAAAATTTATAGTTTTTACTGTAAAGTCTGTGTACTAAGACCTATCTTCACTTTGTCATACTTTTGACAATATTAGTTGGCTAGCAATAAGGACACAGGCTTCTCTACAGAAAAGAAATGGCAGCAACCAGTGCTTTGTATTGCTCACTGAGGGTAGGGATTTATGCGTGAGTGTGCATGTGTAGGGGGGGTGATTTTTCAAGAGTGGAGATAAAAGTGGACAGAAGAACAGTTTAAAGCCTCAATCAAGACTGTATATACCAAGCTTCAACACAATTTTTTTTCCTTGTCTGCGTTACAAACCCTTGACTGGCCAGTAGAAGGCAAGGAGTTGTTTACCTGTTAGAAGCAAGGGGGCAAATTCCTCTAGATTGATGCAAAACATTTTCCTACTCTAGAAGTCAGAAAGGGAGGAGCATCAAGCTTATTTATGCAGCTCAAACAGCAGCCAAGCAAAGAGGATGCCTTATTGTGCAGAGTTCATAACTGTACATTAAACTCCTCCCTTTAAAGTGATGAAGCAGGAAAATTGCCATTCCCACTCCAGGAGTCACAAACAAATGGAAGGGGAGAGAAATAAGCAACCAAGTAGCTGCTTGAGAGAGTTTTCAAGCACAATGCTTATGATTAACCAGCTGAAGAAACGGAATGGCAGGGAGGAGAGAGCTCACACAGATAAACCCAGAGCCAGAGGGAGTGACAACAGAAATGTCCTGAGCTTCGGGTGGTCTTGTTTTACAAAGTAAGATTAATTAAACAGACACTAAAGGACATCTCTCTTAGAAAATGAAACACATTACAAACCAAAACACCTCAGAGAGCTAGCAGCTAGGGAGTTATAACTAAATTACTAAGTACAAAATGAAGCAGCCTGCAGAGGAAATGAGTAATTTAAAAACCCTCCCCTGAGCAACAGGCTGGTGAGAGAGGGATAACTCCAGGACCCTGGTGCTGGACGTAAACAGTACCAAAGCCAAAAGCTGCCAGATGAAAACAGATGTTTTATACAAACAACAAAAAGCCTAGTGGAACATCATAAAACCCCAATCTCCTGCCTTTACAGCATGTTTTCACTCAGAGATGGCATCAGACACAGTCAGTCTGGTACAACCTGTAGAGATGCACACAGGAATTACATCATCCACAACTACCATGCTGATGCCCCTGGGGTGAAGCACCACAGTCCGTTGGACAGTGCTCAGTAACCATAAACAATGCTTTCAGAGGAAGAAATAGATTAACATCAACCTCATTCTTCTTTCTGCAAGAGAGTTTATCTAGAACACAGCACAGACAACCACCTCCCTGCTAGCACAGAAAGTCCTTCTGCAGCCCTCTCCCCTTCCTCAATGAAGCAAAGACACCTTGGGTGTCTGCTCTCCAGGGGTCCTAGTGAGCAATGTCACCCCTGGCCTGGCCCGACTCCCTCTTTTTTCTATTGCCCCAGAGAGAGAGCAGGAACAACACCCAACTTGCCAACCCTAAAATAAGCACTCTGCCAAAGTGTTTTTCCAACTTTTTTTCCACTAAATCTTTTCCAGGAAAGACAAACCCCAGGTGTAGCAAGCTTTAGTGCACTAACAAGAGCCCTTCTCTCAGTTATCTTTTGGAAACCTCTTAAGGCCCATCAGTTGAGCATGAGCCTGTCGGTGGGCAGGTACGGAGAACGATGACCATGGGGGACAGCCCGCAGGAGGAGCGCCCTGTGGCGAGGGGATCGCACTTCTTTTGTGGACACGGTTCCCTCAGGGAGAGCTGCCCCAGCACTGACAAACATAATTCCCTTTCTCAGTCACAGAGAGCAGCAAGGCCAGGAAGATGAGGACATCCTTTGTTGATGTTGGTCACCAGGAGGACAGCCCTCACTGCCACCTCAGGCAAGGGTCTGTCTGTTGCTGCACAGAGGGTCCCTCACCCACTGCAACCAACTTCAAGTGAGCAGCCCCTCATGTCCCCTCAGGCTCTTTATGGTCTGGGGAGGGCCTCAAGGCCACCTTCTTCAGCAGTAGTCCCTCACTATCCCCTCTGGCCTTCTGGGGGGGGTATCACTCACTATCCCCTTCATCAGAGGTGGCTTCTCACCATCATCTCAGGCCCTCTTCTTGGCAGACCCACGTCCGTTCCGTGGGGTGGAGGCACCCCACCGCCTCCTCGGCAGGGCCAAAGGACCCCTCATCGTCCCCCCGCTCCTCGGAGGCTCCTCTCCGTCCTCTCAGCCCCTCTCCACCCAGACCCATGCCCCCTCCCCGGGGCGGAGGGGTCCCTTCTCCGCCCTCTCAGGCCCTTACCCGGGTCCCTCCCCGCAGGCCGCGGGCTCTCCCTCTACCTCCGGAGCGGGCCCTGCCCCGCAGGCCCCCGCCGCCTCCCTGCAGGGCCACCGCCACCGCCCCCGCGCCCCCGGCCCGCGTCGGCGGCACTCACTGCGGCGGGAGCTGGAGGGCCGGGCCACCGCGACGCTGGAAGGCGCCGTCCACGAAGACGCCGTTCTTGCCGAGGCAGCGCAGGTAGAAGTGCGGCTCCTGGAAGCTGAGCTGCAGGTGCCGCCGGGAGATGAAGCTGGAGTGCCCCATGTTGACGTCCACCGAGCCCTGCGAGGAGTTGCGGCCTATGGTGACGGCCGGCTGCCGCATGAGGAACTCGAACTCGCGGCCCTGCAGCCGCGCCAGCACCGGGCCGGCGGAGGCGGCGGCGGGCGGCGCGGCCGGGGGCGGCGGCCCGGGAGGGGGCGCCGCGGCGGGGCTGCAGGGCGCCGAGCGCAGCGCCAGCAGAGCCCGCGCCCCGCTGCTGTCCTCCCCGACTTCGGCCATGTTCCCAGGCAGGGAGCGAGCCAGCGTGCCGGCCTCCGGGGCGGAGCCGGGGTGGGGGGGAGCGGGGCGGAGCGGGAACATAGCCCGCCGCCGCCTTCCCCTGCTTCCCCGGCAGCACCGCTGGGCCCGGCCGCCTCGCCGCGATTTATGAGGCGGGGCGGGGGCTGGCAGCGCCGGGCTCGGCGGGGGCGCGGCGCCGCCTGCAGGTCCGGGCGGGCCGCTGCGCCAGGCCTCGGCCCCCTTCCTCGGGCAGGTGCTGAGGGAGCGACCCCACCCCGTCTGAGGGGGTTCCCGCCACCTCGGCCCTGCGCCGGGCAGAAAAATCGCTTTCTGCCGGGCCCGTGAGTTGAATCGCCTCAGAAACCACCCCCCTGCGCTGGAGAGGTGCCCCCACCCCAAACCCGTCCCCGATCGGGGCTTTCTGTGGGGCAGGGGCACATCCACCCCACAGCTGGGCGCCAGGCCATCACCCGCCTTGGGGCACAGGGCTCCCGTGTTTCCAAACCGAATCGCACTGGGCGAGACTCGTTCCCTTCGCTCTTCGTGTCATTACACCAAAGCCCCACCGCAGTGTTACGCAGGGATTTAATCGCAACACGATTTTAATATCCCTGGACTGCTTGCAAAGGCTTGCCGAAGAGGGAAATTCATCCCAGATACACAAGGTGTGAGTTTAAACCACCTTAACACACTTTTATAATCATAGAGGGTTTTTTATATATATATATATATATACACGCACTCATATATATATACTCATATAGTGATTTTATACTCATATAGCTTTATACTCCTATACTTTTTCATTAAAAGGGAGTGCGTGTAGGTTGTTTAGCTTGCATTACATTATCTCTTCAAATTTTTATATTTTTTCACAAGAGTTATATTATGTTACTTATATGAATGATAAAGGTCATGTACTGTGCAACAATGGCATGTATGTGGATTGTGTATATGTCTGTACTAGTTAGATTATCCAGATTAAACAGGTAAAACTTTTCTGTATAGGCGAGCCAGTGATACTTTGCAGAATCCTGAATTGTTAAGTAACCAGAAAATACAACGAATTTGAGAACCTTGGGAGAGGGAGCAGCTGTAATTGCTTATTGGTTCGACTCGTGTGGGGAATGCGGCAGCTCGTAGCAAGGCTGCTCAACAGCTTAGAGGAGATCGGGAAAAAAAATCCCATAGCTGGTCAAAAGTGCAGAGCAAATTTCAGCTATGAAGACTGTAATTAAACGAACTGGAATTGGTCCAGGACCACAAGGTTAACATCCCTGTTCCTGGAACATCTTCCCTGAGATGTTTAATGACTGCTGAGCAGTTGGGACCTGAGTTAGACATCTCACCCGAGACATCATCTTCAGTAAGAGTGCTCTTTGCCACTACAGTTCGATACCAACCGAGAGGAAGAAAGAAAAGTACGTCTAACAAAACACCAATACCACTTCCTACGCAGCAGTGTCTGCTCTCTAGCGAGACTCAGCCGAGCCGGGCACAGCAAAAGGTTGCAATCCCCGGTACAGGCGAGGGAGGAAAGGCATCCCCGGAGGGATGGGGAGAAGGGAGGTGGTCGCAAGAAATGGCCATCCTGGAGGCCTGAAATTAAATTACAGCTGTAATAGTGCTCCCAGACGGTGAGGAACAAATGAGCGGGGTCACGGCACACAGCAGCGGCATAACCTGGGCCCCGGCAGGGAGCTGCTCCGCTCACACCCGTCCGCCTGAGCTCCTCTCCTGCTCCAAATTGCTCAGCATCAGCAAATGCTCGTGCCCAGAAAGTAAAACGTGGGCATCTGGTAGGTGAGAGCCAGAGTTGCATGCTGCCTGACAGGAGAGCTAGCTCGTGCCTGTTCACACCAGGATGAGAATGCTATTAAGTGTGCTTAAAAACGGACCCAAGCTGGTAGGCAGATGTGTGGGGGCAGGTGAGGTGAGACTTCATGTCAGAGCAGTGTTTGGCGTGTCAAAAAAACCCTAGAAAGCAGCTCCGGAGAGATTTCAGTTCATGTCCAAGGCTTTTCTAAAAATCCAGAATCATGTCATTTGTCCAAAAGGGCCCAGAAAGGATCAGAAATAGGATGAGGCCATTACCAGACGTTGTCAGCAAATGTTTCCACAGCTGCACGGGAAAACGCGTTGCGGGCAGGCCGGCTGACGAGGCAGGAGCCAACCCCGGCGTGGGCAGGAGCGGGGCGGTGGTTCTCAGTGCAGGAGTTGCAGGCAGCCCTGTGGACCCGTCTGATGTGGGGCCAAGAGGCGTGTCGCTGCCAGGGCTGGGCACCATTACTTCTCCCACAGTGGATACAGGCTACGGATTTCTGCAGCTCCAGTCGGGGAATAACCTGAGGGCTGGCACGTGGGGCCGGCTGCGAAGATCCTCGCGCTCCTCAGAGGCTTCCTGAGCGCTTGGGGCGGACCCAGCGCAGCCTCGCTGCTCCAGGACTGCGGAGCTGGGGATGCCAATGGGCACGTCCGCACATGTCATGGTCACTCTGCAGCCCCCGGGATGCTCCTGCTGCACAAATCGGTGAGATTCTTCTTCTAACAAGTCTTTTTCTTTCTGCCTGGAAATTTCTTCCGAGTGGAATCTGCTTAAGCCAGCACCGCCACTGAGATAAATCCCAGCTTCATGCACAATGCGATCAAGTGGTGTACAGAAACAGGATTCCTCTGAGCTGCCTGATGGGTTGTGCTTAGCTTCATGTCTCACCAGCCCGTCCGCCTGCGGCATCTGTTCCCTAAGCTCCTTGTGCTGCGAGGAACAGAGCGCTCTGCGCGGCAGCTTCCAGCACTCTGCTCGGCTGTAATCCACCCCGCAACAGCATCAAACCGAGGGCCCTTCAGACAAGGAAACGCTTTGCGCTCCTCCAGTCAACTAATCCTGCTTAAAGTCAAGCCAGCTGCCCCAGTGTAAATGCCTAATGTAAATGCACTCAAAATTGTTTGAATTAAACTAATCTCATCCCGTATGGCTGGATTGACTTTAAAGTGGTTCATTTTCCTCATCAAGTTTTTAGATGGGTATGTCTGCAGGTGTGGCCAAATTTCCTGACTGTGCAAGTTGCCGAGCAAAGTATTGAGATGGCCAGGAGCTGCCAGCCAGGTATCGTGAGCTGCGGGGAGCCGAGGTGGGGACCAGCCCCGGCAGGAGCTGGGGCCAGCACGGTCCTTGTGCCACCCCTGCCATGTGCCCAGGCACTGGTGCAACACTCAGATGTGGGAACAGCACCTTGGCCACTCCTGGCCATCCGAACTGGCCAGCTGTGGGCTTGCTCCAGACGGGGCCATGCTTGGGCGCTAGCGTGGTACGATGCCGAGACCCCGTACAAGCATGACTGCCTGTGCACATGCAGAAATCATCCCTCCTGGCACTTCGTAGAGACACCTTGAGCTATTTCGAGATGCTGCCCTGCTCCGCCACGTCTGCGCAATAGATCAAGTCAACAGGCAGGAGAAATTCAACGTTCAAACAAAGGAGCTGGGAAGGGCACAGCAAAAGCAGAAAGTGGCTGGGATGGAGTCGGTGTTACTCAGACAGCAGTGCAAAACCCGACTGTCCTTTGTCAAATATTTGTTTGGCAGTGTGTCATCGCTGACTGTCTCAATACAGCGATATATGGCAGGAATCCGTTTTGCGCTATCAGTTGTGGGCAGATGAATGTAAGGGGTTGTTATGGTCACCCAGATACCACTGCATTGGGCAAACACAAATCTTGCAAAAACAGTGATAAAAGGGTACATTTCTGCATTTATCTGCTGACTGGCGTCTGCTTAAAACCACTTAGTTTCTGTAAGCGAAATGTTGCATTTCTATAGCACTTCATATGGCTGTTGCTCACTGTTCTGATGCATGAGACCCAATACATATTTATCAAACCCCAATTCAGCAAAGAAGCTGCCCAGCTTCGACACCGCAGGACATCTGTTCTACCCCCAGACCAAAGCATAATCGAAAAGCAGCTTTGACAGAAAGAAACAATGTGAGCTGCACGCTAGGCGTGAGCCGCTTGATGTATTTACCCAGCAGCGAGACAACATATTGATGCTCACAATGAAAGCTAGCCTAATGCACACAGCCCTGACCTGGGGAAGGAGGAGGAGAAGAGTGAAGGAAAGCAATTATTCTAAGGAAAAGAGACTGCTGTCTCCATGCTAGCCCAGTCCAGCATTGCATTTCTCCTGAGCGCCATGCCAATCTGATGGGGTTAAGGGTGATAGGGCTTCCACTGATGTAAAGTGTGCATCATTGGTAAGTGAGCAGAGACTTCAGGACCTGCATCACGCAAATACTTAGATAAAATACAAAAGAGGAGGGCAGTGTTCCCTCAAATTCCTGCCCTGCTCTCCGCAACCCTTTTCCCTTTCCCTTCCCTCAGCCATCAAGTAGGTTTTAAACGCTGTTGTGGTTTTTGTCCACACTGATTTGAAGCAATGTAAGTGATGAACAACGTGCTCTGTATCTGTGGCGGTACTTTCCCCAACGCACCTGCGCTCGGGAGCGGCCTCACTTCTTTCTCCAGCTGGGTGAGTTTTAATTCTGCTTTCTGTCTCTGGGAAATCGCAGTGCTGTGACACAGGAGCAAAAAGCGGTTTGCATTATACGCGTCTGATAGGATTTTCTTCTTAACCAAGCGGGCTGCAAGAAGTTAAATGAAATCCATTGGTTTGAAACATATTCAGGTGCATGATAGTATCTGTCTCACAAATGCACACACACTCAGAGTGTCTAACTCAGCCTCCCATGGGATTTCTACCTGTTTTCTGTGCTTTCAACCCCAAACCTTACCTCTTTCCAGTGACGTCCCTCGGCCCTGGCCTGGGGCAGCCCATATAAACCTGCCTGCTGCAGAGGCTGCACCCGCGACACAGATCTCTGCCCAGGAGGACACCTGCGAGGCTGACAGTGACATTGAGGATGCGACCTGCCACTGAGGGTCTGAGGAGCACAGCAAAGCCCTAATCCCATCTGGGACACCCATAAATACCCCTCCTCAGTCAGAACAGCTTTATAAATCTTTCACAGCGGCTCTGAGCCAGGTTTTAATCCAGATGGCCTGATAAGAAAGGGTTTGCCTGTGGAGGAGGTGATACATCGATAGAGGAATTCTTTCTTTTCCCGCACAGCTTTTGATCAGCAGAAGGTTGAAGAAAACAACACCAGTGAATCAGATATGCGGTGAGAGCACCCAAAAGCCCACAAAGGATGCAAACCCACCTTTTTTTTCCAAATGCCAATAGGCTGCTATGCTGAAGAGAGGAGTACTGGAGACAGAAAAAGGCATGCAGACAGTGGGACCTAGTGCAAGGCGAGCATCACTTAAACCCCGCTCGGTCAGGGCTGCCTCCTGCAAGGTGCTGTGTGCTTCATGCTGGGTGCTGAGCAGCAGCCTCCGTGCCTGGCGAAACGGGGCTAAATGAGATGCTGCATCTGTTAGCTCCCTCCCAAGAGCAGCACAGCCTGGAGAGATTGTTCTTTCTATAGTAATGATTTTTTTCATTTTTAAATCAGCTGTGATCCTGTTTACTGTAAACTCCAGTATGCTGGAAATGTTTCTATCACAGTTTGTTTAGGTTTCACAGGGATTTTTTTCAAATCACACTTATCAAGAATATATTTTCACAGGAAGTTCTCTGAAATACAATAAAGACCTAGGAACATCTGATGCCCAGACTCTGCCATTCCCTAAGATATTATATGATCTGCTCATTCCCCATGCAGAAATGCTGTCGCTTTTCTAGAATCCATGCCAGAGACTGTCTGATGTATGATAGCCCATTTTGGAAAGCCTTGAACAAGACCATTTGTTGTCGAGATAATTTTACAAAAGCAATATCATTTCATGGGTTGCAGTTAAAATAATTCATAAAATTTACACTGGCATGTGCTCTTTGAGCTTTAAACTCGCTCAGCTAACTTTCTTTCAATTTGGCTTGAAACTTAGACCTCAGTGAAATACATAACACAAGCCAGGTCTGAATTATTTGCTTTAGTCATTTTTGAATGATCTCATTTTCTCACTTTCCATCAATGTGAACAGAGAGAAAAAAAAATACCCCACATACTTTTCAACAGCTAAAACCAACTGAACCAAATCTGATATAAAACACAAAGCGTTTCAGCCCAAAAGGAATATGGTTTTGGACTTTTATGAGCAACTGTAGCATACACTGCCTGTTGCTGCTGAAAACAAGCTCCATGCATTTTCTGGAGGGTTGGAAGCAGCTGAACTTAAATATCTTGCTTTACCACCTGCCTCAGAAGCTAGAGGAGCCAGTAAAGCTACAGAATTTACCCTGTATTATTACAAAACATTCAAACAAAAACCACAGGACCCGCTTGTTTACTGTCCCAAACCTGATAGCATGATTCACACCTATGATGATATACCTATCCTGATATACAGCCAGCGTAACGTGCTGCCAAAACCACCAAGTGGTCACACCGATCACGACTTCCTTCCTATATTTTCACAGGCAGAAGCCACAGAGGGAAGGTCAGTGCGGTCTGGAATCAGAGCCATAACCCACGGCGGGTTATGTGTGTAAACAGCCTCCTTGCTACGTCACCTCTACGTCGTGAACATCTGACCCAGCTGCCTGGACCCCGCGTTATCCCAGGCATCAGGGATGGCTGCATTCGAGTGCTGCTTTAATGAATTCCCCCTCCAGAAATGAACAACCTCCTTTGCTCTTTTAACCAGCTATCATCTATAAACGCGCTGGATACCAAAAGCTTTCCTTCCGAATGGGAAAAAAGCCCCACTGGGCCAAGCCATGCCAGGAAAAAGGGAAAAGGAAAAGGTTGGGGTTCAGCCTTTCGTGCCCTGCTCAAGTCTCCTGGCTCGGAGCATCCCAGGGATGCACGAACACCCTGAATGCCCTCCCGGCTTGGCTGGACCCAGAGGAAGGATGTGGTGGCTGGTCTTGACGTGGCTTTTCTCAAACAAGGGGCAGGGGACCGAGGGCAGAGGTGAAGAGTACGGTGCCCCGACACGGGTCCAACCGATGTGTCCAGGGACCCCCGTGGGAACAGCCCTGGACTTCAGCTGCTGCATAGCATCCCAGCAGAGGAAATTTGAAGTTTCTGTGACCTGTTCTTGGGTTTGGCTGTCTACAGGTTGTTCTTGAAGTAGGGACTAGCAAAAGTACTTGTAAACCATATTTGCTTTCAGTCCTGAGCATCCTTTGGGATTGCTGGACCATCTCAGCAGGGAGCAGATGCTGGGGGATGGACCCTCCTGCAAATGTCCTGCTGTTTTGCAGACACCTCTATAGCACTGAGCAAAACTAACCTTGGATTATAATTTCAGCACTAATGCTGGTTCCCAGTAAAATCCTGGATTAAGTGTGAAACTTTCTGCTTTTCCTGTTCTGCGCTCCCCTTTCCAGCTGGTTGCATTAGAGTTGTTAGTGTGAAAAGGGCATTTGCTCCAAGTGCTGGAAAACTCCAGATTCACAATCATCATGCATCACTTTAAAGGCACACTGTCAACTTTAGAAAAACATCTGCTATAAACAGTTTTACTTACTTACCTTACTAGTAATACCATACGGTATTAAAAGTGAAAGGATTTTAACAATCCAATTTACTTGTCCTTCAGCTTGGCCAGTGAAAAAATCAATGAAATGGGTCTCACTTTTGTTTAGAGTAATTTTCACTTACCACTTCCCTCATGCTAATGTGCTCGCTTTACAGGCAGGAGAGGATGTGTTTACCTGCTTAGAGAAAAACCTGTGCACCCTCCACACTGAAAAAAATAAAAACCCTCCGAAAAGAGGGAAAGAGAAATAAGAAAGCATGAAAACATGCCTACTGATTTTTTTTTTATACATACATGTTTTACAGAAATGAAACGGTTGCTAAATTTGACTGAAGGTCATTCTTCATTAACAAAATAATAATAACGTAAGAGTTTAATGGTTGAATCAAATTCAGTTTATGTTAGCAAGAGATTACTATTATGGAGTAATCTTTGATGAAATTAAGGGTGTTATTTTTCTTTTCAAAGGTAGGATTTAAAAATCTTAACCATTAAAAGTAACTTGGAGAAAGTTTGGGTCTTGGACAAAGTTTGCATTAGCCAAAGTAAAAGATGAAAACAGGCACTCTGTATCCTTCGGAAACGCTGACTCTAACCCCAAGGTCTTGTTTATGCCTGGGCTATATGTTTGGGGCTAGACAGGGAGAAACCAAAGGAATGCGATTTGAAAGAGATTTATCCATTTTGGTACCTTTATTTTCCATATGGCTCAGAGTGGAAAGTCATTTGATGGTTGTCACCTCCCACCAGCCTCCTTCCACCTGCCCCCCGCTCCACCAGCAGACCCGTTCCCATCCCTGCCCCGCTCAGCATCTCAATTTGCCGCTGCGCAGAGACGCGAACCAGCCAGCCAGGCGGGACGCTGCCCTCAGCAGCGCCACTGCCCAGCCGGGATGGTTTTTACCACGGGTGTCCCATCCAGGTAGCGCCACTTCAGCGCGTCACCTCGCCAAGCGCAGACCTGGGAGCACGTGGCCCTGAACCTGCTGATTTCGGGGAGCTGCGCACATGCCGAGGGACCTCGTGGGGTGACCAGCCCAGGCAGTGGGGGACCGGGGCTCACAGCTCCCCCCAGGCTCTCCGAGCTGTGCTGGAGCTCACGGTCCCTTCAGCCCATTTAGTTCCCAGCATCAGTCACCCCGGGGCGCGACCCTGTCGACGGAGGCACCCAACGCTGGGATGGCAACAGCTGGTTGTAGGGAATCCTTTCTGTTGCAATCAGCCAGAAGTCGCTTTCCCTCATCATTTCTTTTCATTAGGTGTTTGCTCGGAAACCTGGCTGCTGGCAGCCGGTCCCTGTCAGAGGTGCCTGTTTGGAGCCTCGGCACATTCACAGCTACGCGGTTGTGTCGCTACAGCCGGCTGATGGCACGGAGACCCCCCCGGCGGCGTGCTGGCTCATGGGGTACGATGCAAGACCTTATTGCTAAATGCCCATCATGATAATCGGTATTTTATGTTTTTTCCCTGTATCCTGGCTGTGATAAATGGGAGTGATGCTGTCTCAGGCTTCCTCCGTGCTTCTCCTCGAGCTTCTAGCTAAAATTCGGCATTAGCAAAACGTGCCTCTGGAATAAGGCCTCATAAAATATTGTTGGGATTGCTAGGCAACCTGCAGGCATGTTGGGAGCTGAAAGGAGCCTAAGTGGGCGTAGCGAGCCTGCGCTGGAGTCTCAGATGAAAAAGAGAGGGTATTCTTTGTGTCTCTGTTCTAGCAACACATTGCCTTTGATTTTCTTTTGGAAAGAGGTTGAGATACGCTGCTTCCACACGCACAAAGGTACATATCTGTGTAATTGTTGGTGTGGTGGCCTCTAACCTCAGATTAATCAGCTGGATGAGAAATGCACCTATCCAGGGCTTTGCAATAGCAATAAAAGTTAAATGAAGTTTTTATGGTCATGAAAATACCCATATTCCAGCTGCTTGCATCTTCCAAGGGCTCCTTTTGCGAGAAAGAGGGGCCATGCTCAATAATAACTTGTTTTATGTGGCCACCAAGGCATTGCCTCAGCCCCTTCTGCACCCTGCAGTGGTACTTAATGCAAACCGACTCCGGAAGGAAGGGAAACAAATAAAAAGCATACAATTTATTGGCAGGGTCTAACACGAGTAATCGGCTATTTGCAGATACATGCACAAGAATAAAAAGAAAATTGAACTAGGCTTGCAAGAACAAGGGGAGGAATTACTGTAGGTGTAAACAGGGGAGGTTTACTGCTGATTTTGTCAGCTAAAGTGAGTTTCTCGTTTACCCCTTCCTGCCTCCAGCTCATGAGCAAGAGATGCTGCCCTTCACGAAAGCACGTGAATCTGCATCTCATCCCTCCAGGAACACCTTGGCTTGCCCAAAGGGCTTTGGCCAAGCAGGCTCCAGCCCGTCCCTGGGCAAGCCCTGCACTTTGCTTCCCCCCGCAAGCCAAGCCTCCAGCAGGCAGCCCCATCCCGCACTTTCTTTAGCGTAAAACCTGGAAAAATACACAGATGTTAGCACCAAACACAGCACCCACGTGCTGAAGCTGCCCTTGCGACTCTGGCTTTTGCTCCATCCGTCCAGCTTTGCTAAAGGCAAATCCTGGCAGCAGATCCCACAGGAGATGGACGTGCCTCTGCTGAGAAAAGCTGTCCGTGCCAGCGGCTGGCCTTCCAGCCAAGCTGAGTGTGCTATTTGTTTCCCAGTGCTTGATTTAGCATATAATTTTCTGTTAAAACAGCCAGTGGCCAAGCTGACTAACGCGTCCATCTGCGCAGAGCCTGTCTGGCTCCTCCGTGCGAAGGGCTGCTCCCACCAACTCCTTTCCAGAGGTCACAGACGGCTCCCCCTAAATCTCCAGCGCTCTTGGAAGGCTGAAATCCTAATTCAGACACTGGCAAAGCCTGCCCTGCTTTCCTCCTGTACCGACACAGGGCTTCGTCTGCTCCGTGTGCAGACTGGGAGTAGTTACTCGTGCAAGACATTTCATCGGCGCAAATGGGGGTCACTGAAAATTAACGGTGGGAGCAGGAGCTGATGATTTTTGGCCCATCCTTTGTCAATTAAAACAGTTCCCAAGAGCCCGACACTCCTAGATATTCCCATACAGTACTGAAAGGGACTGTAATAAGCTAGATATGCATTTCCCAAGACCATTAATGAATATTACCATGAAGCTGTTGTTGGGATCAGACATCCCACATGATCTTTCTGTTGGAAGCGGCTCTTGAGCTTGAACTTGAAAAAGAGGGAACTGATGGGAACAAACCTCGGATTTCCATAGTGTTACAAGGTTCCTTAGATAACTACATATGGTACGTACATGATATAACTACACCTTTTATTTCTCGTGCCCCTTTCTAGCTAAATTTAGGTCAGGAAAGCTGCCTGTGAGGTGTTTATCCATCCCTGGCAGTGAACTGGCTGGGCTATTTTTCAGCTCTGTTAGCGCCGCAGGACTCACGGTACAGATTTCAACACCAAATGGCCCAGGCCAAAGCACTCGACACTGCTGCGCCGTTCCTCGGCCCCTCCTGCCAAAGGATGCTGGTGGGTCACGAGGAGCATGGGGGGTTCTCCTGATTTAGGGCTCCCCAGCTCCTGCAATCTCTATTTCCTTCCCCAATTTCACAGGTCAATTTTGGAGGCATGTGAAATTGGGCCAAATCTGGGCTTTCTCTTATTTTTCTCAGCAAAGGTCCCTCTTCAGACTGCACCAGAGATGAGATGGTCCTCAGTGTTATTTTAGCAGTTATTTTAATAAAAAATGTGGCAGCTGGAAGTGTAAGAGGGATGGGAGCCAGGCACCTTAAGAAATGATAATTGCAGACTTGGAGCAGTACTAAGAGTTAACAGAGGGACATTTAATCCAATTCTCAGCTTCTATTTTAGGATCCTTTTAACTTTCCAAATCAAAAAAAAAAAAAGGAAGAGGGGAGGGGAGAGGAAAAAAAAAAATCCATCACAGCGCAATTTCTTAAGCTTGTTGCAGCCCAAAGGTGAATTTTTATGTGTGTGAGGAGTTTGAAGAAAATCCATTCAGCTGTTTCAGAGGTTTCAGAGTATGAAAGCAACATCTGGTTTAAAAATCAAAAATAAAAGAAATTCCCTTTGCTCATCAGAGTCAAAATGGGTTTTGGTTTCACGCCTCTGATTTAGTATATCTTGAGCTGTCCCTTGGAGAAAGCTGGCCATTTCTGTATTGATTTGGAAGGGATGAAATTGTGTTGCAAACTCAAAAAAATTAGGGATGTCCAGACAGTAAAGCAGGTGGGACTCACACCCGAAGCTCCTCCACTCCCATCCAGTCCAACACCACCTGGGCCATGGTCCCTAAATTGCCAATTTGCAATGAATTGCACTAAGATTTCTCACAGCCTGCTGCCTCAGCTGGGTGGGTTTGGTTTTTTTTTTGGCTTCTGGTTTGATTTTTGCAGTGCTGTTTGCTGTGCACAGCACTGCGCTATAGATGGCAGTGCAGGATGGAAATTGCAGATCCCTTCGCTCTTTAATAACAGCCCTGGGCTGCGACGGCTCCCGCAGCTTGTCCTGGCAGAGGAGGCCAACCTCAGATCACTACTTTCTGCAGATTTGCCTGCAAATCTCCCTCAAATGTTTACCATAAATGTGACCCCCAGAATTTACAGTGGACAAAAGTAACAAGGAATTTCTCTGCAAATTAACTGCTGCTTCTGAGAAGACACACAAATGCTCAAAATCCACTGGCAAATTTGGCCGTGATGCTGCAACACAGAAATATTTTGCATTTCAAAGGGAGCAGGCAGTTAATTGTATGTTCCTGAGTGCAAGATCACATCTATGAAAAGAGTCTGCTCATGCTGGATTTCTGCTGCTGTAAATGAAAGTGTGCACCTTCTCAGTGTCCCATTGGTATTCATAAGGACAATAAAATCTACCCAAATGAAACCATTTGCAGCAAATTTTGCCCATTTACCTCCCTTTCCCCCATTTTGCACAGTTTCCTGGAGTTCTGGAACTAAAAGTAAGAAAAGAAACAAAATCCAACTGAGTTCTGCAATAGGAGATGCAATGCTGGCAGGAATAGGGATGCTACCAAAGAGATCATGATGGGAAGTGAAGAATATCATAAACAATTACAGCAAGATGCTTTTGAAAAATCCCTCCAGGTACCAGCTGCATCTGTTGATGTTTAAACACCTTCAGAAATCTGGCCACCAGCCCACTGCTCAAGATGTCAAAAAAAACCCCAAAAAACCAAAAACACCAGAAAAACAGAGAAGAATAAAAGGCATAAGAAAGACAAATTCCTTTTTGCATTGGCAAGATGAAAGGAAAACCTCAACTCTTTTAATGATCGGGGTGGAGAAAACTGCAAACAATAAATGCTATGACAGTTGTCCTTCTCTTCCTTTGGAAAATGGAACTGGATCGGGATTAGGTACCTGCAGACTTTTTTTTTTTTTTTTTTTCACCTTCAATGAACGGCCCAGCGAAGAGCTCCCCTCCACCTGCGCTGTCCCAGGGCTGGATGGATGAACTGATGTAGCGCGCTCTGACAAGGAGATATGCAGCGCTTTTCTCTTACAGGATTTTAATGTGATCTTACACATCAAGAGGATTCAAATGACGGGAATGAATGGCAGTAGCCAACCTCATGGCTTGATATGCTGATGAAATGATGCCCTGGCACATCCATCACACTGTTCTGCTGTCAAAAGAACTCCCAACTCTGGAAGATGAGTGTGTTTTTCTTTTATGGTGTTAAAAAAAAAAAGCAGGGGGAAACAAAAAGCTTCTATCCTCAAGTCTAACTACTACATAAATGTAACTTTGAGATAAGACACAGCCAGATACACAGGATCTACGGTTCAGCTCCTAACAGGGAGGGCAAATCCGTGCCCGGCTCCATCTGAAGGGGTGTGTGGAGCAAAGCCCGCTCTGCGTGCAAGCACAGACCTGGGACGTTGCAGAGCGCAGCAGGCGAGACAAGCCGAAAGACTGAGGGAAGATTCATTTCTTGCCAGTGGCATATGTAGACTTCTTGTGCCAATCCCTGTACGTTCACCTTGGAGAAGCAGATGCAGACGTGAGTGAGAGGGAGCAAGGTGTAAGTCTGAGCGTGCATGGAAGCACCACGGTGAGGATATTTGCTAAGCACGGGGCTGAGGAGATGCGGGGATGCAGATGTTGCCCAGGCAACACTCACTTTTGCAAGGTGCCCCTTTGTCTCTCCTGATTTTTAAGTATGGTGTCTCGCTCTAAAATGCAGATTCTTCAAGCTGTAAATAAGACTTATTATATCCTAATGCTCTTTCCCGGTATCTTTTCAGAGCTTGTTACCAGCAGCACTGCTTGTGGCTAGGTAACGCAGGAAATCAGGAGCAGCTCCACGGCTGTGGCTTGCACAGGGTGGGAGAGGCGGTCTCCGGAGAGAAGCGCAGCTAAGACGTGGTGCCTGGGGCGGCGGGTGCGAGACACCCTGAGCTGCATTGCCCACCCTGCTGAGCAAATGCACCAGCTGAGAGCGGGATTTAGGGTAAGGACGAGCCTTTACAAAAAGCCCTGAGTTTATCCTGCATAAAGTCCTTATTCCAACTTTCAGAGCCCCTGACAGTTGTGTATCGTGTTGCTGCTATTGCTCTGCACCCTCTGCAAGGCTTCGTTCCCAGAGCGTAAGGTTTACAGCTACACTTTCCAGGGGCTGCATTTGTGTGCAATAACCAGCGTTTGCCCCCTCCGGAGCTGATTTTGTCTCCCAGGAAGCATTGGGGACAGTCAGTGTTTTCCCACCGTGTCTCATTTCCCAGGACGTAGCACCATGGTTCGCACTAATTATGAGACGCTGAGCCCACTACTATGGAGCAAAATCACCAAGTGCTGGAAAAAGCACAATAAAACCCAGCAGAGCGGTAAACTTGAAATGAGGTGGAAGTAATAACTGCTGCGTACAGGAGACCCAGATTTGCTAATTGGACATTGCTGAGCTCAGTAAGGTGGAGTGAGGAAAGGAAGACATCGCTAGTGGAATGAAATTATCCTTCCTGCTGAAGGGGCAGGCAGGAGATACCCGGGATAAATACTCTCTCTGCACCTCCCAGCCAGAAAACAGGATTTAAAGGCAGCGAGAGAGGAATCACAGCAAGCACAAAACCTCTGCTCCAAGCGTGGAGGTGGGACAGGAGGAAGTGGGGCAGAAGCGAGCGCGGTGGAGACCCATTTGCACGCGAAGGGTGAGGAAGGAGGAATGCAAAGCAAAGGCAGGAGATGTGCTGCCTTGTGTAAAGCCCTGAAATGTCCTCTTCACCCCAGCCCAGGCGGCTGCCACGGTCCCCATGAGCCCAACAGCCCTCGCAGGCAACGTGACCTGCCCCGAACCTGGGGCAGAGCAGGCAGCAGCCAACTCGTTTTCACGGGTACGTAGCATTTGGTCGCCCTATTTTGCTGCCTTTCCTTTGATGCAATGAGCCTGTGGGGAATCAACCTCAGTGGGAGATTGCTTACGTGGTTTCTAACCCATTAGTTTCTTTTATTGGCTGTTGCCTCAATAAAAAAAAAGGAAAAAAAAAAAAGAAGAAAATGAAGGAAAAGTAGTTCAAGGTGCGAAGAATTCACATGGCAGGAAAATATATAAAATGTTATTGGCTCTGTCCCCCTTGGCTCCAACCTCAATCGTCTCACCATGCTGTGCATTTATCCTTCTATTATTACACATAATGATGGGGAAATTTTAGCTGGTCTTATGCAAAAAGCCAGCCTGCTCCTCTCCCCTCCCCAGTGAGAACCATCCTGGGCTGAGCTCGCATCACTCGGCATCTGATTTCAGCCTAGCAGGGTGTTTCAATACCAATAAACATCTTGTTTTCATGTGAAGAGCTGTTTCAGCTACATTCTTTCCCATCTTTTGTGAGCATCCAAGGCTCCGTGTAAAACTTTTTATTGATCACATAAATAGCAGCTCTGCCTCCCTACAGGCTCTGACTTCACAAAGTGTTTTGATATCTGGAGAATGAAAGGTTCAATAGAAAACTAATTCCCTCAGCTTCCCGGGACTGTTAACCCAAGGCTGCTGGTTTCTCCTCTCTTTGGCAGAGTGTGGTCTGGGGAGGAGAGTGGGGGAGCCGGGTGATTAATTTTTGTCTTGTCCCGGGTGTGTTTAAGGCAGTTTATACACAGGCACGCAGCTAGTCTGCAACAAAGGCAGAAGCGAAGCCACTGTGCAAAGAGCTGAGAGGCGATCATTAAAGATTTAATTGGTCTGAAAGCTTCCCGAAATACTAAGGAGAGACCTAAACCACACAACGTTGAGCAGGAAGCCTCCCAGGCTTTGCTGCTTATGGACACCGCTATCAGGGCGGTGAGCAGTCGTTTGCACCGCTGTCATGATAGGAAATTCTCCGGGGATGGGGTGCCCTGGCCCCACCGGCAAGAAGCAGCTCCCGTCATCCCTGGAGAAGCTGCCCCGAGCCACCACATCTCACGAGCACGGACGGAGACCTCCCTCTGCAGCTGCATTTCTCCAAGGCACTGCTGAGACATCGCAAAGGACCGAAACCCAGACGAGATCCTTCCCGTCTGTGTCCTGGCTGTCAGACCCGTTGCACCGTCACCTTTTGTGCAAATGAGTGAGAGCAAACACAAAACCTCTTCAACTGCAGCCATGCAGAGCTCACAGGAAAGAAGATTAATGGGAGCTACCGGTGAGCCTCATCAGTCCTTGTTCAGGAATCAGAAATCCCAATCGAAACCTGCCGAGACTCAAGAGCTATGTGCTGGCACAAATTTCGACCTCGTTTGGATAACGAAGGGCAGATCCTGTTCTGAGCTGTGTTATAAAACCTTTGTAACTGTGTGTTTATCACAGCAGGCTAAAAGGGCACTAGCAACTTTGCTGACCTTGCTGTTTGCAGATGGCAGTGTGTGACAGCCCTGGAGCTGGTAGGGCTGTGGTGGTGGTGGCTTTTGAAAGACACGCGATGGCAGAGGCAGCACCCGAACCCTTCCGCAGCTGGAGGGTTCCAGCCCAGCCTGGTGCTGAGCCCCCAGCAGATGCCCCAAATCAGCACAGCTCTTGGGTATAATAAAGCTGCCTTCCTCCATCCAAAGGTCTGGCTGGTGGTGGCAGCACTGAAGGCACAAGTGGAGTGATAGTGAGTTCGCCATGAGATGGATGGGAGAAAGCATTCTTTGCAGGTATAAAGCCTCCCCTCCTCTCAAATGCTACACTCTCGGTTAATGACAGTGATTTGAATAGCAGCAATTACTTGAGACCCACGTGTCTTGGGAGAAGGGAAGCTTTGAGGTATCTATGTTCAGCTCCTGGGGCCAAAGAACAGACCCGTTTGTATCTCTTGAGGTGCTAGCAAGTCCTCTGTGGGGACCTGCTATTAGACTGTCCTTCTCCATGGAGGAGAAGGTGCAGAAGCATTCATAGGCTGGAGTTTGGTGGCCAAGCCAAAATCCAACACCTCTTTCACCTCAAGTACCTGATCCTGAGTACTCAGACAACTGGTTTTTAAAGCCTCACCTACAGGAGGTGACGATGGTGGGTTATGTTCTTGGGGGTTTTGTTTTGCATTACTAATTTTTGAGATTTTCAATAGTTTTTTCCTACAGGCAAAATCCACTCACAAACGTAAAGGTGAAGCATGTTTCCACACCAATGTTTTCCCTTCTCCGCTTCTCATACAACTTTATTTGTAGGTTGGTGATAATGAGAACTCCACTGCTATTGATTTTTTAAAAAACATATATAACTTTGAAACACTTTAGAAATTGCACAGACTTTGGAACACGATAAGAAGAGGTAATCACACTCACAGCTTCTCCAGCCCTTTAATTAATCTGGACAAAAAATTCTAGCTGTAGTCCTAGAGCAGACTGACTACCACTCCTGAATATTCTCATTTTCTACAGATATGTATAGATACTTGAGGTAAATCAGCACCCCACAGGGATCTAACTTCTGACACAGTATTTTTATAATGGAGAGGAGAATTGGCATAGCCCTGCTTCTTTGAGACCAACTGCTGCACAGCTCTGTGGAGTGGGCTGGAAAACAGAGAAATATTGGCTTAACTTCTGCTAAAATAGCGAACGGTCTCCCTTTCTTGGTACAACCTTAAGATGGAGCAAAACAGTTAAACTGTAGGAATGTACCGCCGAGGGAGAATAATAGAAATCAGAAAATGAGAGGGTTACGGTTCAGCTTCCCAGTGACCTGATTCAGGGCAAAATCTTTTATTCTGGAAGACCTCATCCTTGTGTTGGTCCTGGGGTTTGCACCAGACACTGGGTCCCCAGATCCCCCCGTCATCTCCTGGGGATGGTGCAGGGAGGACCAGGGGTTGAACCGTGCCGGTGCCCTGAGCTGCGGTCTGCAGAGCCCGCTGCTGCCGTCCTCCTCACCCTTAGCTCCGGTGAAATCAATGGGACTAAATGAGCACAAATGAGACGGGAGCTGGCTCCTTCGCTGCTGTGGTAAGTCAGCGTGGAAGCTGGCCTCGATCCATCTATCTAAAGCTCTGTATTGAATCTCAGCTGACAGCTCCAATAATGATAATAGATATGGCCAAAGCCGCTTTGTATTTTCTTTGGAGGAGGCCAGGTTCCTCCTCCCCGCTTGCAGGCACGCTAACCACGTTGCCAGCTCTTGTCTCTCAGGCATTTTGAGGGTTTGATAAGCAAACCACGCTCCTCACACTGCCAAAGCCCAAAGGGATGACAAAGGATAACCTAGCCACCCCGCACAGCCCTTACCGGGGTTTTTGCAGGAACCCCTCTGTGTTCAGAGAGTCGCTAGCACCCAGGGACATCCCAGGCTTCACCTCTAATTTCATCTGAAACTTCCCTGGCTTGGTGTAACAAAAGCAACGGTACCACTGGGATGCCACAAGAGCATCCCACGAACCTCTTCTCCGGGAGAAGGCTGCTGCTGCAGATCCAGCCAGCTCCCAGCCTGCAGATCCAAGGACAGAAGTGCCAAGGACACGGCGTGGGTATGAGGACACGGTGTGGGCATGGCTATGTCTGAACACGCAAAGCCAGGCTAAGCTAACCCAAAGTTCAGTAACATAAAGTCAAGCCACATCAACATGAAAGGCCTCAAGAAAAAAAAAAAAATCATGCAGGAAAGTTAAAGTAGCTGGACTTCATTATGGCATTTTCCACGCATACATGCTGAAAATCACTTCCGACACTTCGCCCCTGCAGCCAGCCGTGCCAAGTTAACTGTGCCCGAGCGCTGCAGCCCCAGCAGTGGGGTTTAGCAAGGCTCAGGTTTTACCCCATCTCACAGCCCCTGCTGAGCTCGGCTCCGCCGGGAATGTGTCGCTAAACAAGCTGGGTCAGGTAGCAATAGAATAGCTCAGGGATGTTTATAAAATCAGGGGAGATGAACCCTATAGGAGAGGGCATCCCATGTGGTTGGGGAGCTAAGTCAGCAGGGAATAAATGGGGCTGCCTGCAATCAGTGATGCTTCAGGGAGGCATAAAGCAGGGAAGCGGCTGGGGCACGCGTGTCTGTCCGTGCACGGGGTCTCCGGCACGTTCTGTCTTCCCTGTGTTTATGCTGGTGACTGCGAGCTCTCCAGAGCATCATCAGGTTTTATGGCGTGTATGCATTATTAGTGCTTCACAAGTAAATAATGTCATATTTCACTGTTTATTGCTGAAAATGCACTGTAAAAGGCTAAAGCCTGAAAAGTGCAGAAAATAATTTATGTGGGAGGAATGAATTTCCCATCATGTCAAACTGCTGCCAGAATTTATCGCAGTGCCCTTCAATTTGGGTCTCTGTCCAACGTTTTAAAGGTCTGTCTTTGTCACACATTTAGGCTTGGGAAAGCTGAAGGTTATTGGGAAGAGTAGGAATTGCTGCTGGTGCTGGAGTGAGAGAGAGGAAAGCATATCGTGGGGGCTCCAACGAACCCTTCCCTCGGTTAACACAGAAAATTAATGGCATGGTGGTCACCAGTAACTATCCTGGTGAAGGGATGAAATGGCAGGAGGTTCAGCATCAGCTCCGAGAGCTGCTGAACTTCAGGTTCTTGCTGCAGTTCTGGAAATGTATAAATCAGCGCGGAGGTGGACGAGGGCCACCCGCCAAACTGTTTGTGATGATAAATATCTCTTAATTAGGGTCTGATTCTCACTCTTCATTCAGCACCGGTAACTCAGATCACAGAAGTAAGGATTTCTTGAGTGTATAAGGATTAAAGGATGAGGCCGTGAAACTTCAGAAAAAGGTTTTGAAACTGCTTTCCCTACCGCTGCTTTTTCCTTGAGAACCTGCCGCACTGCTGGGCAGGATCGTCAACCTAAGGGAATAATTGTGTTTTAAAGCTACTATTTCTGTCCTTGCCATTTATACATGTCTTGTCAGATTTGCACCTGAATTCACCTCCGAGGCATTGGTACCAGCCAGCTTGGAACCGCAGCCGGAGGCAGCGAAGGCACCACAGCTCTCCGGTGGGAGCACGCCGAGCTGTTTTCCAAAATACACTTCCCTCTAAATTAAAAGAGCAGCAGGAGCAGCCTGCAAAGCTGAGGGCAGTGCAAGCGTCCTTGCTGTGGAGATAAGCTCTCCGCTTCTCAAAGTACGCAAAAGATTTTGGGCTTTGGGGCTGGAGGTGCCCTCATCAGCCAAGCCAAGCGTTTCTGCATACAGCCAAGGTGCGCCCTGCCAGGGACGGGGAGCTGGTATGGATAAATCACAAGCTAGAGGGGCACAACATTGCATAAACACACAGAAGTCTCAAATAAAAGTCCCCTGGTTTGGAGAAACTAGATGCCTATTGTCTTGTGAGTGGTGCAATTTTTTTCCTGTGGGACCCATCCTCTCCCACGCCTCCGTTAGAGATTTCCAGGTTCAGCGGTTTGAATACTGTCACATAGAGTAGTAACTGGTTAAATATTCAACGAGGTAAACTGCATGGGCAAATCGGGCAGTGAGAGATGTTTTTACACGCAGACCTGAGATCAGGACTTGTGTCATCCAAAGGACTTACACATGCTCCTGAGTTCAGATAAGCCAATTCCACGAACTCTTGGACCCAGGAGTCCGTGCTACTGGGCACTTAAAACTCATTTGACCTCTCAGACTAATTTCCAATCTGCAATAGAGATGACACAACTTTTTTTTTTTTTACTTTTTTTTTTCCCCAGCATAACTATTTTACCACAAATGCATACTAAAAAGGACTTACCACAGAGTGATTCAAACAACAGCCTGTATAGCTGAGTTGACCTAAATGCCCATATATTTTGCTCACGTAAGATAATTTTAGGGACTGGTTCTCAAAATAATCCCATTTACTTTTAACAAAAAAAAAAGTCTGACTTGAAGCTGAAACTTTAGCCCCTGAGGAAATGCTATTTAGAAAACAGAAGAGAATAAGAATGTATCAGGATGCAGTGACATGTGATATGAATATAACCTTGAGATAATCCTTTTCTAGCATTACAGGTAGCTGGAGAGGAGCAGATCAGGTAGCTGACCAGAGGGAGTGGGGATGAAGAAGCAGCAATTTGGAAACACGCATATTTAGGTGAAATGCATTAAAAAAACCCCCATCTTTATAATCGCGTACAGCCCTTTCCATGAACCTCCGCGCACAACAGCCCTGACATCGACCGCTTTTGCACATCTTTGTCACGAGAGGTGGCCTCATCTATCCCAGTCCACCAAAGACCAACGAAGGAAGCAACCCCCCCACGGACAGATGACAGAAAGGCGAGTGATCTGTGGTCTAAAAGTGTACTGAGAGAGGATTCTGGTTTCTCTTATTACAATTACTTGAGTCTCGTGATCCTTACTAACTAGCATAACTACAACCACAGTGGAGCTGAGCCTGATGAGATACGGTCAGAGCAGGTCACCCTGTGGAAAGCTGGAGCGGAGGCAGGGACAATGACCGAAGACATGACGTTATTCCTGCTCTAGGCACAATCTTATGCAATGCTTTGCATAACAACATCCTTATACTCCGGATGAACCGTTTGATTTGTCACCCTGTAAAAGATCCATTGCTCTGAATGAGTCAAGTGCGCTGACTTCACCGGGCTATGGCTTACCAATGCAGAAGTCTGCTCGGGCAATGACGTGCACAGACACTTCTTGGAATGACTTTGCCAAAATTATGGCGTCACAAAGCAGCGTTCACGCGCAGCTGCCCCATTAAGGTATCTTTCCTAAAATACCCAGGAGAGAACACCTTATATTGGAAATACATCTTTTCTAGTTTGTATTTGTCCAGGATTGTTGTTGCTGCTCCCTCGTGGGATGTAACCCTGTCTTTCATTGCATCACAGTTAAGAAGTCGTGTGCAGAGCTAGCAGGATACTTTATTTTTTTCTTAACTCATTTTATGAGGTTAAAGCGAGAGAACCTCAAACAGACATTTGTACTGGATTGGGCAAAAGAATGCAGTGCTCAGAGTTAATTAGCTCTCCATATATCATAAAGCTTTTGTAGCTGTCATTTCTTAGAACGAAAAGGAATATAGTGATATATTGTAAAGATTATGAAGGAAGATTGGTATGTATCAGGGATATTACTTTAACTGAAAAAAACATCAGAAAAATGTCCTAGTTTCTGTGTAGTTCCAAAGCTCAGTATATGGAACAAAACATCCAGGGGAATTAATTACTTTTTTGTTGAGGTTTTTTGTGAGCTTTTTAAATCCCAAGGAAATCTATGTGCAGGAGGGTATCAGTCATCTATACACAGAACTACATAAAGTATCATTAGAGACCCCTCCAAATACATTGATTTTTTTTATCCAGCAGCACTGTATCAATATTTTAACCACTGACAACAAGATGTAGCCTTCATTATGAAGTATTTTCCTGTGGGTAACTAAACCACTGTGTATCAGGGAAAATAAATAGTTGCCTCCCCACATCTTCTGCCTATGCTGAAAGTGAACTCGTCACACTGCTCTGGCAGAAGGGTGTTGGTAAGAATTGTAATGTATTGCTCCCTCCTCCCACCAGCAGCTGTCTTATCTAGCCCCACTTTACATTATCTGAGATTTTTTTTCCTTTCTTTTAAACCCATGATGGGAAGACTCCTGAGCTTTCCAGGCCAGAACTCTGCTCATTTCCAGCCTAGCATTTATTCATGGCTGGGTTATACCCATTTGTCCCTGTGCCAACATCATAATTTGATTAAATAGCTCTTCTACCTGGCATTTATCTCATAGCAACCACCTTCCAGCCCAGCTATCTTTTAGCTAGACTAAATAAACAAAGGGTTTGGGGGGCATGTCTCCAAGGGGGCGAGAAGTGCCACCAACATGCTGGACCCCTCCCAGTTTGACCCCAGTGAGCTGGTACGTTCAAGCACTGGGCTGCTCCAGATCGGGCACAGAAACGAGCTCCCATCCCATAAGATTTTGTGTCTAGGACATATAATAGTATACCTTGAACTACAAAATCACTGAGGTTTTTTTCCTTCACCTCGTATCTGGTCGGTTTATTCTGAGCATCCCTTTTAACGTAGCTGCTCAGCCAGGTGGGTGTAAAGTCTGTTCCTACAAGTCTCTTGGCATACAAGTGGCTGATAATATTAGCACAGTCTACACTAAAGACCCTGAGATCTTCCACTGGTTTGTTTCATTAATTTGTCCTCTTGAAAAAGAGAGCCCTAATTATAAGCTTATTTTTGTTTATACTTCTACTTAGGTTAAACTGAAGGAATGCATTTTGTCCAGCCCAAGGTTAATTTTGCTCCTAACTGTTCTTCTAGAATATCTTAAATTACTTATCAACACTGAAGCTAAACTTGCCAGTTTGGTGTTTCTCCAGTGCAGAAATCTGCCATCTCCCATGAAGAAATTATCTGCGCTCTGCACGAGTAGCATTTTTTGCAATCTATATCTAGAGAGTTTAAAGTACTCGGTGATAAAACTCCCCGGCAACATTTATATCCCAAGTAGCACTGCAGCGTCTCTACCGCAACCAGTCCAGCCCTGGGAATCTAAAACAAATTCCCCAAAGTATCTCAGGACAACTTCTTTCATGATCGTACTCACAAGTGACTTAGACCTACAGATTCAGGCTTACCCAGCCAGGGCCTCCTCGTGCCCGTGCATTTCTTTTCATCATGAACACAAAATGTTACCCATGGTGGCTTATTTTTTTTTTTGTGCCAATAGCTCTTTCTCTTCTGAACTGTTCTTTCTTCTCCACACCTGTGCCTCAGTCATAATTGCTATTCCACAATGTTTTTCTAACCCTACATCATTTGGTTTCACAGCTTGTGGAAGAAGTACATGTTCTTCCATTTTCCTGCCCAGCCCCCCCGTCATTATTACACAAGAAATCCCTCCTGCTCATCACACCTTGTTCACAACCTGGATTAGGAGCACTCCTTTCATTACACTGCAAATAACAACGTGGTGTTATTTTGCTTCCTGAAAGCCATTAATCCATTAATCTGAGCTACTTAGGGACATTAGAAATGGAAAAGCAGCTCAGTTCTCTTCTGAATTTGCTGCAAACTTTGGCTTTTTAAACCTCTCTCCCTCAGCCTGTGGCTGTCCTGGGAGCATGGTGGCAACACAGGAGTTCCCATACGGTGCAGCAGCTTAAATGACAACGGTGAGTGATGCATATACACTGTGCACTGCATATCATGCGTGACGTTGTCACCCATGAGTGAGACTAGCTGTGTCACTAGCAGGGTGTTCCCACAGGTATATTTGCACCTCCACCCGGGCTTGCGCCTCCTCGCACCCCTGAGCAGCGTGTCTCTGCCAGCAGATGCCTGGCATGGTGCGTTCAACAAAACCCATGATGGCACGCAGTGCACTTCAAAATGTCCAGGAGAAATAGAGGACGGGCCTGAAAGCCCATGGTGGTAAGGAATAAGACGCTTCTGAAGGACTTGGATAGGGTGAAGGGACAATCGTGATGGCTCAGTGTAGCTGCATCCAGGTGGGCAGAGAACTCAGCTGGGAAGGCAGAGGGAAGGCTGGGGCTTGGCCTTGCGGTTCTCCTCCTTCCCACCATTTCTGTGAGGTGTGGTTCAGCCTTGGCTGAAGGTGATGCCAAACAGCTGATGTTTCTCCTCCCTTCCAGAGACAGAGGGCAGGAGGAGAAGCCTTCCCCAGGCTCCCCTCTGAAGGTGCCCAAGCCACCTCTCAAACATGACCTCCCAGCTGGCTTGCTGTACCCCCTAGCAGCTTAGGGGCACCTCAGCCTAGAGTTGGAGGTTTACAGTATTAATATAGGACAAGTTAGGGCATAAAACCAGCTCTGGGCTGGACTTGCATGTGATGTGAAAATTGGTCATTCATTCCTGGGTTATTGACTTTCCTCTGGCATGGATTAATCATATGAGGGTGGTTTGTTTTTTTTTTTTTTTGTTTATCTATCAGCTTAATATCAGCTTCTTAATGGGATCGTGGGGTTTTGTTTGTTTGAAGTCAATAGGCACAGTCCATTTGGCAGAGATCATAAGACTGCAATGCAAAACCAGCAACAAGACTTTGCACCTATCAGGTTTTTCACAAGTTTTTCCAGAGACTATTCTTACCCCTAAAAATGACCCCAACAGGGCAAGGATTGAGTCCTATTTTTACTGAGAATGGAGAGCCCTACAGCAATCCTATTTCATGAATAAACTGTATTAACCTGTTTCCCAACACAGTGAGTCAGGAACATTTGGTGTCCAGAAGTTCAAATTTCAAGGCTATGTCAAAATGTGCAAAGGGGAATCCTGGAAGAACAATCACTGCTGTGACAAGGTCCTGAATGGGAAAGTAGTTACTTAATCACATACTCTTTCAACATCTCTGAATCAAGCAAGGTAAGACCTGACACCGGCTTGTATAACTATGTCCTGAACTTGCCTGTTCATGTCAAACTAAAGTAGACTGTGTTTATTACAAAATAATCTGCAACTGGCTTGTGTCTGAAGGTCAGAGCAAAGGCCAGGCAAAGGTGAAACGAGATACAAATACTGCTGAGATAAGTCAGTTGGTGACTCTCAGCACGTGTCTCGTACCACCATGTGGATTGTGTCCACCTATCAGTCAACCCAGCATCAATCACAGCAACGACCTCGGAGACATGAGGTATTTGATGTGCTAAATATTTATAACATCCAGTTACTCGCACCCAGTAAACTCCCCTTTGAAGATGGCAGCTCTGCCAATAGGAAGGGAATTGCCCATTTTAGAGTTCTGAATGAAGCCCTAAAGATGCTGTAGCACACATCCATGCAAACCACATAGCTCCTGCCCTGACGTTGTGGCCAATAACAAGCACCATCCAAGTAGCCCAGCTTTCTCCACCATCAAATCCTTCTCTCAGCACGTCCACACCTCTAAGATGCTATTCCTTTTCTGCACCATTCTTACAGGAGAACCGTTACAAAATCTGTTTTCCCTTTGCTTGTGTCTTTTTGCCAGCTGCAGAAGGGAGTGTGCTGGTTTTATTCATGAGCTTTTTTTTTTTGAAAATGGTGGTACTTTAACTGCTTGCACTTGTGGAATGACAGTATTTCTCTTACAAAACTCCTGCCTACAAGCCAGCAAATAAGGTGGACTTCTACAGCCTTTATAGGGGGCAAATTCCCGCCTTTGTTAGAAGAGCTTCTGACCCACCATGGGCAGAGGCAGGCAGCGCTTGCTCTTCAAAACACATAAAGATATTTCAAACGACATCTTAAAATCTGCCAAAGTTAATTCAGCTGCCAGAAAAGATCTTATCATACAATGTATGAATAACCTTTTCACTTCTCCTTCCCTTTTGTAAACTAGTTCTGACACCTGCTTTGGGATTTACCTTTTCATTGTAACTTGGTTTTATTTATTTTTGTGTAGGAGCCCAGGAGCATTACTCAATAAAAAGTCGGTTATTACTTACTATTACAACAAACTAGCTGAAATGCCTAGCAACATAAGTATTAAATAATTTGAACCTTAGACAGTTTGGGCAGGCATTTACCTGTCACACGAATCATGTTTTTCAGATTAGCATACTTTGCTACCTTTGCCTTCCACTCCTCCTCCTTCATGACAGAAGGACAGCCCCTAAATCATATGATTGGACACTAAAGATTGCACGCTGTGAAATGCTCCTATTTCCCACAGACCTGAGACAAACTCACCAAGGCAGAACTCAAAGCCAACCAGAGAAGAGCCAAAATGAACCTTCTTCCCTCCTTCTCTATGGAGACCTGGGCCCTTTTGCTCATTTTCATGGCCCTCCTGGTAGCGTGAGTAAAATATTCTTTATTGGTTCTTTGCTCATGCCACTTTCCTGTTCTTACTGTTGTTCATTTTCATGCAACTAGTCTGCCAAGGAGCAAACAGGTAGTTGTGGCTTCTAGCCTCTAACGAGGCTCTGAGAAGTAGCAGAGGAGTCTAAAGACTGTACAGACGCGTGATCTTGCTCCAAGGTTTGGAGTATTCCCATGTATTGTTATGATCTTGCTGCTAAGCATCAGAGCAATAATCAAATAATAATAGTGCCAGACATTCGTTACTAGCAGGGTTCTGGCTTCCGTGAGGATCATGATCCGCTAGGTTATTTCCCACAGAAATACAGCCAAAGGAAGACTGTGCCTCCCTGGCTGAGGTTGCCCTATGGAGGGGGGCAGGCGGTAGATGACCCTACTGCATGACCCGCAAAGGTGGAGAGCAGCAGAAAGGCACCAGAAAAAGAGCATTCATACAATCAGTTCTCTCTCTTCCTGACGACTCCTGTTGTGCCCAGGTAAGATGCTCCGTGCATGGGCACCCAGACCAGGAGGGACACTTTGCAATTTGCCACACGCCTGCAGTGAGTCCCCATGCCCATCCCCATAGCCCACCCTTGCTGGGGGAAGAATGTAGCCCGGAGCAAGGTCAGGTCTCTGCTCCTGGCTTTTCTGACAAACTCCATCAGGCAGAAGCGTACCCCGCTGCTTCAGAGGAGCTGTGCTAGTGAGAAAATTCTTTTGTCTGCTTTGCTGATGCTGTTCGGTGCTGCAGCGTAGCAGGGCTGGCTGAAAACCCCCTTCTGCTGGGACATACAGCGTCTCCACTGGCAGCTCCTGCCAACAAGGCTGCACTGACAAACTTTGTAGTGTTGACAAGCCCTTAGGCAGAGACAGCATGTTGCTAGCCATAAACCTTAATGATTAATGTGGTCCACACGAGCACAATCCATTTGTCTGCCCTGGCAATGCTCCAACCGCAGCAGTTCAGTAAGCTCTGAAACTTTTAGCCCTGTTTTTAAAACCCTTTCCTGTGATTTGGATCACTCAAAAGCCTGTTTAGGGCAGACTCTTAAAAAACCCTAAACCAACCAAAAAAACTCACCCTTATTATTGACCCAAACCGTCAATAATTCTGTGGCCATCTGAGATTGCTGGTTACCAGACTCCCGCCTTCTGCAGCCACTTGCAATTTTGTTGTGGCAAAAGGGATGAAGCCCAGATCTTTGTGCTTTGATATCTGAGCTAAAATAGAGATTTCACTGCCCATTAGTGCAGGGAGGTTGTTCAGATGCTTCTTGTCCATCTGGGGCTCCAGTTCACACATGAAGGAGCATCAGGCATTTCTGGTTCACTTCCATGGCGAGAAGAAGTAATGATTATTCTCTGGCTTTACACTGAATGGTCCTTCTCAGCCTGCAGAAAACCATGTCACATTTTAGTTGTAAGAGCGTTAGACTGTGTTTTCCTGGCCATGTTTCAAATGGATTAAGTCTAGCCTATGTTCTTATAGAGTTTCTGGGCTTTGTAACCAGCCCAGCCTGGCATTTCCTGGTCCTCCTGCAGCCCTGGCTACCCATAGACATTACAAATGAGAATCCACAAACATTTTATAGCTAGTACTGAATTAACCTTTGACAGAAAAGGTTAAACATTGACAAACAGAGCACTCTGAAACCTTTCTACACCTGCTAACACGCCATTCCCCTGTTTTTGCCTGCTCTGTTTGGACCATAAGATGAGGTCCTCTTTTGTGCTCTGGCAGAACCTGTGCTGGGGACTGATCTCATTTGGGGTCCCCCAGATTTAGAAAAATATTACTAATTGCAAGGGAAACCCTCCTGAGTCTCAGCCTAGACCCCTCAAGATGCTGCCTGAGCGGCTACTGCCACGTGGCCCAGAGAGGATCTCCGATAACATCCCGCTGCCAAACCTTCACAGTTTTACATCCCTTCTGCAACAAACTGCTCACTTGGGAAGATGCAGCTACCGACTAAAAAACAAATATTTTGAGGAGCTTTTTCAACACAGCCAAAGCCAAGCTTCAAAGGGCTGCAGCCCAGGCCCTTGTCGAGAAACAGAAGGCCCCGAGGTAGAAGTAATAACTTTACAGCTGCCAAAAAGGGTGCTTCAGAGGAAAGAAATCTGCAAAGCTGTCAATAAAATCTAAACAGAAAACCATCAAGACAAGACTTTCTGATGCACCACTGAGCTAACGCCAGGCTAAGAGGAAGGAGAACAATAAATGAAATTAAAGTGCAGCTTGACAAAAGGCCTGTTTGGGACATCACTTCTGGCACTGCTTTGATATCTCTTCAATAAAAACACGTCAGCTTGGTGTTCTTCTTCCAGCTCCCTTTTCTGCCTCTCCTTTGGTTGGCAATGAGCTCCTCTTTTGACTTTTGCTAAAGGCTTTGAGGTCCCGTTTCCACCAGAGCACCTATGCCTTTAGGAGATGTCTGGCTTTACCCCAAAGTGATCTCTCTGAAGCTGCGTGTGGCAGCACTGAGCCTTACCCTGTTTATTAAGTAATTTTTACAGGGCAATTTTCTTCTGGGCCACTTTTTTCCAGCTCCTGGATCAACCTCCTCTATGTAGAGCCAAAGGGACATTGCTGCAGTCTCCAGGTTTAGGAGAGCTCGCAGTCCCAGTGCCACGGTGATGTAACACTCTGTTGCCTTTTCTGTCCCACAGATATGGGATCTGGCCATTTGGTTTGTTCAAGAAGTTGGGTATTCCTGGGCCGACACCTCTGCCTTTCTTCGGGACGTGCCTGGAATATCGCAAAGTACGTGACTGAAGCCTTCCTGGCTCCAGAAATATCTGCCTTTGCTCATACAGCTGTAGCTCAACAGATACATGGCGATGATAAGTTATCTCCAAATGCCAAGCTCCGCTCTAACGCACAGGTTGTGCAAAGGCCAGCGCGGGATAAGGGCTCAGTAATACAGACCACGGGGCCCTGCCTTTACGGCATCTCCAAACGAGCGCTCATGGGTGGCTGATTTACAGCTGCCCTTTGCCAGGGTCCTGGCAAACAGCTCATTCACAAGCATGATATACATTTATGCTGTCCTTCACGATGTTTTTGGAGAGGAGAAATCAGAAGGCAGCTCTGAACGTCAGTTTACAGATATCCCTCCCAACCAACCACCTCCAATATCATCCCCTCCACTGCATCCTGAGATCGTTTTTGTATTGCTTCCTACAGGGTTTCTTGGATTTTGACAATGAATGTTTCCAGAAATATGGGAAAGTTTGGGGGTGAGTATGAAGCACTGATCTCTTTGTAAAGCAAGAATCCATACAAAGGGGGGAAAAAATTCATTAGGAAAACTCCCTTCTCTCTACCTGCACCCCTGATGATCCCAGCAGGACAAGTACAGCAATGATAGGGTGCCTGTGGTGGCTTACGTTAAATCCTGATGATTGCAGGTGTCATGCTATATGGAAATTGCTTTGATCTATGCTATGAAAGGCATTTTAAAGCCAACAACAAAAGGCCCTCACCCACTTCTAACAAAATCAGCAGCAAAACTACTATTTAAGGTTGAATCTGGAACCGGGAGGTCGAGTTCCTCTGGTTCACCAACAGCAGAGGAATGTGAGTGACTGCCAATACTGAGAGAAGCAGCAGATCCAAAATCTGCCGACTTCCTCGTGCTGCTGGTCCTCACCTGCTGCGGTGGGAGCCAGTGCAGCTATCGTTGTCTGCTCTGGCCAGACATCTCCTCTGGCTTTTACTGCTGCTGTTTTAACCTGGGCTGCAAACGTGCACATACCCTCTATAATGCACCCATTGGTCCCTATAGCGACTTTTAAAAATGGAGTCCGGAAAAGTTATCTTTACATAAATGGGGAAAGTGCTTAAATCTGCTTAATCTACATCTGTTGCGGGAAAGAATTCAGAACTGGCAGCTTAAAAAGACAAAAACAAGGATTGAGTTTCATCTCCAAGGATATTTCAGTGCTGTCAGCCCAAGTCTCCAGACACCCAATTCAAGAGCCTGAAAGGGGTCGAACAAGTTTCCCTCTAATACTGTAACGTGTTTAAGTGCCTGGAAAAACACAGAGTCAGGGGAGAAAGTAAAGACACTTGTTTCATTTAGTATCTGGTCCTTTGAGGGACTGAGCCCTGCTCATTTCCCAGCAAATTTGGAAGGTGTTTAGCCCCCTTCATCATTTACAAAACCAGATGGGAGGGGGTCTGGGAGTCCTTTTCCATCTCTCCTTTCTACATGTCTGTGCTTAGGCATCTGCAGAACAGCAAGGCTGGTGATGGAGGAGCATTTGTTTAACACATTTTGTTTCCTGGGTATCAGCCAAGCCTTGCACTTCAACTGTCTGGGGTTGTTTATCTGTGTCCTCTTCTCCCCCCATCAGGATTTATGATGGCAGGCAACCTGCGGTGGCTACCGTGGACCCGCAAATCATTAAAACTGTGCTGGTTAAAGAGTGTTACCCCACCTTTACCAACCGGAGGGTAAGAACAGAAGCATCACGATGTACCATAGAGTCCAGAAAACGAAGTACAGGAAGAGCCAAGCATGCAGCAGGGTTCCCATAGGGGACAAGGGGCTGCGCTATAGGGATTGCTACAAACGGCCACTGTATGTCACTGTTCCCCTGCCTTACAGGCTGGGGACCGCATACCCCGGCTGGCAGAGGAAGCTGTTCGCCTGCACATCAGACAAATTCTGCTCTCGCACACATATATGAATTTCAGTCTGTACGAGCATACAGGAATCCGTAAGGGTCCAGCTAGCACACGTGCCACCAGCTGGGATGCAGGCTCTGGGCGGCACGGTTCGGTGTGGGTGCACGCGTACATACGGCTACTTTGGGCTTGTTGGGTTACATATGGAAATGGCATCTCGCAGCTGGTTTGCTGGGGGAAAGGGGGTTGCTTACGTATGCGTGTCCTGAGAGAGGCTGTTTGTAAGGACTTAGCTTGCTGCTAGTAGTGATGTCCCTGACATAGCATGTAGCCCTGCCTAGGCTACCTTCCCATCCTTGCAAGGAAGCTGCTACCTTTTCTGGGCTTAACACCTTGTTTTTTTTCCCCTCCAGCGTGTAGATCTAGCAGGGGTGCTGAACAATGCTATCTCATTAGCTGAAGATGAACAGTGGAAGAGGATTCGTACTGTGCTCTCTCCAACCTTCACCAGTGGGAAACTAAAGGAGGTAAAACACAGCGGAGCCAATGCAAACTAAATCAGAAAGTCAGTAGGCAGTGATTCCAGGCTGAGATTGTCACAGGGGTCTAATTTCTTTAGTCAGAGCCTGGCAACTAAGCTGGCCTGTTTAATTTATGCCTAATTTAAAACAAAAAAAGGCTTAAAATAAAAACTTAGCAGAAAGATCTTATTTGTAAATATTCATGAAAATCCCTATGGTCTTCCTAAGCCTGTCTTAAAGGAGTAAAATGTACCATACTTAAGTGACCATCTCTGTTTTGTGTTCCAGATGTTTCCTATAATGAAGCACTATGGGGAAGTTTTGGTGAAAAATGTTCAAAAGCGAGTGGAAAAGGACAACGATGTAGCTGTAAAGGAGTAAGTAGCTGCTAGGAGCAGCACGCTAAGCGGCAAACCTTGTTAGCCAGTGCTGCGGTTCATTCGTTACTGGCAACACAGATCGCTCGCTGGGTAAACCAGACCTCTGAAATAAGGGATGGGGCTAGCTGAAAGCCTGGCTGAAAATTTGAAAGGGAAAATTTAAGCTGGGATGTTAGGGAAACTTCCTAGAGGCAGAGACACACAGAAAAGCTTTCTAAAGGGAATCGGAGGGGAGGAGGAAACGCTCCAGCACAGCTTTGTGAATCCTCAGGCCGAAGATAACTCCAAATCCACCAGGAAAATCTAGTTTTCCCCACATATGCTCATGATCTCTGTGTACCACCTTCTTATACCACAGGACGCTGAGGTTGCTGGCCTCCCAGTCCCACCCACGGCACTATGGGATGCTTGTCCACCACTCGTCCCCATTGCTGGGGGGAGCTGGAGGGGAGAACATAGTGTGGCTCTGGGTGTGTCATCCTCATCTGTGCCCTGAAAACTGTGTATTTCACCCCCAATTCCAAAGCAGAGATGCAGAAAGGACAGCTGCACACCATTGATCACACACCAGCAAAGATCTCCCCTACAAAAACCCCATAAGGCCAGGGTTTGGACAGTTCACACCATTACAGGTACCTCTGCTGGGTTGAACAAGACCATTTTCATGGAATGTTTGAAGCAGGGTGTGTTGCCACCCCTCCCCAAGAAGCTAAACCGCTCGAGAGTCTCATGCTGTCCTTGCACTAACCTGCTGTTTTAGCTGTTTGTAGCTACATGCTGTTTTAAAACCCTCAGAAAAGCTGTCTGATTTCAAAACCCATGCAGGCTTGAAACCAAAGCTCTCAAAATCTATCCCTTTCACTATAAGTGCTTTCCAGTTACCATATATCCAATTTCCTTTGCAAAACCAGAGCAGGAGGTCTTATGAGAATTTATATTTGAATGTCACATAGGCATTAGGAAAAAATATATTCACTTGCTCCAAATATTTAACCACAGTCTATCTTCTCCATCTTCTCTCAGCATCTTTGGAAGCTACAGCATGGATGTTGTCACCAGCACTTCATTTGGTGTGAACATCGACTCCATGAACAACCCCAAAGACCCCTTTGTCAGAGAGATGCAGAAGTTGGTCAAGTTTGACTTTTTTGACCCAGTCTTCATCTTGGCATGTAAATGACTTTGAAAACTTCATTCAGGTGCCAGAATACTCATGAAGCATGACTTTAGCAAGCGTATCAGAGACTGGTGCATCCTATATGTTAACCAATCAACTATTGCTTGGATAACTTCACTAGCTGGGTTGGAGGTCCTAATGGCTCTCATCATTTCCTCATTGTTAGCTTCATGCTAAAACTCTGAGAAGGAGATGGGCAAAAACTTCTTCCACCTTTGGCATCCACAGTACAAGAAACATATGAACATGCCAGCCAATATCCAAATAAGCAGTGGAAAATGATTCTAGGGTTGAAAAGCAAGTTTAGCTGTGAAGCTTGAGGAGAGTGGTGCTATTTGAAATGCATTTTCTGGAAGAGAGTGCTGAGTGGGGACTGTAATTAGAGGTAATTTCCTACCAATGCAATAACTTAACAGTGATAGTGATGGACTTTAAATCACTTGCAACCTTACATCAAGATTAGATACCATGCTAAAACACAGGGAAAGTTATAATCTGTGCATAGAGGAGGTTGTGGTGCTGTGGATATTATGAATCTATACACAAGCTCAAAATTGAGTCTCTGATGAAGGAAATGCTCTGAAGTGGGCTTGAAAATGTTTGTCTGAACATAGAATGGCAGTGACTAGCTCAGACTGAAAAAATTCAGAATTTGCAATATTGCTCTTCTGAGCTGCATCCTTGGTGTGATGCTGTACAATGCACAGAAGTAACCTGTCCTCAGAAAGCAGCACCTTAGAAAAAGAAGGTGGCATATGCTTTGGTCATCTCTTACAGCAAAGATTATACCCAGCTCAATTGTGCCTAGTTGACAGGAACTTAGGAGGGGGTTGCATCAAAACAACTTCTTACAGAGAAAGAAAAAAGGCAAAGCTTAGGCTTTGCCCAGGTAGGAAAAACCAAGAGAGGAAATAATTTCTCAGTAGCATCACTAGTTCCTCAGTAACATCCATAGCTATCTTATATGAGGTGGAGTTTGTTTACAGTGTGTGATTTTATTCTCAAAATCGTTTTTCAGTTGTATTCCCATTCATTACTCCTCTTTTGGCCAAGATGAACATAAGCTTCTTCCCCAGTGATGCTGTAAGTTTCTTCATGAGAGCCATCTCCAAAATTAAGCAGGATCGTGAAAAGGAGCCTCACAAGGTAAGTGAGTGTGAATTTGCTAGCAACTGTGACAGAAAATACACTTAAGTGAAATATAATTAGGGTGATGATATCACAGGTGAAGCCAAAGCAAAACTCTGAATCTATTTAAGTGTAAACACTTTATTTAATACTGTTTGAAAAGCCTCACCTGACCAGCCCTGGCAGAGAAGCAAGCAGACTTGTGTGTCTGTGATCTGAAGCTAAATCCAGATAAAGGCTCAGTAGAATTGCATTAAGCTTGGGTTTGCAGAACTTGTAATAAGTCAAAGAAAGAGACTCTCTGAAGAAGATTAAGCAGAGAATAAGAGAGAGCAGAGTAAACAGCACAAGAGCAGCAATTCCACCTTTCAGGGTTGTACCTTCCCCTTTCACTTTTCAAAAATTGAAGCTGCTTCCTGGCAAAATTCTCCATTTTAGAGCCTGGATCTCTTTCCCAAAATTGATTTGAGACACTGTTCTCCCACCCAATGGCTTCATGTTGTGTTTTACAACAAGCAAGCCATGTGCATTTTGGGGATGCTTTCAGTTTAAAAATTGTGTTTGGCTATGAAATCTGCTTATCTGAGCCCTCTCTGAGGGACCTGTCACCAAAGAAACTCTCCTGCTTCCCTTCTCAGGGCAGAGTAGATTTTCTGCAGCTGATGATCGAATCCCAGAAGTCAACCAGTCACGAGAGCAACGGAGCAAATCACTCATCTAAAGGTAACAACATCCAAATATTCATCACAGGAACAGGGACTGTGGGAGCGAGGGGAATATGGGGAGCTGTTTCCCAGAGAAAGGCTCAACAGGTCACCACGATTTCCACTGACCAGCTCCAGGCAGAAGTGTCTGTCCCTTCCTGCCAGCACCAGGGCTAAGGGGAATCTCCCAGGCCCTTTGCCAGGGACTAGAACTGCCCTGTCAATCATTTATACCTGGGGAACCATCTGACCCCTTTATCAATGACTCTTTCCAGACAGAGTAGCCATAAATGTGTTATCAGAAAACAACCGCAACAAACCTGCCTCAACCCCACCCATTGCTACCCGTTCCTTGCTGAGACCATCAGCCAACACCAGTTTTGCTCATCCACCCATGTCCTCTCTCCTCACAGCCCTGACTGACATAGAGGTCCTGTCACAAGCATTCATCTTTATTTTTGCTGGCTACGAGCCCACCAGCAACACACTTTGTTACCTGGCGTATGAACTAGCCATGCATCCTGACGTGCAGCAAAAACTGCTGGAGGAAATCGACACTGTCTTACCCAACAAGGTAAGGGGACGTTGCGTGATGGCAAAGACCCTCTGACCCTGCTGTCTGCCTCATTTGGTCAAGACAATGAGAAATCTTTAGCTCCTAAACAACCTCCTCCTGGGATCTTCTGAGAGCTCCAAGAGACACATGCCGAGTCAATTCAACCCTGCAGCGATTCTCTTTTGGGAGCTGAAACCTTAGAGGCCACCCCACTGCACAAACCCATTTGCCACACTCTGTGCCTGTGCACAAGTAGATGTGGGTTACCAGGCATTTCCATCACTCAGGGATGGAGAATGAAACCAACTACACAATATCTACCTTGCAATTTGTTCTTCAGTGAGTCTGAGACACGGTTGGGGTAGCAGAGGTTTGGGATGCTCTGGTCTCATCAGTCATTTTTGGACAATCCAATCCACATGTTAACATACCTGGTCACCTTTCTCCTACTGCCCTACAGGCTCCTCTCACGTACGAAGCGATGATGCAATTGGAATATCTTGACATGACAGTGAGTGAAACCCTTCGGCTCTTCCCCATTGGGGGACGGCTTGAGAGAGCCTGCAAGAAAGATGTAGAAATAAATGGAGTGACCATTCCCAAAGGAACCATTGTTATTATCCCACCCTATACCCTGCACCGCAGCCCTGAGTACTGGCCAAACCCAGAAGAGTTCAGACCAGAAAGGTACAAAAAACCCAAACCCAAACAGAGCAAAAGGGAAGAAATAGCATGCTGCTTTTTCCTCGCGCAGTAATTAAGTATTAATCTCTGATTAGCTTCTTAATGGTGTTCTTCCTATCTTTTTACAAACACTACCAATGAGAAGTTGCAGGCTCATGGGAATGTCATTTTAAGAAGAAAGTGAACTTTGCACTTAAAGCAGGGTTTCAAACCACAATCTTATTGGGAGAATAACATTGATACCTCACAACATCTTGTACACAGCTTTTAGGCTTGCTGACAGAGTGGGTAGTTGGTGAGTTTTTCTAACTGCTAGCCTTCTTTCTGTATAATCTTCATTGCTGAAGCTGTTTCCTTCATGTAGGCTTTGCTACAAAATACACCAGAGTTGATCCTTCCAGAGTTGCCTTCCCTCTTATCACTTCCTTGAAAACGAACTTTTCCCTAGCTGGTTATTATTATAATTGGTATCGAGCTCTCACTCCCAGCAAGACCGAAACCACAGGCTGCTCCTAACAAAGGCAACTCCTGGTTTCTCTCTCACTAAATAAAACAGATAGGAAATATCAGTCATTTTGGCCAGGCATGTAGATTTTCACCTTGCTTTCAACTTCTACTAGCCTGAATGGACAGAATTAAACTCAAAATCCTGTCTGCAATGAGGGCTGTGACACAGCACTCGATTGCTGGGGTATGCTGAGGTACCTTAGTGAAAAAACAAACAAGTCTCTGTAGGGCACCAGCAAGAGATCTCTAAGTAATACAGATACGTAGCTTTTTGGATTTTTGCTGCCTTCATTTCTTTTCCCCAACCATGTCATTATCCAGGTTCAGTAAGGAAAACAAAGAGTCCATAGACCCGTATACGTACCTGCCCTTCGGGGCTGGTCCCAGGAACTGCATTGGGATGCGATTTGCTCTCCTGACTCTGAAAGTTGCCATCGCCATCCTGCTGCAACGTTTCACCTTCCAGACCTGCAAAGAAACTCAGGTGAGGAGCACATTTCCTTTTGAAACTCACACACGAAGAGCTGGGTGCCTAGCTTCTCACCATGGGTGCTAACACCAGCGGCTTTGCACTTTCAGGCACTACAGATAAAGTTACGTCCAAACCATGGCCAAGTTTCTTTCTTTTAATCTCTACTTATTTAGTCTGTCTATCTCCAAGCATGTTTTTCCTCTTATTGTTGCAGATCCCTCTCAAGCTGAGTTCACAGGGACTCTTAAGACCAGAGAAACCGATTATTCTGAAGTTAGTCCCCCGGACCAACACCGCACCTGCAGAGGCGTAAACACCGGCTGAGTCTGCAGCAATTCTCTGGCGTCTAACGAGTGCTGTGCTAACAAAGGGATCACACATCGCAGGAAATCTCTCCTGCATGTACAGACACAGAAGAGCAGCTCTAGTTAATTCTGTAAGCAATTACTACATATTTACTAATAAACATAGCTGTCAGAAATGTAATGTGGATCACTGGGCAGTGACAATATACAGTCCCCTTAATTTTGATTGCAGAAAACAAGAAATAAATCCAAATGAGAAGCTGATCATCCACTCACTTCTGAGGGAACTTCTCCATCTGTAGAGAAGGAATTACTGTTGCATCCAAGAGAAACAAGGTGTGATGGAAATTCAAATTGCCAGACCTTGCTGGGCAGGGATGGGTGACGTTCTTCTTGGCGTATTGATGCTTGAAATTGTGTGTGTTATATTTGAGCTGACTGGTGTGAGACTATATCCTAGTTACCAAACCTCTCTTGTGCCATGTGTTAATTAAACTAAAGTGTGTACAAATACTGTCATTAAAAATGTTTGAGAGCTGCTCTGTGTTGTGTATAGCAGCTGATCACTTCCTATTTAAAGACCTTATTCAGCCTCAACCCTTGAAATTATCCAAGTACATTGCTTTCCACTTAATTTAATGAATCTGATCCTTCATTTAATGTGATCAAACCCTCCCATTTGTACAGTATTTTACAAACACTATAACTCCCACCTCTTAGTTTGATTGAGAGGTTGCCTTCAGTTCAGCACTGGCCAACCATCTCCTGCACAGAAGCGACAGAGGAGAGATTGCAGAGAGCAACAGGAGCGGCTCGCAGGAGGTGGTGGCAGCACTGCAAGAGGGCCACTGCTCCTGGAGAAATTGTCTGGACATGGCTTGCAGTTGAGCCTTGCCTCCTTCCAGAGCCAGGGATGGGGTGTACACATTGCCCATGGTGGGGTGTTAGCCTGCTGTGAGCTGCTTTGCTCTTAAACTGCTCCAGAGCAGTCTACGGCTTGTGGCCTATGGGCTGGTCCTGCCACCAGGATGATGCTTTGACCAAAGGACTTATGTCATCCCTGACCATATAAAGTAGGGAATATCAAAGGAGGTGGCGGGTTTTCCTGGATCTGAATTTCACACTCTGGTTAACCCTGGTGTATTGTGCTTGTCCTGACACCTACCAACCAAGAAGGATTCTAGTGAAATGGAAAAGGTTTTTAGAAGAGCTGCAAACCAGATCAAATCACCCGTTAGCTTTCTCCTGGCATCCTTCACTCCAGGGCAATATTTTTGAAACAGTGGTCTATAATTTTCTCCTGTGGCCATGTACTTTTCTCTTTAGTTTAGGAGACAAAACAGCAACATGATCCGAATGCTACAATCCAACATAGCACAAATTTATTCAAGAATTCATATCCATTCTTTATCAACCATGGCAATTAAGGGGTTTGGGAGTGGTCAGCCGACAGCACAGTGGATTCCTGATCACTGGAAATCCCCAAATCAAAGCTGTCCATTTTTCAGGAAGACACAGCAACATCCACCAGGCTCTAATTCAAGAGTTAGCAGCTTGCGCTGTCCCAAAAGGCAGATAAAACAATTATAGTGCTCCCTTCTGATTCATCATCTGAAAAATTGTTTGGGTTTCGCTATGTACACAGAAAGGCATAGTTAGAAGTGCTGCCAATAAGGCCCTTCCTCAGCTTAAACTGCTGCTCATCTCTTACCAGGGGTTAAAAACCTTCAGTGGAAGAGTTGGACCTGTCTTATTGCTGCAGTGGTACAGCAGCCAGCTGTGATGGGGACAGTGCAATGCCCCTGCACGGACAGACTAGTTAAAAAATGCATTTTCCCCATAAAAACCTAGTGCTAGGCAAAACTAACTCCCCAGTCAAGGAAGGGGAAGCCATCATGAAAGCAGCAGGTCACTTACAGGCCAAACAGCTGCTGTGAAGTAAAGAAAAGTAATTCTGGTATCTCATGAACAGATTCAAGCACCTTTGCGTGGTGCTCAGAACCAGAAAGGGTTAATCCAGCCACATCCCAAGACAGACAGTCCCTGCCCAGCACGTGGCATCTCCAGGAATGAAGTCATTAGTGTAACTGTACAGATCATTCTTCCAAATGTGAAAAATGTGACTAATTCTCCAGATTCAGCCAATTATGACCTGCCAGGACTATCATAACAGCCCATAAATAATGTGTAACAAAATCATGGTAATGAGTCTTCTAGAAGAAAATTAGATCCTCTGTGTCTTAATGCCATAAAATTATTTTGCTTATAAGGGCTGCCTCCGTCATTCCTAGCACTTTCCATTGCTTCACTGGCCATCCCTCAGAAACAGATATGACTTGGCCAGGATTCTGCTGGTCCTGGTCATTGTCAGATTTGTTCTCACTGGTTTGGCTGTTTCCTCTTTAAACCAGACATATCACTGTTTAACTCAACTTTCAAATGTTTCTACTGATAAAACATATTTACTTTATCTAGACCTTGCTGATTCCTTTAACTGTTTCAACACACCCTTGGCAGGCCCAGGACATCCTATTACCCCAAGAGAGCTGGGTCTTTATCGAAGGACGGAGTTTCCAAACACAGTACAACTTAGGAGATAATTTTGGAGACGCTTCTGCTTCACTTTCTCCCCTAAATATTCCCAAACCCTAAGAAATAAATATTGAAGAAAATCAATGTTACATCAGCATTTAAAAAAAAATAAAAAGCTGTTCTCAAAGATTTGTCAACCATGTCCCATCAGAAGTTTTTGTCCAAGGGCTGGCCTTCATTACTCTGCAAGTGTAAGGGACTCACACCTGGGTAAAACACTGGCAGATCGGATTGGCTGATCACTCCGGAAGACTTCTATAAGTATGCAGAAATATATTCCCTCAGTACAGAAAGGCTTGCTGGGAACTTTCCAAAGGAGATCTATAACCCATGATATGAGAGCTGTTATTGTATCAGTCCTGATGAAAGACAAAGATGGTTCTACGTGGGGAGATTTGTTTTCTGTTTCTCAGTTAACTATAGCAGAGCAACCATCGATGTCACAGTAACTTACCTAAATGATGTAATACTTCCAGCTGATTGCAAAGATCAAATGGATTTTATGAAAAACAGATTTCCTGCTTACACCAGAGGAACATTTATGTGCTTCACCAAGTCGGTTATTACGTGTTTTGATACCAGGCTGAGCCCTGACAGTTAGAAGAATGGCCTGACTATTACTAAACTAAGTGTCCCTGAAGTATTGAAGTCTTTTGCAATTACACCTTGCCTTTAAAGTGGAAAATGAAACTTTTCCAGGCATATTTCACCTGAAAGGAAGAATAGGCAGCATTGCTCCTTTTACTTTGCCCTCTATGGAGGCAGAGTTTCTCTATTGATACTCTGGCATCAGTTGCCTACACGTTAGACATTGCACAAATGAAGCAGCCAGCATACAGAGCTTGTTTAGTTCTCAGTCCCTCCTTCCTCTCTCCGTCTCCCTATTAGAAGTAACAAGCCAGCATGGGGAATTACCAGGGTATGACAGACAGCTTGGAAACGTGGAAAACCTGTAGCTGAATTTGTGCACTGACATCACCTTTATCTGCTGTAATGAAGAGAATTAGGCACATTGAATCGCTCGCCAAACAGACACGGAATTTTGAAAACCCTTACTGTTGCACAAATGTTGACAGGATATTTTATTTACTGCATCATTAAAGGTTGAAGAGACTCATTCTCCAGAGGATTCATTTTTTAAACTCTTAATATCAATTAAAGCTAATTTCAGCTCTACCCTAATGATTAACATAAGATATGGGAAAAGCTCTAACTGAGCATTTCTGTTCATTGCTTCAATTCTCTTGTATTGCTAGGGCACTTTATAGGTACTGATGCAGTTTTATATCACCCATGACACAGTTAATTTTCCCCTCAGAGCTTTTTTTTTTTGTTACTGAACAGTTGAAGATGTTGCAAAGATGCACAAAATACCTTTGATGACATGGATCAAAGTTTTCAATTTAACCAGTTCATAGTTGATGATCAGTAATGTTCTCTGTGGGCTTTCCTACACAGCTGGGGACAATGCCTACATACAAATTTATTTTGTTACATGGCCTACAGTTTTCTTATCCTATATATAACATATAAGCACACTCCGATATATTTGTGCAGTCAGAACTTTGCAAATGGAACGTGGAGAACAATATAACTGTTCAAGGGAAAATAAAAAACCTTGCCTGCCACTTGTGAACCAAAGCCAGTCCAGTCCAGCTGGGTGCATTTACCCATCTTTGCTTGGCAAAAGACTAATTCCACCAGCAGACCATGGAGTGCCCAGAAAAATAAGTTATAGTCCATCCCCTGGACTATACCAGGGCTTTGTGCAGCCCAGTGAGAGGGCACAGGTGCCACCCTGCAGTTCCCCTGTCCTGGGGCTGTCCAGCTGGTTTTGCTCAGGAATCACAGGTAGTAGGACTAGAAAACACTTTTGGAAAATAAACCACACAGCCCAACTGCCAACATGGTGAGCAGGGCCTTACAGTAACTTGCCCCAAGCTTGCCTAACCTTTTCCAAACTTGTCTACTTGTATCCTAATTTTCGGGTATTTATTGTTAACAAACACTAATCTGGGATCAATCTGCATCCAAAGGTCACAGCAAAAGCCAGAGGGAAGGTGAGGAGCAATACAGATGCTCCTAAGAAGGTCAGTTGCTGCCACTCAGACTGCTCTCTGGTGTAACCACACATCAATCAGCACACCAGTAGCCTTAGCAACATCCATGGAAGCGAGCAGATGTCTGATGCTCCCAGTAATTGTAACAGACTCCACTAGAAATCAGCAGGACATAAAAGTAAGGGACATGCATTTGCGGATTCTCCTTGCCAAGAAATGAAGCTTATCCCATGCTGGCTGTTGTACTCTTATGTCCTGTCACATATAGCTCTGGCCCAGAACTCCATACCGAGCTATGTGCATCTTCTCAGACAGGTCACTGAACCTTACCACTCTCGGTTTTTTCTCATCTTTTCAAGACCGCAGGTGGCTTTCTCCTTCCCCCTCCTGAATTTTCATATTTAGCTCTCAATGACTGGGATTCATTTGGCTGGGAGTAAGTGAAACAGCTCTCAAGTGGAAGAGCAACCTAATAAAGTTTTAATGGAAGATTATTTCTGTTCTTTACATTACATTAAAAGCCAGTCAGGAAATGAAAGCTCAGGAGGATTAGGCATGTTGGAAACTCAGAAAGACAACCTGTTTTTCAGGGAGTTCACAGTCTAAATGTTGCCCTAAGAAACAGAATGTGCAGCAAACACAGACAGCTTGTGCTATTACAGACTTAGCAAGCAAGTGTAGATATATATACACACACATATATGCATGCACTTATACACAAAGGGCAGAGGGGTGTCTATTTTGTGTTTAGAAAGATTCTCCAATGCCAGGGCTGATATTCCCCTGGGGATGGTCTTGGGTGAGGTCCTTCGTCCACAGACCACAGCATGGTGGTGCAGAGCAGGTAAGTGCACTGAGGAATACATCTGCTCTTTACCAGCAACATTGAAATACCAAAAACCACTGCTGTCAGAGGGTTTTTTTGTGTAATTGAAAGAGAATTCATCAGTTGGGGTCTTCACTAACCCACAACCTGAGTTTAAGAAACCTTCTCACTACCCCTTCCTAGCTGGTTTTTTTGTTTGTTTGGTCTGGGTGGGGTTTTTTTTTTTTTTTTTATTTTTTTCCCCTCCCTGTGCTAAACTTCTGTGCAACACCAGCACAAGCAGATACAGAAATCTGTTTTCTGGAGGAATAGCAAAACTGAGCAGTTCTCAGCGTACCCATAGAGCAGCAGTGACGTTCAAGTACATATCAAGAAAGACCATTAAAATGGATCAAAAAAGCATTATAAATTTTTGAAACATTGACCTTATAAAGTCTACCTTTCAAGTTTTGGTTGGCTGAGGGGGACCACATTTAGTTATTGATATTTAAGATAGTATTCTTTTATTATTAAGTTGGTATAAAACTATTTTTCTAAGATGGAAAGCAGAGATTTACACTGTCAGCAGCACTGAGAAATGTAAAGCACTAGCACTTCAAAGTCTCATCTCCAGGTAAAGTATCCAGTATTTCCAGTCCTTGGATCTGGGCTATTGGAAATCCCACCCTTGCACACACGTGTCCCTAAGCTATGTCACTACACATCCTGGCAGAGCTTGGGTGCTAACACTGCCCTCAGGTCCTGTCCCAGGACCTGCCATAGACCCCAGGGCATCAGACAGGTGAACACTAGACAGATATTCATAAATGGCTTTTACCACTTCAGATCTCAGCTTTTACCAGCAGTTAGGTTTATGTGGAGAGTGTCACTAAGAAGTAAAGTCATGCCCGAGAGAAGTCTGCTGTCCTCTTTAGTGTCCAGTGCTAGAGGTTTCTCTTACAAAGATCTTGATCTGATGCACTGATGGGCAACAGATCCAGCCCTGGAAGTTAGTAATCATCACCCCAAGTCAAACATTTTCAAATGCTATTAAGCTAGCAAGAGGCAAACTTCAAAATGCCAGAGCATAAGTCTTCAGAGGGACCCAGCAAGTCCTCAGGTAGAAGCAATGAAGTTCACACAGTGCTTCAAAAGACGGAAAGCTGCAATGGTACCAATGGTGCCCAACAAGAAGCCATCACAGGGAAGTGGTCGGACCCACTGCTGTGCTAACCCAGCGCTAAGGACAGCAAGAACAATAAGTAATTAAAATGCATGGTCACAGAACCCAGTGCACAACACTGGCACTGGTTTGGTTTATTTATTATAAAGCCCTGTCTGCTTTGCGTTGGGTTTTCTGCCTTCTCTCTGCTTGCTGGCAGCAGCTCTAGAGAAGATCTTTAGCATTTTGCTAAAAGTTTCAGATATTGGTTTCTCCTGGAGCACCTGCTCCTTTGCAAGATGATAGAAGCTACTTCCAGGATCCCTCCCTGAATATATGCTGCAGCTGCACAGCTTATTATTTGCCACATTTACTTAATCTCCAAAACACTTGGAGTTTAGACTTTGCCTCTGCCCATCTCTATATTGGCTCCCAGGTAGACTTGGAGACCCAGCAGCCAGCCCGGCTGGGCTGTTTGGCCCCAGGGGAACATTCCCATTCTCTAATCCACCCCTGAAGCCACAAGCAAGGAAAATAAACCCATCGATCAGCCTCTCCCTTTCCTCACTCCTCGTATTCATAGCTGAAAGAGCAACGCAGGAAAGAACATGAGGCCAAACGGCGCTCGGCTGAACACGCCTCTGAGGGCAACTCGCATGTGCCTCTGTCCCAGGGCAGTAATTGCCTGGGCAGACTAATCTCCAAAGTCCTAAGCTTTTCCTGACAAATAGCTGCTGAAATTGTTGTCCATTTGAGTATTCATCTTTCATTTGTAATTTCATTTTAAATCCATTTTTGCAGGGTTTGCTGGACTTCAACCAAAATTGCTTTCAGAAATATGGGAAATCTGAGGGTGACTATTTTTCCCAGGCAAGCCTTATCTCACCGCAGCCTCTAAAGCACAGCCAGCCATCCAAGTCAGAGGGTGTGATCCCTGGGAAGGGTCCATCAGAAAAAGCAATCTTAAAAGCACATTATGCACTTGTTAACCTGGCATGCCAGGTGAGAAACCCAAATAGCTCACATTTGATGATTTCCACTGAGAATCAGTTATAAAAAAAATCTGGTTTTGAGATAAGCGAGATCCCAAAGAATTTATAACTTGGGTGGTTTCTCAGTTAACGCCTTGTGGAAGAGGGTGTGCAGAGCCACTGCTGTGCTGAGGCATGGGGAAGAGGGACAGCGAGGCAGGGAGCAGCACCTAAGCTGGCTAGAAAGGATCCACAGCTTCAAACACATCGCAAGCAGTAGGTGGGCTTTTTGAATAAGGAGAAAATTCATTAACTTGTTGTCAAAGATTGCACAGAATTTAACGAAATCCTTAAGTAAAAGATGCTAAGCATTTCTTAGGCCTCCTGGATCTTTCCCTGAAGATCTTCAAAGAAATGTGAAGGAACTGCTCCACTTTTAGTACCATGCTGTGAGATTAGATGCCATCCTGCTATACGTTCTTTTTTATAGCCCACTTTCTATTTTTATTCCTGTTCTACTGTGGAAGTGTTTGCTAATAATGTATGATAGGATGCTTTGTCATGAAAAAACCTTGTATCGTTTATCTGTTTCTGAAAAGAAATTCTCAGTACAAATCTAATAAGGAAAAAAAAAATCTATTCTAGCTCCTGTTGGAGGAAAGGGATTGATTTATGGAGAGAGATGAAAAGCACTAAGTATGTATTGCTTGGCAAAATGAGGAATTGTAGAGAACTGTCTTTATGCATTTGAAGGGTGTAAACATCAAAGAGGCAGAGGAGCTATTTAGAGAATTAGGAGGAGGCACATCTAGGAGACAAGAGCTGAAATTAAATGAACATCGTTAACTTAAAAATCATACTTCTGCCTGCAAATCTATTTCCTGGTATTATTACTTGTAGCACTCTGATGAGTATAAATGAAGCTTATAGAAAAAATATCTAATATATTTTTCATATTGGATCAGCAGACCTTACTGTAAAGTTGATAAAGCCCAGATTCTGCAGCTATTCCTGGAAATCTGGGAGAAGAGCATCCTCTAAATCTCTCTCCTCCTTCACCAACAAGGGTTGATCATTATAACGGGTTAATTCCCCCCTCCTGGGCTCTCTGCTTGCAGCCTGCATTGGCTATCTGGGGTCTGACTCATCGAAGCTGTGTGGGTGTAACAGCTTTTACCCCAGCCGATGGATAAAGTTCCCAATCATTAATAACCCTTCTGAAGAAACAATAGCATCCTTGCTCCACAGGAGACCCATGTGCAGTCCTGCAGGATGCCCAAACTTGTCCACGTGGGATTCAGTTAATTGCCCACTGTCCTGAGCTAAAGCATCAGCGGGAGCAAAAAGCTCGGTAGGAAATGGGTATCTTTGCTCTCACTGAGGCTTTGACCACACTTCAAAAAGCTGCTGAACGTCATGCAGCCTGACAGCTTACAGAGATCTCAAGGACAAAGTTTTGCTCTCTGTTAAGCCAGGCTTTGTGAGCTGCCTGCACCCATCTGCGGGAGCGGGACGGCGGCACAGCCATGCCGGCTGTCTCCTCCACCGCTGCAGAAGCGCAGAGTGCGCCGGCGCCGCGGGGGTCTGTGCATCCATATGTATGTGCTTGGATAATTGGAAATGTCATGCAGCTGGAGGCTCGCAGCTGAAAAATATCATTTTGTTACATACCTTCCTTCTGATTTCTACCAGACAGCCAGGGATAACAAGACCTGCCCCCCTCTCCATGCCTTCATTTCTCAAGATGCATTTTACAGCTGACCATTGCTGATGGTGACAGGGGAGGAGGGCCAGGGAGAACTGCCTGCTCTCAGCCTCCCCAGAGAAACCCTCAAAGCCTGCCAGAATTACAGATTCCTTTCATGTTATTTTTTTCTCCCCAGATTTTTAGTCTAAGGGGGATACTGGACTCTGCTCTCACACTAGGCATGAAAAAGAAGTAGAGAAGAGGCTTTCTGTGCTCCCTTGCTACCTTCACCAGCAGAAAAAAAGGTAAAACCCAGGGGAACAGAGGCAACTAAACTGCTAAGTCAGAGCGCAGAGGCCATGCAGGCTGTGACTTTCCAAACGGCCTGATCCCTTCAGTCAGAAACCAATTCATCATCAAACACAGCATTTCATGTGTGTAAATAAAAACAGAAGGAAAATGATTGCAATAAGCTTCTGATAATAGCCAAGATTCACAAGTAAATGTGTGATATTTTAACAGACAGCACATATTAATGTATAATAATGTGATGTGAATGACAGGCTCTGATTTATATTCCTGGTGTTTCCAGCCCTAAAGCATCATAAGAGCACTGCAATGAAAAATGTTCAGAAATAAATAGGAAAGGATGAACCTCTGTGTGTAAGAGGGGAATTACACTGTTTCCCATGCCTCTGCCTGCAGGCACCAGGGTCCTGCACTTGTTCACACCCAAACCCATCAGATCCCGAAGGAATTGGGTTTCTGATGTGGTCAGAGCTCTGTGCAAAGCCCGTGCAGCAGGCTGAAGAAAGCTTATCTAAACAGCAGGCCAGTGGCTGCAGTGCTCAGGCACAGGGCTGAGGCTGTGAAGGGGACACGGATGGTTGGGGCAAGCCATCCCCATCCTTCCCCAGGTGCCACCATGAGCACCCAGCTCCTGCTCTGCACCCCTTGCAGCAAGCTCACACCTGCAGAGCACAAGTCACAAACCCACCAGTTTTAATCCTTAAGCAAAACAAGGCCTTACCATGCTGGTCTGAGGTGGGAAGGCCACCTTCTTCAGATGGATGATGGAGGCCCTCGCTCAGGCAGGTGCATGGCTGTGCTTGCACTGGAGACCTGCACTCCTCCAGCTAAGCTCAGGAAGAGGACTGCTGGTGCCAGGCTGAGCTTAAATGGGCTCTGGGCCCATGGGTGGGGCTGGAGAGCCCAGGTGAGGCTGGTCAGAGACATTAAGACCTGTCAGTGTCTGGGCAGGTTCATGTTCCACACAAGGCTCTGAACCTCTGCCCGTGCTGAGGATGCAGGAGATCCTCTTCCATCCTCAGCAGGAGGAAATCTCTGCCTGACAATTTAGGGCCTGTCTAGTTGAGGTTTGAGCATCTCCAAACTTGGTGCATGGGTAGGAAGCAGATTATAAAAGCCGATTTCAGGCCTTAAACACTAAATCTTTGTTATCTTTTCTACCTTTTTTTTCCCCAGTGTGTTTGGATCTGCCAGCCTGGGTGTGCACTAGTACTTCAGAATGGGTACTGAGAAAATGAGCAACCCCAGTTACCCCTGTGTAAGGAGTAACTAACTAGTTAATTTTTAAGTTGTTTTTTTTTTTTTTTTCTTTTTCCTCTTAGCAGGAAGAGGAAAAAAAAATTAAAGCAATACTTCAGCTTTCAGGTCACTGGGACGGATCATCCATACCCAGGCTTCTCTTCCTGCTTGCATTCCACTAGGGAAGAGATCACCTTCAGCAGTTAGCAGAGTGGAATTGGTGCGTGTAAGATCACAGTCAGGTCCATCTAATAGATAGCAGGTAGGAAAGACTGTAACAGCAGCGGTTTGGCAGCAGCTCCTACGGTATGGGCTGTGAGAGACGTAGGAAAATTCAAGATGGTCAAGCGAAGAAGACCGTCCAACACTCTGAGTATTTTCATGCTGGGCTTCCTCCATCCTTTCACCTCCCCTCAACATGAGTACAACATTTTCACTGCAGGCTTTCATAAACTGTGGCAATAACTGGAGCAGAAAGGTAGTAACCCGTACGAGGCCCACTGTGTAGCTGCATCGCCTGCAGGAGAGCTGAAGAAGAAATCAGCCTGCTGTGCGTTTCCTGGTGCCGCAGGCTACCGCAGAAGATGCACCATGCCAGGGCATGTGGCTTTGTGAGTGAGAGATGAGTCCATTTATTTCAGGAGTGAATTTGGCCTGGGGCTGGTGCTATTTAGAATAAAGTTGGACTCAGTGACCTGTGGAAAGCACTTGTTCAGCACCTGGTTCAGTTAAGAGCCCGATTTGCAGACAGTAAAATCTGGATGCTTACCAACCAGAACACGTCCAAACACTGTCAGAGTTTACTGTTGCGGTTAGGATTTTCCTGTCTCTTAATGAAATGGACTTTTGTTCTCAGGGCATCGTATCCATTTCACAACACATTTCACTGTCTCCTAGATGTACGTCCTTTCCTTAGTCCTTCCCTCAAAAGGGTGAATGGGAACATCCTCCCCAAAATCTCTGAAGTTCTTCTTGTGGTCAGTTATTAAAGCAAAGACAGAAGAAAGATGCTCAGATGTGAGGAGATCACAGTGGAGCAAGGAAAGCATGGGTGTGGAAGCACCTGGCAAAGAAGAGCTGGAAGAAGGCAGCGTGAAAGACTGCCTTGTGCTGCTGGTCCCTGCACTAACAGGTCATGGAGGTCATGGCGCATCACATGCAGGACATCCAGACCAAAAAACCCACAGTACACACTAAAACACAGGCAAAACAAAGGGCAGATTGATGAATGAAGCCATCATAGGCGATGGGAGACAGAGGCAGAAAGCAGAGGAGTTGAAGTGTTGCTTAATGACCTGTGTGGGGGTGTAGGAGAAGATGGAGAGACAAAACATCCCAGTCACCGTCAGCTCCTAATGGGTACAAAATGCTCATCTGAAACCCAGCAGAAGGTTGCTGGCCCCAGGAGAGCACAAGAAGGAGCCAGCAGCCAGCATCCCTTGTCCTCTGCATCGCCACAGCTAACCCTGAACCAGCTACACGCACAGCTTGGTGCTTGTGAGCACATGGGGCTATCAGTGAGTGGAAGCAGGTTTGTTTTACAAGTTCAGCTTCCTCCACTGCACTGTCTTGAGCTGAGGTTTGCTGGATTACCTGGGCCATGCTGCAGCATGAATTGCTACCCAGGAAATGTACGATGGGGATTTTGGAAAGTCACTCATCTCTGTTGATCTTCCCATGTCTGTTGACTCTGAAATTGTGGTTTGGGGATGTGTGGTAGTACTGTCCAGGATGGCTTCGCTCTCCAACAGCTATGGTCACAAATCCTGGCAGGACTCAGTCTGCGGCACTGCTGTGGGTGGCTGCTGCCCAGGGGTAAGTTTCTTGCAGTTGACAATAAACTCTAAGGGCTTAAACATGAGTCAGGAAGGTAAGAAGCTGGGTCCTCATCTAAAGGCAGCATCACAAAAGGCTTCATCATCACCAGGCTCCTGGAGGGAGGGCAGCAGATCTGCAATTGTTCACCTAACTCAAGTGCAGCGAGACTGTTCCTTTGCAATGTGTATATAGTTTTGCATGAGAAATTCTTATAAGAGGACTAATTATAGAAAAACTTGTCTCCTAACTAAAAGAAAAGGAAAGAAAAGGATAAGCACGTATGACACCACCTGGGGTACATCAATCAGAGCAGACCAGTGAAAGATAACAGGCTGGATAAACTCTTCATAGGAGCCACCAGCTATTTATCTAAATCGCATTTCTCAGCACTGTTGAGAAAGACTCCTTCTTTTCAAGGACAGATGAAAGCGGGACTGCTGTGATGTCTCTTCCCCCATCCCTTCCCACGCCTCCCCTCCCACCTGGGCACACCTCTCTGCTTTGGGAGCCCAGCAGCTGCCTGGCCACCAACCCACCTAGCACAAATCAGGCTCTTTCCTTGGGAACAAATTTACTGGTTTGGTAATATTTTGGCCTCTGCTTTGGCAACGATGGGCTAATTTGAGATCCAAAAACAATAGCTTGCCTTCTTAACCCTATTCCAGTCTTGCACTGGATTTATACTGCTTTGGGGGGGTAGGAAGATATGGGGAATATACTCTCCACGTCGTCCTCCAGTAACGGAGCTGTGCTGCATTCATCCATCCCTTAGACCAAGAATGTTTCACCAACTGATTTAATTACATGAAGCTTATGCAGGAGTTACAGAAGGATTATCTGGGTTTTATCATGGTTATTATAGAAAATGATTATATTGTTACTATTACAGAGTCACAAAAAGTAAAGAGGAATCACAGGAAACTTGGCAAGAGATCATTAGCAGTGTGGTGCAGTCTGCAGGAGCTAATTAAAAATGTCTATACCTCATAATAACCATTTATCTCATCACAACCTCCATTCCCTACATCTTTCTCTGGATAGAGTGAGAGGGAATGATCTCTTCTCCCTGGTGGATGTGCACACAGCAACACATACTGATTGTGGTTTGTTGTCTGTCCTTGTCTGCCTGAGCTGTGGGCTCACTGTCCGTGCCTTGCACACAAGGCCACGTGAGATGCTCAGGGATCACCCAGAGTCACTTCCAGAAGTAGCACAGCCAACCGCGCCAGGCTGAATGCGAGATGGAGTCTGTAACCCTGGAGGAGATGCAAGTTGGGACACATGAAGGCAGTATTAAAACAGCATAATAACACAAGCATTTACATCTACTGTGCTCGAAGTTTTACAGAAGTCGCTGGTACCTCTTGTGTCTGTGTTTCCAGCAATACGTTGGTCTGAATCGCTTACGAGGAGGGCAGGATTTTCTCAGACAACATCTGTGTCTCTTCCGTAGGATTGCTCCTTCTGCATACTTTCAAAGCAAACAAAAAAAAATGACACAGCTCCCAGTTAATCTGTGTTATCTGGGAAGAGGAAATCAAGGTGAAATTCAGTTTGTCAACAGGGGTGTGAATGCTGATAGGAGATGGATCGTTAACAGGCAAACACTAGCTGTAGTATTGCCTGACAAGCTATTGCTCATGCTTGCAACACCTGGATGCAGATGGATATTCTTCAGATGACATTTGATGAACTTATTTTCTTTTGGAATTTGAATTGAAGGGGTCTGTGGGAAAAGCAGAGAAATAAATCCCAAAAGCCATGGTGTTTGTGATACCATTTTCTGTTCAGCTCCATGGTACTGGCCAGCCTGGAGGAGACCATAGCTGAGACGCAGAGCCAGCCTGCCTCGTTCTCCAGAGAAAGGGGGGTACTTATATTTCTTAATCCATCCCCAAATATCAGTCCCTTGGAAGCAAATTCCTTGTCCTGTTTAATCTCTGCACACATTTTCAGTAAAGCAGATGAAGTGGATGCTGAACAATGAAATCCTGGAGCCTGCTCCAGCTGAAGTCAGATGTAAAATCAACATCACCAGTGCTGAGATGATGCTTCTCTTGCTAGCACCGACCAAGTCTGAAGTCTGTTGGCCTCCAGTGCAACCTGGCTGATGCTCAGTCCTCCAAGACACCACTCCTCTGTGCAAGAGTTTACTATCTAAACTAAAGGCTTTCCCCCTTCCCAGCCATCTCTTTGACACCAGTTGACCATAGTTTTACTGTGTTTCTTTGACCAGATAGAGTTCATGTGCATAATCTCAGGCAGAAGTCAGAACTATTTTGCCCCAAACCATGTATTTTTTTATTGTTCCATCCTAAGGAGAGCCTCTATTAGCTCTCCTATACTACTACTTCTATTTCTACTTCTACTTACTATTATTATAATTATTATTAATGCATGTGAGCACAGATGATCAGATGAGTTATGCCTGCTCTTAAGAGGCGTATACAGCCTGGCCTCCTTGGCAGCTGGGAACACTTCTTCTCAAAACCCAATCAATTAAACCTCACCACTATGCCTGTTGACACAGGCCTCCCTGACACTCAGAAAAGAAAACCATGAACTGAAAATCCTGGCACTTCCCCCAGAGATGTCACCATCCTTTTGAAAATAATGCAAGAAAAAATCAGGATTTTGTTCCTGCAGCTTCTGCACACTTTCCCCTTTTCAGCTTTCCCTGCCAAGCTCCATCCTCAGATGCGTTCCTGCCTGAATCTGCGTTGTATCAGCCTGTCTCCAGGATGTCCTCTGCTTTCACAAGCAGTTTCAACCGCACACAGCAGCCCAGCTGCTGCCCCAGATGGGGAAATCTCTTTTTGCAACAGCAGCCATCAGTAAAAGTCTTGGTGGATGAAGCAAACCATGACTCATTTCCATGGCTTTTCCAGAGGATGCTGGAGAGAGAGGTGGGACATTGAACAGAACTGTGATTTCCCAACACGGAAAAGAGTCGAAGAGCTGTTATATTGTTTGGGTGGCCAAACCTATGTCATTTCTAAACCTAGGTCATGTTTTTCTCCCCCTGAAATCAGATTATCTACTAAACCAAAAAAACCCCCAAATTCCTGGTGAAATCAACTGGGTCAGCTTGCCTGGAATGGGGACAGGTATGAGGAGCACGAGCTCATCTTCCCTTTGAGTTTCTCTGTCCTCGTACCTGGGACCAGACTGAGAAAAGAGGCAAGAAAGAGCGTATATCCCATCAGATCCTGTCCTCTGAGAATGGCCCAGGGAACCAAACAGGGATACAATGCTGCAAAATCTCACCCTAAAAAAAAAAGACCCAACCCCAAAAGTCTGATGAAAAAATACAGATTTTCTTGTGGTAAATTACTAAAACAGTGATTAAATGAACTATCTAAGTTGTTTTACAATTAGCAGAGATAAACACAATGGTATAAACTGCAATACAGGCTAAGAAAGGCAATAGGATTTTATCTTCAGGATTTTATGCGTATTCAGTGCAAGTAGCACGAGGTGTCTTGACATACGCGTACAGTGGAAATCAGCTGAAAGGAAGAAAGAGCACCAAGCGGCAAGAAATTAGGAGACAGAAAAGAGGGAGGGGGATTAATCAGCATTAGTGCTGCTTTCAATCACAGGGTTCCCTATAGAAATTAAATTGCTTGACTTGTACCAAGTTACCCATCATCAATACAGGCCGTTGCTTTCATTCCTCACTTTCCTGGGCAGGTGGCAGCAATGTCCTTGTGCTGCAGCCTCGGCTACAGCATAAAGGGGTTAATTTGCTCTCACCCCCCCCATCCCTTTAATTATAACTCATAAATTTGATTGTTTTCTTGGTTTTATTACAATAGCTGTAGCTTTTCTGGAAAAAACACACCTTGCACCAATACACTGCAGTTTTCTAAAGTGAAGTTTAAGCCTCCTTCAGCAAATGTAATGGTCACAGGTTTTAAACCTTACGACAAGGGCAATAAGCTATTATTGGCCACAGCATAAAAGCAAAATACAAGCCCTCACAACCCAGAGCCTGCAGCTCCAAAATATGGATGTAACATGACAAACATATATATATAATCCTTTGTGTATCTGTCATCTATACATGTTTTATACGCAGGGTACCTGTATACATATAAATATGTACATATATATATACACACATATACATATAGTTGAAGTGGCCACAAACAATATCTAAGAACAATAAGTCTCTGCTTTTCATTACCACCTTTAATTCCACCTGGGCTCATTACTTCTTTCACTGAAGTAATGAATAAAGTAATAATTCTCCCTAAATGCTGTGCTCCATATTTCGCTGCTGGAGCACCAGCCTGGCACATCAATGGAGCGCTGGGATAGGCATTAGGAGTGGTTAGATCCAGGTATAAGAGCTCAACTTTCCTCTCTACCCCAAATTAAGAAGAAACCCAGCAGTTTTAGGAGATTTTACATTTATTTTCATGCTGTAACCCAGACCAAACTGGAGCTGGGGTGAGGCTGCAAGCATCTGGAGGTCTTCACGAAACCAGCGCTCAGCACGAGTTGGAAACTTGGCCTTGTGTTCCTGAAAAAGCCAAAAATAGTTCGTCCACGGGGACTAACTGACCTCCGTGCTCCCTTCTAACTCTGTGTACTTTATCTGATGGGCTTCAAGGGATTTCCTCCGATTATTGCAAATGTCTCTGGAGATACATTCAAAAGGATCCCGAATGCCTGTAAAACCTCCTCCTGTGAAGTCAGCCTGCAGAGAAACCTCACGGACGAGATGTAAATCTTGGGAGGTTTTATAGCAGCTCCTCCAACATCTGTAATTCCTGTATCAGCAAACACTTTACATGTTGCTCTGGGAGCGGGATTTAGAGAACGGAGAGTTATTTCAGAAAGCAACTATTTAATAGCTGCAGTTCTACATGACAGCCAAAAAAATGTAATCCCAAATAGCTTTCCTAATTTGGACTGTATTAAAATGTACATATATATATGTATATGTGTATATAAAGTAACAGCATTTTACTCACACGGTCCTTTTCCACTGGCTGGTCATGGATAAACAATCACAACCAGACCCTGCTGTGCTACCATGAACGCTGGAATAGTTAAATATTTGTGCTGGCTCTCTTCTAGTGGCTTTTCTTCCTAAAAAGAGGAAAATGATTGCCCCGTTCTGGATGCAAAGGGGTGTTTGGGTTATGAGCAGAGCTGCAAAAGGAGTTTTACTGGGTGGTAGCAGAGGCAGCAGAACGAAGACGAAAAATGAGGGAGCGGGAAGAGGGGTTTGGTGCACGTCGGTATTTTGATAGCATACCTAACTTTGGCCAGAACAAAAACTCAGACTGCTTTAGTTGCAGCGAGATGATGTGTTTGTAGCCTATCCTACAAAACCTGAATATGTTTTGTATAATGCGTGCCATAGCAATGAAAGGAATCAATACAGAGATGTCTCTGTGTGTGCGTGTTTTATATTAAGACTTAGTTGATGACTTCTCGTCATTTGAAAGAAATGTTCAGCCTCAGTGCTTGAAATTATCCAGCTGCAGCATTTTCTACTCAATCCAATCTCCAGTTAATTTGATCCTTCATTTATCTTGAACAAAGCCTCCTAATAAAAACATTTGTATTACAAATGATACACTTGATCAATGGGATTGCTTTAGGCAAGTATTTGATAATTTGAACACTAGCTATAAAAAGTTCTCATTTAATCAATGTAGCTGGCCAAAATTTGGAGTGAGAGAAAGCCCCAAACCTGTACATCACTAAACAAGCCAGACTATAATTAAATACCAGGTTATTTAGATGTTCTTACCAACATTATTGTTAGAACCGGCTAGTGTAATCTGTGTGATATTAGCCCTAATTATTTTCAGTAACACGATTAATTATTTACTTCACTCAAAGTGACAAGAATGGAATGAACCAAAATAAGAAGCTGGCTGGGCAGGGAACTATTAATTTTCTTTCAATCCTGTAATTCCTTTGGCCGAATCAATGAGATAAACATGCCGATGGAAAAAGCCAAAGAGCATACGCGTGAGCAGTATCCAGGTCCCACGCAGGTCAGTAGATGATATCAGACCTTTTGCAGGGGCTGGGAATCTGCCCTCGGGAGCATTCAGGTCTGCTGCATTTCTGAGATGGCTTTTCAAACGTACGAGAGCTTCAAGGTCACGGGCTGCTCCGCTCTGGGTGGTATGTTCTCCCCCCAAGCTTGGGACTGAAGTAGGAAACATTATCCCTTGGCAGCCAAAGTGGATTTCTGCTTTATTGCATCTGTTGCTATCCCTGGATGCTTTGAGAAGCAATCACAGTGCTTGGAATTTCAGCCGGTGTTTATTTTCATTAACGGTGGTATTAATCAACATTTTCCTCTGGTCTCCACAGACTACTCGGGGATGCTTTTGGAAAGCAAAGACAAATTCCAGGTCAGGATTCCTGTTGTTTGCTATTATTATATGTGAAGAGTGAAATCATTGCGCGCTCTGTTCAGATTTGTGCATGAACACACTGAAAAACTTCTAGTAGCTCCAGCATCCCTCCCGCACCTTGGTCAAAGAGTTTTATTTTGACACAGCTATCAGCAGATGTATTATGAAAAAAAAAATCAGAAGGTCTAAAAAATGTTCACAGTGTACATCAAGCTCTTTTATTTTGTTTCTTCAGCCCTTTTAAATCAGCATTTTTAGGACTTCATTTAAAATGGAAGACCAGGAAGCAGCGCGGTGAGTACTCTCTCCTGTCACATCATGTGCCAAGTCGTACAACACAACAGCCTCAAATCTCTTTCAATCCATCACTTATTTCCCTCTAGAAACTTTTTTTTTTTTTCTCACCGTATTGTCTTTGACTGTTATTTATTTATTTGGTTAGTTGACTTCAAGGGACATTTCTCCTGGCTGGATAAAGACATTTTACAAACAAATGCATGGAAACATTTTTGATAACACTGCAGAAACAGCCAGCGCGCGGGGTCCCCGTGGGCAGGTAATGCTTTGTGTCATTTGGCGGCCGTCGCTCTGCTCGATTAAGGAGCAGCATTTTTCACAGCCGGTGCGGCTGCTGCAAGAAGAGGCCCCGAGCAGCGGCGAGGACCATGGCGGGAGGAATTAAAGGGCTGCTCGAGGTTCCACAGGGCTCTAAGAACTCCCCTGGGGAGGATAAAAAAGAATTAGAAAGGGCTTTTATTGACGAGGATGTGATGCTTGTGCTTTGATACGCACACAAAGGAGAGTAATTGTAAGGATGGGGAGGAAGGCTCTCCGTGGCCGAAACTATTGTTTATACCCTGTGGAGAGTTAAAAAAACCCCTCAGCTAAGAACTTGGGTAGACACTCTACCTCTTGTAGTGTTTTACAAGCCACACCAAAAGGCCCAAGGCCCAAACAAGGGTTACTAAACAGAGAGAAAAGATTTATAAAGCAGAAATAGATAATGAATATTTCCCCCCTTCCCCATTCCCAAGAGCTCCAGGTCTCTTGCAGCACCCCGAGACACCGAGAGGGAAAGATGTGCATCGCCATCAGCAAAACACGTTCTGCAAAAAACCACCTTTGGGCGAGTCTGTAGCTGCCGAAGGAGAGGCAAACACGGCGGAGGCATCCACTCAGCATCTGGACAGGAGAGCATCTGCTTGCAGACACCCCGACGTTTACTTTGAGTGAGAAATCGTCGCTCTAGCTGTAATACTTCACCAGCAAGACATATCAAGTGAATGGAATCCACACAAATGAGGTCGTTAGCATAACCGAATGCGCTCTTCATTCCTTCAAGAATGAAAAATATGAGTAATTCCCTGGCAAGGCCCAATTACAGCCTGCCAGCACTAGCACATGGGTTATATCTATTATGAAATAATAAGATAACATTAATAAGATTCCCAGAAAGAACATTACACAGCCAATCTCCCAACTGCGTACAACCGGTCTAACTGTTCAGGCTGTCTCCTGCCTGGGTAGCTCAACACTTGCCAGGTCTTTCTTGTCACCTTCAGTGGGAAAAGTTCAGGTCTATCTGCTTTTAAGTAGTGGGAAACGGGGCGAGAGCTCTGGGAGCACTGAGAAACACCGGGTGGCTGCTCTTTTTTAAGGAGTTTCAGCATCAGACATAAATGTGAGAGCTACAGCAAACAATCATACCGCTCGTGAAATGTTACTGTAGATACAGAGTGATGCCAGCAGCTGTATATTGGGTCGTTAACCTGAGTGCACAAGCATGGCTCAGGCACGTGCCCGTGGTGCTTCCAGCCTCTGGCTCTGAGAGTGGCTGAATGATCCTCTTTTAGCCCGTTTCCTTGCACCCTAAGGCTCACGACCCTGCATGCATGCACAGCATCCAGACCTGTTTCTTGGGGGTATCAGCACAGGCAGGGAACTGCTTGTGGTCTCTCAGATGAGCATCACCCCCTCATCCTGAGATACCTATGGAGGTAAGCTTAGGGGGAAAAAAAAAAATAGACAAAAAGACATATGTATAGTTGAGCATAGCATCACATGTAGTACAGGAGGCAGCTGTGATCTCCATCACTGAAATTTAATAAGATGCATCTCAGACTCTGGCAAGGAGCACCCAGCTCCCCAGGACCAAGGACACGTTGATACCAGCAGTCAGACACTGCAAGTTTGGCAGGTGGCTAAATTGGCTCCATAGCCTCACTGGCCCTTGTCGGGGAAGGGAAGATGCCGAGTCTCAGCACAGAGGGCTGTAATGAGGATTAATAAGGCGTGTGAAGACGCTCTGTAATTGTCTGGCTGGCTGTTTCCTTTGCACCTTATGTTATCATTTATGCTCGTGCAAAGTGGCTGTAAAATGCTCCAGGTCTGATTCAATATAACTCCGCAGACTCTTTGTACAGGTGTAAATTGCTCTGTGACGTTCAGGGCAATGTCTAAACACAAACTAATCTGATCATCTCTGTTGTCTTTTTTTTTCTTCTGTAAACTCCTCTGCAGCCAATTGAACATTTTAAGGCCAAATAAGCTACAAAATATCAGGTATTTCATGCATGAACTTACTCCCCAGAAATAGAATTTGCAGTGCCCAAGGGCTGGAGCTGCATCAGGATGCCACGGCTGGGTCACCGGCACCACAGTCCTGTGGGCTGGCTGCTGCTCGCAGCCAGAAGACCAAGCAGAGGAACATTCACACCATAAACCTCGGGGGCTGGTACTGTGATGGCGAGTCAGAACCCAGGGGAAACCACGAAAAATGAGGTAACAACATAATTTTGGAGGGAATGGGCAAAAAAACAATGCCTGACCTTGCACAGGGCAAAACAACTGCAGACCTACGGCAGCTATAAAGTGAACCTGAACAAAAAAGTATGAGCTGCTATTACAGGGAATAACGCTTAAGTGGTGGAAGGCTTTGATAGATGCAGTCCTACAGGTAGCTTCAATCCCTGGCAGCTGCAAGGCTTCAATAATGAATGTCAGACTGCTGGCCAGCTGCGAGGGGAATAAACATCTATTTGCCTTCAGTGGAAGTAGCATCAGTTTGACATATGACATTCAAATGATATGAACTTTAAAAGAGTGGTTAAAAGACTGCTGTTTGACTTGAAACCTTGAATCCACCGAAGCAGCATCGCAACCGTTTACCTTAGCTCTGTGGGGGATTGAATCGCTGCGCTTAAAAATGAAAGATCAAAGTGCTTCTGCTGATTCAGTCCACAGTATGTCGTGTGTCCAGCTGATAGTGTTCGTGTGCCTGAGCGATTAGAAGAGTAAAGACGGGTCCTCCCGTTCAGGCCCTGTTGTGTCCTTTGACACTGCAGATGACGGCTGCCAGCACAGGCTGGACTGAGGAGCCACAGAGGTGTGATGGGGGGGTGAACTTTGGGGCTGTGGGATGGGATGGGGTGAGAAAGAGGGAGTGTCTCAACCTGGTACTGTCCCACAGTCCAGCACCCCTTCTCCTGGATCCTCTACCTCCTCCACGCCAGCGGGCTCCTCTTCGAGGCTCTTCTGCATTTTGCCTTGCAGGATGCCAGCCCAGCCTGCGCCATGTCCATCACCAGCTTGTTTTTGAGTTGTCCAAGCAACAAGCGTTGCAAAGAATTTACCTGTCTATTTTAGGAGACCTTGTTATGCACTTGCTACATTAGCCTGTCAGCTTAATACCAGCAGTCATAACATTTCTATAACCTACCTGCTGAAGTGCTTTTGCTTGCCATCCTCACACTAAAACAAGAGCTCAGGACCAAAGCAGCTGCGGGAAAAAAAAATCACTGCTTCCTGACCTTTGGGCAGACTCTGTGGGCTGATTATTCCATTGATTTTAACCGAATCGAGCATTCAATAAGGGTGTCTGGAGGCTCGTCTCTCTTCAGCAGTGGGGCCAGTACAGCACCAGTAGCAATAATACCGACAACCTCTATGGAAGCCTGGGTCAGGGTCAGGAAAGCTCCAAGAGTCTTGCAAATTGTGACAGGCACGATCACTCTACCTGGGACTGGCTCCAGGACCTCCTGCTCGCCAACTCACCCAGCGATGGGAGAGGACCGAGAGCCAGCGAAGAACTCACGCACATGTTAAACCCAACGGCGATACGGCTTCGATGTGTGAGCACCATGTTAAGTGCAAGTGGGTGCTCTCGCTTCAAACAAGACTAAATATTTGAAGCACGAGTGATCGGGGCCAGATTTGAATGATGCAACTTGATGGTGGGCTACCCTTACAGAAGGAGCTGTTGCTGAGCTGAAGCTATGCTTGCAATTAGGAAGCAGGGCTGTGCTCTAGGAGGGGCATATGCAGAGCAAAGGAGTTGATGCTGAGGGCCCTATATTCATCCTATATGTTTTTTAGAGGGAGTAGAGGACGTGCTTCGAGATGTCAGCAGCTGGAGCACGTTAGATGAGCTCCTGAAGCACTTCTGCTTTAGTGTCATCCAAAAGAAAACCCATTTGTTCACTCTGTGACCTTGCTGTGACCTAAATCAAAGAACAGCATAAGCTGGATGCATGCCAAAGTTCACTATTGCCTAACAGTAAATAATTTCTTTAAAAAAATAACATTATGTGCAGGTAAACTGAGGCACGAGGCTGTTGAAGAGCACAGCTTTATTTCCCTCTGGCTACGGGGGAGTGGTGCATGCTCATTATCTCTGGAAACTGGACCAGAAAGGGTTGAGACAGAACACTCCCCAAATAGCTGCTCAGTCTGGAGCAAAGCCAAGGAACAGAGCGTCCCATGTACTGTACCTGCTGGAAACCTCACAGCGCCTGAGCAATTCCCCACCGCAAAGTCCCACCCAACCACTCCATGAAGCCAAAATCTGATGGCAAACCTCCCTCTAAAACAGGTGGGAACCAACGGAGGTGTGCACTTTCTGCTCTTAAGCACGACCGAATTCAGCAAAATGAAGACGAGATTTGCTACACCTCAGCATTGTTCTGCCCCTTGCCAGAATCCGGCGCAGGTGCCGGGAGATAAAGCTGTGCTCCGCGTTCACCGGTCGATCTCTCCGTGGGTTCGTCGGTGTTGCCGGTCACAGCAGCCTGCTCGCCCGCTTCATCGGCAAGGGGTGCCAGCAGATGAAGATGCCTTTGAACAGAGATGAGAGAGGCTGAAATCCTTGGACACCTGCAAGTGAACTGTATATTACCAAAATGTTAAGCAGCTTTGTGAGAGAGATTATCCTGAAGGATGTTTTCCGTAGTGTTGACGTTTGTATGTGAGTGATTAATTCCAACACAAGCCTGGAGTGAGGAGGCAAAACCCTTCCCTCGCTGCCACCGGGCGAGCTACGGCCTTCGCTCCAGCAAGGTTATTAATTCATCCCTGACCTGTGACACTGTGTGTGACTTCCTCACCCTCATCTTCTCGGTCACCTCTCGAGGCAGAGACCTGAGGATTTTCCATGCCACTTTTTGTGAACCGCTGTGACGGTGCAGTCACTTTTCGGCTGCTCGTTCTCCAGGGGTCTGACTGCTGCTATATTTCTCTGTTGTTCTCCCCTGAGATGTGCCATCACAGTCAAACATAGTGCCATGGCTTTAAAAAACGGACAGTAACAGCTGAAAACAAACTGTCACTTTTGTACATCGGTGGCAGGAGGGAGCTGCACTGCTGCAGGTTACGGAGGCAGGAGGGGAAGCCGTGGCTGCCCGAGCTGCCGGGAATTTCCTAACCCTCTCGCCCAGCCCAGCGGTGACTCTCTAGGGAAGCAGCCTTACTCCTCCCCTTACACTTCCAGGGTGTCTTTCACTGGGGAATTTAATCTGCTGCAGAAAGGTTATTATGTCTCTTTTGGGGTTTTCTGCTCATTCCTCAAAAATATAGAACGAAAATAGAAAAAGAATATGTAATATCTATCTATCTAAGAATATAAAATAAATATAAAACTTGCTGTCTAGTGACTAAAGTTCCTTAGCCCAATTTTGCAATGGAAAACACCTCACACCATCAATGGCTCTGCTCAGCCATTTATTTTGGACTGGAGTATCTTAAACACCTCATCTTCAGAAGCAGTTCTTACTACTGATGATACACGTGGGGTAATGCCTTGGATTCATTCAGGCTATAAGGAGTTCTCATCTTCCAGGAATGCAAGCGGCATTACACGTGGTAGTGACTGGGTTAGATGTATGTGCACATGCAAGTATTTCAGCCAGCACTGAAATTTCACAGCTTGGAAGCAGAAGACATCCTCCTGTGGAAGGGTGCACTGAAGCAGGTGCATGAGGTGTTTAGGTGAGAGCATGGAGAGCGCTCTGAACCCTGCATGACGTCAGCTGGTTGCAGCGTGGAGCAGATGGTGGAATCAAACCTCTGTGCTTTCACAGAAAGACAAATGTTGGCTGAGGCTGGCAAGAGCACAGCCTCAGTAATTTGTGGTGCTACAAGGTGACACTGAACTGCAACAGACCTTCTATCTCCACTCTGTGGCACTGATTTTTGAGGCAGAGGGGCCTCCTTTGAGGATCCTACCAAAGTGAGGAAGGCCAGCTGGGAGAGGTGATGAGACCCCATCATTGTCTGGCCAATGGCTTATGAGACCTACAGATGGACTCACTTGTGTGTACAGGAAATTACAGAATCAGACTGGCATCAGTTGGTTACAGAAGAGGTAAGTGAGCTTTTTATTGCAGATAGCCCTCCCATAGCAGTTTCTGAAGGAGTAGTATGAAATGTGAGCATACAGGTCTCGCAGAATCTACAAAAATGACAAAGTCTAGCAAGACTTTCAAGCTCTCAATAGCCAAAGGCAATACCATTCTTCCAGATGAGGGTTCTCCAGAACATCTGAAGGCTCTCAGTGCTGCACCCTGCACCATTCTTAATTCAGTCAAGTTTATCTTACAATGGCCTAATATAAATCAGAAACTAAAAGTTGTCATGACAGCAGTATAGATGGTGCCTGTGTTTACAATCCCTTCTACGGGAGATGGCTGCGTGCCCGTGGGAGAATAAGCAAACAATCAGGAAACACATGTGGGGCACTTCTCTCCCACTCTACAAATCTCCAGTCATTAGGGGCAACTGCTTGTCTCTGGGCTCCTCCAGTTAACTCATCTGCAATCTGAATCACGCAAAAGCCATCTAAAATCAAAAGAAAATCTAAATAAATCAGCATCAGAAAATTTGCTGCAGGCGTTCATTCCTGCAAGGATGCGACCACTTTAACACTTGTCAGGATCATAGCACACAGCTGAGGAAATAGCCCTGGACAACTCTGCATTCCCAGGAGAATAAAACCAGAAGACATGTAGTCACCCAGCAGGCAGTAGGAACATGGTAGCATTACTTAACTATGTGCAATTTGCTCTCCCTATCTTGATTTAAATTACACTGCCAGAAGAGACTGACAGTGTCTGGAATCAAATTGCTTAGAAAAGTGCCTCTTCAGAGGGAGAGAAAAAAATGCCCGAATAACTTGAGTGCAAATGGTCTTGCAAAATGCCTATTGTGATTGGGGACAGCGGGATCTGGGGCTCGTGTTCATTAAGGTAATGCTCATGTAATTATGCTGGGCCAAACCTCTAACGCCCTGTTGTGGAATGCGGGGGGTTGCACCACTGACACTTCTACAGCACACACAGCAATCTGGGTCTCATCTCAAGAGTTAGAGGAGGCACCATCAAACAAGAGTCTCTGAACTGTTCACTTTTCCACATCAGCACGGGCTCTGGGAACCATCTTCAGGATGATGGGCTGCTTCGGTTGCATGAAACCTTTTGTGTCCAGAACCAGCGGGATCTTGAGCAGGAGGAAAAAAACAAACAAACAACAAAATAGCCATGTAAGCTGGGAAAAAGGATGGTCATGACACTGACAGGACCCATACAGCCCACACACAACTCAGCCACCCCTTGTTTTCAATGCATTTCCTAACTTATAGGAATAGCAGGACTGTCACTACTGCTTATGCAAAACAGCTATGACCTGGGGTTTAACAGCCCTCAGCTCTTGAATAAACTGGCTAGTGAATCCTGGCTTTCACACAGCATGGTAGGAACAGCTCGATGCACTGATCAACAGGCTGCACGTGGAGGGAAAAGCAGCCAAAATCCATCCGGGGAGCTGCAGCTAAGGAGGGGCATGCAATGCCATTTTGTTTAATGCTAAAGTGTGTCAGCGTGAAGGGGAGTTGGATCGTAATGGGAGCTGGAGGAGCAATAAGCTCTCTGGGAAGAACGAAACTAAGATTGCTGCTCAGACTGGGTACCAAAGAAACAGCATCCTCACACAGAAAAGCGATGGGCTCCCTTGGGGTGGGCTAGAAATCTCAATAAAAAGAACATTTTTAAACTGGTGTTGGAAGGAGTCATCTTGCAGGACAGGGAAGTGTTTTACTAATTCTCCTCCATCAACTCGATGCTGCTTGATGATGCTCTGCTTCTCCCCATGAGGTAAAACACCGTCAGCCTGACAAGCTACATTAAAATCCCTGTATCCCAGTAAGATTTGTTTCAGGAAATTTAAGCAACGTGGCTTGGAGCCCAATGTGCCATCAGTGGAAGAGTGAGAGGAGGCTGCAGTTTCCATATACATATTCCAAAGGGATGTTCCAGCATGAATTTTTCCCTCCCGCTCTAATGTACATGACATCTTCTGTAGAAAAAAGGGCTGAAAGAGCCTCATAAACCTATGGGCACCAATAATACAATACATATTTAACTTGTCTCCTTTTAATTAAAGGCAGTTATAAAAAGAATCAATTTTATGGATTGCAGAGGACTAGAAAAATGTCATTAGACTTGGGGGAGGGTGGATAGGTCACTGCATTGTTAATGGACTATTACAGTCTTTCACCTCCAGGTTACTAGTTGAGTTGCAATCTGAATCTGCAGAGATTCCAGCTGAGCACCCGTGCCAAGTAATAATTTAATAAGGATTTTTCTGTTTCTTACAACAAATGTCCTTCGAATACACTTGCTGCCCCCTCTGCTCCGATTTCCCAAGCTCGCCTCGTGAAGGAAGCGTATTAATGGCAATGCCTTTCGCAGCACTCAGTGCAGAAAGCTGGGTGGGGGCTGGAAGCTAACACCAAACATAGTGCTACCTGCCTCTGAGTGACAGGGAGTTGCCATGTTTTCAGGAGGGCTTGCTTGACATATAATTTCCAACAGCCATCGCATTTACTTTATGTCTAACAGCCCCGTCTTGCAGGGCCTGTCCCATCAGCACCGCACAAGGCGTTCACTGGGATCCTGGGCAAACCCAAACCCTGGTGGGATCCTGCAGAGCCTCAAAGGAGGAGCAGGTCGCCAATTCAAATTTAGCTCAGATTCCGCTTGCTTAAAAATTGTTACCCTTTAGAGACTGCCTGGTGACCTGTAAGAGATGTATTTTGGTGTCTTGGGATCTCTCACAGAGAATAGCCATGTTTGCGTTGCAAAGCGCAGCTTTAGAGCAGACGGGGTGGACTGGGGGGACATTCCCTTTCTTGTCTCTGAAGCAGGGTCTTCCTAAGCCGGGTCAAGGCGGACCGGCAGTGTGCTGGGGGGAGTGAGCACCCTGCAACTTAGGTGCATGTAAAGAGAGGCAGAGGACTTCAGGGATTTCAGCCTGACATATTCCACCAATATTAAATTTGCTTCTGTAGAGGCTTAAAAAAATGTATCAGTAACTTGTGATGAACCATTTAAATTAACTGAGAAGATTTACATACAGTTATTCCCATATGCCTCTCTAATCCACAGTGAAATCTTCCTCCCTGATCTCTGTGTGAAGTAGTAAAACCCAAGTCTGCAGACAAGGTTCAGCGGTCCTGAAGCTAGCAGTCTCTGAATTCCTCGGGGAAGAGGGGGATTTAATGTGCATGAGAGACAGTTCCCTGTTTGTCCTGAGATGTAGACCATCTGCAGCGGGACTAAAGGGCAGATAATGAAACACATCATCCCACATCCTCACCGGAGTGTCTTTGCAGGTTCTGAACGAGAAGTTTTGCAACAGGACGACCACAGCCACTTTCATGATGAGGAGGGCAAACCTCATTCCTATGCAGTTCCTGGGGCCAGCCCCAAACGGCAGGAAGGTGTAGGGGTCAATAGAGTCTTTGGTCTCTTTACTGAACCTGATTACAACCGAAAAAAAAAAAAAGTTAGAAAGAGCTACCGTTCCAGAATGTGTCAGCTTTCAGATCTGAAGTGATCTGGGGGTCTGGGAAGGCAAAAGCATTTAGTGTTCCTGTGCATATTAGAAGAACCCAGCTAAGTCCCTTATTTCTGCCTCAATAGATACCTTATGCCTCTGCTTTCATCCTGCTGCTTGGAGTTGGTTGTGCAACTCCAGGTGCATCAGGTGAACAGGGAATACCTGAAATATGCTAATGGATTTCATAACTACTCTTTTCTCAGAACTCCCTCTCAGCTCAAAAACTGAACCCACATTTCAAACCCTAAAACACACAGGTCTACAGCTTCACGTCTTCCCTTGAGATCAAAGAACTGAGTGAACACAAAGATGTTCTCCCCCTGCGTGACTAAAGGCACGGTTGCTTTTGAGACACGCCAGCCATTCCTCTCCTCATCATGAAAAACAGGGAAGAACAGTCAGCTTCACAGAGAAATTTGCCACTGAGCATTTTCAGTAATACTTCTCAGTGATCAGTTAGTTTTCATGTCGGAAAGCTTTTCATTCACTGCGCATGAGGTCTAGGTACAAACCCCAGCCACACTAAATCAGCAGTGAAGTACCTCACTACCGAGACACCAGCACACGCCTCTGATGAACTCCCAGCAGGGCAAGTGATCCCTAAAGAGCTCCTGTCCAGCTACCCATGCCTGGTTTGTCAACCAGGGTAAGGATGGAGCTACTGGAGTAACTGGTGTAACGTTCATTGTCAGAGTACTCCCATTTGGGTGGTTCCTTCTGCATTCAACACAGGGTGACCATAGGGGTCCGTAGGTGATTTCAGCAGCACCCGCCTCCCTCCCTAACTTCTGCTGCCACACTGTGTCCCAAAGATCACCACACCTCCACACCAGTGTTAGCTTCCAGGGGCATTTCAGCTCCTAGTGCAAGGGCACAGATCTGGTCCTGTTCTCTCTGGCCAGCCCTCAACGTCTTCGTGGCCACCTGGAGACCAGCAGGCCCAGGGTGTCCCAGGTCTGCCTTGGGCTATTGCCTCATTTCACAGGGTCTGACACAGACTCCTAAGCACGGATTGTTTCATAACTTGAGTTGAAAAATTAAGTTTTACTTCCTATTCGTCTTTGCCCTTCCACTGCTGATTTGCAGGGCATCGTGCCAGTCACCCAATGGCTCTTGTTTTAATATCTGGCCATAAACCCCTCAGTGTTACAGCTGCTGGGAGCTGCTCTCACTGTTGCTCCCTTCAATGCAGTTAATTAAATTCCATGCACAGTTTATGGATGTAGATCATAAAACTCCCCTCACGGTAATGCTGGGACTAGATGTCAGACAATGATAAATGCCTAATTTAAATGTTATAATCATGCATTCTCCACTTTTGCTGCCATTTCCACTCCCAGGGCTGAAGTTGAGTGTGCAGCTATTCCCCCTGCCTGGCCCTCACCTCTCAGGCCTGAACTCCTCCGGCTCTGGCCAGTACTCCGGGTCACGATGCAGCACGTAGGCTGGGATCACGACCACCATGCCCTTCGGAATAGTCACACCGTTGAGCTCCACCGTCTTCTTGCAGACCCTCTCAATCCGTCCCCCAGGGGGGAAGAGCCGGAGGGATTCGTTCACCACCATATCGAGATACTCCATCTGCGTGATGGCGTTGTATGTGGGAGTAGCCTGGGGAGGGGAATCAGGATGGCTACAAACACAGGACTTCAGCACTCACCCCAAATCCCCTAAGATTTCCCCTTTAGGCACCAGAGACCAGAGGAGGGGAAATCTCAGTGCCAGCATTTCCTCCACTCTGTTTTGTTTCCAACCTGGCTTTTGGCTCAGGGTCTACAAGGCACAGGTGGGAACAACCCCACAGCTGCCCACCCTCCTTTACCTTGTTGGGCAGGTTTGCGTCGATCTCGTCCTGAAGTCGCTGCTGGACGTCAGGGTGGGTGGCCAGGTTATATGCTATGTAGCTGAGGGTGGAGCTGGTGGTCTCATAACCAGCAAAGACAAAGACAAGAGCCTGGGCCAGAATCTCCTCATCACTTAATGCTGAAAAGAGGCATAAAAGCACGTTAGAGAAGCTGAAACATACAGTGATTAACCATAGGGAATTCAGGATCCCGCTCACCAATCTAGGTAATGCTATTCATAACTACTTAACACTTGGTAAAGGAAACATCCAGCTAACCCTCTGGTACCCCAAAGGGGTGGGTCTGGCACTGCTGTACAGCAAGAAAACTGTGGTCAGGATCAGCAGAGTTACATTGCTGTCTTTCAGAGCAGAATCAAAGTATGAGCAGCGCAAGCCAGATTCAGAAAGTCTCTGTTGTTTTCTGGGACCATGATCCTAGGCCAAAAAAAATAGAGAGGCGCATGCCAGGAAAAATTAGAGGTGAAGAGATGTCCAGAAGCTCCTCTAAGCTGTGAGCTGAGCCTTGCGCTGCTGAGGGATTAGTAACCCTGAGCGTAATGTGGCTGTGGTAATAAGGACAATACAGAATGCTGGTACTGCAGTAGCGTCCAAGCCCTGCTGCATTGCAGGGTGCTGTACAAATACCTTGTCCTGGCACCTCAAAAGTTTACAAGCATCCTGCCCTGACTGAGGTTGATGGACTGGGACTATGCCTTGGCTGATCCATTATTTTCTAAATTTAAGAGTTTACCTAGGATGAGGAACAGAGATGAGCTCACAGATGAGCAAGGTACGTGCAGCATATGTGCTTTGTGTACTTTATGAAATACAGCCAACATCGCTGGCCTTCAGAGAAGATAAAATAAGAACGGGAGTGAGGAGATATTCACTGTTTGCTGTTTGTTGCACAAACAGACCTCAGTATTTATCCCAGGAAATGGAATATAATAAAATATGGCTGGTGTGTGATAAGCATCGTCACAACCCCACTACTGAGACCTTGAATCTCCCATGGGACTACTGAATAAAATCCTCTCCTACTTCGTCCGTTAACCGCACAAGGAACTACCATGCTTTCTGCTGAGAGGACAGATCTCAAGACATACATTTGTACGAGTTGGTCCCATCAGACTTGGAGCTGTCATGTGAGCTCTGCGAGTCAATCATGAGTTGCAGGAAATCAACCCGGTCCTGGGGAGAAACAGAGGAGTCAGAGACAATGTGGGTGGGGAGGTGACAAACCTTGTCCAGCACAAGCTTCTTGCTGAGACGCCTGCTCCATTCACAGCCTCACCGGCAGGCTTACAGCTTCAGTGCACTTTGATGTTCAGACTGGAGAACCTCTATGAACACAGATGCTTTCTCCATGTGGAAGCCCAGGCAGGGAATGTTTCTGGCCTTCCACAGGTTTTATGAGCTGGGAGCTGTTATGGAGAGTAGTTGATACACCACAGCTTCTGAAAATGCCACCAGGTCCCTCCCACACTTAGAAGGACAGCACAGTGAAGAGAAAAGGCCACCTGGGCTGGACTCACCGTGCTGCTGCCCTTTTCTCGTTCCTTCTTCATTTTTATGAAGACACTGTTGAAGAAATCCATGACATTCGAAGGTAACAGAGTCACGTTCATCTTTTCCAGCACTGGGATAACAAAGGGGAACAGCACTAAAAAGACATAAAAGAACAACATATTTTAGCTCAAAGGGGCCCAAGAAACTAAAAAGTGGCACAAAGCATAGAAAAGAGAGGGGTAAACCTGGACTCTGACCCCAAAAAATTGCTTTCTGTTGCCTTCAGCCCTCTTTTTACCTAACCATGGTTGGCATGCAACAGTACTTGAAAAACCTCCTCCATATATCACTCTATGGCCACGATGCCACCCTAAGGGTAGCTCTCTCTGACGGAGAAGCTGTCCATCACATCTCTGCAAACAGGGTCTCTGCTTGTAGGAGGATGCTATGGGCTATACAAATCTTGACTGTAGTTTCCCTGGGGAACAATTTCTACAGATTTGCTGGGGTCCATCTAATCCTGCAAAGTGCTGAGCATCTCCCGTATGGCCATGAGGACTCAAAGCTACTAAGGGAACTACGAGGAAATGCAGGTGGTCACCACATCCGACATCGATTCAGGGCTGTATGAGATGAGGTGTGTCATACCTAAGAACACGAATATGGGGTTTAGGAAACTGAATTTGAGAAATTTCTTAATGTTGGTGATAAAGGGGTCACTGGGGTTGCTCATGGAGTCAATATTCACACTGAAAGAAGTGCTGGCCACCACATCCATGCTGTAGGCTCCAAAAATGCTAGGTAGAGAAGAAGAGAGAGTGAATGGGGTGAACTCAACCAGAGTAGTGAATAAAAGTCCATCTAGGAACAGTCCTTGAGAGAGGGAATCTCTTTTAATCAAGGACTCAGTCTAGAGTCCTAAAATAGTAAGTCCTGTCCTGATTTGGCAGTAACCATCATTATATTTTCCTAAGTTTCCCCAGTTATATTCATCCCCCAATTTTTTTCAGCACCAGAAGCCTAGGCTGTAGTTGGAAAGCACTGAACTGCAGTCTAGGGTAACAAAGACTGTATTCTGATTTCCACCTGTAAAAGAGACTGTAAAAACAACATCAAAAAATACCACATCTTGCAGGGCTTCTAGAACGGACCCTACATCTTCTTCAAAAAGTATCCCCAGTAAAATGAAATGGAACAGAGCATCATTACCCCATTTGAGCAGAGCACTGCAAACCCACCACTGAGGAACATGTCACATCCATGACCACCATGGAGTTTGCCTCCATAGTTGACAAGGGATCTATGCTGCAGTGTGGAAAAGGCTCTCCAGAACGGCCCCTTCCCCACACTGAGTACGAACTCTTCCCTGTCAGCCCCACACAGTTACTCACTCCTTTGTGGACACGAATTCATCATTAGCCACTTTCTTCTCAATGTTTTTCACTAATTTTTCACCATAATGATTAATGATAGGCAACATCTGAAATGCAAACCAAAGCAAAAGGCACTGTTGACTCTTTCACCCCCTCCAAACAAGGCTGGGCAATTCTGCACTGCCATCTGTGACCTGCCAAGTCTTTGGCTTGTGGAGGAAGGGCAGCCAAGGGGAAGGTGCCATTTCCAAGCCTCAGACATTGCTTTTTCTCATCTTAATAACACATGACTATGGTTGAGCAAGGTTCTCCTCCAAAATCCACACGCAGCTCCCATTCCAGCTAAGCATCTGCTCCAGCTGGGAGTGAACACAGCTCCTGAGCACATGGAAACTGAGCACCCATGGTCTGAGTGATGCGCTTAGCAAGAAGAAAATACAGGTCATAGGGCCAACAGCCTTGGCTTGCAATACCTTGTGTGGCATTTCACCCCCCATACCCTTCTTCTGACTCCCTCCCTATGACGGTAGACAGCCACCGTGTTGCTGAACTGCACCCAACAATGCAGGTGCTAATGGATGAGGTCTTGACAAATGGGGCGACTTCCCCATTTGAAGGGAAGGTCTGTAGTCAGAAATGGCCCAGTTCTCCTCCAGCTATTGACACAAAGTACCAGTGGCCCCTGCTTTACCTCCTTCAGCTTCCCACTGGTGAAGGTTGGAGACAGCACAGTACGAATCCTTTTCCACTTTTCATCTTCAGCCACATTGAGGGCTGAGTCTAGGATCCCATTCAGACCAAAGTTCTGCACAGGGAGAATGTTACAGCAAAAGGGACATGGTTATACAGGGAGATGGGTGAAGGTTTCCAGCCCCCTTCCACATGACAGAAATGCAAGAAACACCCACCATGGAATGTTGACTTGGCCACTGAAGTCATATCAGCTCTACCTCAAGCAGCAAACAACAGAAATGGAAACAAAAGTGTAAGAGTCATAAATGACCTCAGCCCTAGGGTACCTCCAGGCTGATGTCCCAACCTCCCAGCCAGAGTGGCCTCTACACCTCGCTAGCAGGGTTTTGTTGTTGGTACCATCAATAAACTGGGGCAAACAGAGAGCAACTACTGGCTGAAGGGCTCAGAGAAGAGCAGAAACCAAGAAGAAACTCTTTCTTCCTTGCTGCATGTGCTGTAGAGCACATGGAGAGCAATGCACAGGACTAGATACCTACCCGGCGATTGGTAAAAATAGTATAGCACTCTTTCACCAGGATGTTTTTGATGAGAACGGAGTCCAAAACGGCCAGCACAGGCTGCCTGCCATCATAAATCCTAAGCCAAGAGAAACTCAGAGTCAGTCCATCGCTCACGGTCAGTTGGAGCAAAAGCAGACTGCTTTGTCTGTGGCCAGAGCCATGCACATTGACTGCTGGAGCCCAAAGGGTTTGGGCCAGCTGAGTCCCCTCTGACAAAACAGCCGAAAGGGATGAGGCTGAAACTGTTTTATTATGTAGTAAAACAGGAGAAAGGGAAAGAAGGTGCCAAACACAGACAGCGTGAGCATTTCTAGCAATTGTCTATGGTATTAAAGAGTTGCCAAAGCAGCGTGGGTTTAGATAAAAGGCAGCTTTTGCCATGACATTGATCCCCTGCACTTGGGCTGTCTGAGCTCTGTTTCTGCAACTGGTAGCTGGCGTCAATAAATCCACACCGAACAGCCTACCTGTGGGGTAAAGAGATTTCCCTGCCTGGCCTACGAGGCAATGAGAGGGGAAAAACTCATCCGTCTCGTCCATTTTCCAATCAACAGAGACAGAAAAACTTAAAAGCCACGGTGTGGGCTAAGGGGCAGGGAGCCTTGGGCCACAGCCGAGGGAAGCTGCCGTCTTCAAGAGGCTTGAGAACATTTAATCTTTTGAAAAAATGCACTAGGTTTCATGAAGCCTCCTAGGATTTTTTTTGCACAACAATTTTGCTTCGGTTGGAGAGGTTCTCAAGAGAAGCATGATAAGAGGCCCCTGCACAAACCCAGTGCTGTGCGGGGAGCGGGGAGGCAGGTTGAAAGGTAGCTCATGCCCAGGCTCCGGGAGCAGCAGGGAGCAAGATGAAAAACACCGCGGCAGCCTGCAGCTTGCTTTCTGCTCAAGACAGACAGAAAAGCAGCTTCAAAGGCACGAGGCTCAGTTTGACACCAAGCAGTGGAGTTTTCTGGGCAGGCTGTGTGGTTGGGAAATGGTTGGTGCCTTCCTTCAGTGATGCATCTGGAGCTAAGAGATAAAGGGATGGCTGTGCTGATTTGGCGGGTGTTGGGAGGACGAGGGGAGCTCTCTGGGCTCTCTGTGGTGCAAGCTTCCCCGGCCCCAAGGTCACTAACACTGCTGTTCAGTTTTTAATGCTCCCAGATGGGAAAAGAGAAAAAAAAAAAGGTTATTTTTCAAAGCTGATGGAAACAAATGACCCTCCAAAACTGGCCGCCATCATCCCAGCCCTGCATAGTACTGAAATCCCAGCAGGAGAGACACCTTGGAGAGATGGCTGGGGACTTCCCCAGTGACGAACCTGGACTTTCCCAAGCTGTCACTGCTGGAATTACAGTGCTGAGACATGGTGGCAACGTACCTTTTTCCATTCTATTTTGGGGCTGTGAGCACCCCAAACAGGCAGTTTTGTTCTGCAGAAAGAAACTCACCCCCAGATTTTACCATATTTTTCAAAGCACATCTGATCAAAATGCAGTACTCCCTGCAAAAGAAGAAAGGAGAAATGACCAGTTTGCCAGCGAAGAGCAATCAAAGCAGGTCGCAGCTGGCAGTGCGGTGCATCCCACAGACCCATTGTAAGTGGCAGAGGTTGGGGGGTGCGTGGCAGCTCTTCAGAGTCACGTAGACACTGAGGGGACATTTGCACTGGAGGGAAAAAAGAGAGCGGGGGCGGGGGGGGGGGAAGAAGCACTTTCAACTTCCACTAGCCAACCGGAGCTAAAAATGTAATGAAGACAAGGTACGACAGGGCACACAGTTTCAGCGTGAGCAGAGTTAGCAGGCAGAACTAGATCCCAGGGTGTCCTTTCATCTTCAGCTCAACAAGTTAAAGCTGCTACTGCCTTGTCCTCATGAGATCTTCCACTGCAGTTACTGAACCAGAGTGATGATGGCTTTTTTTGTTTTGCTTTGTTTCCATTAAGGTTTTAACTGATATTACATGTAAGGACGAAACTTATGGGACATATAACGCTCACCATGCATCAACTAAACCATTAGTAAGAGACCACATACATGCTGTAAGCCCAGCAAACATAACCTAAAACACCTCTTTCATTGAAGCTAATACATTTTGTTCTGCATTTGCAGGCAGTTACCTGGGACCAGTTACTACCCTGTTATTTGGTAAGGTTTGGTAACTTAGTAATAATTGAGTTTTATTTAGAAATCTATTCGCCTGGCTTAGTCTCAGGCTGGGCCAACAGCAAGTGGCAGGATGGGGCATTCCTGGGGCTAATTCAGCCTCGTCATCGGGATGACACAAAGCACAAAGAAACGTGCAGTTCTCAGAAATTATCAGTCTTAGGCATCTCTCCAATAATTTTTTTTTTTAGTTTCCAACAGAACTTCAGCCGCTGGGGAGCAGGTAGAAATCCAGGGAGAAACTAGTAACTTAAATTACAAAATAGTTGAAAAACACAGCACACCTCATTCAGGTCAACTACATCCTAAAAGTAATTTTTGTGTTCTCTGTGTGTCCAAAGCGCTTCCTACCTGAAAGCATCGGTTCCATCTGAGTGAATCAAGGACAGAGGAAAGAGATGCCCCAAGGATGGGAAAAGCAGGACCAGCTACAAGTAAGAATCTAAGGCAGCTACGGAGCAGCGGCTGCCAGTACTCACATGCCGGTACTCCAGGAAAGTTCCCAAAAACGGCAGAGGCCGTGGTCCGGGAATGCCCAGCTTCTTGAAGGCCCGGAAGGGCCATATCCCATAGCTGCCAAGCAAAAAAGCATGTGAGGTGCATTTATGCAATGAAAAGAGAAGGTTCTTCATCCTGAGCACAGTGAACGCCATAAATAGCTGGTTCCTGCCACACAGAGAAAGATGAAATTATGGACCACAAGCAGCAGAGCTGCTGAGGATGCTCTCTTCCTGCAATAAATGCAGAATTGCTTGGGGTACACGATAATTCAGGGTACATTTTGATACAAGATGAGGGCTGAAAGGAGCTGTAGCCCAGCCTAGGCGAACACGGAGTACCTGGATACCTCAGGTCTTTTCTCAGGGGCCTCATTTAGTTCCCCGTATCAGAGATCTGTGACTCAGGTGACCGAAGAGAGGTTTCAGAGGGATTAAGTTCTCAAGCTGAGACCTGCCCTTGTGTTTGTCTTTGCAAAGACCTGCTGTGATGTTCAGGTGGTAGAACCGCAGCAGCACAGCAGCTGAGCAGGGACATAAATTACAACAGCAAAATTATGGTTTTGCCTGTATAGCTCTCTACAGCTCCCTTGAGTGACATAAGCAAAAGAGAAATTTTGCCAACATAACTATTTAAATGGGAGCTTCTGCTGGCACAAGCACATGGGCAAAAATAAACATCACCCACTGCCCTGGTCCCAGAGCCCAGCCCGGCCAAGGACACCCTGTGTGTCCCTTTGCAGCCCACCACAGCTTGCTGCGTTTAAAACCGCAGAAGTCACTTCTCCTTTGGATCTGCTGAGAAAAGCAAAAAAATCAAGTTGTTCCTTTTTATTTCCTGCCCTGCCCAGCCCTGCTTCCTGCTTCCTCCTTCCCTTCGCCTCTGCCTCGAAGGTAGCGCAGGAAGACCAAGGATGAGGGTTTTAAACGCAAATTCATGTACTTCGGCACTTCACGGTGAGGTTGACGGCCCCATCCCCTCCCCAGCTGCAGGCACAGGGTCCTCCAGCCCGGTCGCCCTGAGGGACCAGCCTCTACTTACAGCACCAGGAGGCTAAGGAAAACGATGAGGAGCAGCCACGTGATAAAAGAAAAGTTTGGCAGGAGATCCATCGTGTGTCCCAGCCCTCCCTGAGAGCACCAGTCCCCTGGAAGATGCAGCCTCTGCCAATTTTGTTTTGGTGGCCTTCAGCCGCAGCGCGGTCACGTGGCAGGGAAGGAGGAGTTGTGGTGTTTGCTCGGGTGCTCAAACTTTAACCCTTGGGCAGGTTTCTCCTTGGATTGGGACGTCAATAAGATGCCCAGCCCGACGTGTCTTGAGATCTGAAACTGCTGAAAGGACAGTTTTTACGAGGGAAAAAGATAGCAAAGGGCATCAACTTCCTTAACCCCTTCCTGCCTCTGGCACGAAGGCTGTGAGGTTCGTGCGGGGTTCAGGGGCAGCCCCCGGCTGGTCCAGCTGCAGACTTGCTGCTGTCCCTTACCAGGTCCACTTGTGGTTTTGCTGGCTGCATCGCTTTTATCGAGGGGAGCTCCCGGAGACCACCATGTGCCTTCCCTTGTGCCTCCCCCCTCCCATCCCCATTTACCTTGTCCTCCTGCACCTCCTATTTAGGGTCCAGGAGGGAAGGGGCTGGAGGAGACAGACCTGCCGAGAAACATTTGCCCACGGCTGTCAGGGGTCCGTTATCCCCAGGCAGACCCCCCCGGACCTCAGACTCGGTGGGGAGCACAACCTGCGTGCACACCTGAGCCGAGGGGAGTTTTGCCTGACGTCCCACTGCACGGCTCGGTGGCTCTGCTGACCTGCCTGCCCACGGCTCGAGCCCCAGGAAGCCCCCAGGGCACGGGCATCCAGGCAGGCGGTGTCCAGGAGCGAGCAATCCCCTGCACAGCGAGCACCACGCTCGCAAGCAGGTCAGCCAGCACCCACAGTCCCCAGCCGAATCCATTTCCCTTCTGCCCCTGACTTTGTGTTTGCTCTCAGGCATGGGGCTGCACAACAGGACTTGTGCTGTTTGCTTTAGGCAGCGCAGTGTGTCCCCCAACACACGCACGGGACCGGCTGCTTTCTACCGGAGAAACAGGGAAGATGCATTACGCATACAGGCAGACTGTGCAGTGGAGCCTCTGGCTGGCTTAGCCACAGCGTGCGCAAACTCGCCGTGCCGGTGGGTGGCTGTGGGGACAGGTCAGGACATGGTCTCCTTTGTCCCCATCACACCGGGAAGGGCCATGAGTCTCCTCATCTGTGCGGTCCAGCGTGGTCCCCTTCCTCGTGTCCCCGAGCCCACCGGCACACCCACGTGGCCGCGGGGAGACGAGCCCCAGCTGAGCACCCCACGTGCACATCATGTTCCCCTGCACCAGGAATCGCTCTTCTGCCTTGGACACAATCAGCCTTGAAGAAACCCAAGTGCTTCTGCAATTATCTGCCAGCCAGTGCAGGCAGATCACATGTGGCCGTGCTCACAGGCCAGCGGTATTTTTTGCCTCTGCCCAAGCATTTATTTTGCCTCATAAAACACACGCAAAGGGTGCCAGGCTGCCAGCAGGTCCAGGGGTCACCTCCACACCCATGTGGAAGAGCCGAGTGAGAGTGCTGCATTTTTGGTAGGATGACATCTTAGACATCCCCAGCTTTGCACGGCTGCAATGTGCTCAATGATTCCTGTAATCAGTGGCTGTCAGTAATCAATTAGCTGGTTTATGAAGGCGCGTGCCTGATTCCTGCTTCCCCAGGCTGCGCTGAAGAGCTGAACCCTGGCAGCGTGCTGTGGCAGGAACCTTATTCTCCATTTTATGGGGTGTCCTCCTTATAAGACACCTTGAAGCACCCATACCCTGGGAGATATCCTGTATCGTTGCATCCAAAGGCCAGTTCTCCCCCTCGCAGGGTCTCATACCAGAAGAACATCAAGAACTGCGATGAGAGGCAGGAGGAGAAACGAGGTACCGGGGCAGCAGCTCCCAGGCTGGGATTAGCTGCATTTCTTCCCTCGCACAAACCCTTTGATTTTTCCAGTAAGCTCTGCTAACAGCCATTGGGATTTCTCAGTGGGAAGCAGGTTGTGGTTCAGTATTTTCTGCTCTTTCAGACAGAAACTGAGGCAAAGCCAGGCTTCAGAGGAAAACAAGGAAGTCAGCTATCCCCCCAAAAAAGTGAATAAACTGTGCAGCAAATTCACATGCAAGGAAATTGCTCGTTTGTCCAAAATAGGTTTGAATGGGAGCAATCTGCTGGTCTAGAGGTGACATTCTCAGGAGAAGACAAGATGCAGAGCCTGATCAAACCCATGGTGCTCCGTCACATCGCTGGGGGGGACACACGACAGCGACACCACCCCCCGACCCATTTCACATCAGGAGCGTTTCTCTTCCTGGCAGTGACGTGCTCTGCCAGCTTCCTCGTGACCCTGCGGGGACGATCGCATGGTGCTCGGCCGGGGAAACCCGCGCGGCTGGCGGCAGTGGGGACGTTACGGCGCAGGGCTCCGGCAGCCGGGCTCTGCAGCACCCTGCCATGAGCCACATCCGCTGGGTATGCGCGTGGTCGGTGGACTTGTGCAAACTCCTTCTTTACTTCTTTTTTTTTTTTGTTGTTTTGTTTTGGTTTTGCGTGTGTCTCAGAGCGCTGGCATCTCCCTGGTTCCACAGATTTGAGGAAATCATAGTTGATAAAAATTCCACCTCCCAACCAAAATTGCCACCACAGGTCAGAGCTGCAGGTGGGGTGATACTGAACACTCATCTTCACATAATTTTCTATGAAATGAAGATGTTAAAGTGATGCTTTTATAGTTACCTTTGGATGAAATGCGATGGTAGGAATGTGTACTTACTGAGGCTATTTTTTTAACGTGAATGTCACTGAAATGGCACGCAGGAGGGATAAAGCAGAGGGGAAGGCTCTCCAGATCATGTTTCCTGGCAACATTTTAAGGGTTTTAGCACTGTGGCCAAGCAAGCCACACAACGCCGCTGCAGGTGAGGCTGCTGCGGCATCCTAGCACCTTGTCTGAGAGAAAGGAAGAAAGTTGCCCACGTTTGGGCTGGGATCCCAACGCAGCTCCCGTCTGTGGTGCTGGCGACCCTGGAAAAACATCCTGCAATACTGAGAGGGGGAGCGACGGGGCTCCCCACCATGCTCGGGCAGCAGGTGTCCTAAAGCAAATGAAAAGTAACAGCAGTAGACATCAATACTTCTTATTTCACCTGTTTCACAAAGTTGTCACTCCCCCCCACCCCCCATTTCAGATAACAACTTGTTTAATAGGAACTGTCTCCAAGAGAGCGGTTAACCCCATTGGTAAGAGCCGCATCAACGGCCAGCGGCCTCTTCAGTGCACCAGGCTACGGGCACTGTTCTGTATGAGGAGACAGAGATGGTTTTCCGCCCTAGTGATGTTTTCAGGGTTAATTATCTGTATGTGGAGGACCCAGAGTGGTCCAAAAGGAACATCCTCCTCTGGGTCACGAGCAGACGTGGCCTCAGCCCCTCTGACATCACCCTTCCTGCTGACAGCAACGCAGCGCTGTTGCTTTCCCCGCTAATAAGAACCCAAGGACTCTGAAGAGCACTGCGGGAGCCCTGGTGATGTGCACGGTGCTATAAAAACACTATATATTCTTATACCAGAGAGGAGGAGCGACTCAGCGTGACCCCTGATTCCCCGATGGCAGGGTCTCCTGTAGTGGTCCTGGACACTGCCGAAGCCATGGCCCCGCATGCCCCCCCCACTCGTCCGCTGGCCACCACATGGTCCATCTCGTTGCGGTGGCTCCTGGCGTGTTTGTTCCTGCCACCGCACCCCAGCATTCCTGGTTCAATATTAACTCACACACTATCTACCACTCCTTATCACAGCAGCGGCAAGGTGCTTGGCTTTCGTGCTTCGGCTGCTTTCCCTGTGTTTGTGTTAATGTCATCCTGGAGCACAGCACCCTTCTGCTGCAGCCAGCACCCGGCACTCCTCTCCTCTCTGCCGAGAGGGGACAGGTGACCAAGCAAAGCAGATTTGTGGGGATTCAAAAGCTGATGGTCACCATGGTTAATGGAAACAGAAGGGGATTCAAGCTGTGATATCTGGCCGTAGTCACTGGTACTGTCATAGCTGTAAAAGTGGGAAAACACATCTTAGAGCAGGCAGGGAAACGACGACTGAATTGATGGGGCATAGATGATGTTAAACCTCATGCAGAACTTCAGAGGAGCAGGGCTGACAAATGAAAACTACTTCTGTTTGTAGAAACTCCTGAACTATAAAGTCGTCCCCGGAGGAGAGGTGATTTTACCACCATCTGGTTGGCAGGACTGAAAGAGGCCAAGGGGAGGGCGGTCCTGCATGGACACAGACCATGGGGTAGAAGACCACTCCCAGGAGACATTTGCCCTACTGCATCTCAGGCTTTTTTTTTTTTTTAGCAGCTGTATTGTAGACCCAAAGGTTTTCATTTCCTCCACATGCTATAGAAAAAAATCACGTTGTAACACACAACAGTCTTCTAAGGGGCATAGCAAAATGTCAGCCTTGTTAAAACCCAGGCTTTTATTCACTGATTGTCCCATCTTTAACAATTCTCTTCTTATGTTCCTCTCGCCTCACAAAGGAGATCACGAGCTGTTTATTTCTGGCTCTGCCTTACAAACCTTGCTCTCAAACAGCCTCTTGAAAGGACTAAATGGGGAAGCACCAGATGTACGACTTCCTCGAAAAGCTCCAGCAGCTGGGGAAGGACCAAGGGCTGGCACCGGTTTCCGCCTTCCTTCTCACTGAGCCCAAAACCCCACAGCCCTTCATGTCTGGGTATTTCTGGACCTCTGCAGAGCAAAACCACCACATTGCTCCTTTCATCCAGTAATGCTGCTGAATGCTCCTGAAGCGTTGACAGCTGAAACCCATCTCCCTTTCACTCCTCTATAATTTCTGAGCAAGGACAGAAAATTATAAGCCACAGCCAGTGTTACAGCGTAAAACCAATTACAGAAAGCATTCCCCGCGCACTCGGACACCAGCTCCTCCAAGGACAGCTTCTCCTTTGCCTGTCTCGCGTTGTACCAGAGAAGAACTTCTCTGTCCTTTCAGACCTCCCAGCTGGTAGCTCAGCCTCACTCGATGAAGCAGCCAGCGCTTTCCAGAAAGTGAAGAGGCATTGCCACATTTGCAATGACCTCAATTTCTGCCAAGCCACTTCCAAATAAGATGTCAAGCCAGGAAAACCCCCTAAAAATCATGAAATGACCCTGAAGACATCAGCTTGTGACATATAGCCCTTTCTACCATAATCTCCTTCCCTCCAAACCCACCATATCTCATGAGGACACATGTTAAAGACAGCCTAGTGGGTGTAATGCGTTTTTTAGAGCCAGGATCTCTGCTGGGCCAGAGCTGGTGATGCTCAGAGCGGCATCGTTGCCCAAGAGCAGAGTTTGGCCCATCGCTTCCATCTCTGCTGCCTGGGCTGTAGTTGTTTTTTCCAGGGTGCATCCTACTCATGGACTCAGGGCAAGGGTGAAACTGTTTGGCTTGTGATTCATTCAGCATCGCAGACTCCCTACCAGCAGGTGCTGGATGCGAGCCATTCCGAGCGTGTCCGGGCACAGTCCCTTCCCAGAAACCCAGCAGGTACGGCTGGAGGCTTCTCACTCAACCGCACCAGGAGGATTTTCTATAGCAACTAAAGCCAGGCATTTGGCTGGTTGGATTAACCCTTGTTTGCTTCTTAAAATGGACTTTGTGAAAAACAAAACAAAACCAAACCCCCAAACAAAAAAACAGGCATCTTTTTCTCACCTCTTTGTTTTCTTCAGTGGTGTGGAGACAGCTTTGGATCAATGAAAAGTGTCTTCATCAGTCACTCTGGATGGTTTTTGCTGGATGGAGGACTGAAATGCTGAATCCTTCCTCTGCCAGTCCTTTCCATGGTGAGAGGTACAACATTTCCTAATTTCCATCAGGTTACGTGAGGTTTAATCCCAGAGGGTACAGTCTCCCGGCAAATTAAGTCACAGTCTCATAAATCAATCTGAAAATTTGCCCTGCTTCATCCCAAATTTTCCATAGTTCAACTTCTCTGATGACTCCTAATTGCTCCTCCCCTGCCCCCCACCTCTGGGGCATTTATACCAATCAGATGTACTTGTACATGAATAAAAAATAACCCAAAATAATTTTTAAAAAGTTTGTATTTACAAGTTGAGTCTTGTACTCTTGGAATTAAACTCTAATTAGGTCAGTCATGTTCCCCTGGTAGGGTATGAATGATAGTGCTGGAAAACAGACAATTTATAGAGACCCAAAAATAACTCATCCTGCTGTTTTGTAAAGAAAGATGTGTTTTCTTTGCCCTGCACTGAGGACATTTGCAATTGAGGCCACTCGGGCACGCTGACACCAGTCACACAAACTCCGGCTTGGTCCCACAGGCAAAGCTGGCCTGTGCCTCGATTTCTTCTTACCAAAGGAGGGATATTAATCCTTCCCAATTTGACAGGGCTGTGGTGAGGTCACCTGTGTGTGTAAGGCATTTTATCACTCTTGGCATGAGGCCCCAGGCTATATTACACATAGGTTTTTTCAGACTTGCCTTTCAGGCTTATCTGCGCCGTCTGTTCAGTGTACAAAGTGCGAGCATTTCTATGAACTCAGGTTATCGAGGATCAGGGTGAAGAACAATAAGCCCACGGCTTCACCGCCGTGACGCTTTGCTTAGGGTGCATATCTGAACCAGATCGGCACGAACCGTGCACTAACGCCCTAAAATTTACACAATGCAGGGAAGTACCTTCGAATGACAACGTGGGTGTTGGCTGCTTCCTCCTCAGACACGTTATTGTCACTGTCACGCACTGTTAATTAGCAGTTTGCTAATTTCTCCATATATAGGTGCAGGTTCTCTCCTTGTGCAAACGATTTCACCGGTTTCAGTGCTGCTGAGAAATTTGCCTTGTAAAACTTTGCAGAATTACTTCCCACATCAGACTCATCTGACTTAGGATTATCCTAACTTGTCAACAAACTCTGACGAACATGCCAATTGCCTACCTAACGAAGGTCTCTACCGGCCTGGGAAGCCAGTGGCCACGTTGCCTTGGCTTACAGGGACATGCCCTGCATTTCCAAGGAAAGAAGAGAGCAAAGCAAAAGGATTCCTGTTCTTGGGGCACAGTGGAAGCGAATGAAAACCCAACAAAAACACATGTTTGGATAAAGTTCCTTTTGATTTTGTGGGAAATGCAGGTTTGAAATGGCAATAATTGGCGAAGCAAGAGGAGGAGAAAAAACCAAAACCAAAACAACCAAAACCAAGAGACAGACTTAGAAAAAAGAAAATAAAAGGAGCAAGGAGAAAAATAAATAACCTTGGAGCAAAAATGCAGAGGGAAGAAGGGGAAACAAATGAGACAAATAGCAGGAAAAGAGTCAGTAATGAAAGCCCAGATTACTCGATTCAGCCAAGCCATTGCTTGTGCTGTTCAGGGCAGGGCGGGAAGCCAGTCTGCTTTCTCTGGCATTGTTTAGGCTACAAGCGCCATGGCAGATTTCCCACCCACTCCTGTGTTTATGTCCGTGCTCCACTCCCAACCACAAAAACATGTGCGGAGGAAAAGCGTCCTGAGAAGACCAAGGGCTGGAAGCAGGAAGATGATATGCTTCGGAGCTGAATGACCTCGGAAAAGCACTTCTGCATCTTAACAGCAATTTTGCAGAATACTATCTCATTCACAAAATTCTATGGTGTGAGGATTTCCATCTTCAAAATGGGTACACCGATACCTCTGGGTTATTACAAGCTAACTGCCACAGAGGGCTGCCTGTATTTATACAACGCTGCATTATTTATAATATCCCTTTCAGGACCAGGAAAATACGAGTTAGCAGTTTGACTTCCCCCCTCCCTTGCAAAACATTGATTTCTCGCCCTCATTTCTCCCACCAGAGCTGTAGCCAACCTGACCGTGTTCAGTTTACTTCTCTAGGCCAGATACTCAGCTGGTGAAAAGCGCCAACAACCACCCTGGAATAACAGAGCTGCCCCGGTTTCCACCCCTGGGGATCTGGTCCAGCCTCTCCACCATAAGCACGTTTCTGGGAACCGATTATTGGTGGCTACACCGCTGCAGGGGAGGACAAACGTTATTTGCAGGGTGGACAAAGGTGTACAAAATGGTGGCCCCATGGGTTTCCTTTTTTGAATGGGTTTTGACTCTCCTGTATTAAGGATTTGAGGAAGATTATCACTGCAAAATAACAAAATATTTAAGGCTGATCAAATTTTGGGTGGAAACTACTTAGGAATGTCATTTTAGCTGAAAAGCAGCGGGGGGATTATAAGATTTTACAGTCCAGAACTAACAGCAAGGAATTTCAGTCTGTTACGTTTTCACCGTCCTGAGCTGTTAACTCGTGAGCATGCTGGCAAGGCACCCAGAAATTTATTCGAGCCAAAAATAGCAGAAGAGGCTGGAAAATATTCCCCCCAACACCACCAAATGAATGTACCAAGGACACATACGTTTCAAAAAGGGTTCTTTTAATTAGAAGCAAATTTGCAAAAGAAGAAGTAACTTTCTCATATAAAATAGTGGAGTGGTGAAGGTGAGGCTAACAAGAGGTGTGGAAAAAAAATCCAGGGCAAATCCCCAAGGAGACACTGAAGTAAAAGCAACAATCCGATAACCGCAGTACACCGAAGGGTAACTCAAACACAGCTGTGTAAGGTGGTCTTACCCCTAAGCTGACAGCAGATACCAAACCGGAGGACGGACTCCATCCCAAGAGTGGCAAAGTGACCGGCTACAAACTCACCTTCATACCGTGTTCTCACACCTTTCTGCTACCCGAGAGCTCCCACTGCACCGTGACAGATCCCAGCACTGCCCGGGAGCTTAACGACATCAACAGGGGAGTGCTGGTGGCACTTCCCAAGTGCCCCACCTGCAGAACACCACCACGTCACGTTAGCAGAAAGGTTTCATTCCCAGATCTAGAGAATCGGACATACATGGGAAAACACTGTGATAGTAAGATCTGTAGCCCCATTCCAGTCTCTATATCCAGCAGTTCAAGCCCCAAGAAAGTGCACAGTGATCAAACAGCATCAAAATAATGAATTTCCTGCCAAGTCTTGTGGCTCCAAGACCATTTAAAATGGGCAGGTGGCAACTTTGAGAAGATAAAATTCTGAGTCAGAGCCTGAATCTCAAGTCCCAATGGTATTTCACTCCTTTTTCAAACATATCTCACCTGTCCCATGTGTCACGTGTGTGCTTATCGGTTGTGGCTCTCTACTACCGGGGGCAGCAAACTTTACACCTTCACAAAGTGCAAGCCAACTTTATTTGTCTGGGAAGGCTGGGGGTGGCAACGTGAGGGAGAAGAAATGGAATACAGAAATGCAAAGAACTGAAGGGACGTGTCAGGTGAAGCTATTTAAGGTCCATGCCCAGCCCAGCACATTCAGTCTTGGGGCGTGCTCCTAATTCAAGGGTGGCTTTTCATAAAGAGATTTCAATAGATACCGTACAACCACATTGTCATGCATGCAGCTTTGTGTAAACACCCACAGGGACATACTTCTCCCTACGTGACCTCTACTAATGCCATGATGTTGTATGGGCTCTACACATGCTGGCAAAAACCTATTAAAAACAACCGAAGAAATGTGATGGAACTGGCAGGAACTCCAGGTCAAATGAAGCTGTTTGCAGTACAACCTGCCCATCTAGCAACTGCTCTGTGATGGCTTTTCCTCTCCAAATATAACCCCGCATTGCATGTGCCCTTTTGGCTGCTATTGATAAAAGAGACCGCTAAAGACAGGAGGTTTTGGGATCATATTCAGTCTTACGTGTCACAGGTTTCTAGGACTTCAAGATTTCTAATGGCCCTGCCAAAGGGTATAATTCTTGTGTTTCATTTTTTGTTGGCTTTTTTTTTTTTTCTTTGAAGTTTCCTGATAAATTCCTTTTCTAAAAGGATTTTTCTAAAACAAGTTGCCCTGCTTATCTGAAATCAGCAAGTGGGAGAAGACACCAGCACTCTGTATGTATAAACAGCTCTCTCACCTCCCCTTTTGGAGAGCAGATTGGATAATCTTTGGATAACCCAATGGATTTCTTGAGGGAAGCAATGACAAGGATAATAAATGTAGCCCCATGTCAAGACAGACTAGGATATTTATTCTAAACAATTGCTAAGCAGCTTCTGGCAGAGACCTGGGTATAAGCAGGAAAAATGAGATACTGGCCCATCTGCAAAGCATCACTGGTTTTAACACTCAAAATGAAGAGGGGAAAAAAAAAATCCTTTTGGGTAATGGATTAGTTTATTTTTCAGTATGTTTTTTCTCTTCTCTCCAGTAATGCCAGCTGCTTCCAAAAGCAGGATCGCTGGCCACAGTGCGATTCCTTCAGTAAATGCTGATGAAACCCTTTGCTTTCTGTGCTCTCGCTTCTCCCTGCTCTCCCCACGAAGGGGTTTCGTGCGGGTGATTCCCCGGGTGGGGAAAAAGAGATTGCCACCGATGAAAGCCAAACAGTGCCCTCTCCTGTCCCTTCTCACGCTGCCGCTCGCACCCGAGCAGCGCTGGTCGTGTGCCAGCATCAGAGCATTATAAGATGGGAATGGAAAATACTCCACCCGAGAGGGTGGGCTATGGTGGGGGACACATCAAGTGCGACACAGACTTTTGGGGGATAAAACGTGCCGCGTAGAGTGGGCTGGAACAGTACAGGTCCTTCACTCATGTGATTTATGACAGGGACAACCTGAGGTTCAGTGCTGTTGGGAGTGCCGGGAGCATCGCTGACGGTGGCGGCTGGTGTCATCTCAGCCCTGGGAAGGGGGTGAAGACTTGGGCACTTTTTCCTGCAGGAAATTGGATATTTCCATGGCTATTGCATGAAAAATGAGCTACTATTAAACCGTTCCCTGAAATGTCTCCCTTGGTCATTTCATGAAGTTGTTTTTATGTTTTAGTAACAGCCACCAAGAGACCTGAGAAACATGGGAAAGTAAATAAATAAATACAAATAAAATATCCTAAGAAGGCATTTTAAATATAAGCCTTCATTTTTCAAGACTGTTCTAAACAGGAAGATGGAAACAGAAGTGGATTTGATGGGTGAAGTTATTGTAACATGACAACTACTGTTTAAAAGTCGTATTTCAAGGCTGTGATTCCCAAAGATTACAGCTATGAAAAAGAGCTTTCTTGCTAACTGATGGAGTGTCTCCTTCCAGATAGAACAATTTACCTGATATCTGAGGTAAATAAAACCTACCCATTAATCATATTTTACAAGTACAGCATGCTAACAAGAAGGCACAGGCATCATGCATGTAGCTGCATGGGACCCTGGGCAGCAGAACACATAGCCTATGCTCATCTTAGGGGTGAGCAGGACAGTGCACTTCCCCACTCTGCAAATGCCTAAGTAAAATAAACCCACATGTAAGAAAAGCCAACTCCTAAACAAAACAAAACCGAGAGTGACAACAGTGTGGACTGGAATGGAACAGAAATACCTTTGTTCGGATCAACAGGTCCTAAAGCAATCACACCTAACCTGTTATTTCGGCCACAGTCAGAAGAAAAGGGCCACGCAGCCAACCCAGCAGGCGCTCAGCAAGCTCAGGCTTTAGTCGTGGATGGCTCTGAGAAAAAAAGGAATAGTCTCTTCTCCTCACTCCGTACAGATCATGCTGCTGCCCACACTGTCCTTCAGTGGAGCAGTAGCCACAGAGTCTATTTCCTTTATTTCCCATGGTTTCCTTGCTTTTTTGCTCAATGTGGTATCAGATCAGCCCCAGGGAGGAACTGCACCTTACACCAATTCAGATCTGGCAATATTCGGGAGACACGGAGCTACTCACACTACGCTTTCCTTTGGAGCAAGCTCTTTGTCTTTGATCTACTTTCTACTAATCTACATCCCTAAAGTCCTTAGGGGTCCTTGAAAGGCTTCTCCTGTAGCACTACCTCTCATACCTGTTGGATAAGCACCATTAAAATTCCAACAGCAATTGCATTGCTATGTCACACGTATATAAAACAAGGTGTTTAAAATAAGTAATCTGATGCAGGAAATAACAAAGGAGAAAGTCCTGTAGATAATTTTGTCTAAGAAACAAAAAACTCAGACTGCAAACAAATTTTTGTCAGTTCAGTAATTAAAGCAAAGTCCATATGGCTTAAGAGAACAGTCAAAGTGCGCAGAAGGCAGTGGGGTTTTGTTTGCTTTGCATTCCTTTTCACAATAAGCGCCACGTCATCCTCTTTGGAGCCCCTTCTCCATCCCACACACATCCTATCCAGGTGCAGAGAGGGGGATGGCTCACAGGGTTTTGGCTCAAGCCTGTGTCTTTGCATATCCCTTGCCATCTAATGAGCTGAGGATCATTATCCCAAACTCAAAAGCCCTTAAACACACCCACTGGAGTTTTTGGTTTTTGAACTTTTTCTTTCTGAAGCCTTTGGAGAGAAAGAGCAATCCAGTGCCAAAGCTATCCAGAATCTGTATGCACCAGGAACAGCAGTGCAAAGAGTAAAAGCAGTTCTGAGATCGTTTGCCCTGTCCGAGAGGCACTGAAAGGTGACAGCAAGGCTGAGCTTGCCCTTGGACCTCGCTTGTTCAGGTGAGGTGCCACCAGGCTACTTCTAACCTGCCCCCATGGGTAGGAACAGACAGCCACCGCATTCAACACCAGCTTGGTTTCAACAACCTGCCTTGAAGACATTATGACCCAGTGCCACAGCTGTCCCGCATCCTTCCAGAGAGGACAGGGACAATTTGCAATAGTAACAGTGCCCACACGTGCCCTGACGGGACATTAGCAAGTGGCAGGATACCAACTTTCCCGGCTGACCTAGATCCACCCAGGAGGAAGTGCCAGACACCAGAATGGCAAGGACTTGCCTACTTCCAAACTCATCTTTCCAACTCTTGTGGTGAAAAGTCTGGCGATCCTTGCTCGGTCCAAGGGCTGGACTTGGATTCTTTAAACCCCTGACAACTTCCTTGTGAGCAAACCACTTGCTGCTAAACAGGGCAGACTCAGGAAAAGGATAGAAAAGAAGAAAACAAAATGGGAGCTATACAAAAGGATGGAAAATAAACTAAAAATTCCCTCTCTACTTTCCAAAGGCTGTACCTTCAAGTGCACAAAGCAGCCTGTAAACGTGCACAAGGTAATTCATGACCCTAATGCTTGAAAAACCTGGTTAGCTTTATTTGGAGACACTTTGTTGCTTCTCCCAGATATGAAGCTGAAGAATCAATAAAAGGCACCTGTGCATACCAAAACTCACCCAGTCTGTGTGATGTGTCCTTGTACTAAAAAAATAAAATCAAACCAACCCAGCTACCGTGTTCTTTTTTACAGACCAGTAAGCAGCACTGCAGAGCCTGGGCGAGAAAGGATGCTCAACTTCTATTGACGGGGCTGGATAACTTTGATGATCAAAAACCTCATCAATTAGTAGACTCTCTAGCTTGTCACTGCAATCTTAATTGAAAGATTCCTCTGGTTTGCTGGGTTGCGTCCTTTGACTTTTAAAAAATGATCGATTCAAATGGCACATGCAGTCCACGAGGGAGGATAAGAGCCACACCAAAAATAAATGGACCTTGCATCTGAATTCTTCCCGCTTGCTTCACCCACCGCTGCCTACAATGCTCTTTTGAGCCATCTCCTCTTCTAAAGGCCCTGGAGTTGGAATATTTAAAGAATGGAGCAGGTCCCATTTGAACAAGAAAGAAAAGCAGGTCAGCAATTCAGTATAAACACACCAGTAGTGAGCCTGGAGCAGACACAGTGACACATCTGAGCCTAAGTTGATCAGCCAGTGCTCCTAATGTGGGGAGCAGCAATGAGAAAAGGAGAGAAGACGTGTCTGCTTTTCACGTAAAAATTTGTCCCTTTTCTATATTTTCTTACTTGACCTCGATGACAGGGAAAAATTAAAAAGAAGAAAAAAAAAAAAAAGAGTAGAGAAAAAAGAAGAAAAAGGAGCCTGGGAGGTTTTATATTTTCTCTTCAAATCACATCACAAAGTCACTCGTTGCATCTAGGGAATTCACCTCCTTGTGTGGGAATGGGGGACAGGAGGAGGGGAGAGAAACAAAGAGGGAAGAGAAGGGCATGGGAGCTGCTTCCTGAAGCAGTGTTACAAAAAGCGGTTAAAAAACCCCTACTATTCACAAGTGGTTAAAATCATCACTTTTCAGAATTCCTTTTTTTTTTTTTTTTAAACAAAGGTTCAACTAGTTCAGCTCCATATTTTTAGAGTTGATTGTCTTCAGAACAAAAAAACCCCACAAACCCACCAGCCTCATTCGTGTTCCCATCCGTTTCTACCCTGATAGAGAAGTTACCCACAGTTCACCACACCGGTCACGCACACACACAGTCACTGCGACGGGTCCCTCCGAGTGCCGCCGGCGGTTTGGCTGTATCCTCCAGCCCCGTCTCAGACGAAGGAGGAGAACCCTGTCACTGGAGTCCGGGAGCCGGGCGCGGGCTGTCCCGTTGGGGTGTACACCCCTCCTGAGCTCTGTGTTGTGATGACAGTCTGGAAATAGGGTTCTGTCTCGCTGGCGGCGCATTCCTCGTATCTATAGGATGCCGGGTGCTTCACCCCTTTCTGCTGCCGCTTCCATGAGTTGTAGTAGGTGGGGTCGCTCATGTAATGGTTCACAAAGGAGTGCTTTGGCAACTCGTCTTCATAATCTGAGTCAGTGGCCTGGAGCATCAGGGAAAAAAAAAATAAATTAAAAAAAAATCAGCCATTAGCATCTATGCTTTAGCCTGTTCCACTCTAAAAGAAATTAGAGACAAGTTTAATATCACCAGCTGACAAAAGCTGTAATTTTAGGGTAGGATGGTTTGCAGTCCAAGTGTAATACATGCTGGAATATAGAAAAGCACTGTCCTCTGGTTTAGCCAGGCTTTGCTGCTGGAGAGAGAGTCCCCCGACAAACGCTGGTGATAAGAGACGCAGAGAAATCCGTTCTAATTCACTGCAGAATGCTGCAGCGGGAGCGAGGAGTTCCTATTTTGACACAAGATGCAGGGAAGTGTAGAGACGTCATAGGGAAACCAAGAGCTTTCAATCACATAATCAACAAGACTGCAATTACAACTGCAATTAGAATGTCTCTTCTTCTGATGCAAGGACAGAAAGAACGCCTCTCCTGCAAAGGCACTGAAGTTAGCCAGATGTGCTGCTCCTTGTGGTGGTCAGACCAGGCCACCTGCAGAGCACTCCGAGTTTGGCTTGCAAGCCCCATTAAGTATTGAAAATGAGTTGTATTGCTGAAAGAGAATTAAGCAAAATCATTTTTTTTCCCAGGCAACTCTGTCTGTGTGTTCCAGCTGATTATTGGTGGTACAGCAAGGCACACAACCAGCGGCGACAGAAGAAAGAGAATGCAAAATCTGGAAAAGAAGAAGTGCCAGGCACGAGGGGTTGCTTTCTTGGGATGGCTCAGGCACAGTTCTGCATCCAGAGTGGATCTTACCCCTTAAAACATTTATGCACGGTGGGTGGAGAGCTTCAAAGCTCACATCACTATCAAGCAGGAGCTCTATTGAGATGTAACCAGATAAGCTCTGTGCATCTGCCCCTCCTCTGAAGTACTGCTGCTGTGATACAGCTGGAGGAATCACAGAGGGCCCGTACATCTCCTCCGAGCACAGAGACCACAGCAAAGCCTTGGCCACGGTATCCGAACGCACATTTTCCTTCTGTTCCTACTGATGTTCTCACCAATAACAGCCGCATCCCATACAGCATACAAACATTTACCCAGTCATTTCCATATCTCATGTCTTCTCTAAAATCTCTGGTTTAAGTATGCTAAAGCTTTTATTCCTTCCCCCCCGATAATCTGCATAGCTGTTTCTAAAGGCAATTAAATATCAAAGTAGAAGCTGCCTAAGACATACAAGAGAGAGATGGGTAAGTGCAGCTCGTAACTGTTAGTTGCTGCAATTAGTTTCAAAAGGTTGGTATCATTCTGATCTATGACACCACACAGCAAACACACATCCTTCTTGATCCTGCCTGCCACACAACTAGTCTCTCCTCCTCTAAAGCTCCTTTTTAATGGTCTCTGAAGAACAATCCTCAAATGCCTTGCAAACCATCATTTGAAAAGGGCACCGCATCCATCATTCCACTTCTTTGCTTTGGTAGCTGCTTTGATACTATTTCATGCCAATTTTCCAGCATAAAAGAGGGTGATGGACAGAGCAGAGAAATTTTTCCCGGAGTTTTCCAAAAGTCTGAGCAAAGCAGCTCTTTACAGCTTTGCAAACTTTCCCTTCAACTGTTACCCATGCTTTGGCTCTTTCAAACTTATGTACTGCTCAATTATTTTAAGAATGCAAAGCTTCAGGTGCCTTGACATGAAATTAATACTACAACAAAACCCTACCAGCATTTAATAATTATTCCAGAGGAATTCAGCAAGTGTATCTCCTAGAAAAATGCTCCTTCGCACCAGCTGCCAGCCTCGGGAAGCCAACATCCCACTCCCTCCCAAGACCTTCCTGAAGAGGTGGGGTTTGCGGCGTGCCTGGAATATCCCCAGATTTGGACCCCTTCACAGCCAGTGGGTGCAGAGAGCAGCTCAAGAGTCTTGGTAGGGCTGCAGGGAACATCTCATCAGCACCGCCATGCCTATTTTCGTAAGGGGCTCCAACAAGAGTGCCTCTGATGACTGCAGATGTGGCAGGAGGCAGCAATAGCTCAGGCAGGCTGGTCCTCAGCAGCAGAAGCAACCAACTTTACCTGCAGACCAAAAGATCCCCAAACCCATGTTTCCTCTGTTCTTATCGAGAATCAAGGTGCTGCACTTTGCACCAGCCTACATTTCCAAACATTCTGCTGCAGCTCCGTTGTCTAACGTTAAGGTTAAAAGTGCCTGGTAAGCTAGGGGATAATGTGGGCATCCAGAAGAAAAGTCTCTACATCCTGAGCAGAGGCAGGTGGTTATGGATCACTCACCAGAAGCAGCACCCGAAGGTGTGAACTCCTCTAGCTATCATGGATGTGCTCCCTCCATCAAAGGCACAATGCTACCACTACCCTGGCCATGTCTCCTGACTCCTTCCCCCAATCCACCATCACTCTTACCGACTCGGACACGCTCAGACACCCCCCAAAGAAACAAGCCCCCGCTGAAAAGATGGACCACAGCTGAGTTGAGGTGTCATAAGCATAAGGAGAAAAAAACCCCACAAACTTCTAGTGCTTCCTCACTGGTCTTCCTGATGTCCCCACACACATATAGAAACATAAAGACAATTATAAGGCTGGAAGCTCCAAGAAGAAATGCTGAGAAGTTATATCCAGAAGACTGACACATGACTTGATAGAATAATACTGATGCAGGCACTTGATTTCTGTCCATTGCTAGCAGAAAAATACTCACCCACAAAGCTAATATAATTTCTGTACCTAAGCCAAGTTCTTTTGAGATTGCCAGGAGTCAAAATAATAAAGAGGAGAAATACTGGGAATGGTTTTAGATGGGCTGCTGCCATCTGAAATACAGTGTCGCTTGGACTTGCCATGAACAGAAAGAGGGAATTTGAACAATACCACCTGCTGATAATCTGTCTGTTAATTAGCCCATTATACCAACTTAAAGAGAACACTAATTTGGTGTAAATAAGGCAAGCGCCATTCGGAAGTGACTTTCATGAAACACATATAGCTGCCCTAACTTCAGCCTTTCACCATCATTAGCACTGATGCTGGAAAGGATAACCTACTTGTTAGTGTCGATAAAACGCGTTTTCTTTGTGTTTCCTTCAGAACAGGCAGGAACTGACTATTCCATCCGTGTTTCTGAAGTATTTTCTAAGGTCTGCTCCGAACAAGGTACTAATAACCACTCTTACCAGGAAGGAATTCTTTAAATTGCGGTCCCACATCCCTCTCTGCCCTGATGAAAATCAAGGAGTAGCAAGATAAACCTGTTTTGCATGACAATACAGACAGCTTATACCAGAGGATTACTTTTTAGTGGTTTTTAAACTATTGAGTAAATAGAAATGCTGCAGGGCTTTTTGCTTTGTTTTCAGTTTTCTCCCTTCCCTGCGACTGTGGCTTTGTTACCTTGGAAACCTCCATAGGCTGGGGCGTGATTGGGTGTGCGGTGACATTACAGACTGTCAACCAAAGGTGCATGGACGCCTATGAAACAACAAATACAGAAAAGGAGAGGCTACTCAAGTATTTTATTGATAGCATGAAATGCACAAGTGCTGTTCAGAGGCAAGTCAGTGACCAGAGCTGGCTAGCTTAGTCAGTGGGAAATTTGAAAATAGTTCCCATTATATTTTTTTTTTTTTAAGTGACTGCATAAGAAACAACCTTATGAAATTATTTCTGAAAACATAGATGGCAGCAGTTTCTTTTGGTTGACATGAAATGAATATGCTGTAAAAGAGACAAGGTAACCTAGTAGGCAAACAGATTTCACCGGACACGAGAACCTTTACTTATTTAATGTGTCACCTGCAGCTAGTTTCTGCATGGTGCCCAACGTGTCAAAATCATTGGAGAACTTTATCGGAAACAAGTTAAATCGTATTCCCTATTAAGTGTTAAGTGGAAATTTACAATATCTTCCTACAGAGGTGAGAAAGTGAAAGTCAATTAGACTGCAGAGAGCAGCTGGGAAGACCGAAGCATCACCAGCATTCAGCACTGACTGATAATGTGTGCAATCTGTGAGAATACTATCTCCTGAAAAGCGTTTTTGGGAGACCACAAGGATATGTGAGAACAAACGAACAAACACCACCCTCCCCTACTCTCCTGCAAAACTGCTCTTCCATGGCTGGGTGACACTGCAGATATATCATCAAATTTCTGTACATGGTGAACACCAAATTTCTTCAGATTATCTGTCCAGAGCCTTGTCCACTTGACTTATTATCTAAAGGCCTATTATTATTAATCATTTAGAAATTACACTCTTAGCACTCTCTTGCTCCATACCTGCCAATTAAACTACTTTAACCTCATTAACAGTACTGGTGCTTGGCTTTCATGACATGGAGTAAGTTAACCATTTGATTTATGAATATTAAGAGTACTGCTTGGTCTGCTTGATTTTCTGTTTGTTTCTCTCGTGCTCTCCTCATCAGGAGGGAGCTGGGAGGAAGGCTCCTGGGCAGCTGTGTTGTAGTGCAGTCAGTCAGCCCGAGAGTTTCTCACAGACTTCTTCATGTTCAGCAAACCACATGAGACTTGAAGCCAGTGAGCTTCCTTCTTTTCCATAGAAAATCTTGACACCTCAGGCAACAGGGGTAAGACTAAGCAGCAGTAAGATGACATGCAGGCTCTGCCTGCCCTTACATGCACCGTATTAAGTGGAATTTGAGATCCATGCAAAGATGCATTAGAGAAAAACAGCATCAGGACCCTCTTTGCTGCAGAGAATCAAACCTGTGTAGAGCTCTTGTATAAAAAGATATCTTTAACTCTTCATATAATGGGAAACATTTCTGCTTGCTAAGAGAGATGGAAATTCTGAAATTCTTGGAAAACAGAGCTTGTCTGTTAAGATCTCCTTTGAGAACAGAAACAAAAACAACACAAAAGACAAACAGGAAGAGCTAATAGGTACATGAATACTTGAAAAGAGAGTGGTCAAACATCTATACCCACCCCTGCCCCAACCCAGCCTCACCTCCTGTCTGTACTAGCCAACATAAACAGCATTTTCAGGCTGATCAAAAGGCAGCATATCCTATTGCTACCTCTACTGGGAGCCTATTAACATTTCATGCCTAAAAGCACTCCCCACCACAAAAAACAACAAGCATCAAAGACATTATACAGAAGGGCTGCATATCTAAGCCCCAAGGAAAAACAGGAGGCACATTTTGTTCACATACTCACATGCACACACAGATTCACAAAACCCCTAGAATCTCAATTGAGACCTCCAGGCTCAACTGCAATACACAGTAAATAAATAATATTAATAATAGCCTGAGAAAAAAATAAATCACTTTCTTCTATGCTGTACAAACAGTGCATATAGAAGGCGGTAATGACACCCTGCAAGTAGACTTTTGCGCATTACCAGGAAATACCACATGGGGCATTGAAATTAATGTCAAAAGGTGCCAGTGCTAAATTCATGATCACGCTCAGCAAACTGTTTTAATGACAGGTTTAATGCTGGGTTGTTACAGTGACATGACCAAAGCACAATGGGTTTAATCTGGAGGGTAACGCTTGTGCGTTGCATAGACAGCAGCTTGAGCTGCACCAAGGAAAGCTGCCTGCACATCGGGTCGGCCACAGGGCAGCACAAAGCAGCAGGCTGTCCGTGGTAATTAGCAGGAGGTGAGAGCTAGGTAGCCGGGAAAAGCAGCTGTAGCTGCAGGTGCAGAAAAGCTACAGATGAAAACCGTCATCTTCTTTCACTACTTGCTGCTCTTGATTTATTCTTGCTAGAAGGGTCAGGTTTGGAGTGGTTTGGCCCACTGCTCGCTTCTTGTGCTGTCAGTTAAGATTTGTCAGGATCTCAGCTGACAACACAGGATTTTAGAGACAGATTTACCTTTCTGGATGTCCCTTAATGTCTGTCTATTTGCCTCTGGTCACTGTTGGGTTTTTACAGACCACAAGCACTTACTTTCTTCTTAAAGGGCATGTAAGACACAAGATGGAGCACTGCCAGATGGATAACGCTGGCATACACCCACCTTCCTTGGAGAACAGAGGCTGAAGGCAACCCAAGCAAAAGGCTCCTCTTGAGTTAGACTAACGCTGAGGACTGGGGTACTGAGAAACCTGAATGCTGGGCTCTCACAGCCATGGCTATGTGCTCCCTGGCAGGTTACTCATGCCCCACTTACTCCCTCTGTAACAGAGGCAGCAGTTATCACCATGCAAGACCACTCTTCTGAATCTCGCTGTTTGCTGCAGCTGTCTAGAAAAGGCACTGTGAAAACTTCAAACCGCATCCCATACTTCAGTCAGTGCAACAATCCAAAGCGTATCCCCACCTCCAACCTCCTCCAGATGGTTATTTTGCAGCATATATACGTTTTCCCAAAAGTGCTCCAAGTTTGCAGCCCACAGGCAGAAGGGGATGCACAGCCCCTTCCAGAGAGGTCAGCACACACTGGCTGGCTGATTGCGCTTGCCTTTCTGTGTAACACTGGAAAACTGTGAGTATCTGCCAAGGCCAGGTCTGGAATCTGCCCTGGCTCAGTCCTGCTTGTCATTCTTTCCTTTGATGTTTTAATTTTAAGATATGATGTGAACAGCCTAGTGAATTGGACATTTTAAAGTCCCCAAGACAGACAAACAATGACAACACACTGTAACGCAGGTATGGGATTGGGGCTTCAAAGACTTGCCAGGATTCAGCGGGGAAACGAATGTCTGCAGTGGCAGGACAACATTTGCAAGACAAAGGGAAAGTCTTACCTCTGACTCCGACATTTCCAAGGGCTTCTCGTTCAGGCCCAAGCCCTCGGTCAGCACAGCTCCGTTGTATTTGTTGCAGATATCCTCATCAGAGTAGTGCAGCCCTCCTGGGCTTGGGCGAGGAGGAGACCTAGGAAATGTAAAGGCTGAGTGTATGAGATGTTCTAATTTCTCTGAAATGACACAATTAACTCATGCTTAGAAGCCAGAATCACAGTCTGGGGCAGTGGCTTGGGCATTAAAGTCCTCCCTAGATCCTCTAGACAACAGTATCTCTCCTTTGCGTATTTAACAGCTGCTTGAAGCTAGATAAGAGCCATTTCCAAGAGCTTCCCAGCTTCCTACCTGGTTCCATTCTTCTTTGAGAAGGTGCTCTTGATGTTCAGGTGTCTGCTGTTGAGCTCCAGAGCAGTGAAGCCTCCATTATCCAGTGTGACCGACTCTTCCACATTGGAGATGGTTTTACCTGGAGCCAGGCAATGAAAGATTCAACTGAAACAAAGGCACTTTTACCCCAAATACAACTGTAAGAGCTAACTTTCCCTTCTTTGTGTTTTATGATGTCATTAATTATTTGAAAATCTCTTTACCCTTCTTATTGGCAAATGAGTACAGAGTAAAGGAGAGGAGCTCATCAGGAGCGTGAATGGGCAGAAGGAGCCAAAAGAGGGGAAAGAAAGAGTCACGGATGGATGCATTTCATTTGGAGGTATCTAAAATAGTGCAGATGAACTGTGTTCCAAAAGTGCTTATTCTTGTCTTTGGACTATAAATAGAAATCAGGTGACTAATTCAGGTGGCCACTGAAGATGTCCTAAATCAGGTGCTGTGAATCCCATTCATGTTGACTGAAGCAAAGCAAGAAAAAGTAAAACTAGGAAAGGCAGAAAAAGAGGAAAAGGAGGGGAAAAAAAAAAAAAGGCAGGAAAGAAAGCAAGAGAAAGAGTAAGTGGATAGCAAATGGGAAAAAGGTGTCAGAGCTGTAATGAGGATAAGATACAGATGTGAGAAATCACTGGACAATGTAAGGCAGGAAAAAGGACAGGGGAGTGGAAGAAGAGGGAAAATAGAGCAAAGTATTTTATTTCTTGTGATCAAATATAGCAAGAGCTTGATCTCTCCCATGCTCATTCTTTGTAATCTCAAAGGTGTGAGCTCAGCTCCTGTCCTGGGGAGAAGGACCAGTTGCCTACCACCCCTTTGCAGCAGACAGGTACTTTATCCTCGGCTTCAATTTCAGGGCTACATTAAAACTCAGTGTGAACACTGATATCTGACAGTACAGGTCAGATCTGTCTTCTCATGTCTGTCCCCTAAACACAGCACAAAACTGTGCTCTCATAGGACTATGAGAGATGTCCTGAGACATACAAATATGTAATAGTATTAACTTGGTAAAATGCCACAGTATTCATACATCTTCTATCTCATGGGACTGAAATCTGACTTTCTAACACTTGTTAGAAGTGAATTACAAAGAAAGAAAAGATCTTCACTTTGAGACTGAATTACTAAACACTGCCTGGAAGACTCCTTCATTAGATTAATCCCTAAGAACGGGTAGCGCAAAGACCCATCCACCTGATCCTACTCATTAATGTGCCTTTTTTGGCACCTCATGGCATCTGAGCAATTTCTTGCTGGAGGTGGAGGAGACTATCACAGAAATACACATGTGAACAACCCTTCAGGGACTATAACATGTAAGGACAAGAAAAGGTAAAAACAATATCCAACGCTCAAGAACTAGGCGTTTTGAAAGGGGACTATTTTAACATTCCTAGTTATATGAGCAGGTAGCTCCTGCTTCCTTTCAGAAAGACGACTGCTAAAAATTGTCATTCAAGGAAAATTCAAAGCTTGATGCTCATTATGTGTTAAAGCCTAACAGGTCCAGAAAACCAAGACACCTCTTTAGCTGCTTGGCCCCCAGCCCAGCAGCTGCAGCTTGGCTTAGGGCATGAATGTGAGATACAGGGTACTCTATTAAATATAAAGGAGTTGTGATATAGTCCTCACACATACAGAGCTAGAATAGTTCACTGGGCACAGCCATGGAAAAGCAGAATCCTTCTCCTCCCCATCTATCAGGGAATGATGACAACCTAAATGAAGTCTCGAGCTTGTTCCTTTCCTGTGGTCTTCTGCCAAGCATTTGACCCAGACTCCTTGGCTTTTGCTACAGTCCCTGGGACTTCCAGATGCTGTCCTATCCAAGCCCATGGCTGGTTAGCATCCAAAACCTGATAAGATCAGACACTCTTTGCCCAGTATGGCTATGGGCAAAAGCCTTTTCTACCAAACCAGATAGCAAAAAGATCCGAGTCTTCTGCCAAACAAAATACCTATAAAGTCCATCCTGATGAAATCAGGAGTCCAAAGGAAAGACATTTCTAATTCCCACAACTCTTCAGAGTGTGTGCACAGCACGGGGCTGATGCCTTACCTGTGCTGCAGTTCTTGTACTTCTTGCTCTGGCCATGCAGGACCAATGCAAACACCACCAGGAGGATGAGGATCAGACTTGAGAGCGCCATCACCAGCAGAAACCACCACTCCTCATAGAAAGGGGCTTCTGTTTGTGCTGAAAGAGCAAAAACCAAATAACAATTCCTCTTTACACTCCTTCAAAATTTCTCTTCTTCCCCACAGTGAATGATGCATTTATAGTCGTGTTCAGGGAAGAGGGGTTTTCAAAGGAGGTAACATAGTCTGCTCCGCAGTGAGACTGCTTGCTGACACTCCTAAGATGGCAAAGAGAACAGGAGCATATCACGGTTCCAACATCTCTGCAAGCATTTTTCACACACCCAAAGCAGCAGAATTTATCACCAAGTGGAGAGAAGGAGGTTTCTTCCCACAGCTCCGCACACCTCCATTTCTTGACTAGTGGGGTATGCTTAATACTCCCTGGGTCAAAGGAATCACTAATATATCTGACATGACCCACAATTATTCCACTTTTTAAGAGGTTTGCCTCACCACAATGCTGCTCAGTGGCTGTCTGAAAAATACAGCTAGTGCCAGGGAACAAAGTACACTCGCTTCAGTGTCTTTCAGTAGCTCCATTAACTTCAACTTCCAACGTTCACTGCTACTCTATATCGTTTCCCCAGCAGCTTAGCCAAGCCAGATGTGCAGCACACGGGTATCAATTCAGTTGCCTGGATTTTGTGCGATCTCCAGTTATTTCACCCCATTTGATCTCAATCTGAGACACAAAATGATACTAACTTCCCCTTTCTAGAGTTGTCTTGCCAGTCCTGGTTTAAAGTAATAAGTATTGTTATTTTCTTGTGGTGATACTCTCTTTGTCAGCAACCCTCAGCTTTTGAAAAAATACTGCTGCTGGGGCACAAGTCAGCAGTTGTATATAATTTCCCTGTAGTCCATAAAGTAGAACACCTGGTAGGAACGGACAATGCCAGGGGACCAACTTCAGCCAAACCCCTTGCTATCACTGAACCCAGCCACCCTCTTTCCCTAACCATCCTGAGCTCTGGGTCTAAACATAAGTCTGTTGTAAGCCTGGTGGTATGAGCTCAAATTTGTTCCAGAACACTGGGTATTCTGCAGCAGTGAAAAGTAGCCATGGTCCTTCTTTGCTAGGAGGCCAGTCCAGGCCAATAAAGTCCTAAAGGCAAACTGCACAAGCCATGCTGGGCTGAGCAGATTTAGTGCAATTTATACCTCCCTGTGCTAGCTGAAGTGGCCAGCCTAAAATGCTTTATACTTTTATGACTGTGAATCTCAATGGAAACCTCTTACTTTCATGCAGCAATTTGAGATGAACACTGAAGCATCAAAAGGAGGTGAATTAAATAGTTCTGTTCAAGTGGAGAACTTACAAACAAGCGGTTTATTTATAAAAAGCATCACAAGAAGCTGCATGCCCGGCTTCAGAGGAATAATATCTTCCAGGAAAGGAAAGACTGACATGATTACTGACCCCTTACATTGTGTTATAGCTTCTGTGAAACCACAGATGGGAAAAACACTGACTCTTGGTGTTTGAAGTGGGTTGTCTATGCCCTTGTCCTGAAGGAGAAAAGCAAGGGTAGCACTCACACTGAAATCCATAGACAGCTCTCACAGGCTAAGTGGTTAATTGTGTAAGGACAAACGCAGCCGTGATGGCGATAGCATTTACTACTCATGCCTGCTGGGTAACTGTTGAATGGTGTTTATGCTTTTCACTGGAGGAGCAAAGAGATAAAAGCCACTCCAGATGCTGGAGCATTGCCAGGTTCTCAGGACTCTCCAGAATTTTGAATCACAAAGCTGCTTTATCAGTTTCTTTTATTCCTCTTGTCTGTCTTTGCTGACACAGCAAGGATGAAACCTCTTGCTCAAAAGCAACCTGGAGTACAGCTGTCTGTGCAAGGGTAAGAGGAGACCTGAGCAAAGCTTTCATGAGGGCAAGCTCTCCCACTTCACAACAGGCCATTGAACTCGAGCTGCCCAGACACGGCAAGCTGAGTGGAATTTGCTTCTCGAGGTACTGAAGTTCCTTCAGAAAACCAGAGTGCCGGCTTGCTCAAAGGGATTTGTTCAGGGATATACTTAAGCCATAGCCCTGTTTACTGGGAATAAGCAGAAGAGAGCAGGGAGGGTGGGCAGAGACCAAGAGCACCGCCAACGAGCTGTTTTGATGATGGAGACTGGAGGTATCACACCGTACTGGAACTGCCAGTGCACAGGATATCAGGAATAATTTTGTGAAACTACACTTTTACATTTTTGAGAGCTAAATACAAAATAACACACAAAATGTTTATCAGAGAACCCTGGGAAAAAAAGAAGGAAGCAGAGTAAACAAAACAACAGACTAGGAAAGGAGAAAAAGGAAACAAACTGCAGACTGTGTAAATTAGTCTTAGGGCAAGAGATCTTACATATAAACACTCATGAAATTCCTGAGAAGGTTCTCTGTCAAACTTAAAAATGGCACACATCCTTTTTTTCCTCTTGAGAGTAAAGCATACTGTAATAACAACCCCTTGATTCACCACTATATTACTCTGGTTTTGTCCTAAAACGAGTGACAACAAACTGCCCTTGATTATTCGGGGTTTTTTTCCCCCCATCTTCCCCCCAACCACAAGAAATTCCATCAGAAAAGATATTTAAAAAAATAACCCATAATTACCTGATACTGCCACAGAGGGAACACTTGGCTCTCCATAGCCAAATTCATTAACAGCCACCACCCGAAATTCATAGGTGACACCCTGTTTGAGTTTGTCCAGGCCGACTGTGTAGGAGGTAGCACTGCGAGGGATGTCCTTCACAAACATATCCCACAGTCCTTCATCTAGGAAAGCAGCAAGGAGAGAAATGGCGTGAACTGTGCGACTTGGCACGTCCTTCTGCTCATTGAAAAAACTTGTCATTAATTGTGTGTTTCAACCACAGGCAGCGGACGTGCTTACCTGAAGGCTGCTCAGTGATACACACCCGTGTCAGAATGCCCTGCAAGACCCCCATCTGTAAAGGCATTTATTCACGATGGGGTCTTATAATCGCCCAGATGGAAGAGGCCTCCTCTAAAACCTGCGGCAGCACCCACAGCGACCTGAGTGACCATCTGGGTCCCTCCTGATCAGGTAAGGTCACCGCATCAGCATGCCTTGTATTTGACAGAGCAAGTAAAGCCGAAGCAACCTGCTGCACTAACGAGCCCTAATCGCACAGGTTTTGCCTGCTTTTCACATTGCAAAACTGACTTCACTATGGAAGTGCGTAGGCCAGGCTTTGCACGCTGATGTGTGATTTGGGTCTTGGCGGGAAGTACTGTGGCCTTGCACGAACTGGTGCCTGGTGGACTGGGGTCACTGGTGTCACTGGAGTGCTGCTTGTTTCACAATATCAATAGCGATACGTCCTTCGCGTGTGCTGGCCCACTGCGCGGCACAACCCGCGCAGCCGGCACCGCATGTCTGTGTGATGTATTTTTAAACAGGAATGAGTTTTTGTTTGTATTATAAACCTCTCGAAGTTGTTAGAAACATAGTGCTATTCTGATGAGAGTGTTTCAGTAGGGCAACCTTGGTTCTCAACAGCCACACTGACGTTGATCCTGATGCGCATCCTGACCAGGCACCGTTCTGGTCCTTGATCCATACTTGTAATCTTATATTCACTTGACTACAATGGAAAGAACTTTCAACAAGATGGATGCTGTTACCAGTAAGAACAATACCAACTATAATTAAAAATGTCAGTCAATAATTTTGAGTGCAGGAATCGACCATTAATCTAAACCGACTGCTTTTCAGTAACAATCGGTGCCCAGCACTTTAGCTGACAAAATGGAGTTAGTGTCTACGCACAGGGCCAAACCCTCAGCTAGCCTAAGCCAGTTGAGCTCTTACAGATCTGACCTCACAAGTATCCCGTTGGGCTTTAAGTTATCAAAGCTGTTCAAGCAACGTCTATTCTTCTCTGCACGTCCCAGAGCAATGGGAATGCGATGATAACCTCTGCATAGATACGACTCTGGCGCAGGAGCTGCCTGCTTTGAAAGAAAGCCCTCTGCACTGTGAGATTCGAGCGTCAGCGTGACTTCTGCAGCTTGAGGTGTTATCAAGGTAACAATAAAGCAGGAGCAAGCAGCACTACCCTCAGCGAATTGTGCTGCTGCTGTAAGGCTGGAATCTGTTCTCATCTGCTTTGCATTTACCTGACTCTAAACTAACTGAAGTCACCACAGCAATTCCAGAACTGTGCTGGAGCAAAATTTGGCCCTTAGCCTACTCCTGTGCAACAGGGAATAGCAGCAAAGATGGATTCATTAACACTGCAGGTGCATTTCCATGTGAATGTTTTAACTTTGGCATCAGTAAATATTGGCTCGGTAATTTGTACCGTGCTGCATGTCTAGCAACACACACAATGACTAACAACCCCCGAACTACATCTTTTCTGAGCACGAGGATTGGCAGTCTCAGTGGATGCAAAAAGCAGGCTGAAATGTATTGTTCCAGCCACATTTGAGAAATACTGAAGAACAATAAAAATAGGTAATTTTTCTGTCATGCTTAAAATTCAGACCAATACATTATTCACCAGCATGATCAGAGTATAATGAAGTTATCATAATGTACCATTGTTATGTATTAGTTGGATATTACAATGGCTATAAAACAAGAGATAAAATATTGACTTCCCTTTTACAGGGCAATAGAAGGCAAGATTATTTCTACAACGTAAACTTACAATGTAATAAAAAGGGAGCTTGGGATTTAGTTTCTCTAAGAGGGTGGAGTGAGGGATGCATTTTCAAAGTTAGATTGTTGCAACCACCAATACTAGGAAGATGCATCTCAGACTATAAAATATTGCCATAATTGCTAGAATTGCCTGAGCTTTCATAAACACATTTGTAAACAGCAATAAGAGAATTTGAGCCCATTGTGAATTGTCTGAAAAGCAATTTGTTTGCATTGAAAGCCACTTAAATGGGGGAAGAAAAGGCAACAATAAAAATGAATGTTCAACACTCATTGCAACAAAGACGACTGTTCCACACGTGCTTTCTCACTCATTTTCTCAAACCTGTCAGGGTGCACAGTACAGAATATCCAACAGACCAAGAAGTATAAATTTAACCACTCTGTAAAGCTTGCAATAAGTTGGGAAGACTACCCTTGAGAAGTCAACGTTGCATTTCCATTGCATTTCCACCTCTCTGTCCCCTTAGCTATGGTGGTGATGGTGTGGGGCAGCAAAGGGTGCTGGTGGACGTTTCTTCAGAGGGATTCCTGTCTCACAGGGACTCAGAGATGCTCCGGCTGGTGGCCATATCTTCTCTGGCCCATCCCCCTTTGATTCATTGAAAGAATCTTTGCCCAAACTGTTTTCTGGGGTAGGAAACAGGGCTTGGCCAAGATGGGACCAAGATCCTCGGGATCCCAGAGAGGTGGCCAGCTACAGTGGTCAGAATCTGCAGGGTGGCAGCCTGGGCCATCCTTATGTCTCCCCACCGCTGATCCCAAGCCAATGCTATGCACAGGATAGTCTGGGGCTTCCCAAGCCCTGACCAACAAGGTTTTCAATTCCAGAGTCTCAATTAATTCATCTTCTCTCTATCTGGAATATTCAGGCCTTTTGTAGCCAGAGATCACAATCAGATATATCCAAACTAAAAAAACATTTTATTTCAGTGGTGAACTTTGAGATGAAATATTGAACACAAACTTGTGAATGCATTCACTGCATCTCTTCCCCCATCCCTCAAAACTAGGTTTGCTCTAAATGTTAGAAGTTCAACTGAAAGAGAATTCATTAGGAGATCACCTGTGATAGCAAACAGTGGCCTTTAAGTTCAGTAGAAAATCATTAGTACACTGTACACAGTATTTACCACTCAGTTTAGGGAAAACTGCTGTGGTTGGGATATCCAATGAGTATTAACTCATAGAAACCGCCAAGAAAAGCAAAGTTTGCAACACCGGACTCCCACAAAGAGGTGCGAGGCTCAGCCAGCCCCAGCCCACTCCCGGTTAACGTCCGAGAGAGGTAGCACAGCTGGCAGCAGGGATGCACGTGTACTGCTGGCAAACGCGTTTCCTTCAATAACATCTGTCCCTTTCTCCGTTTCACATTGCCTTTCACTGGGCAGTCAGCTTCTTACAAAAGGCCTAAATGTCTGATAGAAAAGGGAGGAGACCTCAAAAAACCTAATTTTTCTTTGCTTCCTGTTCCTCTAAAGGCTTCACCAGACCCTGCCCCCGCATTATTTCCTGCCTATGTGAGATTTGATCTTTATCCCCCAGCCTCAACTCCTCCATCCAATTTGGGAGTGAGGCATGTGCATGGGGACAAGATCTGAAAGACAGGGGAAGGTGAAGCCACCTCCAACCTACCACCACATCCAGCCTGTCCCAGCCACCTTCCCGGCCTGGTGCCGGCCATCCCGTGTCGGTGAGGAGCGGCACTGTGGCTTGCAGCCATACACAGCACCCACAGGCCAGCCTGGCTTCTCAGGCAATTAATCAGGGTCTCCACGCTGAATAAAGCTGTCAGTCAGTAACGAAGGCTCCCGGCTCTGCTAACTCAGGCCGCTAACAAACAACTGCCATGCTGCGGCTCAGGAGACGGAAAGCTGTCAGTTATTCGGGTCTTAAACACCAGCCTGCCTCTCTTGGAGTAAGAGGAGAGCCACGCTGTAAAACTTTCTCCTAATTACACATTAGGAGGTTTATGAGGGGAGAAGCAGCTGAGAGTTGAGGACCGGCTGAACACGGGTAGTGTTCCTCCTACAGAGGACAAAATTAAACGGCGGATGTATTTGTCCGAGGCGAAGGGCTGGATTACCATACGAACTAGCAAAAGGACAGGAATGGGAAGTGAAGGCTGACAAACTGTCAGCCTTGGCATGTCATTTGCGAGCAGAAGCGAACCAAAGGCCCCATGGCAGATGCCAGCAATGCAGCTGCACCCTTCACTTTGAATTTACTGACTTCTGCTGGTTTGTGTCCATGTTTGACACTGCACTCCCTCATTTGTTTAAAAATAAATAGAAAAGGAAGAAAACATAAAAACATTACTCAAGACACCAGAAAGGAAACTAAAGTGAGATCTGCCCTCAGGGTGTGGGAAGCAAAAACCAGCATTTATGGGAAGGACAATCCCCACTCCAAGTAGATGGGTTCTTCCCCAAAACATCTCCTGCCTTCGTGGAACTGATCAGCTGGAGGAGCAAAAGAAAACACTTCCCTTACTTGTCTGTGTCCTAAGCTCACGATTTGTGGCTGATCTGAGGTTTAACAGGCCTGTTCATGCCAGAGTGCTAGAAATATTATTATTATTGGAAACACGTTAAGATGCAATTCTCTCCTACTGGGCTTAAGTCATCCCTGCTCGGGAAAAGCAAACAAAGTCCAAAATGCACGATGGGGAGAGGAAGCAGAAGAGGAGATCTCTGTCGGCCTGTCCTGGGTTGGAAGGTGCTCTGGAGGCAACACAAGCCCTGAAGCAGATTGACCCAACGCCCACCCGGCTGCCCTGCAGCTGAAGATGACTGCAGCAGGCCAACGCACGCATGAAGGTCTCACAGCAGTTCTCCTGGCAGCGCAGATCCCTAGGGCACAAGCACCTCCTTTGTAGATAGGGGATAACTGGGAAGGCGAGTCCGTGTGAGGCTGCTCAGTACTTCACAGGCCACATGCCTGCGTCAAAGGGCTGTGCAGAGAGAGGAGCCTTGGATGTGGCATGGGGTTGGAAAAGGAGGGGTGAAACCGGCATCTCCACTCCTTCCGGCAGCACTGGGAACCTTCACATCGTTGTGCCATTTCTGTCTTTTCCTCTGCACGTAAAAACTGAGGACACAATCTGATACCCATTCTTTAGCCAGCCTAGTTGATGTCTAGGGAGTGCTTATGATGGCAGTGACAGAGGCTGCTTAATTGCATTTCTTGTAATGCACAAGGAGCTAAACTGGAATCCATTTCTCTGGGAACGGAGAAGTTGAAGAAAAAGAAAAACGCTTCTGTTTCTGTAATGTCTTTCTCTAGCACAGATCACTCTGGAAAAAATATTGGTTCGCCTGCTTCATCCCTGTGTCTGAGTATATTCAAAATGCAGAGGAGGTAGTCAGCCTGGTCACCTTCCATAAATCCGGGAGAGAAACGGGAAGATCAAATGAACAATCTCAGCTGCCCGCTGCCACCATTGCTAAACCCAGCAGGACAGCCGGAGCCCTGGGAGACACAGCAGGACACCAAAAAATTCAAAGGGAAGTGACAAAAGGGGTAGGGTTTGCTGTTTCTGACAGAAAGCCACCCTCCTACGCTGATGGAAGAGTCTTGGCAGGGAGCTACAGCAGGGAAAATGAGATGATACAGCATTTAACGTTTGAGGTAATGAGGCCTATAATAGATGACACTTGAGGTGAAACACTAAGGTAGTGGTATTGCATTTAAATACTGGCAACAAGCTAAAGCTTTTCATCTGTCTGTTCAATGCCCCTTTTTTGATCTCAGAAGGATGAATATCTTTACCTTCCTTGATTTTATGTGAAGGGCACAAGTCAACTCCTCTTCTCTTGGACAACAACTCCTTAAAAACAAAGGTTGCTCCAATCCATGCTCTGCTACCCATATAAATCAACATGCAGAAGCAAATTCTTAGAATGATATTAAACCAGAAGCTGCTCTGAATGACCAGCCCTGACAGGAGGAATTAGTTCCCTGCTTTTGTTAAGCTCGTAATTCAGATTTCAGACTCCTCCATGCAGAGATGAGGAAGAAAAGCGGCACAGAAAGGAAGCTGACGCTTGGGTGAAAAAGCAAACGTTCCAATTAGTCTGTCTCCTCTCCTGGATCACATTTCACGCTTCCTACAGCTGCAACCAGAACGAAGGTTGAGAATCCAGCATACAAATGCCTAGTTCATTTGCTACAGCAGCATGAATAGGATTAAAATAATCTGAAGAGGAATTAAATGCCTCAACAGTCAGGTTGCAAGAGCAGGAGAATAAGACCTCTTCTGTGTGTTTCCAGGAGCAGTGGAGTGGGGCCAGCAGAAGTGACCCAGGGTTAATGCAGCTCAGACCTGCCTTGGAGGGACTATTGTCTTCCTACTCAAAACGAGTGGGCCACAAATCCTACATCCCTAGCCATGAACTGTAAAATGTTCATTGACATCCAACGGTGAGACAAGCCCAGGAACGTCAGATGAGTTTGCAATGTCACCACTCACACAAGTTGGATTTCCAGCTTGCAGACGATCTGTACATGGGCTGCAGATTTCCCTCTCAAATACTCTTACTCAAAAACCCCTGTTTGGGGAAATGTAAGCTGGTGAACTTCAATGAACGTGCTATCTAAACAATGCTGTTCAAATAAGACAGAGTGTTTTCTACCTATGAAGAAATAAGGGCGAAAATCAATGAGCTGATGTAAGTGAAACGGAAGCAGAGCGGTATCATGCCTCTAATTAAAAAAAATCTTGATCGCTCTGGGAAACTCCAGTGCTTTGAGAAGGTACACATTTTCCTTGACTTTGTTTTGAAAACAATTGTCAAGTTAAATGACAGAAATAGTGAAGAAATTTTAGGGCAGTACCTCACTACAGAGAAAATTCTATCAGATGCAGGTATGGAAATCTGCATCTTCGGTGACGACCACAGAAACGCAGGCAATAATTTTATTACTGGTCTGGTTAAATGTAATTAAAATAATGGGTTTTAAATGCAACCTTATATTCAAGACACATACAAGAAACAGGATCCTTTATATAATCAAACAGATAAGCATTCATTTAATCAATATATAATCAAGCAAGGTGCAAGCACCTAGAAGTAAAAAAAGAAAGAACAAGCAGCCAACATGGATATGTCAAGTGTAAATCATGTCTAATTTCCTTCTGTGACAGGGTAGCAGACCTTGTCAATAGAGGAGAAAGAGCAGACATCATCTATCCTGACTTCAGCAAAGCTTTTGACATCGTGACATTCAAACACGGCCTATGTGAAACAGGTATCTGGTAGATGCATCACCGGCTGGAAAACTGTACCCGGTAAATGGTTATCAACATTCACTGTCAGAGTGGAGGGAAATTATCAAGTGAGATTACACAGGGGTACAGCAGCATTCACTGTTTTTTCTTAATGACTTGGTTACCACAAAGTGCGCGCTTACTGAATTTGCAAAGGCTACCAAGGTGGGAGAGGCTGTGAACAGCCTGGAGCATATGCCTATTTTTAAAATGACCTTGTCCAGCTGGGGAAATAGTCTGGAAAACAGAGAGCAGCTTCAGTAAGACGCAAATCCCAGAAGCAAAGGAGCTCTGGGAAAGCACCAAGAAAAACTGTGGTGATGAGGGGATTCCTCTCCCCACAGTGCCCTCCCTGCAGAACAAATGGAAAAAGCGATGTGTACGTGGTACTAAAGTCCTAGCCCTGTTATTAACCATAAAACAGTAATTAGCTGCTGTGTTCTGCTGCAGAAGAGGACAGATTCCTATCTGTGGTCCTCAAAATACAGTTTGCAAGTACTTATTAGTCCTTGTGCATGAAAGATGCTGTAAGCATTTAAGTGAGTTTTAATTATTAACTATATTAGCTCATCAGTTGGATGATTTACCAGTGATGTAGCACAGTGAAAGCCAGAGTACTTAGGGTAATTTTCTGTAACTGTTCCTAAACAGGAGAAAATCTGCTAAACCACATAATAAACAAGCAACAGTTTAATACTGGCTGGCGATAGCATTCTCTCGCAAAGTCCCATTACCTTACTGGAATGACAGACAGCCTCTCCCCTGCGGGATGGCTTTCAGGGTGGACAGAAGGAAGGGAACTCATGACATGAAGCTCTCTGTGTTTCCCATGGCTTACCTGAAGGTCGTGCCTCTATAATGTAGCCAGTTGTGGGTTTTTCTCCTGAATCTCCCTCAGTCCATTGTAGCGTCAGCCCAGAAGCAGATTTTGTCACCAGAATTTCCTGAGGGGAACCAGGCGACCCTGAAGGATGAAACGAGAATAGCAAATGGTGGTGGTATCACAGACAGACTGCAGCATTCATTTCTTCTACTGATATAGGGGAGAAAAAATATCTAGAAGTATTGACCAGCATATACACAACATAAACCAGCTCAGTGGGTTATTGACTTAAATATTTCATAGTTCTAGTACCAGCAGTTACATATCAATGGCTGGGTTTTACAGGTACCTGTGTTAAGGAGGAAAAAGAAAAAACACTCTCATTTTAAACATTAGCATATCTGCAGCGCTTGCACATTGCCACTGCTATTTCTGTCTTCAGAGGTGAAACCAGCCTCAGGGGGAGGTTCATGGGGACAGCTGCCTGCCCGTTCACTTGGGAGGATGCCCCGGCCACGTTAGGATTCCTGCTTTATCCTGTCTGTGGTGGGGCATGAGAGCGGGACTGTGGATCCACAGCACTGCTGCCCCAGATAATGGCTACGGAGGGCAGCGTGATAAAATGAAAGTTTGCCGGCACCCAGAAGGGTGGAACTGCCACACGTGGCTCTGCTTGAGGGAACAAATATTTTCCTGAGCTGGAAAAGAAGCAAAATTCAGAACCATTGCACTGATGTTTTGTGATTTACTGGACAGGCTGGTATCATTGGAGGGCAATTGCTTTGTTAGATTATCTGTTTATCAAAAGCACTGATCAAATAAGAAACCAAACTCTTTTGGTACAGACATTGAACCAAACAGGGAACGCTGACGTTCAGCCTGTTGCTCCTCTTGACATATCAGGAAATTCGTAGATCTCTCCCAGGGCATAAGCCAAAGTGTCAGGAGAGAGTAATTGTAAGTTCTTTCTGGTTTTACATCCAGGACCCTCTGCTGGTTTCAGCAGAGTTATTCCAGTTCTGACTCCATGGCAGAGCTATAGTCAGAACTATGCACCATGCTGTCAGGTTGCAGTTTGAAATCCCTGGCCAGGCCATTTGTGTTACAATTTATTCAACATTGTTCTGCTTGTTCACATCAGACTTCTAGATTTCAGGAAAAAAGGAAACACGTTTTTCACAGGCAGTTGTGAAACCCACTGAATCATGTCCTGAGCTCCTGTCTCAGCTTCTCCTTGGCTTGGAAATTCCTGTGAAGCCCTGAGTGCATTATTCCCCGCTGTTGGACCATGTTTGTATAACTGATCTGGCTTGCGACATGGTTTTATGGTTCCACTTACCTTCTGCTGGCCCAGCTGTGACGTTGGCTTGCAGTTCAGGTCCATAGGTGATGGTTCGGGCTTGCACTCTGAATAAATAGGTCATGCCCTTGGTGAGATCTCGGACCTTTAACCAGCGTTGCCAGTTGCCTTTAATGTCCACAGTCACCACCTTACTCACCCCTGGAACAGCCATGCAGATAAAAAAAAAAAGAGAAGGTTGCAATGCAAAAAAAGAAATCAAGTGGAGCTTATTACGTCTAGATGGTAAGTAAAATTATCTAACAGTTTGCTAAGAAAGTATTTCTTACAATTAGCAGGAGTTTAAGTAGTGATAATAGCCAATTTTCAGCACTGATAAGTATAATTAGAGTTTAAGCTTGATAAGTGGGTACTGACAAGAAAAAAAACCTTACAACACAACTGGGAAATTACCAAGAGACTACACGCAACTCCCCTAATTACTCTGGGAAGAAAGGAGGAGGTAAATGAAGAGGACTGCATGTTGTAGCCTGATTCCTAAGCAAGCGTTTCTCCACTGCTGCTTTGCCAAGTAACCTGCGACATTGCCTGGAGCAAGAAACAAGGGCCAGGTTCTTTCCTTTCATCTCCTCCTGTCATTTCCACCATCACCAAGTGAATGTGGAATGAAGGACATATCTCTCACAGGTAACTTCTGGTAAGAATGCCACTGCAGTAGGGGATGCAATCAAAGCACTATTAGCTTGGGCAAGGCTGAAGTCACAACTTGGGTTTCACTCTTCTCACTCTAATAATTTTTCTTACATGGATGAATTAAAATCAGTGCTGTTTCTTTCATCAAAGTTCAAGCTAGTTTCACGTTTGGGTTCTCAATGCTGCATAAAGGGCACAGTGGCAATGAGTGCACTGAAAACAAAAAATCCAGTTTTCACTGAAATTTTGTAGAAGTCAATGGAAAGAATTTTATTTTATAAAATGTTTTACAGAACAGAAAGTTCAAATTTACAGAGTCCTTCTGGTTCTATAGATGTACATAACACATTTCAAACCAAGATGATAGGAAGTGGGAGAAGATTTTTCCCACTAGAGAAGGCTGCTTGCTAGTTTATCTTTCCAGAAAAATGCAGAAGGAAGATGTTTTTCAATCCAGATGCTTATTTTATGCAAATCAAGATGATGCTTTCAGTTTTTATCTGTTAAATAAAGAATAATGTCCATACAATTTCTGTTCAAAGTTTTCTCCCAGATACAATTTATAACACAGGGAACCTTTCCGTGGTTAACGAGGAAGCAGTAAAAGTGCTCCCTCCTTCCCTAGGTGTATTATTTCATTTCTCCGAGACAAATCAGGAAGCATTTGTCATTTTGAAGCTATGTTCCAAAAAAAAGGAACTGTTAAAAAAGGCTCCAGGGCAATTTTGTTGTCTATGATTGTGTAAAACATAACACTGCAAAGCTTAAACAATAAAAGGTCAAACAGGGAGAAGACTGTGCTAAAGAACAGATCGTCGTTAGAAAGTTTTGCAAAATGTGCAGGTTTTAAGCGGTGGCTTGTGGGTGGGAACGCAGGAGGTGTCACAACGGCGAGGATGCTCAGCCGAAAATCACGAATGGGTGTAAAGTCAAAAGCTGCAGGGGGTCTGGTCCACCCAAGTTGTCGCACTGTAGTACTGGCAGGGAGGAACGTGGGGCCTGGGGCTGGAAGGACCCTCTGGGATCGTGGGGTCTGGCAGCTGCCGGCCTCGGGAGCCTCGCTGCCTGCGTTCAGCACCGTTACACGCTCCATCTTCAAGTGAGTTTGGCTTTACCTTGCTCTCTAAACAAAGGAGCATGGCTTTTCTGTCAGAGGAAAATGATGACATCGAGGGAGGGATTACTTACCGTGGTGGGGGAATAAATATGTTTGCTGAAAGAAAAATGTTGGCACAAGAGCAAATGGGAAGAAATGGGAAAATAAATTCAGGCAAAAATTTAGAATCTGAGCAAAAGCCCTCTATAACCTCCCTGCTCACATCAGCAATCTTCTACAGGGGAAGGAGAGACAAACTGGAGTTAGAGATACCACGGGCAGAGGTGGGGAAGAAAAGAAACGAAAACAAAGATTCTGAGGATGTTAAGTCAAATGCATGCAGAGAAAACATGATCTGTCACTTCCATATTTTCAGGGGAAAAAAATGTATTCTTAAACCTTGTGTAGGAATGAATAAAAGGCAGGAAATGCCCAAAGAGCCCGAACATCCTGCATACCCTGCCTACATTTCTTGGTCAGAATTAGAAATGCTTTCTGCATTAGCTCTTTGTGCTCAGACCTGCCAGCCATAAAGGCTGACAGTGCTTTTATTCTCATGTTTTCATTCCTGAATATAACTTTCTCAGTGCATGAGACATGGATATTCAGACAATACAGATCTTTATTCCTTACAGAAAAAGCAAATACGAGTGATTGATATCCTTATTTCTTTGGAAAAGAGTTTAAAATGGATTGGCAATGGCTGAAATTACTCTCCCTGCTGTCACGCTGCCAAAGCTGGACATCCTATTGAACTATTGGCGATCTACCAGGAACATAAAAATATTAATAAGACCATCCCCAAACTTTCTAATCTTCTCTAATTCACCTTTGGAATGAATTTACATTTGTTTTCAGAGAAATTGCCAAATCCTTCTCTGTTGCTGTTCTGGCAAATTAATGAAACATTTGTGGCCACCGCATTGTTATGGTCTAGCTTAAATCTAGTGCTGGGTTAAAAACGCTGCTTGAAAACTCCGAGTAAACAGACACGACTAAATCTCTATCACAGTTATTCTCCCCTGTCAAAAGCAGCAGTGGTACCAGTGACGACTAGCACATTTGATGCCCGGGCGATCTTTGCGATAACAGAAGTGACACATGATGTGATAAGCAACACAAATGTGTCTGACGACTATTCTGGGATGGAGCCTACTCAGCAATTTCAAAGCGCAACACAGGGAGACAATCAGGCACTCTCAGGCTGAGTTTTCTCTTTGCCTGTACCGGGTAATGATGGCAGTAAAATAACTTTTCAAATCACACAGAATATAGTTTGTGCAAGAAAATGAGAGAGGACAGACAAAAGCTATATTCCACAATATTATAGCTTACTGAACAGTTTTGGCAAAAGCGGAATTGTTTTACTTACCCTCTGCCACCTGGCTTCTCTTGGAAAATGGCAGAGAGCAAGTAGGAAATTGGGCAGAGATAAAAGATGCTACAGTGCTTTTCTGTCATTTCTCCGTGAATATGTATGATTGGAGGTCTTTCTTACCCTGGACGGGAGCCAAAGGCTCATAAACTACTCGATAACCCTGCAGGACTCCATTTGCTGCTGTCGGCTCGCCCCAAGACACATTGAGTGTAGTGCAAGTGATTTCGGAGAAAGCCAAGAAGCTGGGAGCACTGGGTGCTGAAAGGATTACAAACAGATTAAATTGGAGTAGGAGTAGTCAATTGGATATACATATATATTATAAAACATTGGATTATTTGCCCAGTCTAAATCTAAACGAAACAAGCTGAGAACGGGATTTGTCAATTGTATCCAAATGTCCTGTAATCAATCAGAAACCCAGCCTGTCCTAAGAAAAGCAGCCTCTGAGCTGCAAAGCTGAACCTCAAAAGCAAGCAAGGAGATAGGGATGCAGGAGGAAAAGACCCTCAGAAGGGCACTACGCTAGCATACAGCCCGAGTGCACACCTCCTCTTCACAGCCCCCAATGAGGGCATTGCCTCCCCCCTGTGCTGCAGTGCTCCCACCACGGTCATGTCCAGCACAGACACATCCCAGTCTGACTGGTGGCTTAAAAAAAAAAAAAAAAAAAAAAAGAGTAATTATAAAAAACACAATCATTCTCTTGCAGGACTGTTTGGGGGATTTGCAAGCACTGGAGACAAGTTCCTTCAAATTTTCAGGAGTGATAGCAGAGGCCAGAAACCTTGTGAAGGGATCATTTCTCTTGCCAGTTCGTTCTCGTTTTTGCCCTATCGCTCTCTTTCCCACATGGTCCATTTATTTGGTCCCTTTTTTCCCTTCAGGACCATTACGATGTAATGACCCATCCAAAAGCTAAATCTAACCACCAGTGCCCTCCTGCATCCACCCATTTCCCTCAGCCCTTGCCCAGTTACACGCTGATTATCACCAGGTCTGTGCTTTGAGACAAGACAACGATTCCGTACCAGCCTGGTGCGTCCTGCCCTGCGAGGGGCTGCTCCTGGGGCCGTCCCCGGCTGCATTGAAGGCGGAGATGCAGACCATGTACCGCGTGTGGCTGGTCAGGTTTTTGAGCCGGACGGTTGTCTCCGGGAGGAAAAGGACCTTCACTTTCTCTGTGTCATTTTGGATGTCGCTCTCCCAGTAATAAATCTGTTGAGACAGTGAGATGTTTTAGTGTATCCTACATCTAGAAAATACCTGGGCGTTGCAGCTATAAAAGATCAGGAAGATGGTGCAGTCTTGCTCTAGACTCCTCTGTTAAATGGGATACTAGCGCTTTCCACCACGTGCCCAATCTTTTCTCTTCCTTTGGCAAATTCCCCTGAGTCCAGCTGAGTAGTCTAGCTGAGTACATCACTCAAAAATAGAGCACAAGCTGAAGAATATGGCCTAACGACAGCAGATATGAGCTGCCAGACTTCAGTGATGAGAGGTCAGTTTTCAAATTCTCCCTGAAACGCTAGCTGCCTGTCAGCACTGGCATCCTGATACGACATTCCATAATTCACCTCCACATGCACACAAAGGTTTCACCGTTTGTGTTCACAGGACAGCCAAGCGAATGCCTTCCTGATGAGGGTAATAAAGACTTCCCCTAAAGTTCCTTGAGGTACTCTCCCCCATTCTTTCCTCACATAATTTTTACCCTGATGCCATAAAATTGGGCTTTGGAGAAGTCGTTTCCAAGAGGAAAAGTGGTGCCAGCCCTACTTATTGGACAGGCCTGGCAGCGAGAGTATTACAACAGGCCAAAGCAAGCCAGAAAGTTGAGAGAATGAGCCAAGGCAAGACTCCACCTTGTCTCTACGAGCCAAGCTGTTAGAGCCATCTATATATGTACAAAAGGAAAAGAACATGAATTGATATATAAGGATGCTTGCTACTGCCAAGAAGGGATGCCAGATTATTCACATTGGCTTGGCTTTGCTTATGGACCTAAATTCATGGAGAGGCAGAGCCAGACGCTGAACCCAAGCCAAGCTCCAGTGTTTGTAGACTTGCCCGTTTCCACTCTCTGAGGGTCCATTCTCATGCTGGAGAAGCTAAACATCATGCCTCTGCAACGTGCTCATCTCCTATGAACCAAATGCAATTAATGCTATGATTTAATTTTGTTATAGTTAAGGAAATGAAATAATTGTTCCGAAATCTGACCTGGCTCAGGCTTCTAGCTTGGAGAAAGTTCTGTTTTTCCTAATGGCTTGCAACATTTGATAGATAGAAAGCTCAGTTAATTTTCTAGAATACATGTCTTGCCCCTAGCCCTTGTGTGACTGTTGCTTTTTGGAGCAGATTTGTTGCCTGCATAAGGGGAGCTGCCTCCTTATCTGCATAGCCTGTTTCCCCACGCTCTCCTCCTCCACAAATAGCAACATACTTTTTTCCTTTTCTTCCCCCTCAGTCTCACTCTCTTTCTTTTGATTTTAGGACTTAGTGCCATTTCCGTACTGCCGTCTGAACGCTGTTTTAATTTGCCTTATGCAGTGAGGGCAACTGTAGTTTGTAGAGCTATTTCACAAGTAAAAGCAACGCCAAGCAAGATAAATGAAACCAGCAGAAACAGGAGGATTGCCTTGTAGCCTTGAATATTCCCATTTTGGCTGTCGGCAGGAGGGGGGTCCCAGGTGAGCTCCAGCTGGCTTGCAGAAAGGGAGTTTACTTGGATGTTCTGTGGGGCCAGCGCCGGTGCTAGAGAGAAAGGACAGAAGAATTAATAGTGACAAGCAGAACTAGTTCATATCCAGGTTGCAATTTTCCGTTTGCAGAAGGACCCAGGACAGACTCTGTTTACGCCACAAGTCAGCTCAGTCAGCCCTGGAGGTATCTGTATCGCAGGGAAGTCTCGGCACACGTGGACTGAGGAGCAGCCGAGCCTCCGGAGGTGGCTCTGTTCTGTGCCACACAGACTGGCTTAGATATTGAATCTGCTCCATCCTACCCGCAGCTTTGGAAGAGAAAGGAGAATTTTGTCTTCGTTCTACGGTAACGTTTGGGGCTTGCCTTCAGCGGTGACACCGCGCTCCTCACCGACCACTCTTGAAAGTAACTGGGAGCAAGGCACCCCCCTTGCCACCCTCAGCCCAGCTTCCCACTCAGCAGCAAGTCTTTATAGCAGCCTGCTCGCAAGGCTCCAAGAATTAAGGCCAAAATACTGTCTAAAGTTACCTCCAGAACCACGCAGACACTAATCAGTTCAACTAATATTTTATGTATGATAAAATGACTTTTAGTTTGCTACTTGTTCGCTCTGCTTTCATTATACCTTCGCATATACATGCTGGCCCTCTTTGGCTCCTGATGGCGTTTCTTGTTTGCATTGTGCTGTACTAGAAAACTAATCTTTGAGTGCACCTGGGTCACACTATCCTTCCCTTTGTCGGGATCCAACTTGGTGCAGGTGGATTTTCTTCCCCAGCGGCTAGCGAGGACGGTCTGTTTTCCCGACCTGCTGCCTCTGCCTCCGGCAGGTCTTAACAGACCGGCACATGTTCTGCTTACAGAAAAGGTGCCGAAGCGTGTCCTGCTCAAACTCCAGAAGTAGGAAGAGAAAGGCAGGGCAAAGGGTGTGCTTCTCCTTCCTCTGTGTTGACGGTGCCGTAGCCTTCACCCAGACCACCTGAGAAAGCTGTCTCTCTTCTCTCTGCCCCTTTACGGGCCATAAATAGAAGCCATAAAACATTCACTACTCGAGGTAGATAGCCCCAGTTATCTGTTCCTCCGGAGACTTCTTTCTTTAGAGAGAATGACCTTCATAAGTCACACTTTTCTACCAATACTCCCTCCCCCCCGAGTTATAAAATAAAATAGTAATTAACACCCACTCAGCCTGACACCAACTATTTATTTTGTTCTAACTGTGTGGTTTCCATATTATCACTGCCCACCCTGCCGTTAATGGAAATGTTAATAACCAGCGCCAGGTTGTTGTGACAGATGCTTGGGCTCATTATCAGAAATTCTTATTTACCGCTCCATTAAACGACAGAATCGCACAAAAAAACAATTCAATCAAAACTAACTGGAGGAATTTTAACAGCCACATTAATAATCCAAAACATAAATAAAGTTAATGTCTTTTGCATGTTTGCCATCGGCAACTCTATTGCAAAATTATTGCTGTACAATTAAAACATGAAAGGCAAAATTGAAAATAGCCTTTATCCCGGTGCTCAGTTAAAACTCTTTGTTTATTATATTTCTTGTTGCCTTTATGCTGGATGTAGCAAATGCACGAGGTGACAATGACCACTGGTAAAATACGGCTTGTTCACAGGGGTGCGCTCGTCTAATGGCCGCCCTGTCCTCTGCACTTTGCGGAGGAGCGAAGGGAGCAGCCAGCGCGCTGCGTTCAGTGCGATGTAGCGCTGTTCTGTTAAGGACCAAAAATCTCAGGATTTTGAGCCTTTCACAGCACACATCAGAGTGCGAGGCCAAACCGATCACAGAGTACAAACCTGAAAATACATCTCGGAGATCTGCAGATGATGACACGCTCAGGGAAACAGCAATATGTACAATCACAGAAGAAAATGGATCACTTTAGCAATGTATTTTCTCTCTAGGTAGTGACACCACTGTCTGTCCTGAGCTGACAGCTTCAAAGCGTTCGCAGTACCCCAGTCTGAAGCAGTGTCTACAATAGCATTTTTCTTTGGATCCCGTGTGCCAGCCTGCAACAATCGCCGCTTCCAAGATGCGACCATTAGAAGAACCGGTGCGCGCAGCCTGCTGCCAGAAAAACACCGCTTTTCCTCAAGCCCTTTTTGGAGCATGTCTAAGAAACATAATGGTTAAAAACTGCCAGTGATCATTCTGCACTGACACTCTCGCTGCTGGAGCTGTGCTTTTGCTGGCACGGCAGTGGAAAATTTGATGGGAGGGAAAAAAAAACCCACCCAAAAAAAGATGATGTGGAAAAAGACATTTCTCTTTGCCACCCCAGAGCCTCGACGAAATGCAAATTGTTTGGTTTTGTGCCCTGTAAGTCTGTCCCTCTGTTCAACTTCCAAAGGTTGATGTGCTCCTCCTCTTCTAAGCACAGATTTCTTGTTGACAGCAAGGGACAGCAGAAAAGCGCTGCAGATGCTTGATGTGGCTCTCTGCAGACAGCACGTTACATTAAGGGTGAAATGAAATACTTCAAAAAGAAGGAAACACATCCCTAAAGACTCTACCTGTTTGAAACCCCACTCCATTCACTGAATGTATGGACAGCCTGTGCCAATAAAAGCAAGTGCATTTTAAAGGTGAATTCAAAAGCCTTTTACCTTCTAGGAATGCAGTTCAAGATTACTGAGCTCTGAATTTTTTCATGGCTGTTGAAATCACGAATACATAAAAAGCAAGGTTAAAGCCGCACACCTCACGCTGCTTTAGGTGTCAGTGACATTATCAACTATCGCAAGAGTGACACGGACCCCTGAGGGTCCAAACTCTTGGCAGGTAGAAAGCATTTCACTTTCCCTGAAAACAACACGTATGCATTCATGAAGTCTCATTCTGTGCACGTATCCTGCCTTGGAATCTCATGCAGATATTTGTAAACATTTATTTTCTTATCTGATTTCAATTCACCTTTGAGGTCGTCTCCTTGAAACTCTCTCAGCTAAGAAGTAAGAAGAAAGGCTAAGCAGGTTGTCTAGTAATTAGTAAATAACAACAACAACTATGGACCAGGATGATGATGGCAGGATCGTGTAAAGACAACAAATCTATCTGGAAACGCAGCAAGAGAGTCAAAACGAGCCCGTGAATAAAGTTACACATATAAATCCACATTTAAACGTATCACTATCCTCATTTGCTGGTCGTACCGCACAGCCTCTGCTCACACCGCAGTCAGTTTGAGCTTGCAAATGCTCATAACCTTTAAAGAGAAGGTGTCCCAAATCCCCAGTGGCCTCCAGCGCCGGAGCTCTGTGCGTTGCAGAAGGTTCACCTCAGTTTTTCTCACTGCTTGCTTGGGATATTTGCTCTCTGGGCTGTGTGGCTCCGCGAGCTTTTCATTAATAACGAAACCGCTATTCCTTTTCTTAGTGACAGTTGCCACGATGTTCTGTGGCACAGGTAGGCTACAAATCCTTGTGATTCATTGGGTAAATTTAATGGCTGTTTTTATGAAGCATTCCTTGCTGCTCTTACATCTGCTCCAATTTCTGGGTAGCAAAGGATTTCCCCTCTGCTGATTTTCTAATTGTTTCTATAATGCCAGTATTATGTCAGGAAATACGCAGACAAGTCTGGGACAAGATTCTCCGAAACTCATGCCATTTCAATAAATTTGCAGGTAAAAAATGAGGAGAAAAATGCAGTGAAAGAGACTGAAGATTTTCTGTGCATCAGCTTGATCCCACAGCTCCAAACATTCCCAAGCAAATTTCTGTTTTGTAAAGACCTCTGATCCTTTTCTATCTAGCAAGCATTTTCCCCCCAGTTCATCAAAGCATGCTTTTGTCAGCATGCCTGCTTTTATTCCCTAGTAATCAATATATTTGCATTTTGGTGTTAGCACCTAGAGGCCAGAATCTCATTGCACAATGTGTTGCATAAACACAGAAGAAAGAGACAGCTCCAGGCCTAAAACCCCTCTAATCTATATATCTACACATTATTATGATGGCGGGGTGGTCGCAGCATGTTCTGATGTCTCAGCTGTAATCTTACCTACCTAGTGAGTAACAACAAGAGAGAAGACACAGCAATATTCAACGCAGCATGTGCTGACAATTAAGAGCATGCACACGCAGCACCTCCGAAGTTTACACACCGGTTCCTGGCACACACAGTCACGGAAAACAGAGCTGGCGAGGATTTGGAGAGGGCTCAGACAAGCCATCCTCCTGCGCCACGCCGGGATCAGCTTGCCTGGTCAGATGTTTGTGTAATCTTGGCCACTGACCTCTTTTCAGATTTCGCCGCTCTCCCCACACAAACTCGGCCAGTGTGTCCCTATTTTAATAACTCTTAAAATAACTCAGGTTATTATCTTTTTTCAAATGTCTAGCCTAAACCACCCTTGCTGTATTGAAGTTCTGTCCCCGCAGTGGCGTGGAGAACAGATTGTTTCTTCTCCCGTTGCAGCCACTGCCCTCAAGTTATGGCGTAGATAAGCAACAGTTAAGTGGATTATAAAAGCCAAATGCAACAAAACAAACAGAAGGTCACAAGATCAAACAACGAGACTCATCTGCAGAATGGGCAAAGCGAAACACAAGAGGTTTTCTTGCAGTATGGGCTCAGAGAAGGAACTCAAGAATGGTGCCTCCCAAGAAAGAACAGAGATGTATCTGCAGATGTTTGCAGTCACTCCTTCCACGAAAGAAAAGCAGCATGAGAGGAAAACGTTCAGTATTTATTGGCCATTTTCTTACAGTATCTGCTAAAGAGAGGTGGGAGCGAGGAGCGCTTCCCCTGTGCAGCAGTACCTCTGTGCCATCAGGAATGCTGCGTGAGCGATGCTGATTAGTTCAATAACAATTAGTTAATTGTGCTTCAAAAACAGCTACTGCGAAGCTGCTTTCCGCTGTGACAAAGCGGCACAAGCTATATTTAGAACGTAAAAGATGCTTCCCACCAATTTCTGGCTGTTTTAAGCTAGGCTACATTTTGTGATGGAAGTACGCGCTTTTTCCAAGGACTGCACTTTCCGGGGTTACTCGGATGTATTTCAGTTGCAACGAGACAGGCAGCGCAACATACAAAACACGTGGGGCTTAACCCCTCCAACGCAACTCTATCTGCTAACGTGGGACAAGTGCTCCAACCCTCTCAATCAGGCAAGATGATCTGGCACCAAAACCTGGTGCTCTGCCAGTTATTAGCTTCAGCAGGCTGGTGTCACTCTGCAGCTTGAAACGAGTCTCAGAAAAGAGCAATCTGGTCTCTCCCATCTTTGAGAAGCCCAACCTCCTATTGGGGGGGTGTGTGTGTGTGCAAAGCAGCTAGAAATAGCCAGGTTTTAATAGGAAATACTCTTTTTTTTCAGGGATATTGATATATGTGATGTATGTGTTGATTTACATGGTTGCATAGATCAGTGTAAGAGAAATTGAAAAATTTCCTGGTGTACAAGAGACCAATGGAAGTCAATAGAAGAACAACATCTCTCTCACCCTTGTGAACACTGATGAAGAGGGAGCATAATCTAATCGATGCAAAAGTAGAAAGATAAACAGACAAACCTAGCTTGGTGGAGAAGAGAGAGAGAATAGCTGTCAGGATGGGGACTTTGGGAATCTAGCACCCCTGCAATAGCTTCACTCTGTGCCATGTTATCTGGGGAGGCAAACTCTTGGCCCCCTCCCTGTATACTACACTTAGTACAGTAGCTGTGTTTTGCCACGTCAAATTTTTAAGGGTATTAAAGTCATGAAAAACCATAAATAAAAGCAGCTGCAAATGACACCCAAATGTAACATCCCCAGCTTCTTTGCTTTACACTGGGAAGCTTCCCAGCACTGACTAGGCATGTCTTCAGCCATCTGCAGAGATGTGAGAGGGAGGTGGGGGTGGAAGGAGGAAACAGGAGAGAGATGACATTCACTGCACATATTGGAAAAAACTTTGAAATGAGACAAGGACTAGAAATGGAGTATCCTTTCCATGGATCCAGAGTCTAGAAGGTTATCTGCCAATGCCATTTTTTTGAACTGAGGAGGCAATCATGTTCTGAGGAAAACTCCACAGACATGACTTATTCATGAAGAACCTTCATAAACTGGCAAGTGACTCAAGCAGAAGTAATTCTCATCTTTTCCCTCACCATCTCTTCCAGTGGTGGTGAAAACACTGTTGCTGTGATAACTAATGTTTAAAATACGGGGTTCGGGTTTCCCAATGAGCCACGTGCAATTCAGGATTTTCATGGGACAGACATGATCTGAGCGATGCAGAAAAAGTTACTGCGATTGTACTACAATGCCTACAACAGAGGTAAATCTCATGGAGCAGTACTGCAAAATAGCTAGAGCCTGCAAACAAAACCTACACACTTTTCTTTTGCTGAAGCCCACAGTTCTACTTCGTTAATACAAACCTAAAATAGGCTATCACATCGCATACTGAGATTATCCATCAAGGGACTGAGAACGCCTGGCCCAAAAGTAAAGCCCTTACAGAACTGTCAGACTGCCTCTGGAAAGGGCATACAGGTGGTTAAAACAAGAAGGGGGAAAATAATAAAACGAGCTTTTTCCTCTATTTCTTTTGTGTCAACGAGGATATGATCGCACACAGGCAGGCAGCCCATCAGTCAGTAGAGACGGACCCATGAACAGGAACACAAGAGGCTGACAAGCATTAGGTATGCGCAAACAAGCATACAGGCACACACCTACAAGCTAAAATCCCCTCTCTCTCACATCAATGCAAATTAGGGTTAGCTCCGCTACAGCTAGTAGAGCCAATCCAGTGTGAAAGTTGTGTAACTGAGAGCAGCGTCAGCTCTGATGAGCGCAGGATTCACCCCCCAGGAGGTACCGAAGGTTGTTCAAGGGTGTGAGGGATGGTGAAGAACTGCTGAGTATTTGATACTCTGGCCTGATCCTCCCTCACGTGCACTGGGAGGAGTGGGAGCAGCACTAGGTGGGAAAGTACCACTCACAACTCTCTTAAAAACATCTACCCATTAGACAGAGGAAAATTATTTCCCCAGAGTATTTGCCCAGGCTCTCTAGTTCCCAGGACTCCTCCTCCTCCATTTAGAGTCACATTCCACTCATTATAATTTGTTAATCCCACACTCTAATATCATAACACCACGAGTTTGCGATGGCTGACAAAAGCACCCACTTAATGTTCACTAACAGTAAAGGCAGCACCTACCAAAGCCTAATAAGCACCAACAACTCCTCATGCTCCACTAAAGTCAAGAGAGCGTATCAAATAATTAGGGTGAATCTCCACTGGGTTTGCCATATACCAAATGTTAAAAGCTTTATCGGAGAAAAGTCAAACTGAGCAGGTGAGATCTGCCACTGTGATAACCTTTCGCTGTGGCTTTTGATGCAAGTTTGGGTAGCTGACCCCCCCGAGGGATTCATTTAGGATTTACAGATTGCAATGGCCAGGGAACCCCAGGGAGCCCACGGAGGACTGTGATCTTGTGCTCCTGGGGAGAGAGAGATTAAATTTACATTTTTCTCAACTCTGAGTTAAGATTTTTCTCTTTCTTTGTTTATTTTGCAGTCATAGCATCCCTAAGTTCATCACTGTGATCCTATACCCCCACATCATCTCAGTGTCCGGATTGCTGTGGCCAAAATGTTTTAGAATACTATTAAGTCATACTTTCATAAGAAAAAATGGCAACTTTTTTGTTTTCAGTCTACAACAAGCAACCTGAAATGCCTCCAGTTCCATGATTGACGATGGATACAGCAAACAGATGTCAGAAAAGAAAACCAACTGTGTTTCTCTACAGCTGGCTTCACAGCAAAGCTGTACGGAGGAGGCAAAGCCACAGGAGTTGAGACCCACATGAAAATACTTACACCATTTTGCTCACATATCCCAGGATGACTGAAAACAAGCAGAGCAGGACTGCACAATTAGAGAAAATAGAAATTTGGCTGCAAATATAACCCTTTACTCAAAAATACTCAAACTCCAGCCTGTGTCTGCTTGAATGTGAGCTATCGGCCAGGGGCTTCCCCACTTCTTTACCAGTGCAATTTATGGTCCGTTTTACTTTACTACTGATTGCTCATGTTTTTGAAAGGAAGGTTAATTCTTTTGCTTTTAATGGAGTAGCTCTGCTGTTAGTTCAGTAAGGCTTTGCATACACGATCAGGGTTCTCATCCCTCCGCCCTCTGTGTAACTGTGCAGGGATGTCCCTGCACTCGGCTCTTCACAGCCCATATAACACTGCAGCAGAACAGCTAATTTCTCCTACCACTCCCACTGCTGCTTGTACCAACTACGGAACAAAGACACGAGTCCTGATGATGAATTTGAGTACGGCCAGTCTGCCTGTCTTGGGCTACCGTCAGTGCTGAAAATCTACGTCAAATTGTTGGGTTTGTGAGATGGAAGTTCATCATCTGAGCAAAACGTCGCACGGCAATTGCAGCCCAACGCCACCCACGCCAGCAATAGCAGTGGCAGAGATAAGCAAGCTCAGTTGATCAAAAATTGATGATATTTTTGCTTGGACAGAAACATCTTTCCTACATGGAGACGTGATGAAAAGAGGCAATTAAACCAGAGCTAAGCAGGAGCTGCCGCACTGTATAAAGCATTGTGCCATACCAAAGGCTGCTTATGACCAATATTAACAACTTAATGAGCTGTTAACGAGGCACGCATTCAGCTTTTACTTGCAGCATGAAAACATTGCAAATCATTTTAGGGAGCTTCTGGATTGTCAGTGGAGAATTAAAGATGTCAAATAAGCCCATCAAATCTATGTCTCAATCTGGACACTGCTTTCCAGTGCATTCTCTTAAAATTCCTTTTCCTATATGGTAGAATAACTTGCTTTGACAGCAGTACGATTCTCACTTAGACTTTGCTTCCTTCTGCCTTGACATTAGATTTCAGTCTCCAGAGAGCTGCAGGGATGTCTTTTTGACATGTTGACATTAAGGACACTTCTTCCACAGACTCACACTGGCACGGTTACTTTCTGTCTTACCATTATGGAGCAGCTACTGAGCTAAGCTACTAAATTTGGAAGTTTAATTATGAAACCTTTGTGCTCATCTGTAAACAGATTAAGAACGTAAAACTACCCTTGAAAAATAGCCAGTTTGAGTAGGAAAGGGAGCCAAGGTTTATATAGAAAATTCATATCCATAATTCCCCAGCAGTGCAGCAATACCAGTTACACACAAGCAATGAGTAATGCTCTAATGTAGGCACACTTTAGTTTGTTATTTTTTACTATCCTGTCACAGCCCTGCTGGATTAGATAATGCAGCCGAGTGCTATCTATACTGCTATTACCACCAGCGGAGCCGCATTGATGGGAACAACAAATCCAAATTGGACTTGCTGCAGACAAGCCCCAAGCGGAAACCACGGACAGAGTGAGTCTGGAGGAGTTTAAAATCCACCAAGAAATACTGATGGGATGTACCCAGTGGCTGATCCTACTCTCAGAAACGGAATGCTGTTGGGATACAAGCTTAATGGTTTCCCGTAATGCAAAAGAAACTGAAGAGAGGTTTCTTTCCCAGTCCAAACAGGAAACGTCTCACCACCTTTTTTTCCCCTCTTCATCTTCCTATAGTTTTCCCTTTCTTGCTCTGATTTTAATCTCTTTTTAGTGCACTGTTGCAGAACACAGCTTGGTCCTTTAACTCTGAGCTCAGAGGAGAACTTCTCCTCCCTTAGGGATAAAGATGCTGGGGACAGGATGAAACCCCAGTGTCACTCCGGGAGCAGGGCGTTCCCAGGATCGCTCTGCTCTGGGTAGAGCTCATTCACAACTGAGCATCAGCTCTGCAGATTCTTTAAATCTGGGGGGGGACAGGAGAGGAAAATCAATGTATCAAACACCCTGCCATCCCCCAAAAGTAGCCTTATGCTGAAGTGTCAACAATTAAAAGGCATATACCTTGGTATCTCAAAGGCTTGGTGCTTTAAAAGTGTCAAGGAAGGTCAAACTCTTTGTTTAAAGTTTGAGCAAGTGAAACCAATAATTTATTTTACTACTTTCCATCCTCTTTTGTTTATCAAGGGAAGACACTGTCCCTAGGCTGACAGGTTTTAGACTACTGCAATGTGAAATGGCCACGATAATCCTTCTCTTCCCTCCTCCAGTGGCGTCTGGGATGGAAATGCCCACCCAGTTCTTCTAGCTGTGCCAGCAGCAACGCGCTCCCTATCTGCATACGCACAGTCAGTCACCGAGAGACATGGCCCACGTGTCCCAAACAGATAGGAGAAAACAGCCAAGGGGGCCACAGCAGACTGATCGAAGCTGCCAGCTCTAATGCGTTGAAACGTTGTCATTCCTCTCATAGGCTGTTAACAAGGAGGCACAGGGGACTTCTTTGCACAGCATCTTCTCAGCTACATTTGGGGCAGGGAAGGAGATAAAGCTTCTGTGCTATAAGAGAAAGGGGGTGGGGGGCAAAGGTAATGCTGAGGGACTCCTCCAGAAAGCGACCCATGATGGGGAGGTGACACCACGTATTTTGTATGAACACGTGAAAAGAGTGAGGCCTGCAGAAATAGATGAAAACACTCAGGGACAAAGCAGACTTGTTCTCACAACCTTCTCTGGCATCAGCATAAGAGACAAAGGGACATTGCCCAAACACAGATAGCCGGGTAAGAAGGGCCAAGAGCTCTGGGCTAGAAGCAGCTTATAAAGGGGACCCAGGTGCCTGGAGGCAAGTCTTTGCTTCTTTAAAAGGATTCTTTCTCCTTATCATGGATTCTTCTCTGTATTTTGTCTTCTCTTTCCCAAACCTAAATCACTATTTTTGGTCTCAGAGCTTTCCAGGTGGTTTCTACTCCTTACCTGTAAAATGCTGGAGGTGGCCAGGCAGCTCTGAGTTACCAGCAGGGCAGAGCTTCCCTCCATGTGCCACTTACAGGTGGACAAAATAAAGTTTGGGAACTCTAGGAGCACCTGTGGAACTGCAGACAGATGAAAACAGTTGCAGATAACAGTGGGAAATTTGCATTGGCATCTGCAAGGTTTGCACCAAGAGGTAAATTCAAGTTTTTGGAGATGGTAAGAAAAGAGAGGTAAGAAGCAGTCGTCCCCCTGTCCCATTCCTGTTCTTTTCCAAGCTACAGTTTCACTTTGGAAAAAAGTGAGATGGCCAGGAAACGTGCTTTTCCGAAAGATGATGTTAGCAACCAAGGCAGCATTTCAACGTAGGACTTCTTAGTTAGAACTCTCTGTCTTCCAGCTCTTTTCACTCCTTCCCTTTCCCATTGCAGAACCAGCTCTCAGAGATCATTATTACAAAGAACAACAACAACAAACCAGCTTCATCAGTTCTTGTGAATGCTGAAGGTCACCAATGTCACCGTGAGTTATAATGACACACATCACTCCCCTCCTCATGCAAACGGATTTAGAGCCTGTTTAAAGGCTAGCGTCTCTCAGTGCACTTCACCCCTTCTGCTACCTCTTCTTCACACACACGTGCTCTCCTCCAGCAGCAGCTGCTGGAAGAAATTATGAATTCCATTATTTTTCATCCAGAACAGCTTTGCAGTATATGGGAGAAGCACTGGAGGCTGCAGGCTCGTTAGCACAGGATTTGTATTGCCGCCTTCCATTTTATTCACCTTCCCAAATCAGGTGTAGCACGCCTGCCCCAAACCTGTGATTTCTGTTTAATTAAAATGCAGGCAGTGGAGTCTCCTGAACTCCAGAGCCCACCAGACAATTAGATAGTGACAGTGACCCACTAGAATAATGCTCTTGATATAGTGGCTGCTCTAACAGAGTCTTAATTTCAGTCGAGCAGAACAGCACCTCTGGTAGCAGCTGCATTTAGGGCTGGGATGAATATCACTACCCAGCCTGTCGCTGAACACTCACTGCCTTCCCAATCAAAGCCGGCATCCCTGACAGCTGAACTGTTAAATGAATTAACAAGGCGAGAAGGGGGTTTGCCGACGGGGCTGCGACTCCCTTCCTAATTTCTGCAAGTGGCAGCTTTCAATTTTTCTGTCATTTGTCAGGAGACACGCTTGGTTCTCTAATGAGCAGGGCAGAGCTGCAGCCAGCTCTAAAAAGGTGACGTTACGAGGATCTTCTGGTCTGCTAGGAGAGGGATCCAGATGCTTGAGGTGGGTGGGTGAAGGACACCGGCTCTGTTCCGACAGAACAGGCAGTGCATCCTTCCCGGCTGTGCTGAGTGCAAGGTCTCCCAGCCTGCTCTCCTGGCACAAGGAAGAACTGCTCTTCACATCAGTGAGTTTTGCAAACATCCAGGCAGAACTCAAAATGGAGCCTTTGCTGAGGCTTTGATCTTATGAACTACTGCAAGAAGAAAAATGGGTTTGCTCCACCTGTTGAAAAAACCCCAAACCACTTGTGTCCAGCTCCCTTATTGCCCATGCAAGTCAGGATATGTCCTGTTGCCCGGCAGCAGCTTGTTCTCTCCCTAAATCTCCCCCTGCGTGTCAGTCAGAGCCAAGTGAGAGCTGAGTGCCTGTGCTGCCCGAAAAGGCTGTCGGCTGGGGTACAGCTCAACAGTGCTCCAGGGCTCAAGAGAAACTCCCCATTCGGGTGCTTTTTACTCGTTTGAGTGGCAAAACTGCAAGAAAGTCTGTTTTAATGGCTTTTTTTTTTTTTCTCAAGTTTGTCAGGGGGCTCCATTGCCTACTTGACCTTTTATTGTAAAAATCCAGCTACAGTCATAGAAAAATCCGCAAATCTCACGGGGAAGAGTGCAAGAGGGAAGGAAGGATTTACAGACACTCCTCCTTCCGCACCACTCGTCTGGCTGCACCAGACACAGCAGCTAAGCAGCACATCAAGTGTCAGTATTATTTCCAGGTGCCCCACGCTGTATGAAACACCCACCAGGACTGCACAGAATTGGATATTTTCACTGAACTGGCTCAAACTGGCCCCATTTTCCCCAAGGCACATGCTGTATATTCCTTTTTACAACTGAGAGAGGAATGTTCTCGCACCTACCAGAATTACTGCAACCCTTATGGCAGAACGGAGCACCGTTTAACAGTTCCGAGACGTAAGCTATCTGGGGTCTTCAGAGGTGGACTGGTCCCCTTCAGTCATTTTGTGTTTAGTGCTGTGGCTGCATTGTCAAGATTTGTTGTTTGTTGGGAAGGTTTTCTCTGGTTTTAACATGGATGCCCCATTGTCAAAGCCAAGCGGACCCATTTTTTTCCAGCTTGCTGCTTAACTGCTTTTACCATGGGTAAGAACATCAAGCAAACAATAACAACAAAAACTTGTATTGCCACAGCACACTTTAACTCAAAGGTGTCACAAATCAATTTAAAACTTAAATTGCAATACCAACTCCAATCACTTTACTCACAGGATAAATCACAGCCAGTTCTGGAGGTGGAAGAGGCAGTTATATAACAAAGCGTAATAACTTCACACAACAAGAGTGAAAATCGGCAGGAAGATCCTACATTCATCATTTCTACTGCATGAACCTCGATTGTCCCTAACCAGAGGTAAATCCAGTATCTCTAAAAAACCATCTGAGTCACGACACACCAGCCCTGCCTGCCTGTGAAAGATGGTCTCCTGGATATCTCCGTTTCTTCCCAAGTTTGGCTTCTTCCATTGCCCTGTTCCCTGTTTGACTTAATGATAATGAAGACCTGGACCATGGGATTAAAAGACATGATATAACAACATTTCCTTGTTTTCCCCAGCTGATTTTCTGTGCCATGTACATGTGTATAAATGCATCTGCTGGCTCCATTTGCTGCAGTGAGATACTTAGCTCTGAAACAAAAGTGTATTTTGAAGCCAGATACAGTTGGCTCCACTTGAGGCTTTCTTTGCTGCAGTTGCAGAAGTAAGTTGGAGCAGCAGCAAACTAGAAAAAAATGTAAATATTGCCAGCTGTCTCTCCAAAACGATGCTGCTCTGATTAATATATGATGTTTTCTGATAGAGAATGTTACACCATATTTGAAATGAAAAGGTTAAGTAGAGTTTAAAAAAAATGTGCAGTAGAGTTTAAAAAAATGTGCTTTGCTTAGTTTTGAGCAATAGAATATTTAATGAATAATAATAAAATGAATTAGTGCTGGGTTTGATAGCTTCTACGTCCTAGCCCTGAGACAGAAGAACAAAACTAATCAGCTTCATTCATGGTGGCAGACTGAACAACGGGAGGGTGCGCGTCGCCTATTCTTGTTCTAAGCTTCAAAAGATGCTCCTGCAGAAATTGATACCATAACTAACAACTATTTTGGCGCCAGCCTCTCTCCAGCTGGGGTCACCATAAATACGGCACCGCCGTCGTGGCTGTGAGGAAGACATCAGCTATTCCAGTCCTGCGCTTCTCAGCTAGAGTTACTGAGAAGGACAGACTCAGCTGCGGGTTATCTGGGCTCTGCAAAATCACCTGTTTCACAAAGCATTCAAAGAAGTGTCTAGTTAACTGTCTCGTCCTGATTTCCACTTCCAACCTTCCAATGAAGGGACTTTTAAAGCGATCAGCAAGTTACATTTCATAAGCACGGCCTGGATTCATGCACTAGATCTGTAAGCAAAGGCATGAATGGTGCCACTGACCCTCAGCTTCTGTAGAGGCTGGATGCAGCTACAGATCTGCATGTTCCTGAGAGCAATCACCATCTGTGCCTCCAAAGCTAGCATTAAACTGGACACAGCATCTTCTTGACTTCAGTAACATAAAAATACAGCAAGGTGTGGTGCACAGGCAAGGTCTCTACGCAGAGAGCTATAAACCAAAAGAACCAGCTTTCCAAGTCTCCCTTGTTTTGTAGTTTTGTTGCTTTTCCCTTGTGGCTTTCCTGTGCTCCACTTTTCACTTCTTTAACTTGAGTCAATTTTTCCCTCAAGCTAATTTTGTATGAACAGTCATCCTCCTGCAACTCCAAAAACGACGACTTCTTTCTTTCAAATGCCCTTTCTCCCCTTACTCCTGTAGACCAACTGGCTTTCAAATGGCAAGAAACTGTCAGTGCCAACCTATTCCAGGAGAGGATGCTACAAAAAACTGTTAGCGATCCTAACTGGGGAATTTTTCAAATCATCCCTTTCCCGGACAGATATTAAATACTATCCACAGAACAGTAAAACATGCTGGTACTTTTGAAAAACATCAACTAATTTTCCATTTACCTACCTGCTTCACCCACAAAGACTTCCACTGGTGTGCTGGTAGGGCTCTCACCAATTATATTATATGCTGTCATTAGCACTTCATATCTCTTGTATTTCTTCAACTCTGAAAAAGTAAAATATTCTATTATATATAATTATTTATACTATATCACTGATATTTTTTAGACTCCATCACCTCTTTATCACCAGACTCTCTCTCATGAAACACAGCACTAGAACAGTAGTACAATAGTGCAATGCCTAATTTCAACCTTCCTTAATTCACACATCACAGCAGGATTTGCATAATTATGAATGATTGTTGTGATGAAATGGCAGGATTTTCCAGTGTTTCCTCATGGTGTTGCTCCAGTAAGAGGAATCATTCCTGATGGGTAACTAGCTAAAGGAACATCTCTAGGTCATTCTTAATGACAAAAAAAGGCAGGACTTTGCTTTGAAAGGTCAACGTATGGGCTCCTTTTGATCTCTACTGGTAGGAAAGAACACAGCTTCAAGCCTCTGCCTAATTCTAGGAACTTTCATCTGGGGAGTCGTTTAGCAACTGCACTGCTCAAGCACGTCACTGCTGAAGCAGGGTGCAGAAGAAGATCTGCAGTGGGGAATCTGGAGAGCCATCGGCAGTGATGCATGGGTTCCTTGCTCCTTCAGAGTGACCGCAGCCTGAACATCAATCACAAAGAGAAAGGAGACTTTGAAGTCTGGACTCCATTTGGCCACCAGGCAACCAATTTCTTTGCTGACATACAGAACCTACTCTGACAGATGAGGTAGGAGAGCGAGAGCATAGTGAAAAAAAACTTGGAAAACCCACTGCTATGAGGGTAATTAACAGATGCAAATGAGGGTGGAGTAGAATCACATCAACGTCATTAGGGGATGCAGTGCCTGAGCAGTTTCAGATTTTTGCATTTTCAGGATGAAAGAATCAATCCTAACAGAAATATTTATCATCTAAAAAATTTAACAGTGAAATCAGAGTAAGAGAACAATCAATAATATACATTGCTGTATTTAAATGAGCACTGAATTAAGACATGCATGGCCAGGGGTCCAAATTTCTCCCTTTGCTGATCATTTTCTCTTCTATCTATGAATCACATAGTACCCTTAACTCTGTGGCTGACAGTATGCCATCGGTTTGGTAAGGTTCAATAAGCCTAATCATACAGGCTCGTGTAATTTCAGTTTCACGGAAGTGTTTACAAGTGTTGTGTTCCTGTATCTGACTCAGGGTCCAGCCTCATTCCCTGGTCTCAGGCATACTGCAAATGATACCCGAATCAACAGTAACTTTTTGATGTGATACCACGAAACTCAGATGGACTGCAAAACATGTAGCAAGCAAATCAGAAATAATGATGCCAAGTTCATAAACAAACAAAAGATAGTAAGATATAGAGGATATAGCAGTGGGCAGCTTGTACAGGGAAACTTTAACTGCTACCATGAAAAACCATAAGGGAGATTTTAGTGTTAACTGGATGTGAAAGAAAATGGAACACATGAGAGTTCATGCATGCAAGTTTCAGTGGGGATAGGGCTTCATTTTTTTTTTTAGCCATCACAATCTGTGACTCAAAAGCCTTGGGCAAAACCTATCTAGTGAACCATCATCACCACAAAGCAACTTGCATTTTAACTCTGTCGAATGCTATTTTATTCATTTCCAATTGAAAACACCTCTGGAGATGCACATATATTCATTGGGCCCTCTCTAAACTGGCCTCCTACTCCATGGAATGCCTGAGCATCGCAATGCTTGAATCATAGGACTAATGATGTGATACAGCTAAACTCAGATGGACTGCAAAATATGCAGCAAGCTGTCGTGATTTAACCCCAGCTGGCAACTAAGCACCACGCAGCCGCTTGCTCGCTCCCCTCACAGTGGGATGGGAGAGAGAATCAGAAGAGTACAAGTGAAAAAACTTGTGGGTTCAGATAAAGCCAGTTTAATAGGTAACACAAGAGCCACACACGCAAGCAAAGCAAACCAAGGAATTCATTCCCCACTTCTCATGGGCAGGCAGGTATTCAGCCACCCCCAGGAAAGCAGGGCTCCATCACGTGTAATGGTGACTTGGGAAGACAAACGCCATCACTCTGAACGTCGTCGTGTCCCCCCCCCCCTTCCTCCTTCTTCCCTCAGCTTTATCTGCTGAGCATGATGTCATGTGGTATGGAATATCCCTTTGGTCAGTTGGGGTCAGCTGTCCCGGCTGTGTCCCCTCTCAACTCCTTGTGCACCCCCAGCCTACTTACTGGTGGGGTGGTGTGAGGAGCAGAAAAGCCCTTGGCTCTGTGTAAGCACTGCTCAGCAGTAATGAAACCATCTCTGTATTATCAACACAAATCCAAAACACTGCCCCATACCAGCTACTATGAAGAAAATTAACTATATCCCAGCCAAAATCAGCACACAAGTGAATCAAAATTCATCCAGCATCAGCAATACCGGGCTGTTACAGTCAATAATGTTTTACCTTCCCAGCAGCCACAGTTTTACAACAGCTACCTACTTGCATCATCAATGTCTCTTGATACTGGGAAAGCAAAGGCTTAAAGAAAAAGAAACTCAAGAAAGCAGAATCATTAATCTGTGTTGATTTCTGCTAGATCCACTGAGGAGAACCATAGGAGTTTGCCTATAGTGTATTTTGAACCATTACAAAGAGTCGCATCTAAAGGCAATGTGCACTTACGTGTTAATTCATACGTCGTTAATGCAGAGCTGCTGTTCACTGTCTTGAAGCTGCTTTGGGCTATTCAGAGTAAGCAAAGCAGAAAGCTTGTTACAGTGCAAGGAAGTAGTTACTGCAAATGATGTACAGCAGAGACAGAGGCAAATGATGCAGCACACACATCCACAGTTTGAGCTTTAGGACTATACCTTGAAGGGCAATAAAATCACATCACTCTCTCGTAACACATCAAAAGCATCGCACTCACACGGGGCTGTTTCATTTCCTTCTCAAACAGAGAATCTCACAAATATACAACACAGAAATGTTCTGACTCCTAGATTAAATAGAACAAATGAGTAAAAAGGAAACAATTTCTGGGGGGGGGGAACTCTCAACACTGTATTACGTTCTTGTTTCTCAACATGCAAAATTTGACACCTGAAGAGCTGCAGGGTAAGGACCTGGAACACGGGCCTCAAAAAGCAAACACTTACAATAGGACGGGACCTGTTTCTTTAAATGTGTGTTAGGTTTCCCAGTTTCACTTATAGAATTCGATATTCCTGCTGTGAGCGAATTGTAATAATACGTTAAACCTGCACAAAACCACAGGTCAATGAGGAACAGAGATGTACTAAGGTGCGAAATACCATATTAGGAGGAGAAAGGGGGAAACTTCTCTTAAAATATGCTTGCTTCCACCCCTTTTCCCTCTCTCTGGACTCCCTGGAGAGGTCCAGCATGTTTTTTTCCTACTATACAGCTATTGGGAAGATAGCTGCAGGGCCAGCCAAGAAGAGGGAAGAGGGAAAACCAGTAGGTTTTACAGGCTCCCTGGCTTGTGAGACTAGAGAGCATCCAGAGTCATTATTTTATGATAATACATAGCCACTTTTTCAGCTTTTGTCCCTTATACGTACCTACACCTATAGGAGTTTTACACCTCTACTGTGACCTGATAAATCTCCGTACAGTCTGAAAAGTCTCTCTCAGCAATGACGATATAAGTGGGGTCAGAGTTAGGTGCTTATGTTGTATTTAAAACATTCACTTCTTCCACACCCCCCAAAAATCACTCTTGCTTTTGTAGAAACCATTTTTATGGGTTCAGGGAAACATGGAAGATGAGGTAAGATATTAAAATAGTCTCACTCAACCCTGTTCTGCTGCTCTTAGAATATTATCTTATTCTGAATATTCCACTGACATCAAACAGGACAAAAGCTGGTCCCTCCACGAGCATGTCTCATTGCTGGACCATATCTGTCAGGCTACTGAGTGCTCACATCTTTGCCTCCCATCATCTTATTCTGCCTATTCTTCCCTCTGATTTCCTTTCTAGCCTTTGTCTAAAAATCCTTTTCATTTTTCTATTATTTCTGTGCCTCTCCACCTTCTTTCCATGTGAGCCAAAACCCCCGGTGACTAACATGGCAAGCATGCACCTTGAAATTCTTTCTCATTTTTGCTATTTTCTTCCAAAATAGACACAAGCATTTTGAAATTGTAAAAATTCTATTTAAAATTTCTCCTCAGTCGTTTTCTTATACTGCAAAAGGACCCCCAAAATGTCAATTATAAAAACTATTAAAAAATATCAGGAAAGAAAAACGTTCCCAGCTGAGGAAAATGAAGTCCCTCTCTTTTGTCTCTGATGGCAGAACAAAGAATACCAGGGTAATCATGAAATGGAGGTAGCAGAAAGCAGGAAATCAGAGGATACATGGGGGGCACAACATCAATTCAAGCAGCATGGCATAGATTAGTGTGTATCATTACAAGCGATGCTGACCAGAGTTATTAGCATTTTTCAGCATCTTCACCCTGATTGTGTAAAAGCTAAATTATCCCCAGCACCATTAGACACAATTGTGTGTTATTTCCACAGGGCCAGAGCGCATACAGTGTCTGGTATAACGATGCATTACCATTCTGGGATATTATAGGGTCCAAAACACAGGCTTACGTGTGAGCTCTGCTCTTAAAGCTGAAGGGTTCTGAATGGTTTTGGATTCTGTTCCAGATCCAGTGTCGTAATCCAGCTCCCGATAGTAGATCCGGTATCCCAACAGCAAGCCATTGAGACTCTCAACTTTGGGTGGCTGAAAAACATTCAGATGAAGAACGGGCTTGGTAAGATGTGAATTGCAACCAACATCAGTCACAACGGCAGGTAGCTGCCACCGGTCCTGTGTGATGGGACACGGCTCTCTGGTGAATATAGCCATTAAAAATATACAGGGTCAAAGGTTGTGTAATTTAACAAATACAAGTTAAAGGTAACTTTGATGATCTCTCTCAGATGTGGCAATTACAAACGGCCCTTAAAAATCGACACTTGATGCACTACGCTAAGAGCTAAGCTCCTTTCCTTCTTGGTCCACAGAACCTTGTGTGATGAAGAATATAACCCAACATATCCCTGAAAATGCACGTTGCTGGCCACCAACAGTGGAATAGCAAACCAGATGAAAAAAATAAATTAATTTTGTCAAAGGCAAAATTTTCAGTGGCTATTTTCCTTGGGAACTGTTCCTAGAGCATTCCTCATTTGGCATTATTTTACTGAAAGACTGACGAGAAAATAACAAAGCATTGGTGTATTCTGGCTTTAATTAGGAAGAAAATAGGTCTAAGCCTCAGAGAGGCATTTAGAGAGGAGCCATGGTATGATGGACTCTGGTGTGTTGCATAAGTCCAGTTCCGCAGGCAAGCCCCGGTCTCCTCCGTAACAACTTGGAGGTATACATGGCCACTGTATTTCCCTCTGCAACATGTTAGAAGATGCTCAAAGACATCGTGCCTCAGCAAGGATTCTTCAGCAGCCTCTCACATCTTCCTTCAGATACAGATCTACAGCCAGTACACCGAAACAGAGATTTTTGTCTCAATGGCTTGCTTAAATAAAGACAAGCAGAAAGATTCTTCATGTTTGGGGAAAAAAATACTACTTTCATGAGTCTAATACAGCCTAAGAACTGCAGAGAAGAAAAGATGCCCTGAGCCATTTATCTTCTAAAGATTCTTGTACTGAAATTTAAGGGGCTGAAAGTATAAATGAAAAGGATTTTAATGATGATCTCGCCTTTAATCCAGAAAAATCCCTAGCAGTCTTGAGAAATTTACTAAGGAAAAACCTTCTGTCCACTGTGGAAAAATTAACCACTGGTGTGAAACACTGTCACAATAGAAGGTAATACCACATGCAATTTTAATGAAGAAAATAAGAATATTTGTACAGGAAAGGAGCAAGATATTTGGTAATAACCTAATAATGTGCTTCCAGAAATGTCAAGAATTTTCCATTACTTCATTATGATGGCAAGAGAAGAGAGAGGGCTGTGCTGCCTCAGTGCAAAGGACTTGGCTTTGAGTGAGGGCTGAAGGAATTAAGTAGAAAGATTGCAGTTTATAGAAACAAACAAACAAAAAAAAAAAGAAAAAAAGAAAATTACGTGAACCAGAGTACAAGAAAGGTAAACGGCTACTGGGAAAAGGAGCAGAAACTGCTCCCACAAGAAGCTGCCTTCTTTTGCAGTTGTCCTGCCCAGAGCCTGCTGAAAGCAATTCAGATAGTCCCAAGGTCTTGCTGTACTTGCTCTGCATGGTTGGAGAACCTCATTTATCATTGTTTCATGCTCATTATTGTGCTCCATCCTTTGGAGAAGCTCTGACCACCTATCACTATTATTTAGCATTTGCTTTTCAGAACGATCTAGTAACACAAGATTGTGAGGGACCTCGAGAATCATCAGGACTAGACCCTCAAGACTGAAGAAAACAACTTAAAATTCTTTTCACAAACAGACCAAGCTCTACCAGAAAACAAGCTGATTTTTCTGCTTCCCGGTATTCCTATTGGAAAGCTGTTCCAAACGTCACTACTCGGGCAGTTAGAAACCTTCATTTAATTTCTAACCTAAATAATTCATAGCTAGTTTATAACCATTTGTTCCTGTGCTAACATTGCCTTTTGGGTTAAATTGTTCTTCTCCCTGTGGGGTGTTTACTCCCGTGGCGTATTTTAAAAAGGGCAATCATATTCCCTCTCAGACTCCATTTTACAAGGCAAACAAATCAACCTCTTGTACAACAGCCTCTCCCAGTCTCAGACTGATCCCCTTGTGCGAGGGACAGAGCAAACAGATGAAAGCAACAGCCTTCTCCAGAGCTGCCTGATGACACGATGGACCAGCTGAACGTTCTCCTCTGCGAGGTGGAGGAGATGAGATACGGTTTACTGGCAATTACTAGTATATCTATCGTGATCTTTTTTTATTTTTCTCCTCCAACCTTCTGACTTTCCTCTTTTATTTCCTATGTTATACTGAAGTTGCTTTTGCTCTGATGGTACCCTAGCAGAGAAGAGCTCCACTGCTCCACAGTGTCCTTGCCTGCCTCTGTCCTGGCAGGGAGGAGTCACGACGCAAAGCACGAGGACTGCCTTCTCCAGAGACAGGGTAAAGGGACTGTCCCACCAAGATACGTCTTGAATGCCTCACCACAGAGGAGGAGAAAGGCTGCAAGAAAACAAAGCCTATCCGGCATGGAAATAAGCTTCCCACAATGCAAAAAAATACTGTGAACATCACATGTATTTGTATTTCAGTTAATTATTATCAAAAAGGAAGGTGCTCTAGGAAGGATTCAGTGTCTTTTCTTATTTTAACTATTAATGAAATATCCTACAGAATCTTAAAAGGAAAACACTACTCAAGCTGAGAAAGAGACTGTTACTCCTTACTCTGCCATATAGCTGCCTAACAGACAAAGCTTAATTCCTCATTGTGGTACAACACTGATTTGTTGATAGCAAGCACTGTTTTCTTAGACTTTCATGTGATTCTCCATTTTTTCCTTCCTTTAAATTTAGGACAGGACAGCTCAGAAAATAAATGGCTTGAAAACTGTCTTTCTCCTTGCCATGGAAATGATGATTCTTTCCTGAAAAGGGTACTCAGCTAAAAGGTCAGGTCTTCCCCTTCCTATCTGTCTTTCATGGACAAAACTCCGCTTTTGATGTAATGGATTATTTAGGATTTTGTAGGAAGGCCTGAGGGATCTGCTGAAATAGGTAAAATGATTATGAGTGGCAGCCCGTAATGTTGTACAGAAGTAAGAGAAACATTTTTGTGCTGTTTAAAAATAATAATAAAAAAAGAGACTAAAATGTAAGTTAGAAGCAGAACAGTGCATGATCCTGATGTTAACTGTAACATCCTCCAGAACATCTGAAATAACCTTGCATTATTGATACAACAGACCTCAATGGAAATTACTTATTTTCTTCCTACTTTAAATTTAAAAATAATGGACTGATTGGACCAAGCAGCTGAAAGCACAGATAGTGCATCTAGAGTTTGTTTTGTGAATTATTAACACAGCTCAAAGTTAAAAATTTAGCTTTGCTTGGAAATCTACTCTCCCATCTAGCTTGACTGCTGTTTTCAGTTTACATTATTTCTTAGACACTGCTGTGAAACTTCTTCTTAATTGGAGGCTATTGTGGGACTCGAAGATTTTTGTTTATTTGAAAAATATAGTACGGCTGAATTACCAGGACCTATTAATATACATACAGTAATGACACATAATCGCCCACAACTCCCTTGAGATGGCTCTGGCACAACAACCCCATTTCATTTTCATGAAATAAAAAGCATCCAATTACCTAAACAACCACCTATTTCACATTAACTACACACCAATAATCAGTCAATTGAGGGAATATTTATTTCTGCAGTACATCATGCCTCACATCCTCTTTGTCCTCTCTTTGTATACCTTCTTTTCTTCACTGTGGGTTTTATTCGTAGGTGTGGCGGTAGATTTACATCTCTCCAGAATTTCTTTGGTAAAACTGTTCAACATGTCTTCTATTTGTTCAACATGCTGTAAGCAATGATGTTGCTTAGTATTATGCTGCGTGAACTTGGGCCAGCAACCCAGCAGTATAGCCAGGCATATTTTTAAAGTGCTGCTGCAGAGCAATAAACAGACCCTCATACATATATTTTTTTTCCAAAAATGCAAGGAGCCCCATCTGTACTGTAAACGCGTATGTACATTTTTCACTATAATGCAATCTGTCCAAAGTTATCCTTATTATGTGTGTGGGACACTGTCTCCGGAGCAGGGCGAGCAGAGGCTTTCCAGGATAGGTTACGGATAACGTGCAGTACCCCACTGGGTTCCCTCGATTAATGCTCACTCCGCAAAAAGAAGCCTCAGGCACTGGGTCACAAAATGTTCCAGCAACTCCCAGGTGGCCAGTATTGAAAGATAAAGGCAGGCAGAGGCAATGCCTATATAAAACGCAGAGTTGGCACAAACACTTTCACATCCAACGCAGAGGTATTATGGAGAGCTCAAACTTCCTTTCTTTTCTCTGAAGAAATCTCAATTTTTAGCCCTCAAAGAGCCAAAAGAGCACGTTCCTCAAAGGTATGAACAGGATCTCAGGCACAGCACACGCTTCTGATTATTTCAGCAGCTGAAGGAGGCCGTACGCGATGTGAACGAAAGTGAGCTTTTGATTACCCGGTCTTTACCAGTGCTGCACCCTGTTGAACATTTTCAATGTAAAGATGCATGTCTACGGGTACCAATGAAAGGACAAGGAGAATCTGTACAAGTTACAATCTTGGGCATCGCTACAGAAACTCCTTTACCTCCCAAGCTTTCCTCATGGGGCACAAAGTAAAAGCAACTGCCGGAAATTTCCATCCATCACTAAAGTGTATGCCTAGGTCAGGAAAATAAGGAAGTAGCTGCAGTCCTTCAACTTTACTACAATACTTCCAGCTCCGGAAAACATCCCTTGCAATATACCATTAAAGTCAACAAGTCAAAGCAACCAAAAAATTGTTCCAGAAACATCGAAATTTTTCATTTTACCTACCTGCCACTGCACAAGGACAGATGAAGTCGTGTGGGGAGTTACTAACACAGAACTGGGTGGCTCACCTGGAACTAAAACGGAAAAAAAGGTAACCAAGGCAGTTCGAGCAACAGAGCGGATAACGGGCGGCCTATTCATCACATTCTCTTTCTTTGCTGCTGAAGAAAATCTTCTACCCCAGTTACTATGCGGTGGGTCTCCACAGCAATGTGGTGGATATGAAGACTGCAACCCAGGCAGAAGCCAGCCGGTTCTGGTACATCCCCTGCTCTACCTGTGGCCTTGGCAACTTGAGCAGGAATAAAAGAAAAGCTGAGGACGTAAATCTGGAGGAAGCTGCAGTGTGCCAGCCGCCCACAAACAACTGGGTACACATTTGAAAGGAAGTTAAACCAGCTGTGTGCACGCTTGAAAGTGTGAGCAAACTGCTCCCAAATTTTCCATGGTATTTTTGCCACAGCTGGGGCAAGCCCACCTTGTTTTTAGGAGTCTGTGTCACGTAGTCATAGATTATTTTAGTTAATGAGAGCTCAATTTACCATGGGTTAACCCGTTCCTGTGCCCATTGCACATACACACACACTACAGCAGCTCAAATACGAAGGAGGGAAGGCTTATCAGGAGCTGACAGGCCTCCACAGTGCAATGCTCTAGTGGCAGCACCAGGTTTGCTCAGCAGAATAAATGTTCAGTTTGTTAAGGAGGTGAGAAGCTTTCACAGTGTTTCCCCACTGTATTGTGAGGAGGCCAAGCACAGCTCTGGATTTACTGTAGCTAAATTCAAAGAGAATTAAAAATTAACTTTTAAATTCCGAGAGAGTGAGTCAGTGCTGCTTCATTAGTACCGGTTGCAGCCTGCACCGATCCAGCAGCTGCTGCTCAGGAAGGTGGAGATTCAGGATGTCTTTAAAAGGCTGTTAGGCACATTATTCGAGTTATTACGTGGGTTCTTGTTTTAACTTAGGATACTCCTGAGCTCTGTCCTCTGTTTTTCTGATTTCAAGATCATATTCTTTAAACATTCCTTTGCAAAGCTGTTTCCTATTTTTATATCTCAATGTCATATTTATCTAGTCATTCCTTGCGCTATATTAAATACTGGCTAATTCCTAGCACTGTGTGTACATATATATACACACACACCCCCCAGTACTCCCAGGCTAAGGGTAAATACCGAGGCTTTTTCACACTTTGCAAACTTCCTTTCTCCGTTCAAGACATCAGAGCTACTTCTGCATTCAGGCACTGACTTTATACAATCAAGGAATTAGAAGCTGATCCCTAAGGCTAAAAATAAAAGCCTTGTCAATGTCATTCACAGTTTATTAGCCCTGATCTGCAGGATTAAATGCTCATGTTTCCAGGAGCTTCATACTCTTTCTTACTTATACCTCAGCAATTTTGCCATATTGCAGACTGATGTGGATTGTGAGTGAAAACAATTGAAGAAACTTTTTCAAATGTATGCATGGTTCTACATTTATTTTTAATGATCTCTTGTAAATTATTCAATTTCTGCAAAGATAATGGTTAGTGCAGAGTTTGGAAGCCAATCAAACGGAGTTTAATTCCATTTTGAGACTCCTGAAAGTATGATTCATTATCAGAGGGCACAGCAGGACACTTAAGGCTGCCTGTTATTAATTCAGCCACATCTCATTACTACCTGTATCAATCTCCTATGAACAAAACTGCATTGGCTGTTGAATTTTCACTCCACAGTCCCAGTGGAGAACACACTGCAGCAGGTCCAGCAAACCCAGGAGCACAGGGGAGCGCCCATCCCACAGCGATGCCCCGGCGTGCCTCTCCTCCTCGCTTACCATCCTGCAGAGTTGTGACCGCCTCAGTCTCCACACTGAAGTCACTGTCTCCGATGTCGTTGGTTGCTTTCACTCGCAGTTTGTAAGAGGTGAACGGGTTCAAGCTGTGGAATGTAAAAGACAAGGCCGAGGGATGAAATGTCCCCACATCATCACAACTTGCCTCTGAACAAGCCTCTACAGACAACCTGCCCATTGGCAACCAAAGTCACCGAGCAGTTTTTGTCTCTTCTCCACATCGCCTTTTCTGTGCACCCTCCCCCAGCTTCCTGAGGACACGGGGGTGTTCGCATCCTTGCTGCCATCAGCATCTCCTCCGATTTCCATTGGCCTGAGTTCTTGAAAACAAACATGGATTCATAGCTGTATCAAGCTCCAGGAAACAGCCATGAAGTTGCGGTTCACGGAGCAGCCTATGACTGGGGCTTGGAACGGAGAAGATGTGCTGCTATTCGAGTTCTGCGTGGCCGTGCAAAACCTGGCTTTCAAGGTTGCTTGGCCTGAGATGGCCTCAAACCAGATCTGGGGGTCAGCTCATCCTCGCTGCATGGATGGGGATGACAGGCAGAGAGGGGGCAGGTAACGTGCCCAGGGTCAGCCAGTGCGCAGCAGGCACTGGAATTCAGAGCCCCAGCCTTCTGACTAATCCTCTAGACCGTACTGTTTGATCAATGTCTTTTATTCCTACTGAATTTCAAATTAATGCTATTACCTGGATTATTTAATAAAGACAATAACAACAGGTTCCCTGCAGCTCTTTTATCTACGCAGTGCTTTAAGATATGCAAAGAGTGATTTCCAGCTGACATAACCTTCACAAAGATTCTTCTGGCTTGGCTTGGCAGGGAGAAGGCGTGGGGGAAGCTGCCTTTTGAGTCACATGCAGAGGCTACAAATGCAGAGCTGTAAGTTATGGGGGATTTAGCTAATTAATTGGTAGTGTCTAGCCATCAGCTGGCAGATGTAACACTGCCTACAAACCCAAGTAAAGTTACTTGTAAGGAATGATTAAACATCAAGGGATAATGCATTCTGATGGGCAGCACTCGCATCACGCATGTACTACTCTTCCGGACTTTCACAGGAAAATGCTTTTAGCAAGGGGGAGAAGAAATCTTTTCTAGCAGTGCCACCCTATTAGGAGTCCATTACTTACCTACTGCAACTGGAATAATTTGAATCATCTTTCTTGATCTTTTGTTTGTAGTAATGCCAATGTCAAGTCTAAATGACATAGTTGGTTTCCTTGATTTTACAGTTTTTTGCTGGAAAGATACTGGGTAGAATTTGAGGTGGGTATAACAGCTCTGAAGTCAACAAATCAGGTCTATATTTATACTATAATTGTCAAGTTTTCTTCTTCTGCACAAAAGGATAGCACTGTATCTGTATCTTCTGGCACATGACCAGTGAACTGCCATATACCATAGCCACTGATGTTTTTATAACAGACCTGACAAATCTGCCTCTGCATGCTTCAGATACTTGATTCTCCAAAAGCCCATGGCCTTTTCGAAATAATCTGAGTTGTACTAGCTAGTCAATAGAGGAAATGGATAGCAAAACAAGTACCTTCTCATAGACATTCAATTGCTTTTGCAGATGTTACAAGGACTTTAATTACAACAGCATTGCTGAGGATATAATGAAGCCTGAATAACAAAGTTTAAACATTCCGATGCTATCTATACACTTCAGTATGGAAAATACAGATAAAAATGGTTCCCATTTCATCTGGAAAAGCTTATATAGAGATAATTGCAATGCAGCATTAAGAGTGGATTGTAACATCAGTCACTACTGAAAGGATTTTTAACTAGTTGTATTTTACAGAGCATTGTGTAGCTACATAGGGTTTAGGCTGAGTAGTGTTATCTACCGTGCTGAGCTTTCAGGAAGGACTTCAAAAAAGACGCATTGCAATCCAACTTTAATTAGATTTATTGCATGACTTTCAGCAAATCTCTCAACCGCTGTTCATAATACCACCTCTAAAATGGGAGCAGTGACCTCACTTAACCTCTCTCCCCCAAAAAGACTGTGAAGCTGAGTGATGCTTGCTTTGGCTTCCTAACTGTTGGAAGTGGAAACCATGGGAATTTCTATGCTAGCCTGGGATCATTTGGTACCTCTCAATAATGCAGGATGTTGCCTCGTGGCTGATGGAAGAGGAGTAGGTTTGCCAGTCTCCGTTTGGCAGTTCTCGCACTTGCACTGTGAAATATCGTATTGGTGAAGACCCGTCACTTCCAGGGACCCACTTCAACAGCAAACTCCGTGACGACACATCACTCTGGGGGGTCATCAGCTGTCTGGGAGGTGCTGGCCGTTCTGCAATTAAACCATAATTTGGTAGTGCTTTGAGACAAAATTCAAGATAACATAAAATGTGACAGCCTGATTGGAATTTCATAGTGGTAATGCCACAGGAGATTGAACTTTTGGATTTGCCCCATGAAGTATACAAGCCATCCCATTCCCTAACCTTCTACTGCAAAAAGCAGCAGTAAAACTGATTCTTATCTCCCTGCATAAAAGGTCACCACTGAATATACACTTTCCTAGCAACAGACCTCAAACTTGACAGGGTCTTGGCCTGGTGGGTCAAGCAAGAATCACGAGGACCAGCAGCCAAGCAAACCAAGGAAGTCTTTAATGAAACTCAGCTGTGCTTCCAGTGGCAATGGCTCTTTTGACAGAATTTGCCTGTGAACTAGCTCATTTTTTAACCTGTGCTTACTACTTGGGACCACAGGACTATGTTCTCTCTGTGCTCTGATAGCATCCTCTTCCACCAGCTGCTCCCCAGTCGAGGCACGAAGAAGAGGAAGGGATGAAGCTGGAGCAGGCTGGTGTGCAGCAGAGTCCAAGCGCACGACTTACAGCCAGTACTGAATTCCTGCACCAGCTCTCTCTGGCAAGGAACCGGGAACCATCAGCGGCTCCTGCTGCTGCTTCCAAAGCCCAGCTTGGAGACAGTGCAGCGCTGGCGCTGAGTACCTGCGGCAGTTCACTTCCAGACCTCCCCTCTTCTTCCCTTCATACCCGTTAACCTTGAACCTGCAAAGTCAAATCAGCCAGTGGCAACGCTGAGGGAGATCTCTCCAGAGTAATTAACCGTACACCTTTTAGATGAGGCAGGGGATGGTAATGCAGGTGTAAGCATGCCAGTCCCCAACAGTTTCAATATAGATCTCCTTTCCCGTCACTGTGTCTCCGCACTCCATCGATTTCAATAGAGAAACTCTATAGAGTGAGGAATAATTGTTTAATTGTTTATCATGAAGATTATTGATTCTGATTAAAATGTGTGGCATGTAATAAAGCAGAAATTGATTGGAGACACTGCAGTGACTTGCTTTTGAGAAGCAATTCAATTCAACTTCATCAGCACTTGTTTCCATAAACACACCTCTGCCTGCCCGATTCTGCACAGCTCCGCATGGCGAGCACTTCATTTCCCTGCCATCCCCTAAAACCATTTCCTGTACGTTTTGGCATTTCTCTGCAGCATGCTCTTGCTGACATCAGTGCCCAAAGATTTGTAAGCTGTTAGCTGGAGGAAGCCCTGGGTGCCAGCAGCCTGCGAGCCGGAGTACAATGCAAAAGGTCAATGCCTTACACTGACAGGCTGAGACAGGTATTCAGGGTTATTCTATCAGAGGAAGCGAGTGTCATGCAGGGATTTAATACTCTCTGCTGATAAGCTTTAACCAGCTCACAGTTTTGGGCAGGTCAGATCTTGCAGTCAGTCTCCCATGATTGGGTTCCCTTCTGCTGCTAATGGGAAATCTTAAAATCTCCTGTATTACAAGATATACTTCCTGACTGTTTGTACAAAACTGTTAGTATAAAGAGTTTATTTATGGGAGTTTAGCCACAAGCAAATGCTAAGGTGAGCTGTCTGTGCAGAAATGTAAGGCCAGGCCATTATGACTCAACGGACTACTATTAATTCCTGGCTACATTTACATTTTCTGACTCTGTTCTGCCCTGATCACTGGTGTTGACTATTCTGAAGGGTGTCACACCACTATCTAGATTCAAAGCACTACCTAAGAACCTCTGGAGAACACAGCTGCAATACAACTTGGGATCTGTAAATCACGGGATTTATATTGGGATTAACAAGGAATTTACAAGGACAAGAGTGACCGATTTTGCTAATTTTCAAGGGATTTTTTGTGCCTGCTGCCTACCTTAGTATCAAGGATGAGATTTTTATTAATGGAAATTAAATATCTTTTTACCCTGGAGTATTTATTGTCATGTATACAAGTTTCAGGTTTGTTTGTTTACTTGTTAGCAGAATAGCTGCACTGGACAAAAATCTATCATCCCCTCATATCAATCTTGCTGATGTGAGATTACACATTTTTCTCTCTGCATTTTACATATGGGATCACTTCAGCTAACTCTCACAGTGCCTTGGGACTCGGTTCCATAGCACGCGTAGAGACACAGCAGAGCCATCCATCAAAAAGAGAAAGGGTTCATTTTACACTGTGACTTGCCTATTCAAGATAACCCTAAAGCATTGATAGCAACGAGGGATCATTGTTCCTGCAGCGGAGCTGGGAGTTCTGCCTTGAGCTATTGTGTATCCAGCAACAGCCTGTGCACAGGCTGGGAAATCCGAGCTCATTTTATTGAAAAGGAGAGGCTCTGAGCTTTGAGTATTCACTTTATTGGGTTTTTTTGAAAATTCCACATATTGGACTTTAAACTTCCACTTTGACAGCAATCAGACAGGGGTGGAAGAAACCTTGAGCTGATAAATCTCTTTGATGGACAGTATCTTTAGTAGAGGCACTTTAGGTTTCCTAATACAGCCCTAGAGGTTCTTACTCCGAGGACTGCACCGTTATGCACTCGGGAGGCTGCACATGACCTGGAGAACTATGCCAGTGGGAATTTTAACACCAACCAGGCAGGCCAGAAGTAGTTGAAATGCACCCCACCAGTCCTCGCTGCTGGTTGTTTCACATCGGGCCAACGTCCTCTCTTCTTAGAATTGTTACAGGAAAATAATAAGGAAGACATTGTGGGCAAATAACATGGCAAATCCTTGCTCCTGCACTAAATGATTCGCAAGGTGTAGAAAGGACTTAAAAGGAGAGGTTGCTTAGCAGGCACATTTTAAGAACTAAAAGTAAATATAATTGGTTGTATTATAGTGCAAGACTTGGGCAAGAACCAAGACCAGGCTTGCGCTAACAGTTTTGAAAGATGTCTGTGGAGGTCTGCCCTAGTTACCTGAAGCGTGCTTCTCTCTGAACCGTGGTTTTTTATAAATCACAGAAGTTGCATGGTTCTAAATTTTGAGGGAGAAGTTTTCTTAAAGATCAGTAACCAGACAGCACAATGGGTCAGAGCGGCAGGTGGCACAAAATCCAGTGATGCACAAGGGCGCGATGCTGGTAAAGACACCCTGGCTAGTTCTGACTTCGCCAGCTCAAGAGACCAGATAGATGCTCTGCAGTGGGACAGGGCATACGGTCCAAGACCAGAGGAAAATCCACACTTCCGTTCTCTACCAATATATTCTCTTTTAGCTCTGAATTAAACAAAAATAAAATCTTCATGCACAAGTAGAAAATGTGATTTTTCTAACTGGTAGCTCTAGAGATCTGTTCCAAGAGGGGAGAATCGAGCAGTTACTGAGCCAAAGCATTGGAAACAAGCAATGATGCAGAGCAAATTCTGTAATACCTTATGTGTCTTTCACATTTTGATATGTTCAGTATCTAAGCATCTGGTTTCATTTATACACATGTAACTCCTGCTTTCTTCAAGTAGGTTCCCTACAGAACAGAATTTGAATGGGGATTCAGAATGCAAACAACCGTTTTATGGCTGATGCAAGAAGCAGAAAAACTCTGGGCAATCCAGATGCAAACACTCTGCTCGAGTGTGCAGCAGTGAAAGGCCAGAGTAATTACTAACACATTAGGTCAGGACTGAGGTACAACGGAGGAGCCGTGTGGAGAAATCCTGCAACATCACCACCGCCTCTCATTTTGCGTTCCCTAATCAATATAATTCATCCATCACTTTCTTTCTTAAGATTGCAAACTTTCTAGAAAACAAGAGCGCTGAAAAAAAGATCAGACTGCAGAAGGAGGCTGCATATGGCCGATATAGCAGTTGATGGAAAAATCAATCTCCAACAGCCCGGCAGATTAGAAGAACTGTGTCTCATAAAAGTCTGTCTTGCTCACCAGGTTTCTCAAATCATGATGTTGCTATGGTTTGGGGCAGGTTTATGGGGTGAGAAGGAGGAGGTGTACAGGCTGTAGCCTGTTATTAAAATTCCCCTAAGTGCAGCACAGACTCCAAGGCATGCAACAGAAAGTACCTCAACCTGTGGCTGCAAGCATTACCTCTTTTTTCTGTTGTGATCACTGTGGCTTCCAGAGGCTCCCCCCAGCCCTGCCTGGTTTTGGCAGATGTCCGAAAGATGTATGCTGACTCAGGGGTGAGATCTGTAGCAGTGAACTGCCTGACTGTTGAGCCAACCTCCACCGTCGTGAACTTGTTAGGGCTGCTGCTGGCCAGACGGTAGGCAATCTGATAACCTGGAATCACAGCATCAGCAAGAGGGGGAGAGGGAACAAAGGTTAGGAGTTTTTTCTACCGGGGACAAAAGAGCACCAAAACTATTAGTTTATCATAATTATTTGTTTATCTGAGACAAAAACAAAGTAATTTGCTTCCTTTAGTGCTGTAAAGCTCTGCTGTATGAGAGCCCTCCCCCAGTGAGGTGCCGTACCTTACGAGGGAAATCACACACGGTGGCACACACAAGGGGTCTACTGAGTATTATGGGTCATTAAACTGATTTCACTTTTCATTTTTTATACCAACAATATACGAACCCAGTTTAATCTTTCCTGAGCATATTGGTACCTTTTTGGAAAGGCAAAGGAACAGAGTCTGTGCAATTAACGTCACCTGGTAGAGCCAGTTCAAGACAACACACTGTTTCAGCTTTCCACCCGCGCATACACACACGCACACGTACGCACACACGCTGTTTGGCCCCCTCTCAGTTTCAGCATTGGCTCAAACTAAAGGTTTTTCAGCTGCAGAGCTGCTGGATTGCCCAAACCCTGCAGCCTTCATACCGCCCAAAGGCGTTGCTCCTGCTTTTTGCACTCGCCTTTTTCTCAGCTCTCCCACTCCCCTGTAACTGTACAGCGAGTGCCAGAACCGCCAATAAAAGCATCCTTCCTCTGTAATTCAACGTTGCTGCCCTTGCCCACTGCCCAAGGAAGAAGCCGGCAAGCTGTGAGGTCCTGCGTCAACCATGCGGCACTTAATAATCAATTTTGTTGATGCCTGTAAGTGATAACCCCCATTCCAACCTGCCTGACAATTAGGAGTTCACAGTTTAGCCTGTATTATTAATGATCCAACTGTGCAAAGGAGGGCTTCCAGAGTTCTCACGCACCACTAGCAACAACTGTCCCCTGAAGAGGATCTGCCAAATGTTCAAATCCATTCTGAAAACCCAGCAATTGAATCAGGCTCTCACTTCTGGAGCTCGACGGCAACTTTCAGTCCAGCTGCTGACTTCCAAAATCAATTAATACCAGAACCGGTGTGGGGCTTTACTGCCCAAACTGAAGAGCTGCATGATTAAACGCTTCATGGAGTTACACAGGGCAGAGGGCAGCCAACAAATCCAAATCAAAATCAAACCAGCTGAAAATAAAACAGTCATGACATGATTCTGCCAACCCTCTGCTCATCTTCCGAATGACAAAGGGGTCCACAGCACCTGAGACCATCTCGTTCTCTTGGAATTAATATCCCAGCTAGAGTTTGAACTCCCACCACATTTTGGCTCTAACAAGAACAAGGGGAGCCAAACCTGGCATGCTTCATTTGTGAAGGTCGGTGCATGAAAACTGAGGTTTTTATCTTACCTGTGGCTATTAGACAAAATCAATGACATTAATTTCCCACTGTGAATATGCAACAATTGCCACATGTCCACTCACAGAAAAGGCACAAGCAGAGTTCCTGCACTCTCCTGAATGAACACCACACTTGTGTGTGGTGCACGCTGTCACAAACACTGGAATTTAATTGGGATACAGATGGTATTAATTTTGGTGTGCTGACTCTCACAGTGCTGTTGACGACGCACCAGCATCCCCTTGTCCTTTTTTCTACAGCAGCTGCTAGGGGATGTGCGGCAACAGCCATAGCAGCCTCACATGGAACAAAACTGATTGCACAGACACCTCGAAGAGTCACTTGGCTTCTCTGAGCACCTGTGGCTTCGGTCTGAGCTCCCGCACGCCGTGCTTACAAACAGGTTTGGGTACAGACCTGATTCACTCAAATACCTTAACACGGTCTGGGTACCCACGTCTGAAAACGGGCATCGGCAGCGAAAGGGTCCCCGCACCCGAACAGGCTCAACTCCTGCTGCCTGGGGCACCCTCACACACCGCGACGGTCGGTCTGTCAGGCATATTCCGGCAGAAGCGTTTTCACAGCTGGGCAGACAGCATTAGACTGCGAGATGAAAACTGGCCCGATTTTTTAGAGCTCCTGAGCATGCTTCCATCCCAGCAAATTTTGTTTTTTCAACCTGCAGACTACCTCCTTTCATCCACAGCACCAGCTCTCCCGTTACTGGTCCAATATATTTCACCAAATTATTTCTGTACCTTTAATATAAAGTCCACAGAAAGACAGATAACAATGAGGAGAAAGAACAGATATACTACAATCTTTTTTGTTTATACAGATGTGAAGAATGCAAGAGTGAAAACCCCAGTGCAGGATCTCAATAAAGGGGGAAAATAATCAAAGCAAAGTACTGGGGAATTTTTTACAGCAGCAGAAAAGATGAAGGAAGAAGCAACTAAGATGGCTAAGGAAGTTTGATAAAGGGACATAAGACGTGAAGAATAAGACCTGAAGGGAAACAGAGAATATTAAAAGAATGGAAAAGTTGATTTATCCAGTTATTAAAAGATAAGTATGATATCTGGGACATATCCTTGTTGAACAATTTCCCCTCTTTTCTAAACCTTTGTAAAATATAAAGTGTAGTTAAAATGTAAGAAGGGAATAGAAAGATAACTATTTACTGCTAAATGGTGGTACTCATGCTGGAAAGCCAATTACAAACATGCTCAGATTAGGCAAAGGAACACATACATATCTAGGCCATTACAATAACTTACAGAAGAGTGGATTCTTGGCAAGTGTAAAAACTAATTTAGCCATGAGAAAGAAGAAATCACTTGTCACAGCCTGCTTCTCTGACAGGCTCTGCAAACTCCCTTTCAATGCATCCCGGAGAAAAACAGTATCAGCTCTCACCGTCCTCTCCTACATCTGTCGTGTTGGCTGACAGTCTGGGTAAATATCTGTTTTCCTGGGTATCTCCGGCAGAGTTTACACAATCAGAGCCGTCACCTTTACATATTTCCTCAGAAACTCTACCTTTCCCTCAGTCTGATTCAAAGGTACACATCCAAAGGTACATTATTGCTACCTACAAACCACTTGAGATACACCCAGTATCTTAATTTTGATCCCTGACATCACCTCCTCCTATTAGACAGTTTGGGACAGGCAGGATACATGCTGATGTAAAAAGCATCGCTTTTCTTTTTTCTCAGTGACACAGAAGACCAGTATTTAAACCACAGCTTGGATAATAATTAGGGCTAACACAAGATCAAAAAAGATAAAATTATTAAGTTGATGAATTTCAGCAACAAGGGATGGGAGAAGACAGGAAATGCTAAGTGAAATCAAACGAGGCAAATCAATAGAGGTAAATGGAAAGTGTTCAAAAAAAATTAATGTATGCTCCAGGGCTGTAAGAGGCAATAACTGCAATTGCTGCAGTGGAGAAATAAGGAAGCTTCCTTCCCTTACTAGATTATGACAATAAGATGTTGCAGATACCTTAGATTAAAAAAAAAAATAAAAAATTTTAAAAAAATCAAATGTTATGAATGAAAGTAAAATCTTTAAAAGGTGATCAGAGCAATCTTTTTGCGGAAAGGAATATCTTACAGAATATGAAGTATCTGGATGGTCAATAAGAATTCATACTGTTTTCTTAATATTTTTTTTTTTTTTTGCTTCCCATATAGCATTAGATCCCAAATCTCTTCTGCTATTGGGAATTCTGCGCTTCACCAGGCCAAAACAGCATTAAAAAAAAAAAAAAAAAAAGCCCCGAAAGATCAATTCTTCAGGAGTTTATTTATTCATTGAAACTAGGCTTATTTTTGCATTAGCATCTTTTTAAGTATTTTTTGCACAACTGCAAGCAGTTTCATGAGCTACGCTTTCTGAACTCAATAAATGGCACCAGTCTGAACTGCCTGTGAAATGTTAGGTCACTGCAACACAACCAGTGGATTCCCCAAAGCAAACAGGCAGGAAGATGACAACACACCATGAATATAAACAAGCTTTCCAGCTCATCACCATACAAAGCCCTTCAGAACTGACAGCACCCGTTCATGCAGGCCATGGTGCAGCAGAGATACAAACACTTATTAATTTGTCACAGAACTTAGGGAAAGCCAAATGATATTGGGAGGTTACGGTCTATCTGGTAGAGCAGCAATCCAGTTTGTTGATTTTACTGCTTATCTGTTTAAGGGCCAGCGGGTGTGCAAATGCAGTCTGGGATCAAAATATGAATTTGCAAACATGGATTACATCCAATTTTGGTTCTAATTCTCAGTGGAGTTCTTATACTCTTTTGCAATAAGCTTCAGGTAAATGCTAAATACAAGAATACGAGGAGGAATACTGACCAGGGCCTGGAAGGATGCTGGCTGCGCTCTCGTTTCTAGCTCATAGCTAGAAGTGCACATATCCACATTAATGCATCATTTTTCTTTAATAGCATTTGAAGGAACTGTGTTGGGTGCTAGCTGAACTAAGCGTAGAAAAGACGATGCAGCGAAGCCTCAGACGGCTAGTGTAACATTCCCGAAAGGAGAAATGGAAGTATCTAGCAGTCTTTCACAGTAAAATATTTAAACAAACAAACAAGTGGTTTTCCCTCTTGGTGCCTGCCAGTGTTTCATCCTTCTAATCTCTCTCTCAAATGCTAGAACATGTTTTGATATAGATTACAAAAATGTTAGCTGCAAAGGTGCTTGTATACTCAGAGGACAAAGCTAGCAGAGCAGGAACATTAGTTCAAAGGCTCTGAATATAAGTTGCTCTTGCAAAGCGAGTATTTTTTCTTTCCAACCTCACTAGTGAATAAAGGGCACCGCGCAAAATTATGTTAACTTATCTTTTCCAACAATTCTACTTCAGTGCACTTGACTGTGGTGGATACAATGGTGTTTTGAAAGTTCATTACAGTAATGAGATTTAAAAGGTGTGCAGGAAAAACCCCACAACTTGCAACCTTTACTTAGAACGTTACACCTTGGGTTTTATCTATTTTTGAAGCACCCCTTACTTCTTAGGAAAGATCACAGAAGCACCCAGCATGAGTAATTTTTACTTTTTCTCTCTGACATTGGCAGATAACTACTTCCTCCATGAACCTCAATGTTTCTACTGGGGGGGGGGGGGGGGAGAAAAAAAAGAAAAAAAAAGAAAAAAGAAAAAAAGAAAGAGTGAGAACTGTCGAATAAAGACAATGGATTTCAAAGTGGTGAACTGGGGGAACTGGCAGGTAACGTCCCCCGGGAAGGAATTCTAAGGGAAAAAAGAATTCAGGTTAGCTGACGGTTTTAAAAGGGACAAAGAAAAGGTACAACTATCCCAATGCAGACAAAGGATGTTAAGAGGCCAATATGTTTGCATTCAGAGCTCACTAATGACCTGAAAATCAAACCTGAATTGGACAAAAGTTGAAACAGGACACATGTCTAAGGGAGCATATAAATAGACAGCACAAGCAGGCAGGGACAAAATCAGAACGGCTAAAACGCAAAGTGAGTTAGAACTTAAAGGGCATCAAAGGCAACGAGAAAAATTTTATAAATACAAACTTTATAAATTGGAGAGACAGAAGGAGGACAGGTCAACTACTGGGAAAAAAGGATGAGCACAAGACAGTTGAGAGAAAAGAAAGGAAGGCTGATACCTCTGTTGCTTCATTTTCACACACACAAAAAAGTTGATGCTGATGAGATACTTCACACAAATTAAAATTGACAACAATATAAGTAGGAATGTAGGCTAGAATAAAGAAGAGGTTAACGAATATTTAGTTAAGCTAGATGTAATCAAGTCAGAAAGGCCTGATGAAATTTGCCCTGCAGTGCTTATATAAGTAGCTGGAGCCATCTCCGAATAATTAGTGATTATCTTCAAGAACTTGTGGAGGACAGGTGACATCCCAGAATATTACAGAAAGGCAAACAGAGTACCCTATCTTTTAAAATGGGGAAAGAAAAACCAGAGAAATTATGGACAAATCAAGCTAAAGTTCAATACCTAGAAAGATCCTGGAAAAAAAATACGAGTCAATATATAAGCATTCATAAGGATAATAAAGTGCCAAGAAACAGCCAATATGTATTTGTCTGGAGCAAATAATAAATATCAAATAATCTATTTTCCATTTTGACCGTGTAATTGGCCAGGTGGGAAGAGTAGATATGATCCACATTGACTTTAAGTAAGGCTTTAATATGGCTGCACAAAGCCTTGAAAAAAACAAACAAGAGAAAGAGAATCTAAGAAAAATACTAGACATTTTGATTTGAATGCTTTTTTTTAAAAAAAAAAAGTCAAACATTGTTATCAGTAGTTTGCTAACAAATTGGGAGAACATATTAAGTTAGGTCTTGTCAGAATAAGTCATGAGTCTGGTTCTGTTCAATATTTTCATTAATGACCTGGCTGATGGAATTGCCAGTCTACTTGCAAACTTGAAAAATAAAACCAAATTGTGAGTGGCTGCGAGCCCTTTAGAGGACAACAGTGTCATTTAAAGTGATCTTGATAATGAGGAGAGATGGTCTGGAATCAGTAAGATGAAATTCAATAAAGGCACCTGTGAATTATCACACTTACAAAGAAAAAGCTTAATGTACATAAAAGAGGGACTGACTGATCTGGAATTGTTCTGCAGAAAAAGCGCAGGAATGAATAGTGGGTCATAGACTTAGTTACAACATCAGTGTTGCAAAAAAGCCAAGTCAGGACAGCATCAAGCGTCCTGGGATGCGAATGGACTATGCAAGACATCAGAGACAACAGTCAACGTGCCAATCACGCTAAGCATTCTTTACAGGACACCCTTCCCCTCTCCTTCCAACCCTGCATTCGTATGATTTTATCATCAACATAGCAGCAATGAGTAAGAACCAACTGAGAAGGGGATGCATTGCACACAGCGCTCCGCAAAGACAAAATAAAAGAGAGTTCCTACTCCACCGAGCTTGCAACTTCAGCAAATAATAAGGCTGACAAAGTGCAGCAACGTGAGACATTGGAACACAGTCGGGAGAACAAAATCTTTTTTGTACTTTCTCATCATTTCTATTGAATGATTTTTTTTTCTTCTTAACCACATCCTGTGATTCAAATCCCAGTCTCTACTGAGAGCAAGTTCTAGGACACAAAGTTCCTTAAAAAAAAGCAACAAATCAAACCCAAAAGACAAGCTTCCTTGAGCTGCAGAGAAACCCTGCGTGGATCTGTCTCTGACAGCTAACTGCTGCCAAGCTTCACGCAGACTCTTTCTCCTGCTCAGAAAATCCCTGCAGCGTCTGCCTTCGGATCCCATTTGATGATTTCCCTGCATCTTCAGGCGTCAGGATCACTTTGGGAAACTACACACCTTAGCAAACACTTTGAGTTCTTGACCCAAGATTTAAACACAACGCAAGACCAATTCTTTATTTAAAGACATGCCACCAACGCAGTAGCATTTGAAGTAGGCACCCTCCACCCAGTGAAGGCTTTAGGAAATATTGCTAAAAGACTACTACGCAAGCCTGAACAATGGCAGTGAAATTAGAAGCAGAAAGGCCTGGCAGACTGAAAGCTAAACAAAACCCAAAAGCTTTTGCTTCTGTGTTCAGAATTGAGAGACATATCTTTCCTCACCAGCTAGAACTAGTACTAGAACCAGTAAAACACGATTAACATCAGCAGAGGACACAAAATTGCTGGGCAGCTATGAGCTACTTTAACTTTGGAGGCAAGAATGGATTCTTACATTGTAAAAGTCTTCACGTTTGAAGTCTAAGTAGTGGCTGTGTACATATTGCAAAGGCAACCCAAGAGTTATGAAAACAGGAAGGTAGGAAGGTTTTTCACAAATTCCTGTTGTGCCTTGCTGCCTCTATTTCCCTTGCTGAAAAGCCAAATATAAGTTAACTCCTTGTGACCTGTCAGACAGCCTTATCCAAAGGAAGCAATAAAATGGAAGCACACATGAAACTGAAATGTTTCTTATACGTGGTTTCTAATCAGATGTGCAAGAGGAAGGAAAACCCAACAGCCAGAGCTCGCTCTGGTCTCCAGCCCTCTCCTCCCAGCTCTGGGTTTGCTGCTCCCTCTTACCTAGAATAATTCCATTGGGCTCCTCTGGCGGCTGCCAAACAATCCGTACGGACGTCAGCCTCACCTCGGGGAACACCAGCCTCACAGGCGGCCCAGGAGCTGGAAAGAAAAACAGACATCACGCTAGCAGAGGAATTACAGTTTTCTGCTCCCCTTGCATAGAAGGCAGTCCAAGACGTATCTCACCAATAATAAATAGATGGTTAGGAGTGCCTACGCATGTACATAATATCCATATACATATTCTGAGGAATCCTGTCCACGGCCAAATGCCTCCAGCACCCACGGGCACCACACGACAAAGAACCAGTGCACCCTGCAGTGTTTTACCAAACCTGTGAAACGTGTGTAGCAGGACACTCTGGCAAAGGAGCTCTGACCTCTGCTAGAGTCATCGCCCAGCAGCGGGGAGCCCCTGCGAGCCGGCCGCATCACCGCTAGATAACTGATTACATGCTACGAAACAGGTCACCGAGCTGCCTTTACAGAGAGTTATGTGTCGGCTTAATCTGTTTCATACCTGTTGGAATTGAACAATATCTCCTCTCTGTCTCATCAGCACCTGCTTTGAACTGCCTTCTGATTTTACATGTGCATTTTAAACACCTAGGTCCGAGCCGGAGAACCTGAGGCAGGTGAGATGCACATTAATAGAGATGGCTGGTGGCTGCACTGACCATCCCAGGTTCACAAGGTGAGGAGATGCTAATTCATGCATTAGCATCTGCAAAATTTCCCCTTCAGCACAAATTTCACCTGCATTACCCCTGATGATACTTTTAATTAAGTTGAGCCCAGAGGAGACACAATATATTTGCGTCAGGGGTATGGAGATGGAAGAACAATTTGTATCATTTGCCAACATTCACTTAAGGAGGGAACTGCTATAATGGGGTTATCTAAAACAAACAGTTTTAAATATTTCTCATTATAGTCCAATATGTACATTTCAGTGAGTGCTTTTTCTCTCCCTGCAGAGTTCTGCTAACAGCAATTTCTCTTTGTTGCCTTTCAAAGAAAAGCCAAGTCCCCACAAAGACAATGTGCTCAGAAAATGGCTAAAAGGATGCCAGGGAGCTGCTGTCCCTGTTCCCATCCCCGTCCCCACATGCTCTTACGCCTTCCCTGCACTCCATGCAAAAAGTCAAGCCAGAAGTCTGAAGGTGCTTTCAGCCCAACCAAATTGCCGTAACGAAGTTGCTTGTAGAAACCAATGTTTATTCCATTACTATTGAAAAGATTTTGATGAAAAAGGAGAGACTTTTGTTTTTCATCTCCATTGGGAGTAATAAAAAGAAGCCTCTCACAGTGATACTAACCTTCGTTTAATACTGAAAAGGTAATGAAACTAAAAGTAACTTTAGCATCTGCAAAGTATTTAAAGGGTTAAACTCAATTTCTGTAAAACTCCACCAGCAGGAATGCTCCCACCACACCGAGGGGTTCAGCCAGCACCGGGTGAGGGGCTCACCTGGGTTCCCTCAACACGTCAAACTGCGCTTGGGAATCCCTGAGCTCATGGGAAGAGCTGGGGGCAGCTGCAAAAGGAAGCTGGTCTGATCATCTTCCAGGGTCAATGCCTTACTCGTTTGGGAAAAAAACCTGACAATGGATTACTGAAGTTGCAAATTCTGTTTCTCTCTTTCAGTCCAATCTGACTTAGATTTGTTTACTGCTTTCAATTGCAGTAATCTACTTTTTTTTTTTCTAACAGCATGATTGAACTTCAATAGGAATTTATAATTGGACTCTAAAAATTGTCTTCATAGAAATTGTCTACATTGAGCTTCAGAGTACAATTTTAGATTATTTTTTCCTCCATCAGTTGCAGAGAAAGAAGAAATGGGGGACTCTGGTTTTCTGTAGTTTTTCCAAATCTTTAGCCCTCGATGAATGGAATAGTGCTGAGTTATGCTAGGTAGGGATCAAGTCCTTCAGGTTCAAAGTTGAAAAAAAAATATTAAAATCCAAATAGCATTAATTTGGGCCGTTGTCTACACTTGCATCGCTAAAAGAAAGCTGTGTTAAAAGGTTGGATCAAATAAGATACTTATTTTGGCAGTCTGTAAACTTACCGTCATCCTTGGTTCTTTCTATAACTGCAGGAGAGCTGGCGACTCCATCGCCGATACGAGTGAACGCCAATACCTGGATCTCATAGAGCACGTATTTCCGCAAGCCAGACAGCAGGAAAGACTGAGTGTGGTTACCTCTTACTATTTGGCTCTTTGGTTCAGAGTCTAAATCTTTTGCTTTGAAAAGTATCTGCAGAATAAATGTACATGAAATATAGAAAGAAAAAGATTGTTACATGAGGACTGAAAAAAGGGGTATGCATTTTAGATTCCTCCTTTTCACAAAATATAAAATGAGATTAAAAAGAGGTATGCATTTTAGATTCCTCCTTTTCACAAAATATAAAATGAGATTATATTCACCAATCACTCCTTTCAAAACCAGCAGGCTTCCTATATCTTCTCCAGCTGCCTTCGGAATAAGTATCCAGCAGGTGAATAATACATAACACACGCAAAACTATATCCAGGTAATGCATTAAAAATTAAGTAATGAATTAAAACGAAACTCCCATTGCATACCTTGTAACCCAGGACGAGACCATTCTGCTCGGACTCGGGGACTGCGGTCCATGTCAGAAGGATCTGGGTCGAACTCACGGCTTCAGCAGAGACATTCTCAGGAGGAGCAGAGGGAACTAGAATCACACGGCATCACCAAAAAGCAGAAATAGGTAAAACATACTAGATCGTTTTGCTCCATCTCCCTATCTGCTTGGGACTGTTCCAGGATCCCTCAGAAGAGTATTCAAATGCAAAAGGACTGGAATACATTCTAGACAATCCTTTCTTCTCTTGTATTCATTCTACATCATCTTTACGTTTCAGCCTGCTTCACAATTCCTTACCAGTTCATCTTAGAAATCACATTGGTTGTAAAGAGCTAAACACTTAATACTCATCAGTGTCTGCAGACAGACAGGAAATACAGACACGAATAAACTTCAGGTTCTATACATTTGCAGTAATTAGAATCACGTTTCAGTTGCTGGACTTCTGTAGAAGTCTATCTCATAGTATTTCTTTCCCATACGTTTTCCTTCCCTATGCCAAAAGCTAGAAATCTTTATGAATGGGAGTTTATCTTCTGGTACAATCTGTTCTCACAAGACGTTTTATGCCACCCTGGCTTCCTACATTATCTGAAAGGAAATTATAGCATCTTGTCTAGAGTTAGCAATAATTTCAACCACTGGATTGCACTCCCAGTTCAGCAAGAAGTTCTTTAACCTCTAAGCCTTTTGATTATGTGATAGTGCTCAACATTTGCAATACATCAATTATAGACGGATACATTAGCGCAAGGTGTATTTTCAGGGACAGATACGGTGTAAGTGAAAGATATGCCTATTTCATTTATGTTGCAAAATTGGCTCTTATGAAACTAGAAACATCATTAGAACTGATGGCACAGGAACACTGTAATTTTCTCTGACTTGAGAGAAAAGCAAACTTGCATTTTCTCATGCCATTAAAACTGTAACTGCTGCAGAACAACCACACAACTGCAAGCTTTTGTAGGCAAGCTTAATAGCGTGCCATGTTACGCAGGCAGAATTTGAGGCTATTTTTAAGAGTTCGTATTTTATGCTGCCCTTTTGCATTTTTTTTTTCCTGTGGCATTTCCAACATTTGAAGGGTACACTCTTTTCTAAAGCGTGATACACCTGTCAGATCTCAAGAGAACATTCACCAAGTTATGTTACACAAGCACTTATGGACAGTAAGGCTTGATTAGGTCCTGAATATATCCCAAAAAGGAGCACAAATCTCTGCCAAAAGTAATGCTTTCCTGGCTGTCCGAATGAAAGAACAGATCGGCTGTTTTGAAGGCAAGCTCCTGAAGCTCCTAGCAACATGAGCAAGATAATGAGTATGACACCAGAATTAATATAAATTGAAAAAAACCAACGCACCGCCCCCCACCCTTGTGCACTCAAGGTTAACCGCAGAAATAGTAATTTCTGAAACAATTTCCCTGTTACCCAATTATTTGGGACATGAGAAACAGAGCACCATCTCACAACGCTGCAACAGACTAAAATCCAATTTTTTCCCCCTCCAATGCTGAAGTGCCTTTTTTTTTTTTTTTTTAAATCTTCTCCTAGATTTATCCCCCACAAGGATATAATTATGTTAAAGGAAAATAGATTGCCAGGAGCCATGAATGTCTTTGGATAGCTGCCATAACTTTATCTGTAGATCTTCACAAAGAGCTACTCCCACATGAATCACTTCTGGAGAGAGAAAGGGTGGAGGTGGGTCGCAGGAAACCCGAATGCGTAGAGGAAAGAAGCCCTTTCCAGCCACATTTATTTTTATTTTATCTGGTTTGAAGCCTTTCAAGAGAGAAAAAGTTTCTTTATTTTACAAATATTTCTTTTCCTCTTTGATCGGCAGCCACAAGATTTCCCGAATTCACAAAAGGTGGGGGCTGTGCCCGGGCTGGCCCTGCGTGCATGATTGCCTTGAGGTGCGTGTACGATCGCGCTGCTGGCAGGGAGACTCGAAAGCTAACGAAGGAGAGAATAGTCTATCTGAAGATTTATTAGCCCAGACTCCTCTTAATTCCCAGTGACAGCCAGAGCAACTCCATGTCCTCTCTCGCTGGAAAGGAATCTAAGCCCGATGCCTAAATAGTAAAAGTACTTGTGTCCATTGAGTACACTTTAATTTTCCAGTTCTCATATTAGCATTGAGAATTTTATTCTAATATGGATGTATGAATTCAGGACCTGCAAGTGATATTATGGATCTCACCGTTGCCAGTCTTTTATCAAGTAACAGACTTTGATCGACTCTTTAAGAATGAATTGAAACCTAACCTTCATTCCTCCGACCTCTCAGCTCTCTCAGGATATCCTGATTCAAAAAAATTATCGTTTGCTAAGACTAATTAGTAGCTTGAGTGAGGCACACAGATCCCTCTTTCCTCTGCAAGTTCCTTTCTCTAATGCTGGTTTCCTTGACTATCGCACCAAAGACTTTGTTATAAGCTCCAAAGCCGAGTCCTCATTAGTAACCCGCAAGAACAGTGCAGAAGCCAAGCAACAGTGTCCAAAAAAAATCTCAGAGCTTTAACAAAATGAACCGGAAATACTGAAACTAAATGATGAGCTAATCCAGCAAACTGCCAGCTGCACGATGTACTTTAGAAGATCAAACGTAGGAAATTACTGGCACTTTGCACTGGAACTTCAAGAACTCCTCAAGTTTTTAAGGTTATCTATGTTGGCATCTAAGACCTTGCATCCTCCTTCTACACCTGACATAGCCACATTTGATATGTAGCAAATGATGCTGTTTTATGTCTCTAACTAGGCCAAAAGCAGCTTTTAATAAGCTAGCCTATATTCTGGCTTTCTAAGAAAGCTAGATAGTGGGATGCAGTGGTTCTCTCCACTTTTGCAGCTCATTTTAGCTGAAGATCCATCACTGTTTTTTGAAAGCAAAAATTAAGCTGGCATATTGGACATCTGATGTCAATTAAGAAGTGCAAATTTAGAGCAAGGTTCATGGCAAAAGTAGCATAGCTGCAGTACACAATCATTTTGCCTATAAAATTAGATACCGCAGGCCAAATTCTCAGCTTGTATAAACTGACAAATCCCCGCAGTGACATTGGACCACATCTGAATTATCAAGCGATGCTTTATCACACCACAGTAACTGCTTCGTGAAGGTCAGCCCCTGAACCATCAGGAAATTGATCCTCGCCACAGATATATGACCATGCTTCCATAGCAGCTGATTTTGTAAGACAAGTATACACATTAATGTAGCTGAATATTAGGAGCCCAAAAAATATTAAGGCACTGGGTTAGGTGTATTTGAGATTAATTGTTTGAAAGTAAGGGCTTATATCTAAAAGGCAGCAGCCCTGTCAAAGTTGTTCTAATGCATTAGAGATCTTCATATTTTCTTGCTTTCCCTATACTGTACCTACTATCATTGTCAATTTATTGAGTGGAAACTGAGCTTGCTACTCTGCAGTTATTTTACACTGTAAAATTTAATGAGTTATTTAATTCCTAACATTATAAAAAGATTTTGGATTGATAAAACCTGTCCCGCTTAAAAATCCTAATTCATCCCCCTCCATCTTCAACTGCTTACAACCTTATCCCAGATATTAATTTTAGGGCTTCCCAACTGTTTTTCAAGCCTGGGTTACCAAAACCTACAGCAGTATTTATCCTCTCATAGTTTCTTTGGTTTCAAGATGTTTTATATTCAAGAGCTTCAGAAACCAGAGAGTACCTGTAATGGCATGCTCCTTTATTGTTAGCATGTGTGCTCAGCTATTAGTGACAGGACCACACATCCTAGAATAAACAGAAGTGCTCAAGTACAGCTTTATTTTCAATAAAGATTTTGGACTTCAGTGGCCGCATTGTCATTAGATACCACGAGCTGATTTAGTGCCTGGGCTCTAACTTCTTAGGCTCCTTGGATGGTGTAAAACCATGAGTTCTGCCAGTGAACCACCATGTGGTTCTGGCCAAGCCACCTCTGGCCAGCTGTGAGGGATGTTTACAATACGCAGCACCAGGCAAAACCGAGTTCCTTAAGAGTCTGTATCTACAAAATGGAAAAAAATATTTAGGACACTTGCTTTTGAAGTATTTTGAAAACATAAGCGATAAATAGCATTTTTCTTATAGTTTAGAAAACAGACCTAAAAATGCTTTGACCTTTCTCCCTGGCTTTAGATATCTCCCCCCCCGCCCCTCATTTTAACCCCATTTGACTGTGCATACAGGTTAATTGCAGATTCCCTCAAGTTCTCTCATGCAGCTTGCCGCTCTGCCAGTGCTTCTTGTATATTCTAAATCTAAGAAGATAACAGCCAAAAGTCTGAGCCCTGACTTGCTCTATTCAAGAAATCAGATGTTAGTATCAAAGAAAACACATGAAAAAAAACAAATGAGCCCTTCTGGCCTAGATCACAGCTTTGTGTTATTTTGATCCCAGTTTCTGTGTTCCTCCTACAATCAGTTTCAAGTCAACCTTCTTTTAATACTGCAAGAGAAAATGCCAAATACACACGTAACCTCTGATCTTTAGATGCTGAGCAAGAGCACAATAATCCTAAGGTTTTATGAAATCACTTAATCTTAGTATTTACTACATTTCAAAAGAAGTGTTTGAAGAGCAGCAGAAAGGAGAAAGTGGAGAATGCGGTATCTTTTTATTATGATACAGAACACTTCAAAACTATTTTGTCTGGGTCATGCTATCTCTAACTCCAGCACAAGCACGCCTTGTTTAAAATACCTCTGGCAATAGCTTTCCAATTACTGCTTCCCAAAAACTTTAACGGAGGGGGATGACTTTGTTTAGCCTTCTCCTCGGCTAGTTCAAAGGACAGTTATCTGACCCAGCAGACCGAATCCTGCCGCGTAGAGCACGTTCACGTTTCACACCAAGTAACGCTGCACAGTACAGAGTGCACAGACATACATATATGTGTCTGTAAGTGTAGAGTATGCAAAGAATTAAATTCCAAAAGATTTTTAATGAAGAAAAATAGGAAAAAAAAAGAAAAAATGTCAGGTTTGAACCTTGCATAAATACAGGTCACAAAGAGCTTTTATTATTAAACTTTTAAACCATATATGTCATCCATTTTGTTATTCACTTGCAATTTAAATTTTAACTTATCAGGTGGATGAAGGGTAGGTTTGGAAATAGGCTTGGTGGAATTTACCAGCTAGGGAGCAGCTTTTCAAGATCTGTCTTTACTGTTGCTACTAAGCTAACAGTAACTTACTGTTGCCTGAGATTGCTTCTGATATTTGAAGTCTCTATGCTAGTACGGACAATTCAGCTAGACAATGCAGTACTTGTGCTCTAGGTCTACGTGCAGGTTATGTCTATATGCAGGTTATGTTTATATAGCTTTGTACAGAGAATTTTAGAAGGCAGTTTTGAAAATGTGTCATCAAAAGCTCAGATAATTATTTTCTTTCTATATGGGTAATCAGGTCTCTGAAATAACTTGTGCCATTTTAGAAATAGCTGGTGCTTGAAATAAAATTTCAGATAACCACGGCTGCGGGAAAATCTGCCCCAGCCTAGAAGCAGAGAGGGAAAGGGGGAGGATGAGGGGCAATGGGGTACTGGGGAGGGAGAGGGAGCACGGGAGACCTGCTCAGCCAGAGAAGGCTATAAGCAAGCTGCTCGTCGTGTTGTCCGGACTGCTGCCAAATGGGGGCAGGGATGGGGAGAGGTTGTTTTGTTTGCTTTAAATAAATAACCTGCAGGTTTATGCATGAAAGCAGGGTAGGAATGAAATAACTAAATTGCTCCCTCAAATGTCTATATGTCTTTTTGTCTTCAGTGCAGATCGTAGGTTTTTTTTCTTTCATTTTAGATTTAATGGATCAACAAGCAAAAAAAAAAAACCCTAAACAAAACAAAAAACACCAACCAAAAAACCCACCAACATAACTGAACAAAAGGACAGAAAATGCCAAAGTTCTCAGATGTCTCCTTCACAGCAGACGTGGTGCTTTGACTTACCGGACTCCCGTGTACGACCTCTCACCACTTCGCTCCATGGTCCTGCCCCGATAGCATTGAAAGCCTGGATCTGCAATTCATACTCTGTCCACTCCTCCAGATCTTCAATCGTGTACTCTCTTTCCAATCGGTCATTAACGACCTTCATCAGGGTGGGAGACTGCAGATCCACACGCCAGAACTTTATCCTGTACCCCACAGACTCTGGATTGCCGTTATACTGTGTGTCGGGGAGGGGCTGGCAAACGACAAAGACAAGACAATATTCCTACACAGAACACATTGCCAGCACTTTCCAAACTACACACCAAGGCTGTCTGAACTCATATAAGGCCACAGGAAGGCAAAAAAGATCAAGAGGTTGATTTTCTATTTTATTTATGTTTCACAGTCTCTAAATTTCTGTGGTGCTTGAAATTTTCTTTTAGTTTTTACCTTGATTTTGAACCAAATAGATATGCACACAGAACTAAGCCATTTGCTGTGGGTGTATCAACAGAGATGATATGAATACAATATATTTCAGAGCTTTGTGATTAATTATGGAAATGAATGATAAATTGCTGAAGCATGTGACAAATTCATTTATCGTACATTTTTTACTTTTTTTACTGACTCTCTGCCTACTCGTTTATCAGCAGAGATTTATTCTAGTATTCTAACTCCCCAAGCAATTTCAGAGATTAAAATATGAAATAATTAGCCTACTTCATGAAGTTTAGAGTTTTTCCCCGTAAAACTAACTAGACGATGCCACGGATGGCTGAGATTCAGTTCTGAATCACTGGGAAAGTTTGAGACACATTAACATTTCACAGCTTAGAAGACTCTATCCCGCAGGCAAGCAGGGCTAGAACTGTGACCCTTATTCTGTAGGAAGGAAGGAATTCCCAGCTCCCAGGGGGACACAGATTCACCTGCAGGTCTTGGAAAAAAAAGAGATTAAATACTTTCAAATACTGATGTTATTAAGCATGCAAAAGGTGTGTCAGGTCATTTTTAGCTGTGGCTGTTGCTCCTCCTGAACCCTGCACAGTTTGACTCATGAAAAACAGGCTTCCAGGTAGCACAGCAAGGACACACAATCTTGAAAATGTTTTAAAGTCTCTTAAAACAACCTCGAGGTAATTTTGATTAAGATATGTAGGTCTGGATATAGTACCAAAGGTTTAACAATGCGGGCATGTTATTCACATGGTAAAGCCACGAGTGAGTTATGTGGGTCCTATCAAATGAACTGCAATGGCTTTTCTATGGATATTGAGGTGACACCTTCAAGTTTGATGTTTTGGTCTTTCAGGGTTCGGAATTAAAAGCAGCGTCCCACTGAGAAACTGGAATTATTCCTTTCTGATGGGAGGAAAAACCCTCTTGTTTCTAGCCTGATTTTGACTTCCAGTCACAGAGTTTATGCATGGAAAAGCTGACATTTGGGCAAAAGGAAACCTGTACTTCATCAACTTCACACCACAGTAACCCCAGTGGAAAATTCTGCCTAACAGGGGAGAAGAAAAGCATTCAGGAGCAGGTTAATTGCCAAGTAAATCCCAACGTGGCAACTCTGCAGGTAACTGAGACAGTCAAAGGGGCACAACAGTGTCATCAATCACTGCATCTTCGCAATTATTCATTTCTACGTTTTATCGCATAACTCCACACCCTCTCACATAAATATAATCTTCCCACAGGAGCGTGATGTGAAAACTTTGCTGCCTTTGAACCACAGCCGTTCAGTACCTGCAGGATGATTGCCAAAGGCCGCTGCACACCTTCTGGGGACTGTTTTGTACAAAGCAAACAACTGAGCCCTAGGAAACTCCAAGTTGGCTCAAGTGTTATATTCCTGTCCCACGTGCTGACCCAGGCTGTGGAACTAGAGAGTCTCAAAAGCCAAGGTTTTACACACAGGCATATATTCCCCTGATGAAGTGGCAGAAGTAGCGGCAGTAGGCAATTTAAGTGATTAATAAGGCACTTAAGGTAAGTCTCAGATTTCCGACTATTCTGAAAAAGGAAATAATTTTGCCTTTACTCCTTATACTAAATGCAAGGAAAAAGCATTCCTGAGTGCTGGCCTGAGCCCCTGGGGAAGCAGCCGCATCCCAAGCACCAGGACCCGGCTCCCCTCCGGCCCCGTTCCTCCTCGCCAGCTCACCACCCATCGTAGCCACAGGCTGGTCTCGCTGGCCGTGCGCACGGTCACGCTCCCGGGGGCAACATCTGGCGGAGCCTGCAGCGTCTGGATGACGCGGGAGGGCTGGCTGAGCGGGCTGGGGCCCACCACGTTCACCTGCCGCATCCGGAACCTGGAGCGGAGGAAAGATGCAGTGCAGGCTGTAACAGCTCGGCGAATGGTACCTCTCTTTCCAGAACAGGAAAAAGATGGAAAAATACAAATTAGGTCTTTCAAAATGTTCCGCAAAGGTCGTTGCAATGCAAGTCCCCTTTGTATTCACTGCTGAATGCTTTATGGTAACTGCTTTCAGATCCTCTCAGGTATTAAAAAAAATGAAAATGAGATTAGCTTAGGGTCTATTAGAAACTTAGGTATTTGTGTGAGAAATTTATGTTAATTATAGCAAGCCTGATGAGCTTATGCTAGCAGTAAGTGATTTTCTCTTGCGATGCTAGTACAATACATTCAGAAAGGTATTAAAATATCAAACTTCGGATATTCTCATTCCCTGTCAATATAAAAAATATACTAGTGATAACATTTCCCCTCAATTACTGGTTGAAAGAAGCTGATTTATCCCTGTGCTGCATTTTCAGCCTTCCTGCACAAGAAAGATTAAGTTATTTAATATGGATATGCGTCTTTAAAAAAATACCCTGTCTGCTCGAAACCATCTCTTCTACAATAGAAATCCCTACTGGGTCACAAAAGATTTAGGGAAATCTTTTTTTCAGGAAACACAAAATAATTAAGACGTGCTGCACATTTCAGATACTCTCACCCATCACAAGCAATTAGAGGTATCCAGCGCTTGCACACAAATACATGACCTGTTCATACTAAACACTTACTTTTTGGACCTAATGACTGAGCTTGGGAAAAGTCAACACAGCAGGGTTTATTTATCTGCTCTGATCTCCCTAGAAAATGCATTAAAGGAAACATATTAAACAAATATTGCCCTTGATTTCACTCTCAAACATTGGCACATAATATAGAAAAGAAGCTGGCTGCTAAAGATGTGGTCTGATAATTAGCTCTCATGATGTATTTCCTCAGCGGGCAATGACTAAAGCTGACCAGAGGACCACAAATCCATTTGGCAACAACTTTCTAGGTTTCAAAAAATGATATCAAATTGCTTTACACTGAAACAAAACAGAAAAACCTCGTATCTGTGCATCCATGAGAGAAAAAAAAGTGGCAAAATTCAAGGAGCTGCTTTAATGTACAAATTATGATGAAAAAAATCAGAGAACTGGAATTGCGAAAGATCCCAGCATAACTGGGATCACTCCAGAATTCAATGGGTACAAGAGAGAAATGAGATGTAGCAAAAAATAAATCAGAAAGTTTAACAATAGTAAAAAAAACATCCACCCCAAACTTCTCATATGCTTCCTCTCTATTTTTTACCCCAAAGACATTTCTCCGTACACCTGCTAGGCATGGGAGTCTTTCTTATTTTGCATGACTGAACAGTGACTGTGCTACGACCTGCACTTTACTATTCACCTCTGCCTTTTCAGCTTAAAGAATCCACCTTTATAAGGAGAACAAAATCTTCTTAACCTGAAGATAATTTCCCTAAACCTCTGCACTAGAAATCTCAGCTCCTGCTCCAAAATTTTGAAAGAGCTTTTCGTAAAATGTTTAGCTCTTGAGGATGAGGTGCAAAACACTTCAGTGGGGACTTTGTGAGAAATTCAGTAAGTTCCTAGGCTTCTGACTAAGGGAAGAAAATTAGCTTACCAGCACTGAATTAGTTGTAAATTATATGAGCTTTACTTGGTTGCACCTACTATTAGCTCACAACAGCACCTGGACTAGCTAATAGGCCCTTCAGCCAGCGGAAAATGGACAGGTTTCTAGTTAGCTGATTTAACACTTGCCACTATATCTCCTTGAACCAGCCTTTACATTAGCAAGCTATTTCAAGAAAGTATTTTTCATTAGGATTAAGTACCTCAAATTCTCAAATCTTGTCTATACTGAAGCAACGCATCACTTGAATTGAATTGATTTAAAAATCAATCTCGTTTAACTGGGGCGCACCCATAATGCAGATTCACTTCAATCAGCTTAAGCATTGTGTGTATTTATTAAACTTAACTTGGCAAACAGTAAATTCTTATAAACAAAGGTTTCATCTAACTGATGTTACCAAATTAAGCTAAATCAATAAAATGATGTTTAAATTGATATAAATATGTAATTACAAGTTTGCAGCAGTTTAACTACAATTGATTTGTCACTGATTGATGTTACACTGGTGCACCCTTTAGATGAGGGAAGTCAGGATATCACTTACTCATCAGCATTTCACTGTGCACTTGGATTTCCTTTATAATGTTACGAACTCTATTGTATGTAAATTACAATTAACAATATCAGACGAGTAATTTTAAATATAATCTATGAAAACAGCAAACCTTTTCTCTTTTGTTCAGATTATAAACACAGTCAGCTGCTTCCGATTAGGAAAGCTGTTCCATGCTGCTCTTTACTTTTCCCCGCCCCCCCTTGCTGCAGCTAATTACCTGCTGTTCTTACCTGTAATGAGTGTAAGGAGTAAGGTTCGGTACCTCCAGCATCTGAGCATCAGGTTCATTCTCCACCTCATGAAGACTCACCCACTCTTCTTCATCACCCAGCACACCAACCTGTAGACAGGAAAGGTGAGAAGGAATACAAAGCAGACTATATCTATAGAGAGAGAGTTATGCATAATTATATACATAATTTCTTCTTCAGTGTGTGTCATCACACCAGTGGAAGGACAAATGCTTTTAAATATATATTATCCAGTTAACATTCATTTTTTTATGACAAGACATTAGTTATTTGTAAAGTGACAACACAGCCAAGTTCTCCAAATTTCCTTCTACCTGTTGGGACTTCACTGGGATCCTCTGATAAGATCTATTCCAGAAAAACACCATGAGAGCGCTAATACCCTGTTCAATCTCGCTGCCACAATACAGAAGTATCAAGTAGTAATATAACAAAATGAAAAATAGGCTTGATAATAACTTGCAGGAACTGATGCATACTAAGTGAGTCTCAACGGAGGAAAAATGCCACAGAAATGAAGACAGAGAAACAAGAACAAAGTCAAAGAACAAAAGCATTTTAACCTCATCTGCTGGGCTGCACTTAGACCAGGCTTTTCCACATGCAATCCTTTGTATTAATTAATCACAACATGTTGCCCAACATAGTCCCTCAGCTACGGCAGTGTTAGGAGGGACAAAATGGTGATGAGAACTGAAAACATTATTTTCCATACAGCTTTTTGGAGATAAAATAAAGATGAATCGGGACTTAAAAGGAAGCCAACAAGGAGTGATAGAAAGGCCAGAGTCTGACCTCAGACCCTGGAAGATGGCAACATCGGCAAGCAGGGTCGTGTGCCTGAGAGCCACAGTGGGGAGGAAACAGAAGAGAGGTGCGAGATGGCTGGGCTTCACTTTGGAGATCCTCAGATCTTAGACAAGATTCCCTGCTATCATTCTCTAGCACTGTGCACTTTTACTCTGGTGTTTCTGCCCTCCTGCAAAGGGCAGCACCCACGGTCCGGTTCCCTCACCCTCCCCTGGTATCCACCGTCAGGGGCTGAGGGGGACGAGAGGGCACGTAGGCAGCTGTTCCCTTTAGCACCTATTTACAGACTTAATACCCATGAAGACGCCTAATCCTTTTTTAACCTAGTGACACTATCTACTCCCACAGACTGCTGTGGCAACAAATTCCAGCAGCTCGTGACCCACTGTGTAAAGAGCTATTTCCTTTAATCTTTTTTAAACAGATCCCTCACGAGTTCTGTATACTAGTTACAGCCATAGACACTGTCAAAACACTCGATAGGCAATGTAGCCCAAAGTATCTAGCATATCCCAAGTACTTCAAATAGAAAATTAGGTTTCATTCACTTTTTTTTTTCCCCTTCAGGAGAAGCAGACTGATTTATTTATAGATGTTTTAGTTCTTCGCTCACCCAGGAGTTGATGTGCTGCATATTTATGTTTGTGCAGGAAGCAATGACACAAGGAAAATTAGGCCAAAGAAATAAGTTCTGCATTGCACTGTGAAAAGAAGCCTTTGTGATCTTCTTAGCAGAGGATGGCTTTCATGGAGGGATGTGGTTGCACAGGTCTTGGTGGGCCTTTCAGTCTTGCTAGTTAGCAAGGACACTGCCGCATACCAAACAACATATAAAATAGATGCCAGTGAAGATTACGGGCCTTTTAAAATTCTCAGTCCCAAGTGAGCTCCATAAATTTTAGTAAAGTCCATGGATGCAGAAGCTTAAAGGAAGCAAGTTGAGACAGGTCTGCATGGTAAAAGAGAACAGCCCTAAAGTGAACCCAGGAAACAGAGAGATGATAAAAGAGAATTTAAAAAAAACAAACTTACATGAACAAAGAAAGGAAGAAAGGGTTGATTTCAGTCAAGGAAACAGAGAACACTTCTTAATAAAAGAATTTTTGATTAATACTGTAGAAAGTCTATAGTAAATGCTTTTTTTTGCAAAACTCCTTACTCTTAACAGCATCACCTCAAAGTGCTGTAGTAATTGTACAGCAACAATCCACAGTGCTTTGGAGGCTGCAAATAATCTCCAGTAGTTAGTCATCTTTTTGTATTCTAAGAATAGTAAGAGCTTTTTAAAATATTTCTTGCATAGAAAAAAAAAAGAAAAGAAAAAAGAAAAAGACCACAGGTTTCAATCGTTACACAGCAGCAGGCAGGTCATTAATACACATTAAGGACCACATGGTTCAGACCCAGAGGCCCACAGGGCTGTGAACAATTGACATTGACTCAGGCTTGAGAGGTGTCCAAACCCCGCTGCCTGTTTTGCAGCTAGACATTTACCACCTGGCTGCAAAGGTGGAAATATTAAGGATCTTTTACTGACTGAGAAGCAGCAAAAGCTTCTATGTGCCCACAACTATGGCAAGCCCCTCAAAAGCTATCCCAGGAGACAGCTTTTGGTTGCGAGTGCTCTCCCTGGTCGAAGTGATGGGTGCTGCAGATGCCAAGCCAGCCCGGCACACTGGTTGCTCCCAAGCTCAGGAGCCAGCTGGGAAACAGGTGACCAGTACCTGTACTGGGAGGTGGGGGACCCCAGGCAAAGCAGCAGCACAGACAGTCTCAATTAACCGCTTTTAGACTCATTTTCTGCTGAAAGGTAGCAACAGAGAGGCAGCAAAAAAAAAAAAAAAAAAAAAAAATCAACCGCAGACATAGTTCTGTGATTCAGCAAAAAGACTTTGAGAGAAATAGATCAGGAACTTGCTTTAGTTAGAATAATACCTTGTAATGTTCCCGGGATCTGGTGCCAGCCTTTGGGAAACTAACTCAAAGGGTTAGATCTTCTACTGAAATCAGTAGTATATTTTAAGAGAGTGCTGTTTGTGTGGGGAGCTTTTCCGAGGTAAGAGGACCGAAGGGTGAAGGGCTGCAGGGCAGCTTGGTGAACAGCCTGGGGATTTCTGCACGACCTCTGACTTGCATGGCCAAGCAATTCTAGGTCAACGTTACTCAAAACAAGTTTAATTTATCAATAATCTCAGAAATGAGTCTCGGCAAAGAACCTTCATTGATGGACTTCTGTATTTTTAACTTCCGCAAGATCTATAGTAGATTCCAAGTTTCAGGCTCTTGAAGGAACAGGGAATTATTTTTGCTGAAACACTCTGATGTCAGATCAGAGGAAACGTATCAGTTTCAAGAATCAGAGTACAAAGGGATTCCCATGGGGCAAAAAGAACTACGGGCAGTGGTAAGGATAAAAGAGTCCTTTGAGGGGCAAGAGAGTCCACTATGAGCATAAAATAAAGTTAATTTAGAGGCTTCTTTCTTGTAGCTGTTTTTTGGATAACAGTGCATGCAAACTTCAGAAAAGGATTATGTTTGTTGACAGATGCACACATATTTATGTGTGCATTGTTTTAGGAGGCAGATGAAAACACCAACTGCTTTTCTGTTACCATCAGCATAAAAACTCCTTAAGAACTGTGCTCTGCATCTGCACAGCTCTCCGCACAATGGGGCCGCAATCCCCAGGAGGCCCCAGGACTGTCACAGTAAACACACCCATGTCCACCGAGAGACTTCATATGATTCTCAATAACGATCAGCCATCACAAATTAACACATATTCATTCCCATCTCTCAGCTCTTCCCAAGGCATTATATTCAATAAAAGGGAACATTCATTTATTATTACAGAAATGAGACAGTATGAAACAATATTGGAAGTGATGTCAGAACCCTTCACTTCTCTATGCGTTAGTTTCTCCCTTTCTAAAAAGGAAAATGTTACATATTTTTTAAAGTGACTTAGCCTTTTCTGATGGAATGCACTATATGAGCAAAGTTGTGGAATTTTGACTTAAAAGAAACCAAAAATCATTAAAATTTGGAATGAAAAAATCACTTGTTGCGATATTTCATATAAGACAGTAATGCTTCCAAAATTTTGAACAGTTATGAACTACTAACTACAGGAAAGGAAAACACAGTGTTTTTGTACGTTATAGAAGTCCCCTGTGTTCTTCTATAGTTCAAGATATGTCAGAGTTTTCATTATAGAGGTCCATAACTCACATTTGAAATCACTTTGGGAGAAATTCGGTTCACAGGATGTCAGCCTGGGTGCAATTTTTTTTCTTACAAAATCCTTAAATCGATTCGGCCATTTTTGATTTAAAGATTAGCAAAGGCATAAAATTGTCAGAGTTTCAGACACTTTATTTACCAGCTCTGAAGTAACGACGACACCAAGAGAATCACCTCGTACAATGGATGAATCCTATCTGGGTCACCGACTTAACCCACAAAACCAGATAAATTCATGGTTAAAGTTACGACGTCTTTCCCAACTCACAGCTTTACAAGCGAATACAGCGATAATACTTTAAAGGTTTTACTACTTTGAAACTCTGTTACTGCTCGCCATGATATTTGTACAAAATCTCTCTAAAACGAGCAGAAAGGCTTTAAGCAAAACCTCTCTATATTAGCCCATATACTCATGGCTCCATGACCTGCAGTACCTGTTCATAAGTGGCCTTCAGCCGTTCCGCAGGTCGTCTGCTGTCTGCACAATAACATTAATCAGCAGAAAACCACCCCAAACTCAGGACTTCGCCCAGCTTTTCTAATCAGGCACTGGAAAGCTTGATGCTGTGGACTGAGCACCTACCAAGGCACAGTCGTGATCATGTCGTTCATGTACTTCTGACAAAACCCCAGGAAAAATCCAGCATGAGAAAAATAAGCTGAAACTGGATTGCAGCAAATAGAGAGTGCAAATATGAAACCACATGAGCAACAGCAGGGATTCAGTGCTGTTCTTGGTTGCAAATTCCCAGAAAAAATGTCTGCAATATATACTGTAACTGCATGTGAGAGTACAGGACGATTGGAAGGATTTACTGAAATTCTTTAGGGATGCCCACGTTATCCGTGAGTGTCAATGCCACAAGACAGTTACTGCTGCTCCTTCTGAACAAGCAGAAACTTTATATTACGTTACACCCTCTTCTCTTTAGATTATACTATATGTAATGGAAACATGACATTAGAAATATTTTTTAAATGGCATTGGTACTTATTTGTAGTTCTCCAGTTGGAAATCTAGTTCCCTCAAGTCCTCTGAGTCTACATGGAAAGATGGAAAAGAAACCCTGGTGATTTTTAAGAAATCCCGTCAGAAGCACAGGATGTAGCTCCACTAGAAACACAGAAATGGGATTTTTAACGCTTGATATTTCAGTATCTACCAACACTAAAATCTTAAAGACCTGATTTTCCTCTCATGTTCATTGACATAATTGAAAATTAGTTCCACAGTGGCTCCCATGAATTTACACCCCAGCACAAAAAGCAGAAGCCAAGGCCAGATGTACAAAATTTCACGTCAACTGGAATTCCCAGCTGTGTTTTTCATCCAAATTGTTCATGAAGTATCAGGCACTTAGCCAAAATGGGACACTTGGAACATTTTCTAGACCTGCCCTTATGAAAGAAGCTTTATGACACAAAGGAACAAAGAAGAAAAACATGTTGGTGGCAGCTTGTTTGTGTGTGTGAATATAAAATAGTTTGTAAGGACTCAGACATTCAGAGTAAAGGGTATATTCCCAGTAGAGGTGAAAGAGAAGACACAATATATAACGGATGTCCAATGCAAAACCATCACCCAGCTGTACAAAGAGAGGGGGATGTAGATGAAGGGCACGACAGCACCATGGATTTGTTGGTCATGCTTTGCCATGAGCCCACCGACAGCAGAAGTACAGCCCAGAGGGAACAGACCCGTGCGGGGACACTGGCCAAGTTCTCCTCCTTCCAGGAGAGATCATGCTGTACAAGGTCTTGGTAAACTGCAACATATTTTTTTTCCCAAGCTATTAGCTGTTTTCAGCTATTCTGCACCTTGCTGCAAACTTTCAGAGAGGCTAATGTGCAAAAAAAATTGTGAATGGATGGAGATGTAGTCCCTCTACCTGCTTGGACAGAATCTTTCTTCTCCAATTCAACTGATTAATTGAAAAGTACATTAGAACATATAGATTAGTATTTTATAGTTAAATGTGATCCTGTCACTCCGCAACACCACCTGTTTTAGAATCATAGTATGCAAACCCATGCCTTGAGTGGCTTTTCATTTAATGCTAAGGCATGAAACACTTGACAGGGCTATTAAAAGCTGTGCATGGGCCAGTGAATGAATGATCCAGAAGGAAAAAAAATCACCCTATATTTTTGTTTAGAAAATACTGTTGTAGGTTGGGTACAACCGCTGCCCTTCTATCTAACATTGTCCTAAGGAACAATTATGGTTGTCTATGCTAAAATATAGATGTTGCAAGAGTAGTCTGCATCCAAGCACAGACATTATCACCGCTTAGAACAGACTACATGAAAGGCATAAGTCAATACTGGGGCTCATAAGTGACACAGCTTGTGTGTCTTTAAAAGGTAGGTAGAAAAACCCGTGAAGTCCAGAGGGCAGGTCACAGCAGCCCAGATCCAGGTCAGGACGGAGGCATTCCTGCCCTCAGCTCTGCTCCCACCTCCATGTTCTCATCCCCTCCCCTCGCAATGGTGCTCTTCTGATCACACACACAGCCTGTGCAGGGAGATGACCTCTCTGAAACTCACTTATTCTCAGCTGGATCAAGTCTTATAGCAGCTCCGGGTGTGATCACGCCAGAATCGGCACATGCAGAAGGCAGGAGTAAGAAAGTCTTGGTAAGAGTGACGGGGATGAGGAGGGCGAACAGGAGCAGGACGGTGAGAGCTCTGGTTTGGATTGGCTAAAGGTGCTGTGAAATTGCACTTTAAGAGAGAGAAAGAGAGTTTGAGCGGAGTGCTGGCAGAAAGGGGCTGTGAACAAAGGATTACATGCAGCTGTCATCCTGGAAACAGGATTTGCTATATCCTTAAGGAGTCACCAATTTCTCTGCATACCTGAAAAGATTTTTGTAAATCATGTGAGCAAAAAATTCTATTTTCCTCATTAAATCCACTTGGAACAATATTTCTTGTTGTGCCAAAGCTGAAGGTGAGGTATGGTGCAGAAGAAACTCGCAGGGTAGCTGTGGGGAAAAGAACCGCCCAGATTCCGCAAAGGCTTTGGTTGTGCTCCTTCCCAAAATGGAGCGAATATTCCTGGATCCAGGATCTATCAGAACCACTATCCCCTTGACTTTTCTAGCAATGTAAGAGATGTTGATGAGGGTTTGTGAACAAGAAAGATCCTCCCTTCTCTCCCTGCACACCAAGAACCCTTCAACTAGTATTTGTACCCAGGGCTTTTCAAAGATGCAGATGAACTTCATGGCAATTATTACTGCAGTTTTAAAGCATTCAAGTTTATTTCACTTCTCTGGTGTTCTGCAACTCACAGATTTAACAAATTCCTAGCAATATCAATGTGGTGCTCCAGCACAAAAATGCTTCTCAGAATGTGCCAAGCCACCATATTATAGTGTTTTAATTCTATAATATGCAATAATGTGTATGTAAACGGTACAAAATGTACCAACTTGTTCACAACAGTCTCATTACCAAGTGAAGTGATTGTATCAACATGTCTAAGTGGTGACGGTGATTTAAGAAGTCCAACATTTGGTCTTAAAAACAGATTATATTATTTATAAAGATCTGTGGGTGGAAAGGAAAAAGCAAAGCTCATCTGTCAGAAGAACAAATGAGGAATATATAACTCCTCCAAGGCATAATGACAGCAGAAAGAAGGATATTGTTTAAAGCTGATGAAGAAGAGAATTCATCCTATTCATATCTAGAGACCTCAATAGAAAACCTCAGTATATTCCATTACAAGATAGAAAAATACACTCAGTCTCATGAATAATGGTGTCTTTACTGTTCAGTGCAATTCGTCCTATGCTTCTGACTCTATGAGATACTAATTCCAGGTTTGCATCTGGTTTGAAAATACACCTGACAGAACCTAAACACAGGTTTCAAATCCTTTTTTGAATAAAAGGATGGACTTAAGCTCTGCTGTATGTGTTGCTTATGATGCATCTGGTGTTCTTCTGAACATAACCAAAGCTGCTTTACAAAAATCTGTAGAAATTATTTAAAGGATAAGCATTCTCACATATATATTATATATCATATTTTTCTTTTGTTCCTGTGAACCCAAGTTACAGCATTCACGTGACCCTTTTCTCACTGGCTACAGCACGGACATTTCTCAGCTAAGCCCCTCCAGCTCCCCTGCATTCCAACCTTTCCAGGACTCCCTGAACACCTACCACCAGGCCATGTACTGAAGAGCTTTGATCCAAAGTTAAACAAAAACTGTAATCCAAACAGCAATTGACTATTTAGACCCTTTCTAACCCCTCAGAAACTTCAATAGGAGCTTTTTTTGTCAGGGACATACCTGGCCTTCGACTATCCACTTGGAGATGGAGGTTTTGCCATCGTACCCTGGCCGGAACTGAAGCGTGGCGGAGCGGGGGCTGATGTTGGAAATCACCAGGTTGGACGGAGCACCTGGAAGTTCTGAAGAAATAGAAACGTAAATGAGAGATGGAAATGCTCTGCATCTAGGGCCCAGTAACACAGGTTGACATTCAGTGTTTCAGCAGATAAAATACCTTGGTAACAATTATAACAGAGCAAAAGCTGTGGTTTGGTTTGGGGTTTTTTTGGCAGAGTATTATGTACAGCGTTACTATTTCTGCTGCTCTGAACATGCACCACATTTTTACAGATGAAATGAGAAAAGAAAGAGCCCAGCTACAGAATTACAGCTGCTATTTTAGAGAACTTGCACAACTGACAAAGCGTGGTGGCTCGGAGGGAAGGTACTTCCCAGCTCCAGATCTGCCAGTCACTTCCCAAGTCACCTAATCCCACTGTCCTTCTGTTCCTCCAGAATTAAATGACAGTAATGATTGCTTACTTCTTAAAGTACATACAACTTTAATATATTAACAACAGAAAAAGACTCAAATTTTTGGGTAAAGTATGGGGAAGATTTTGTGATTCTATAGTAGATAGGTTTTAGAGGGCACTTCTGATGCCTCAATAAAGTAGATTAATTTTTTTTTTTTAATTTCTCTTGCAAATAAAGCGTGACCTTCCACAGGGTAAAATCTGCAGGCTCGATCAGATCTTTGCCTCACATCAGTCAGGCTTACAGCAGCATTTACATTTTTAGTATTATCTGAATTATCAACAAAAGCAAGCCAAGGAAAGAGATTATAGATTGTTTAGAATAAATTCGCAATAGTACCTGCATTTGTAAGTAATGGAAATTAGTGTTATAATCAGTAATCATTCATAATGTTGTACTATCTGCAAATGCAACAGGCAAAAAATAAGCAGCTTTTTGACATATATTTCACATATACACAAATACACAATATTTCCTGATTCTTACTTCACATTTGTGGGAACTATGATCGATAAACTAACCCTGCCCAAGTAGGATAATGCTGTTATCTGGCTAACAACAGGGAGCATGGCATTGATCTAGTCTACAGCTTGTCACAATTACCTATGATTAGGTAAAAGAAAGGCAGGCATACTTCAAGATATACAGAAAAGTTCAAAAATACCGGAAAAGGGAAAAAATGGGATTACCATCAGTGAGGTACACTAACTGCTCCACTTTGGAAAATTCTACTTGTATAACCTATAAATTAACTGAAACTGCTTGTCTGAGCTAAGAATTGCTTTTTAGTTTGCTTTCTATACTGGATGAGGGAGAGTGCAGAATTTTAAAAACAAAATGCAAAAAGGTTAAATGCACAGGTATCCAAACGGTGACTCTGACAATGCAGTACAGGACTGCAAATCTCCTCCCAAATCTTTCTCAGGCCACAACTCCCAAATCTTGTAAATAAGATTTTACTTTCATTAGGCAAATATCATCTCAGAGGTGACATAAGCTATATGACTTATAAATGGAAAAACCTTTCCTTTTTAACAGCATCCAGACTCTATTTTTCCCCCAAAGCAACAATTTTGAATTGATTCAGGCTTCATTCTTATGTTATTTTTGTAAATGTCAAGAGATTCTGTGTTGTGTCCACTTTATTACTTTGTCCTTCCCTTCTGCCATCCCTACAACTTCTTTTGCATGTGTATCAAACAACCTCAGCTTTCTGGTAATTTCAAATTGTGAGTGTGTTCATGTTAACGATTTAATCTGTTTTACAAATTAAATTTAAATTACATGGTAAAGAATTCCAATGCTTTGCAAATAAAAACATTTTTATTATTACTGAACTGAAATAATTTATGATCTTTAGAACACAGAAACATGAAGAAACAACCCATTTTAATTTGTTTCATGCAGTTTCACCAACCTGGGGGCACACCAGAAGAGATGGTGGAGGACGTGACCCATCCGCTCCCTTTTGCGGTCACAGCTGCCACCTCGATCGTGTAAGTGGTGAGAGATGACAGCCCCGTGATCTTGTACTCCAGCGTCGTGTTGGGTAGCGTGCGGGCACGACGAGATTCGTTCCTGCCATACACCTCCCAGGAGATCTGGTACCCTGAAAAAAACATTACACAGAAGTCAGGGGGCCATAGCAGTGGTGGGCTCTAGTTTTTATTCTAAAGCACAGTTACACAATAACCCAGAGACTGGTAAATTCCTGCTTCTGCAAGATTTAGTTGTGGTCAATGGTGGTATGACTTGTTTCCCACTCTAATCCATCACAATCGCCTTTTATAAGCAGAAAAAAAAAAAAGTTGAAATAAACACTGGCTAAAATACACTAGTATTTTTTTAATACTGGTATTTCCAATAAGCGATTGATGTAGGTACCCCCTTGGGGTATCACCTGGCCACCAGATTACAGATCGGGGAGGACATGGAGTCTCAACAGTCCATCTCTTTTCCTATGACTACACAGTGCTTGCTATGCAATGGCTAGGAAACCTGGGGATAATCTCGCAGAAGGGTGGACTATCATTTTGCGAACTCTATGAAGCGTAAAGGAAGAAACACTGGAAAATATAACATCTTCTCACCAGCTGGAATATCTAATTAAAAATCTATATGTGCTTAGTAGGGCTACTCCCTAAGTGAAGTAACCTTCACTGCTGTATGTCTAGAAATACTTACAAATCTGACAATAACAATCAGGCAGGAACATTGTGGGAATCTTCTAGGAATGGAAAAACCTCTACTCCCCACTGCTTGCTCCTCACACAAATCCTTTAGCAGGGTGAATCATTATCTTTTCTTTCAAAACCATAGTGTAGCCAATGTATTGTCCAAAACTGCACTCACCCTGACCTCCATACTACTCTTCTATCATAACCAGGCTTTCCTTTTTATCACTTTTATAACCATTTGCCTTCCAAGAACTTTTGAAACTTTCTACTGTCTGATTTGCTCAATTTTACCTCCAAATCTGCTTGTCCTCCCTCTGCCCAGTCCCACTTTATTCTCGTTTGAACCCATTTGAACCTTAGTGAGCCAGTCTCCAGAGAGCGTGTCTGAAAAGTTTGCTTGATTGCAGCTTTCTTTGTGATTTGACTCAGGGGGGAAAAAAATACACATAGCTCTTGAATGCCTGTGAAATGGAAGTGAGTGAAAAGGACTAACAGAAAGGAACCCCACTGAGTGAACCATGCACGAGGCAAGCTGGCTAGAGAAACTCCCTACTGGGTTCCTGTTCCCATCAGCTAAAATGAGGAATTCAGACCAGTTGGGGGGCTTGAGGCTTTTGTCCCTTTATTTAAAAAAAAAAAAAAAAAAACCACCAAAACATGATAAGGCAATTAACATATACAAATTGATGTAGCAAAATACCCTATGGTATTGATCAACAGGGAAGTATCATCTCATGAATTAAAAGCATGGCAAGACAAATATTTCTGTGAGAGTTTGAGAGGTGTCAGATGTTATCCTTCCTCCGGTGCTAGCTGCCATCACTGACTGAGATTCCTGTTAACTTATTTTTGCATGAAAAAGGGCTCAGAGTACTCACGGAGTCACTAATTCTGGTTCAAGTGAGGGGGCATTTATAGAGAGAGGTGATACTTCAACTATTGCAGCTACACTGCAACCGCTTGTCTGACTGCACAGCCTAGGAGAAGAGGAAAAACTCCTGAATGCTCATCTGGAGCCGGTTTTAAGTAAGTGTCTGAATGGGAATTAATTAAGTCAATAATTTACCAATAGCTCAGAGACACTGTGGTGTTTTGATGCTCTCTGAAAAGGCTTGAGAATCATTTACCAGCAATCAAGAGTTTATGTAGCACAGGCAAGAGTACAATCTGTATGAAGATTTGAGAAAACTTAGGGACTCTATTGCCTTTCTTAACAGTGGGCAAACAGAAAGATGGGGGATGACTGTCCACTCTACTCCATGCTCAATGAAGAGACATGGAGGACTTGCAAACAGAAGGACCATCACAAACACCCCTTTCCTCCAAAAGCCGTGGATGTTACATTTGCTCCAGACAGGGCAACGTGGAAGAATGAGAACAAGTCCAAGGAAGGTGCAATTGTGCCTCTCCCCGCTTCCCACAGAGGACACGAACCCACAGAATGTCCATGTGCGGCCACAGACGGAGCAAGGGCCACGCCACGGCTCATCTGTCTGCCCAGGAGCTGCGGATGACCCTGCTACGCCTGCGTTGAACCCTACGCATGGACTGGCAGAGGGGATCGAGGAGTATCACCTCGGAACAAAACAAAATGGGTTGCTCAAAGCAATAAATAACGGGAAGATAAGCAGGGGACTTTTAATGCTCTCCCTACGGATTTGTTGCTTACAAACAATAGAAAGTTTCATCCACCATGCACTAGGCAATCTTAAGTGATTGAAATGTCTTCTCTCCCATCTAGATAAGCTTCGGATATACATTGAATGATGGTGATTATTCTTTGAACATTTTATATTTTCTCCCTTGTGACTACAGGGATGAGACTCAGCTTTCCCACCCATTAGGCACACAGTCTATGTATTTATTTACTGAAATAACGTTCACCAGAAAAAATATCCCAAGTTCACGTGCAAATTGAAGAAAAGGCAAAGAGGCAGCATGTACTGCTGGATATTTCACTCCCAAAAGTATAGTTAAATTCTAGTCATATAAAAAAATCAAACAGAAAATACATACATACATACTGAGCAGACACAAAGCCAAATGTAATTGTGCATAACAAAAGCAGATGAAAAAATGCTGAAGGAAAGGAACAACTTCCACCGTACCCCCAAGTAGCACTTAAGCCACAATGACTGACAGATGGGCAGAACTTTAGGACATGTGGTCGGTAAAAATGCACTCTCTGTTTTACAGACGTGATCACCGCCAGAAATGTGCACGGGGGAGTCCAGCCGGCCTGGGCTGAGAGTGTTTCCTCTGGCTTCAGTGTGAGAACAGGAAAGGTGCCACCGAGCCTTCCCGTATGCTTTGGCACTGCACCCTCTCCACGAAATGCTGTCTAACAGAAACTAATGACCAGAGGAGTTTCAGAAATAATTTTCTGTTGATCTGGAGTAAATTCTCTACAAGAGAGCAGCACACCCAATCACAAACTGTCCGTCTACATCCAGGTCCTCATAAATCAATGTTTACTGAGAGAACGAGGAAGATACTGAAATTTACAGCAAGAGTAATGGGCAATTTCCCAGAGCAGGCTGGCTGCCGGCACCACCCTCCGTGCCTTCCTCCTCCCAGCTCTGGTGCACAGAACAAGAAAGTCCAGTAAAGATATCAATGAGCAGAAATGATGAAGAATTGCCTCCCTAAGCACTCCAATTGCCAAGTAGCCCTCTGTAAATCTTTGAGGTACTCGGGGCACAAACAATTTTGCTATTCTTTTGTTCTACCCCAAATGCAATTTACATCATTAAGGACATTTCTTTTTCCTTATAAACTTTGCTGGGCACTTTTACACTGGTGTTTCTCCATGAACAATAGAGCTTCTTGAGTTAATTCCTTCTGAAACAATTTGTCCCAAATGTAACATGGTCCATCATCACGCTCCACCAGGTTTCAACCCATTCTAGGAGGCCGCAGCTTGTTTCTAGCAAAGCAATTCTGCAACACTAAGCACAGTGCCGCTAACTCGTGCTTAACAAGCATAAATATGACATCATCTTGCTTAGATAGCTAGGCTTGGGTTTAGGTACCTAAATTTAAGCACTTAGGCTTGAAGGCTTTGGCCATCTTCACTGAATCAATACTGCTCTGCTTTCAGAAGTCATTAGTTTCTGTTCTAGAACCGCTTAAAACAATGCATATTTCAGGAAGGTTACTGTGGTATATAAAGGCATAAAATGATCTGCATAAGGACTCTACATATACTATAAACAGCAGAGAAGACACATGTACAAATGGTGCATGTTACAGACACAGAGAAAACACTGACAAATGCAAGTCCTATCAAAATAATTAGACCTGTCAATGTTAAAATGCTTCAGGAAATTGGACTGATATAAAATTTCAATGTTCAGGGGCCAGAAAGTCTGATTTACTTTTCTGAAATTCCTAAAATGTATTTCATTTTTACAAATCACAATACAGTTTTTAAAAGAAACAAAAATTAAACATTTCATTGTCAATGCTCCCAAAACAAAATATTTTGATTCATATGAAATGATCCTTTCCCTTCCTAACTATGATTTTTAGCTCCAGTAATTTAAAATTTGGGTGCTTTCTTGCACTTCAAAACCTTGAAAGCCTTTGTTAAATGGAATGTCCATCCTGTGCTGCTGTAATAGTTTCCCATCCAAAAACAATATTGCCTCTGTTGATAAGAACTACAGTTTTTCCTCAACTATTTATAGCTTCCTTTATGCAAAATAATGAAGTTGCTGATGTTGTATCTACACTGGCATACAGTAAATAGATAAATAGCTTGTCAAATGGCAAACTCATCAAAGAGAAACAAGAGAGTTCTGAACCCTTGTGATGGTTTATACAAGATTAAGTAATGACATGCAAATTCTGTCACGCAGTCCACAGCCAGACCACTTGATCACAGATGAAGGATACCGCTGATTTCAGGCTTGGTCTTGATTGCAAATCTTAGCAATGCCAATCCAGATTCTGCAGCTGTAAACTCCATGTAGGAACCCCCCACCTTTGGGGCAAAGACCAAACACCGTCTCACAAAGTTTCAGCAATTTAGTAACGCAGGTGGAGTTCACGGAAGATTTAACAAGACCAGAAACTCCATGGGGAGCTGATTTCTAATACAGACTGCCTTTTCAGTGACCACAATCATGAGCTGCCAGTAATTGGACCCATACTTTCCATATCGTGCCCTAGCTGACATTTCAATTACCTAAAAGAGGGACCAGGAACCCAGCGCTCGCAGTAGCCATTTCTCCCTAAATGCTCTATTACGCAAACATGTTTTCACTGCAATGATACATTCTACCCCCCACCCACTAAAAAATAAAATAAAATAAAATAAAATAAATAAAATAAATAAAAAGGAGATAGCAGCTGATACTTGCCTGTAATGATGCCATTTTTCTCCACAGGTTCTTGCCAGCTGACCTTGAGAGACGTGTCCAGAATCTCAGTGAAACTCAGATGTCCCACCGCTCCTGGCTCTGGCAATCAGAAAAGGAAATCTGTTAACAGGAGAACCCCACATACTTCTGATCTGATTCACGTGGCAAGGTAATGGCTGAAGAAATAAAACACCGACCGGGGGCCAAGGGAAGCCTGCTGGAAACATCAATGAGAGCTGCAGGGGAGAGGGGAGAACGCAAGGTGTTAAGAAGCACTCTGGCTATCATCACATAAATTATTTTATCCAGTCATCATCCTGACCGTGCAGAGAACTAAAGAGAGTGGCAGCAGGAGACTTGCACGCAACTTGTTCTCTGCCTCTCTTCTTGATCTAATCTAATTAGAACAATCAAGCTGGCAATCCTGGAAATGATCGCATTTGCTGTTTTGCCTCAACGACGGCATGCGGCATTTACCTGTGCTGCTGCGTGCAGCTTATCTGGCCTGAGGTCTGTAGCAACACTGCCAGCACCCCCCTCACCTGGAAAAAGCCTTTTGGCTACGCAAGGTCAAACCAAGGACAGAGTCACCGAGCCACTGCTTGGATAGATTCTCTCAAAACAACTCTAAAAACGTCCAACAGAATGGCAACTGTCTTCTGTAAAATGAATACAAGTGTGTGAAACTTTTAAAGGATTTTTATGATGTAGCTCAAGAGCTCTTAAAAATTTCAGCTCCCTAGTGTGCAATGAAAGAACATAAAATGGAATGACTGTCAAGAATATGCCATCCTCCCTCAATTTTGATCTTCAAGGAAGACATCCTGACTGATTTTTGATCCAACTGCTGTTCTGTCTTCAATCGATGTACTGGAAAAAGGAGTTTTTGTTCACTTTATATTCACTGTGCTTCTGCCATTGGATCCCTGCCCGAGTGTCCTCCAGCTCCACTGACATCAGTTGGCAATTTCTCTTCTGCAATTTCATATTTTGTTTCCTCTTCACTTTAGTCCAGTTTCTCATTCCCCTCCAGCTATGATTAAAAAAAAAAAAAAAAAAGAAGCCTGCCAGTAGGTCGGCTACAACCACATTTGCAATTCTGCAATCCCAGTGAGGAAAATTTCCAAATCCATAATGCTTTGACTACTAGATATCACAGAACAGAAAGAACTGCTGATCTGGTAGCGATCTCAGGAATACCCAACAAGAGCACAGCAATTATGCGCTATTCGGGACCATGTATCTGCAGACACGCAAACTGCATACTTGCAAAGCTTTACTCCAATTAGCTCCTGCAGTTGCAGTCCAATTTTAATGTCACAATGAAAACCAGGTGCAGCTTACTCCAAGCCAGGACACATTGCTTCTGACTGCATGTCAGATTTTATTTGACCTGTAGTTCATCAGCAAATGGATCTGTTTGCACTATTTTTTTTCTAAAGGATTGCCTAACTTTGCTATACAGACAGAAAATTATCACCTGAGAACATGAATGACAGTCCTTTCAAATCTTTTTTCCCACCACATAAATCCTGAAGCAACTTAGATTCAACGAGTTCTCCGCAAAGATGCATTATACCATCCTGCACTTAACTTCTCAGGCACCATGAAAACCAAGGAAAGCAATTCTGAAGGATCAAAAAAAAAAAAAACCCGCTCTTTTCTACTGCTGAAGCTCCATGTAGCATACAGCTGCATACACCAAGAAATGTTTTAAATGTTTTACAAAATATAAGTCCAGCTTTCTCTAATTTTATGTTTCATGATGGAATTTTCTTGTGTTTAAAACGTCATGTGACCCCCAACATTTCCCTGAGATACTCCCAATGCCTTGATTATGCCCTTTGTCCCCCTTTGCACAAAGTCTTTAAGGCTCATTTCTGCAGCCTTTCCTTCAGCACAAATATTAATAGTCTCTTTCCTCTTCCCAGTTGATTAATTTTCATGAAATCTTAGGAGTCTCATATCTTGGTTTCTTACTCTTCCATACTCACTGAAATGAGCCACGGGGGTTCAAATGGTGTTGGAGGGAGAAAGACAGATGGACCTAAGACAGACAACCGAACACATTTACAAACCATCATTGCCCAAAGCCTCACTTCCATAGGAAAACAGGCAAAAAAGTTAAATCTACACACAGGAATCTAATGTATATTTCTCTTTCCCGCATGCCTTTTGCTTTAACCCCAGATAAATATGTATGAGTTTGTATTAATGGTTCGCATAGATCTCTGGCAATTAAACTGCTATATTTGTGATCTTCTACTCTAAGTCTACGATCTGCTTTTGGGGCAGAGCCCTAGCCTATGGAGGACACTGACCACAAGAGGAAAATCCACGGTAAAGTACTTAATTTCCTTCATATTCTTTCAAGAGTATCTCATGAAAAATTGGATTAGCACTTTTAGCCTCACTTCTGTGAACGTTAATCAAATTTTTCTTTACGGGAACACTGACTAACCTAAAAGATCTCTATTAAGGCAAAGTAGTATTTCTAAAAACAATACGCTAATGGACATATTAGACTTTTTTTTTAAATTCTGATTCGGATCTGAAAATGTGCAGCAGTGTTTATGATGCTCTGTGACAGGGAGATACTGGAGCGCTGGCCAGAGCCAAGATCACTGTGGACAACAGTTAGCTGTGAGAGCCACTGCAATTTAATTGTTACCTGCATCAGACACAGGCTACATTTGTTAGTCCCTAATATGTCCTGAGCAAACACTTCCAAGGGGCCACAGAGGCCAAAACATTTTCTGACTCGGGAAATAATTTATATGCTAGACTATCCAGCTCATCTTATTTCATCCTATGAGGTTGACTCCAGTTTTGCAAAATGAAACTTACTGTGTTGTTATGATCCTGGTTCTTTTATACAAATACTTGCAATATAATACAGATAAAGACATTTTCAATATACTGAATAACGGAAGGAAACAATCGTAAATTAATCATTGACCTCCACAGAAAGTTCCAGTACTCAGTTCCTAAGATCAATTCATATTTATTCGGATGCCTGAACATGGATTTAAGAACATAAGGGATCACAGACATAAACATGTTGTGTGTTAGCTGAACCAGACTATGAAGCTTTCAGCTTCTGAACAATATAGCAAATTTGTCCAGGTTTAGTCCATAATGAAAAAAAAAAAAAAATGTTTTTCATTTGCCACAGGCTAGAAGAACACATGTGGACAACTGGCCTAGGTCATTGTCTGATGCAAAGTAACTTGACAAGAGATGACAAACTGATTGTGAACCTGAGATCCAATTTTAAAAGCCCAGATTTGAAAATTCTGGCTTTTATATTCAACCAAACGAAATCCAAGCACTGAGATTCTCTACCAGTGCTGACTACTCACTGTCTTCCAGGGTGCGCAGGAGCTGGGGTGTGCTTCGTGGTCCATCGCCAGGTGTGGTGAAACACAGAACCGATGTGTAGTAAGTAGTGTATTTCTTCAGGTTGGTGATGCAGCCACTATGAACACCATGAAAATCAGGAGCAATGGTGACCACAGTCACACTTTCTGGAGCATCCACTGGCCATGCTAGAAGCTAGAAAATTTAAACATGGATGAGCTCTCATCAGAAGTTGTGTCTATTTGGAATCAAAGTATGTTTGTCTGCCAAAACCATCTTAATCTGATTGTAAAAAAACAAGCAATGCTGTTAAACTACTGTCAGCTCTGACACTGAACAGATGGATATAACACTGTTCCTCTGATAACTGGAGGGATGTGTATAATACTCACTAGTGATGGAGGATACACCGATACCGTGGAGGCATTGCAATTTTCAACGTCTGCTACTGAACAATGGCAAAACTATTGGGAATGATTGTTTGTATGACATCAGTCTTTTGTCTCTCTCTGGGCTGCTCTGGCCAGCCTGGATAGTCTCTGCTGCTGAAAGGAAGCTGAAGGAAGCAAAGTACTTTCAATGTGACTCTGAGATAAATGCTTTACCTTATTTTGGGGTTCCTTTAAAGATCCCACTGCCTGGGTACGTTAGTGGGATAAGGGAGAGAGAGAGAGAGAGGAGGGGGAAATCCTCCTTCCCCTCCCACAGGCCCCCAGCATCCCATTGACCTAGTCTAACAGGCTAAGAGCATTACAGTGTTCGGCGGTTTGGGGATATCCACGCTGTGAATGATTCAAGTGGTTCTGGAACTACAGAAAGACTAGGAAATGGTTGTAAAGATGATTACTACAATATTCAACACCTGGGTCCCAAAAGTTAGACTCCTGAAGACATTTTCATGCATTTAAAATAGCGTGCTTGGCAGATGTGCTCAGTTCTTCCAGGTTTCATTCATCTCAGGGATCTTCTGGGTGATCAATATTTTTTAGAGTGGAATACTTTATGTGTAGGTACCTAAACAAGGACTTCAAAAATTCATTTTTGGCAAATGATCTTGAAATTTTAAAACAATTTTTGAAATTGTCTTAATGGCTTAGGGGTCTAAAGCTTTAAAGTGCTTTGAAATTTTTATTTTGTTCAAAAATCCTTATCGTGTGGCTTACACAAGCATGTTAAAATTCTAGACCTTACTCAGTAGCTGTGTAAATCATGCTACTTGTATTGATTTCAGGCTCAAACACGAATAGATCCCTGAAATTAATGAGTCATATTTGACACATTTAGCCAATGTCTACAGTTTCGGAGAATCAGAAAGCACAGTTAGAGGACTATAAGGAGTAATTTTGTTAGGAATATTTCATATTTGAAAAGGTGCATTTTACAACTTCTTGAAATGCAAATAAATTTCAAAGAAAAGATAAAAAGGGAAAATGGGTGATGGAATGGTAAGTTTTATTTTCTTTTCTAAATCACCTTTGTGGATTACAATTGGCATTTATAACTTTGGAGGACTGAACTTCTCTTTTATAAGTACATTTCATTGCACAGTCTTCAGGAAATGTGCTGACAATAAAGGTGAACAATTCCATCAGTTAAAGGAAAAAATGGGATTAATCCTTAAGAAAAGCAAAGGCCTTGCTTTGACTACTAGTAATTTATAAATCATACAAAAACCTATGCTACAGAAGCACCTGACAGAGAGATTCTCACGCAGTCTTTGTACTGCAATTCACAGTCCCTATGAGAAACAGGAATGGTAAAGAGCTTTTGCAATCTACTGCAATCAAAGAAATACAAGGAAAGAGAAATTTTGATCATTTCAAAAGTTTTCACTGACCGCTGACAGATACAAATTTCAATTCAGTTATTTTATACCATTGCTTAAGAAACCAAACCATAAATTAGAAGTAACTATGCGATGAGATGAAGGATCTTTAGACTTAAACTCTGTTTGAATAAAACAAAGAATAAAAATCTGAAATATGACTTTTGCAAATCCAACTGAGCTCACCATGCTTGGACTTGCACCAGAAAATTAGAGTGCACTGCAGTCCGCTGAGCCCAAAAAGTGCTTTTATTCTCCAGAGTCTGAACAGAAGCCAAGTACTAATTCTGTACTGAGGTTTCAGGATATACTCCTGCAGCCCTGTCAGTCAGCTAGTCTTGAGAGCTGATTCTGTCCCTGGGAAAAACAGACATACCCATCTACATGTATGTAGTACTTCAGCAGCGGGATTCTGAAACTATCACTGGTTTTTATGAGAAATATATAGACAGGGAAAATACTGAAACTCCCATGCATACCTCTGTCTCAGTTTCTTTATCACTTTGAGAAATTCTTGGAGAAGGATCAAGACTTCCAAAACTTCTAAAATCCACCTATAATCCCTCAATTCACAGCTTTCCTTCTGAACTACACATCCTTCTCAGCTCACCCAGTGTTCCCTCACCCAACACCTAAATCATCCTTCCTCCTCCCTATTCGTAAAAGATAGCTGTCTTCCCTTTTCCTGCTCCGTGACTCCTACAAGATTACTCTTTGTTCTTTCCACGAATGTTTTTAAAACCTTCATTTATTATGCCGCTACCGCCAAACCATTGAAGGAGTTTCTATTAAGCAGTCCTTCCTGAGAGACAGAAATAAACCACTCCAGCTACCTTCTTAGCATACACTCCACTGGTCAAAGTACCAACAAGTGCTCTGTTAAGGACTCTCTGCTCTGCGTACTGTAATAGATATTGGAGTTGCCCCATCAACAGGGACTTATCACGCTAACTCTGTGTCATCAAGCATGATTAATAAATTTTACATTCTTATATCTCCCAAATCATCACAGTGGGAAAGTTAAGACAAATATTTAGTGTGATGTCTTGGTTCCTAATGAAATGAATGGGAATTTTGCATTAGAGTAAACAGAAATCTCAAGGTTGATTTTTAAGTGGCACAGCGACATATCTCCTGTGCTGACTTTCCAAGCCGTTTGACATTGAACTGCTTTTTGGCTGTGGAAATTCTCCAGGTAAATGACAAAGGTATTAGGACTTCTAGCCCATGACATATTCCCTTTTCAGAACTTACATAAATTAGCAAATGCTATGGCAGGAGCCACAACGGCTCAGTTCTCTCTTCATTTTACTCTTGTAAGATACCCCTGAAAATATACACTCACTTTGGAGATTCACAGATTATTAGATGAAATTTCTAATTGGTATATACCAAGACTGTTAAGGCAAATGTTATTTGAAGTTGCAGAAATCTTGTTTCTATTTACCTTGTATCCTTGGTTAATTCCATTGATGAACTGTTGGGGTGGAGGGTTCCAGAAGAGCTGGATGGTTGTGGAGTTCACAGCTTCGACTTGCACGTTCTGCGGTGGGGCTGTAGGCACTGCTCCCAGTCAGCAGAGAGAGGAACAAAAGAAAACAGAACAGAGGAGGGATGAGGTGACAAAAGAGAAGGTGAAGACAGAACCCATTGACTGCCACTCGTGAGTCACAAAGTAATAACAACCTTGAGAGAAGGATGCGCTTCTTGTGAAACAGTAACCAGCAATGATTTGCAAAGCAGGGAAATTGGGTTAATTTCTCATTCTGTATTGGAGATTCTTTCAAGGGGAAGGGATGAAATGATTTCTGTAGCTTATTATTCCACAGATGAGTTTCTCATAAAGACTTGAGAAAGAAGCCAGGTAATGACAGGTGAACCCACGTCTTTCAATTACCCATGACTGCATGGAGCAAGAACAGTTTCAGAAAGAAATTTCTTGAGTCTTTTAATGCCGCCCAATTCCCCAGATCAGACAAGCAAACATGGAGTTCACACAATTAAAACTCTAATTGTGAGTTATAATCTGGAGACAGCATCTGTTTATTATTTACTACTGTTTAAAGAATTAGGACCAGTCATATCACACGCAATAAAGATTTTTCTTGGGAATTGGAGATGTTCTCATTTTATCTTGATATGATATTCATTCATGTATATTGAATTGATTATATATATTCTGAGCCAATACATCCTCTAATCTACTAAAAGTTGCATAAACATTTTATGCCAAGTATTTAATTAGACAGATGTTTTCTCAATACAAAAGAAAGCATGGAACATAAATGCATACTGCCTTCAAACAACAAAAAATAACTCTGAAATATTTTGCCATTTAATACAATGTCTCTTTAAATATCTTCCAGGCAATTTCTTCAACTTACTGCTTTAGGATGTCATTTCTATAGTTCTCAGAGGAAAGAATAATAGACAGGTCTATTTTAATGAAATTACCAAGCTTATAGCAAGTTTAAGAAGAAAACTGCTATCTGAGTATAAAAAAAAAAAGGACTAATACCCTTTGAATCCTATAAAATAAGTTTAATAAAGCTTCGTAAATATTACTATTGACAGCCAGGTACGTTTGTATTCTACAAAAGAGGAACTATCCACAAGGCATTTTGAAGCCTGGAAAGCTTTGTTCCTTCTGCTTCCGAGGGAAAACTTCCATCAAAGCCCACTGACCTATGCTTCTGAAAAGTATCCACATTTCCCACTGAGAAATGGTGGCTTGCTCCATACTTTTCAAAAACAGGTCACAAACTTTTAAAGCTTAAAATGAGTCTTTATATGGAGAAGAAATCAAGACATTAAGTTCAAAAATGTAAAAACGCTCCTTTTTCCACCCAAAGCTATGTTTGTTTGAAAGCAGCATAAAGGGGCATTCATTATTCTTAACTGGTCTACAAGCTATGGTGAGACTGCAGTCAACAGGACAAGGACAGTGTACACTTATCAAAGACATCCACAACCTAGAAACATCAACACAGAAAAATGGAGAAATGCTCAAAGATGTCAGGTTTGAAATGACAAGAACATCCACTTTCATGCCCTGGGTCACTAAAACTCCCTGGTGTCTACAATGGCTTGAAAATTTAGCTCTGCACATTTTGTTTAACCTCAGAAACTGCGTATTACTCAGAATTTTCTTGCCCTAATTTAAAACCTGATGTCACCATTTATGAACTATGCATAATTATTGAGTTCTAAAACCAGAATTTATCTGATACTACTCTAAATTTTCATTAGAATCTGGGCCCTACTTGCTGCCATGTATCATAATTCCCTGTATGCTTTTGGAAGGTTATAATATTATCTTAATGACCTGTAGACATCATAAAGTTTTTGTAGTTAAGAGATTCATCAAATCATCCTGATATACAGTCATATACATTAAAGTCACTCTACAGTCATAACAAGCTGCTTTGGCTACATTCCCCTACTAAATGTATTTTTTCTTATTCATCATCTTTGATGAAACTGTTTATTATGAAAGTCACAAGATGAATTTCAATTTGCTTTTGTGTGTAATACTTTGTATAATTAACAGTTAAGGTGAATAAGATTTTTTTAAACAAAAATTCTTACTTTCCTGCATATTTACATATTCAGATATTGTAACTGCCAGAGATTTATTATTGCAGAAGAAAACTGTATTAGAAGCCTTCAAGTTAGCTTGCTATCAGAAAGTCACATGGCTATCACTGATAGATTAATCTCCTGCCACAAGGGCTAAATCAGCCAAGCATCATCCTCTCCACTCATTCTTCTTCCTTCTGTTGAACCACTACATTACAACTCTATTTATATGTGCTACGTTGATTTTGTAACACAATTATTGTACAGAAAATCTATACATAACCCACGTGCTGCCCACTGACAACCGCACTTGAAGAAATGCAGAACTTGGGCAGCAGTAGGAAGAGGCTGGTATTCCCAGGGGATAAGAAACCCATACAGGTGACCTGAGAGTTAACAGTACAACCAGTCCCCAGCAGGACACTCCCACTGCCTTTATCATTTTCCTGAAACATGATTAGCATGCACATTGCTGCTTCATTTCTGTGGGCATTATTTTCTGCAATGGAGGATCCTGTGGATGCTGTACAATGAATACCAAATTTCCAGTGGCTTCAACATCACCAGAATTTTATTCTAAGGGTCTGATGAGTCTTTTAGATAAAATTCAAAATATTGCAATTTTTTTGAGATGGGAAAAAACCTACATCAGCAAGTTCCAAGTTTTCACTTGCAGTCCTTACAGTTCCCCAAAAAATCTAGGCATGCATTTTAGGATTGATTTACTACAGTTTTAGAAATGTGGATAACCAAAGGTATTGGTTGTTTCTTTTGAAAGGAACTTTTTTCCTTCATTAGGAGATAATTTCCTGAAACAACAATAAACTACCATAGCACAAAAAGTACCTGCTACAATAAGAAAAATGGTAAAAATTATGAACACAAAACATAAAACCTTCAGAATGTTGGAAATTATGATTTATATTACAATTCCTCTTTGGACATCTTCATTGAAAAATCAACATCTCCATCTCAATGAACACATTTAAAAAGATGGAAAGAACATGGCTCATCTGATACACATAAGCCTAATTATAATGCAGAAGACATAATATAATACATTTTTATATTTTTAATCAGTAAAATATTGGAATTATAACCTGAAATTTACTTCAAAGTGCCAGTATCAAGTTCTCCTTTTATGTCCTGATATTAAAGGCTTCTTTGGGTATTTGAACAGTTTTGCATTTAAAAAAAGAAAAGAAGTTTGACAGAAGCTAAATCAGAATTGACCTTCTGGTCACTTCAAAACTCAGATACTTTTCCAAGATCACGGTTAGTAACTTACTGAAACTGTGACTGTCCACATAAAGGATTTTCTAATTTAGTGGTAGATATCTACCCTCTTCCTACAAGTTTCTTGTTGTCAGGAAGCTACTGATGTCACGTAGGTACTTCAAGAGTAATTCCCAAGTATTTACATGCTCAGTTTTTAAATCTGTTCTTCATCATGTTTGCAAGTATCCCTAAAGCATGTCACAGTAGATACCCTTCTGGGAGTCATCTTGGAGTTGCAGATCAAATTGGTCAGACAAAACCAATTGTTACTTTCTTCCCGACAAAGTTCACGTGGTTGGAAATCTGTTGAGAGCTCAGCCCCAGGGACTGCAAGTTAATGCACAGCATTCTAAGTAGAAAAGGTCACGGAAGCACTCTAGATAAAAGCCATTAAAAGGGTTTGGCTGACGAGATAATTGAGAGAAGAGAAGGCATTAAGGTTAAGCATGTATACATGTAATTATTCTGTCTCCAGCTATGTGCAAATAGCATGTAAACCCCACAGAGATTGACAGCCAGACTACTGGTCTTAAACATAGATCTTCAACAAAAGGCTGGTAAAAAGTCTCCTACTCCTCCGGAGCTCCTGACCTTTGAGGTGGCAGCTTCCATGTATCAATGAGGCAGGCTCAGGAAACTCCATGTTTTTCTCTATGTGAAGATTTGGTTGTTCCTTTACCGCGGGTCACTTGAGGTGCTAAGCTGCACATCCCCGGTGGGCAGACTCTGCTGTGGGAGCGTGCGGTTCCTCCTGTGAAGCCCATTCCCCTGCACTCCCGGCTGACATCCTTCGCTGTGCTATGAACTGCAGCAGGTGCATAGAGCAAGTGGTCTCTGCAATTCTACACGTGCCAATATCTGAAAATCAGTAGTGCGAGATTTGGCACTAACTGATGAATTCTGCTTCTCGCAGCTGGGAAATGCCTTCTTCCTTTCTTGCATGCCTCTCCCAAGGACAAGATTTTACTTCTTTATTAAGAGCTGGCAGCAAGGGGCCTCACCAAGGCAACCGCTAATTTCACAACCTTTGTCAATTATTTTTTTTTTTAATAATAAAAAACCCCACAGTAGATGGCAAATGACACCTAACAGTGATAAAACTGAGGTACACAAAATCAAGCCACTACAACTCCAACCTGCTTCTGCACAGGAGTAGCTTGGCCCAAAAAGGCCATGGAAGCTCCAAGGCTTTTGGTAGGCTTCCCAAAGGAAATGAACGAGGATCTTTAAAATGTTTTTGCCAAGAAAGCCTAAGCAAAAACTAAGGGAAATCTCTTTTCACTGAGATAAAACTGAATGGTTGCCAAGGACATTCCTTATTCAGAAGTTCCTTTTCCAAGATTATTTCCAACATAATTAGAAAGTTTTCAGTTAACTATGTTTTCTGCAGCTCTTCTGTCTCAGTCCTTATAAATTTCTGATTCACCTCCTACTGCCTAGGAAGAAACCACTTTGGACCTTCCTGAACAGACTCATCTTGCTTTTATCCTTCTCTCCACACCATCAAGACTCATTAGTCTGGTGATTCTCCCACTCTTTTATTCAGGAAGGGCCTTTTGTTCAGACTTTCCTGGCCTTTCAAGGTGTCCATGCAGAGCACAGAAGGGAAAATAAAATGATATCAAACTACATGTTGAGACCTATGAACTTTAGAACATAAGACTGGCTTTTGGGATGCGCATCAAAAGAAAGGGCTAGCACTTAAAGCAGAAACAAAAGTGGGTTAATGTCAACACAAAATGCCTAACGAAAGATACGTCTCTACTTAGAAACCATGCCTTGCCTGAATCTAAGGAGTGGTGGGAGTTTTTCAAAGAGAGAGAAGTTCAGAAGTATTCATGCCAGTGAGATAAAAGGGACAGATTCAAAGTAAAGGATGGAAGCTTCTGCTTTCTAAAATCAACCTGCAGGAAAAGGTAAATATGTCCAATAGTACAGACCAGAGACAACATTGTCACCATCCAGAAATGTTCATACATCTCACAAAGGTATTCTTATCTGAAAAAGTACGGGGAAACTTCAGTTTTTCATATGACAAGGAAAAGTCCTGCAGGACACTGTTTAACTAAGTAAAAATTGCCCTATGCAGAAGGCTGGCACAAATCCCTGTGAAAAGTAACATCAAAGTAAGGAACAGCTGGAGAAAGTCTGATGAAGAAAGACCTATATATACAGAGCATGAAAGGATTAGGCTGAATATCACTCTGAAGACTTTCAAGATTTAGAGACAGTCAAACTGTCTGACCCCAGTGCTAGGGTGTTCAGTGCTTTGCCAGTAAGTCTTTCTGACATTTTATCTAACTGACATTATGTGCTAGTTTCTCTACAAATTTAGATCTTTCAGCATCTTGCAAGTTTGGCTACATTCTAGAAGTTGGTGATTTTCGAAGAGCTTTGAGTAGCTGAGTAGTTATCAATGGCTAAAGCAATGCCAGAGGACTAATAAGGGATTAATGGACTGGGTTCTGGTATCAATCCACCATGGCCAGTCGATATTCCCTATGACAGAGATGCCAAATGTGCTGACCTGCTCCTGCCAATGGGCTGATCTGCTCCCAGCGCTCATTTCCTGCCAGGCTTTGACTGCATAGCACACTTGATTAATATGAGGTATTTCAGGTATTTTTCATCTGCAGACAGACAGGTTCTTGCCAGCATAGCTCACATCATTTAATGCGTGTCAGAATAGAGGCGGCGGCAGTGGTAGAAGGAGAGGGGGATGGATGGGAGTGTGTGTCTTTGACATTTACCTCTGCTCATATTAAAATCAGAATATGATTTACAAGGCAGTTTTACACATGGCTTTTTCTTACTCCCACTGGTTTGGGTTTGGGAAGGACGATCCAGAGCACGAAACAGCCATTGGCTTTTCCTGTCATTTTCCAACTACAAGAAAGATCAAGGAACGGGGTTTCGGACAGCAGTGCACTACATATGGAAACTTGATATTAATCCAGTTTCGAATGATACTGATACCACCCACCCTCGCTGCTTTTCAACTCCAAATGTAAAAAGTCCTCAAAATCTTTTTAGGACAGACCGTATGCCTTCAGGGACTTTGCACGGTAACCCAGCAAGGCATTCATTAGGAGATCCATGAAGTAGTTATTTACTGCTATAATTAAATACTGGTATAAAATAGGTAATAAATATCCAATGTTTCTTCTACTTCTACCCACCATTGAGTATTTAGGAACTACATAAAGACAAACAGGCCATTGCAAGTTGTCCTGCAGTCTAAACACTTGCTGATTGATATGAATGCAGGACTGACTACACTTAATTTATAACAGAGGATTTATATCCTTATAAATGACAACAGACAGCCAATCAATAAAGGATGATAATAACAGCACATAATATCAAGGGAAATTAGAGTCAATTGCAGGATTTAAGAAAAAGAGTGTGGAGGCCAAACCTGAGTCTTAATAGATGGAAGGTTAAGGTGCTATGATAGCTTAAAAGGCACAAATAAACAAAGTAATGAATTACAAGCATATTCACAAAAGAGATTAAAATTCTGTGTGCAATCCAATTCTCAGCAGAGATCTGGTCTTTAGTGGGATACAAAACATTAATCCTGGCTGCAAGGAGAAGACTTAAAGAAAAACATTTCAAGGTCTGCTATAAATACTTCTAGAAAGAGGTTGAGTGTGTCTAGACTCCTCTAAACTGTGAGGCTTTACATGCCCTAAGACAAAATATGGATAGCTTCCTTCTTTAATTGTTGTGGTTAATTAGTGTTGCATATGAATAATCTTGTCTTAAAGATCTCCCTACACCTGAAACTATATCTAATCATGTTCTAATGTACTCCTAGTAACAATTAACAAACAACTACGTTTTCTTCACTGATTGTAAATTAACTGATGTACTGTAAAACTGCAAGTTTTTAAAATAGTTTAATTGTTTTATGACCAATAAAGGAGAGACCATGTACTGTCCAGTGCTCACAATCCAGCACAACCCTGCAATTATGGGAATATATGAAAGCTTTAAGGGCCTGGTACTTAATTATGCTACGGATTTTTATACCAATCTAGAGGTGTAAACATGCCTTACACTGGTTGTAAAAAGTAATTACATATCCTTTTGTTGATGTAATTTATACTCTTCTTAAAGCACTTACCAGAAAGGAGCGGAGGAGCTGTAGCATAAAAATCAGGGCTTTAAAGATCATTTTATCTTCCTCTTTGCAAATGTCTGCACCATTCCTGAAATGCTACAAAACACCCTTTCTCCATAGGCTGTATTTCTTTCCCTACAGTTCCCTTACAAATTATTCCATACTTCTAAAACAAGGTATTCTGGGATTATCAGAACTAATACAGCTGGTTTACTCAGCTTTTGTCTCCTATATTGCATATGTGGTGCATTGCATATCCTGACCATGACAAACCCAATTCCCTGCCATGTTCTCTTTGACTCTCCTGGCAGAGTAACCTCAGCCCTTGCCTGTCACACGTCCTAGAATTTGATTCCACGGGACCCCAGCACTATTCAGCATTTCTATTTATTTCTTAGGCTGTGGCTGACTCCGACCTGCAAATGTGGTAACATGTCACCATGAGGGTCAACAAAAATAGATAGTTTTTTAATTCACTCACACCTTTTTCTACAACAGAGATAGTAGCAGAGTCTCGTCTTGCCTCTACTTAGGCATTTGAAATTTGTAGGTGTTTCCTACCCCAAGCTGTCCATCAAATTTGACTGAAATGACCATTTTACAAGTTGTTAGGTAGGACTATCCAAGAGCACATCTCCTCCTTAGGAAGCTGTGCTATAAACTCTGACTATAAAGGATATATTGGTCCGATGTGCTCACCTCCCTGCAAAGTGTACTCTGTCACAGGTCTGCTGAACGCTCCCAGCCCAGCTCCGTTGTAAGATGCCACCTGGATTTCATACTGGGTCCAAATGATCAGGTCTTTCACTAAGCAGTAGTTTATTTCTGCACTGGTGATGTTCTTATACTGGTATTCTCCAGGGAGGCCAGCCAGGCGATACCTACCATATGGAAAGAAAAAAATTGCTAGTTAATTAGATGGTATCAATTAGAGCAAACATCCTGACTAGCAAAACAACTTTCTTTGTGAAGAGGCAATATGCAAACTATTACAGCAGAATTATATAAAGAATAATGAAAAATAATCAGAAAGAACAGACTAACTCCTGATAACACCATATCATGTTTGACTGCTATAGTATTTATAATCTGATCTCACTGAGATTACATGCTCAGGGCTAAACAAAACAGGTATTTTATCCTGTTTCATGGTTGCAGAAAAATTACAGCTTTTTAAATGTGGCTTGTCCAGTAAAAGCTGTGATTTAGTAGAAAAAATAGCCCAGATGTGATTTTTATCAGGGTGCTGCTGTAAATCAGCTTGAGAAAAGGGGTTTTTTTCCTTCTCCTCCGAAATCTGAAAAGGAAGAGCTCAGAGGGCTCTGGCCTTCCAAAGTTTCAGGCATTGCCATCTCTGGCTTCCACCAGGATTTACTTTGCAGCATGATTAAATAAGGACGGAATATCACTGAGACTGAAGGATTGGTCAAGCATTGGAATTCCAGGAGAAGGGCTGTACCAAATACGGATAAGTATTTGTTAAACATCCTGACAAATTTTCTACTGAGACATGGGAAGCTGAAACACTGAATATATTTTCCCACGTAAAAACTGTATTGCAGAAAACAGAGCCCCTTTGATGTGTCTCTTTAGGCCAAGAAACTAAGGAGAACCAAATCATAGAAAACAAACAAACCTGGCAAATCTGTGAACGTGAATAACGCTGTTTGTTTTCCTTCCCTTAGGAAAATGATACAATGGATGCTTACAATATGCTAATTCACAAAAAAAAAAAAATCAGAAAAACAGAGGCCAAGTAAGGGCCACAAGGCATTACTATTCCATGAAAAAGACAAATATGGAAACATTTGTATTTTTATTCACCACACAGCTTTTATGCTCTCTTATTCATCTTTTGCTTCACAGTAATCACCAAAAGCTTATTGACACAGGGCAATTTCATTGACATCTGACAGTCTGATTTTAAATTCATCTAAGTTAAATTGGTGCAATTTCTACAACTAGACAACTTTGTGTATTTCAGCCATAGATTTTGTTCTAAAGTCTTCTTGTAAAGAGATCAGATCTTAATCACTAACAACCCCTCTATTTTCTGCTGAGGAGCTGCTTGCCTGACCATTTTTTGGCATACTTAATATTTGTAACGCTACACCAGTGCGATTCCACTCATGAAATACAAATGGAAATAAATATCAGCCCTTAGCTAAGTTTATTGAACGTTTTGATCTTTTTCTACGTTAGGCAATATCTACCTTTTTCTTTCTTTTGTCTCCTGTGAAGGGTGTATGCTTCCTGGCAAAGTCAATTCTTCGGGCAGCAATGTTTTGTCTCACACCTAGCACACAAGGTGTAGAGTGCTCCTGTGATTTAATCTATTACGCTGTTAGCATGACAGCCCTCTAAAATGCAATACTGCCAGTGAGAAAAAGGGCAGAGGAAGGAGACCAGTTCAGAAATGTCATGTCTTCATGATTTTTCTCACCATGGACTTTGATGTATACTCCACATGACTTGTGCAGCGCACCTTCACTTTTAAAGATCAGGTGTTCCATCAATTTAGTATCTTGCATGTCTTGAGCATTGGGTCTCTGGGATGTATTGTGGTTTTCATTTTGTTATACCCTAATTCTAGAGAAAACAGCGCAGGAAGACTTTTCTTCAGTGCACATTGCTGTGACCACACAATTTAATGTGGAAGAACAGCCTGGTTTATTACCTGGGACAGTTGTGCTTTTATATGATAATCTTAAATTCCTGTCGAATAAATTGTTTCTCTGCTCTGTAGTCAAGACAAAGCATATAGACATCAAAAATGTTCACAGATTGAGCATAATGAATATGATCACTCTCTATTAAAATGGAAAGAGATGTTACAGCGAGGACAGGGATCAATTACACTGATGGCTGTTGTAGAAAATGCTTAAGTTAAACATTATTGAAAATGCTATTTGGAGAAAACAGAACAGATTGCCAGGAGGCAGCAGCTATGGGATTGCTTTCTCTCAAGAACTTAATGCTGAGACTGGATAAGACTCATTGGGAATAGCTAAGGAATTAATCCTATCATTGAGTGGACCAGTTTGAAGGAAAGAACTGTGCAAACAACACTTGTACCCTGTGCAAATAGGTACCGAGTCTCGTGACAGGATTCTAGCTATAGGCAGAAGTTAAAGCCCCTTTTCCCACCTGTCACCGATGACTGGCACAGCTTTCAAACTGAGTCCAGCTCTTAAAACTGCAGGCACTTGCACAAGTGGCTCACCACTGCAATAGGCTCTGTCCAGGTGACAGGGAGATTAACAGACTTCAGCTCTGCCTGCAGAGAGAAGGAACTTTCCAGCACTATTTTGGGAGCTCACCAACACTCTTAACATCACAAAAGCATTTCCATCCATGCCAGCAAAAGTAGGAGCACAGCATGAACAGGATGTTGGCATTTAAACTGTAGCATTCAGTTATCTTTTAGCAGGTCTGGAGGACACTGTATTAAAAATGTCAGCAGCGTGCCTACAATAGGCTGTAACCATCCCTTGGAAATATGTCCGTGGTGGTGCAACGCTTGGGAGTTTCCCCAAAAACTCTAACGCCTCCCTTACTAAAGGTGAGGCCCTAGCTGGCCGCTAGCACTGCAGGTTATGTAGGATGCCAAATGAGCTAGTAAGCTGTGGCTGAATTGGGTAGGAGTGAATAACTGAGTCCCAAAAAATTACAAACGGGAAATGCTCTGCAAAGTCTCTCAGTGTGGCAACACTCACTCCAACCCAATAAATCATGTGTAAGCAGAAAGACTGGATGTATTCAGGATTCCCAGTTACCTGTCTGAATCTGTTTCTCATTAATAAATACAGATGGGGCTGAAAGAATTGAATGATTTTCAAACCCAAATCAAGGTCTGCCATGAAGCATCTGACCTGTCATTCCCTCTCTCCATTTTGTTTGGCACAAAACAAAGTTTACTTATTCTATTCTTGCTCTTCCATAGTGCAGGAGCCCTGTTGTGTCTTTGATAAGTTTAATTAACCTTTCTAGCAGGAAGCTGAGATTGTAATAAGCAAATATACATCTGCAATGCATAGGCTGCACTGTACCAACTTCCCATGTGAACACTTTTAGTACTTGGTGCCTCGCTTCACTTTGAAAATGGAAAAAAGCTATTTGGATGTTGAAAGACTCAATAGGGAGCTAGTCCACTTCGGCAGTGCATTCGGAGCAGCTAACAGAGACTCCAGCTCACTGACTCTCTAGTACAGACAGCCTAGAACTTAAGTGCCTGCAGCCTTGTAGCCATTTGAGCAGAAATGTTTTCTCATCTGTAATAAACTGGGGCAGCCACAGCATTTGTGAATAATAACTAATATATTTAATGGAATTAGAGACAGTTTTTAATACACTCAAGTCACATCATTCTGAGTTCCCTCATGCACAAACAGATCTATTGCCAGGTTAGGACTTACCTTAGGATGTACCCATGAAGAACCCCATTATGTTCACTCTCTGGAGGCGGTTGCCACTGGACCATGATAGACTGATTGGTGCGCCCGCTGGCCACTATGTTTTTAGGTGGGGCACTGGGGGGCTCCTCAGGTAGCATCAACCTAAATACAAAAGAATGTGATGGAGGTGGGTGTTGAAATAAGTGATAGATAACATTTTATTTCATGTATCCACTTCACGTGAACCAGTTTCTTTTATCAAAGTCTGATGACTACAAAGAAATATAACGCTGATCAAACTGCTGAAGACATGCATGAAATAGTTACAACAAATCAACATAATAGGAAATCAGTTAAGCAAGCAACAAGACAGACAGCTGAGGTAACCTTATTCTCTCTGAATCACCCAGGCTGCTACAACTCTTTAAAAAGATTACAAGCCTGAACAAGTTAGAGCTCAGGTCCAGTGTCTGTGACTCCTTCCAAATTGTTTCTTTCAGCTCTTTCAATATTTTTCATATCAAACTTCTACATTTTGAAAAAGCCATTTAGAGTTCAGCTGTTCTGCAATTCAAGCTCACAGCAAGCTTTGGTTCACAGAAGAAGGGAGATGCATTTGAAACTAAATTTGATGAAGCCATCCTTCTATGTCGCATCTGGGTGAATTCCAGAAGTGACATTGCAATGATTGGGTGAACGCTGTACTCCTTCCCGGGCTAACTGCTGTGGCTTAGCACGAGAGCAAAAAAATATTTCCAAGATTCTGCTCAATTGATACTCTGTAAATACGAAGGCACCTCTCCCATCGTGTGCTGATATCCTGCATCACCTAATTGCCATTATCACCAATTACTGACAGCTGCAGAGCACTCTCCAGAGGCCTGGGTAATGCTAACTGTTCTGTTCCCCAATTATTGTGCAAAAGATAACTTGATTTTATTCATTCACAAACAATCGGCAGGTTTTTTCCTTGCAGTAATTCTAGGTTATTGTTCGGTTAGCGCAAGGGCATTTATTTTTACTGTACCTGCTGGTCTCAGAGCTGTACTGGCCCTTTCCCACCTGGTTAACTGCACACACCCTAAACTGGTAGGTTCGGGCTGGAGTTAGTCCGCTCACAGTGACACCGGTCATCTTTGGGTCAAGATTTGATAGGTGAACCTTCCAGGGAGAATCTGTTGGAATAATTTACATGTGAAAAAAGATAGAAGTGCTTGTTAAAAGCCCTGCAGAAGTGAGAAAACACCTCTGACTGCTCAGAGCTCTTTGTGCTTGTTTTCCTCAGAGGAACTTTGGGAAGAAGTTTCTTTTCAGCAGAAGAAACCTTCCTGTCAGCCCACACGGTTATGCAGATTGCACATTTGTCTACTGGAAAGTGATGCTGCACATGTCATGGCATAATAAATAAAAACTATATTCATTAACATTTTAATAAAAGAGGAAACAAGCATGATAAAGACAGATGGGCTGTGTATTTCACAACCCATCTGTTTGGCAGGCCATTACAACACCACACCCGTGAGTGGCTCTGGTGGAAGGACCGTAATGAAATTCACAGTCAGTTTGGAATATCTTCCTACCCAGCTTGCAAGCAGGTGTAGAAGCATGACTCTCTCTGCCAAATCAGCCCTTTGCTGTAAGACCTGAGAAAGCTTCTGCTGCGGATTCTACATGTCTGCAATTTTTTTTTTTCTAGAGATAGTATATGGCATTCGGTCTAATAATTTCCTGGGAAGATTCCCTGGTATAAACAGCCCTGGCAGCGCTATAAAACCCTCACTGTCAGTTCACATACTTGACATATCGAGATCCTCTGATGCCCAAATTACATTTTCAAGTTTTCAAAGAGGTCATAAATGAAACTTGTTGAAAATTAAATATCCTGACTTCTTTTCTTCATAACCTGATGTCACATATTCTCCCTGAAGTCATGACTGAAATAGTCAGGGAGAGGTGACATTTGGTCTGTGTTGCAACAGTACAGCAATGGAATCAGCCAATTTAAAGATTTGTTCAGTTTTTAAATAATACCAGCTGTTTTCATGCTCCCTGCTCAAAATTACTAACACTTCTGGAAATTACTGAGGAGCTAGCTGTAGATTTTGGCAACGTATCTGTGCATGTTGCTCATCAGCAGTGCATTGCAGCTCCTGGCAGGTCACATAGATGTCTGCCTGAAAATGAAGATGAGATGTCCCAAATGAGGAAGGCTGCTAAACTTCACACCAAGATGTAAACCACTAATTTAGTGCTTTTCTGGCAGATTCCTTTGCAAGTCCTCTAGGGTGTGATGCCAGTTGGGCTATAAACACTGCATCTTTGAATCACTCAAAATATATTTAGTCCAGTAACGACTTTCCGAGAACAAAGTCTTTTTTAACAGGAAAACTGACACAGCAGAATACTGAGAATGCTGGAGAGGGACATTTGCACAGCAGTCAAGTTCTGTCCTTGACAGTTGTTGTTGATTTACCAACAGTCACTTTGGCTGCAAGAGCTTGATGGCAATTCATCTCGGTGAACGTTGAACTTCTTTTAGAAAGACTTTTGAAGGAAGCGCACCTATGTTATCTAGAAAAGCATTGGTTAGGAGTTTTTTGCACCCTAGTTCCTTCTGAATTTTATCAAGTTTCTCTTGAGACTTCACAAACAACTGTTCACCTTGTTACAGGCAGAGTGCACAATAACAAATCGAGGTAAGCCAAAGTTAAGGAATGGCTGACTTAGTACATTGCCTGAAGCAGCTTCCTGAGGAAAATGGAAGAGTAGACACCAACAAGAAAGTGAAATACCCTTGTATGAGCTACTTGGGTAGTGGTCCATTTCTTAGAGCATTTAATTTGTTTACTGCTAGTGTAAACACCACCTGAGAGTGCTTAACCCAAGCAGCTCAATGTAGTGAGCAGTTTGATTCAACAACAGGGCCTATTAATCTCTTCAGCACCTTGGGGCTTTGCTCTGTTTATATGCTGCATCTGTAGAATACTTTATTTATTCTTTTTCCTCTCCTGGTGGAAGATAAAAGATCTGGCAGGAAGAGAGATTAAACTGAAAACTAATATAAACGAAGCCTATTCATCTCCTGGGCACTCTGATTTGTAAAGGAAAGGGGTTTGGGGAGGATTTGCTCGCTCATAGAGCAGTGGATACAGTGAGTGTGCAGAGTATCTTTAAAATTTAAATGTCAAGTCTTTTTTTTTGACAATCAATAAACTAAACATTTCGAAAGCCTGTTCTCCCTCCTTAAATACACAACAAACCCTAGAATTGTACAGAAGTTTCTTTTACCACAGAGAAGAGCAATTCTGACATCGGAAACATGCCATAAAATTTTCAACACCGGCTCTCCTCCTCCAGGGATGACTGTCACTCCGCTGTCCTGGGAAGCCTGGAGAAGCTCCATGGCGACAAAAGACTTGCCAGGTCAAACTATTAAATAAACCTCTGCTAGATTGAACAGACTGCTAATCCTTCATTTAAGTTAAGCTGCCCAGAGTGTACCCTGGGCTTTGCTTGCTTGCTCTTCCACTGTAATTGCTACTGTCTGAAAAACTTCCACGTTTAGCTGTCTCTGGTCTTAAGGATATTGGGCATTTTGAATTAAGTCTGATTGCCTCTCCAAGTTAATTTATTAGAAATGAAGAATCTCACAGGCTACTCTCTAAGTTTATAATGTGATTTGGAGGTTTTTAGAAATTACTTTTGTTCTGTCAAGAATTTTTGGATGCACTTGTGATACGTTTAATAACTCTGGATACTCACCAAGAGGCATGTTTTCTATATTTCCCTATCTACCTTACATTTCATGCATTAATTGCAAATTCTTCAAAAATCACTTCTAATTTTATATTACAGATTAGATCTACCACAGAAAGCTGATTTTTTGCAGGTTTGGAGTACATTTCCATCTCCCTCCTTCTCCAGGGGATTTTGCATAGGCGGTAGTATTGGAATTTGCCTGTACTGCTGGAGTTTACAGGATACATCTTTCAAATCTTCATGACAATATGATATTGCAAAAAGTTCAAATAAAAATTAAATGTTTCATCCTTTATTCGGTAGGACTTCAACAAGGTCTACTGATGGCCTGAGAAAAAGTATCTTTTAATACTATCATATCTAGATCTGAGTCACAGTCATAACAAACAACACAGTTTTACTTTGGATTTTGAAAATATTTATCAATAGGTTCAATTTTTATCATTTGAATATTCCTACCAAATTCAGGATGAAAATTCACAGGTTTTAAGTTAAGCACGTATAGATGCTTTTCATAGGAGCTTTTATTATCTTCTCATTGGCACAACGTGATGAACCTGAGTTATATCATTACATCACACAGCACAGATATCCCAGAATACAATAAAATAAAAATGGGCTTTTATCTTAATTGTACTCGGCAGAATTCTTTAAGTATTAATTCATTTCTTCAGTTAAAAGACTATTCAGAATATTTTTTGATTAATCTCTGAAATCTAAACCTCTTTGGAATAAAATAAGCATATCCCCTTCTAACTCCATGAAGATACTTCATTGGAATTCCGAGGTATATCACAACAGGGGCTAAACAGGTCACAAAACATCCAAAAATTGTATTAGTGCAAATGACAGCAATGCATGGTACTATTTATTTGAAAATCCTATTTCAAATTAAGGTTCACATTCCTGGCTCTGTGTGGGCAGGAATACTTAATGACTGTGTTTCCCTAGAACTGTGTTTTTCAAATTAGATTATAAATTTGCCCCCAAATGTTTAAGGCCATAAGTCTCAAGTCACCCACAGATACGGTCTACTGTGACTACTTGTAATTTGAGAATTATTGCATTGTGCCAAATACATTCATTTGAAAAATTAGGTGACTAGAGTCGTTCATATTTCCAGCAATTTATGTGCACGATCTGCCACTGTTTTTTCCACTAATTAAAATAAGGTTTTTATATCTCTTTACTGGATTGATAGTAATGAAAAGGAATTCTAATCCATGCCAGGTGGAGTGACACACCTCTCTCTAATGCAGCTAGTAATTAGTCCCCTGAAATTTACAGTCATTATTTTGAACCCTCTTCAGCTATTTCTCTGAAACAGATACTGTGATTATGTATTCATTTATGGGACGTGCTTCAAAATGTACAATGGATCCTAAAGCTATTAGAAAATTATTCAAAGCAAAACAGCTAAAAAAATGCACAAAACTAGGCTACGTTTTGGCACCCATAACTGCAAAGCAAAATCCACGTATTAAAACTCCACGGAACTAAGAACAAAGTCTCCTGTGTGGCTTTGCTAACTGGAAAATAAACCATAATTTTGAAGGCCCTCCCTAGTCTTTACGTGGGTGAAAGCAAACGGGGATTAGGATGTTAAGCATATTGCACGGCTGCTGACAGCGAAAGAGCTACAGACACAAGCAGATGAGCTCACGGAGGGCATACGCCGACTCCTCGACAGTTGCTCTTTCTGAGGCACAAACAAGACCGACAGAAAACCTGAAAGGAAATTTTCTTTGAAAAGTAAAGAGAGATTCTGCATAGTTGTGTCAGACAAAACTCTACCTACGTGAAATCAAACGTCAGCTTCATTCACAAACATCACTTGGGATGGGGGGGGGAACACAGGAAAGGTGGTGTTTTCCAAAGGAGTAGGTCTGTAGAAGCTAAATATTAACCACACACTACTGAGATCAAAATAACTCTAAAAACCAAACACTTCAAGAAAATAGAAAACAAATCAAGACAGTGACAGTACACAGACATTAAAGTCAACTTTCCAAACCAAAGTCACTGTTGACATTGTTCCACTGCTCTGTTGGCATCCGTAAAGCTGAGCAGTAATATATGAAATGAGAGAACAGAGCAACAGTGGAATATTGAAGGGCTTAGATTCCTCTCTGTCCTACTTCTATGAGTAACCATTTAGACATTGCACATAAAAGTAAATAAAGACGAAAACTGAAAAGACAGCAAGATCTAGAATATTTCTGGGAGTTAATGCTCAATTCACAGTAAACCCGGTCTGTGTTTGGTTTTTGCAGCTGCAAGCTTGCCGAAGTACATATACCTATGATTTGTGATAATGAGACTCTCTCAGTGGTAGATTGCAGTGCCATCAGCCAAAATTATTGGATCTATCACGGAGTGAGCAAGGGTTCACAGGATCCTGTGGAGTTCTGAGGGACTGTCTGCATGATTTCTGGAGAACTATTGTTGATTTTTGCTGAGCCTTCTACAAATTGCAGTGAACGAATTATAGCATTTTCAAAATGATGGCACATTTACCCCATTCCTATACTAGAATAACTGCAAAGCATCCTTGCTAGAAAGGCACTTGAAGCCCTTTCAAGCTTCTTGTGGCACTGAGTGAGCTTCCTCCTGTCTTAGTGACTCTTCCCAATCAGCGCACCCAGCACAGGACCCAAGCGCGTACGTTCTGCCAGCTCTGTGCTGTCTCTATGTAAATACAGCCCCAGCACCTTTGCATCACGTTCCCAGACTGGGAGTTTATTACCTTGTCGTTGTCAAAGCCACTGGGTAACATGAAACACAAGGGTAACGTCCTTGGGTGAAAGGACAGGTAAGGAAAAGCAAAACGGCAGTTCCTGGCCTGAAGTCAACAGGAGAGGAAGGAGAGGAGAGTGACAATAAAAGAGAAGGTGATGATAAAAAGGTAGAGAGGGGGGCTGAGTGCAGAACACCGCGTTTTCTGAGATACTTATCACAAAATGATCAGGAGTCTTTGCTCAAAAAGAACTGTTTTAAAGGACAGCAGTCCCAGGCATCACTTGGGATTTCTGTTAGGATTAGAAAACTGCACTTTGCTTAACAGATGTCAAGATCATCAGTTCTGGGACCTCCACACTGAAAACTTACACACTCCTGCCTGCAAAGCAAAAGGGTTGTATGTGATCTGAAGCTCAAGTTTCATCTCAAGCTCTCTGTGTGGCAAAACAAACTGCTACTCTCTAGATAATCAGAAATCAGGACTGCTTCACATTCAGTTATGCAGTGGCTAATTTCCACATGTCAGAAAAAGTGATGCTCTTAATTTTTTCATCAAGAATCAATTGTTAGGCTTGGATTTCCAGCTCCTAGGGTGATAGAGATTAGAAAGTATTGCCAAGGTGACCGATTTCCATATAACCTCATCTTTCCATCAACTCCTAAAGAAGCATTAGCAATGTCCCTGAATAACCTTGCAAACTGAGAGCCAGAGGACCAGACATACGGCGTGACAAAACTGTGAGAAGCGGCAAATTACAATGACCAGGGTTTGTAACCCACAAAACTAGATGTTTAGTTATCTCACAGTTAAGCACCCTCACCACCTACCTAAAAGAAGGGTGTAAAATGATAGCCTGGGGAAAAATATATGAACCCATATACAGATAAGATAGTAGCTCCTATTGACATTCAAGTTTGTTCCTCTGACAGACCATCAGTTCCTTATATTATCATACTGCCTGCATTTTGAGGTGAAATTGGGGCTCTGAATGCTTTAAGATATCTATGAAACCAGAGCAAAAGACAACAATGGGAAGAAATAAAATACTGCTATTGTACGGATGTTGAATAGAAGCACTGAGGAATGAGCTGTTGCGCCTCAAGTCTGGCTGGCAATGCTGGAGGGGGAACTAAGGCTTTCCTCTGTAACAATTCCACCATCTCAGGCCTCTTTTTTGTTGTTTAACTCTTTCAGCATGCGAATAGTTGGGTGTAAAACCCAGGGCTTCCCCTTCGTGCACACTCACTCTCATTTAGCAAACAACAGTAATATTTTGTTGGTAGCTCCGGTAAAAGGGGAGTCTGAAAGGCGGCTGAGTAATTAAGAAGAACATGAGGTTGAAACATATTTGACTTTACTCACTATTCTCAGAGAGCTCGACCACGTAGTAGAGAACAGGGCTGTTTCCATCAAAGGGGCGCACCCAGGAGAGCATCACGCTGCGGCCGTATGACGAATTTAGAGCGGCCAAAAGATTCTGAGGGGAATGAGGCAGCTCGCTGTATGGAAAAGAGAACGAGAGAAAAACCAGCACAGAAAAATCAATCTACATTCCATTCAGCTACAGTCTTACAGGCAGTTAAAGGCACATGACATCAGACTCATATGATGAGTGATATAAAACTACCAGCAGCTATTGTACAATTAAATAAATGAAAGACATCGCTGAATTCTTCACAATTTTATCCTATTTGGAAAAAAAAAAAATTATGCTGAAAGTCCCAAGGCTGATGCTTAGAACAGCTAATGGAAATGTTACTAAATGTGGAAAAAAGCCAATTTTCATATTGTTTTTGATTGAGACAAGTTGGTCAATAAAGTTCCCCTCTCGCTTTTTTCCCCTTCTTACGATGATGCCCTAGCAATGTGACAGCAGTAATACATATAAACAGTAAAACATATGGGAGATATGATTTAACATGGAATTTTTCATACTCAAGGAAGCAGAAGACATTGACACTATCCATATAGAGCTACTAATCAAAATTACCATATGTATTCTTAGGCTACAGAACAGCTTGATTTACTCGCGGATTCAGGCTTATCCTGCCATGGGTAGAATCTTTCCTTCCTATAATAAGAATTATTTTGGAAGCACCCAACTAGAAAATGTAGTGAAAATGCCTGCAGAAATCCCATGGAAATACAAAATGAAACATTAAAAAACAAAACAAAAAACCCCACAGTGGCTCAGTTAAAACGTGTAATTTCTCCACATAAAGACAATTTGTAGAAAAACATTTCATTTGTACTCATTGCCTGAAAGTCGGAGGCTGCATAGTGTGGTGAAAAAACTAAATTCTGCAACATCCCTTAAATGCTGATCTGTATTAAGGGATAAGAGCCCTTCAGCCATTATATTTGAGCTGATTTCCGCTCCTTATCATCCTGGTTCTTAAGGAGAACAATGCCCTAAGGTCCTAAGGAGGACAGTGAAGGTTTTCACCCATTCAATCTACTGCTGCTCCCCAGGACAGTGGAACGTGCACCACTGCTAATCTGCTCTGACCAGAGGAGAAAGTCACAAGGGTACGTCACATGCTTAATTTAAAAATGTAATAATTTCTGATTGTAATGTATCATGCTACTGAAGGCTTGGTTCTTTAAAAACTACAACTCCTTAGTCACTCACAAAAGTAAGTACAGACTCTGGCTTTAAGCCAGAACAATAAATATGTCCAGGGTTTGGGTTTGTACTGGAAGATTGAGGAGCATATAGAGAGACAGACAATAGTTTTATTATTTTTCTGTTAAAACTGTGCATGCTTTTGTTTACATGTTTGAAGCCTATGTGCTGTGGAGTTACCATAAAAAAAAGAGGTTGTTGGAAGAGCCAAGGAGGGGCAAGAAAAACACACAGATAATGACACAACACAAATGGAAGACACTCACCTGCCCTCCTCTCTGTAGGCCAGAAGTGTTGATGCTTCCTAAGGCTAAACCTGAGACTCAAAGTCTCATTTGACTTTAAACACCTAGCCAAATTAGCAGCACAGTCACCCCAGGCTCTTTCTGTAGTAAACATGGAATGACACCTCAGGGTGTGGTTTAGATCTTAACTTCATTAAATCACTCGCTCAAGACCCCTTGATTATGAGGAGTTTAGGCTGTGCTCTCACTTAGGTCTGGGCATGCACCAACCACGCTCCAGAGTTCTGATGCACAGACAGCTAAGGCACAGCCAGTTTTAGGCTAGAAGGAACATCAGGCACAGGAAGGAGTACGTATGGGCTCAACAGCAGCAGATTTTGAACACAACACTGCAAAATTTTGGATAAATGAGTTTAGCGAAGAGGGGGACCTGGAAACAAAGTAGGAGGGCAGCCAGATGGCAAGACATAATGGCAGAATAAGCCTGTGATTTGAAAAGTGTGGAGTGGGGGTGTAAGACATGGCCATGTACCCAGGGACTACACGAGTGTGCTGCTTAATTTTGAAAGAAATGTGGAATTATAATAAACATTAAACCTCCACTTACAATTGATCATTATGTCCTAAGCAAACTGGTCGGAAAAGTGTTTTTGTGATTAAGCTGGCAAAGGAAATTACTGAAGGAAAGAGAGTGAAACATCTTGTTGTGACACGGCTCCTGGACGTCCCAGTCCTCTCTCATTCACACCAGACCCTGCGGGGAAGAGCTCAGAGATGGGCTATGGCTTCGGCTTCTGCCAGAGGACAATGCTCACACAGGGAGCCGTGTAGGAGGGATGGCTGAGGGGGAGCTTGCAGCAAACTTCTCCCCATGTCACTCCTGTTCTGGGAACTAAATAAACACTCCTGGAATATATTAAAGATATTTCCAGGGTGTGCATTTACTAGTTAATCTTGTTTCTCCACACGTTTAGAAGGGTTGAATTAACAGCTCATTTGAGGACAGAGGCTACATGACTAAGACTTTACAGCTCAATCTCTTTCTCTTTGGGTACAAATCTCAGAAGACTTCTGGAGGAGAGGGGACATTCCCTTCTTCATGTTTTTTAAAGCACAAATTGAGTTTAAACATGGGGGTTTTTTTGATTAGGATTTGGCTGTAGTTGATTATTCTCTTAGAGTGACACAAAATGATAGTCAGTCAGCAGTGTGAAGGAAACGGGCACTTTCTGTTCAGACAGAGATTGAGTAGCATGAGCTGCAGCAGCCATACCTATCTCCACTAATATCATATTCTTTAGCCATATGTGTCCACACCGAACAGCAACAGATGGTGCTTACAGATTTAAATCCCTCAAGGCAGACATAACAAGTGCCTAAGAAGCACACCTGGACAGAAATAAATATTTTAAACTACAAAGACATTTCAGCACAGAAGTGTACTTCTCTCTTTGTAGTATACAAAAGCAGAGATTAATAAATAGCAATTCTTACTTTAGCAAGCACTTACACTTTGTCCCCTTCTCATTTGCTACCACATACTGTGTGGAAGGGATGACAAATGAGACCTGTACCACCATCATGAATATTCACGTTCCCAAAAGAGATCATTGCTTCTTTTTTTCCTTTAAGAAAATTACTTTTCTTTGCTGATAACATCCAAGAAATCATTGCAGGGAACAGTAGTTTCAACCCTTCTTCAGGATGAGAAGGAATAGAACTACTCAAATTATGACATACCAAGAAAGTGGATTAGGTTTGGTACAATAACAGCCAGGGTGCAGAACGGCCCTCCATCAGACACTGGAAGTTTAATTTCAGCATTATCGTCTTTCTGGTTTTTATCCATTGAAGCCCCAAACAGGAAATATCTGAAGGTTTTTCTATATAGGATATCTTAAGACCTCACTCCTTTAATGCTGAAGAGTTGCATGGAGGCAAGTTTTCCATAACTTACTTTGTATGACAGCAAAATACGTATATGGACACTTTTAAATCTGTAATTGATAGATAAGCCCAGGGTTAATGGCATAGCCGCCAAGGTGACCTGAGGGGATTCTGACAAAGCAATTAAAATAGCGGATTTACAAGAAAAGAACATGAAGTCATTGTGACAACCTAGGAGAGAAATATTAGCTAGTTGCAGATGATACATGTTCAAAACAGAAACCCTAATGTTTTGAGTCTGCTCATCACTGCCAGAGGGCAGCTGAAAAATTCACTCCGCAAACACAGAGAGTGTTTTATAACATTAGCTAAAAGCAGACTATTTGCTGAGGGAAATAAACCAGACATGGTTTGGAGAGGTTTCGGAGAAAAATGGTCCAACAGCAGGTAATTAGAGAGACTGTGACTGAAGAGGGGATTACTAAAAAGGCAAGGGAGATTAAACAAGTTTTCTTGTCAGTTTATAAAAAGCCCCGTTCCTATTTCATAAATGATTTCCTAAATCAGGTCCACCATACAAGTTTTATTCAGGAGCAGGTGGTTCATCTGCTAGACCTGATAACATGGTAAGAAGTTGGGGTAGGAAGCCTAACAAAGCACTCAGCTCTGATGGCTTTGCTCATAAAAGTTTATAATGTTTTAAATTAAGAAACATGTCATCTGTTGCTCAGGACTTTCCAGTTTCTCTTGCAAAACAATTCTCTCCCATTTCTGAACACAGGAAGGATACTTGCATGGTATCCATGAGTTTTGAGGCTTTTTGTCTCTCGTAGGCCTATAATGAGGTGGATTTTTTTTGAAATTAAAGGCTTGCCAAGTCCCAGAGTGTACAGAATTATTTCCCATTTCATTTTGGTGGTCACCACAAGCTCAAATCTACAGACAGCTTGGGAAAGGCTTTTGAATTTTATGCTTTCTTTTTGCTAAACCCACCTACATTTTTGATATACCTTCAATGATGAACAAACACAATTGTATTTCCAAGTGTATTTCCAGGAGGTATTTCTCTTTTGAGTATCAAGTACATTTACACTCACAGCAGTGAACCTTACTTCTTGGATGACATCTCAATAGAGAGCTTGGAAAAATAAATAGGCGCTTTCTTTCTAGTGAGGAAGGAATAATATATTTAAGTTTGACATCCTTCCTGTTTTCACTCCCTGCAGGAAGGAAAAGAGATGGGCTCTTGGAACCATGGGATATGGGATCCAAATGAAGATAAGTTTGTAATGAGACATCACGTTGATTTGTTACTCTGTGTTGATCTTACTGATTTTATTTTTAGTAATCAAGCTATTTTTTTTATGGGATATATTAGAAAAAAATTGGAAGTAGCAGCAATTACAAATACTCTAGTAAAAAGGTTATCAAATTCATGTATAAATGATTGACAAAGGCAATACTATGCATTCTTGGCAACCCACTGGGTTTTATTATAACTGGTTAGCTCCCCTCTCCTGCTTTTGAAGAAGACAGAACAATAATAGTTCTTTCTCTGGTGAAAGAGAACTGAAAGAAGATGAACTTGCTGCCAGGAATAAATTGTCTATTTTTGTATTACATTGTCCTTCCCATATTTTTGCATAGAGAAAGAGCCTAAAAGATTTTACTCTATGTTGTGACATAACAGTGGCTTGTACAGGGCTTTGATTTTCCAACAATGCAGCATTACCATACTCTTCAGTCACATTCATACAACAAAGACATTCTTTAGTATGGACTGCAGACAGGCTGATATTGAGCAGCAGGTATCATCAGGCAGAGATAGTGGTAATTCTGCATATTTTATATGCACTGAGAACCCTCAGGATACTTTGAGCTGGAATCAGCAGAGTTTCCCATCACGTGAGTGATACACTGTGATAACTCAGCTTATGCAGCTTTAGGAACAAGCAGTTTTTCCTCTATCCGTATTTCAGTATGGTATTTACAGGACTATAAAAGTAAGCTAAATGAACCTAGGATGTTTCATAACACACAATTACTTTCAGGATCAAATCCTATGGTTTGGAGGAATGCAAGAGAAGCACAAGCTCATCATCAAAAGACCTGCAAATGTTTCTGTATTTGCAGTCAAGAAGCTCTGCTAGGAGAAAAAAATGTAGTAAGTAAAAAAATTAAAATCTATCTCTTGCAGAAAAGAAACATCGCTCACAAATGTTTTACCTCGTGCAAATCAAATCAAGTGATGTATATGAAGAATAAACACATTTACAGGGAAGACAAATGAATGAATGGAGTATCTTGACTAGCAATTAGTTTCTGTGCCCAAGTACCATCAGTGCAAAATTGATGAGCAAAGTAACCTTTGGCTGCATTTTAGCAAGTTCTTCATTAGTTTTCTGGCTTTCCTTTTCAAATATTTTATTTCTTCATAGACACGCTGAAAAAAATGATCCATCCTGCTTGCACTACCTATGCACATCACGCCGTGCTGTCATTGTATGTTCTTCTAGCAAGAAACAGCACCTTGTCCCCCAAGCCCATCTTCCAACAAGGGAAGACAAAGGAAAAGTTTTCTTTCCTTCTTTCCACAGACTAGAAAACCAGACCACTTAGAGATTAAATAACTGAAGGTCACCCTGAAGGTCAATGGTTTTGACTTGAATCAGTTTGAATAGAAATCAGTAACAAACTTATTTGTGCCTTTGGAAATTTCTCTTGACATGCCTAGAGGTAGAGGAGGGACATGCTAGTTCCTGGGGGAAAAAAGGTGGTGACACAATTGGAGCTGTCAGATACAGCTAGGAAGGCTGCCATATTATCTGTTGGTAGCCTGCTCCAATCCATAATTGGTTGAGAGGCCTCCTCTCAACATTTGTCTGACATTAGTGCTACTCAAGGCACTGAAGTGTAAGTGCTCATCGATGGGAATGTACATGCCCTGTTTGTTAATGTTCTGCACAAGAGAATTACCTGGGAGAATAGGGAATGTTATAGATCTGTCATTCGTATACGAACTAGAATTTAATTTAAGCTTTACTTCAGACATTTCCTTTCCACATATTTTCTTCTTCATTTCACTTCTGTTGTATCATGTATCTCTATTTCTCACAGATTTGTGCTGCTGAGCCAAACGATAATGATGAAAGCTGCAAAGGAATGCAACGGGTTTTGGCATTATTGCACTACCTGCAGCACTACTTTGAAATAAAATGTCACAATTCAAGGTATGATTGAGTGACTTAGCAGTTACTGCAGTCCTCTAAAAGAGCAGGTCTGATATATTTCTTTAATTCCTCCAGGAAAACCAGGTGATAGGCAACCCGCAACAGAAGATCAGAGGAAGTAGAGACACAGAATTAAGAGCCAGTCCCAGTGCATGGAGAGCCAGCCAACACAACTGGAACAAGCTGGGGTGCAAGAAAGGCAGCCTCAGCGATGGACTCGAGATGTGCCTCTCCCGGTTGGCTTCTAGCCTGAGTTTTATGGAGTATAAAACTATTCCTCACTGGTCAACAGGGAACTGCGAGTAAATACATCCAACTGTGCTGTACTGGGTTGCATAGGGCATCTTTTGCTATTTAGGATTAACAAATAGTCAGACTGCTGAAGTGTTTAGCAGATATTTATAGCTTTGCTTCAAAGTCCAGATTTTCACATTCTTTTCAGTCTTTACTCCATAATTTTCTGCCCTCCATTCAAAAACTGCCTCAGAGAAAAGCAAGTATGGTTATATAGTAGCAATATATTTTGAATTGTCTTCTGCTCTTGGATGCAAAACAGCAGTAAAACGCACTCCGGGAGGAGAGCTGAGGAGTGCTTAATTAGAGAAAGAATGTATGACCGCTCTCTGAAAATGGGCATCTGATCTAGCCTTGGCACTATCAGAATAATGCTGTATCAAACAGCCCTCTGCATTGCAAATCTCGGAGGTGAACTCATTACACTGCCAACAGCAGAAGTTGCCATCTTCTCAGAGAGATCAGGCATGACCAGCAGAAACAGATACAATTTTAGTTAAATTAAAGCGTGCGGCGCTACTCAAATGAATAAATAAATTTAAAAGGTCTACATAAAACATTACCTTCTATTCATTTGATCTGCTCCACACATGTACCAAACCCAAAGCTGTTGCTTTTAGTGATGACATTAAATGGAAGTGTACCTCACCCAGTGGAATGACAGAAACGGAAAATATGGAACTCCGTAATGATATTTTCATAATCCTTTTTCAGAATTGAACTGCACTTTAAACATTTTCTTGTTTTTATTTGTAAAGATCCTTAGGAATAAAGTCAGTCATACATACTGGCTTCAAGCGGACTACCACCTTTTAATCATTACCCCCTGAGCTCCATCACTCGACCAGATGGACATGTAGATGTAATGGTTCAGAGAGATGCAGTTACTTGGAAGCAACTTCCAAGGCTCCAGTTACTTGGAAGCCCAAATAGCATGGCAGCATGCAAAATGTAGGACATTTCAAGGCAATTTAATTAGGAATAAACCAGGCTTAATTTTCCCTAGGAACACCCACACCAAAAATCAAACTTAGAGACTCCCCAGATCACCTAGAATGAAATGCTAAAAAATACCCAAGGGTATCTGAAACCAAGCATAGTGTATATTTAAGATGGAATACTCACATCACTTCTAGTCGAGCCATTCTGGAGTCGTTTCCTCCAAAAGAAATGACCTCACAAGTGTAGTCTCCAATGTCACCTGACCACGTCTGGCTGATGAGGAGGGTTCCGTCTTTCTCTACTGTGATCCTGGAACTGCTGGATGGATTTATTACAACACTGTCCTTCTTCCAAACATACCTGAGTATTACAATGCTTCAGTTAAAAATTACTCACAAGAACTTCAGAACAGATTTAATTGAACTGTACAATAAGATAGCAGCTTCTGCATTCACACGTTACAAACAGCAGGCCCCCCTCACTTACCTTCAGGAACAGTGTCTTTTACAAATTCTAGTTTTAGATCAGTGATCAGAATGAGAAATGTAATCCAATGCATCCAAGTTACTGTACATTTTATAAAAAATACTATATATTTTACATGGAAAAGGTGAAGTACTCTTGTCCAAGTTCTAAAGACCACCTTCATCAGCATTTTAAACTAGAACATCATAGTCTGAAGTTAACAGCTGAGGTGTTGGCCCATCTCTGCTAAGACTGCAATAACCTTAGACTGCTGTAATCAGTAACATCTGAAACTGCTGTGACAAGGTTTACTAGAGCTCACCCGTCAAAGTACATACATAGCCACATGTCAGAGATGTGTATAGCCCATGGTCTTACAATTAAGTATCTCTACATGAAATTTTTACACCTATATTTCTCTTTCCGAAGTTCTTTCTGCAGTTCACCCTTCTAGCACCCTCCAAGCTGTTCCGTGCATTTCTTTCGTTTGTGTTGCTTTCAGACTACATGAATTTTCATGGTAAATTTATTTTAAAATTGTGAGCTTCCTCTAACTTCTCTAGTGCAAATTTTAATAGTTCAGACAAATTCTGTTTTCCTTTACACAGTTAAAGCAGAATATAATCCCTAGTTATCGAGTTGCTTCCAAGAACACAGACATCTCTTGTGTTGCTTTCATGCACCCCAATGTAAACACTTCTGAAATCCTCTTCCTTCTCTTTGGCTTTTACTCTCATTAAGTATCAGCTTCTGACAAGTTGGTTTTATTGATAGTGTATTAACCTTGACAGTAAAATCATGGAAGGCTATATTGAAGTCATGAAGTGGAACATAGCTCATTGTAAATAATACATAAGGCTGAAATGGAAGATGAGATTTATATGATTAATGATACAGTGTACAACCTTATAATGCAGTAATCAGGGGTCTGGTGTTAAAATCTGGGGTCCTGAAACTTTTCACTTAATGCCATTCATATAGCTTATAAAATTAAGCTGGGATAAACCACACAAACAAGAACTGACACCACCAACCTGATTGGAATTCTAGGATCATGAGTCGCTTCACATCGGAGAGTGGCTGTGGTTCCTTTGATCACAGTGCTATCCTCAGGAGGGTGAACAATGAAGGTGCGATCTGAAAGGAACACAAGCCATAGTTCAGGTGAAATTACAGCATTTTAACTTGGGTATTCACTCAGAGAGCAGGCAACCAAACATTTGTCATTCAAAGCAAGCGGGCCATTCCTCTTCAAGCCTGTGCTGTGAAGGCTTCCCTCCCTCTAACGTCATTGTGTCAAGAAGAGGTGGTACGCTGTGGGGTGCAGAGAAGCAAAAGCAGCAGAGGGCACGAATCCGAGCCGGCAGCGATCTGAGTAGGAAGAGTGCTAAAGCTGTAGTAACTCTCCCTTGTCTTGTGGTAAGCGTCTATGGCAACTCCCTAAAGTCACAAGGCAGCAAGTGTGTTTGTAATGCGTTATGAATGAATCCAAACACACGGTGAGTCAGGAAACAAGTCACACTGGAGCAAGGAAAACAAAAACAAAGATCTGTGCAAAGAAGCATATGCTCGAAAAATATCCAGAAAGAGGAAAATTTAAACAGCACTCGACAATCTCATCAAATCCAGGAAAGAGGCTAAAGAGAAGGAGCTTCTGGTAGTCCAAATTTTCCATATAAGAAAGATATGCTGTTTAATGTTTCAGAACATCTTTATTCAAGCACCTCCTGGAGACCCAGAACACAATAATTGCTGTAACTACAGCAACCAGATCTGGTGTGAAAGATCGCTATTATGCTTAACACACAGTAGCAGCAGATAGCATCAGCTGAAGCAGGTAGACAACTAGGATGAGTATAGAAGATATGTGGATAATGTTAATCAGTCCCAAATCCCTACAGGGATGATCAGCATCCTCTAAGACATCTCATACATGCACAAGAAGGAATCATCAGCAAAATCAAAAGCTAACTCTAATAGCACAGAACTTTTAGCATTATTCCTGATGTACCTACGTATACCTTCTAGCTCTACATGGTGCTGTTGCTATACAAATACTAGGTTATATTCACTTTTCTTTTCGCCCCTTCATCGCAGCACAATGAACAGGAACTATCTTTAATACATATAAAAGCCATGCCTTTGAGAATTAATAGGAAGGCTCTCCTGGATATCGTTCAGTTTACAACATCCTGATATGTATAACCACTCTATATTGTCAAGAAGACATAAATATGATGGTCGTATGACACAAGTACATTGCATTTACTGCCAGTATTGTTTTCAGGTATTCCTAAATTAAAAAAAAAAGTTTTACTGATTTAACTTGCACAGTCTTGGGATTAACGAATGCCAAATATGCACCACACAGCAGCAGCATAATCTGTACTTCAAGTACAGGAAAGGAGAAGGGGCCACAACACTTCTGTATTTATCATCATCTTCACTGTTTTTAATTATTTTTATTCCCAACACAGGGATCATTATTTCCTACCTGTAGTAGCTAAAAACATGTTAAATTTAACTCACTTAGGAGTAACACAGGGGAATCTGTTGGATCAGACTCTCTTTCCCAAAAGAAGAAATAGAAAAATAGAGATCAAGGGCAAATGGTGAAGGACCAAATCATCTCATGGGTTGTCCTGTGCTGTGCCAATCTGTAGCATGAGACACCAGCTGAAGTTTGCTGTACTTTGGTTTGGCTTCCAACAGTGCCCAGGGCCACAAAGAAATACAAAGGTACGAGGAAAATCGTATCCATTGCTAACTGTGGCCACAGCCTTTGTACCAGCATGGGCTGGTCCACCACTGCCTGCAGACCCCTCGAGGCACAAACCGATTGCCAATAGCCAAATCGACAAGTTAAAAGGTCTGATTTGAGTACAGGATTCACCAAGGCAGAACCTGAGTAAAACTGTAATTGTGATTGAAGCTCTATCTAAATACACTTCCTTTCACAAAATATAAAAGTTTATATGCATAATTTTACAAACAAAAAGAGTATTTGAGATAGGTTTCCTAAAATAGATACATTATTCCTGTTAAACCATACAAGTATCTCTATTAACTAGAAAAGCATAATTACTCATGAAAATTTCCTGAGCATACAACAAAAACTGATTAATACTTGATTAAGGTTAGACTTTAAACAAAGCATTATCCTTACTCCACACTGTCAGCATCACAAAAGCATTCAGAGCTCCTTCAGAGTTGACTGCACAGCAAGTATAATTGCCAGCATCCTGAAGGAAAACGGGTGTTATCTGGAGCCCTCCAGATTCAAGAAGAATGAACCGAGGAATCTGAACTGAGCCACTGGCTAAGATCTGGTCTCCTGAAACACAGAAGGGAAAAACAGTGCGATTAGCGTCACATAGACTGCATGGATTATGAACTGCAATTCTGGTTCTTCCAAAAGACTATGACAACCTCTCCGGGCCGCTGGCCCACAACAGCCCCACAACAAACCCTGTGCTCACAGAACCAGAGACATGAAGAAATATGCGCTAAATGGATCTACAGAATCTCAATAACAGGAACGGACAAGGAAATGTGGAATACAGCTTTTCCACACCAATTTAATAACCGACTACCTTTCTTCCATGAGATAGCGGGTTTTGGAGCCCCTGAAACTTCACAGGTTAGCACTGCGGTCATCCCCTCTGTAACAGTGGTATCCTCTGGAGGCTGTATAAATGCTGGTGTAATGTCTAGAATCAAAAATTTAAAAAACTCAATGCATCAGCTATCAGAAAGATCCTTTACCTATTATCACGGACTACTTTACATCCACTTTTATAGAGCTGATCATGGAGAAGGACATGACGATAATACATGAAAACCTTTCAGCAGTGACTGTAACCTTTCATTATTCATCTCCTAGGAATTGCCTAATTCAGTTTATTACCTGCATGGAAAATAAAAATCTATCAGTGCTTGTACATGCACAAGTAAGATGGCTTACAGAAAAAGGAAGATAAAGCTCAAAATGAGTGTTTGGGGGGAAGTTGAGAAATCTAGGTAAACAAAACTATTTTCTTTCATCTTCATAACAGAGTTCTTTAAGATGAAAAGCAACTTGAGAAAGGCATTAACTTTCAGACTTAAATGTCAGCCAAAAGAATTTAGAACCTGAGTCTCATCCAAGACATTTTCCAAGTTTCGTTCTCTCTTATTTTCCCCCAGTTGCATTTTATTACATTTTTTCAGCAGTTTCCTAGATATATATTGAACTGGGGCTTATGTATTTTCTGAGGCCAGTAGGAATTCTGGTCAGTATGTGTAAACCGCTCCTGGGCTAAAAATCAGCTTCCTGAAGAGGAGTTATAGTATCATCGAAATGCCTGTTAATCGCTTTTAAAGGAGACTACTAGGATTTGTAATTCTTCCATAGAGAAGAGTGTACTTCATTAAGAAAACCATTTAATCGGACTCTTTGACCAAAAAAAAAAAAAAAAAAAAAAAAAAGACAAAGACACTTAACTTGAACTTTCTTTCTTTCCCCTACTAAATGCAGTAGTAGACAAAAGGCAGATAAAATGATACCTTACACAATCATGAAGCAGTAGCTCAAATTCAGAACAGAATTATATTAGAGTAGAACCAAAATTATTTAAGTATAAAGATAAAAGTATTTCACAATTAACCCTTCTTTTTTTTTTTTTTTTTTCTTTCTTTTCATTAAGTTCTCGTTTTGTACCATGAAATAGGAGAGTTCACCTCAAGCCCCTAATGTCATGGCAAGTTTTTCTACAGGCTTCAGCAGACTGTGTTTAGGCCACGGAGGGCATTTTGGGGTACCTTATGGCTGGGGCAGCTACACTTGATGAAAATCAAGGTTCTGTGAGTCAAACTAAACAAACACGGAGAAGACTGATGGATGTAGGGTCACCTACAGAAATGACAAGACAACTCATCAATCTCATATCACAACTCGTTACTCACTCGTCACATCCAGGTAGGTGTATGTCTGTATCTCCCCAGCTTTATTACTAGCAAAGCACTGGAAGATTCCGGCATCCTGAGGACGCAGCCCATGGATCCGCAGCCCCCCACTCACCAGTACTTTGTAGCGGGGGTTTTCCAGCTTGCTGAGTGGGACAGAGTCCTTATACCAGACCAGGGTGGGAATGGGAACACCTGTAAGACAAAGAAGAATTTCACTATCAGTCTTTAGGTAGTGTTTTAGGTAGTCAAAATACCTAGCACTGTTATGGTCATATCCCTGGTTTCCCATCCCTCCACACCAATTACTATATTTTTACAAGCTGCTTTTGATAAATGGAGGCTGCATCTTGCATTATCAATGGTAATAATACACTGTAGAACATGTGAGAATAAAACCAGCAAACAGTGAAAGGGGGAATGTTGAGAAAACATGTTATCAAATTACTTTCTTCACCCAATCATATTTCATGCTACTACAAAATAAGATTTACAGCAATTTCATGTTGAAAGCCAGAATCATGCTACTTAAACAGCAGCAGCAGCGTGCCAATGCAGCAAGTCTATAAGACTGTTCCATCCCAAATAAGATTCTTCTGTGCTACTGTAGCAAGATGTCAAAATAAAAAGGAAATGGTAAATCACACATAAAAAATGAACTGCTCATACGGCTGTATTTGAGTTCTAATTTGGCAGCTTAGTTTGAGCTGATGTACAAACAGCATGTTGCCAACAATGGGATAGCTTTAAATTATTATTATATTTGTTCATTCTCAAGCTTCACCTGGTATTTGAAAAATGCAGACATTAGAAGAAACAAAAATCCTACCCTAGTTATAACTTACAGTCCCAGTTATTCTTGTTTTCTTTCATGTGCATGTTCTACGAACACTGACACAGTTATTTCACACATATTTTTACTGCAGTCATATCCCAGTCAGCTGGGACGAAGTGGCTGTAAATTTAGTATATACAAATAGCATGGGATTCTCTTTTCTTCGAGAGATGTCAAGGGCCTAGAACAGTCAGACACAGATGTTCCCATCCTGCTCCTCATATCAGACAATGTTTTATCTTTATGCACCAGAAATCCCTAACCGATCAAATGCTGAGGGCCCTATCTGAAGTGAAGCAGATATTTTATGTGATAGGATAAGCACAGGATCCCAAGACTATCAAGCTGATTTAAGTTATCTCAGCCCCAAATACAGCATTTTCATAATCAGTAGCTATTTTTGAACACGTATCACTTAAACCTGAGAGGTTCGCATTCCCTTGTAACGAGGTAAGCAACTATGGACTTAAATTCATGGGCGAGGGAAATTTGCCTGAATAGAGCAAAGCACGGCGTAACGGGAGCGTTGAGGATAGGATGTCACTGATGAATTGAGCATCTGCCGACAATGAATTTCCCTGCAACGTTGGCAATGACTTGAGGTTCTCAGAGCAAAAGCACTACAGGAAGATCTATATTATTGTCATTATGATTTCTAAAATCCTGAAGTTAAATACCATTGCATTATACTTCCATTCATATCTTCTCTCAGTGTACTTATTCTCGTTATAGAGACAAAAGCTGTATTAACTCCTGGAAGGAATGTACAAACAATGTATAGAACGATTGAAAAACACCATTCAATTGCTGCTGTTACTTTTATAAACACGTATCATTTACTACAATCACCTCTGATGCTTTTGTTCTGCTGATAAAATAAAAATGTACTCATAATCTAGAAGGTAATCATCTCAGGAAGAAATCCACTATGCAGAGTGCATTGTCTGATAGAGAATAGACGTAGCGCAGTAGCTTGTGATAGGCATAATTTAAATTTCATACAACAGCCCATATACAGAATTAGCGTAAATTTCAGTGTTCAGAATTCTCAGTGAGAGTGTTATTCATCTCTCGAAAATCCTCCTGGGCAAATACAAATTATCACTGAGTAATGAAGAAACAGATGATGCAAAATGGAATAGTTCTCCTGATGCTGAGAAGCCTGGAAATGTTTAAATAATAGCAACTCCATTTTCCCACACATTAGACTTGATAGGCACCTAGGAAATAATGAAATCCTGCATTCAGTACACTCAAACCTTTAACGTTGGTGTCATTCCATAAATCCCATTCTACTAACAGTATTAGCAAACCTTCTAATCCTATAATCACTGTGAGATACACCTTCCTATCACCAACTCGGCTGACAAACGGAATATTACCATCTCTATTTTTCTACATTTCAGTTACGGATATCTTCCTCTACTCAAAGTTATGAGTCTGAATAATAGGATCTTATCTAAGCACTCTGATGGCTGTCAGCAGCATTCATTTGGGCTTTAGTGATCTTCCCAGAGAGATTTGTCTTCCAAGTTATACACATTTTCTTTTATCTTTTTGCTACCTCTTTGGCTATAAGAATGGTTAAAACCAGCTTCTCTTCTTCTCCCCGGCTCCTACCCCACAGCCTTTCCTCTTCCCACACCCCCAAAGGAATTTTGCTTCTTTTCCTCTCTAAACACTTCTGGTGAAAAAATTATGAACAGAAGAAAACACTTTAAAGACCTTTTGGAGTCTACCTTTCCAAGCAGTATCAGTCCTACCTTACTGTTCGACAGATTACAGAATGGCCTAAAAGACTAGTCATAATAAATAAAATAAGCTTATTTCTCAGCATGCATGTAGCACTATTCATTTTTCACAGACGAATTAATCTAGTGTTCTGGAGGAGAAGGGAAGGCAGGAAACAGACTCCGGTTCTGGCTTTGCCACTTTCTCTGTAACCTTGGGCAAATAATTTACGCAATCTGAGGCTCAGTTTCCCCATCTGCGAAACAGATGCTTCACTCTTTGCCAAATTTAAATTACTTAAGAACCTGGATAAAAGACTCAAAATATTCACTGTGTCATTTTTGTTATTTATGTTTTATAGCCTTCTCTAGATCCCAGTGGGCTACTGGGGAATCCCAAAAGCATCTTTCCATCTACTTGTCTAAACAGGTAGAACTAAAGTCCAATTAACTGCACTCCCTAGACACCACCACCGCTGCCTGCAGCTCTAAACTTTCTATAAGCAAATAAGAAAAAGCATTTAAAGGAAACCCATTGAAAATGCAGGCAGCATCAGCGACTGCTGAAAGATATACAGCAGAGCATGGTTACTGTGCAGTCTGATGATACACTGAAACTCCATTACAGGGAAGTATAAAGCTAGTCTGTGCAAGTTGCAATTTTATTTACAGTTAATCTCTGCTTATACTGTGAAATTAATCTGTCTCTCACATTCAAAGTGCACCAAGACTTGGCAAATGGCCTTTGTGCACAGAACTTGATGGGGCTGGGGGAAATACAATCTGTCTTTCTATTTGTAGCTAAGGTACAGGGCAGCTTTGCAGTTCCTCTAATGCTTTATTCTAGCTCCTAGTTCGGAGCAGGGAGACGGCAACCTTCATTTACCCTCTTTTTAAATGCTGGCAATTGCCAGATTTCTGTAATAATGGACCAAACCTCCTCTATGTTTAATACTAGTACCTGCCCCTTACAAGCCTGTGTTACAGACACTCAGCAAAACAATCCCCATGAAGACAGGTTTCCATGCTCCAGCACCACATTCATCAACAAATCAGATGTACACTAGAAGGGTTCAGCACAAATAAATTATTTTCTCTAGTAAGGGTTCCCATACCTCCAATAAGACCTCATCTACTGAGAATGGTTACGAGTGCCCTATTAATCCCCTGGGGAGCTAAACTGCTCAGGGGAAGAGTTAGGGTAGAAAGATGAGTTACAATTCAACCTCTTCTCTCCCTCATTCCTCTAGGGTTTGGGTGGAGCTTCTTTTTGTAATACATGAAAAACATTTGAGACAGCAGATAGGTTTTTTCAGTGACAGTGAGATAGTCCAGAGATTCATCAAAGAGTTATATAGGATTGAAACTTTTTTTTTTAAATAAATCTCAGAATGTTTTAAACTCAATTTCTCTAATAGTACAACACAGTCTTACTTCTGCTACTTGAAAAATCTTCTCCGATAAAAAAACGCTGATATATTTGTCATACCACATGCTGAAACACAAAGTTGGTGGCACATGGCCAGAATAAATGTCTATCTAGTCACTTTTCCTTCTTTCAGAATTGTCTTGTCTTGGATGCTCAGGCACAAAATGCAAGAACAGCCCAAGGACAAAATGCTATTTCCACCTTCTCAGCTTCAGTAATCTGTGCTTTAGCTATTTCCTGAGCCAGAGGTTGCAAATACACAGCTGCGTTCAACAGTCCTTACTGGATTTTTCTTCCATAAATTTTGTTTTTCTAAATAACTTATTTCTGATCTTAAATACTGCCTGGACCAATGACCACCACAGTTTATTTTTCTCTGAAAAAGTACTCTCTTTCCTTTATCATTCATCTCCTACCTGAAAATTTAGCCCGATGCCTCCTCTACTTCTTGCACTAAGCAATACAGAATCATCTTCTCCTACTCACGTTCCCAATGATACCTGCCCTTCAGTCGTCTCTTTCACAAAGTGTTCCGGTCAATTTAATTTTTCATTATTCAAAAACCACGGTAGACATCTAATTATACTATTCCTACTATTTTGTATTTTTTCTACATCCCTCTCTCCAGCAGACTGATTAGAATTGTGTGAAATATTTGAGATGGGGGTGCTGCCCCATGGATTCATACAGTGGGATTCTCTTATTTTTTCTCTATTCCTTTCTTCCCAGTACCTAACATTTTGAACCACAGCTTGGCACTGAACTGATGTTTGCAGAAGACATACCTTTTCTGCATAGTAATTTCATCTCCGTCAATAATTTCATCTGCCAGTTTATTGTCCAGTCAGTTCAAATCATCAGAACCTTCTGCGACTGTTCTGCGGTCAGTTTTAATGTTGACTATCTTGAATAATATTATCATTTTACTGTTCACCCTCTTTTCCGGGGCATTTATGAGTATGTTGAACAGCACAAGTTCCAGCAGAGATTCCTGGGGAACTCCACTGACAGCAGGTCCTGCTGTGTTCTGTTGAAAAAGCTATTAATTAACAACAAGATCTTGTCTCTTACAACCTGATAGCTTCATTTCTGTAAGACCCTTTTGGTAAGAGATCTCATCAAGGGCTTCTGAAATTCTAAATCAACCGGGGCACCCTTACACACACATCTGCTTAACGCACTAATGTATTTGCAAAGCTTCCCTCTAGAAAAGCAGTGTTGACTCTTTCCTACATAGGACATAAAAACCGCTTAAATTATAGTGGAAATAATATAATCATGCAATAGAAAATATCTTTGTTTGCTCTGATCTAGAGAAAGAACCCATTGAAACAAGCTGTTCGTTAGGTCTGGGTGGTTTTTTAAATCAAGGTTGTGTACTTTTTACCTAAGGCTCTCACGGCGTGTTGATGTGTATTGCTTGTTAAACTCGGCATCAGGGAAAGCGAGACAGCAAAAAGTTCAGTCACTTGCGAAAGTCACGCAGCTATTCAGTGACAGACAAACCTGCTCTGTCACAGGACTATGATGCCTCCTGTCTTTCTAGAGTGCTAAAATAGGTGGTGCTTCTAGTTCTCTGGAACTAAATCTTAAAAAACATTTTGGTTTAGGTGGAATTCTAAACATTTGAAGCCTTTCATGTTATTAAAACACCTGCCAATTAAAAACTGCCTGTAACAGTCCTCCTGCAGAATTCTTAACTACACTTAAATGTCAGACTTACTGACGTTTCTATTCAGTATAAAAGTTACATAATTCTTAGAAAAAAAGACATTTGAACTGTTGAAATTATTGACTGTTTTCATTGCAAATGATGGGTTCCATAACCACACGTTCACCTCAGTTAATTTCCTGGCTCAAGACATTAAAGTCTGTTATATAGCGACTGCTATGAAGCAAAGGCAGGCTACCAGAGGGAAAGGAGCAGGAGTTGCCCTGCCCAACCAACAGGAACGTGTTGGCGTTACACCTGTTTAAACTCAATTACAAGAACTGCCCAATTTTCCAAGGGCAAAGGCCATCCCTCTGGCATCCCTTGTACCTGGGATCTGTGATAATTACCAGTGATGAAGAGGCCTCAAAACATTAAAAGTTTATATAAGATGCTTTCTTCAGTACTGGATATACATATATCTTTCATCTGAGTTTGAAGACTTCTACGCACTCACCCATCGCCTGGCACAGGATGTCCACGTCTTTCTCCACTTCAGCCAAAATCACGCTCTCGGGCTCAGCCGTAAAATACGGTGGTTCTTTAGAACAGGGAAAGCAAACAAAAGTAAACAAACAAAGCCACAGCAAAATGAAAAACAGGTGTTGATTTAAAGATATTCATCACGTAATCTCTCCGCGTACATTGTATTCAATACAGTGTATTACAAACAGACTAGCTTGTCTAAGTTTGTCTGTATTTGGAGGCACTTTTTTTTTTGGTAGTAAAAGCATCATAAAAAAAGGCAACTATTTTTTGCTACGCTGAGTATGAATTCCAAAGAGTCAAGTCAACGTAAGGTAAGATTTAGGGGTTTGCACTGCAAATGAATACTCAGAGCAAGGGTTACTTTTCATTTTATAGGTCTGAATCATGGAACATTCTAATTCTTCATTCAGAAGGGTCCTCCCGAGAGGTTTATAAAGGTTTATATTTACAACATAGTATTTTATAGGATAGTTTGCTTCAGTATCTAAACTAAATTCCACCTCATGAAGGCATGAAGCATGTCAAATAAAGTGCCATAACATGTCAGAGGGCCGATATCAGAGGGTAAGTGCAGCATAATTAAAAAAATCCTTCTCAACTATTTTATTTCTTGAAAGCAAACAGATTTAATGCTTTAATTGAAGTTATAGTAATAATCATAAAAATCCACACTTTATCGTTAGGACTAAAGAAAAGATATTAGACATTTAATTAAACAAAGACAAGATTCCAGAAATTGTAGAGTATGCTGTCATGTAACTCTTTCTTCTATACAGCATAAAATTGAAGAGCATCATGTCAAAGTCCCACAGGCATTAAAGGTTGCAGTAATTATCATGGTAACTAAAAACTGTCATAGTCTGTTCAATGCAATTATCATCTGAATACTGTTTTTAGAAGCATTTTATTTGATTATAACCAGAGTTCTATTGTAGCACAAACTCCCTGGTAAGTTTTAGAAAATACAGAAAAGACAATGTAAGTAGCTTGTGAGAACAAGTTACTTGTATTTTCATTTTAAGGAAATCAAATATGTTTGAAAAAAAATGTACTAAGCTACGAGAAGATCCAAGGTCATCTGAGCTCACCTCCTCTCATATCTCTTCACCAAACACGTCTGAAAACCAGACATGTGGTTTGCATTATTGATAGGACATTAGTATTTTCATAAATAAATACAAAATCACATAATTTTATCCTGTAAAATCTTATTTCTCCTTGTAGCACCTGTAGTACAGCAAGCATTGCTATCATTTCACAGGGATGACATGACATGCCAGCAGGCACTCGTCAATAAGCACTGGATTAGAACACAAAACTCCCTTTCCCAGCACTCCTTCCCACTAACTACAATAAAATACTTGCTTGAGTGTACAGAACTGGGGTCTCATTTGAGCACCAACGGACATTACAATTCTGTATTCGTTCCAAATAGTCAATCAATATTAGTCTTCAAAATCCTGTGCAGAGGAGGAGGTGAGGTTGCAAAATAGCCTGGAATACTCATTTACCCAGCAAAACCAATAAAACAAGCTGCCTGATTTATTATATTCTAATAATATACATGTGTTAACATTATTGATCCTCACTGCCTAAATATAAAGCCATTTATAAACATGCATAATAAGTTGTGATTTATTGCATATGATCTCATGCGTTAATCTAAACAACAAATTGAAAAGCTCAACATTTAATTGAACTTCACTGATGGCACGCTGTGTTTGACATGTGTGATCAACTAAGTTGCTGAGTCCTCTGCAATTCATCTAAGTCCATGTTCTAACTCCGAGTACACTATTGCTTCTCATGCCATCTTCCAAGCCTTGTCTGATGTTTCCCTTGTGCTCCAGTTTCCAGAATTTTATCTTTTTAATTTCCAAAATTTTTCCCTAGTGTCCTTACTTATCTATGTATCTGTCCGAGGACACACAGGTAAGCATCCATCTGTCCGTCTCTCAAAACAAAATTTCAGTCTTTCATTCTATGGCAATTTAATTTGATCATGAGGCAAGGGAAAGTTGGCCAAAGCAGCACAGGAGCAAGACAGCATCCAGACACACACCCCCACATCCAGACATTCACTTCTAACTTTGGGCTTCTTCTATGGATGTCTCTTCAGTCAGTGAGATTCAAGTGTATTTTCCTCCTTTTAGGGAGTTCCTGACCACACAACTTCCACCTTTTTTTTTTTTTTTAATAAGGCCCTCTGACCTTAACAGGCAAATTTCTAAACCTGGCAACCTTCAGCTACCAACTCTCAAACTTTCTCCTATATCAGCAACATATTCACACACCAGTGATAAATTTGCAGATTTATCTTCAACACAGGCCTGCAGTCCAGCTGCAAAGCACTTAATGTGACCTCAAAGATGCTAGTGCTTCCATGCCCGCTGCTTATGTTACACCCAGTTTCTGCAGTTATACTTGACATATTTATACAGTCTGCTTTCCCAGTGCCTCTCCCAAAATCCTACCCTACAATCTGTGCTCCTTCCTTTAAATCCCATACAGGCTGTTATGCTACCCTGGAATAAAGCGACTACATTAAGAGATGCTTAGGTGAGCAGGTATCAAGCAATGAATTACCTGACAAGGAACTTAAAGTTGGTGACAACTGTCACTTAGCAAATTGGACCGTGATGTTATAAAAGGAAGATTCACATCAGCTTTTTTTTTTTTTTTTTTGAAAGAAGCAGGAAGAAACAGAAGCAGAGAAGACAGGAAAAAAAGCAGGAGCAGCAGAAAGACACCATCTAAAGGCCACAGGCAGCTCCCAGAGGACTTTCAGGGTGTAGGTGTGCCAACAGATGATTTCCAGTTTTCATGAAGCCCAGACCCACCTTTTCCCTTGCACTAAAGCCTGCTGACCTCAATTCTCAGGGCCACTCCAGCAGCTGGAAGCCCTGCCAAACACTACAATTGACACAGAGGCTGAGGGAACGACTGCCCATAGAGGGGTCAGACCTGATTCTTGTGTGATAATCACAGGTGTAGAAAACCATCCAGAAGCACCTCTGCAATTTACTGATTATTAACTACCTGCTTCTGCTGCCTGGAGACAAGCCTGGATGGGAATACTAAGACTAATTCATATGGGAATTCTGGAAGATCTAGAATACCACACAGACACCAGTGCTGTGGCATCCCAAGTCTATATTCATGGAAAATTAGTCTTGATGATTAAAGGTACAAATCATGGCAGTTTTCACATAGGTATACTTTTAGGGCTCTGAAGGAAATGAAACAGTGACCTCCACGCAAGCTGTGCTGTTTTTCCACAGCAGCATGGGTGCTCAAAAGGGCCTTTGCAGTGGGGGTCTGTGGCTTCGACAGAGCCCTGGCTGTGGAAGAAACTGCTCTAGTTACAGGTGCCAGACAACTGAAATCGTGTCTTCAGCACATCAGGTGTGTGCATGAGGGCCTGCAGGCCCAGCATGAAATGCAAGGGAAGAATTCAGGGTATGTCAATTTGGGTGCTGTACTCCACCTGGTGAATAACTATCAGAAAGAGGCCATAAAAATGCAGCAATGTTTATAGGGGTCAGGTGGCAGTCTGAAGGGACATTCTGTCTGTCTGTATATATGACTCTATTGCATATTTATAAGGCTTGGTTTGAATCACACAGCATGAATTTGAACATTTATTGTTGTAGGCAATAATCATGTGTTGAAATTTAATATGTGCGGTGAAATTACAATGTCTTCCCAACTATATAACATGCCAGACACAAGCCCCCAGACACTGCAATTTCTAGGAATGACAGTAGTCTGTTGGTATCAGGTCAAACATTTAAATTTTTTTTTTTTTTTTTTAAATTATAGACTGACAATAGTTAGAATAGGAAAGGACCCATTACACCGAGTTCATCCTGCTGGCAGTGCAGCGTGCTGCGCAGTGAGAGGGGTCACAGCACATATTACACTGAAAGAAACAGATACGGTATTGTTCGGATATTGTATTGGTGTTTGACTGATCTTAACTAAAAGGTCAAGTACAAGCAAAGGGAGAAAAGAATATTTGAATATAAATGTATGCTTTTAATAGTGGTTGAGGGTTTCAGGGTTTCTTTACACTACAGACATCATTGAAAAGATAGCCTCTCCGCAAAGCCCTTGGGAGCCTGCAAAATTTGATACTGTTCTAACTTCCCCCACGCAGAGTTACATGGTCACTGATTTTAACATTCAAAAGATAGCAGTCAGCATCCATTACATACCCTTCAAGCTGCATTGGAGATGTGTGACCTAATCCTGGATACATACATGAAAGTCAGAAAGAACAGAGAAAGCCCCAGGGGCTCCTCCAAAGCTGAAATTCCTGCACCACTCAAATTCAGGCCCGCATAGTTAAGAGGAAAATTGAGCCTTAAACATGGAAGCCTTTCTCTAGCACTACCATTAACTAATTTATTTGGTGAATATCCAGAAAAGAAAGGGAACTGGAAACTTGAGAGCCCCATGTAGGTACAAAGTCCGTAACTCCAGACAGCAGATCAGACCGTCCATGCTGGGAGAGAAGCTACATTGTATATGGAGGTACAACAGGTCCTGCGAAGCAGGATTTTTCTTTGCGTGAATATCAGGTTAAAACAGAAAGAGATGAAAAGGTACTCTTAGTCTCTGGCCACAACTCCTGCTGTGGCCTGCAGTCTGTGTTCTAAAACCTTATAGCAGCACAGGGAACACATCTCCTGTCTGCAGAACTGAAAGAAGGGGGAACTTCTCCTGAATGTCAGAGACAGGAGCAGACTTCCCAGGAGTCCCATTACTTCATTGTTCTAAGGGTCCTGCATGCATTTGGGGCCAAGGCAACAGGTCTGCATCCATCTCAAGAACATCTGAGGCTCGCCAAATCAAAAATTGTCAACATTTCTCTGCTTTGAGCCCAAATTGTAGCTTCGGCAAGCCCAAAGACATTTCATATCACAGTTTTCCTGAACACTCTTTGTTTCTTACGCACAGTACATGAACACAATCATAATGGAAAAAAATCTTTCTTCTGCTTGCAAGACATCATTTGTAGTGTTTCAAAGTATCTAAGCTAGAGCCTCGAGAGCTATTGTTTCCAGAGATGTGAGCACATAGAGGTGGCTGGCTACAAAGTAAAATAACTTCTCTTCTGGCAGTTATATATACATTCAATGTAAATACATGAACAATGTGCAATACATGAAGAAGGCCCTTCTGCAGCTCCACACTTGCTCCTGGAAAAGTCCAGTGAAGGAGGAACAGCCCCATAGTTCATCTCAGAGCTGAGCCAGGTGGGCCCTCTATACTCAGGTTATAATTTTTCTGGTGCGTTCCTGAATCCCATGAAGCTTTATGCCTCATACCTGAGAACCTGGATAGCCTTTAAGAGAGAGACAGACCTACAACAGCCCCCTATCATCTTATTTCAGAAAGAAGTCTGTCCAGCTGGGATGTAAAAATTCTCTCTAGGAAACACCAAGACAAGAACAATCTGTATATTAATGTAGTTCTGGGCACAAAACCACTCCAAAAAGAAGGGAAGCCCTCTACTGTGGTTCTGCTTTACTCCATCCTATTCCTTTGGCCAGGCCAACAGGGCTTCAGCACCTCATCATACCAGGCCATTCTTTACTTGGTTTTCTCCTTAGCTTGTTCAGATTTTACTTTCTGACCGCATCAGATTTAAAGAGCTGTATGGATTTCACATAGTAGAAGGGTTTCATTCCTCATTCTCTTAAGCTCCTAAAATTCATAATTTCCCATAGAACAATCACTTAAAAAAATGACTATTGCAATTTGTCGCTAACGGAACTTGCAGAACTGGAGCAAAAGACTTTAAGATTAGCTCAGTTTTCAAATTGGTTTGCTCATGAGAAGACTCTTTAAATTACTTAATCTTCAAACTGTTAGTAGTAAAACAAATGTGCTCTTATCTAATCTGCAACAAATCTTTCCCAAACTGTTACTCTGCCAACTGAGGAACATGCTACACTTTAAAAATTTATACCAACTGCAGCTAATAAAACCAAGCTTTGGAACCACCTCAGTTTATCTTTGCTGGAACAATATGAAGATGTCAGAAAGCTCTTTGCCACATTCAGAAGAAAATTGCAGTGCAGCACAAGACTAGAGGATTTTCTTCTTGCTTATACAGTATTACTTTATTACATTAGAGATTCAGATTTTTCAAATATTATTGTGATTTTAATTTACAACCCAAGATATACTCGCAGAAATATTCAGAAAAAACTTCAGAGGTAATATTGTAGGTCACTAATAATAATTTGAACTGAGTACATGCCTTTGTACTAAGTTCCACTGCTTTCTAATAAAGCTCTTGTCACCGTCTGAGCCCACATTCAAATTGTGTGACTTCCCTTAGCTGGAAAAGGCAAGGAGTGATATATTTGTAAAAAAGTTTCGATTAACTCAGTATTTGTGATATCTTTGATGCATCTTTTTATTGCTACCCCTATTCTACCTGTTAATAGCAAAATATTTTTCTCTATTAATTCACAAAAGCTCTCATTGCCATACTACTGAGGGTCTGCATTTGATTTATCCCAATCATTTTGAAAACAAACCTCTTCTATTAACACAATTTCCTTTTTCTGTTAGTCGAGACCTGTTATTAAGTCCACACTGTGTTATTCTCCCAAGAAGTATAGCTCATTATCAGGTCACTATCAACATGTACACATTACAAATATTTCATGCATGCAAATGGACAAGTATACTCAATTCTCTGCAAGTGCTACTCCAATAGACTATGAGTGATACACTGCAAAAATCCTGAGGGTTGAATCTTGTCTGCACTTTCCTCTAGAATTTGTTCCTTGACTAATTAAGCGATGGCCAGATCCATCCAAGAATTCTAAGGCTGAATACAAGTTATGCATTAACTACTAATCCTTCGATTTGGCTTCCTGTTTAGAATTAGAGATCCATCCTGCAGCTCAAGAAACTCATAAATAAAGAAATCTATCAGCCTTTACTGACACATTGAGTAAACACCTGCAACTGAAGTGTCTTGTTCCATCAGAAGGAAATAAAAGTAATTGGTAACCAATTTGTTTCTGCTTTCTTTCATCTGCTTGTTCTTATCTACAGGCCTTCTCATAACTTCATTCCCTGACAGCCCCCTAAAACAGAATAAGAAATAAATAAAACATTTAAAAATAAGAGAGCAGATGAGCTACTAAAGGCAGGCAGCACTGCTAGTTTAATATGATTCCCCAATGATTGTTTCTCAGTTTTATTGTAACTGTATTTAAGAATCTTTTACATTAACCAAGAGGCTGCTTTAAGTATTGCATTAGGCTGGGTCTGACAGCATAGCAGCAAAGTTAAACTAGTTACAATAAAATCTTATGAATAAGGAAGAGTTTAAACCAAAACCATAAATAAGTGAAATCCATCTCTGCTCCTTAAAGGGAAGGGAAGCCACAAGGTAATAATTCTAAGAAACAGAGTACAAAGAAAAAGACTAGAACCAAACTTCATCCAGTAGGTAATAAATATAACAGACACACAGTGCTACAAATGAACCTGGAACAGAGCTTTGTAGAGAGGAGCTGTTTTCTCATTTAGCATGAGCTACTATAAATTGCTTTAGCAGAATACAGACCATACAGCAGAGTCTTTAAAATTGTATTTTCAGAAGGCTAAAAGAGTGTAGAGAATTGCGTGCTGAATTCCCTCCGCAATGCACTACAGAAATGCATGTGCATGAATTCTGATCAACGCTGAGCCTTGTATCATTGCCAGAGCAATAACCTCTCCAGGACACTTGCACCGTTATTACTAGGACTATTACATAAAAGCTAGACTTTAGACAACCAGCGCTGGCTTAAAACATCTAAATGCCTCTGTTCTGAAACATCTCTTTTTATTCTAAAAGACCTAAAAAACACTACGCTGTGTGCAGTGCACTAATTTGCGTTATTCTATCAGGATACGGCATGCCCAGTAACTACCATTTGCAGATGACAACCTCCTTGCTACAGCAAAACCCACACAGAGGTGATGGTGGAAATAGGCCAGTAAAAGGGCACCAATGACCCTTTAAAACTATTAAGTTCAAAGTTTCCCTTGGAGTCAAAGGTCTAGCACGTAGCACCAATTTTAATGGTATTTTCTTGTCCCATTTGCTACCTCAGTAATGATATCTGGCTGCCCGTGTGCTCAGGAACGTCCTTGGCCCTCCAACTGGCACTTGCAGCAGACAATGCACAGAAGTGCTCCTAAAAGGCTTCTTTCAGAAATACAGACACTTGACATATTAAAACTAGATGTAAGCAAGCTGGAGTTAATCAGAATTTAATGCATCTAAAAGCCAAGATGTGGAAGCTGCCCAATAAGGATTTTACTACAGTATTTCCCCAACTTCTGATTAAATGTATAGTTTCACAGAGGATTCAGAATCATATCAGTGTTTAAATAAAAATAAAAAAAAATTTATTTGATGAATTTATATTCATGGGGAAGAACAGCTGAATTAATTTGGAAGATAACCCTCTTTCACCTCCTTTGTTCCATTCCCAAAGAAAGGTTCAAATGTAAGGTCAATGAAATATTAAAATATCAATTTTATTTCCTATTATACCTCAGCCCAGAGCCTGTTTTACTAAAAAACACGCTGCCTTGAGAATTACCCATTACAGAAAGGAAGGCTTTCGCTCTTGCTGGTTCCTCTGTGCTGTCTCTCAATTCTGCTTCACAAAAGTACATCCCCACATCAGCAGAGGTTGGGTTGGTGATAGTGAGTCGTCTCCCAAAACTGCTAATGCCACTGGTTATTTTCACTCCATTTCTCTTCCAGGTCATGCTTAGTCTCTCAAGAGGTCTGCCAAGGTTTAAAAAAAAAAATACAAAAATACAACAATAAAACACATATATATTACAGAATAACTGTCTGCAGTTATACACACATTATAAAACTTCTCTAAGTCTTCCTCCATCCCTGACAGTCACTATAGAGAAGTTAATGCATATATACCTTCTACACATCAAGACTACAGACTACCCAAGTGGTATTATGCAAGTACAGCTAATTGATAGAGCAACAGAACTTAAATGCTAATAATTTGACTTCTCTAAGCAAAAGGAGTAAATACTGCTATGGGAATCGGCTGCATGGAAAGTGCTTTCATTACAAGTCAATTACTAAAACAATATTAACCATATCAAGAACATCTCTGCCCTCAGAGGGGAAGTGAATCAGTTGGGCTTCTTATTATCTGGGGACCTCAACTATTCACTTCCACTGGAATCCAATGCCAACTGGAGGGAAACATAGGAGAAATGCTGTGAACTCTGTATTATGGGGCACTGAGCAATAATCAGTGTAAAATGAGAGCATCTGTAATAAATTACTTCATAGGACACCTTTGCTAATTTATTTACTAGGAAGCACAGACTGTTCAACAACATCACCTTTCATGTCAATAAGCAATACAGCCAAAATATTATTAACCCTTAGCATTTTCCTTAAGGTAACGTCTGCTGATTGAACAACACCATACTTCATTTCCTTACCATGTGAGTAACAAGTGGGAAAGTAACTCTGCCTATGTCCTTATTTGGCTGGAAAAATCAATATGTTTAATTCAGTAATGTTGGACAAACAAGATTATTCATAAGGTTACTTTGAAGAGCAAGCTACATGCTGCATTCTGCTTCAATCATTAAAATAATAAAAAAATGAGAATAACTTCCTACGTCCTTCTCAGGAAAGGACAGTGCATTAAAATGAGTTCCTTATGACCCCACTGCTTTTACAATACCTTGCGCTGGCCACACACTCCAGCGTGATTTCGCTGCTCCCTGCTACAACGCTGGTGTTCTGTGGAGGGATTACAATGACGGGAGCGGCGGTGTCAGATGGGTCTATGGCACCTACGTGGGCAGAAAGAAACCTGGTGAAGACCTGTACATCTGCAAACGGCACGGACTGACATGTTCCAGGCCAAGGATTTCCTCAAGCAACACAGCTGCAAATTTCACTTTTCAACCTCACCATGGATTTTAATCTCCTCATTAAGGGAGATCTTCAGCACGACCATTTTCGATGGCTTTCATTATACTGTACAAACAGACTGTTTCAATATACCCAGCTTGGTATCATTCAAAACACATAACTCGCAAGAGCTACTCCCAGATGGAAGCGCAGGGGCCATTCTCAAATAGAGAGCAAATAAATTGAGCATCCTAAAGGTTTTCTTTTGTTGAGCACTTTTATTTTTATCAAACATTTGCTGACTTATATTTTTAAGACCTTTTCATGTTTTGTTTAATCTTACCACTTCCGCACCATTTCAAAAGAGTCTGCCAATACTCATGTTAGTTCTTTAAAAAGATTTTACACACTGGGGAACAAATATAAAATTAACAAAGGAGCGTATCACAGCAGCTTCAATCCCTTTTTCTTATCAGGAAAGTAAATAACCCAAATCTGCTACTCTTTTGTGAGGCATCATACTGTAAATAATTTAGCTTATGCAACAGTCAGCAGACACTTAAAAAATGGTAGAAAGGCTGCTTGTAAATTTTCTCTGTATACATTTAGTAAGTAAATTAAAATACCCATGTATTCATAGGTACTTTGCTTCAAGCAACTCATTTGGGAAAGAAAAATTAGCTATTTTTTAGCTTGAATAACAGAGTAATAAAATTTTCTAAAGATACAGAATCCAATAAACAAATTATAGGGAAAAGTAATGAAAACAAAACTAAACTGTTGGAAAAGCAAGCCAGTTCATCAAGTGTTTCCTGCAAAGGAGGTTAACCCATGCCCATTAAGCAGAATGGGAAACTGCCAAAGCCAAGGTATGAACCCCAATGTTAAAGATAATTAAGATGAGACTTTGGGTAACCTGGTCTAGTGGAGGGTGTCCCTGCCCATGGCAGGGGGGTGGAACTGGATGGGCTTTGAGGTACCTTCCAACCCAAACCAGTCTGTGATTCCTTAAACAGAAAATGGACAGAAAATTCTTGCCTTATCTCGTACCCAGCATGCCAAAAGCCATTTGACATTTGATTTCACTTGTTGGATAGACAAAGGTTTTGGTAATAAGGGTCAGAAAGTTCACATGGTCAGCAGACTTCTGAATTACCGAATGACAAAATTTTTACCTTTTGACGTTTTTGCAATTGCTAGCAAATACTGTACTATGGGAGATGAAAGCATGTAATATAATTTTACAATTTTAGGAATACCACCTGCACATCTGAATAAATTCAAGCATCCGAGCATAGTACTTAAGGAAGCCGTAAACACATACTAGTTTCTTCCCATAAATATGCTCTGCTGACCTGACACAGCATATGTATGCAATTCACATGAGATCTCAAAGAACAAGCTTTTAGTAGATTTTACTTCTCCTCAACAACATTTCTGGAAATATGATGCTATCAGGTAGCAAATCTACTTCCTAAGATTACCGTGGTGGTCTAGGTATTCATGGCAGGAGTTTTCCAGATAGTAATTGAAAAAATAGAAAACAAGCAGCGATCAGATTAGTAGCTTGTTACTGATGAGAAGAAATAACCTCACCATTACTGTTCACCACTACTTCTGTGCAAGATGAAGGCTTACAACAGTAAATGCTAAAAGATCACCAAAGAAGTTACTAATTTGGCAATAATAATTTATCTCCATCTGGAAAAGAGAAAAACCACTTGTTCAACTTATTAGCTCCCCTGAAGAATAGCTCAACCCCACTAAAACCAGCCGAAGAAGAGAAGCCAGCTTTGTGGTAACCTCTAGAAGTTCACCATACACAAATGGCTCTTTGTGCAGTAAGCAGATAAGCACGGGAAATAAAAGTGCATGTTACTCCTCCTGCAACCAGGAAAATGTAAGATTTCTTTGACTTTCTTACTAGCCGTAACAAGAACCTAAACAAAATATGTCCTTATTTTCATTTCATACCATCACTGAAACAAATTTATTAAAAACAGGCATTTGATAAAGACTTTGAGTGGGTGAACTAACACAGATGTGATCCAGAGGGCTCATCAAAATGGTTAGGGCTTGGGTTCTAAGTAATACACCTACAAAGGTCAGCTGCAAATCTAACAAGCACATAGAGAAAACAACAACATTACAAAGTATTACCTAAACAGTACCCAGGCAGCACACATGCTCTTATCTCATATTCAATGACAACGATTTAAGTTTCCCTTTGCAGCACGAGGAATTTCCCATAATTCGCTCCAGCCCCAATCCTGCCGACTAAAACTGAGCAGGGACATTCCCGTGGTTCCTTTTACAGGGAGTAGTTTGCAGCTTTGTTTTGTGGCTGCTCAGAATATCAAAGGAGAAATTTAGTTTTACTTGAGAGTAACGATCTCGACAGGGCTGTACGGTGGGATCTGTGTGCCCACCCCATCCTGTCAGAACTTCATCCTCCTGTAAGAGGTTGGAGTATCAGGGTAGCCAGGCTCCTAATCTAAACAAGGAGTAACTCTGTGATTTTTGTTTTGATGATGTGACGCAGCAAATCAGACTTCGGTCTGGCTGTGGAAGGTAGAGAGCTATTCGAACAATCAGATAATGAAAAACTACCCAGACTTTCCAAGCTCCTTATCCTAGCTGTCAATAAGCCTCCTCCATCCCTCTCCTGCCTCCTAATGCAGTACGCTGACATGATTTACTTGACTGGTGCTACACTAAAATGCAATGCAGAATGTCATTGTTAGTAAACAGATATTTTCTTTGAAAATCCTTTGTAGAAAACAATTGAATTTTTTTTTCTCCTCTTCACTGTTCCTTTTTTACTTCATCAGAATTTTTCTTGTCCCAGTTTTCTAGGTCTCTGCTGTTTTCTTCTGGCTTTTCATCACCTCTTTCTTTCCTGCCTCCCCTCACTCAGGCAGCTTCTCTGCATTCCTCACTGGCCATTTTCCCCCTCCCTGCCATCCCATGATCCCCTATAGATATTTCACATTATTTAAGAACTGCTTGATTTCCCACGTATCCTTTATTTCAATGACTGAGCTTCAGTTTCTCTGATTCACATCCATTTATTTAGTAAATATTAGAAATATTTAAATATTTAGAAATATTTAGTAAAGACACTGAAATGGGACAGCAATACAAATGCATATAAGAACACAGTTACAGTGAGATGAATTTGCTAACAGGGGACCACCACTGCCACCTCATTCTATATTTTCTGAAAGAAAAGATCTTCTTTCTATCTGCTTTCTCAACCCCTCTTCTCCGCTAAGAAAGCGAAGCGATGTTCGGGAAAATCACTGACCCCCGAACTGCAGCCAAGGGATGCCTCACCATTAGACATCATGAGTCTGTGGGGAACTTGCAGGAAGCTGCAGAGACAAGGCTGAAAGACTGAAGATCACTTAAGGGATGTGCCCTTAATCTGATTCCAGTCCTTAAGAGATGACTGGACAGAAGGACTGCCATAGGCAAGAGTCCTAATCCAAACAGGGGCTTGTCTCCAAATAAGAGCACACTCTGCTTTATTTTACACTGTACCTATTTTAGCCACAGCACTCTCAATATTTCCAATCTTCCCTTTGCTTCTAAAACTTCTCATTAGACACTGTCTCAGTTATCACTGGTATCTACTAGGGCCCAGTAACTGAAGTGCCTTCAGGACCGGCCCCAACCAACCTTTGCAGCTTGATTATCGTAGCACCAAAGACCCTGACTCACGAGCGGAGGGAGCTCATCTCGGAGCTGTTTCAGTGGTTCCCATCACCAGCTGCTCATGAAGCAGTTGGTGAACTGCTGCCATTTACCACCCAAAATATTAAGGTAAATTGGCATCAGGATTATTTTTTCCATAGCAGACTTTTTAAAAAAAGGGGGGGCGGGGGGAAGAGCCAAGAAAAGAGAAAATGGCAAATACAAGATCTGGGGGTTTTCTGTTCCTCTAAACATATGTCCTCTCCAGACTCTGGAATTCAAGACTCTGGCAATTCTGCACAAAGCAGAGATATATTGAGGGAAGAGAGGAAAAGAGAGTGGACGCCTCTTGCACGGTCTGTTTGTTTTTATCACCAGTGGCTGTGTATGACTGCACGATGCTGATCTTGGATCACACTGCTCTTCCCCCTTCTCTCCTCCCATCTCACCAGGAATGAAACCTGTCCCAAATGGTCTATAACACTAATTTTTTAATACTGATGAGCTGTAGAATTTCCTAATGTTATTTAAATACTGTAATTATGTAGACTGCCCTATCATCTCTGAAAAGACAGTGTTTTTGTCTCTCTACATATATTACCATGTAAGGTACAGGGAATTTTAAATATTATAATTTACAGTTTATAAAGATCACAGACTGTATTGAAACCTCTTGGGTGCTTAATTTTCTCAACAGAGCTGAAATTTCACTCAGGCCATGCTACTGAAGACACAAAAGGTGCTTTCCCCTTCAGAAATGTATAAACATTAGGTTCTTTCCCAGATTTTACATTATGGCATACGAAGTTTATCTATATCTGTGCTTGCAGTGCAGAATATTGAGAGTATTACTTCCATGGATGCTCAAATTCATCTCAGAGAGATATGGTGCAAACTAGCCTTAATAAAATGTGAGAGAAAGTGTTTATCTCTTGAAAAGAAGCAATAGCTTGAGTTCAGACTTGAGAAAAACAACAAGTCTTATTTTCGATACTTGCTTATGAAGTCCCAACCCTCTGAAGACACTTAATACAAACAAGGTGACCATGAGCAGGAGGAGGGAGGATTGCCTAAATAATCACCCAGATCACCCTCATTTAATTAGTACGGGGTAGAGCCTGGAATGTGATGTTGACTACTAGTCATTCCTACCCTTAGTGTTAGTTACTACTGCAATTTCTTCTCAGCGTCCAGTTTCCAGTGAAGAAGGAATCTCATAGGAATCAGTATCCAAAAAATGGATTTACTTCTTCATATTATGACATTTGTCTACAGGAGAAAAACACTTCACAGAAAAGATCACCAGCACACTACCCTCAAGCTAATGGAGAAATCAAATGCTTTAACAGAACTTTGAAACGGTTTATAAGTTATCCTGGGAGAAAAAGATTAGAAAACCTTCACCATAAACTTCCTACAGACTTTCACGCTTGCACAGTATGCAGAAATGCCTTCGCAATTACTATGCAGGATACATGCAAAGCTTCATGTTACCAAATTATGGATACCTATATTAGAAAAAAGCAGAACAGGAGATAAGAGCCCAATATAAATCACAAAAATATTACATATAAATAGTTCAACATTATGGCACCAAGAATGTGCAATCTCTGCCTGTGTAACACGGCATATGAGAAAAGAGGAGAAATGGCAATCACACAGCATCACAAGATTGCTCGAGGGAGATAAAAAAAAGACCTTACAAATGCAAACTACTTAACGGAATACACTTCACTTTTTCCAGGTACAACCAGCAGACGGTTTGGATTATCAACCCATAACAGATTAATGTCCCTTTCCAGTACAAGATACACAACAAGAATTGGATCCTGATCAATAATAGATTCATTTCCCTTCCCCTTTGCAGTAAAAGATGCCAACAGGAATTGGGAACCTGATCAACAGACTAGCAAACACTGACAACCACCTGCGGGCACAAGAGAGAAGCATTATGCAAATACCAAAAAAAGCATATTTCTCAATCGTAAAACTCTATCCTAAAACATGGCTTGTCTATTTGTTCCCTATTTGTTAGAGTGATTATTAACAGGTTATACAATAAAAAAGTGTTAAGATAATACAAGTTACCATTTCATTTTTTCACTTTTATTCTAGCAAGGACTGTACTCATTTTCAGGAGAAGGGAAATATGTGATGCTGCTGTGTACTGTACAGGTCTCCACTCAGATTTCTAGACGTAAAGAAAAATAAGAGAGACTTTCCTGTGAGGATTCTTGGTCACATTTGTTTACTTTGATGAACGACACTGAAACTCCAGATGGAGTTTTTTTTTTGAGTCAAAAGTATGTATTTATAAAATAATCAGCAATCTAATGACACTGAGTTGGTGTATGAAGAATTACGACTTTTCAGTACCCAAGGATATCTTCACACTCCTCAAAGGGGTATATATTAACATAATTTCTGATCCTGAACCTTTGAGAAACTAGACTTTAGACTCAAAAAAGTAAATAAGCAACAACATAAAAACTTAGCTTTGTGGATCAAATTTATAGGGAAAATGGCCTAGTTATTTGAATCAATCCCAGCGAGTGAATTCTTATACATACAGTCCTCGTCTTGATCCAGACATCAGACATCATGACATATGAATAAAACACCAGATATGAAAAAGGTTTACAAAACACAATACAAGCAAAATAAGTGAATGATCTAGGTCAGTTATATTTATTGACTCAATACACTCTTGTCAATGTGACTAAGCTTTGTCCACATCAGATCGAACACATGATTCATTTCCACTGCAAGCAAAATAAAATTTTAAAAAGGGAAAAAAAATAAAGGGTGAATAAAACAATAAAAACCAGAACAAAATACAGCAAGTAGATCACAACTTAAAATACACAGTGTACGAGGGGGGAATATGGTAAAGAGAAGCAATTACAAAAAAATTCATCAAGAAACTGTTGAGGAAGCCCTGCATAAATTAACCATGTCTGAATCACCCATGTTGTAAAGCAGTGGCTGAAAACCTGCACTCCTTCCTTTTCTATCCACCCCTCCTGGCCCCATGTGATACGCCGTACATGTTACAACAGTACTTCTAATCCATTTAACTTTGAAAAATAAAGAAATTAAGCTACAAAACGCGCAATTTACCCAGTCAAGCTTGCAATTCTGCAAGCAGGTAAAAATGTGCACTTCAGCTACTTCCTGATTGGTTTCAAGAGAGTGAAAATACTCACGTTGCTAATTTAATATATAATATTACAGAAACAGAGCCTTAAAGGAGAAAATGGAAAAAATATATTAATTATGCAAAACGTTGGCAAGAAGATCTTTTACATGTACGGAGCTTCCTGCTAACTGTGTGCGGAGCAGAGGACTAGAAAGCTCCTCCTGGGTCGGTTCCCTGTGTGACACCCCGTCAGACAACCCCCTTTCTGAATGTGGTGAAAATATTCAGTTCTTTTAACGCCACTTTTCTGGTTGGAAAGTTTCCTAGAGCTTTGTTGTTCAACCTGTTAAAAACACTCCTAATTTCCAGCTTAAATGTATTCATGGCCAATGTACCCCATTTGTTCTTCTGCCAAAGCTGCCCTTTAGCTTAAATAGCCATTTTCTCCCTCTGTGATGTTGACGTCCTAAAGTGTTTATAGAAAACAATCATACTCCTTCACAGTCTTAATTTTACTTCACTAAACAAGCCAAACTTTTCTTGTCTGACAAGTTTGAAAGGATTCACTGAAATATATACGAACAAAAGAATAGGAGCAAGGAGGGGGGGAGAAGCTAGCATCACACTATAAATGTTTCCAAATGTTTAAACAAATAACAGCCATGTTTGTAACAGCTTTTTTTCCCCCTTTGTAAGGACTTTCACACAGACTGCAAGAGCTGGCCCGTTTAGCCCTAGGGAAAGATTAATGGAGAACTCGACTCTACCCACAAGATGACTTATACCCTTTTGTGTGTAGCTACTACAGCAAAGAGGAGCTTTATATATTTTATTAGATAAAACAGCCTAAAATACAGGTTGAGAAGCTTCTAAAACCTTGTAGAGAGTTTTTAGGGTCTATTTCTGGGCATAATGAGAGACAGGGGCCTAAACACAGTTGATTTACAAACAGAAAATGTATTTCTGCAAACAACAAATACCGCAGCGCCCAGGGAGAAGCGCCACCGGCCGGGATGGTTCACGGCAACACGGTCTCTCCAGCTTGTCTCTCACCGCTTCTGCTCTGTAGACAGGGACAGGGATGGGAGATCTGGCTTTTTCCTGATTTTGCCCTTTTTCTACAGGCCATTAAGTGCAGGTGACCCAGCAATTGCTATTTGGGGGTGAGCCCTCCCCAGAACAGCCTTGTTCCTCCTCTTTGCTACTACCTGAGGTTTACAAACACACTTTGTATTTTAGGACTACCTTAGAAATATATTTCTAGTGTTATCCCACATAGCTTTAAGGAAATTAAGCCACTGCTTAGTCACACAGCTCCCCATGACGATTCAGCAGCTAAATTCAAAAGCAGACCAAATTTCTGCTCCAGCGCTCTGAAATTCCCTTCTCACAACTCCTCGTGCAAAAAGAGCAATTTAGAAGTTCAGTCTCTGTCACTGACCTGACCTTCCCCCATGCACAGTGAGGGGTTTCTTTCTGCCTAGAAACTTATCATCCAGCACATCATTAGAGCTTTTAACATGAAAAAAAATATATAGCCTCAAGCTATTCTAGCTAAAGAACACTCAGGTGGCTTTTCAATTCACCAGATAGCTTTAATATCAGCTATATAAGTGGATAGAGTGTGTAATCTTATTCAACAGCAGTTAAAAAGGGGGGGGGAAAAATATCCGTGGTCTAGCAGTGGAATCTATTAGCCTCAGAGTCAAGTTCAAAGCGATGCGAGAGGCAACAGGTACAGCAGCCCGCTGCAGCCAGCCGGCAGGGCGAGCGACGCCTCTGCAGCCAGCATCCAGAACCTTTGGGGTTTTAGGCAGTATAATTCCAAATATGCCTATGTTTAAAAAGATTTTAAAATAACTCATCAGTGGAAATGATTTTTAAGAGGCCGTATATTTTTATGATGTGCTTTAGTGTGTCGTAAGACAAGCATCCTTTTAAAGATAAACAGGCATGCATTTAGGAGGAGGGAACAGGTTTGAGGGATCTGACAGCGTTGCATGGATTTCTGCAGCAGACAGCAAGAGTCACTTGCTCCTGAGGACAAAAATGAACTTTTAATGTCTTACAGCCTTGGCGCTCCACCTATCTGGATATTTACCGCTTGCTTGCTTAATAAAGGTAAATTAAGTTAATATACCAACATCAATAATTGGATGTTAAATAAACTAGAACTGTCAGTTAATCATAATGTCCAGAAATGCAAATTTCAGTGGTGAGACCAGAGCTGAGAGAAGAAATTAAGCAGGAAAGCTGAGCTGGGGACACGGCTGTGTTACACAAATCCGAGAACCACTGCAAGTTCCAATGCTGCAATTGTCACCAGCAGATTTGGGTTTACGGTCAAGCAGCAGGAAAGAAAGAGTAATGGGAGACAATAAAATGCTGCCCTTTATTTTCAAATGCATCTTCACAAGTGGCTTCATTTTTTTATTTTTTTTTAAATAAACGTATTTCTTAACTCCTTTGGCACAAATAAAATCACACAATTGACAATCTAGTTACTGCTTCTACTTGTAACAAGTTTTAAACACTCTTCCACTTAGAAATGAAAGGGTGGAAGCAAAGAAAAAAAAAAAGAACAGAGAAAAAAAAGACAAAAAGACATTCTCATCTATTCTTCACCAGACTTAAATAAAGCATCTCCAGTGACTACAGGGGAAATTATTTAAGAACGCCTTCAAGAATTTATTTTATGGAAGATTTAAGATTAAACATGCTCTGTAGAGTGTAAAACAAATACATATGATTGATCATATGTGAGTTTCTAAGATCTATTTCTCTGCAGCATCTTTTAAAATGAAGCTGCTGATGTGGCGCACTACACGGGAAGCAGACACTGCAAATTTATACCGATCACCTGAGAAACAGTCCCAATAGAGCTAAAATTAACAGGACATTTCAGTTAGGCCCCAAGTTTAAAAAAAATTGGGGTTTTCTAGCATCTACTTCGATTCAGGAGAATGCTATTAGGTACCTGGCAAATACATGAAAACAATAAATATTATTGGATTTGAGGGATTTCCTTAGGCCTGGATATCTACTGTACCTGGCTGCTAGTTTAAAGATCTTTGACCTTCCCAAAAAAATTAGATTAAATATTTAAACCTGTCCTCACTGAAAATAAGCAAAAGACAAATCTGAAAGTGTTCCACAGTTGACTTGTCCTTCGTAACGAAAGGAAGGGCTTCTGTGTCACAGACATTTGGCGCCAGTAAATGTGTACAGGCCACCGAATCAGCCGTCACCGCCTAAAAGGCGTTCACAGGAGACACTCCGCTAAAGCCACGCAAGTACGTTTTTGCAGTTCCTGGATAAGCAAGGTGTTGATGAAAGCTCTCTCCAGAAAATCCACTCTAAGAACAGGGATTAAAATTTTCTACATAACAACATCACTTGAACTTGAAAAGAAAGAAAAAAATCAACCAAATATAAAAAACCTGTCCTCAAATCCTGGACGCTACAGGCAAGAACAGTTTCTGAAGGCTTAAAGGCGAGCAGTTCTGCAGATATTTATAACATTGATCTATACAGGCAGTTTTGTTCTTTGTTGCTGAACTACTATTCAAACAAGATGCACTCACTGAGCAGCATTTTAAGCTCAAGGTCAACTCTTACTGCATTCTATTTTTATATGTATACATATATATGAGAAACATGTTTCAGGATCCAGGATTGCTACCTTGCTCCCAAAGGTCTGCTACTTCCAAGTCTTTATGTAAAGAGAGCAGATCTGAAAAAACAAGAAGATACCCCACAGCCTTCTTCCAACAGCTAACTCAACCAAACATATGGAATGACTTGTCAAAATAATATTTGAGAAATAGGTTATCAGGGGCCTCAGGTCCACTCCATATGGTCTAAAGTTCTCCATCGCCCTGACCATATCGTGCTACTTTTCCCCCTTTCTTCTCTAAAGGGATACAATCCTTAATAAAAGTAGAGTTGTTCAGGTCACAGAGATTCAGAAGGAAATAAAACTTCATTTATACATTTAGAGTACTGCAAAATATGGGAGTGGGGCAAAAATCACTCACACAGCAGAGCACAGAATCCAAAGAAATATTTTTCTATCAAAAGAAAGAATTTTTCTTCCTCTTTATAGCACAGATGTTCTTCTAAATAAAGTGAGACTTTCCCTTTACAGCCTTTGTGATTATCAATCTTTGGTTATTTTATAATATAAGGTTGCCTCAGACCTCAGCAGGGAGAAAAATACACATTGCTGTATTTCCTCTGTAGCAAGAACAAAACAACTGTGAAAGCAAAGAATGTTCAAAAGAGCAAACAATAACGCAGCTAAAGAAAGTCTACGAACTTATTCATTCAAAAATAATTCCACAGATGGATAAGCATTTAATTTTCTGAAGTGAGAATAAACCAGCGTCTCTCTTCTCTGGAAGATGGAATAGGTTTTGTGTCTGCCTATTTATACACAGTACATAAATGCATGCTCAGAGAATGCTGCGAGTACTGTAAAAAGAAATCTAAGGGGAAGTTATTACTCAAGGCTCTTTGTTAGTATTTCTGCAGTACGGGTAGTGTCAGCATTGTTAAAAATAAATTGTTAGTCGTACAGTACTTGGCCGATACAAATGCTGTTTGCATTAATGTACTTATGATTTTCCTATCTGCTGCTCCCAGATAAGAGAGGAGTTTAAGAGTACGATGTCTTTTCGATCTTGCATTGACTTCTTCCCCTCTCAGAAAAGGCTGGGTGTTGTTTTCAGCTGTGGGGATGGTAAACAGCCTCTCCTGCATATGACAAGGACTCATCGCTCTGAGAGTGAGAAACAGAAGCTATTTCCACAGGGCGCGCTTGTCTCCCAGCTCCTCCAAAACTTTGCATTTCGTGCTGCTGCTTATTTGAAATTTCTATCATCATAATATGACACGAGGATGTCACAACAGAGTTACAGCTAATGAGGAAAATTAGGGGGAATAGATGAAAGATAAAATGAGAAAATGGTACATTAGGAAATGTACCATTGTCTAAGATTTGAATTTATACATTTGAGATACAAGTGACATCTATTTGTTTTGTTTTAAGAAGAAAGAAATTTACCCCTAGGTTTAGAAACATGCTGTCACTTTGCAAAATGTCCTTGGTTATCAGTTTGAAATTAATTGGCAACGTGTGATTAGGCAGAACACAGCAACATTGTTTAGATTTAATCAACCCATTTAATTCAGATTTGCCCCGAAAATAACACTTAACAATATGAATCTGCTATCCGGATGGTAATGGGCTGTTCTAGTGCAGAACTATCGAACATCAGAGCAAATAAAACAGTAAGAAAAGGTTGCAGAGGCCACGTGACAACAAAACACTGTTGCTTGCTTCCTCTCATATACATACTATGTCCTAAAATGACTGACTTACATAGAATGAAGAAGGATGAATCACAAAAAAATTATACTAAGCAGCTAAAACAAAACTGGAAGGCAGATGGGAAGAGCTGGCTGTAGCTAGTACCTGGAACCTGAATTCCATAGGGGATGCCCATGAGCCTACTATGCCGAGCTAGTTTTGCCTTGTTCTGCTTTATGACTCCTCTCCATTTTTTTATTTATTTTTTTTTTGACTGTGGTATTAGTTCTGCAAACCCAGTGCATCCATAACTATCTTCAGGGAAAGAAAATACTAAATGGATAAATCACACGTAATATCAAAAGCTAGCGTTGACATACAGGCTACTGAAAACACCCTACGGACTCTCACAGAATTGATCTCTCTCCTCACCCGTCCTTTCTTTCAGGTGTAATTATAAAGAAGAGAGTAAGCTGTGCCAGATCATTCAGGAGCCAAAGAATTTTATGACATAAAAAATAAACCATAATCTCTCCTCCTACTGCCTCCAAAGCCTGGAACCTCAAAGAAGAAAGAAAAAAAACCAAAACACCACAACCCCAAAAACCCCAAACCTGGTGATATATAAAAATAAAACTGAAGCATTTTTGACATTTCTCTATCACTCTTAAAAATAGTAATAATCTTGAGCTATTGAAGTTGCTGAAAGAAAATAAAAATCAATGCATTTTCACTTAACGCTTTTGAAAAAGAAAAGGATTACTTGGGTTTTCAGCAAAATGCTTTAATGCAGCTTTTGTAACAGAGCCCACCACAACTTACAAATAAAGCCCTTCACACCCAAGCACTTACTGCACCCCAGAACTCGATACCTGGAAGGGAATACAGGCAAGGACTGCACTTCCCAGTGTAAGCGGGGCAGAGCAGTTACTGGTACCAGTACCATTTCCAGGCCACGTAACCTGCAGTGTTCTGGGGCTCTGTAAACCGCTGCCCCGTGCTCTCCTGTGGTATATACATAAGGCAGGACTTTTGACATATCTACTGAGGATTTTATATGTTTAATAAAGCAATTTATTTCACCCAACACAGGAAATATCTTGGGTGCAAGCAATGATGCAGAAATTGAAGGTGGGGCTTTGTTGTTGATTTTTTGAGGGGTTTTTTTTTTTTTGGAGGGGGGTTGGAGTTTTTTGTGGTTTGTTTTTTTTTTTTAAATAACAAATGGAAAAATTTGCAAGCTTCAACTTCAGTGTGTACCAAAAGGTCTGGAAATGTGGGCTTTTACATGTTTCTTTGCATTTCCCATTTTTTTGGCTGGTCACACATTGTAGGTTTGTAACCATGGGCAGGATAAAAATAACCAGATTTCTCATAGGCATTAGGAATCTTCTGCAAACCACTTTACACTACTCAAAGCTGTCTTTGAAAGCGGTAAATGGTTGAACCTTCTCTTAATACAGGCAGGATGGCATAAAATTGTATATTTTAGACTGAATCACTCGCAATAATAAATGGTAATAACCAATGTAAAGACAATGTGAAAAAATAGCATCTTGCAAACAAATCTATGCTTCTTATCTCATACAGGAGAACTAGAGTAACCAAAAATGCTTTAAAATAATGTTTTTAAATGCCAGACTTTTTTCTGTTGTTTCCGATTACTCTCTATGCATACAAATGCATAAATGTAAAACTCAGCAAAGAGGGAAAGCGGAACATGTAAAAAAGCTGATTTAATTCTGCACAAAACCTTATTCCTACCATTAAAAAGTACAATTTATTACCACTGGAAAGCATAAGAAGTAGAAAGTGCTCTTGAAAAATAATAACTGCTTCTACCAGCACACAGAGACCTCTACAGAAGATGTAGGAACCATTATCTCCCATTTTACGTGTGGTGAAAATGAGGCAAGGACAAACATTACTGAAATGAGGCTACAGCAGGTAAAAGTCTGACCTGCTTATTACAACCTTTTAACATTTTAGGCTACACTCAAATACAGGCTGGAAAACTTTTTTCTTTCCAGTCTCTAACTGGAAGAAGATGATGCTATACGATTTCCACAGGATCTTGCAAGCTCTGAAGCTGTCTCCCCTTCTCACACTCTCCTTGCAGGTCAGTCTCAGTTGAAAGATTTGTTAATGTGATATGGCAATCTAAATTAAATTCCACTGTAAATTTTCAGACAATGCTGGACAGTTATTCATAGAATTCTCTGGTCAACAGCAGACAGGATAGGGGGAGAAGACAGTGTATTCTCCCAGGTTTTATCATAGGCAATGGCAGTTGAGAATAAAACAGGCAATTTGCATTTCTCAGTTATTGTTTCAAGCTGCCTGCAGACTCTGGCACATGTCATCACACCAATTTAACTGAGCTTTAGCTATTACAAGCTTACAAATGAATGTCTAAATCCTAGATCATAGCGTATGTTAAGGCCATTCAAACAGCAGGTTACACTCTAGTGTTAAAAATCTGCTTTCCTGCTCCTCAATCTCTACAGCAATTTTCTGCCATATCTCTCTTTTGTACTTCTTCAAAGAGCTCAAATGCATATATTCAAACATATTTAAAAATAAAAAAAGCCAAAATGAAAAACAGTCTGAAACACTGTAGAACATGGATTCAGTGGGTGTGCAATTCTGCGGTTAGCAGCACTGGGACTCGCTGCCTGCCCTGCCCCGAGACCAGCCAGCGAAGGAGCCCAGGGCAGGAGGGGCTGCTGTCCTCAAGCTCTGAACCGAGTCTTTCCCAGATGCAAACCAGCACCATCTCTTTGCCTTCCCAATTTTCCTAGAACAAAGATGCAGTCAGTGTCAAACGCTCAAAATCAAACTCCTAGCTGCTATTTACTTCCACAGAGCAGCTGGAAGGGCATCATCCCCAGCTGGAACGTGGACCGGTGCTGCCAAGAGGCCGGCAACGTTGGGGCCAGCAAGCTCTGCAGCCTTTTTCCTCCCTCCTGGGTATCACTGCCTGTGGTCAAGGTCAGCTCTGATACGGTGCAGCTGCCATAACCTTGGATCAGGCTGCTGGAAAAAGAGCTAACTTGTGAGCGCAGCATGAGAAAGAGCTAGAACCTCATCCAGAGCCCCCAACCCATCAACAGAGGAGCTGCATTTAACTCAGGACCTTGGTGCCGGCCTGAGCTATGTTGTAGGTCTGCTTGCTCCCAGCCTCATACCTCATGGACTTGACCTCCTGGCTTTAGCTTGGACCTCCCTTGTCACTATGGATCTCTCTTATGACGTCTGGACGACGGGTACACCTCTTCTTCAGCCAGTGTAGGACTGTGTCCTGTGCTACCTCGCCGTGACCGTCAGCTCCTGATGCTCTTACGGACCAGCTTGCTCTTGCTGCTCCTTGACAGCAGCACTCAAACAGCAGGCTCAGGGTTTGAGACTTTCACATGGTAGCGGGCAGATTAACGTTATGTCTAAAATCTGAGGCCTCATTAGCTTATTGCTCAGATGTAGCCCTATCTGTAAACACTTGGATTAGAAGCTCAAAAAATAAAGGTGGTGAAAGGAAATACAGCAGCATCAGAACAAATACATAAAAATAAGGACCAGCTACCTGACCCCTGAGAAAGCCTAAGACTGACACTTGATAGCCACTGGCAAGCGATATCTCTTGCCTCAAAGAGCATTCTTCTGGAAACTAAACAATAAAAAGGATTGGACTCAAAATTGTTCATTTTAGATTTATTTCCAGACTCTGTCCATCATTATGATCAAGGATGGACTACAATCCAAAAAAGTTAAGTGAGATGCTGGGTAAACTGCTCTTGCTTTGCTTATCTTTTGAGTGCATTGCTGTCAACAGCTGGATGAGCACACTGGATATAACAGACTAGGTGGACAGGGCTACTGGCATATCTCCAGTGAACTACATGTATTAGTGACCGTAGATGTTTCAAAGATAATTTATATTAGGGAAGTCTCCTGGATAGGAATTCAGGTTTTTTATTTGCACATAAAAATGGCTTCTGAAGACATAACTTGGGGTGAGTTTGCTTTTCCCTAATCACTTGATTACCACAACCAAAAGTTGGAACTGGGACAAGAGTACTTAGAGAGCTTAAATGACAGATGTCATCCCATTTCTGAGAGGATGTTAAGGGATATTCAAGAAGGGATATGACATTCTCTTTAGAAAGAATGAAAAATAAATTGAATTTTCTCTTTGTAACCTTTATGAATCACAGTTTCCCATTTGTCTGTGGTGACAGATTCCTGTATTTCCCAGAGCCAAATAAAATTTTCCTTGAGGAAGGGAAAGAAAAAGAGAAGGGCAATCAAAATGTTTTAATTCTTTCAGTTCTTTCAAGGACCACTTTCTAAGGAAGCAATTTGATTAATTGATCCCTACAGCTGCCCTTTCCCAGGTGTCTTGCACCTACAGGTGCATCTGCAGGGTGAGATCAAGTTCCTTAGGCCACTGGAAAGACAAGGGATACGCTACTAGTTAGTATATTACTCTCTGACATCTGTGAAGACTTGATTCAGCAACCCATTAAAAAAACCTGTTCCTTCTAATGGAGGATAACATTAATTTGATCTAGATGCTCTCCAGACATTCTTCTGGCCCACCGAGTTAGTCCTCTGCTCACTGACAGCATTCACTCTGAGCTGTCTCTCTGAACACATTTGGACAGCTTTAGGGTGTTTTGATTTGTTTGTTTGTTTTTAACTTGACCAAGTACTAAGAGAATCAGAGAGTAAGCAATACCCTTAATGCTGGAGATGCATAGAATGAGCTGCCAAGTTTCATAAAAACTCCTCCCCTTCATGAATACCCCTGGTTTGGGGGGGGGAAAGTCTTTTTAAAAGACACTTTATTAACTTACTAACTTTTCTAATGAAGGCTAGAATCCTCAACCCTTCTCATAACATTACAGGAAAGGCATCCAAAGATGAAAGGGCACGTTCAACAAAGCACAAATATATATTACCATTATTTGATGATCAGCTTCAGGTTAAACCTGTCTGCCTTCAGACTGGAGATTAATAGTGATAGCTTCTTTTAATGACTGTAGAAATGCCACAGTGCCTGCCAATAACAACTTGAGCAATGAACAGGTTGCTATAGAATGTATTGTTTATGCACCACTGACTGCAATCTCTATACAGAAAATTTAATAGACCCTTTTTTCCCTCTCAGCAAGCTTATGTGGTTGGGGATTTAGAACTGCATTATTCCTTATGACCTGACTTATTTATCATGTCAATCATAGTAATGATGTGTCAAAATTATCACAATTCTGAAGCTTTCTCTTTATCATCATTTTGAGAGTGTTCTTTCTCAGCATTATAAGCACATATGACAGAAGAGACATCAGAGGCATGGATTTCATGCACGGCTCTAACAAAATCACAGGGTTAAATACCTACTTCTAGAGCCAAAACACCATGGAATGCCTTCTTCCATTTTTCTAATTCAGTTCTTGTACTAGCAGCTAGACCTACAGCTGCAACTGCAATTAAGGAGAAAAGATGGGAAATAAAACTGCACAGAGTCAATTGCCAAAGGTCAAATTAAGATGCTGGAATTTGCAGGTCCTGACCCACCTAACAGCATGCAGTTGGCCTTCTGATACCACCAGTCAGATTTAAAATTACAACTTTAGCAATTAGTAAGACTGAAGAATTAGACAAGCAAGTTACTTAGTGGTGAGATTGTCCTTCCCCATCTAAACAAAAAGCTTTGTCAAGGACTCAAGTCAGGGAAGGGAAAATAACGCAGATGGAGGGATTTAGCCCTTGCTGAAACAGAAGTTTCAGACAAGTGTGCATGCAAGGTCACAGCCAGGCTGGTGAAGGTGACTGTCTCAGCAGCTCGGGTGCAGCATCGCTCAGAGCAGGTTTCTGAACAACATACTGGACTGCATCAGCACCGGGTTATTGACTCAGAGAAATTAAAGGATGAAGAATAGTTAACAACAGGAGTTCTGTCAGAGGTACAACATACATTCTTTTGGTTCAATTTTCTAGAGCCTGAGGTCTGAAAGAGATGGAAGCCTCTTTGAAAGGGTCTGGACAGCATTCTAAATTTCATGTACCATAAGTTTCTCTCAGTCACAGAAGATTAATTCACCATTTATTCTGTAGGCTAGCAAGAACTCGGCAAGCAGGTAGTGTGTGCTGTCCTGGAGCAGAGAGACGGCAAAGCCCTGTTCCCTCTGGGGCTTGTAACTGTGACTGAAACCATTTTTATACGTAGTTATGGTCAAAGAGAGTTTTAACAAGTTTGAATGCACACCTAACATTGTTACCCTCCTGAAATATGGATTGTCTAACGGGTAGCCTGTGTTGCAGCATAATTTTTGCTACAATAGCTGTCTGAAATGATACTAAAACCAAGCTAAGTCTAGACAGGTTGAAAAATACCTGTCAAGTACAGTTCCAGCAGCATCACCATGAAGCCTATTTGAAGTGTCGAACCTATGGATCAGCAAACATACGTAGCTTAATAAAGACTAATAAAACAGAAACAGTTTGTTCTGTTGAAACTCTGATGGAGCTGCAGAACACTTGCTGCAGAACTACAAGGGTGAGCATGTCTCAGGGAACCCTGGAATCAGTAAAAAAGAAATGACGTGGCCCTCCACCAGGTAGAGTTAAGACAGACAGGTCCACAAAATGAACTGACAACAGCTTGAAAGAATTGCTTAGTTAGAAGTAAAGCTGTAGGAGCAGTTGCGCATTGGAAGGAGATTTAAGGTAAGCATATAACCTAACTTTGTTTCAAAAACAATTAAAAGCAAGCAACCTTAAGCAAAATCTCAAAAAAAAAAAGATAACTATCTCTAAAGAAGTTAAGATTTATGTTGGAATAGAATGAACATTTCACAACTGAATATGTTTAGAGTATTTGCTGGTACTTTGGGGTGCTTCCTTCGGAAAATAAGTTACAGTGCAAAGGCATTCTCATGTTACAGATTCACTGGACTTTTAAGCCTCAAACCCAATCCATCCTCACCTCAGGGAAACCCATCTCCTTAGGACACTTCTTTGAATATTTGGGCTTGTAAACCTCCAAAGATAACTACCTTTCCAATTCCCAATTACAAGATAGATTTTGAAACCTACTCTCACAAAGTGATATTCATTCTCATGTGCAGACACACCCTCTTGTACAGAAGCCAAGATTTGCTCTTTGTCTTGATGCAGGTTTAGAGTTGCACAACTAAATATAGGCATAACGGGTCAGATCCTCAGTCAGAATATTTTGGTACTGATCCATTTAAATTCAGGAGACAAAGTAATTTCTTTTTTCTTACGATTTGGTGTATATCTATATCTGTATATAAATCCAGTCATTTTAAACTCCATCTTTTAAAGAATAGCTGTTGTCCAGAAGCAAAGGAATGATTTGCTGAATGAGTAATGCCTGAGAGAATTGAGATTTTTCCAGAACATGGTTTGAGAGGAGCATTAGTGCTTGGGTAGATTTTGCAGGCTAAAAGTCACAAGCGCCTGCTTCACCAGAGAAGAGTTCCCACGGGGAAAAGCTTGTGAAGATCCACAAGACTACCTGCCGCAGAAAGGGTCACCTTTGGAATGAGACAGCAGAATTGTTAAAGCCAGAACATGAGACCACAGGTCTTATCTTCAGGTATAAATCCAACTTCCAACTAAAGGTTCATGGGTTACAAGAAATAAAAGTGAAGTCAAGATAGAGTTCAAAGGACTAGACCTGCCTACAGCAGTGATTTCTCCTCCTATAGCCAAAAGAGTTTGAGAATCACTGTTACAATTATGTTAGCTACATATATACATATATGTCTATAAAACTACATTTCAGAGTTCATATTATACCATAATTTTGTGGCTAAGAAAATATGAGCTGGCTGAACAATGCAGAAATCATTTTACCCTGCTCAGTGGCACCTCACAAAACCTCTCCTTCTTCCTTTTCTTTTGGAGATGTTCACTAATTTGACAACAAGCTTTAAGATTCGTAAGGTAGTGACTGTGATAGCATTAAGATCAATTTTCGTGACTGGTGCCATGATTACCTTTCATTCATCCCTCGAGACAGCCCTTCTAAAGGGGAAGTGTTTGCAAAACAGGTTCTATTATCGTACATTTGTGCTTTCTTGGTCAAAAAGAGCAGCTGGAGAGTTAACTTCTATCATACCACAATCTTTTAAAAAGGATTTTTGTAAATGAAAACTGTAGTCTCACTGTTTCAATACCTCAATTGAGAACTGATAAATTGAAACATATATCTAAATCTATCTGAAAGGCAAAATCAGCCAAAGTCTTTCTGGTAGAATCTGTAGTGCAAATTTCATGTAATTACTTTCCTGCCACTGGAGGGTCCTCAAACGTACTCTGATGTCTTTTGTCTCATGTTCTATTCCTATGACGCATTCCCAATTAATTCTCAAAGACTGAAGAACTTTGATGCTGTGCTCAACATAGAATATCTCAGTGAAATATAATGACCTGTTATATACAGAAGGTCAGATCAATTTGTTGCAAACTTTCATACAGCTTCAGATTAAGAAATCTGTCATCAAAAGAAATGCTTCAATATCTATGGAAACAACTCTACAATATCGTCACCATCTACTGTTACAGTCATCTAGAGCTAAACAAAAAGCAAGTGGCAGCGAGGGTGCCACATCTACCTCTCCAGTTCTCAGCCCAGCCCAAGCCCACTCTGGAACAGCGTGGGGAATGCTCCCGAAAGCCTGTGCTGCGTCTACAGGTACATCACACCAAAGGAAAGTCTACGATCGTCACTGAGCCACTGTAGCGCGAGTAAAGGCAAACAAGCTGTGTCATGTTTCTTAGGAATTTCCAAATAACATATCCTCTCCGTTATGAGCGGACAACACCAGTGTGAAAGTATTTCATGAGATGAAAATAATATATATAAAATTTATAAAATCAAGAAAGCTTGACGTCTTCCTTAACATCATATTGAGGCTGAATTGGGTTTTATGGTGGTTTAAACAATAAAGACCCACTTTAAAAAAATGATAACATCATCTTGAGTGACTTAAATTCTACAAAAGTGAAGAAATTAGCCAATCCGATTGTACGGATCATTTCTCAACGTTCCATTTAGCTTTTAATTACCCAACAGACTGTAATAGCTGCTTTGGAGCTATTACACTCCATCGTGTCAATTTGGCTGCTACAAATGCACAGCACAAAGTCCTCAAGCTAAAAATCATTATGAAATTATTGTTGAAAAAGATTGTTGGGCATGTGCAATAGCTAGCTTTTGAACTTCTATGTTTTATAATTTCTCTTTTTTATAAATAGCTAGAGCAATTAGATGCTGTTATGGAGCTATTCAAAACCTTTCAGTTTTGAGATCCAAAGCATTTCTTGAGTTATAGAACTGTAAAAATTCAGTTAAATTGGCAAAGTTCTGTTTGCAGTCTGTCATAGCCTCATATTTTCTCTTTACTTCTGTATACAATCTATTCAAGTCATATTTTTTACATAATGTTCCATCAGATAAAACACCAGAAAATATTTTAGAAAGTAAATGCAAGAAATCTTTCAAAAAATCACATCTGCACTAGAAGCTACATAATGCATGATGAACAAAATTCAGAGCATTAAGTAGCACACCTAGCCTTTCCTGGACGCTAGATTAAAAAGGGAAAGAAAGGATTTAAGAATGTGAGAATGCAAAGATACACGAAGCATCATGTAAATCACAAGCCCAAAATAACAAACAAATTGTATTGGGGTGATTTGCAGAGAATGAGCAATTAGGTGATTTGTGGATTTGAGAGAAAATAAGCTCTATCTAGATGAGATATTTTCTTAGTTGTGCTCCCCAAATAATGGAAATTCCAGCTCAAGGCACAGAATAGACTCAAACTGGAACGAGATCTTGTCAAGGGCACGGACCAGGACTTCAGAGAGCAACAATTCATCGAACAAAATGAAACAGATTGTCACTGTCTCAAAGATCTTGCAGTGCAAGCATAAGACAGAAGTCCCCCTCCCAAAGATGATATAGCCAAACAACAAAGCAGAAGGAAATTACTCGACTCTTTGACAGCACATTAACTTACTGGATCATGCTCAAAGTTTCTCATAGGCATAGAAACACTTCCAGAAGGCATTTTGTAGTACTAATGAGGCAGATTCACAGGATTAAGTTTTTTTCTTGAGTATAAGTCAGGACCAGCATAGGAATTAGCACAGGTGGAACTCTGCTAACAGTAAAGGGCTGGCAAATGGCTGACTGGAGCCAGAAGCTGATCACTCCTTGCTGCCTCCGGGATGGGAAAGGTCATAAACCACCTCAAAAGTGAGGAAGGAGGAGACAAACTCTGAGACACAAAACATGAGCGTAAAAGTTAAAGAACTAGCCAAGAGCAGCTTTCTGAGTCTTTAGGAAAAAAAAAAAAGGGCATTTACTAATTAAAATATGAGTTGAGAGCTTGGAAAAGAGTTTTAGATTTATGAGAAAGGTTGTATCATCACACAAGTATTAAAAGTAAGGGGAATTTGTAAATAGTAGACACAACGTAAATATGAGGGATCTAGAAAGACGACAGAGTAAGTAATTTCTAACCAATGACACCCTCTGGGACAAACCGCACGTTTACATTCTCTGGGGAATCAGAAAAGAATGAAAGGAAGAGGTGTGGCAGGATCTCTAAGAACTGCTATGGCAAGATAAATCTGAGTTTGCAAAAGTGGATGACAAATAATTGATAAATATCAAAGAGATTAACAGCAAGGGCAATAAAGATACCCCGAGAAAGCTGAAATAGGGATAAGACGGGAGCTTTCTGAAAGAGTGATCAGATTGATAAGAAATCAGGCAAGGATGGTGTCAAAGAAGCAGTAGTCGTCAAGATTTCAAGGAAGATAGGCACTAAAGCAACAAAGACATTACCACTCCTTTTCTTACTTGAACTGGTGTTAAGCACCAATAGCAAAAAGCAGAAGATCAGGTAAAATAAGCCTCTGTACTATTAAGTTTTGCATAAAACTAATAAAATTAAATATCTTGGATAAGCTGTATACTTAAAATACCAAGTAGTTTACAAAATTTCCCTCTATTATTTCAGTATTTGAGTACTATGGAAACCAAGAGGAGCATAAAAGCTTTAGAGAAGAAAGGTACAGAAAGCAAGTCCTTGGAAAGGGCTAAAACGCAGGACCTCAATTTTGAAATGGGTGCAAAAACAACCAGCAAGCAAAGCATCAAAGGTGAAACATGACGGAGGTGACACAGAGAAACTTACTGAAATACTTTCATTATACCACAGAGAAACAAATGCTATGAAAAAATTAATGCATCAAAAGTTCGCATTCTCTTGGACTTGTATTTCCATGCTGCTGACTGGCTTTATACCATGCCCACATACTGCAAGCAAAGTCAGTTCACCAGGAGACAGACAACACCTCTGTAGGCTGAGAACAATTTGGGTGGCCGTAACTCTGCTTGAAAAACAATTTCGTTTTTATAAGAGGTGACTAGGAAACACTGTTGTTGGGGAGTGAAGTAGCAAGACAGGATGATAGCTGGTTTTTGTTTTGTCTTTAAAAATGTAAAAAACCCTAATCCTGCAATTTTGCACATTGTTTGCTGAACACGAAGTGCTGCGCACAGAAACCTGCTGATGCAGCACAGTGCCAAAGAGCCAGGCACACAGCGTGCGTGGCATTGCCTGCAACACAAAAAGAAACAATTCTTCCACTGCTACTTTTAGAAAAAAATAACAAAGTTCTTGGACAGCTTTTCAGCTTCCGAATGCCTTATATTCATTTTTACCAAATCTCTTCGCTTGCTTTGCTTTCAAAGAAATTTTACCTCCAGCTCACACAGGTACAACACAAAATTTGGGATGTATATCTGAGGATGATCTGTAAGTAAAAGAACAGGCTTAACGTCTACCTGTTATTAACAGTAAATATGAAGGAATATGAAAAAATATTATTACATCTCAATGTTAGAAGAATCAGCATTTTGATGTATCAGGTGTGAAAAGGTGCACAACTCCATACAATGGACAAATATACACAGTGAGATAGCCGAACTCTCATCATGCTGAATAGAGACGTGTTTTGAGTAACAAATACAACATCCAATGCTTTTTTAAGCCTCTACACTCTTTAGGTGAAAGTTAATTTAAAAAGGTCACTGTCAACATAGAAAACTGTGTCCTTGCTCAAAAAAGGCTATTTAAAATTTAGCTATCATCATTTAAGATACAGGATGCGCAGACTGCTTTTGCAATTAAACTACAGTTTCTTTCATTCTTCCGTCAAAGTATAAAACAATACGCTTCTCTCACCATTGCTCCGGCCCTACGTCTGGCACCTGATGCTCTCAGAGTTGCCAGTATACTGATGTGTAGATGAGATTTTCTCCCTCAGGTGCTCAGAAGAGGATCTTACGCGTTTCTGTTCTCAGTTCCAAGCCAAAGCCATCACTTCGAACCGATGTACCCTGAGAGGGAAGAGAATCTGCTTCTCGCTCTCACGACCAGCTCAGGTCGCTGTTTCAACTGGCTAACTTTGGGGGTTTGGCTAGCAGTCATAAATGCCTGACATTTCTTTCCTAGACTAACACTTTTACAAATATCCCAAACATCATCTTACTTTATTTTGACTTTAACAAAAAAAATAAAGTTTTTGTGTTCACAGACTAATTTGGTACATATTTTATAGTATCAATCACAAATATAAAAAAGACCTAGTTCAGTGCTTTAAAATATTGTGAAGTTATTTCAAAAGATTTGGATGATAGCGTAAAAGAACATCTTTCAGAAACATTTGATCTAAATAAAACCTTTTAATACTTATAGCAAAGGCAAAGTAAATCTTACCACCGGTTTCCATCTGCCCTGTAGAAAATCCAACAGAACCAGGCACAGGTGCACTAAGAGATTCAGATTTTTTTAGAATGAGTACTGAATCCATAGCCTGGATGATATTTTGGGACCCAGGAAGTACAATCCAAGATAGACAATTGCATCTCATGATATAATTTTGATTGTCTTTTCCACAAGATTACTCACTCCTGCATTAACGCTCATCAGTACATATTATGCAGCTAGTTAAAAGTCCACAGGAAAGTTCAGTGAGATGCAGAATCCTTTTTCATTTCACCCCTTAAACTATTGTGCAATTTGTTATGAAACAGATGACTAAAAATATAATTACAAAAGTACCTGTACTGTACAGAAGGTAAAGTGCTCCCTACATATAATCTCGTAGCACAATTAGGGCAATTCTGGATTACAAGTGATACACAAACCACACAATAAATAATGCACATAGTTTTTAGATTAGCACTGCTGACAGCGTTAAACTTTAGCACTGTTGCAAGACTCTGATCTAACATCAATATAACTGACTGAAAACCTTTTGCTTAATTGCCATCTATAGAAGAATCTAATTAGACCAAGAAATATTAAAATAGTTTTAATGGCTAACATAAAGCTTCATAAAAACAATCACCGCCGGTTCAAGGACACAATCAATAGCCTTTAGTTTGAAAAATATTGTGGTTACAATTATAACTAGACTGGCCTTCAATCCATCGTCTCTCCTTTTTCATAAAAATCAGTATCTTGAAGAATGTTCCTATGGCACTACATGCACTGTAATTTTTCACTCTTTCTCTAAATCTCAGAAAATGTGCTGTAGATGGCCCCAGGAGCAAACACAGCAAAGATGAAGTAAAACTCGAAAAGGAGCTGTCTAGTTTAATCTATGAATGTTCACAGCAAGGGCTTCGTGTAGAAATTTGTAATCAGGATTTCCACAAATGATGGTGGCAAGGTTTCATTGGAACTGGTGTTCTTGTCAGCCGCAGAGCCTGTCACAGCAACCTGCAAGCACTTGCTGCTTCTCTGATTTGAGAATCCCCAAGCATTATGTTTCTCCCCAGTGCCCAAACACACATACTATATCTTTCTGTTTAGAAACCACCCTGGCTTAATAGCCACGCATTTGTTATGCTCCGCGGGGAGAAGTGCAATATATACTCAAACAAGCTGCTGTAGATTCAAAACGCTAACCAAAAACCTACCAAATTAAATCCATCCAGAATACAAGTTCGTGTGTCAATTAGGAGCAAACTCTTTGCATTGGTGATGGATAGGCGAGGGACCAGGGCAATGCCCGGGAAGAAACACCAGTTGTCAGAGTGTCTAACGAACATGACTTCACTCTAGGTGTACAAATAGCAGAGAGACAATGGGTCTTGTTTCTTAAGCACATTTGTGGAATAAAAATACCTTGGAAGCAGGAAAACAAAAGCTCTCCTCCAGCTACCCCTTTTCTCTAACATTTTACTTAATTTGTATACAATTACTTCAATGTAGTTAGCTTTACAAGGAATGGGGAGGAATTTTCAGAGAAAATTTCAGGTAGTCCAGGACACTTCAGCATAACTGCTGAATGGCAGTGACTGGTATGAAAAAAGAAAAAGGAAATGGTGACCTACGCTTATCCATGGTCACCTAACAGAATCACAGCCTGATGCTGATTCTCATCCACAGTATTGGAGAAGACATATGCACACAGCTTCAAAGGCTACCTTTCCTTGCAATTGCCAGACCTCAAACTCTGGCTAGTTCAGAAACATTCTCCATCAAATGAGAAAGCAACTCAAATAAGGACAATCAAGTTAAACTGGTACAAAAAAAAAAAAAAAAAAAAAAAGAGAATCAGTTCCTTGCTGCCCTCCTTATATCAACCAAATCCTTCAGGCAGTTTTCAGCCTAGTTTTCAGTGATGTTTTCTCACCTTTTATTCTTTCCATTCTCATATTTGCCTGGTGTATAGCCTGTATATGAACAACACGTTCAGAAGCATCATCTCTTAAAGCACACTCACCACAGGGGACTATTTGCACATTTTTATCTAGAGCATCATCGCACTCTCTAAGGTAACTCTTCTCACCACTATGTTTATGAGAGGCTTCGAAGTTTGAACTAAAGATAATTAGTACCATGAGATTACCATCATCCTAAATGTGAGGGATTGTCAACAATGATCGGGACTCAACACGACCAACGCACCCGCAGCCCTCACGGTATGTGCTGTACCGGAGCACTTGGCCCCACTGGTACCAACGATGGAGCAAGGAAGAAGTGCGAGCAGCATGTCTCTCCCCTTCCCTAGCAAAGGGCTACAGGAGAGAATCGTCAGTTTATGGGGATCACTGGATCCCAGAGAAGAACCAGGGGAGAAAAGGAATTATGCCCCATGCAGTCAAGTCTCATATTCCAGCAATCTCAGCTTCCACAGTCAGATCAGACCAGCTGGGGTCAACACGGAAAAGACACAGAGTGACCTCTTGCCCAAAAGGTTTAATATTAACATTGCTATCGTGTTCGTAATCGTAACATACATAACTTCATTATTGTGACATGTTAAAATGAGCCATTTATTTGCATAATTTGAAGCTGGAACAGTAATCATTTACCTTCTCAATATTTCTTAAAAACAATACAAAAATTGCTTGCAAATCAAAATGCAAACACTTCAATAGCACATAGAAATTTTTCTTCCCTGATAATTTATACATATTTTGCAATTTCAACTTCGAGTGACATGTGTAGAGAGAATGGGAGGGTGGAGGACAGAGATGGGTTTTATATCAACAATTCCCATTAACATTGATGGGAATTGCACCCATAAAAACTCTGGTCACTGATGCTTTTCTTTACTCATTAGGTAATTTTCAGCATTTTATTCTTCTGGTTTATGTTCTCTGCCCTATAATTTCCAACGTAGTGTTTAGACTCTGCCAAAAAGCTTCATTTTGTGCTAGCTGTCTCTTGCAAGTAAATAGCGCTGTGATGAACTTGGAAATATCTATTTCTCCCATAATTGGTTGGTACCAGTCAATGCAGTCCAGCAAACGAAAAAATGAGGAAAACACATTGCAAAAAATTAGTTGATTCAAATACTTCCTGAAAATATAGACATTCTACGACAAATTCTCATTACCAGCAAAATACTGAGGAAAGAGTATGATTATGTCACCAAAAATAGCTGTCCCCAGCTTGAAAACTGAGGAACTAAGATCTGTATGCATGTTATTGCTTTCTGGTAAGAGGAAATAAAGCAAGCCTTCTCTCTCTCTAGCATCAAGATAAGTCATTCAGTGCTCTTGTGGACAGCACGCTGGATATAGTATTCACAGTTCACTTGAGTGCCCGTAATAAAATATTTTGTCTGCAATGAAATCTGTGTATACCATTCATCTTACCTTTGTTTGTGTATTTATTCTATAAGAATTTGACCCTCTGATTAGCCATTTCTGTAAGAATGCACAGCGCACTGTGTCATATGCCAGGGATTACTGGATCAGGGAAGAAAGGGACTATTCCTTCCAATATTTTTCAATATGGGAACACAAAGAAAATCATGGTAGGATATTAAAGTGCAAATGTCACTGATCTTCCAGGATCAGTACAACTGGTCTTCAAGTATATTATGCAGATCAAGTCACGATCACTGCTGATAATCATCCTTCAACAGAACAACATGGGTTAATTTTGATCTGTTACATGTTTCTGCCTTACTTCGTTATACCATTGTCCCCTAAAAATGACAGATACTGAGGTATTTTGATAGCAATTATTAGACATAGCTCTTAGAAATTCTATAAAATAATTATCCTTGTGTTGTATATAGAAGTCAGTTCTGTTAAGTGAGCAGAGGATGGGACTGGGAATTACAAAATGTGATTTCTAACCTTGTTTCTGCCCCTGATTCTAAGTGATTTTAGGCTAATCACTTATTTTTTTTGTGCATCAGTTTCCTCATTTTGATATTGGAATTAATGACATGCACCTTGGTAAAGACTTTTCAGGAATACTGATGAAAAGCATTAGATACGAATCGGGCCTTATTGTTAATAACAGTAAATTGCTTTGGGATCTTTGGATGATAAGTGCTATTTAAATTCAAAGAAAATATTAGTACTTTAATTGCTTCATCTTTCAGATCTACCCCAGTTCTACTTACACACTGATGGATAAATTGAACTCAAATTACTTTATAGCAGATACACAAAGTTAGAAGTGTAATATAAGACAACCTTACATTATCACTGTTGCAGCTTCCAAGGCTTTAGAACATCTATTCTGTACTACTGAAGAACTCACGTGGCAAACATCCAACTGTTATGCTGCTGTTGGGATATTCATTATTAATAGAATCTTCTCCACAAATACTGAAATCCCCAAATTCCATCGATAGTCAAACTTCAAACCTTCCATTTATGCAACGTTTTTATCAAAGTCATTACAATCGTGATGAAACTGCTATTGTTTTGAAATGATATACTGAACAAAATGACATTATCAAGTAGTTTCACTGAGTGAGTGGAAAAGAGAGCCACAGTCTATTAATGTATTGCCATTGATTTATTCACTAATGTGCCCTATATTTTCATCCGCAAAAGCCTTTGTAAAATCCACAGTGTCTATTAGTGCAATTACCCAACATAACTACTCTGCAGGGCACAGCTTATTATGTTTCTTTTTTTGCTTTTAGTGCTGAATGCTGCCAAACAACATCCGGGCTACAGGAGAGCAGACTTCAGCATGTGATGACAATAAGAAAACAAGCGCAGCATTGGCTCGGTCCGCTCCGAATGGGAGCTTCACCCACTGTCTTCATAACAAAACTGCAGAGAAAACAACTGTAAACTGGTATTATCTTCTCAGCGGTATCCAGTGATAGAGAAAGAGGCAACAGGCACAAATTTAAAACAGGAAATCCTGTTTAAGCATAAGAAATTTTCTTATTTTTAGGGTTGGTTTTTTTTTTTTACTGAAAGGGTGATCAAACAGCAGAAAAGGTTGCTCAGGGAGGCTGAGGCTTCTCCAGCCTTAGAGATGCTAAAACCCAACTGGACACGGTCCTGAGCGACCTGCTGTAGATGACCTTGCTTTAGCTCCAGAGGAGCCTGCCAGCCTCATCCGTCCTGTGGTTCTATGATTATTAATTGCTCTCCGATCATCAGGTTATTGATGTGTGACCTCTATTCACTACTGGAAATTAAAGAGAGCAGCTGAAAACACTTAGAAACCTGACTGGTTATAAGAATACATCTCCTTACAAAACACTGGAGAGAAAACTTTCTTTTCCCTGTTTACCCATCCTCCACCCAAGTGAAGTAAAGCATAAATGTGGCTCTTTTAGCCATCCTAATTCTGGCAGACAACAGACTAATTACTAATCAGTTTGCATCAGAAAATTATCAGACCAAATGCAGAGTGCCATATCAGTCGCACAGTTTAATACTCAGTTTAATATGGCCAGAACCAAAATTTTTTGTATTTCAGAAATATCTCTCTCCCTCAAAATTATCTAGCCAGAGACCATCACCTTACAACAGCGTTCCCTTCCAGGAATGTTATTTCTTCATTACAACCCAGATTCCAGGCTGCAAACGAGGAGACCTCAGTGCTTGCCTGAGTCTCTATTAATTATTGAGGAATCCCTGCCTGCCCCAGTGCCATGTTCAGACAGCTTGTCTTCGTGCTTCTCAGAAGCGATGAGAACTCCATGGGAAAACAGTAGCACATTTTTGTTTGGTTTAATAACAAAACAAATCAATTAGATAAGCAATGATGGCCTTGGCCCCTGGCACTTCTGGGGAATTAACTAGTGCCCAGCATCTATGGCCTAAAGCAAAACTCCTCCAGGAGGTAGGGATCTGAATGAGTAGCCTGATTTTCAGTAGTATTTGCTTCTCAATAGGAAAGAAAGTGAGAATAACTAAACAGAGAAATTTGGATAAAATAAATTCTCCCACCCCCATTGAACAATAATAATTAAGCCCCTTTTTATCATTTATCAAAATTATGACACCAGACTAAGCAGCTGTATTTCCGTTCAGTGTGATTTCTACATTTCAATGGAAATGATTTTGGAGTTCAGGACTTGCACATTTTTTTATAGTTTAAGGTGCTGCTACAATAAAACTAGCAAATCAAATAAGAAAACATGCTGTTTGGGCTTCAACAACATACCGTATAAAAGATCTTAGTATTGCTAACATCCATTTCATTTTCCAAAACAAATTTAAAACACATGCATATGTGGAAAAAAGAACCATGTTTTCCAATATCTAGTTTCCCACGTAGAATGATATGGATGGTGAAAAATGCATTATATAAAAAACAAAAGGGCTATGTTTCAGCCAGATACTATAAATATTTCAGCCACTTATATGATTGGGTCCATTTAAAATACTATCTACTCACAAAACATTGCATTCAAAGCATATTGTGCAGAATAACTACCACTTGTTTTGGCTGCATCAAAATATCACTCCAAAAACCATTAGGGTGGGATTTTTTTTTGGCTGTGATGCTGTAAAATACCATCTTCTCTCCCAGACAAAAAAAATTGAGGTTGTAGAACATGTAATTCATCATCCCCCTGGATAAAATGACTGCTATGAAACAACCCAAAAACTTCCACCACGGAGATAAAACAACGTATGTTATCTCAAGAAAAATCTAACTTCCTCAGCAGCACTTTGTCTAAACCAAATGGTTAAATCCCAAATAGCATCTTGAATAATGATTTTTCTTCATCCTCCTAAGAGAAAGTCAAATTATGCAATATTATAAAATCTAAGATTTCCAGGAAGAAAAGGTTTGTCATCTATACCTTGAAAGCTCATACTTCTCCCAGGTACTGCAGCAGGCAGAACAACTCTCATGCAATAGCACTAAACATAACCCAACTGCAGAATGAAAAGCCTTTTCCTTTGAATTCTTGGCTTTTAGTGGATTAAGTGAAAACCTTGACATGGATTTTATCCTGTTCTGCTTTAGCGTGTTTGGTTTTTTAAGTTGCATTTAATATTTTTCTGGAAGAAGCTAGTAATGAGGGAGACTGGCATGCTGAGGATCAGTCTGCAATGGAGTATCCAGTGGTGTTTTCTTTTTGTTTGGTTGTTTTTTTGTTTTGTTTTTTTTAAACTCCAATTGACTTTGAAGAGGAGGCTTCATGGTTTGGATGCTGTGGATTGCAACATAACAAAAAACAAAGTCAAAAGTTAGCAATTCCTAACATGCTTCTAGACAAAAGGGTTTTGTATTGCAGGAGGCAGAAGTGTTAATATCCTGTGCACATTTCTTAACTTTTAGATGTTATCAACCATGAATGTGAGAAGCAAGAACACAGAATAACCTCACAGGAATAGCCGAAACACTGGCTATAGGGACAAACCCGAAAATTCCCTAACACTTTTTCTTCAAACACAAATACAGCTGATACGGTTTCTCATGAGATGAGCCCACTATTAACATCAACTTTTGTATGAGTGTCAGCTCTGCCTTTTTAGCACTTTTAGGCTTCAGTCTCAGTGACAGACATATCTTTCACCATTTCTAATCTTGAAAGCATTGCAGAATTAAGTTAAATGTGATGGTAAGCAGCATTATTTACAGCGTCGGCTTTTTAAGGCGTTCAGAACATCAGCTTTCAGAAAACAGCTAAAAAGCTTTTCCAGTTTAGTTCAGAAACAACAAAAAGATATTTTGGAAGTATTTTGGGGGGGGAATTAGAATTGTGGCAGATTGAAGTCACACCAAGAAAACATATTCCGGGGTCCAGCTGCCTCTCTCCAGTTTGCACGCCTGTCCGGCACGTCAAGACCTAATGAGAACGGGCGTATGTTTTCACCATTGCTTGTTACAATCCTCCTGCCCTCCTGTTCACCCGCTGATCCCCAGAAAGAGCCTCTCTCTTGCTATTGTACAAGCCCTGGCTGATTGGTGGCACTCTCTCCCCCCACCCCAGCATTTTCCAAAATAGCCTTTGTCTGCTGTGGCCATCCTGCTGCCCTAACCAGCTGTTAGAAAATGATCAAAATGGGCCAATTATTACTCCAACCAAGAAATATTCTTCCACTAGGAACAAGAAATCACATACGTATTGGGGCTCAAAGTACGCAAGGAAAATTACGTTCGTTAAAAATCTTTTCATAATGACATCCTTACTATCAAAAGGCTCAGGGATGATTGACCTTGGCATCTAGGATTAAGCCAGCATTATTTTTCTTGATTACCAGCAGCAGAATAGTGAGGAAATTATAAAGCCATTGAGAGGATTAATACAGCCCTGATCTCTCTCTCCTGGCTCTTTATCTCAAGCGATTAAAGTTCTCTAGAAAAAAAAACAAACAAGTCATGTAGCATACGCCTGGTGCCATGGAGAGATACAGTATCAGCTCCCCATGACAGCCAGGGCAAAGGTTAATTATGCATTCTGTATATAGTTTTAATCACTTTAATCAGATCACCGCTCTGCTCCATCTCAGGCTATAACTTTCTAAAAGCAAGAGAAGCACTTCAAGCATGGCAATGTTTGTTTTAAACAAGGGGAGGGGGAGGAAGAGGAGGAAACATGCTACATTAACCACAAACAAAAAAGACGATGCAAAACCTATTGACCGAACAAGACGACTAAGCCCAATCATTTGTGTGAGCAGAGGCAGAATGGCACAGAGCAGTCAAACAGCAGACATAAAGTCCTTTCCTGACCTAGAGATATACCCAGAGAGCTTCCGAGACTCTGGGACAAAGTGCATTCTTGACACACAACCTTCACGCTTCTCTCCACCTTTGTCTCTGCTTTCAGAGCCTTACTTTAGCAAAGGCATAGAAAAACAAGTGGAATAATTGCACAGTAACAGGAAAAGCTGCATTAAAAGAGACGGAACTAACTGGTTGGAAATCACAGGAGTCATTGCTTTCTGCTCTGACGCGGGATCAAAGGACCACTCCTTTTAAAACTTCTGCTGTGGTTATTACAAGCTCTATTCAGTGTTTTGTGCTTCTGCCTCACACAGAGAAATCTCTTATGGGCATTTGGTTTGAGAAGAAAGAGTTGAATAGGGGTCTGGTTTTTTTAATTGAGGAATATTGGCCCTCAGGATGAAGGGAGGAAGTGCCATCCTTGGAAAGAAGTGGGAGGGAGAAGTCTGCCTTTGTTCCCTTCGGAGCATATAGACACACTGTTATATTCTACCGAAATATTTTCAAAATGGGTGGCGTGAGGAGAGCATTCAGGCATCTCACAAGCACCCAATATTTATTACAACATAAAAAGTGTCAAACATGAATGGGTTCTAACTTTTAACAACATGATCTCTAAGCCAAACTTATCCTCATTACAAGGCTCTTTCACATCGCCAGACATAATTTTAATACAAGGCCACATTTTCCCTGTCAGATATAGTTTTCAGAGTACTTTTATATCAGAAAGCAGAACACCAAAACCATCTTTTGGCCCCAAATAAACTCCTTTTTACAAAAACATCCAAAATATTCGGCAATTCTTGTGGACTCAAAGCTTCTGCACTGTTTTATTGAGCAAGGAGAACTCTTAATAATAATTTATTTCCCTTTACTTCATAGCAGCCCATCAATTCTTCTCTGTATAATGCTTTGGATATACCTGACTATTAACAGGAAACTTTAAAAGTGTGTAAAGATAATTTATTAATTTTATTTTTAAATCCAGCCATCTGGAGCTATGAACACATTTAGTGAATTACATAATGAGACTGATATCTAACAAAATCCTCCTACACCTGCCCAGATGAGAACTCCATCATTCAATAAACCAACTCATCTTTAATCCTAAGGCTGTCATATTCTGTTGGTCCTAGCTTTTTCCCAGATGATTTTGCTGCATGAAAAAGCCCACATTTGAATTCCTTTTATTTCTGCTTTTTCTTCATAATCAAGGACATATACATTTCACCTTGGAAAATACCTGGTATGATCCAAAACAAACAACAACAACAAAATTCACAGGTTTTAGGGGCCAGGAAACATGAAGGAGACAACAGAAAATTCTCCCTATGCCTATTTCTAAAGACAGTTCCAGATGTCCAACCTCAAACCTTCATAGAAATGTCTGGCTCTGGAAGTGGTCTCTTTGGAACTACATCTGCCTGTGCACAGATGGAGAGTGAATTTTTTTCTCACAGTTACAGAACACGTAGGTACCAAAGGTAGCATAAGACAAACCATGACTTCTCACTGTCTTACCAAGTTTGAAAATGGGTGCCAAGAAGTGGAGATAGCCTTTTAGCAGCACCTATTTTTCTACGGAAGAAGTTGTTACAGTTATAAAGCAGGAAGTTCTGGCCAGTTTTAGACTAGAGTTCTTCTTCACCTGTATACTTCTGAAGCCAAAAACCTCAACCAAATGGAAGCAAAAGATACAAAAATTATTTTTCTGACATAAGTTGATAAAACAAAACATTTGACTTTCCAACAAAAATAGTATGATGAGAGCATTGATCATATCCAACGTATGGTGGAGTTTATCCAGAGGAGCTGGCAGAAAGATAACGGGATAATTTCAGGGTTCTGTCAAAACTAGAGTTAATAAGGGCAGGGTCAATTCCAAATGTCACCATCTCTTTTTATGCAACAAGCACTATTGCAGTTCTAAGATAAAAACGCTCCCAGCTCAAAGATTTTGCAAGTTGATATTATCACTATCAGAAAAATCACTTTAGAGCTTAGCAAGTAATGAAACACCTTTCAAAAGCAACTTCAGAAGAGGGAGGTAATAGCAGGGAAAACAACTTTGCTTCTCCGGAAAGATGCTGTTTTCAATAAATAAAACAAATGGCAAAACAAAACAAACCCTATTGCACAGAGAATGACCTTTAAGTGAGCCTAACCTTAGTTCAGTGTAAAGGAAATTAAAGTCTGTGGTACTGATGCAGACAGAGTCAAGAGCGTCTTGTGCTGGCAGCAAGAATTCCCGTTGCTGCTTTTCTTCTGACCTTTGCATCTAGTAGCAGAGAGGAAAGAGGAGGGAGACCATCTGGGTTCCTGTCGACAAGATGTCTATTAACATACATCATGACCCAGCTAGTAAACAAAGAAACCTTGCGATAGTCATGGTAAGCAAAAACCTGTACTGCTAATACTATTTCACCAGGTGAGGTAGCAACTCTGCATATACTCCCCATTCTCAATAATTTGCTCATCGTCTCCAGGGGAAATCAGATTTAACATTTATTTGCCCTTTGGTTACTAGAGGAGCAGACTGACTGCAGACTGCCTTTTCCCAAGTCATTAGAAAAGCAGCCTTTCTAAGCTTGTTTCTCGAAGAAACTTGTTCTTTCATCTCTTGATATGACATTTGTCCAAAATGCTGTCTGTCCATCAACACAGGAGAGGAAGCCAGCTCTGGCATAAGAGAAGACCCTACCTCCCACCAGCTCATTGCCTATTACAATTTACTCTTTTCCTCAAAATATATTGCTCTAGACATTTCCTGATCTCACCCCAATGTCTTCTCGCTCCATGCTTCAGTCCATGTGAAACACTACTGTGGCCAATCTGCTCAAATAGATCCCTTCCATGAATAATTTCAGAATCCCGTGAGAAGTGATAGCTATGAGGAGAGGAATTTGTGGAATATTGCAAAGATAATCATGATCAGTAAGAATTCCAAGTCAAAAACCCAAAGAAACACACAACTGGTGTGTTTCAAGTGGTCTTAGAACAAAGCACATCTGTATTGTGGATGCCAAATTGGGTAACAGTCTGAAACTTGCTCAGTCCTTCAAATACACCAAGAAATCTCTGTCCAGTTAGACCTCAGGGTGCCCAATAAGTGGATACACAACTTGTCAACAGCACTTAAAGCCTTAGATGACTTTAAAATAATGTTATTTAAAGTATCTGGTACATTCTTGCAGATAAGAGTATACCTTTGCTTTGAAACTCCTATTTTACTCTGTGATTTGTTGTTCTCTCCAGTCTCCTAATCACAAAATTCTTTGTGGAATGTGTTTCTGTAAGCCTAGAGATATGTCCATGGCCTAACCTTCACATTTTCAGTACTCTACACAGCATTCCATGAGTGCAACAAATTCCCAGTTTTAAACAAGTGCTCTGTGAGATTTTTTGTGAAGCTGTGCAAGGAAACCAGACGCTGATGATTATCTGTCCTGCTGCACTCTGTAAGCTGGTATAGCTAAAGGAAGCTGTCGTTTCTTCTACCTGCAGGATTATCTGACCCTTCACAATATCACACTCTTCAGAAGAACGAAGTCCTTTCCCCCTCCTGCCCTGCACTGGGCTGGCTTTGGCAACCAGAATGTCTCCAAAGACTTTTCCTTATTCATCTAGCCAGACTACATGACAAAGGAAAATAACATAAGTACAGTTATTTCTTGTCTCTGAAGAGGCAGGTGGTGTTCATGGAGGATCCTGCCAGGAGCAACATAACCCGGCAACTCCAGATAGCATACAGTACTGAATTAAGAGAGTATGAACACTAAAGGTCCTCAGGGAGCATCATATATTTCCCTCAAACATACCTATCATTATGGATTTTCTTAATTTAAAAAATGAAATGCAGCAGACAATACCAGTAATAATTACCTTTATGATAATGCCATAACCCATTTTATTGCTCCGAAAGTCAAATATATTTATTAAATCTGCATAAATTACAATACTATTAAACTCTAATTTACGTGATACTGTGTAAATGAGAGACTGGTTGGGCCTTTATACTAGTGTGTTCTAGCAGATAGGATGTAATTTATATTTGTACAGTGACTGTACTTTCAGGTTATTTCATAACAACATAACTTAAGTTTCAAAATATACTAAGCCATTAATTATCACCAATACTATAAAAATCAGCCTTCTGTAAAGTAAACGTGGATGAGGCAGCCTTATCTTTTCCTGCTTAAATAAAGTTCAGTTTCCTTAAGGAGACAGTTTTAATCTCATTCAACTGAAAATTTTGTTCAACAGTATTTAATAAACCCACGACTACCAAGAGACACATACGCCACGTAGAGATGATACCATTTATAGGAGTAAGTTATATGGCACATTTATCAAAATCAGCGATTGGTGACAGGCTTGTTTACTGCTCATTAATAAGAAATAGAGGTATCACTTCTGCTGGCTACTACTAAGGTTTCTTGTTTACGTTTCCTTCCAATTACTGTAATTGACCTATAACTCACTGGAGTTCTGGGCATTCATTCTGAACTTTGCACAGAACGCAGCAACAATCCTTCAGCACGGCAGCTAAATATGTCAGGATTAACATTCTGCTAAATATTCAAAGAGAAATTACACTAGTGTTGTAAGCTGGGGGTTTATGAGAGGTTTTATGCAATTTGTGGATTCTGATCAGATCGGGGACGATATAAAGGGTAAGTAAAGGTCTGTCGCAAATCTGTAGTTATCTCTCTGCTAAGCTGAAAATAAAAATCCTACCAAACCTAAAAGTTTGGTTTGAGAAAGAATTATATGATAAGTTTGGTATATTTCTATAAGCTCTTCTCATTTGAAGTCAAGCAAAACACCAATAATTTAAAGTAATTCCACTCAGTAGCAGAAAGACACCACCACGGGATAATTAGACAGTTAGTTTGATCGCGCAGAGATGCTCTTCCCTCCCTGCTTTCTAGAAAGGTTGTCATCGTATGGGAACTTAAACATTAATTCCTGGCTTCTAGAAACTGCAAGATCTTTCTGTGATCACTAGATATAAGCACCCAATATATGCTTGGACAAATAACTGCAGATCATACTCTGCCTTGAAAATCCAAACTCATTTTAAGTGCAGCGAGGAAAAATACTGTCAGTACTAGATCTTGCATAGAACACTACGGAGCTGTCAGGCGACAGCCCCCAAAGCTCGATATACGGTACTTGTATGACAGTCGTTGACTACAAACCTCTCCCAAAACTGTCCTAGCAAACACCTACATTGCACCCTGCAAACCCTTGGCAATGTAGTAGCTGCCTCAAATTGTTTTTCAAGGCAGATTTCTCCTTTTACATAGTGATGGAATAAACACAAACTCTTCTAATTCAGTAATCAGGACAGATAATTACATCCCCTTAATTGTTTTCTTTTTCCAGCTTAGGTTCATGTTGATGGGAGATGGTAAAATTAGTCCACAAGCCATCTGAAGTTTGCCGCTTGCTGATTAAAGCCTTAATTGATTCAGAATGTTTTACAAATCAATCTCTGAATTACTTCAGGATCATGGTGGCATATTGTAAAAAAGCATTCACACGCACACTTCCCTTGTGAATGAGAATCACATTCCCATAAATCCTTAACTGCATAAACAACTTGGTTATGTTGTTTTCAAAATTCACTGTTTGGTAAAATCAGAGCAAAATGAGAATTACTTACAACAGTAACCTGCTGTGACGTACAGAAGATTCTTATTCTTTCCTAAGCTTACTTTGTAATTTCTGAACGGATTGCATGTGATACATTCTTTTAAAAAAAAAAAAAGTAAAAAAAAACCTGTCCCCATTTTCTGCAAAGCTCATAAAACTGTGGCCTACACCCTGACGGAAGCAACGCGTTCAGAGCCGTATGTGTTTCCGTGATTCAGCGCACTCCTTCCCTCAATCAGGACTGGCACTTTTCACTGAGATTTTACACCCATCGTGCAGTTTTGGTGAACTCTGCATGTTTCCGCATACTGCTACCCAGGATTCCTTTCTGAAACGTGGATTTTAAAGTTCCTGTGGTGATCAAGGTTGAAAAGCAGAGATATCTTACATTGTTCTTACGGGCTCATCAAAAGGAACAACTCTGGCTCTGTAGACAAGCCCCCTCCTTTCATATTGCTGAATTTGCAGAAGAGAGAGGAAGTATGAGACAGCTTTGATGCAAGCCTCTCTTCCTTTTGACTTGATTGTTCAATTCAGCTCACCTTCACCTCATTCTAACACAAGCCCACTCCAGTTAAGGCTGTGGAGACAACTTAAAACACACCACTGCACCTTTAAAAAAGAAAGAGGGGGGCTTCCGTCATATATTTCAAAAGCTGACAGATTTCACAATATGTTCTACTCTTTACAACACACACTGTCTATAACAACTGTATTTCCCCCTCCTCTTTTTTTTTTGTTTTAATAGCTATGTCTGAAAAACAATAGGATGCTACAATGAGCTAAATTGCAGAGCCATTTGATTACAGGCCAGTGATTTTCCAGAGACCACTTCTGGAGTCAGAAGGGTCATCAGCGCAGACTGGTTTGCTCTTTGCACTCAATCGCAAAACTTTCTATAAATCATATAGCTTAAGCTACACCATGAAGGTTAAATTTACTTTCAAAAATTCTTATTAAGAGATAGGACTGAAACTTCTACATCACAAATATGGCTTAGGTAAATCATATTCACTTCTTATGAATATTTACAAAATACCACCCAGTTAAGGATAAGCATTTATGACAAACATATCTCCAGCATTAACACACAAATGACTTTTGTACTTCCCATTCCACTGATATACCGCATCATGAAGCGTGTGTAAATACTGTATTAAGATACTAAGAAGTCATCAAGGTTGCTTGCGACATCATGAAGTGAAACCGAAATGAAGTACCCGATCCGCACAAAACTAAACCAGGATAATTGATTCGTTAAAACCCAGTCTTTTAAAGACTGTAATAGAGTCCTGTCAGCTGACTGCATAAACCTCTACTTTAAACACACAGTATCCTTTTCCAGAAAATAGCTTTATTGCTTTAAAAGTAGCAAAAAACAGTTCTGAAAAGAAGTTGCCTTAAAGAAACAGTGCTTGCAAAGGCTTGCAGGACAACAGCTCCATCATTATTCACAGTAAATTCATAACTTGTATGTTTTAATTTTCACAACTCGGAAATATTTTGACAAAATTAAAAACACCTCCTCTGGTATGCACAGTGAGAATGAACCAAGAAAAACACTATCTACCTGCATCTGCTAGCTATAAACTCCAGATAAACAGTGTTATTTCATCCCTCTCCTTCGTAGAGCACATATGCTACAGTGTCTCGTACTGCCACACTAATTAGAGGTCTGTCACTTCTGCCATTACAAATACCCTTTGAAAGCATTTGTAACAATCTTGTAAAAAAAAAAATTATCTGTGAATTTTTAAAATTACACTGCTTTTTCCATCTTTAAGCCATGAAAAAAAGCCCTAAGCAATTAGCCCAGCTGACTATTCCTGTGCCTCTAGGAATGGCAAGGTATCAGTGCAATTACAAGCTGCAACAAAAAGGTGTAACTATCCCAGACTCATTTTTTCAAAATAAATTCCACATTATACTCAAGACAGGACTTCAGCAGTCACCATCAAGTCCAAAAAGGTCTGCCAGATTCCATAATATTTCTCCTCATTAGCCTATGAAGTGCAAATTGCCCTCTTCATCAATGAACATATCAGATCTGTCAGCCACAATTTAATCAAAGGCAGTCTTCCTCTCCTCATCGCATCCAACGCGAGTCTTTGTGCTTGCTGACGCCATGGCCAACAGCACATTGTTTTCAAAGGATCCCAGGCCCTCAAAGTTGCAACGCATCATGCCAATCGCATAAAAAAAAAAAATCAATATCCTTTCCAAAAAGCAAAGATGCAACTAATAATCCAAGTTATTTCAAGATGCTTTCAATTTTAAACAGCTTGCCACATTTACTGTGCTTGTATTTCTTGCAAGACACTCCCTGAAGAGTTAAAATTTACATGCTGCCTTGAGGGTGGAAAAACATAATATCATCATATTCTAATTCATTGCTTCTTTCAATAGAAAGACAATCCTCTTATTTTTTCAGTTCCTCATAACTTCTTGGGCATTGTCTGTTTGCATTACAAGGTGGAACTTGTCTTCCCACAGTCAGAGGGAAGTGCTGAGCATCTGCGTAGAGCACCTATCCCTTAGAAAGATGCCTGCTGCATTGACTAGCAACGAAGCAATAACAACTAGTTGCGTATTTTTTTAGCATAGCTTTTTAAAACACTTGCATAGCACAAATGTTTTTGTCAAGGAGGCCAGTTCCTAAGCCAGCGTGGTGAGAAATAAGTGTTATTGTAGTGGAATAAGCAGAATTCTCTATCAAATTTACCAAGGGAATATCCATAAGTGAAATAATATTAATTTAGATGAAGAATCAATATGCAAACGCACTAACATAACAATAACCACAAAATTCAGGTAAGCAGAAATATTGTCTGAAGGGGAAAAAGCTCCTTAAATGATTACACAAATTATTCCTGTCACACCAAAGGTAATAATAATGCAAAGTAAATTTATCTAAATTTTCACAACAAATCCTGTGGTGTTTTACAGTTTAAGAGCAGATTAGATAGGTCAGCATGAAGTTTGAGATCAATACAACAATAATACGTTGACATATAAGCAACCATACAAAATTCTGTTATTTGAAAGCAAGAAATTGGTCAGAAAGCGATGAGTCTATAACCACAATATGCACAAGAAAAAGGTTCCTCAGGCTCTAAGTTCACAAGCTTTTTAGACATATGTGGAAGTTCTCTGCACTGGTATTAAAATATACATGTGAGTAAACAGGGCTCAAAATGAAGTTTATTTTTCAGTTTTCTCTACCTTTATTTGCACCTCAAGTTTCCATTTTTAAATTAGGGAACAGAATGAACCTTTGCTTTTTCAGTTTAAAAAAAAAAAAAAAAAGATTCCCATATAACCTTTGCTTTGTTAGATAAAGTTCAACAAATGAAATTAAGTCACTCCACAGTAATTCTTGGCCTTTTTCCAGGGCGATGTGGAAAGGAACATTTGTCATAATCACTTACAATTGGAAAAGAACAGGAAAAGACCAGCGTTAATGACGCAGCATGGCATGGCATAGGGGACTGTGCAGACCTACCACTGCTCAGTGATGACAGCGATGGACCTGAGATAACATTTGACATAAAGAGGAGCGAGATGCATTAAGTACTCTGCACAGAGGGATTTAGAGCCTAAAAAGGCAGATATTTAGTTCCAATTCCATTGATGCAATAGGTCCACTTGAATAATTTACTTCTTGGGGTTTGTTGGTTGATTGATTGATTGGGTGGGGGGGTTGGATGAGCATAGCATGCCTGCGAGATCCTCTTTTTACGCAATTATCCTCAGCATATTCACTTTTCAGTTTCACGGGCCTTTTTAGCTAGCTTTTACAGACCCAATTTAATATTCATAATCACCTTCAAAAGGCCATCTGCAATTTTAATCACTCACTACCAATTACTGTCTTTAATAGCTGTGACAGTATCACTCACAGCGATCTGATAAACCCACAAGGATAGGTGAAGGCAGCACTGGGTGCGCAGTTTCTTTCCCAGCACTGCTGGCTTTTTAAGCCTCCACTAAGTCACGTTTATCAGCATGCGGCTTTGCGGAGCAGATGAAAATACAGCCAACATGGAGTAAATAAGGAAGCTTTTCTTTTTATCCCTCCTCAGTGCATTAGGAACAAGTGGGGAATTAAAAAAACCTCTCCACGCACAACTTCCCTTGTCTTTCCTTCTTCATGCAACAGACTGTCCACTGCGGTATTTTCCCTACACACAACAGCAGTGAGCTACTTGTTCTCAGCTTGTAAATAAATTTAACAGCAAGTATAGCTGTACAAAATTTGATAACAATTTTGCACAAACAGGGCCTTAGAGACATTGTGTGCACCTTCCTGGCTGCCGTGTTCCTTCATTTTTATTGCAGAAAGCTTACAGTCCTTTAAAGATACACTGTTTAACAGTGATGTTCTCCCAGATTATAGGAGTTGTAACTTTTTCCCACATTCCATAGCTAAAATGATTTATCGACCATAAAAAGGCAGAGTTTTGCATTACAGATTATTTCTAATGGAATTAAAAGTGTAGACAACATTCCGCACATGAAATAAATCAGCATGTCTGTCACCTTACAGCAGAGCCTGTAAGGGAAAAGAGAACCACAGCTTGGACTACTCCGATGTCTAACCACTCCCTGGATGCAAATGACAATATGGGAAACCGAGTAGTACAGAACCGAAGGATAACAAACATCCTGAATCCGCAATTTACAGCTCCCATAGTACAACCATGTGGATGAGAAATCAATGCAGCTTTTACGTACATCAGGTGAAACAACCCAGGTTACCATCAATTCTGAGTTTCTCTTCCTATTACAAATGGGGTGGGAAGGTCCAATTGTTCTATATTACTTCAAAATTCATAGCAAATCCAAAATCTAAAAAGGTTTCCAATCCTAAACTTTTTTTTTGTTAAAATCCGGAACAAAAATAGGTTAACTCATTTAAAAAAAACCCCAAAACTAGTCAGACAGTGTCTAAGTAAGCAACTTCCATCTTTTCTAAGGAACAAAAGAGCAGTAACAATCACATTACATGTCCTGGCGTAATGCGTCTATACAAAGAAGTTTTAAAATTCAAGGACGACCTTGAATCCGGCACATCCTGACTCTCCAATACTTATGTTGCAGTTGTAATCACTGTTTTTTCACTTTTTTCTTTATATACAGGTTCTTGTGTGCACTTTTGGAATTACTGAGACAAATCACATCTATCTGGCAAAACAATGACACAGACATGTGAGGGGTTTCTATCTTATTCAATTTTCCTGTTCTGTGACATATATTGAGAAGAAATTAAAAACATCTTTAATGTGAAGAGTTTTTAAAATGATAACGTTCAAGCAACCATATGTTTGTGAAAGCTTGAGATGAAAATTACTTTTGTAACGATGCTGGGGGGGGGTTCTGCCATGCAGACCCTTAGCATGTGTAATACAATCTTTAGGACTTATTTAAGCTTTTGCAGTAAATGAGTAAGTGCAAAAGTTGTACTATTAAACATCTGTTTTGAGCATATTTATTATTCCTTATCTATATTGTTTATACAGATACGTATAACATATATAGATATATATATGATATTTATGTAAGACATTTCGAGATTGCCTAACACAATGGCAATTTAAAGAATGCCATCGATAGTTCCCAAATTACTTATTTTCTAAATTGCAGAGTCCTACTCCTGTGAATAAAAAAATCCCCACATTCTGCAAGTGTATCCAGTTCAGAAGAAATAAGATGCTCCTCACTATTTTCCTAAGCAAGAGCTCTGGACCTTTTTACTCTCTTGTTCACAGACCAGCCAGGACAACCGATCTTGTTACAGAACAGTGCAAAGCTGTCACAGCCATGTATTACATGGATGTTTGTCTCTAAATGTGATATTTTTTTCTTTAAAATAGCATGTTTAAGCTAAAGCTCCCTTCAGGAAGTCACAGACTCTTAGTTTCTTGGTAAAAAGCATCTTCAGTAGGGTTTAGCAACTTTAAATAAGTGAAAATTATACTTTAAATAGGTCCAACTGCGTAAAGATGGGAAACAAAGTGAAAGATTTCAAGTCAGCTACTTAGAATACTCCAGGAGTATGGCATAGCGGAATGGGACTCATAAGAGATCAAAAGGTAATCTTCAAAAGGCGTAAATTGATATGCAAGTCTCCAGTAGCTCCTTTTCCTTTTAAAACTTCAGAATTATGATACTTACATAAACTGAAATGCAAAGCTCCTTTATAAATGCCTACAAATCACTGTACTTCTGTCTCCTCTGGAAGTTTTAGAAAGTACAGTTTCTCTTGGGCAGGCATGATAACAGAGAAGTAAACAATTTAAAGAAAAGACTGCTTGCCAGTCCGACAGTCCCAGTGAGTGACCAATGCTGGATGTTGCTCGACTTAAATCTCCCGAGTTTTGTGATTTCTATTACTCTTATCATATTCTTTATCATATCTGTGTACTAGATACTAGTTTTTGTAATATTATCAGTACATACTAAAAAGCTTTTCCAAGATCCCAAAGTACTACTAAAACTTACAAGTATGGACAGGAACTACTACTCTCACATCAACAATTAGAACTAATCACAAGCACAAAGTCTTCTTTAAAGAAGAGTGGGAAAGTTCGTTCACTTCTCCCTGCAATGAAATGGAAAAGATAAACTAAAGAGAAATATTTTTATGGTAGAACATGGTTAAGTTGGAATTGGACTGTACTATCAATTTTACCATTTCTGCTCATGAAAGATGATTCAATCTTGAGTAACTAACATCATCTTTTTATGTCTGATCAAGATAATGTTTATTTCAGCAGCTTCCTTTCATCTTATTCCACACTAGAGTATTAGTACAAGACTGACAGAAGAAAAACACTGACCAAAAATGATACTTTCTTTGTAAATTCTGCAGTATTATTTATAAATTGTAGGTGAATCAGTGAGATTGAAAAGTCTGTCTGTTGAACTAGCAATACTTTTCCGTCCAGAAAAGTTTTCTGGCATTTCTCTTGTGTTGGTCTTCCAACAAATCATCACAGTTTGTTCAAGATGGCATTTTCCTGGATGGCATGTATAATTGATGTATGTCACATTTTATAAAATGGTTGCAAGGTAAATTCAATTTTCTCTTTTCCTTGTTTGTGTCCTCTAAGAATCTCTTATCTCCACATATCAATTACAGAGCAGTGACAGAGATAGGATACAAATCACTCCGATGAATGTAATAGCAAAAGTGATTAGAGATAGGGAGAGATTAATTGCACGTGTCAGATATAAATAAAGGGTTTAGGAGACAAACCAGCTTTTTGAGTGTGTGTATTCCAGCTCTCTTACAGAGACAAACCCCCAAAGCTTATAAACAGACAAGCGTAACAAGAAGCTATGTTAAAAAAATCAGTTAGATTACAGAAATTTCAGCATTTGCCGTTTTTGCCGAGCAGTATGCATAATACACGTGCATATGCCGACGGAACACACGCTCAACTCGGGTGCGTTTCCCCAGCTCCCCCAGCTAGCAACGGGTCCCCATCACTGCAGGGCTGTATTGCTGCATTTGGGAGAAAAGGAAGGAACTATTCTTTCCATAAACCACGTATTTAAAACTTTATTACATTTATTGATGCAACATGATGAAAATTAAGTGCCAGATATTTAAATATGTTTTATGCTGATTTTGGGTGTTTAATTTCTCTTCAATAATAAGATTGAAAAAAATCTTACAGAATGTTTATTTTATTACCTTTCCATTGCAAAAACTACCAGCAGAGGAGACACTAGTAGCCTGGGACAGGGACTGCTACTATGTGTGGCAATAACTATTATCCAAAGTAGTCCAGAGGAAGAAGAAATCGGAGACCAACCAATATTTCTGCTATTTATGAGAAAGAGCACTGATAGAATATTTGGGTAAAGCCAAAGAAAAGCTCAAGCTGCCACAGAGGTTTCTTGGCTCATCCTGGCCTCATCATTATTCCTGCAGTTTAGCAATCTATCATTTTAACCACAAGTTTCCCTCTGTATCACTAGAGTTAAAAGTGAGGAAAGCTTTCTCCTTAAGGAGAAGAAAGGTAGAGAATTATGGAAAAGATCTGGCTGAAGCTTAAAAAAAACAACCAACAATGAAATCTGGAGTCCAGGAACACTAATAAGACCTGAACATCATTTGTTATCTCTTTGCAATACATATAAAATGATTCTACACTGCAATACAGTATCCCTTTTGCAGTAGATAATAGGGTAAACCATTGAGAATATCAGCCTCCACTGAAATTCCTAGCTCTGGATAAAGCTTAAATTAACATTTGTTCCAATACATCAAACAAATCTTTAACTCAATTTAGTCCTTTTTGTTATAGCTGTAATTGTTACTAAAATGCATTTGACTGACATATACGTATATAATCTCAAAAGCATGGTTAAGTCATACTCCATCTGTTCACAAAACAATAAGAAATAAAAGATCCCCATTTAAAAATGTATGTCCTTTAGTATTAGAGCAGATCAGAGCTACAACTGAAGAAAAAGCATGAAGACAAACAGTATTTTACCACGGTATTAAAGATGGCATTTACACAGTTTTAAATCTTGAAGACTTCTACAATCTCCTTCAAATTAACATTTTGGTTAACAAAAGAACCTTAAGTGACCACCAAAGGAAGAGGCACACATTTACTCATGAAGCCACACACAACACAACCACTCGAGTATCCTTCCTGGAAATTCTGCTTGACAAAGAGAAAGGAAAGCCTGCATAGAAAATGGGAAAGGAAAAAAATGTCACTATTTCAGTGACTTAAAACCAGTGCACAGAGGGCTGAGCTACGTTGGACTGCCCCGGCATTTGGTCAGAACCTCAGGCAATCATGCAGAGTCACAGCATAGAAATGCCATTTCATTTCATCCCATCTTCCTTCTCCTTCCCCCACCAAAACCAGCCAACCAAACAAGCAAGCATCATTGAAGTACTAATTTCACCTCAACAGCACTGACCCAGAGAGGCTAAGCAGCGTAAATTCCCTTGGCACGAACTAAAAGCAGTTTGACAAGTTTATAGAGCTTGTGTGACTTTGACCTCGGAATAGAAATATTTATTCCCTGGGGGTGCCAGCCCATTCCTGGTGTTTTTCCTGTCTACACCTGAAAGCTGGAACTAGCTATGAAAAATTCATGCAGCAGCTTCAAACATATCCAGGAAGGATCCTCAACATCTGCTGACTTGAACAAACCTTGATAGTTAACATGAAAAATTATGTTAATGAAACATTCTCTTCCAGAGAGGGAAATGGCTTCTCAGAATCTTCTGAAAAACTTAACCTCCTCAACAAACCTGACAGAAGGATGTCAAAAGTAATATCCAACGAAATACACCAACAGATAATATGGCATTTCCCCCCTCCTTTCTTTTCTAACAATGTAAAGGATATTTCATTTTTACAGACACTGAAAGTGACCTAAACATCTTGTGCTATTGGGAGAACCTTTCTTTATAATAGAAAAACAACAAAAACTTTCAGTGCAAAATCAGTACTCTGCGAGTCTGAAATTGGACTCTGCCCTTCTATAGAATTTATGTTTTGATACATTAAATTGAAGAACAAAATAGGCGCCAACCAGATGAACAGGGTCTCTTTAGCCTCAAGTCAATGTCTGCTGTAACAGAGTAAAATTCTTGTTGCAAGCGGAAGCTGGGCAGAATGACATGACACCTTCCTATTTTAAATTAATTGCAATGCAACCAAGCCAGGAGTTTAATTTTCAGTCCCCAACTTTTTTTTTTTTTCCTTTTTCTTGTTTTACTTTTTTTTTAAAGCATTGCCAGTGCTCAAGGGAAAAATTTATCTTCGTTAAATGATAATTGGCTTTATTATCTTTGACTCTTCAGAAATGCTGGCTGGCAAGGTTTTTAAAATTTTCATCAATCTTGTTTTCTGTTTTTACAAAGCCTGCATCAGAAAAAGACGTCAGCTTGCAGAACACTCTGTATCTCCTAGTGTCATGAATAGGTCTTGAGACTATCTAATTTACTAATAAATCTATTGAAGCGACGTGCATCTCAATATTTCATAGCTTAACAAGAAGGTCCAGAAGCAAGGCCCTGAATTGCAGTTCCAGATGATTAGCGCTGCAAAACCAATTGAAGCAGGAGTATCTAAGCTGTCACAACAGCTTACACATACCCACCTTTTGCAAACTTGCCATTTAAATCATTTACTGGGGGACACTTTCTCGAATTCTTCATAAAATACCTCGACTAAGGTCTGAAAGAGCAGTGTATGTTGTTAAAAGTTTCTAAGACTGGGCCAACACAGCTCGCATCTACAGCGGTGCATTGAAGTTAATGACAGAAAAATCTCAGCAGGGCTTTTCAAACTTCTAAAGCAGCACCAGAGTCTTGCCATGTCGTCATGTAATAAAGTAACAAGGACAGGCATTGGGTACATTGCGGTGAATACCTCAGCCAGCTCTTTACAAGTAATAAAAAGCTCCCTATGAATCTCCTCCCCCTGCCCCCACCTAAAAACTCTTGACTTATGTACTGGAAATTCTTACGGTTTCATTAAGAAGCTCTTAATACCCCTGCTCTCCTTTTCCCCAAAAAACACCTTCATGCACAAGTGGCACAGCCTAGAGCAACATACCATGTATCAGTCTGTCTTTTTTTTTTTTAACTTCCATACAATAACCGTAAGAGGCTTGGAGGCAAAGCTTTGGAAAAAAAACTTAGCTGATACACAGAGTATGGCTGTCGAGGAAATGAGAGTTTTACGATAACTTTACTGTTATGAACACCAAGATCTTTAAGTGTCCTGCCAACAGTAGTAAGATGAAAAACATGTAATTTTATCCCCTTGACAAGGCAGAGTCTTTAGGAAGAGATCTGACCATCTGTGCTGCAGTGTATGTCTATCTGTGGGAGAACAGACACAAAAGAAAAAGCCTAAAGAATTAAGGATCGATTTAAGCTATTATTGTCAAATCTATTGTTGAATACATGGAAACAGGAAAGAACATTAAGGATTTCCCAATTGTTTGTATTGAAAAGGAACATTCGCAACCAAGCAGCTCGTGACAGTTCAGTTATCTTAACTCTCACACCTCTCTAGTTAAGTTGGGAAGTTCTAGCAATGGAGTTAATACTGAAATCCTCCAAAACAGAAATAGTGAATTTTCAACAGCGAGTACGTGATGTATTAGAGTCAAAAAAACCCTGAGTTTTGTTACTATTTCTGTTGCCAAACTCTTGACTTTCAGACTTCCCAATTTTCCTAGCCAAAATTTTGCATTATTTACATGAAAGCTGGGACATACAGTTAAAAAAAAAAAAAAAAGGGAAGGTTTTCATTAGCTTAGTATACAGTTCATCTGATTTTAAGACAAGTTAGGTTTAGGACTAATTTATGACATCTCATACTAACTTCAGATGTGATGTTATTCCCAAAATGCTGCCTGTTGGACATAATTTTTATTTCACCGGAGCCTGTGACCTCAGAGATGATCTAATCCCCTTGAAATCGGTGGAAACACATCCACTTGAAAGAAACAAGCATTGTTTTCAAGCATAGTCAGACTGCACCTCATCCTATGACCTGGACTTTCAGATTAAGCCACATGGTTTTAGAGGGCAGGCCCACAGAACACCAGTGTTTAACCAAGCTAGGGACTCAGCTCTAAGGAAAAATACTGCTTAACATTTGGATCTTCTCCTAAAATAACTATATCTATTGCCTAATACATCTTTAGTGCAAAGCATATTTTAGGAAAAAAACACCACAGTAATGCACACTGGGTACATGTCTGAAAACACCAAGATGTCCTAAAGATCTGTTGATTTTCATTAAACCCAGACATTCTCACGCCTACGTTTTCAATGTCTGACCAACCTCAGAACATAGAGAAAAAGCAAACCCAAGCACAGTAGAAGAAAGCAGAGGGCTTGTTCTTCTGAAGCTGTTTTACTGCATTACATTTGTAATCAGGGGGCGATGGGTGCACGTAAGACTTCACGCTTCTTGGAACTCAATGAGCTATAGGTTAGACTGACAAGAAACAAAATGTCTTTACCTTTAATACTCAGAGCCCTACTGGAGAATTCACCATGATTGAAGCTTTTAGACTATATTTTTGAAACACGTTCAACATCCTCAACTCTTCTTATTCAACGTGTATCAAATATAGTTATTAATTGAAGGACAGTTTAGTATATTTTCCAGATGTTGCTCAAACTCCATTTACTTTCAGCTACAGTTCAAGGTGTTAACTTTAATCTGCAATATAAGGCCCTATAGCTCAGGGCTTCTGTTGGTTTTGCGTGGCAAGGTTTTGGTAGCGGGGGGGGGGGGGGGGGGGGGGGGTGGGGGGGGGGGGGGGGGGCTGGGGGGGGGGGGGGGGGGGGGGGGGGGGGGGGGCTACAGGGGTGGCTTCTGTGAGAAGTTGCTAGAAGCTTCCCCTGTGTCTGATAGAGCCAATGCCAGCCGGCTCCAAGATGGACCTGCCGCTGGCCAAGGCCAAGCCAATCAGCGCCTCTGTGATAACATACTTAAGAAAGAGAAAAAACAGTTAGAGAGAGCTTTTGCAGCTGGAGACAGGAGTGAAAAGATGTAAGAACATCTGCAGACACCAAGGTCAGTGAAGAAGGAGGGGGAGGAGGTGCTCCAGGCACCGGAGCAAGATTCCCCTGCAGCCTGTGGTGAAGACCATGGTGAAGCAGGCTGTCCCCCTGCAGCCCATGGAGGGAGGATGAGGGGGTGTAGCGATTCCACCTGCAGCCCGTGGAGGACCCCACGCCGGAGCAGGTGGAGACACCTGAAGGATGCTGTGACCCCGTGGGAAGCCCGCGCTGGAGCAAGCTCCTGGCAGGACCTGTGGCCCCATGGAGAGAGAAGCCCATGCCAGAGCAGGTTTGCTGACAGGACTTGTGACCCCGTGGGGGACCCACGCTGGAGCAGTTTGCTCCTGAAGGTCTGCACCCCGTGGAGGAGACTCACATTGGAGAAGGCCATGAAGGACTGTCTCCCGTGAGAGGGACCCCCGCTGGAGCGGGGGAACAATGAGTCCCTCCCCTGAGGATGAAGAAGCAGCAGAAACACCGCGTGAGGAAACTGACCGTAACCCCCACTCCCCGTCCCCCTGTGCCGCTGGGGGGGGCGGAGGTTGAAGCCGGGAGTGAAGTTGAGCCCGGAAGATGGGAGGGGTGGGGGGAGGTGTTTTTAAGATTTGGCTTTATTTCTCATTCCTCTACTCTGTTTTGCTTAGTAATAAATAAGATGAATTCCCTCTCTAAGTTCGGTCTGTTTGCTCGTGATGATAATTAGAGAATGATCTCTCCCTGTCCTTATCTCGACCCGTAAGTTTTTTTTTTTCATTGTACCTTTTCTCCCCTGTCTAATGAAAGAGGGGAGTGATAGAGCGGCTCTGGTGGGCACCTGGCCCTCAGCCAGGGTCAACCCACCACAGGGCTATACCTTTTTCCTACTGTATTTCGGACCAGAACAGGATCGCTTACAGCTTCCTTGGCTGTTCGCCTGATTCTGCGAATGTGCTTTTCCACAGGCTGCAGCAAGTCTGACACCGATATCCTTCAAGGAATAACAAGCTATGCATCTCTACACTGTTCTCAGTGGACGATTGCCCTGGGAATTATCTATAGTTGGGGTTTGGTTTTTTTCTTTTGCCCTCAGTAAAAGTGGCAATATGCATGCTGAGTCATGTAGCAAGGCTGTACTCAATAATTAATATATCCAATCTCTGTGTGAGCAGACTTTATTCCACTTTACTTGTGGTTTATTAGATTTTGATTTTTAAATCTTATACATATCCTAATGGAAAATGACATGTGCCATCACTCAACATCTGGTAAGATTCAGACAGTGACAATTCAACGTGATATCTTCTGTACCTGGATGTACCTTTCAGAATATGTTTCCAACCATTTGCTGGAATTCTTTATTACTCTTGCAAAATACATCATTTTTCTGCAACGATTCTCTGCATATTGTTTCAGGACTATATTTTTGCCAATTATTTTCTATTACTGGACCAAAAAGGTTTATGTATCATATGTTTCTCCCTCAGATCAAAGTTGAGAATGACCACGTTAATCTCATCTTCTTTACAGACCCTGTAATGACTTCTGGCCAGAATGCCTTTCTTCAACACACACATATAGCATTAATAATGCTGGATATCAAGAAGACAATTTTAAACCCTCGTTGGTTAATATTCATTTTAACAAGCAAATCCATTTTCTTTTATCCACTTAATCTTTCCTATTTTTCACATTCCAGATAGACTTTGCATTCATGGTATCAAGTCTGTATGCATTTTGAAGTGTTTTCTTTTTCATATGCCCATATTACCTTCTGTTTTACATAGCACTTGTTATGCATGCATGATCACAGACTATTTCTAGCATTAATTAAGATATGAAATTAAAGTGGGAAGTACATTATTGGTCACGTAATACAAACAATACAAATTTGCTTTAAAAATGAAATTACTAAAGTGTTAGCACACCTCTTTGTACTGTCAGAAATAATAATGTTTACAATCTACCTGCCACAGTACAGCTAGAATTCACAAGTGGATTTGGAATATTATTTCTACTTCAGAAAGATACATATAAAACCCTGAGAAGTTCATTTAGTTTATAAACCTATCTGGAAGAAAACACAGGTTTGTCTCTTTTGCTGTCTGCTCCACCATACAGCTCCTGCCCTTAGTGGCCCTTGATCCCACTTACAGGGCTTCCACTGTTCGTGTGAGAACAGCTTTCCTTGAAATCTGATTAGGAATTTTATCAGAAAAAAAAAATATATATTTTCTTAGAAATTAACGTTTCACAGGAACATGTTTTTGATGAACTTCTGACCAACATAAACATATTTCAAAAAGCAATTTGCCAGATTTCCTGCCCAGAAACCCAGACGCCCCAGTTTTGCTATTGTAAGGAAGTGAGCTATAGGGATCGTCTCAAATCTAACGGTACCCAGAATCAAGAGATCTCAGGCATCTGATCATGCGATTGATCTAGAGCTGAGAGTTTTGCATCTTCTAGAAGTCCAGGCCATAAGAGCAGCCTGTCAAAGCTGCCAGCGTCATCAACAATTTACCCAGTCATCTCTTCCTTGTCTCTACAATCAAAAATAGAAACCTCCACGTTCACTCAGCAGACTGACACACTCCCGCTGCTGCATTAAAAACACCTTTACCAAATGCCCTCAGAAAAGGAGGCAAATCATTCTACGTGTTTAGAATATTAATTTTTCACAAAAACATGTTTAGTAAATGTTTTACAATGGTTTACACGTGCCTATTTTAGCTGTCACCATTCTGACCCCATTGCTCTGCTGCTTCCCCCCCCCTTTGCTGTAAAATCAACTCACAGAACGCCTCTGTAACGGTAGGTGTTAATACAATTTGCGCAATGTAAAATAATAAGTAATAACAATGAAATGCATGTTCCCTGGGACTCTGTCATAACTCCAGGTAAAAATAATGCCATAGACTGGGAATAGACTCGTTAATAAAATTGCACTCAGAAGAGTGACTTGTTTACTTATGCACAATGGAAAACAATACATTACAAACCCCTGCATTAAAAAGAAATTATGATCACAACTTCACAACAAACAGCAAGGGATATCATCATGTACCTGCCTTGCACAAAACAAACCATCAGACAAAAGGCTTTGAGGATGATTTGTCTAGGCCATATACTCTCTTAGGTCCCTCTTACTGCACGAGGAGTTCAACATGCTCCAAACCAAGCAGAAAAAGTTGACCTCCTTTACAGATCCAATCCTTTACTAGCAAGGCTCTTTTTATTAGGGCAGACTTTTGTGGATACTGCCTGCAACCTCAGTACGACAGCATATTATCCAGAATTTGGATACTCACTTGTTACGCTGAGATGAATAAACGGACTTGTCTTGTTCTCCCCATTCTTTTCATTGACTGCCTGGACATAGTAGCCTCCTGCATCTGTCACTGATGTTGCAAGAATGACCAGCTGGTTCTCCAGTGTGATGGCTCTATTGAGGCAAGAGAAAGAGCGTGTTGAAACCAGAAGAATGGTATCGACTAGACAAAAATTGTACAACACTTCAGACTTGACAGACTGATACGATATTCATTGGTCATCTAAATCAAGATGTTCGGAAATCAAAACCAGCCTGATTTCAAACACATTCACATGTAATACTTAAGATCTTTGATGACTCTAAGCCTTCTCTCTCTTTAGATTTTGTACAGTGACATGCAGAAAGCTACAACATATGAAGTTAGAACAGTTTAAATGGCAATAAGAAGTTATACAAGAAACGGCAAATGACAACAGAGACCAATAGCCTGCAAACTGCATCGTCAGGGGTTGACGACAGTCCTGGCAAAAGTCGGTATGCTGCAAAGCCAGTTTTATTGAAATCCTTCTCAACAAGTGAAACCATTTCTATTAAAGACTGACAGTCAGGGAATAACACCACCTAGTCTAGTGGGGAAAAAAAAGTAAAAAGTCAAAGGCAGCAGCACCTCAGAATGTAAACTTTCTGTATTTATGGCATCACTAATTATCGCAACATCACAGACAAGAACATCAGCAAGCTAGAGCTTAACTGATATACACAGATGATCTGTGTGTAGACAGGGAAGGAAGAGTTTTCATTTAATCTAAAGCAGGTAGGAAAGCACAACCCTGTAGTTAGCACTGGTGTAGGCCTGAAAGAGTCAATAAATGTCATTGTATGACACAAGTCTATTCTTGCTTATGGCTGCTACGTAACAACGTCTCCCCTTGTAGGCAGCATTACTCATTTGCACTGCAATAGGGTTGGTTACTTCACATTTTACACCTATTAGGTCTTTTCTTGACTATACAAAATAAAGGTTTAATATAGAGACAACATGTAAAGATTTAAGGGCTTAACTGAACAGGACACAGGAAGCTCAAAAACCAGATAAGAATAGAACACCACGTAAAGTTCCAGAGAAAGCCTGCGGAGCAAAGAGCTGACACTAATGCAGACTGGGACAGGCACAAACTTGGGAATCTGAATGCAAGACTTGGAGCAAGAAACTCCTACCTTCACTTATATTACTTGATGAGAAGCCCCACTGAGTTCAGCTGTGCTATTAGTCATATCCTTGAGCATGAGGTTGAAACAACATATAAAATTATTATACTGGATGAAACAAGTTCATACATCAATAGGCCTACAAAAAGAGTCAGTGTACGAATACTTCGACTTAGCGCTAATCAATCAATAATGAACACTCCAGCATTTATTCTTCCTCTTTTGGCATGATGTGGTTAACGTTAATGATTCACAACTATTTTGCTTTTGAAAAAGCATTTAAAACAATAGGGAAAATCATACATTCCTACTGTAGCATGCCATTTTTTATACGTAGGAAGGGACATAGAAAATGGCAGTGAGACACAGCATGTTCAAAGGCTGCGTGTGTTTCATTCAGACCACTTCCATTTTCAAATGTGGATACAAAGAACACTGAACTTCTATAAAGCTATCAGTAGATAGCAATAAATAAAAAAGTCTCCTGAAAAATATATAAGGCTATATTTTCAGCTCTGATTGCACATCAGCTAAAGATCCCATTTACATTATCTTTATTGACAGATTTTATTATAAAAAGCATTAAAAACCCCAAACCAGAGTATGACTTTTTTCTTTATTCAATGAACCTGTATTAGCTTAATTGACTTAGAAAATTAATCAAAAAAACTGTGATAGATTTACAGAGTGGGGATATAAAATGCAATTAATATGATATTTGATAAAGCAAATAAAGATAAAATTCCAATGAAGTGCTAATAATTGAATATTAAAAGACAATGACATTTACATTCATTTCTACTTTAGTTCTAAAGAAAGCGGCATTAGAAAGATTGTTTGAAAATACTGAAATATATTTCAGACTGCTTTGATGCCAGCTGCAACTGTAACCAAAGTTTTAAAGGTGATCCCTGAATACCGGCGAGATGCACATTGCTACAATCAGTATTAAACTCGTTGGAAATTCTGACAATTAAACCGATATACTCATTATAAACTAATCAAGAGCAAAGGGAATTAATATGTATTTATTAAGAAAATTGTTCAGAATGAAGAAATTTTTTAGAAAATACACAAATATTTATTGGAATGTGAGCAAAACGTAACATTTGTAGGTGAAATGTAAGTAAATTTTAAAGATTAAATTACCATACATGTATTTGAATCTAAAAAGATCAGTGCAGAAGGGCTAAACAAATTCCATGTTGAAAATAGTGTGAAAAGTTTGATGTTAATTTGCACAGAAAAAAAAGAATTAGAAGACAAAAACTACTGAAGACAACTCTTTGGGCTCATCAATTACATAGTCAAATTAATGTTAATTTAGAAACCCCAAAATGAGTTACTGATATCTTAATAATTCTGTGAAAAATGGAATGGTTCCATTTCATTAGCTAAAGACAGGTATAGACCAAGACACGAGCCTTCACAGGCTGCAGACTCTGGGAGCTTTATTAGATCAAGTATGAGCCCCCGTGCATCAGGAAAATCAATTAGTCACGTTTTAAGGACTCATTAATTCCAATGTTTCTAAACCATCTGAAGATTCATGCCCCAGCCCTTACCAGAGTTGCAACCACTTTTTGCACAACAGCTGCACAGAGCGCCCTCAAATTGGCTTAACATGTTTTCCTGGGTTTATTGTTTGTTTTCATTGTCTGACAGAACTTTTAAATTATGACAGCACCACTCTAATGTTCCAAGGAAAAGCTGATTCCGGCTGCTCAGTTTACCAGCATATTTGAGGAAGATGACTGCAGCAGATGGAGTGGACCTGTCAGTAATTCATACCCAGCACAGAATTAATGGAAACTATAAATATTGCTTTTTTTAAAGCAGTATCGAGTTTAACTCAAACTAACATTTTCAAGACAGGAGCAACCAAGCAAGTAAACTAAGCAGACTGATCCTTTGGGATTGCTTAAGCATAGGGAAAGGAGCACTTTAAATTGTATGTTTTAATAGAAGAATTTTTAAAATTTCTGCTGGAGCTCAGTGGAAGCCCGTAGGGACCAGCAGCAAGGCACACGTCCGACAGTTGTAGGCAGTTATAATGGTGGATTCAGTATTATCATGTCCTACAAGCAGTTCAGTGATACCTCTACCCCGAAAGCAGCCAGAGACTAGAACTGATTGATCTGAAAGTGAAGGCAAGTCAGACATTTGAAACTAGAAGCTATGTTTATGACCTGCTGCAGAAGGCGATGGTCCAGCAGGATGGGAGAAGGCAGCAATGATGGAGACAAGTCATTCTGTATACCCAGTTCTTGGCCAATGTAAATGGCCACCTAATGAGATTTTCAGGGTTTAGCTCTTCAATACACTCTGGGATTTTTTTAATTGCAGACTTCTGAACTGTCCAAATATTGTAAAAAGTCCAGTGCAAATAATCCCCGAGTTTGATCTAAAGCTTGTGGAAATTATTCTGTTAACTTCAGTGAAACATGAATCAGGCCTTTAGAAGAGAATTTTCCAAAGGGGTTACCATTATTAAGGCATTTAAGACAAGGTTTTTAGAGTTAAATAAATTTTTCCTGTGGTAAAAATTGCATCATTTATTAAAACGCTGAAAATGTACTCCGCAGTATCTTAAATAGGTAGATTTCCATTAATAATGTTTTTTATGTGAAAACACCAAAAATCTACTCTACTACTGGATAATTCCCAAAAGTTAGATATTTGTTATTAGTCTACCAGATTACACAATAAATAGATAATACTAGGTTATAAAAACCTCATAAAATGAAAATCATAGAGTAACCTGATTAAGCTTTCTCTTAGAAGGCTGCCATCTGCTCATGAACCAGTGTGCAATATTTTAGTACAAAGGCCTTCATAAAGCCTCTTTTCCAATATTATCTCCAGCTAATACAAACATCAATCCCTCTTTACAAGATATTTTTTTACTAGAAAACCTCTGTTCCCCTTTTAAAAACTTTTGTCCACGTTACACAGCAAGCACCAATCATTCTCTGTGAGCCAGATACCACATGGTTACAGTGATGTGAATAGAAAAGGGAGAGATTATGGAGAAATAACAACATAATTACTGAGAGACTTCCCCCATGGATTTTCCTTTTTGGAAAAACATACAGATACACTGCAGTTAAAAACACAGCTGTTCAAGTAAAATCCTGACTTGGAGCAGTGCACGCATGGCTTAACAGAGCGAGCATTTTGCCACTCATGTGTCTTCCAATTCTGATGGGGAATTATTAATCTAAATTATTTAAATACATGTCTTCTGCAAACAGTCCATGTTTTTCAGGGCTCAATCACAAAGCAAAATATTAGTGTACGTGCTACAGAGCAACATGTCCATAGCAACAAAGCACTAAGAACTGTGACTGGATGCCAGTTTCATAAAATATTATTCAGGTTCCAGGTATATTGTAACTGCAAATCAACCATCTACTAATAAAAAATTTATATTTACACAGCCACTGAATATTAAGTATAACTAGACAAATTAATCGATTGATTTTACAATCAATGCTAGTTTATAGTATCGCTTCTCTAGCTATGCCATGGCACGTGTGCTTCTGGGGAGAAACTGGGATTTCTAGTCATGAAAGCTTCCCAAAGTTACAGAAGAATAATCAAGACAGTCCTAATTTCATGACAGTGTTCAACCTCTGCCTTGCAATGAAGGAAGACTAGCTATTGACAGGTTCAGCAGATATATTTCCAGGAGGAAACGAGAGAATCGGCAGAATTCCTGTGTTTTAAGCTTGGCTTCCCTATTCTCTAGCACTAGCTTTGGAGCCTATGATGTCTTGGTTTAGTCAGGCTGTAGATACTATTCCCCACATTCGTTCATGAGCACGTTACACAAAAGCTGTTCTGGGTAAAGCGAATGTAAGGCTGGAACAGAAGTCGATGGAAAATCGTACTTGACAAATCATCAGCGGTCCGCTACCTGACTGGAAAGTTATATCGGGTAGAAACCCACAGGGTCTGTCTTTGGCCTGGCATTATTTAATATTTTCATTGGTGTTTGTTGGCTGAATATAGATTTCACTTACTAAATCTGCAGATACAGTCCCAAAGACTCTGGAAGACAGAATTAGAATTCCAAATGCAGAAGATCTGTTCCAGCCTCTCCACAAGACTGAGGTTTGCAGTTCCAAGAACAAGTTCAAAACATTGTATTTGAGAAGGAATATCTGACTGCAAACCAGACAAACCTCACAAGGGGATGTGCAAACAGCAGTATCATTGGAAAATTTAAGAAATAACACCATTTCTCACCCATTGTAGCCTCCACTCAGTTTTCGCTATTGGATTTAAATGTGTGGCGAGTCAAGCAGAATCAAAACACCCCAAAATGACACCAGAACCATCCACTCCCTTCCCCCTGAAACATCCAACCCCAAAGAGGAATCCAGAAAAATGGGACGTGCAGGAGAAGAAAAAAAAAAAACAAAAAAAAGGTATCACAAGTGTCTTCATAGATGTACAAGACAGTTACAAAAAAAGTATCTCAGATTTAAGTAGAATCATCAAATATTGAGCCTTGTTATAAAAATCTTAGCAGTTCGCCCTCGGAAAAAGCTTATTTTTAGTCTTCAGAGATAGAGGCTCCCAGAAAGGATGCTCAGATGAATTATCCCAAATATATATTTAAAATCATAGTCATAGCGAGCATTATACTGGTCTAGATTAAAAAACCCCCACAAAACAAAACTCAAGATAATCACTACATAAGTGATCATGAAAGAAGATGTTTGCAGTGAGAGACAATGCCACCAATCCAGGAGCAAGCAATTACAGTAACAAACGAACAAATCATAGTCCATAAGTGCACTACTTCTGTTAAAATGTTCATTTTGTCCCCCAGGTTTTCAGCAGCTTCAGTTCTATTTAATGCAACTTAATTATTATCACACAACTCTACTCCTTTGTGAGGTTTTTTGGGCTTTTTTTTTGTTGGTGGCAGTTTTGGGGTTTTTTTTCTTATTACATTTTAAGCAACAACACTTAGTACAGCTGATGTAAGTACCTATGCGTGCTTAAATCCCAGCTCTTGGGTATTATCTCACTGACCCACACCGATGAGTGCCTGGATGTGCTGCAACAGCAGTTCTCAAACTAGAAGAAAAATCCAGACTTTCAAGACAAAATATACATCAACAGTCAACACCAGAAACCAAAGACTTGGGAGAAAATAAGTCAATTTTCTCCAGTCTCACCCTCTTATAAAACTCTTACTGCATTCAAGTTATTTGTAAACAGAGTATCTATTTTCTTCTCTCTCCAGTTTATCATATAATCAACACATTGAACTCCACTTGCGACATCACTATCTGTTGCTATGGACGTAGCTAGCAACCATGGGAAAGAAGAATAGTGGATTTTTTTTTTTTAATCTAAATGGGTTATTTAAACAAAACATTGCAGTTAAAAAGTATCATAGGTTGTTGATCTACACAGCTGGCTGACTTCACTAACGGCAGGCACAAAGACTATTTGTAATCATTTGGGATTTTATAGTTCAATTTTCAGATACAGACAGACATGAATATTGCTCCACTTTATGATATTTCTCCTGAATTTATTATTCAAGGTGCTGTGTTTTTTTTAAACACTGATTTTTTTCCCCTTCCTTCACTGTGAAAGGAAAACTTCTGTTATTAAATTATCTCTTCACTTCTGATAAAACATGTCAGTGTAATGGTATGTGGTATAGCGGTTTGTAGCCAAGTATTAAAGAGCTTCCTGTGGAATACTCTATCTTTATACCATTATTTCACTGAGATATATACTGCAGAATATAAACAAATGTAAGGCATGACTGTGAACTGCACTAACTATAAAACAAATTAGCAGCGGCACAGCCCTGTCACAGGGCAATGCACTGGAGAGATAATTGATTATATGACAATGACAAAGAAAACTTCAACTTCTTAACAACATATTTAACAGATATATTTAGACATGCCACAACTGTGCCTTCTTAGATGCTCCCAGCTGCTGTTTAATCATGTTCCTGAATCTGCCTCAGCACCATCTCTGCCATTTTACTCCTGATTCCACACATATCTCATTCGAAACCATCTCCATTTTCACATAGGTGTAGCTGAGAATAAGATTTGGCACAGCTGTTGCTGTATAAACATATCAAGTCTCAGGAACTCAAAAAACTGTATCACAGCAACTGAAGCATCCACACGGTTTGGAAATAAAATTTCAAATTTTGAATGGCTCAAGACAAATCTCTTTCTAATACATTTGGTCTCTTTTCTCAGTTGAAACAAGTCCTTCTTCAGCAGCTAAATACATGCACATGAGGATATTTAAAATGGATATACCAAGTATAGAGAGCATTGACAGAAGTCATCTGGCTCTAATCACAAAACCTAATGGCAGCTGCATATCAGTGAAGATGAAACAGCCACACACACAGAGACGACCTCAAGGCACCTGCAATGATTGTTTGTTATCACATGAACCAAAGGCTTTGTTTCTCTTCTAGTGCCAGAAAACTACATATCCATCTTACAAACACTACATCCAAACCTACCATGAACGCCCCACAAGGGAGCAGAACAGTACCTGCCTACTTGCTCAAGTCCTTTAGGTGACCCAAAACACAAGTATGTTGAAATAAATGGGAACGTTTCAAGGGATAGGAAAATTCGTACAGCCGTAACTTAGTGCACATCTGCTTTGAGTATTTGGAAAAATGTTACACTCCAGAACTAACAGTCTAGTAGTCCATTAGTTTTCAGACACATTACTTCTTTTAACAGTACCAAATCTTTAAACAAAGAGCAGGGATATGGTAAAAAGTAGGAAGTGACCCCAGCACCAACCTCTGCTGCTGCCATGTGCACAGAGAGCAGCAGTACTGGGTAGCAATAGCACAGTTTGTTTAGACAAGTTTTACTATGAAAGATAATCAAAGATTTAGTGGCCCCGATCAATAGAATGGCTAATGCTATCTATGTACAGCATGGCAGTTTGCCGAGGCTAGTATTTGTGTTACTGCTGCAAATTCATTGTAAAATACTATTATACAGTATCTTAGCTTTACTGCCTACATCAAAACAGGGATTTTGTGTAGTTACTTCTACCCACGCACCATTAAGACGTATACTATTGCTACACAGCGCAAACTGAGCACAGGCCTGGGAGCCAAGTATATGCAGGCTTTACCAGCGATACGTAGCCCTGGGTGAGTTGTTTAGCCTTTCAGTCTGTATGCTTTGCCAAGAGAGAAAAAAGGATAATACATGTATGTATTTCTTTTTATGCTGAAAAATTTATCTAGAGGCTTAAATAGTTAATACCTCTAGCACTCAAAAGATGTAGAGGATTATGTACGTGCTAAATCTTAATACTCTTCACTTTCCCCCCCTTGCGTTTCAGTTTGACAGTCAGGCATTTTGTCATGACTTTAGGCAAAGCAACTTCTTGCTTTCTGATTTTCAACTGCTTCAACATCTCCTGAATTATACACACCAGGCAGGTGAGCATTGCTTTCCAAACACCAGCCTACCAGTAACTCATGCTATTGCACTACTTCTTTCAGCAGAATCCTCTCATACTGAGTGCAGACACATTTAGTAACAGACCCATCTAACACAGACTCCGTAAAATCCCGGTTATTATTGAAAATAATACAGCAAAGGAAATTTCAAGTCAGTTAATCACAGACTTTTTTTTTTAAATGCCATTAATGCAAACCTTTCAAAGCACTTCAAGTTAGTGACAATAAAACATAAAGAAAACACTGGTGAAAAAAAACAAAAACCAAACAAGCAGAACTTCAGCAGAAATTTAAAAGGAAGCAGTGACTCCCTATTTCTGTCATAAATAGGCCGTGCAGTGACATAAAAGCAAAGCCAGGTTGAATATATTCAACCACATGTTAAATATGTATATAAAGCCAAACACTGGAAACTGGAATAAAAAGAAAACTGTGTAAGATCACAGCAGCATTTTGTGCTATGGTTTCTATCCAAACATGACTTCCTCTCAATATTGTGTGAAAGAGAGCACAGTAAACAACTGGAAAATATTGCTCTATCAATAATGTTCTTATCTGTTCAGTTAGGTCTGTTCTATACATTACTAGTCAAAAATAATACAAGCTGAATTTTTTTCATAACGAAAAGAAGAAATACCTCTTTCCGATAAATGAGGGAAACACACACAAAGCTGTTGCACAGCAAAGCTACAGAATTGTAAAAGGTAGAAAGCTAAGTTATGAAAGCATTTATGTAAGAGACTGAGAAGATAAGCACAATCATATCTAAACCTAACCGTTTCATCATTCCTTTCCCAAAGTAATACTACAGATACTAAAATCTACGCAACCTCAATGTAAATATTAGCATCTTTTAAAATAAAGTGTGCTGGAAGACAGCCTTTAGACAGTCAGAAGTATAGCTCCCTTCTGGGATCCATTTGTATGTTGTATTTGAAACCTGGTTGCAGCCCTTGGCTCCAAATCCCATAAAGAACACTTCTGTAGCCAACTAAAATGTAAATAATGCATGACTAAAGGAGCAACAGACCATATAGATTATTTTGCTTTCAACTTGGGTGGTGTTGCCAAAACCAGGAAGATAGGTAACCTATCAACTCTATTTATTTTTAAATTACTTGAAATCAATAGACAGGTGTGTTTGTATGACTTACTGCTTATTTGACTTCTGAGTCTAATGACACAAATTTCCATGCGGTGGAGCAGTAACATATATTCAGGCCTTCTGGTTGTAAAGCTTAAGGAAGCCAGGAGGCCAAAGCTTGGATAGTAAATCTTGCCAGTCCTCTGGTAGAATGACAGCAACTTCTACTTTAGAAATAGTGCCAGAGGTAACATAAAAGGCAAAGAACTTCAGCTCCCTTCCTCCCGATACTGGAGGTATAAGCACCACACGTTCCCTCTAATGAAGGGCAATAGAGGGTTTGCATCTGAGAGACTGCCTTGTTTACATGTGCTGGATGATCCATAAACACGATGCCTATTGAGCAGGCAAATGAAACCCTGAAGTGTCAGTAGATGCAGTTTGGCTTCTTTGATTTTATGGCTACAATATGCTTTGCAGAGCATTTTTATTTTCAGTGCTGAAGAAACACTTAGCTATGAATTACGTGGCAAAAGAACTCACATATCCTAGACAAGACGCGTGCGCATTACCAGCCCAGCTTATATTCCCAGGGTTGTGAACAGAATGCTCAACATCTTGCCGATGCAAGTAATTCTACATAATAGTTAGACCAGAATAGAAAACCTCTGATGCCCCCAAAGTCTTTTCTGCAATCTGTCTTCACATATTTATCTCCTTACTTGCAGACATTTCTGCTGCAGAGGTTTTAGGGATTTGCTACTGCAACGCAGCAAAATGCTGCTCCCTGCGATTCCCCTCATCTGGGGAAGAGGTGCTATTACCAAGTTAATGGACAGTAGACACAACAGTTCCATCACCTTCAGTTACTGACTCTTTTTATCCACTTTGCCCTGTAATGAGGATCTCTACTTGCTCACATTTACGTAACAGCAGCATCAGCTATCCACTAATCCTTCAACACATTAAAATGGAAAGATAGATGCAGGAAAACATTAAAATGCCCTTATCGCTTGGCTGCAGGGGTATAAACTTAAAATAGGAGATTGTTTTTCTGTTGAAAACAAGCAAATAAATACATTTACTTAATTTTCTTCTTAAATAATCCTTATGAGTTTTGAAAGGATACTTTGATTATTACTGTAAAGATAAACAAGGAAACATTCCATTGTATCTTACCTAGGTTAGACAGAAACAAATTCAATTCCTTCCTGCACATGTTTTTTCCCAGGTGCATTAACACACTTCTTTACATTCAAGAACCACCTTTTATTACAAGCTGAGCGTGTAGGGAATGGGGAGATAGGGAAAGAAAACAGAATGCTAATGAGAAAGAAAAACACAACCCCGACAGCCAATCCCTTTAATTAGACGGAGGTCTAGGTTTTTAACTTCCAAGTTCTTAATCCTGTCGTTATTGAACTCAAAAGATGGAAAAAAGAAACAATGCTCAAATAAACCTTGCAGGCTACTTAGCTAAAGGAAATATTAGAATTAACCTCTTATCTCCTAAAATGAAAATATGGTACAAAAGAATGACAAAAAAGGGTCATATGAGAGCCAGAGCAATGAGGCCAGTGATAGTGATGTACAAACTTCAGAATTAAATTTTGAAAACAGAGCTAACGAATAGGAGATACGGAACAAGACAGTTACACAGGTTGGTTAGGTACACTCCTTATTTTAGGTATTAGGTTTTGGGTAAAGAATGCAGGGGAGAAAACATTTCTTTGGTTATCCTGCAGCCCTTCCTGAACCATGTCAAACAATCCAAAAAATTACCATCTGCAACAGGTCTTGTTAACTTAATAAAGAACAGAAAGACAGCTTCTTGCAGGTTTGTAGTACTTAATAAGACAAATTCTCATTTGTTGATAAGAATCTTTATGCAAAGGACAGAAATAAGTTCACGTTGTAGCCTTGTTTTGAAGTAGCAAAAGTGCATTGTGCAAGTGCTTAATATTTAACCCAGAACAGAAGCTGAACACATACCCAGGGATTGTAACTTTTCTTAAAGCTAAAACAATTACGCAGGAACACAGGCTCACAGTTACTCAATAAATGTAAGTCTACCCTTCAGCTCAATACACTGGCAAAGTTAGAGACACCACTGAAAGAGAAAGTCATGGCACGGCTCATTTCTAATTGAGTACTTGCGTATGAGAACGAGCAGAGGAGAGGATGCACAGCCACACTAAAACACACACAGATAGGCATCTCGGGAGATCTGTCGGAGCTGCTTCTTGATTGATCCCTCTGTCAACTGAAGTTCCTCTTTCAGCTCATTCAACAGCCTCAGATTTTGAAGTAGACACTTTAAATTCTGTTCCTCAGTGCCTCAAATGAGCTAGTAGTGCCTACACGAGGGTAGGGATTGTTATAACCACAGTATCAAGTTTTAAGACCTAATGATATTGCTCTACAGATGATTTCAGTGTTCTCAGTTCAGATGACTTCACCCACAAGGTCATGAATATAACACATACCTTGTCCTCCCTCTTTCTTTATTCTTCACTACATAGCAACAACTGAAAAGGAATATTTAAGAAGAGAATGCGAGTTACCTCGCGAAAGCAGAAGCGGCACCGACACCACTAACACTATCTCAATGGTTTCACTCCTAAAGCAGCAGAGAGGCTGTCAGTTTAAAGAAACTCCTCACTTCGATAGCACTGGAAACAGAAGGGAAAATCTCTCCACCAAAATCAAACACTTCGGTAATGGGATTTTTTTCTACATTCCTATTGCTGCTCAGAAGTGGAATCTCTGACATCTCAAGAATGTATCAAAATAATATTTATTGGTAATCTCCATGGCATGAACAACATTAATGTAAAGCATTTTCCTAAGAAACACAATTCTTTCTTTCCCACATAAAGCAGCTGGAGGTTTACCAGAGTTGCTGAGCCACCTGAAACCCTACCCTTCCACCCCATCATCATTTTCCACTACACACACTTCCAGCCCATGACACAGTGGTGACTCTGTAAACGTGCAGCCCACAATGCTCAATGTTACATGTTCCAACCCGAGACAAACCGCCAGAGAACCCACTTACAGGAGCCTGCAACAGTATGTAAATGAATACGTGAAGACAGATAAGCAAACCCCAAAGCTCAGAATTTCAATGCTTTATTGCTTTAAACCATATTTCATCCACTTAATGTAGATTTAAAACAGGTCCTTAGGACTGCTTTCAACAAAAAAGGTACTTTTTAAAAAAAAAGGACATAAAACATTTGCTAAAACACAATTGTAATTCACATGCCTAACATTTCCACATTCGCATTATTTTCTGCAAACATTTACTTGTCATAACAACAAATACAAAATTACATGTGTTTTATTTTCAACTGAAATTACCTGCCAGGGTAAAATGGTACAGAGGCCGACCAGTCAGCATTAAAACCACAGCTGCTCTACTGCACTGTAGCACACAAGGCCAAACAGCCTGCACTGCAAAGCAGCACCTCACGCTAGGAAGACAAACACGCCATTTTGATTGCAGAACTAACAAGGCCTTTTCTCTCACAAGTTGCATCTTATGTTCCTAAATCTTCCCACCACCAAAAAAAAATATAATAACTGACCAGAACCCTTACCTTCTTTAACATCTGACACTACATCCGCACTGCCTCCAGCCACAAAACACCCTGGGAGACTTTCCACTCTGCCATCAGTTCTCTCCTCCTGTTTTCCAGCAGTCAGCCCAAACCCTCTGAGCTCTTCCTGCCCCCACCTCTTCTGACCTTTGCTGAGCAAGTGGCAGCACCTACAGCTCAGCTGGAAATACCTGCAACCTGCCCAACACAACTCAACTCAGCTGGAGATACCTGCAACCTGCCCAACACAACTCAACTCAGCTGGAGATACCTGCAACCTGCCCAACACAACTCAGCTCAGCTGGGCCCAGCTGGCAGCTGCCTGTCCAGCCGTGGGGACCTCTGCGGGGCTTCTTCCTCTAACCCAGCGTCCGATTCCCACAGAGATTGTGGCAACTTTTATTTGTACCCTCTGCTCGGTGGGGCTGATTTTGTCTCACAGATTCAAAAAGAATTTGCAGGAACAAAGCAGAGGCAGATGTGGACAAAGAGAACAAACAATACTACATGAGCTGCAGTATTTTAGGAGGAACCTTTGTAAAGGTGTCCACACCGTGCCAGAACCCATTTATTTCTTCGTAGCTGTACTACTTTGCACAGCATTGCACTGAGTCTTGTGGACAATAACCTGTCTTTTCAGGACAAATTCCAGTGCTCCCATCATCTCAGAGCACAAAGATCCAGAACAAAAATCCATGCTTACATGACTTTTTTTCGTATCTGAGTATGGGTCCACATAAACTTCTGATCCCAGGATATATAGTCTATATAAATTGACTATATCTCTCTATATATTCTCTATATATGGAACATATATATAAAAAGATATCTATATCTATAGAACATATCTGTATTCTATATCTACAAGACAAGTTTCTGTTGGAAGGTTCGAGTTACAGAATCTAAGCTACTGTTAATTAAAAAAGACACCACTCGAATTACATTTTGCTCTAGTCTTTTTATTTGTATCCTCACACTGACTGTGTTTCATTCTTTAAATAGTCCGTTGCTTCAAGAGCTCTAGGGAGAAGAAAAACACGTAACTGTGGAGGATATGCCTGCTCTCCTATTTAAGCGTTAAGCTTTGCTTCCAACAGCCAAATAAGTAGCAGGAAAGTGGAAGGTTAAAAACTTTGCATTTCATCTCTGCCAAGACAGTAAAAGAAAAATGAGATTGCTGAATAGCTGACAATGACTGCAGAATCAACACAGCAGTGATCTGCCTATAAGCTGCAAAGGGCAAAACCAAGGCATCTGCTTAAAAGCTTATACCAACTGAGGGATAAAAAGAATAAGGAAGCCACAATAAAACATAATTATTACAGGAGGTATAATTATGGCATTATTCTTTGGCATATTCAATGTTGAGCACATTAAAACTTGTACACTGTGAATATTTAATGATTATATGCTTACTCAGAGCCCTTAATGGCCTTAAAATACAGGTATTTTTCATGTATTAAGAAGAAATTACACATAATTTTTGTCCTAAGGATCTGCAGTTGAAATAGATGGACAACATTCTGTGAGTCTTCTGCAGATTTAAATCTCAGAGCTTTGGAAACTGTGTATGTTTACAGCCACTGAATGTCAATTTTCAGTACTTTTTTGAAACAATAATCCACCATCTTGACCTCAAGAAAACAAAATGTAACCTTTGAGTGGTCAATTGTGGCTATATTCTGTATTATCTTCTATAAGAATTGCTGATAAATAGCTACCTCCAATTACACTGGTTGTAGTAGGTGTCTAAGAAGTCTAAAAACTTTGGATACATGCAAACATCCTTCAGTAGTAACAAGCAAAAGATATATTTCTGCATTAAGAAATAGCAGGAAGCATGATTTACTGAGTATCAACACAGCATAAAATATAGTATTTTCTACTAAACTACTTTTCTATAAACCATGCAGCCAGTAACCATGTAAAGATGACAGATTTTAGTATGCAATGTAGTATAACACGGGCCAGACATATAGTTTTCAGTGTGGTATAAAGGTATAGCTGAAAAATTATTAGATTTTTCTAGTATGCATTGAGGCTTTAGTACAGTAAATATTGGCAATGGATTTATTGCATTCTGCGCATTGCATCCTTACCTGAATGGAGAGCACTACAGCTTGATGTACCTGGGTTTTATACTCAAAACCCCTGACATTTTAAAACAGCTTATTTAATTTTGTCAATAGTTTGGGCTGTTGTAAGATTGCTAAGGGTTTTGCTCAAAATTTGACTTTTTCCAAATACTAACCTTTTAATCATTGCAGTAACTTCTGGCAGACCAGACTTTCTTACAACTTATGAGACAGTATCAAAAGCCTTGCCGAAATTAAGATGCGTGACATCTGCTGCTCCACTCGTCTCTACCGAGCCTGCTACCAAACCGCAGAAGAGTTCAAAACAATCCATTTCTGACATATATGTATTGGCTGTTAAATGACCTTTCTTTTTTGTTTAGGAGATCAGAATTAGTTTCTTTGGTTGCTTATTACAGTGTTTTTCCAGGAATGAGAAGTAAGCTGACTGACATTTAATTTCCAGGTTTCTTTTTCCCCTTCCTAAAAATAGGCATGACATTTCCTGGTGTTTTGCATCCCAAGCTCACATTCTGCATTCATTCCCCAGGATAGCTGCTAACAATTCCAAAATTGCTCAGTAGGTTCTCTACATAGCCTAGACAAACTTCACCTGGCTAATTAATGAAGAAATATTTAAGGTATAGCATCAAGTTAGAAGGATGGTTATATATGTAATAAAGATGAAATATTGTTTGTTTTCAAAAGCACCATGATGTTCTCATGGCTATTATTATTACTTATTTCCAATTTACTATCTCAGCAACACCAAATGCTCTATCATTCTAGCTAGCTGGAGAGTACTTCTGATCCTCAGGATATGGTTTGTGGCCTTGAAAGGAGATTTGAGTTAAAAAGAAAATTAATATGAACTAAATTAAGCCTCTCAATGCATGCCTTTTTTTTTTTTTTTCCCCCCAAACTGAAGCTAAATCATGTTTGATAATGCTTCCTCTGCCTTCATGGCTTTTGTGTCTCTGTGAGCAATGCAGCGATGGGTGCTCTGAGCATCTGCTGCTTGCTCTTTGCTGCATTTGCTCACAGTTCTCCATGCGGATAAGTCCAGTCATTCAAGGCAAGTCCCAAGGTAAACCTTGGACTCTGGAAGCTCCTGAGAAAGTAATTTAGATACTAGAGTAGCTGCTAAAAATAAGATTCCTTCATCCCCATGCGTCATGACACTCCAGATTAGAATGGAGGGAATGAAGAACATTAAAACCCGTGAGAGTTTGCTGCACGTCCTGGGTGATGCCAGCAGGTCAGAACACACCAAGCCCCATGTCTGGAAGCCAGACTCTCTCTCACTCTGCTCTAGAAAGTGTGCGGAAAGAGGGAGAAATGTGAGAGAATTTGTGATTGTTTTCTGCAGTTACGGTACAAGAGGAGAACATGACAAAGAATGTGCCTCACAGCATTGCCTGGGGTCTCTTGACCATCAATTTCTTGCTCTCAAACTAAAAAAAACAATTGATGTTCTCCTTTAGAGTATGAAAACTGTTAAAACATTGATAAACCTCCGCTGTAGCAATGCAGAAAAAACCATCAGCAAAAAGCAGCAGCATAGGAGCACCCCAGCCCCGCAGAACACCTGGCTAAGTTTCATACTAAGTATTAATGCAAATTCCACACACAGATATGTAGAATTACATAGCTAATTAAAGTAACCAAACACATATAAAGAGGCCATTTACACAAGTGTAGTTGTCTGTACAATTTCTTCACGTGATGTTCAGTAAAGTTTCAAGTGCACTAGGGCCAAGAATGGGAATTCTTCTGTGTTAAGGATGTTGAGCGTGGCATTGGAAAGCAATCTTATCTGCAAAGTCTCTCCATTTCCCGGTCAGCTCCTCTGTCTAGGGTCACAAAAGTGGCATTTTGTTTGGTGGATAGGGTTTTGCAACACAATGAACGATTTAACATTTTCTAACAGTAGTTAGTTTGTAGTATTTGAGGTTAGCCCGATACATGGCCTTCTACCACTTGATATTTAAAGGCTTGCAGATAATTGCGGAATATTTTGCATATTACTTGGTAATGTGTGTACTGTTCATAAAATATGTATTACCTGGTGCAGTGTGTGTACCATTCATAAAAGTTTAACAGCGCTAAGCACTTCCTTAAGAAGTACAAGAATTGTACTACATATTTGTGCATTTATGAGCACATATAAACTATCCTTGTAAATATATTTGGAAATGAAAAGGAAATAGAATGGAAAAGTGATTTCTCTAATCATACCTTTGACAAAGTAATGGCATCATTATCCTTCCTACAACTAGAATATTGCACTTTCAATTATATATCTTCAATGTTTGTTTCTGTGAAACATTTTCTTATATCTGACCGAATTGCATAAACGTTATTTTGGAACTCTAAAAAATGTGCTAATTTGAGAATGTAGTGCTCTAAAAATATCTCTGTTATCAGGGTTTTCCAGGAAGTAGATATAGAAAGGGAGAACTAATTCTTAGATTATGCAGTATACTGATATGAAATACATTTGATTAAAAATATAGAAAAACTGGTTTTTTTCACCAAGCCATACATTTGATTTGGCTCCTTCCTCCAATTTTGAAACTAAGAGCTCCAACTTGTTGCTTCATTCCAGCCTCTTTTATGCCTCCAAGTCTAATGAAAAAATCTATAGTCACCTAAAATATCCATTTGTCACTATGCAGCATACCATTGCTACTCAGAACTTCAAAGCATCAGGACAGACCAAATTGGGATCCTTCTTTTTCAAAAGCGCTGGCTCCGTGAGATAAGAAAATCTTCATTAGCTGCTTGCTTTATGGAGACGATGAATCAATTAAGCAATTCTAAATCCACGCAATGAAGGGCAATAATATGAATGTACACACTAGTTAACTAGCAGTTGTAAAACTTGTAAAACTTTCCATGGTTTAGATACTGCTGATATTAGAATTGGTTGTATGATAATTTTTTGTTTACTGTGGTCTTTGCAGTTTGACTTTTACTGAATAGCAACGGTGTATGGCCATAATCCAGACTGTTTGTTCTGTCCTTCTAGACGTTTTCAAAAAGAAGGGTTTGGATGAGTGTTTTTTATTTTCAATGAAATATTTCACAGATGAGAAAAATTCAAATGATGTATGGTAAACATTTGCATTCCATGGAAAGCATCTCATATGATAAGACCATTCTTAGTTTTCATAAGTGGAAGCATTCCAATTCACTTTCTGGTGTTTGCAATTGAGCTACTGAAAAGGTAGTACTCAAAGATTCTTACTGTGGGAAATAAATTTAAATAGTTCATTGTCTGGAAGGGCTTGAATACGTAGTTTTCTTATGCATTTATTCTTTAAAATTACTTAGCTTAATACAGTGAATGCCACTGTTCTGTTGTTCTTTTAAATTTATATTTAGCACCAATATAGAAGCAAAGCATTCTGACTATAAAAACCACAGGCTGGTCTACCTTGGAATTAAGAAAATGCAGTGTTAATGGGGGCAAGTGGAAAGATATTATTTTTAAGTCACACACATAAAGTAGGCAGAAGAAAAACAGGTTGCCCTTAGATAAGTTTAAATTTAGATTTGATGCTGCAGTTCTCAGTAGCATTTTGCAATACATATTAGCTTTAATAAATACAACAGTATAGTGGAATTATTAGAAATCTCAAGGTAAATTAGTGACTCCATCCACAGCTGACTCTCTGTAATATTGCTTGATGATACAAGTAATACACTTGATGAGAGTGAAGCCCCATCTAGAAAAAAATTACACCTTCGCAAACTTTTTCTCAAAAGAACTATTACTCCTGACTAAAGATAGTAATTTCTGTTAGAAAATCCAAGGTCAAAGTATTCTTGCGTACCTCCCGAAACAACTCTATCACCAATGCACAAAGGGGCTATTGCTGGGAATTTTCCATGGGAAAGGAATTAACCTACTTGCTACGAAGTATTACAGGGAAAGCTCACCTACCTGTGACATAGAAAGTTATTCTGGAACAACAACAAAATCTCCTTTTTTTTTTTTTTTTTTTCTAATACAGAAGAATAAGTATTTTGTTCCTGAATTGTGAACCTGAATTTAGCATCTAACAGAGTCATAATTACACTCAAAATCAGAGTGAGCAAATATATGATTAATGTTTTGAGGTTTTTTGCCACCTTCTATTATGCATACAAGCTGACAGCAATATGTGTATCTGTGCATTCTACATATGATTGTATGAATTAATCTCATCCCTCAATGAAAACAGAAATAAAAATGGAAAATTGCAATACATTTCTTGTCAAATAGGGAAAATACTAATTGCATCTTCTATGATTAAAGCCAAATTTTGGTTCTGCTAACTGTCATTGGCCCAGCTTCATTTGACCATTCGATAGACAGGCAAATTTGGAAGATTCAAGCAATTGCATAAATATGTACTTGAAGTGTGAGAAGCTCATGAGCAGACCATTTTGTATTTTCTTTATAAATATCAATTTTCTCAGGACAAGTCCTAATGTCTTCATTACACTTTCTTTCTTTGCTTTCTCTGCTTCAACCTTTACACTTTTTCAGAAGAAGTTCTAAGGATTTTTTTTTTTAACCGTTGAAACGATTGCTGCAAATGTTGTGGACTACAGGGGTACAGAACAATCACACTTCCTACACGGTGTTAAACAGGCCTGCAGCTACAAGCAAACATCTGTGTTTCTCTATCAGCCTATAAAAGCATCCAAACATTCCCAAAATCTCTGCTCAGTATTTTCTTTTTAAAAATTAGTATTGCAAGCATCCAGCATGTTATACAGAACCTGGTTTCTGATCACAAAAATGGAAGTTGTAGCTATATATGAAAAATAAGGAACTAATTAATGAGGATTTAAATAGGACTTTAAAATGCAAATACTACAAGTTGGAAATGCTGTGGAAGTTGGCCTCCAAAAGAAAAATCTTAAATCCCTAAGGAAAAAGGCAAAAGACCACCCATATCCACATGCTGCCACTGTGACAGCGATTGGAGGTGCTGAGAGGAATTCAATGGCAGGACTGGAAGCAGAAATACCAGGCATGAGAGAGGATTTCTGCAGAGACTCCAGTAACTGCTTGGGCTTACAGATATTGATCAGAGCATGCAGATGAAAGGCAAACACATAGCTGGTCTTACAGACAAGCCAGAATGTTATTACTGTAACAAAATCAAGCTATCTGCCTTTCCCCCTTTTTAATTAGATACTTCAAAAAGTATGGAGTGTAGAGATTCTCATCATTTCACCAGTAACTGGAAGTAAATTCTCTCTTCAGTTTAAATGCAGGATTAAGCTCATTGCTGAATCAGCTCACCCTGCCTCTGGAAAAGCTCATACTGCTACAAATTTAGGAACTACTTCTTACAGATGCAGAGTTAGTCAGAATAAATCCTGTATCACAGTTCCCTCAGTTGCTAGGCCTTTTAGCTTTTGCTTTTAAGGGACACGAGCAATCAATTACGATGAATCAAGCTTTCCCTGTACTTCTAACATTTATTTTCTTTCTGTTTCTGTTGTTTTGAATGTAAGTGTGCCACAAAAATCCTGCCAGGAAGCCTGTCTGTCCTCTGAACGCGTCTGAAAAGCAGACATTCCTGCTTGAATTGGTCAGACTCGCCATATCCTGGAAGTATAAATAAATACCCTATAATAGAAAAGGACAGGACTGGGAAACTAGGGATAGGGAGCATCACTTCACCCATGTCCCCTCCTGCTCCGTACAGAAAGAAATGAACACGTTTTGGCTTTTCTTGCATATGTATTTATGCCTTAGAATTATAGAAGTATAAGGAACTTTCTGGTGCACTGTTACTGCAGACAATTAATGCCCAAATACGCAATGTATCTGCCATAACCAGCCTCTCTCAGCAGATTCTGAAGCTGCTTAGGTACTGTGCCGTTTCATTAATCAGTCTTTGCCTGAGGCACAGCACATGAACTTACCTAAATTGCTGCCAGGGTTCCTAGATCATCCTTCGTCTTCCCAGTACGTTTCAGAATGAGAATTACTCTACAGTCACTACCCTACTTACCACATCCATTCATACAACATCCCGATGTATGCAGTACACAAAAAGATAGCAGGCAGTTGCTACTGTGTATGTAAATTAAATCTCCTAAGACAAGGTGCAAGAAGAGAACATGACTTGTTATAGACAATAATGGGGAAGAAGATGCGGCAAAGGAGACTGAGTAAACATTATTTTGTCCAAAACTGATTATAAACTATCATTCCTTTAAGGCAGAATTTGACAGGAATTCTGAAAATGTTGTCAGATAATTAAAGACAGATGCTACAATTCCTAACTTTAAAGGAAGTCAAGAACCAAACCAGATAAGAGATGATTGTATCATATATGAGAAACAAGGGGCTATGTTCTGCATCCTTACTGCAGCTCTATTAAAGTCAAAAACCTTGTCTGACTGAGGAAGGAATATTCAAAGGATTCAAAGGATTGTAGTTTCAAAGTATCTGCTTATCAAAGGTATGTTTCTGTGCATTGCAATGAATGAACAAATAAGCTGCATAAACTTCAGATATTTCAAGCACGTCTTAGACTCAAAGATTACATCCTTCTCATTTTTAATTTTATTTCAAAAAGCATTGATTTTTCTTCATAAACACATGCCCACATTCTATAGACCCAGAATACATAGACGTGAATGTGCAGTTGCTGAAGCCTTCTGGCACTGCCGCTTAAGTCTAGATGCTGAGAAACCTAAAGTACGATGATGTAGTGTTCCCTATTTTCTGTTAAAATCACCTCTTACTGTTTCATATCATAATCTTCAATAAGTTTTATGGCCATGTAATTAAAATTCCATTTCAGAAACTAAAACAGCATCTAGAGATTCACGTTCTTTAAGATAAAAAAGTGATGTTTAAATACGTAATCCAGTAGGAGTGGAAGGCTAAGACATCTTGAGGAAGAGTATCAGAAGCCCTAATGGCCACTATACAATTTCCAGTTGCAAGTAGTAAAAATAATCCACAATTAATTAGGTTAAAAAAATAAAAGAAACAACCCACCTAAAAGGAGGAATATCCAGATGTTTAAGGGAAAATATTTTTTTCTCTACATAGCAGATGAATGTGAGATGGCTTTTGACATCAGCTCTGTCTACTTAAAAAGTTCTTTTTGTACTGAACCTGCTGAAACAGCTCTCGCTGATGAGTTATGTCATTGGAATGCGGTATTTTGAGGATGTGTGATAAAAAGTCATCACCCTATTTGATAGCATGATAAGGAAAATAGCTTGAGCAACTCGGAAAAGCAGCTCACTTTGAAAACCACTATTTCATATGGAAAAAACGTTGTGCTTTTATTGATTTTTACACATTATCTCCCACAAGTGTTAGACCATTCACTTTCTGGGATAGACTAAGAACTATTACTGAGCTCACAGATATCAAAGTCTTAGTGAATTCCGACACAGAGAAACACTAACAAGTGACCATAGTTTACCCATCTGAGGGATACTACCGAGGTGTTTTCAAAATTGCCAGTACTGTATAATATTCTTCCAGAATATGAATAACAGTTACAGCTTCTAGAGGTTAGCTCAAATTAAACATTTTCACTATACTGCACTGAAACTATCTAAATCACCAGCTACACACCACTTTTGACACCTACAAAAGCAGTTGATGTTATCCCCACTTTTTGCCCCTTCGGACCATTTGTAATCCTGGAGACCATAACACAGAAGACAGATTTGACTGCAGCACGCTTGTGCCCCACACAAGAGCAGGGATTTATTACAGGTTCGTTTTAAACAACCGCAGTCCTAATGCAGTTCACTGCTCCAGTCTAAGACGGACAACCTGGTAGTCTTAACATCTGTACTTTTTCTATTCAAAATCTATTTCACTGATGGATGTCAAACCACATTGCAAGACAGATTTGATGTTTATTTCATAAAAGTCAATATCCAGGATAACTTTGGGCAGAAGGATAGAAAAGAAAGGGAGGAGGGAGAAAACATTAATAATTTAGTTTTGTCATTGTTAATTTAATATTACACTAAGGTATTCTATTAAAGTGTCATGTACTAAAAGCACCTCTTCAAAAGGGATGCCAAATTCTTCTCAGTGTCAAGGAAGTTAAGCCTAGAAAACAAACAGATACCTTAGTCTAAGAGCATTTAGCTACTTTGTATTCCTGCCTGCTAATGTCTCATGTGAATTGTTTTTAGCGGTAAAATTTTGTCTATAATGTGCAAGCATTGCAGCACTTTGAAGTAATGAAACCCAATGGACCCTTCAACCTTATTCTGTTTATGTTATGTAATTATAAACTCATTATTTTTATATAAAATGCTATTCTAATCTAAAAAGAATGCTACAAGATACAGCAAATGTATCTGTCAACCCTGCAAACCAAACATATATCTGTCAACTACACTCTGATGACATCTGCTCTGTTTGAAATGGAAAAGATATTTCTTTTACGATTGTGAATAGCAAAATTCAAAATTAAGCTGAAAATTAAGCTGAGCTCTTTTTCATCCTCACTAGCAATAAACATCCTGATACCTAAACCCCCCTCACTTACACCCATGCACTGTTGCTGACTGCAAAGTGTGCGTAACGAGCTCTAGCACAACCAAGCCACCATTTCGCCACTCCTAGTAATTCTTCACATCCCAGTCCTCATATTTTAAAAGCACTGGTTACTGTCAGCCCTTATACTGGTATTAATATCTAACTTCAAAGCCCATTACTTTGTACATATTCAAATTATTTTTTTCGAATGTGCATTATTTCTCACTTACATTTTACCATATGCTGCTTAGAGGCATTTCCTATGTTATTTTAACCAAATTAGTGAACAAAACTCTAAGGACTGTGTTTAGGCCCTTTTATCTCTCCTCATTATAGTCACTATTAGAAGAACAGCTTTACATCACTGGGATTTCTTATCAATTGCATAATTTTGCCAGAAGAATGATTATGACAGTCACCACCACAGTCATTACTATGGTAGTTAAGCATCAGGAAGGGAATCTCAGTATGCTCTAGGTTTGTATTGCATAACAAAACAGATAAAGCTCAGAATATGCATGCATAGCACTGTATTCACTGCTTCACAGATAACTGCATCAATGGTACAAGACATATCAGCACTAGGAAATCTATTTTCAAGGCAGCTGGATTCCTGAATGTGAAATCCTTACTTGTTCATGCAAGGAGAAAACATTGTTGTTGAGAATTTTCAGGAAACTGAAAGCTACTTGTGATGAAGCAAAGGTTTGTCTAGGAACAAATTATATGTGCAAGAAAACAACACAAAAGTACAGAACTTTAATTACATGTACACCATTCACTATAATCAACACTGATTTTTTTTTTTGATACTAAGTTTTGTAGAGACAAGACTATATCTCGCTATAAGTATATTGTGCCTAGTACCCTGAACCGACATCCTATTATCCAGCAATGTAATTTCTCTATCTAAACCTGCTGTCAAAGCACATTGATAGACAGGTTGGAATGGAAAAAATAAGGGAAACAATGCATTTGACCAATAAATTATTTCTCTATATTACTATCATTTTTTATCTTAAAGCTTTTCCCCTTGAAGAATTTTAAAGTAGTTTATTTTTATGATGTTTTATTTGTTCTGCAGAGTCCTGCTTCCGAGTGGTGTCTACACTTCAGTTAATACAGAGTAATCCTGTTATACAGTACAAACCTGTATTCTCCAGAGTTTCAAAGTAACAGCTTTTCTGTTCAGACTCCAAAAGTTATTATATTTCCTCTGCTACTCTTCACACTTCCAGCTGCTTTGACAATGATGGTATTTACAGCTGGGAAAAAATGGTTAATAAAATTACAAGTATCTGCTAAAGAGGGATTCAGACAGTAATGTACTGTCATCTTGGTCTCACTCTGACGTGGAAGAGTCGTCCTTCTTCTGAAACGAAAGTCCTGAGGGAAGTCAAACTACACATTTCCAATTCTGCCTGGCTTTCACATTCACTCTTTATACTGCAGATACGATTCTTTCTTAAGACAGCATGTGAATCAAGTGCAGGAAAGGACATAGGCGATCAGAAAGAATTGCCTCACCTCTCAAACCTTAATTAATCAATTTTCTATTTTTATATCATGTCCCCAGGTCCCTTTAATAATGACTGAGCATTCGAAGGTAAAAGCTGCACTTACTCCAAACTCATGGCAACGTTGCAATGGTAAGATCAGTTTTCTGCTGCCAGTGTCATGCATAATTGTGTTCTGAAGCTTATGGTATGAAGCTATTCACAATAAAGAATGTATGTGTGGGACAAAGCAAAATTAGCCTTTAATGTCTTTAATCCCACAAAAATATAATTCACGTTGTAGTAAGGATATGAGATGCACACACATATGTCACTGTGCCTGTTAAAGGTTCTATTTTTAAATAGATAGCTCCAGCAGAGGGTCCACAAGCTGAAGGAAATACCAAGCTATGGAGACACAAGATCAAGCATTGCCTGCCTCATAGGCAAAACCAGCAGGCAGGAGATACCTTGGACATAGGAACACATATCCTCAGTCTGTCCCAAATAGCTTCAGACAACTAGACACAACTACAGCTGGACAGTCCCGTTGAACCCGCTACTCAGAAATTTCAGTTGCTGCCATCTGGACTTTGGGTCTTGAAAAGAGAATGAAAAATAGGTGAAAGAACAGAGGGAGATCTTTGGATGGAGTTTAATTTTCAGTCACTGGGTAAAAAGACTGAACCGTGTCGGCACACATAACAAACATATTTATGTATATGTGATACTGATATATAAATACATATTGGGACATACAATTGTATTTTACAGATTGTATGTCTCAATATATTTTTATTAAATATAAATACCAATAAATACCCAAAATACCAATGCTTGGTACATGTAACTGGATATCTAACTCGCTATTTAAAAGTGAATGGTGTTACTGCATTACCAATCATTACCATGGGTCCAAATTTCTCTTTTTCTTCCATAATATTTACAAAAGCAGATTAAAAAAAAGTAGCATTTGGAAAATAGTGTGTCATAATGGCTTTACTGCTCCTAAATACAGTTTCTGTTCCTAAGATCAAATTAAAAAAAAAGAAACATCTGTTTTCCAGTCATAAATATCACTTGACACCCAGTGTCTTGTTCCCAACCAGTCCCATTGTCTCATAAATGGTGGAGTGGATTCAGTTTATATTCCAGCCCTTTTTAAGGTCAGATTATATTTTGTGTGTCTTCTCAGCACAGCTTAGCACTCAAGAACATTTCTAAACAAACCCAGTCAGTCTCTGGAGAATGCTTACTTTAGTAGTTTCAAATCTTAAGAAAGAGTACCTTAAATTGACTTGCCTGCCAACATTGTGGTATGTACCTTCCAAAGAATCTTTTTTCTTTGAATTTGTTTTTGCCTGTAATCAACATCCTTGCAGTGATCTTATCACTGTCAATCAGGAAGAAAATATTAACTGGGGAAAACATGTCTATTCAGACATCCTTAGTTTCATCAAGTCTCTAGAGTTTAATTATGAATAATATTAACGTATAGGCAGAGATTTATTCACTGTGTGAATAATACATACACATAACAAAAGAGAAGACAGAATCAATAGTCAACTAAACTACAAGGGTCAGATGAACATTTTCAGGAAAGCTAAAAAAAAAGATTTACTTAGTCTTACTTACTCTTCAGTGATCGCTTCTGAATAAATTCATACTATCACTAAAAGGAGTATAATTTATTTAGAACTGGGTGGAAAGGTAAAAGACATAAACCAGCTTTTAACTGACAGCTCATCAGAACATACCACTGAAGATTACAATGTATTTTGGAAAAGGCTTTAAGGATAAGAAGAAAAGGATTTTAAAGGTTAAAATAAATATTTGTAGATACGATAGTACCCCCTCAAGAGTTCTTGTTTACATATTCAGGCATATTTTGTCAGCCCAGAAAAGTATATTAAATAAACACTTCCCTGTTTTTCCTTTATGCACACACAATTTTACAAAAGGGGAATGCAGGAGCAAGTGGCCACCATTCACCACTCCTGTCCACGTACAGATTCCAAACTGGATCAATATATTAGAATGAGCACTTGAGTTTAATAAGCACACTCACAGAACTAAAGTGGTATTTTCCTTGCAATAAAGTCAGTGATGTGCATGGAAGGAATCTAGCATACTGTATCAACTAGGACAAAGATTTATGAGAACAGGAGAATAGAAAAATATGACGACTTGCATTTGTAAGGTTTCTGTGCATTATTCAACTAAAAAACCAACCAAGTAATACACATCACATGTGAAATTACATATTAGGTTTTCAAGTAAAGCTCTACCATAAAGTTTAAGCTCTAGCTTCTATCTCCTGAGAAGGCAGAATCATATCCAGAACTTCTTCAGCATTCACCATTCTGATGGCAGTTCCTCTTCCCACCCCAAAGTCTCATCTTTCAGAGCACAAGTCAAGGAAAAGGTGCTGTTCTTTGTGGTCTGCATTTGATTTGTGACTGTTTAACAACAAAAATAAAATCTTTGTGAAATACTGCTCTGCTCTCTATATTGCCCAAGCTGCTTCTAGCTCTTCTGCACAAAATTTTTAACTTAAAAAAATCAGTCTTTAAACTGGGTCAGAAGACCTGAAGGACAGACAAATATTTTCTCTCCAGTGGTTTACAATGTAGCCAACGGGAAGCAACACCTAAAGAACAGACAACTTTCAAAATTCAATGATCAGATTTAAAGACCTGATAACTTTTTTCTGGGATATTCTTATGCAAAAGAGAACTAGAAGAAAGCATGTTTAACAGCTCCTGGGTTGGACATTTCTAGTCCTTTCTCACTATGAATTAGGTGAGGCAAACAGAAAGGCAGTTTGCGGAGAGAACTGATTCTGAAAAAGCTTTCATCAGCTGCACTGGGACAAGCTGTTTGCATTTCAAAAAAACATTTTTCTTCATCCCCGCAGCACCAGCTCTCTAATCTCAAATCTTTAAAATAAAGCGTCCAAGGAACGGGAGGGCATGCAGTTTGCAGGTAATGATATTTGGACCGTATGTCTAAGATGGATCAGATTACTGAAGCGTGAATTCACAAAGCATTCAAACCGAGATGGATGAAAAATTAGTTTGCATATTTTATATTTCCAATGTATATGAAATACTAAGGAGGTAAAGCTGATCTTATTACACGCTGACAGTATTTTCTGTACATGGAAAGTTCTGGTTAGCTTGTTCGTACAATGCAAGATGCCAGTCTTCACGTACAGAACGTTACCTCTGTGACTGAAAAATGTGGCAATTTGTCAGTGACGTCAATCTCTGAACATACATCAACGTTATATCTTTTATATAGGCATTAGAAGCCTGAGGTGCCAAACACACACAAGACCTCTTGAAGTAACGTCATTAAACTATGTACATAAATTGTTTGAGAAGTATAGTTTTAGTCTATTAATTGTCAGTGAATGTGTTTGTGCTTTGGCCTACAGAAAATGAGTAGCAAAGATTTACTTCAAGGTTTTCTCCTTTGGATTTCCCATTTGATTGTTATGATTTTATAAGTAAATAGTGAAAAAGTACTATTATGCCAGAAAATGCCATAAAAAAAAAAAAAAAAAGTCAAAAATGTACTTCTCCCAATCTTAAAGAGATATTCAAGTTTTATACTACTATAAATGGAATTACATCATAAAGTTTGAGAATCCATTCCTAAGCATAAAAGCTGAAAACTAAAAACTGTTCCTACAATCCCATGTCCAGCAAGCAAATGGACAGAAAAATCTTGAAACTCAGCAGCCGATCTATCTCTAATTGAAAAGAATGTAATAATTTCAACAGAGCAAAGATCTCCACATTAATGTGTCAGACTACCTTCAATATTACCCAAATACAGAATATACTGTATTCATTTGAATGAATGAAATTCAGTCATCTGCCGTTTGATCAACACTGTCAGGAGACTGACCCAGTTCCAACTCAGTGGAAAGAGTGGAATCCTCTAAAAAAAATAAAAAAAATAATAAAAAAAAAATTCCTTTTCTTTTTTTTTTTTTTTAAAGAAAGCAAGGAAAAATAGTCAAGAATGTTAAAGTGGCATTCCTTTTTGTTACAGCCCATAAATTCAATGATCATTCTAAAGACTGTTTTATTAGCAACATTCAGCTTCTTTAGCAAGACTTCCATTTTTAAAATAGATTAAATTAATTCTCTTTTTAGCACAAGACTTCTACATTGTCTCCTCTATCTGAAAAAAATTAATGCGGATTCATAAAGCTGGCTGGATACTAAGCTACTCTGGAAGCTCACAACACTGCAAAGAATTGTGTTCCTGTGGCTCCACTGAGTCCACTAAAGACAGAAGTGCTTGCAAACTCATCTATAAAATCCTCTCTCTTTGCTTATCCCTGAAATTGTTCAGTGTTTTTCAGCTCCAAATAGCAGACAAATATAATCCAGTCCCTCTAGGAGAAAAGTCAATCTTCACAATTTGCTCAGTTTAAGAAATCTTCAATATCAATGAGTATACTACTGAGATTTACGATATCATGAAGTTCCAAAGCAACAATTTCATATCCATTCATTTGTTCCTCCTAAAAGTTCTAGTACATTAAATGCTACATTGTCTTTCCACACTTAAATTTCAAGTCCTTTAAAGTTTGGAGTGTTTTACCACTAATTGTCATTATATTTGTGCAGCAAATGTATTTTTAATGCTTCCTTTAGTCACTGATAGGGCAATATGAAAAAAGTGATGCAAGAAAACACTTAAAGACAACTCCATCGTTATGCAACCTCACCTTTAATCCCCCAAACCCAATGATTATCATAATCTTCTATTCTAGCACTAAAATCGAAAATGGAAAATGCTACACAAAGTCCAGACATGCTCCCAAACACATGAAGACCAAACACACCCCTTCCTGCATTCCGCACTGTCCTGTTTGTACTCCGAGATGGAAGGGTATGTGACTTATTATTCTGTTTCCCATAATAATGCTGAAGAATGACGTATGATGCTTTGGGCTGGTGCTTTTTCTAGTGGTAGAACATGACACAAGATCAGTCATGTGGTCAGAAGAAGCAGTACTAATGGGTGAAAAAGGATGGCACGCTTTGGCAAAAAGCAACCATTTTGTACATTTTTTGCCCATTCTTATGTTTACCTCAAACTTTCAAAACCTGATAGAACCACAGACATTCATGCATATGTGTAGTTGCTGGATCATTTTGTTCCAAACTCCTTCCAGTTCCTGATATATTGGTGCCAGAGTATTTCAGCTGCTTCCGTTCGCCTTCCTGAGCCTTCTGGGCTGCCAATGTCTAATTTTTGACCACTCTGATTTCTCGTTTTCCAAAACTCACATTTTCTTCACTGTTTAATGAAAGACAACTTTTGCTTAGGATGTACAGAGAAAAAAAGAAAATACATTAAAGTAAAAAAGAATAGTCAAAGCCTAGGTAGTAGGTTAAAAGGGCATAATCAGCCCCGTAAGCAGCTGATAAACTGGAACTAATGTGAAACTAATAAAGCCTTGTCTCGTCTCAGGTTGTACCTTCAGGCTGAGCTCCCATGTGGATTCTTTAATGTCTGAAAAGGGCTATAGCTTTTCTCACACTGGATGCATTACTGGTCTCTTGCTTCCATCCAGTTTCACATCAGCATCAAAACTTTTTAGAATTTAAGACACCTCTCCCTCTGTCAACTTTCACTGAAATCAACCACGAGCTTCCAGAGGGATTCTGGCGGCCAAGAGCAGACAGTGTCAGAGAGACAGAAGAGTGTGGAACTGGGTGCAACCAAATGGAGACGACAGGCAACAGGAGGGGAAGCAAAAAGTTGGAGGGTTTTTTTTCATTATTATTATTTCTTCTCAATGTTCTTTTGATTGCAAAACCCAGTTTAACATTCGTCTTTTCCACTGCAAATGCAAATCAATTTACTTAAGTTTCCAGTTCTGCAGATAAAACAGTTTCTCCTTATTTAACTTTTTTGAGTAAGAGATACATTAAAGGGAAGTGGAAAGAGATGGGAGCTTATTATCCCTCTTTTACTTTTCTGTTCAATGTATGTTTCCATCCTACGTTTATTTTGCAATTCAGTACACTACCTCCTTTTGCCTGATTTATTTTTATTTTAAGAAGTAATTAGATAGATTATAATGCATGGATAAAATATAGTGCTTTTCGCTACTGGTTTATTTCCTACGTGTCCATAGCTGCTAGTAAGAGTTACAAAGAAATCTTTAGCATTATCTGCTGGAGATATCCCACATCATGAACTCATTTCTTAGGGTTTGCCAAACTGACACATATGTACATGATTTTGGTCACTCAGAGCCTTGATTAGGCTTCAGTGAATGACAAGAAGTGAGATGCCCTCCGAGCCCTGGTTCCCAAGCCATCAAACCACTTTCATGGGCCATCCAGTCTCCCTAACTAAATTTCATTAAGGTAATACTGCTGCTGCCCGATCAATTCATTTTCATATCATTTCCCACTGTAGTGTACCACTCCTGCTCTGTTCCACCATCTGAATGTTTCAGTTTTACATATTTTGCTTCCCTGCTGAGTTGTTTCTATAATTTCCCCATCTTCCCGTTTCTTTTGCTGTACGTTGCTTTCATGTTTCCTACTGCTTCTCCAGATCTCAGTCTTTTGAATCACTTCAGTTCCCTCTGTACACGTTCCACTTTTGTACTGCGATACTCCCCTTACTCCTTTTGTATTTCTTCAGTCCAGAAGATTATGGATTTACTGGACCTCCGACATAAGCGGTAATACTCAGCAGGAGAAAAGTCAATGTGCCAGGTAAATGAGACCACTGAAGTGCTGTGTGGCACACCTGGGGAAGAGTCACAACCTAAAAAATTGTGGCCAACAATGTAATTACTTTCTCATTACACACCGCAGTTTTCATATAGCTTATTATAATTCACATTGTTAGATATGTTCAATATAGAACAGACTCTGTTTACTTCAGAGACGTAAGCCTATGCACGCTTGCAACTAGCTGTAGCCGAGAGCAGAAAGAGATTAGGAGCAATAAAATCATAAAAACTGGCTACCAAATAAATAGGAGACATAACAACCCATCTCTGAAGAGGAAGCTGGTGACGGCTCCCTGTGCCGCAATTCACTTTCAAAGTCACAAAAACCCTTTTGAACCTCTTGTATTCCCTTGACTAATGCCATCATTATTTCAACACTGGCTGTTCAGAACGAAACAGGTGCTATCTTGTCAAACGAGACTCTCCCGCTTTCATCATCCTGGAGTTATTCACTGTGTATTGTTACCGCTGACAAGGTTTTGGGTTGCCTGGATACCAGGTCATGCTGATATAACTGCTAGTGATCTCTGCATAACCAAACTTTTTTGGTGAGAAGCAAGCGAGGGGAGGAACGGCACAGAAAAGAATTGGTTTATTCCCATATGTCGTCCTCCCAGCAAAAGAAGTTCCACAAGGTTCCCTCAGAGGGCTGCAGAGAGAGGGCTGGTGGAATGCATCCAGTGCCTGATTAAAGTGATTCACTCCATTATAAGCTAGCAATTCTAGTCTCATTGCTAAAAGCTTTTCTTCCTCACTACTTATAACAGTCTGCTAGATTCCTATATAGAAGGGAAAGATTAATCTGTGCTAAATTACCTGATGTCGGTTTAAAATTATTCTGACAGAAAAGTAGAACAAAGTTTGCCCAAGGAAGCAGAAAATGCAGCATCCGCCCCCCTCAGTTATGAATATCATGAGCTGCCAGCACCATCCAATTCAGAGAAATACTTAGAGTTACCTCAGAAAAGTACTTAAATTCAGTTGAATCAGATTTTTGTTCTGAATTTTCTTTATATCTCTCACGACAGATGGCTTTCAGAAATAAATGTTTTTCAGCCACATGCTTGCCTAAACTTTCCCAGGAACTTTTTCTGTAAACATGATATGTGTAGAAAGATTGTTATACAAGAGGTTTTTATTTTATGCAAACTGCTTTTTGTTTTTCATAGTAATGAAATTTTATTTATAAAGCACCGTTTTCCATTGAGATGCTGGAGGCTCATCTTGTTCTCGTCCTGGGACAAGAAGGGTTTTGACAGTATCACTTTAGACAGAAAAAAGTCCGACCTCACCTGCAATTTCCTGCACAAAAATCTATGACTGAATTCCCTAAAATAACTGTTTTTTCAAATGGCTCAGACTTTCAAGAAACCAATTGTAAATCTCCAAACTTCTGAAGACATACACAACAGGGAAATCCATCTTGCTTAATCAATGGCACTCATTCTCATGTAGCCAGATAAAAAGGTTTCGCCTAAATAATACACTTTGGCAGCTTGCTCAGGCATATCAATTGAAATATGGAAGTTGATTGAAATGCTCCTCAAGCCTTTAATGTTTTAAGCTAATTTTATATGGAAGCCACCATCTATCATACACAAGTTTAGAATAAGGCAGGCTTGGCCAACTAATGAGTTTTTCTTGGATGATGCCCTGATGATTTTGGGCAGGCAGGGTTTGAAGAAGTCATGAAAATCAGCTGCTCTTAAATGGAAAAAAATATGTTCAGCCATGCACTTAGTTAATCTAGTCTGTTAATTAAAACAAATCTTATCGGTATCTTCAAGAGAGTAATTATTAAGCACAGCAATTAAAAACATGGATAAATGCTCTTGACCACAACTAGCAAAAAAAAAAAAAAAAAAAAAAAAGGCAAAATGGGCGAGGTAGTATGCAAGAATTAAAAACATGATTTAATTTCCAACCAAGCAACCAAAAGTTCTTTGAAGTCCTGAGTATCATAAGAAAATCAAATTTACAACAGATATAAAAAGGAGGCACGTAGGAGCAGGGAAGGGAAGAAGTAAAGGGAGAGAAAAGAGCAGCAAGCACTGGAATGTGGTGGAAAGGACAGAAACTGAGAATGAAATGATACAACAAATTAGTTAAAATAGATGTGACTTTGAATGCATTAATATAAAGAAATTGCAAGGAACTTAGTCGATTATTTTACTAATCTCAATCTATATTGAATGGATAACTGTATACAAAGAAACAATTTTATTCTTATATCTTCAACAAAGCATTGCATTGCTTTCATTCAGAAAGAAATGTCACAATATAGAAGTTTGTGTCAGAGTTAAAGTGTATAGTGTATCATGAATTATATGGAAGGAGTTCATTTGACTTCCTCCTCCTATGGCTGCTATGCAGTTGGAAAACTAAAAGCCTACATAGGGAGTGCAGCAGTACATATTTTCAGAACTGAACTTAAATTGGAGGAAAAATATTTAAGAAAATGTACACATCAAGTGACTTCCTGCCCAAATTCTTTCAGATTTTTTGAATATGGACCCATGACTCGAGTACAGCCATAAAATTCCCTGAGCCCCTGATGGGCAATACTAATAGGCATGCAACTGGCAACACTTTTTAACATGTATTTTTAATTTAATCCATTAGAACCACAAAGGAATAGTGTATTAAAGTGATAAGTATGTACATTCAGTAAATAAATATCAAAGTGAAAGTCATGAAAGCTTTAGGAAAAAAATGCAGCTAGACAAGGAAAAAAAAAAAAGGAAATTTAAAGCCCTTGAAGGAATACATCACAGAAAAAAATAAATTGATCTACTAAATTAATTAAGTAAATTGATTGTAAAAATTTACTACCCTATGCAGTATAGAATAAGTCTCATGGGAGGTAAGTTAGCAGAGTCAATCTGAGCCTTTCAACCATGAGAAACTTGTAAAGCACCTCATAAACTCTTTCAATAATACTGTAGAAGAAAAATAAAAACTTTCTATACATGCTAAATACCTCAAGCAATAATCTACAAAGGACCTTCCTGCATTTCCTGCATTGCTTTTTTTGCTAAGTGTTCCCAGCTTGTCCATTTTTATTAAAACCCAAGTAACAACATATATAATTCTTCCAATGCACATTTGTTTAATTACACTCACAGTATGTGAAAATTCCTATATAAAAAGTGTCTACTTATTCTCCTTCTTTTAGTTGACTTGTTGGGCCTTTTATTCATGAGATATAACTAAAATCATAACTTTAGAAATTCACCAGTTTTGGGAAGCAAGCACATTCCTAAATTTCCTGTCCCGACCTTTTGACAGAAGAACTGCCTATGAATAATAACCCATTCCTCTTAATCACAAAACCATGAATCATAGAACCAGCTATTTCACCATAAGACACCATTTAAGATAAATCCTCCAGGTTAGGGCACGACAGCAATACCTAGATTATTCCAAAGAGAAATATGTCTGATCATACTTACAAAAATTACCTGTAAAGGATATGTCAAAAGCTCTTCTCACCAAGAAGTATCAATATCTGTATTTTTGCTCAGTTAGAAAGAAAAAAAATCTACTTAACCTAAATCTTCCTTACAATAAATTATGATGATTTTTTCTTGTTCTATCTCCTTTGCCCACCAGCTATACAGAAAAACTGATCATCATCCACTTAATAATCTCATATGTGCTAGAAAATGTTATCGTGTTCCTTCCTAATCTTCTAAAACTAAACAAATCTCATTCCTTCATCTTTTCATCATTTGCCAGTTCTTCTGGGAGAACTGCTTACTCCACAGTGGCAGTGTCTCACATCTTTGAGGAGATTTGATCTTTTTCCAGTTAACCCGGTAACAGACACAAGGAAAGAATTTCTAAAGTCTTAAAGAACTGGTTGTGATCATGAAAAGCACTTCATTCAATGCTTCTAATAGATATGCTAATTAACAGAGATAACCAGTCTTAATCAAACTAATTACATTACAGATTAAAGGTATTTGGAATTTAACACAGCCTCTTCTATGTATCTACATTACATTATGGTGACCTTAAGCAGCAACCTGGAATAAATATGTTAATATGTTTCTTTAAAGAATTAATACGTAATTTAACTGTAAAATTTAAAAGACAAGAAATAAATAAGGAGGCATCATAGTTTTTATGATTTCCACTCTTATTTAGAACTGTGGGGAAAAAAAACCAAAACAGAACTGTCAGCTCTGGTAAAGATCAAGATATTTCTCAGAATCACTGCCTTGAATTTCAGTTTCTTGTTATTGATTCATGGACTGTGCGTGTCCGGCCAGTGCAATGGCTCACAGACACAGGGGAGCTGGAGGCGATGTTAGGAATACAGAACCCGTTGGACTTGGGGCACTGCAGCTTGACTATCGGCATTGCCTGCCACCGTGGTGTCCATGTATTGTGCAGCCTTGGTATGATGGACGACGAGATCGTTTTACAGGAAGATGGAGGCCATGTATCCTAGCCGATAGGACCGAGTTCAATTAAGGCAGTGCAATCGCTCTCCCAAAGATGCTCCATTCTTTACATCACTCTGAAAGTTTCAGAGTGCATGCTGAAACAGTGACAACAAAGGCAGATGAACAACAGAGTACAGAAGGTTTTTGTTTGGATGAGGGGTATGTAACCCTCTTCACAGCTCTCACTGTCCACCTAGAAGGTTTGCACTTGAATTCAGCACTTCCTTCTCACAAAACATCTGACATCTCTCAAACTGCCCTGCATAATTTTTTGTAGGAAAGCTGGTCTGACAAGGTGATTCTTAATTGTAGAGTGCATGAAATCACCGTCTGTGCTGGGAGAGGTATTTTATTTATCAACTTTGTTGCAAAAATCTCACTACTCCTCTTAGATTTCAACCTCTTTTTGACCTTCTGTACCAGAGCTTTACATGAGACCATCTGACTAAGGCCTGAGGTGTGGAATGACAAAACTATGGCCTATAAAATATTCTCCTTAGCCATTTCTTTGTTGTTGTTCTGCATTATGCTTTGTTTGGTTTCTGATTTCCACAATAATAAATCCCATGACAGGATCACAGTGTCATTGATGCCAAGAGGTTTCCACGGTAAAGAAATGTAGGAATATAAAACCATTAAATGTCTATAGAAACTGGAAGGAAAACAATGTAGTAATTTTATTTTAATTGCTACTCACACATTGTCTCATAAGGTCAATTTGAAATGCATATATTTAAACTAATTAACCAACTTACTTGTAAACATTGTATTTGTTGTTCTTTTGCATTCAGAGAATAAGACCTGAAAACAATAAGGCAACTAGAGCTTCTCTGTACTACATAAATTAATACACACACAGAGACATCCATGGAAGAACAACTACAGGAGAAAGGAACATCCTTTCTGTACATTGCAATTATACCAGTAAATAAAGCAAAGCCATCTAACATTTCTCAGGATTCTTGATGTAACTCTGGTATTAGAACTGAAATAAGCATATAAGGTTTATTCCAGATGCAGATGAATAACGCGCCTATGGACACTCTCACCCTAACTGTGCCTTAAGATGACTGTTGCACGTTTCTGTGGAGTAGGAGGCAGGCACTCTTATGACTAAGCTCTGTTCTCTCCAAAGACAACATCATACAAACTGAAATATTTTCAAGGCATCACAAGTAATCGGCACCAACGTGCTCCAGCCTTTCCCACCTAGCCATTGCCTAAAATGACATATATGAGGAAAGTCATTCTTTATTTAGCTATTACTGCTTTGTATCAAGAAATCAGTATTCTAGGTCCCAGTTCTGAAAGAAAATCGGCAAATACTTACATTCTATCTTTGTTGATGTTTTCCTACTCTCCCAATCCATAAGGATACCAGGTTCTCATTTAAAACAGACAAATTCTGAAATGAAGTCCCACCTCACAGCATCTCTCTTTAAAAGCAAGAAGTTGGATGAAGGCTTAGTCTAGTCACATAATACAACTTATTGATTTGAATTAGAAATGGATGGGTAGTGTGATAACAACTTCTTATCTTTTTAATGTTATTATGTCAGTTCAGGTTTTCTTTGTACACTGTGAGGCCACAGAATGCTTTAGAACATTCAATTCAGTATGAGCCCTGTACTAGGAGATACACATTCTTTCCACAAGCAAGTTTAGCATCGTTAAGCACAAATCAGAAGTTATATGTAACACAGTGTAAATTGTACCCACTTAGATTTACTTTAAGTCCTTGCCTCACCCTGTTCCTTGTGAGATGTGCAAGAGTATAAAACGGTTGTAACACAGAACATGCACATGTGAAGAGGCAAATTAAATGCCTGATTAAAGAAGTTAGTACCTCACTGTTGGTTCTCGTCCTCTTCTATAATTAGCTTCTTAATTGCTTACTTGTTCAATCCAGCTTGGTAACAGAATACATCTTCACCAGCTGTAATAGGAGCTTATACTTCTACATACACATGTAGACACTTGGATTTAGATTTCTTAATCTGTTTTAGATTTATTTCCTCCTGAGATCTGAATCACTTGCCTAAAACCAGGCATCTAGTGCCATGACAGGTGACTTGGGATATGACACTCCACATGGTAGAGTACACATGACACGAGATAGGGACACCCATGTCCTTCTGGAGCTGGAGGCAAGTGGGACAGTGTAGATTGTCTAAAATGGCACCAGACACTACCTTCGGGCAACTGACTCATAACTTGAGTCACTGTCAACGCTCATAAAACCAGAGAAGCTGGAAATAAATGGCAAGAGACAAAGTACTGAAGAACTGATGGCTGCTTAAATGATATTCTGCTCGGGGTCAGATAGGTTCATATAGGCTCCCTCAATCAAGGCAGCAGGTCCAAGCCTAATAAAGTATAGAAGAGATTCCGCCAGTAGCAGAGGACAACAAGTAGTGGGATTAATCCAAATCCTATTTCCATGTAAACGTTCTTTTAATAGGCAGGTAAATTTGTGAAGTCTATCTCAAAGCATCAATTGAATTGTCTTCCTAGCTCAGAGAACGTTTTTATTCTATACTTTCACTTGTTGAAAAAGGCCTCTGGCTTGAACATCCTTATGAGCTAAGCAATCTGTTCAGAGTTACTTTCCAACAAAACTAAGAATTCACTGCCATTTTTTCTTGCTGATGTCGATATGATATCAAGATGGGAATTGAGTTTATAAGAGAATGCTGGAACATACGCAAGTAACTTGAAGATAAAATGTAGCCGAACGGCTACAGGCAGCAATAAGAGGATGCAAAATACCGCATGCTAGAGATGCTCCTGTACTCATTTAGTGCGGTTGGCACGCACTTGGGAGCATGATGGTCTCTCCGGAGCTTGGTTGAACACACCACTTTTCCTTCCCTGCCTCCCAGGCAGAGGTTATTAAACCACAGGTCAGCTCTCTGCTTGTACAATGTCGATTCAAACTTATTAGCTCCAATCTTTCCCTCTGGTGTAAACCAGGACAGCAGATTTTGCCCTTAGGCACTGGGGGAGTGTTCTTACAGCCAGCTCTGCTCTAGGATGGCAGCCTCCAGCTGCACGGGGACACCTATACCAAATGGCATAGTAACTTCTTAAATTACATCAACCTATTGAAAGTGAATGTAAGTCTAAGTCCTAAGTGACCCTGTTACATTTTTTGAGTAGTCAGTGTTTGCTCTCTTCTGTTTAATGGGAATCTGGGCAGAACACTGAAGCATTTGTCTTCCTCTGAGGAGTCATGTTTACTGGGGAAAATTACTCCAAAGAAAGGTCAGATGTAAACTTCAGTGTAATAAATATTTCATAAAAGCAACAAATAAGAACATTCCTATTTTAAGGGAGAATAATTATTCTGGCCAACTGTCCCTTCTGTAAAGATGTCCTGAATTTTGAAGGATGGGGAAGAGTGAAGGGGAGATTTCCTATGACACTTTAGTTGACTGAACACTAACCCATTACTTCAGTCAATTTAGCTCCTGCTGATTGTATTATTGGTGACTAGATGTAAGTACTATAATAGACTAACTACTATAATATACTGACCTTTTTGTTGATACAAAGTTTCACGTACAAAACATATTTTGCCATTATCTGACATCATTACTGATGACCTGCTCTGTTACCCTTTAGTAAGCTAGAGCAACTCTATGAACACTATTTTTCTTCTATTACCCTGATTAATAAAGGGTTCTACATGGGAAACTGCTAAGCTCCCTCAACTTCTAAACATAGTTGAAAGCATTCAATAGCTTGTAGAGGTGGCCTACAATGAACAGTCACCAGATAAAGATTTGTAAGTGCTCTACAACTGCTTCAAACTAGGAAGCATTAACCTTAAAGCTGGACTGGAACTGAAGTACGTGGAGCAAAAACCAAAATGTTTTTACAAGATGTAATAGCATGCAAAGGAAGCTGCTGATAAACACAGCCTCATCAACTACCACTCCACTGAAAACATCTAGTGAAAAACTAATTTTTAATATTTTTTTTCCTTATACTGAATGACAATGAGTTTGTGATGAAAAAATTACTATCCTTTCCCATGGGTTATGAATGCCATTAAAGGAAAACTAACACAAAAAAAAAAATCTTCTTTAATTACTACATCTGATTATGTTTAAATTAACCAATTTTAAAAGTTTACAAAAAGTCAGGAAGTTTCTATGCTTTTTCACGTTAACAAAAGCACTAAAGTTTTAGGCCAAGCTTATTAGTAGTATCTTCTGAAGAATATCTGCATAGAAGCTCTCCAAAAGAAGTGGCAATTTATATATTTCTGGCCACAACATGGAAAGTGTTAATTTCTGTCAAGTCACACTGTTTGCCACTGTAAGCTGGTGATACTAAGCATGAATAAGTTAAGGACCAAAGGCACAAATGAATAACTGATATAGTTGACCATTGTAGTTTTTGAGTCCTATTTAATGCAAACTATATTCTGAACCAGCTTTCTCTTCTCATGTGAAAGAGTACCTCGCTTGTGAATAGTCCTCAAGACAGCATGAAATCTATTCAAGGTTACTCCAGCCCTATGCTATAATCAGTTATTCTCCTGTTAGATGTTACTATAACTGGAGAATTATTATTTGACAGAGGTTAGCAACGCAGTATCCAATTCACACACGTCATTGTTCTCCTTAGAATCCACATCTGGGCTCTCTCCTTAACCCACCTGCAATCCTTCCAGCCTACTCTTCCCCTTCTAAACCTATTTAAGAAATACTTAGAAAAACTTCGTAGTATTGGTATTTCATCTCCACAATCTTTTATTCAGATCAGCTAAAAGACACAGTTTTCAAGTGATATTTATATTCTTGTGATTTCTATCATCTTATTGTAGGAGATGACAGGTTGACTGCAAGATGTGAAATTTATCTACATAAAATCCTTTGTGAAGATGCATAGGAAGGTGAATCTCAGTTACAAAGTATATTAAAACATATTGCAATTGAGCACAACAGAATCGTGACTGAACATGTCAGAATATGCAAAGGAAAAAGCCAACCTGTCATCATGACAACTGTAAGCTTCAAAGGTGCTTCTTTTCATTTCATTAACCATCACAAAATGAAAATAAGGGAAGAAATTCTCCAAATAGTAAGTACATTTAGGAGCTGGTAAAATTTAAACCAAGTAGATTGTGCCAAATTGACTTCTAAAATTACAGAAAATGGTTGCCTTCATTTCACTTATGGCTTATGCACATCCTGTAACACCTGGTAAAATTACTTGTTGGCCTGTTTCAGAACACAAAATATTTGACTGCATTAAGGTAGGATTCTGTTTCCTAAACATATCAAATAGTGTTTGTAAACATGAATAAAGAACAAATGCATAGTTAATAAATTTCACAACAACCCTTAGTTTCTATTTTAGATTTCTAACAAGCACGGTCCTTCTAAAACAGTTCTGGTTTTGTTCTTCCTCCAGAAGGGAAATGTGTTCACAGTTTTGGACTGAGGCTAGCTGATAAGATACTAAAATGAAAACTTTTCAACAGATTTCTCAAAAGTCAGAAAGCATTGTATCAGAAGTGCTGCTGGTTCTGGGATCTACGCAAACCGAAGAGCAGAACACTGCGCACTGTTGACTCTGTTTATGAACCAGTAATAAACAGATGTCAAGTGAAGTCACAGAAGGGGGTATCCCAAAGGGTGCGAAGAAGCCCCTGGAAGACTGGCAGCCCTTGATTATGTCACAGTGTCAATCTGTCTGCAATGTGAAATGAGGTTAAACAAACAGCTCTTGAGAGGAGGTTTCTTGAGATCTGTCCTGTATCTCCAGCCGTACAAGCTATCTTGAGCAATTCCTCAACTACACAGTTTTGAGAAGCTTTTCTGTCTGTCTTGTCAGTGAGTTAACAAGATCAGCCACAAATTGAATGACGTGACTACTGAAGAGAAGTTTCAAGAAAGATAGACTGCTTTTTTTTTTTTTTTTTAAACCCACAAAAAACCCCCACAACACACCATAAAAGCTTACATTCTGGAGACCAAGTTGATAACTGCTACACAAAGTCCGCAGCTGCTTTTCTGCTATGGACCAACTCAGTGCAAACTTTGAAGGATACAGCTCCATGGATCAAAGCAGGGGAAACAGGGTGTCTGACAGGAAAGCTGGAACGTCACTACTCAGGTATCACATTGATGAGGAGTCTTATAAAGATACTCTGTTGTTCTTTCAACTTAGCTGGGGGAAAAAAGCATCTCAGGAAAGCAAAAAATCCATACAAAGGTCTGTAGCAAAACAAAAACATGCCAGGGAACTCCCTGCAGAGCAGGGGTCTTTGCCATTCCTTCTGTGCTGATTACTGCAAATATGATCTAATACACAGGAAGACCTTCTGAAAGGAAGACCACTTTATGGATCATGGTTAAAAAATGGGCAGGGGGAGGTGAACTGAAGAAATGATAGATGGAAAGATGAAGAGAAAATATGTGGAAGATCAAGGAAAAGCAAATAAAGGAAAACTGAGACATGTAAGAATCGATAAGGAAGTAATAAGGATTAATATGAAAGAAAAGGTGAAGACTATTAAAAAAATTATCAGCACTAGAAATTAATCCTAGTATTTCTTGTTGCACTTTTCAGTATTTTCCATTTCTTTAAATCTTTCTAGCACATCATCTTTCATTCTACTTCTCAGCTTTTCTCCTTAAATGCCAATGAAGCCTTGCAAACAGGTTTTCATCTGCTTAACTGGAAAAGAAATACAGTTTTTTATTCCTCTATTCCTGTGACACTCTCCTTCAAGGACTTTTCTGTATTAGAAGAAACTGAATGACAATTAATTTAGCGCACTTACCACATTTGTACCAGCTAGATACTCTCCAGATTCCTGAGTAGAAATAATTTTGCTCTCAATGAAGGCAGACTCACCATTTTTGGTGCAACAGGAAGAACGTGTTATTTAATAAGTGAAAATTCTTCCCAAGAGATTAAGAAAAAGCATGAAAAATTGGTTGAGATGGCAAATCGCTAAAAAATTTTATTGGAAGTTCTGTTTTTTTCTCAGCAGTATAATTCTGTGTGACAATTTGAGCATGAATCTGACTATAATACAAACACTTACAATGATTAAAGTATTTAGATGAAACATTTCCCTAATTTAACAGACATTTTTGACGTGAAGAAGAGGCGTAGAAATCTTCTGCACCAAGTATTTAAGGGAAAAAATGTGAATAGTTCTCAGAATTTTCATTTCCTGGTCACCGAACTGTTTCACTGTTAACATTTTCAATGGCTACTGGGATAAATTAAAGTCAAATTCTATCTTACAGTTCTAAAAACGTATCTTATACTTTCTGCTACTGTAAAACAACATACAATGTGATTTACTATGTTCCCTGTTTAGTGATTCTAATTATACATTAGATCTGCACACAGAAACAAACAGCAGTCAGATAAAATCAATGCAGCAACAAGATTCCCTTTTAAATGAAAAGCATCTCAAGTCTCTTTTGCCATGCAAACAATCATTGACTGGTACTTTTTCCTCAATGTGTATTTATGATGCAAGCCCAAATGAAAAAAATCAATGCCCTTTCAATAGAAGGAGCATCAGTGTTTATGTAACCACAGTAAAGGACCCATTCTTGTTCCTTATCACAGCCATGCCACTCTTCTAAAGCTTAAAAAACACATTCCCCAGAACGTCAGTCAGAAGAGGAAACCTCTTTAATGACCCTTCACTTGGAAAGAGGCTATAAAGCTTTTAACAAACAGTTCTTATATTCTACTCACAGATTCAGAAAATCTCCTAGGGTATTGATTGGTTCATTCTATCAGAAAACAAAAAGTAAAAAGTATATAAATATAAAAAACACTGATATGACCAAAATTCATTGGAAATATTACATCTATTTTTTTAACCTGTGATTTCTTTGAGTTTGGTCATACAATTAATCCTTATTTCTTATAAAAGAATAATTTTACCTAGATCAAGTGAAAGGACTCACAAGATAATAGAGATTCTGAGGAGGGCAGAAATAAAATTCTTCAGGATATTTCATGGTAAACAAATTTGTCAAAAAAATCTTGCATTTGAGGCTTAACAGAAGCTACAGAACATACACATTTGATACTGGTTATAACTATGTTCAATTGTACATCTTGCTGATCTTGACTACATTTGTAAATGAATGGTGTAAACCCATTGATTTATCTCCAAAGTCATTAACTACTTAAGACTGTTCAGAAAGCTACTGAGAGTGTTGCTAAGATTAAAAATAGAACAATTTCATATTATTTTCAGCATCAGTATTGAGTGTAAAAACACTGAATGAGGGGTTAATTTGCACTAGTAGAGAAAGCCAAATAAGAGATGACACTTGGGCTATGAGACCATCTTCAGGCTGTGGAAAAAAACAGAATATATTTTCTCATAGCCCTAAGAAGAGCTTACAGCTGAAACGTCTTCTCTAATCTTATTGTTTATTTATAATCTGCATTTATTATCCTCTTTGCTTTTATTTTGCAGCTAACATCCTCCTGCAGGACCCTATTTGTCTCCAGATGCTCATCAGTATACATTCTTTTTGGTAAATGTCTTCTGGATCTAAAGCCTTTTTCATCCTGGGATTTGGTAGTCATAACCTTTCACTTCTTCAATGTTAGTGTAAGCCTGCTCCTCACAGGAACAAGGAGTGAGGACACTCACTGGAGTTAGATGACATGCAAGCACATGCTATGGAATCTTTTTTGCGCAAGATTTTGCAAATGTACTTTACTGTGGTATTCTGGCTGGCAAGTGAAATGTAAAATTTATAGTTCATTCCACTCACTTTCTTAGTGTTGTGTAACTACATTCTAAAGCAGACTCAATTTAATGTTTTATGAAATTGGATTTTGACTGCTGTAATTTCAGATACTTAATTGCAATTACAAGCTCTGTTTTTAAAGAAACTGTAGTTCAGTAGAGTCACACGGTCCTGAAGAAAACTGTAAATATATCATTGCCCAGAATGTTTACCTAATAATATCTTAGATGTCTCTGCTGTTTACCATAGGAGACAATCATCAGGCATGGAAGTATTAGAAGTGTTCAATAAATTCCTCATAAGAAAAGTGGCATTTTATTTAGTTTTCTGTTGTCATCTACTCTTTTATGACTGAGGAAGGAGGTTTCAACTGTCAACAGTTCTATAGCTGGCATCCAAATCACCCAGGAAACTGCCAGAGTTTGGAATCTCTTCAACAGAGGAAGAAGCTGATGAACTGCGTTTTAACCCAAGAAAATATTCCATGTTAAACATGGCTATTCAGTGCGCTTTTTTTGATGATTCATGAGTTATTGCTATGGATTGATGCATAGCTAATCCCCCTCCTGAGTGCCTTTATAAAACATTAATCCTTAATCAGCTCAATGCAGTGATGATAGGGCAGATTGTGAAAATGCTTCAGCTGGTGTACAGTAGAGTAAGAGAGTTCAAGAAATTTCTTCCACTTGTATTAGTAAAGGCTTAGAATTTTTGCCAACACAGTAAATTCAGTTAGACATTTAAAGGCCTTTCTGTATCAGCAAAAGCCACGATGTAGAAATAGTTTTATCAGTAACATCTGTATAGGGACAGGTGAATCCTAACCCTAAAAAAAAAGGTTGGTATTTAGTGATTGAAGGACAATTTATTTTAGGATGCATTTATGAGCATTCCCATCTTACTAATGCACAGCTGTATCTGTTAGGAGATGCTGCCGGCATAACACCCGGGAAACCTTTTCTAACTCAGCCCTTTGTGAAACACTCTAACAGAAAAGATGAAAGAAGTAAAAGAAACATAGATTGCCCTCTTTCTGAATCAAGTTTAGAGAGTCAGATGAATAACCTGAAAGATCATACAAAAAAGTTTTTACTTTTTTTTTCCCTTCCAGAACTCCTGGACTCAAACACTCTTCCTCTCCTAGAGAAAGTGCTACCTCTTGATCATTAAATCGCTGGCCAGGTTCCAAGGAGGTTTTTTTGGTGGTTGGGTTTTTTTTTTTTCTCCTTTTTTGAAAGAGCCTCCATTTTTGCAACAAAATGTCAGCCTGTATTTACCTTGTCTAATATCTCCAGATGTTTGCTTCAGTCCTTTAGCATTCCATCAAATTTGGTATAATCTGTGAATGTTACCACAGTGGTATTATGTTCAGTCAGGTAATTTATATTAAATTTTCCTCCTTTTTTTTTACTAAGTCTAAATTTTTAAAGGAAAAAAATCATAACGTTGTGAATATGCTAAACTCCTGCTTCATAATGCACAGGGTATATATAATCCTTTTGTTTGTTTGTAATATTCCTTATGTAATCTGTGCTAAAGAAATCATGCTTACAATTACATAAAGCTATATCATCATTTTAATATTTAATAACAGCAAAAGAATGGTATCTTTATGGAGGCAGATACAAGCGGCAGGTTAAAAAGAGGATTAGACAAACCCATGGACAGCAAGTCTGTAACCAGATACTAAAAGAAGCAGACAGGAATGAACCCTCCAGCATCCCTATTCCAAAAATTCTGGATGCTGGGGGAGACCAAAGGAAAACAGCTGCATGCTCTCCCTAAAGAGCATCTCATTTTGCTTGTGGCAAGCCAGAATACTGGGCTTGATGGACCATTAGTCTGAGCCAATAAGGCATTTCTTATGTTCTAATGGAAAACCTAATTTATCTTTTCTAAAAGCCAATTAAACACCATAAAAGACAGATATTATTATCAAGTTTGGACAATCTGTAAATGGAGATTCAAAGTTAGTAGCAGTTAGAGAGAAATGTAACTCATGCTAATTGAATGCTAATTATATGTGCAATTATTTTGGATTATACTGAGCAATAAGAGACAGTATCTTAGAAGTTAGTGTTCAATGGAAGTCCATCATTTGAAAATTTGGACCAAGTAAAATGATTGGATTTCCCTATATCATTTTACATATATTTTTCTTCAGTTTTTCATGTTGCATGATTCAAACTCATGTACAAAACTTCCCTCTCACAATTTATGTTTCAAGGACAACTACAACGGACATCCAGAGGTGGAGAACTGGCCCCTTTTTACCTAATAGGACTGCAATGCAGAAAACACGGATGATGTGGGTAACTCCTGAGGCGAATGGGGAGATGGGCTATACGTCATCCCATCCATTTTACAGAACTTTCTGAAATGCATCCTAAAGTTCCCAACTCATCATTCAGAAAAGTGGAGTAAGATCTGTTAAACAAAAGGGTCAAAATACTGTAATTTCTATGGTTTTGCAAACACAGCTTCATCACAGGCCAGACAAAAGTGCAAGAAACTAGAAGCCTTAGAATAGCAACTCAGATCCTGGAGTAGCAGGGTAACACAATTTGAATGCCATGATAGGAATTTATGCTAGCAAATTTTCTGAATATCACATACACAAGGAAAAATATTGATTCATGCAGTAATTAATGAAAGCCTATAATCCATGCACTGCAAATGAAAGAAAAAAAGGGAAAGAAAGGCAAAAGGAGTGAAGGAAGGAAAAACAATTGCATTTGGTATTAGGAAATTCTTCATATTTCTACTGTTCACGGCTTTGCTTTTCTAATCTGTATCATTTCATTGAAGTTGGTTTAAAGGACAATATTTTCTCACCTTTGTCTTAGCTAAATTTGTATGCCTGACAATTTGAATGGAATATCACCTGAGAAAATGTTATCCTTTACACATCTTCTTACTATTTATGCTAATTTTTTTCTTAATTTAAAATAGAAAAATATCAGGTCAATCTGTAAGACAGATATCCTGGAATTAACATTGCATATGCCAATTTAGCAACTTTTTCTAAGTTTAATTGATCTGTCTTTGTGTCTGTGGAAAAAAGAAAAGATGTAAAGGCTTTATAAAAAAAATAAAATCCTTAGATCATAGAATATGACATTATCATAACAGAAAAAAAAATAAAATATAGTTACTAAAGTGTTTAATGCTACAGAGGAGGCCAGAGAACGCAAACAAGAAATAGATGTTTCAGAGTGGTATTAACACTAAACATTTCAGACAGCATTTTCAAACAGTTGCTTCCTCATTTCTGCTTCACCAGTAAAGTGGTGGTAGAAGCAATGAATCCAGGTACTATAGTTTCAAGAATCATGTTGTCTAATTGGTCAGAGGAAAACCTACATAATAAGCAGCTAAAAATGGATGTGGTTACCTTTTTCTCTCCTAGCACCCATCATCTTGGAGATGGTCCAAGGGAGACTTAAGAGGAGGTAATTTACCTGGTACAGCCCTGGCCCAGCAGAAAAAAAAATGCAGTGACAGCAACACGTGCTCCAATCCCAATACCAGCTGCCTATGTGCCAACATCAGGCGAGAGGGTCGGAAAAAGAGGAGAGAAAAATTACTCTGGTCTTTCCACATTATTTCCAAAGTCTGTCTTACTAGCTGAATCTGCATACATCGAAACAAAGCTCAGGCAGAAACAAATCAGTAAATGACACTCTGAAGAATTAAAGTAGGGTGAATTTACCATTTGTTGTTGCTGCAGTGCCAACCGAGCCATTCAGCTACTCTGCCCAGGACTGATGTCCTCTAACAAGATTGCTATTTGAGTCATTCTTTTTGGTTTTTTTAAGGACTGGAATTCCACTGGCAGTCATGTAAGGTTTTGGATTTTACCAGGCTCTGAAAGATTTGTTAAAAACTAACGTTCACAGAGAAAACCCAACCAACTGGGTCCTTTAACCCACTTAGAATACATTACCAGGTAAGCCTTCTACTCAATCCACACTGCTGTGTGGGTTCTACCTATCCATCTACCTAATTCCATAGTATTTGTTCTAAATATAGAACACCTATGCCTGTTCTCAATAAGTGTTTCTAGTTTGCATCTAATAGTAATCCATATCTGGCTTAGTTTAAATTTGCTCCTGCCTCATTTTAAAGCTTTTGCATTGTCTGATACCTTGCAATGGAGTCAGTTATTAGTCCGAAATTTTTCCTTCATCGGAGCTACCAGTTGGCAATTCATACAGAGGAAACATCTTTTCATGCAATTCAGTGGCACATCAGTGAAGACTGTAACAGCTTAGGATTCTCAGTCCATTTTTATCGAAGAGTCGAAATACAGCAAAGTAGGTCAGCATCATCCCCCCATAAGGTTTACCAGTAAGTTCCCTAAGTGAAAGTTCAAACACAAGATCAAAGCCACACCTAGACTGACACACTCAAGGATCCCTCTAGGATGTGCTTCCTGACGAAAAATTCTTGTTAGGTTCAACAGGAGCTTAAAGCCTGCACAAATGAAACAGTAAGGTTTCCTTGTTGTTGTACTTTACAGCTCCTTGAAACACACTGTTATTCTCTCCAAAGACTGTAATTGAAAGTTATAAGTTATAAAAACTGATTTATTCTTGCTGAAGGACTATTTAAAATGATCTGAACTAACTGAAATTTAAAGTTTTAAACCCACATCAATAGTTCTATCCTCAACATTTATTTAAAAGAGGTTTTGAACAGAGCAATATGATATAATTTAAAAATGAATTCAACAGTTGTTTTTACTCCCTCAGAGAGCAGTTATTGCCTGTCATATAATTAAGTGAATATGCCAGTGACAGAATACACAAAGCAGCAGGGAACACAGGAAAATACTGAAGCTTCTTGTAGTCCACGAGCCTTTCAGCTCACCACAGTGAGAAAAACCTGTCTAATATATTACAAAGAGAGAATTAAAAGACATGACCAGAAAAACAAGAAATTGCCAAGGAAATGCTCACCCATTTCATACTGAGTGTGAATCAATCCAGATGATGCTCAGCGAATTTTATGGTACATTACAAAACATACTGTAACACTTTATCTCACATAAACATTTATTTAAAATCAATAAAAGTCAGCTAAAAATAATAATATACCTTGAATAGCTATGCTGAATAAAAGATGTCCATGTGGCTTCAATCCACACTGAAGATTATTCAAATCAGTCTAATGTGTATGTACAACTGTAGACACCTTTGACATTTTTTTTTTCTTCAATTAGGAGACCCTCTACGCTAAACAAAAGGAAATAGGTGTTTCTTCCTTATCTCTAGACAGGAACAAAGTGAATACAAAGTTTTGGATTGTTGAATTTTGCTTCTGAAAAAAATGTCTTTATAAGTTATCGTTCATAAATATCCAGTTTCCTCAAAACAAGAGATGTTTAACATTGCAACTACAAAGCCAGAAATCTTCCCCATGAGATACAGAACTGGCTTTAGCACACCGTATTTTGGACACCATAGCAGCCAGTAATGCTTCCAAGAATATTTATCAGCCTGTCTCATCTCCACTGTTACTGATCTAGTGACACAGTATTGTCTTCTTAAGCAATGCCATCAGAGATCATTGTCTGTGTTCATGATAAAACTGCAAATATGTCAGACTGAAACATGTTAGCCAAAAATATTTTCATCTATAATGTTTTGAAAACACCTTATAAAACAAAAATTTTCTTGAAAAAAGAAGACCTTTTCACAGATTAGGGTATTGATTCATTAAATTTCAAAGATATTCAATCTACTCACATAATAATATTGTTCAGCATTTCTTTTCTCTTCATAAATGACAAAGGCATCCAAGGCCAAAATTCAGACTGCTTTTGAGAAGGGGAGTTGATCCTCGGGGAAGTATTACCTTCCTTCAAAAATTTCTACAGTCTGTGTGGTAAGAGGCTGCTTGCCTTAAACACTGAGTGTAGATATATATATCACATTACTGGCCTGTCCTCAGACTATGAAAATTGTGAAAGATGGACTAAGCAGTCCAGATTTCACATTGGTAGACTCCTGGCTGAAATGCTTCTCTGAACACCAAGTGATCTCTAACCAAGATTCATGAGCACTATGGAAAACAGTTCCTGAAAAGAATGAAAAGAGAAGAAGAAAAAAAAAAAAAAAAAAAAGATTTAAAGTAACATCAAATCAATTTATCATGGTAACGGACATCCAGGTTAGAATGATAGCACTGCTGTGTTGGCACTGCCTGTTCCCTTCCTCTCTGGCCATTTCATCTACTTAAATTCCTTAAGCCCAGGACAAGTTTCTTCCTGTAGCAGAGGACACTGACCAAGTGGTCTACCCAGCAGAGTCAGTCAATAAAACTGCCAGAACCGCTGGCAGCCCCACAACCGCAGGCTGAGTCAAGGGAAGGGCTGTGTCCACAGGCATCTACACGAGCCCTGGAGGAGATTGGGACAGGTGAGAGCCAGCTGCAGGGTTTTCTCACTGTCTTCCACTTCAGGGGGACTTCACTGAGGGTATTTCTTCCACGGTCATTTTGCTATGGCATTATTTATTCCCATATTCTGTAAATTATTTTACTGATTTTTTTTTTTAATCTATTGTTGAAAATTCCAAAGAAGTTTCATGAAAAATGCCTTCAGAAGCTTAGACTAAAATGGCAGAAGCTAAAACTGAAACCACAGCACAAAAGTCAGCATGTGAGCAAAGTCAGTAACACATCAACCGCTTTTCAAGAACAGCAGCGATCCTTCATGGTCTTGCCAGGGGAGATCAGCGCAGTCACAGAATACTAAACCCTGACACCAATCTAATTGGGGCACCAAAGTCATTGATACTCTCTGCATGTGGCCATGTCCTACTGCTGAGGTATCTGGAAACAAGAATATATTTTGAATAAACATATGGTTTATGACAGAAATTAAGGTGTTTTTCCCCAGAGGTGAGCTGCTGTTATATCACCTGTGATGAATTCCACTGTTCAGAATCCAGAACTAACGAGCAAATTTTGGTCCTGTGACTCCTGCTGCTGCAACGCTCCACACATGAGAACATTTTTCTGGAAGCTTCCAATTACCATGGAATTTTTCTGGGGGATTTTTTTTGTACCATTGATTAAAGATAATCATGAAAAGAAAACTATGGCTACTAATTGTTGAAGTTGTAATGGAATATATTGAGATGATTATCGACTTAATGAAGCTGGCATTGAAATACATTTTCCTGATCTGCTTACTCTGTGTACTGTGTCTTCTAACTGGATAATACGCTGTGTTTTTTCTCAGCCTCAGTAAATAACAGACTGATCTCTCTTGTTTGCAAATGACAGCAAACACAGTTCCAGGAAAAATAATAAAACAAATAAGCACAACATGCAATGCAAGTATCAACCGTTTCAGTCTCAGTGAAAATGAGCTTTATAGAGAAATGCTTGTTTCAGCACACTTAAACTTGATGCCAATTTGTAATTACAAATCTAATTCTGAACTAGTTACTAATTAAAAATAATATGGAGTGCAAATTTCATATTAATATCTTTTTTCAAGTGCAAATCCACACAGATTCATTTACAAAGCTGTTATGTGCACCTTCTGAGGAGGAAAAACTAAAATGATCCGTTAAAACAGTCCACCTTCCTCTAAGTTCAGAAAAGGTTACTGTCCCTGAACACGTTTTCCAATGCATTCTTTCTTGTTCTGCCTGTATTTACTATGTGTATCAAGAATAACCTTTTTCCGTTGAATAAGCATAGAGGAAAAACTGGTTGGTTTTGACTTCCCACCACCAATCTACCATAACTATTCAAAACTTTGCCTGTGAAAACCCATTCTTCTACTTCATGTATATATTCCAGCTCCACTTCTCATTTTCCCAATATAAATCCTCCTTTCCAAGCTCTGGAAATTTTGCAGCATACATCTTAAACCACTTTTGATTTCTTGATGGATATAAGCACACCCTTGCAAGAAAAAACAGTGAAGGGCCAGAGCCCTAAGTCTAGACTACTATTTGAAGGTTCCTAGCGTGAAGATTAAGTGTGAACATAAAGCATTTAAGGTTCCTAGAGTTCATCAGCAAGCTATGATCTTATGTGGACATGGCTGGACTGGTACTTCAAGTTGTGCCATGATGAGCAAACCAACCAGGAGTAGTTGTTTTTTAAACATACTAAATGTAGCATATGTTACTCTTCTGGGAAAAATGATCTGTCAGTAACAAATACAGATTATTTAAAAACCTAATGTTGTTCTTAATTTGTACAGTGCATACAAGAGAAATTAACTCTTGAGTTCCACAGATGATCAATCTGTAACAGTTTACTGTATAGCTTTAAAATTACTTACGTTCTAAATGTTGTACACATGTTAACTAATCTCATAGAGTGTGAAGTAGATTTGTAAGTTTTAGCATATGCTCTGAAGCATGAGATTTCGTTACCTTTACCATTATTGTAGCTTTCATAAAGATAACTGTTAACAGGAACATAGAATGGATCCAAAGGAAGAGGAGGTGGCTACCTGCACCTAGAACATTTCATATGAAAATCTTTCAAGAGCTGCAACATTCCAAACTTGAGTGCAAACACACAAATAAATGTTTATGTAAATCTACAGAACATGTCACCGATACAATGAATGGTAAAAAAAAAAACCCAAACAAAACCAAAACCCAAACCCCAGACATTTCCCTTATTTCTTTCATGACTCGAATACTGTGCTCAATAAAGCTTTTCTAATGCCGTTGCAAATGGCTGCTAATTCTGTTCCAGTTGCCAGGAAGATAACCAAGATGCACAAAGTACAAGACACGGTACAATTATCTTTCCATATTCTAAAAATATTAGGACATTTTCCTTGTCATTCTCTGGATTACTTCTGTTTCTGTATCTGCACCAAAATATTTCTTGTCCTTAAGGCACTTAGTATTATCTTCACTATTAACAACACTACCTAATGGTCAGATCTCTACATCATAAATAAAGGAAATTAGATAATTTCAAGCGATACAGTTCACTCCTGATCAGTATTCTGAACAGGAAAATAGTTTGTTCATTACAACATTTAGTTAGAAATGTTACCTAGAAAACAGAGATACATGGTTCAGATCAGATGTCAGATCCTATCAATACTTATGCAACTACTCTATCACCTGGTTAAAGTACACAGTTTTGCACTGTTCCATTAAAACACTATGCAGGGATCATGCTTGTAGCACTGTAAGCTAAATGATTCACATGCCCAAGCATCCCAAGAATACCACAGAAATTTCACTGAGAATCTGAGTTTTCACAATAATTATAAAATGAATTTATAAAAATTATAAAATGAAATTAACCTCTACTATGCCCTTATTAATTTTGCTAAGTTGTATCAACAAAGGAGTGGATGAAGGAGAACTACATTAGAACTTTCCAAAACTCTAATAAGCTGATATGAAGAAAATCCCATTCTCAAAGAAGAACATGTAAAATAACAAGATGGATTAGAATTTTGACTGAGGTAAAACTAAACATGACATACAAACAGTCAGAGTTTGGCAGAGTTAATTCTGGACAATCCTGATGTTTCTATGCATGGGTGATGTTGAATGATTAAATTGTAAAATGGCAAAATTGCAAAACACGAAGCAGCATTTATCTTGTGACAGTTGAACAAGGAAGGTTGAAAGGAAAACCAAGCACTACCTATTGTAAAACACTATGGGGTTTTGGAAAAAATAGCATAAGCCATTCACATAACAAAATGGCTTAGTACAATGCTGATATAAATTAGTACGCAACTAAATCTCTTCTAGTTTGTTCTACTTTGAGCTATTCTAGAAAAGTTTCCATTTTTATTCTCTAGTTATATTCCCACTGATTCTTCTCACTACATTTACTGAAGTGAAAATGGCACGGATAGCACAGAACTGAGACTGACTCAGAAGATCAGGGTTCTTCACGTGCCCAGGACTCTGCGGAGCACCTTGTTGCTATCGTGGGTTGCAACACAGGTTGGGGAGGCAATACTTTACTGCTCTAAAGGTTGCTCCTTCCCCACACGCACATACTCCAGCCTCAGCATACCTCTGCCCTGCATACCTTCCCCCCCACTTTGTGGCTAGCATAGCACAGGGTAAAATAATTTATGCCAGCTAAAAGATTAAAGTACAAAGAGCTTCTTAAGTGTGACTCTATTAAAGGAGTAGGGAACTGTTGGAACAGAGAGTAAATGTCACAGTAAGAGGGTGCACCTTCAAAGCTCACCCAATGCACTATACTTAAAAATGTAAATTTAAAAAACTTATTAAAATACTAGATTTTATATTAGCATTTATAAAGCACAAGTTCAGAGTTCTTTTCATAATTCTGGTAAATCCCTTTTGCAGTTTAATAAAAGAAGATATTCAACATTTGCATGTGAGTAAGGACCCAATAGACTTTTTTTTTTCCCCTCCAAGGTCCGTATGTGAGTAAAAAAATGCAACCCTTTGGAAAGTCCTTTGATGTTATACAAAGGAAGGTTTTATTATTATGTTATTTCAGAGGCATAAATGAGGTATTACGGAATGAAAAAATTTAAACTATTAGAAAATCATCTGGCATTTAACTGGGTAGCTTGGACCTGTTGTCATAGTGTTTGACCATTTTACATCATGCATATGCTCTTTATATTACTCAAGTCATATATTAAACAGAGTGCAGCAAATACAATGCAGCACCTTTGCTTTTGGTGTAAAACAACCTGTCTGCGCTATCTGATACAAACCTATCAAAAGAACAAAAAAGCACTCCATTTGATGAACTTACATATTTTACTATAGAAATTATTAAAATTCACACCTACCAGTAACAGGACGTATTAGAACAGATTACGTGAATATCCCATTGGGTGCGGGAGGCTTCAGAGTAGATGACAGCAGTCCCAAAGACCCCATCATTCCTCACTGTCTGTTTTCCTCACTGTTTTCACAGCAAGAAAAAGAGAACTCTAGAAGGTATTCCTCAATCAGAATTTTTCCTAACGATGAAATAATTTGACTTAAATAATTAAAAATGTCAGGAACGATATTCAGATTCTTTATTCATGCAGTATTACTTCTTTAAGAGAGAAAGCAAGGTATATTTTACACACTAGTTTTTCCATTTCATGCTTGGTATTTTTTTCCATACTGGAATTGTTTCCTGAAGAAAAGTGCCTTCCCAAAGAGACAAGAGGATGACAACTGAAATTTTACCTTTATGAATCTTGATTAGTGAACCTTCAGCACCATAAACTTTTTTTATTTAGTGAAATTAACACTGACAGCTATGGATTGGAAGCTATCAGGCATTAAAATACTAAACTGCCACTTCTCTTTATTTCACTGAAACAAGATGATTTTGCTAACTCCCTGTTTTTATTAAATTATCAGTGACATATTAGCTTATTTCTTTTGCTGGAATTTTTAAGTCATCAACATACAGTAAAGGCCTATTCACAAGATCTCTTCAAGGTATTTTCACTTCTGCTGCTAAAAGGTTTCTTAAAAATAAATTAATTTACTCTTTGGATAATGCTGTTGAAACCATAGTTGGGTGCAGTCAATACCAGACCTGGGACCCAGCAAAGCAGTTGCACACTATTCTGCACTCATGCTCTCTTGCTATGAACCCTTAGCCATTCCTTATCAGGTATTTATCATCCCCCTCATTGCAGCATGTTTTTAACTACATATATGTATGCAGGCAAATCGATCTCTGTGAAAATATAGCTTGATTTGCTCATAATTACACTAAATGTGAAGAAATTATTGATAAACAAGCCAACATAAAGATGTGAGGGCAGATATTTAATTTAGAAAGTGGGTTTTGTGACAAATATTGCAACAGCGAATTACATGATCTAAGATCAGTTCCTGTGAAAGCACAGACTACATAAAGCAAGAGCTGAGAATTTTCTAGGCACTTCCACTAACCTTTGCACACTTTTGATTTGGGACAGAAAGAGTTTGTGATGAGGGATATAATCAAAGATTGAAAGAGTAGCCAGACTTGCAGCAGAATTAGCACTGGAGCACTTTTATTTGGGGATCATCCAACAAATCAAGGAACTGTGTAATTTTACTAAAGGACAGTTAATTTATTTAAACTTGACCAAGTAAGATCCAGTGTATTAGTAGCTGACAAACAGGGCTAAGGAATGTTTTTGCTAGCTTCTACAATAATTTTACAAAATGATTCATGTTAGCAGAAACTCTTTAGAGATTGAGAGCCTGGGGAAATCAGCATTTGTCCCCTTGTACCTCAGCATTAGACGGAGCATCTATTTCCTCTCTCCTATTTTGCAAGACAAATCCTCAATTTCGTTCCACAGGTTTATTAGTACATATGATCTATTTTGCCCTAAGATACTTCTTTGTAAGCCCACTTCCAGCTGTGATGACAAAAATAATATTAGAAGATGGGAGAAGATGACAGGGCTCTTTGTTTGGTATAAGGTTTTCTAATAGAACAGCCTTTTAAGATTTGGGATTTGTCTTAAGTGGCTGCCTCACTTCCGAACCAAAACAACAAAAAGTACAAAGGTAGTGGGTTTTATTCTAAAATAGTTGGAAGGAAAAAAAAGTTGGCTAGATATGCATATTAATACTACATTCAATTAGTTGCCCAATTATTCTGAGATACTCCGTATAAATCTACATCAAAACAGCATATTTAAATCTACACTACTACTTACTAATTTGGTAGATGGGTTTTATAAACAGTGGTGTTTATATGACTACCATTTTTCTTGGATTTGCCTCCTTTTCTTCTTCTCAGATGTCTGCCTGTGCTGATGTATGATCAAGTGCAGAGCCTATCCAGATTTCTGCTTCTCTTCCAGAATAAAAGCTAACACTTCCACTGTGCCAGGAGCACCAGGGAGCAGGATGGGCACAGCTGGCTGCACTCCCCAGTGAGAAGAGGGAGATGGGCCAGCAGTGGAGGAGGGGGACAGGGAGCAGCAGCAATATCTGGACAGGGGTTGAGCAGCATGTACTGGACCGCTGAACTAGGTGGTTCTGTGGAGAAGGTGACAGACAGGGTAGGGAAACTTTGGTAGAAGATTTGGGCAAAGAAGAGGAAAAAGTTTGGGGGATGTAAGGCAACAGCTTTGACGGGAGATATTAATGACAATACCTGGAAAGGTAATGAGATGTCTAAGTGGAGATGTGAGGAGAGGGGGATATGTTTGAGCTGGAATAGCCTGAGAACTTGCCTGTGGATGACCGGAATAGTTGGGAGGCAGGAATTACAGACAGAGAAGTTCCACGGAGCTCTGAAATAGCAAGAATTAAGAGAATTTGAGCTCTGGAGCAGGAAGATGCTGACTCAGGGAAATGGTTGTTCTAGGGCAAAAAGTTATGGAGGAAATAAGACTTTGGAGAGCAGAAACTCTGAGAAAAGATTACCAAGGGGCAATACTGTAGCTGACACCTTTAAAAGTGGAGCCTCCACCTATCTTTTGCCCCCTCAAGGCAGGACATTTTTCCATTCTTTTTTATCACAGTCCTAGTTAAAAGAATAATAAGGGCACTTGATGGAAACATCCAATATTGACTGCATATATTGGAGATTATTGACTTTTTCTCTCCTTGATCATAACATTTCTGCTAACTTGTGAAAACTATGAATAAAAATATAAATAAATTAAAATGAAATGTATATAGAATTTTAGAAGGGTATTATGAGGTTGTTGCTGCAATATCTGTTGGGTAAACAGAAAATGCAGCTGTCTAACAACAGCCATTGAAATTTATAAGTATCCCAATAAACTCTGCTCCTTGTTGCTGCTAAGGCCGGTTTCGGTTCCCATGGAAACAGATGACGGATTGCCAAAAATGAGATTTGATGTTTTAAAATAATCAGTGATTTGAACTAGTGATTATTATGAAAGTATTGCACTCTTCTTCCAGTGAAGAGGTATTATGCTGGGAGTACGAAAAGAACACATGGCAGCTGGCAGACAGCAACAGGGTTGTTAAAATTCTTGCAAATGGCATTGGTTGCTGAATGACAACAGCATATGCAGTTTCTTGAAAAATCATTGAGCAAAATCTAGGAAAACTCTAGCCTTTGAGGTTTTGGAGAAAAACACATAAAATGTTGTTGTACAGATCTTAGCTTCAATGCTTTCAAGTGCTTTTCCTAAATAAGGTCTCCTTTATATCTTTATTTTGAGAATTCAAGTAGCCAAGAACATATAAGCTAGGAATTGCTGGGTATTTCTTATCCTGCTTTTTGAGCTATGAATTTATTTGTCAATTACACATTAGGTTCCAATCCTACAAATAAGCAGTTACAAAGACAAAATGTTGACAACGTTCAGTTTTCCCGCAACCAGAGGGTAGGTCCAGAGGGGACATATATCTGGGAGGGATCAGTGGCAATATGGAGGGTTGTGGTGGGGCTTTGGATTGAGAGAGTCAGATTTTGGGGGAAGAAATTAGAGAAGAGTGAGGCAGCTTATGGAACAGGCACGGGGGTTTCTCTGATCTTTTGGGGAGGGTGGCTTTTGTTCCTACGAGGCTTCACAATAAGATGGTGGCACAAGCTTGCCATGGGAGTGAAAGCTGAAGACCACCATCTTTCCAACTACTCCTCATCCACCCTTTCCTTGTCCTAGGATTTGTGTCCACTTCCCTCAGGCCATGTCTTCTTCTAAGTTCCTCTCTGTCTTTTCTTTCCTCCATCAGGGTTGAACACCACAATCTATCTCTCTCCCAGTATCCACACACTTCACACATGTGCCTGTCTTGACCCAAGTACAGTTTTCTTAATTTCTGTGCTGACAGCATGTATCAGTCAGGTGGAAGGTGAGGAGAGGCATAGACTTCCTCCAGCATTTCCCTCTCTTATCCTTTCCCCTTGCCACAGCTATGATAAAAAGTAGGCTGATACATCCTACTCTTTCCTCATTCTAGGGACAGGAGTTTACAGAGAAAAGCCAAGACAATAAAGCTGAGCATGCAAACGATGACTGTGGTCACCCCAGTAAACAGATGTCTTGTTCATCTATGTCTAGAATTGGTCCTGATATGTAAAGTAACAGGTTTGTGTAATATATAACAATAACCACAGTCATATATTATGAAATAAAAGGTAGTGTTAACATGCAGCAGACAAATAGATTTCACATGACTGGTTTTTTCCCATTTCTAATTGCAAGATACTTTTACAAAGGTTCACCAGAGGCAAAAATCACCTTTCTTGTATAGATCGGATAGGGCTGTACAGACAGGGCATGTACAATTTATTTAAATTCGTTTGGAATCTGTTAGATGAAGGCCAAGTACAAAACAGCCAAAGATTTCACTCACAACTGAGGATCACAGATAAGCCATAGGCAGGCTGCCAGCTTCTTCCTTTCTCTGCAGCATTAATTAACATAGGGTCTGCTTCACATTTCCTTCCATGTACCAAATTCTTTAAATTCAAGTGGAATACTGTTAACAAAGTAGACTTAATGCAAATCAACCACAAAAGCCACAATACATCCCCAGAGTACAAAGTTCTGTGGGTTTTTTTTTCCCTTCCTGAATCACACAACAGTTTTCAATATGAAAGTAAATCTACCAAAATGATAGACTTTAAAATTATTCTGCATAAATCTATATTATGAAATGACAAACTGATATGTCTTAACACCTTTGCATATCTTATAAAAATCCACTAGAATCATGAGGAAAGACTGCATTTGTCCATTTCTGCAGAGAAAAAAATTAAAAATCCTTTGTAGTATACATCCAGAAGTACTGACAGATACATTTTACTTCAGTCGGTTTTGATTAATAAAAGTTAATTGGTAAACATAAGACATTACCTTCTACTATATTCGATAAGTCACAAGCATTTTGCATCTATTTCCATAAAAATACAGATATGTGAGGGGTCATAGGAGATAAATTGTTCCCAGGGATTTGTGAACAATTGCCACTTTTTAAGCATAAAGCAATCATTTTCTTTCACATATTTGCTCTTAAGAATGACTGCAACACTTTTAAACTTTTTAAATCTTGGCTGCATATTAAAATATTTCCATTTGTAAACAGAATAGTTGAAAGATTGACAGAAAAATCTTTTTCTACAAAAGCATGTTAGTTTTATTTATAAAAGGATTATATTTGTGATTTGTCCCTAATATCATAATTAGTTCTGATTAGGAAACGCAACAAATGCAAGAAGTGAGTCCCATAGCACAATGACAATCAGTCTTCATATTTACCCACCTCTTAATTAGATACGATTTTTTAAAAATAGTGTAGAGTTCACTATCAAAGAATAATGCTATTAACAATTTTTTCATAGTCCATATTTTCTCTCTCAAGGTACATTTGTCCCCAGAAAGCCATAAACTCATAAATCAATTTCTACTGCAAGATATGATAACTAATTCATACTTAGAGCTAAAAGGTTTCCTTCTAGTGACATTTCCATTCCCTTTGTTTTACAAATTCAAAATCTATCATTAACATAGTGGCACATAAAATGATTTTGTTCTTTAAACATGATCATTTTAGGGAAAACAATGTCCAACAGTCAGATTTTCCTCTTAGACAGTGATCTTTAGCTATTGAAGATTGTGCTGAAAAATACTGTTAGCAGCTGAGGCCCTTTAAAACACAGCATTCGTTCCAAGCATCTGCTTTTTCCAGCAAAAAAATATGGATTTTACAGTGCTAGCATAATGGCAGCAACTTCCCCGGCTTTTGAAAAAAATATGTATTTAAAAACCCTCTGTGGTTTGTGGTCCAAATTTGTAATGAAACATATTGGTCAAATCCCAAAATGTGCCTCGCATCTCATCAGTTGGAGTGTCTCTCTCGGGAGGAATGCACTTCCTTGCTAGAAGGCATGTTCTTTGGCAGCAATTTTTTTTCTACTGTCCCTCTTCTACCCTATGATGGGCTGTGTTGCTCCTACACACCCTGCATTCAGCATACACATGGTCCCCAAATATGACTCAAATCTTCCTCTCCCTTTGTCTAACCAACATGTGAGATTTCACCCTGAAATTTAAGAGGTCTGAATAAATTAATTTTTGAAATATATGTTTAAAACTGGTGGCAAACAAATTAGAGAAAAACAGTGAGGTTGAATCTAGACAAGTCAAACAGCTTTAGAAAATAATCCTGGGATTTGCTTACCCTGAGGTGTTAACGTCTTCCTCTGCTGAACACAGTAGACAGTAATACTCAAAACAGTCCACTGACAGCATCCAGGACTGCTCAAACTGAGTACTTGAAGAGATGATGGGAGATTTCCCTACAGTTTTTCATATGCACATGGGCCTTGGGGATAACTGTAAAATTTTATGTAAGACGATTCCTAGTGCTGTCTGTTCCTTCAAATTGAAATTACTCAATGCAGAAATTTGGTTAAATGAATAGAGGGTACTAATGAATTTCAGTTTAAAGAAATAATTTAATTCTACAAAACAGTCTTTTTTTTCAGATACTGACTTTAAAATTAATGTGGAGCCCATAAAAGCTATGGACAGATAAAAGCAGCTTTTAGGGTTCTTGTCACGTCTCTTACTGCTGAGAGGTGTCACTCCATAATGTTAGCAAACTTAAGAGATCTGCAAACTTTTTTTTTTTAAGTATTGCTCAGCTAATACACTGCAGAGTCAACAGTTTCTGAATTTATTATTCACTAATGCTAAGCATCACAATTTTAATTAAAGTATTATCTGGTGTATGTGAAAAGTAATTATGTGCAACTAACGTAAGTTGTATGACTGGCTAGTATTCGTAGAGAAATGCATTGCTGGCTCTGGAACTGCTCATATAAAAATGAAGTGGTGTTTGTTTTACAGTGAAATATACACACATGGCACATTAAGTGAGCTGCTATCATCAAGGCAAAACCTGACCTAACGCTAATATCAGCCCCAAATCTGATGTATTATTCCTACATATTTTAATTTTTCTCATCTTTTAAGGTCTATTTAGCTACAGCTACTTTTGAGACTGTCATTAATATATTTACAATTTTACCTTAACAAATGGCTAGTAAATCTGCACCAGCTTAGCTTATTTGCAAGGTATTATGAGTGTTCAAAATCACAGCAACTCATATTTGACAGTTCCTTGCACCTAACATATTTTCATTCCACAATCTGTCAGCACATTTAGTCTCTATAAGAGTTAGTAATGACCACACACATTCAAATGCATAATGAATTGTTCTTACTGCAAAAAAATAGATATTAAACTCATGTATACCTAAAGGCAATGCAATTCGTCTTCCCTGTCTAGTGAGATGAAGTGCATTTGTAAAGTGTTTTGGCTTATTAACAGTTAACTACGTGACAAAATGTCCACCCAGCTGAAAGGGACACCCCAGAAGTGCCTTTTTATGGTTAAAAATGAAATTTCTTGGTTTGTGTCAGACATAATTCCACTAACAAAAGACATGAGTTAATATTCATCTAACTGCAGCTTACTAGGGGAAAAAATAATTTCACTGTAATAGTGATAGTAATAATGTCTTCACAGTAGAAGTTCTCTTCTTAAAGAAGCAACCAATAATAAATGAATTGATGGCTAGAGTGAACGTTTTCAGTGAAAAAGTCCTTCACTCAGAAAAAGGTAAAAAAAAATAATCTCTAAGAGTACTAAGAATTTAATTCCTCAATACAACAACTGAAAGGCAATTGTAGACCTTGACGGTGCTACTGTCCTTTGTGCCTCTCCAAGGTGCTGTACATGCCTCATGTAAAGAAAGTTAAATACGCTCTGCTTTTAAGTCTGATGAAGTACAGCCAGGCAAGGCAAGCTGAAGACTTGACATCTCAGAGTAGCAATTTCTTTTGATGCAGTTACCTTTAGAGAGGCTATTGTTTTCTCTAAGATGTGAGGGGAAACAGGTGAAATCATCCCATCAGTCAAGACCCCGGATAATAGTGCAGTTGTAATTCTGCATTAGTCTACTGGTATATTTGGAAAACATTAATCTGTCTAGGTGTAACGTGAAGTCTTTTCTAAAACTGCTTGGGAAATTTCCATGTAAGATAAGAATATGTTTATTTTCTTTTGCTGTTAATCTTTTGGTCTTCTCTCTGATTCCCCACTTCATCCTTTTCTAGCATGTACACAGATTCTTTCTGATGATCTAGAAACATCCCTTTAAAATATCAAGATGAGGTCTCGGTGACAGATAATGCATAAAAGCCAAAATGAATATACATGCACACAGTACTAAGTGGGGGGAGAAAATTTTAAGACGTAAATTATTAAATACACACCATCATGTTGCACTAGCTCTATTGCAGATTTGTTAGTTGCCTGAAGTCATAAACTATAACAACAACCCCATGAGTATATGCAGGTCATTTGCTTCACATTCATACATTACACAGGGATTTGTTGACTTTACATGCCCACTCATTTAGGAGGAACTTGTCATGCTATTCTTGTTTTTATACAGGGGCTTTAACAAAATATTATGACACCAACACCACTAAAATGGGAATTAATAAGTAGTTATTTGCTGCAAAATTTCATCATGAGTTAGACTACTAGGTAAATCAAACAGAATATGCAGTTTGAAAAAAGTTGCCAATGTCTCAAAGAAAACTTTCTCCAAGAAAATATCACAGCCATGCACACCCACAGAGCAGGATTACCATTCTGAATTTAAAAAAAGGTGAAATCTAAGCTATCCACTGAATTTTAATTTTTTTTTCCCCAGCCTAAACAATTGACACTTTTCAGCCTAATGATCAGTAAGAGAAACAGAAAATTACAGGTTTGTTACACCTGGTCATCAGAATTCAGGAATATCCACTCTGGTGAGAGCCCACAGAGTACTGCCTCCAGCTTTGGGGTCCCCAGTACAAGACAGACATGGAGCTGTTGGAGAGAGTCCAGAGAAGGCCACAAAGATGATCAGGGGGCTGGAGCACCTCTGCTATGAGGACAAACTGAGAGAGTTGGGGTTGTTCAGTTGGGGAGAAGAGAAGGCTCCAGGGAAACCTTACAGCACCTTCCAGTCCCTAAAGGGGCTACAGAAAAGCCAGAGAGGGACTGGTTACAAGGGCATGGGGTGACAGGACAAGGGGAAATAGTCTTAAGATGAAGGAGGGGAGGATTTAGATTAGATATTAGGAAAAAAATTCTTTACTGTGAGGGTGGTGAGGCACTGGAACAGGTTGCCCAGAGAAGCTGTGGATGCCCCATCCCTGGAAACATTCAAGGTCAGGTTGGATGGAGCTGTGAGCAACCTGATCTAGTTGAAGATGCCCCTGCTTATCACAGGAGGGATTGGATTAAATGACCTTTCAAGTTCCCTTCCAGCCCAAACTATTCTATGATCTGTTAGAACTGGCAACTGTGTTAATGTGTATAAATAATTATTAGAAAACACAAAGAACGAATAAGAGTCTTATTTGACATATTATAAAGTATCTTTAAATTAATACATATAGTGATACCAGAATTTTTTGAAAATTCAGCAATTCTGTTACCTTGGCTCCCTAGAAATACACTGCTATTGGAATGCTGAATAGCTGGCAGAACTCCCCACAAATGTTCTAAATACCCATAAACAGGGAAAGAGAAAGACATTAGCATTTACTACCTTAATCCTGCTAGGAAAACCCTACTGCAAAGCCCATTAAATGACATTCCTTGAAATATCTTAAGATATTTTTTTTTTCTCACAATTACCCCTTACTTTTGATCTTTCATATTTCTCACACAAGGACAACTCAGCATGCTCTGTTTCCACATCAGTGAAATGAATTCATTCTAATGGTGACAGCAGTCCTGTGTAAACGAGCATCAGGATCATTATTATAGCATAAAAATGGTGCAGTGTTAAGTACGTGTACATTAAGGCTTTTGCATGAGCAAGAGTTAATTTGAACAACTATTTAGATGAATTTTTTCTTAAAAGTTGCTAGAGATAAAATATTGGGCAATGCCAACTTCATCTGTATTCAACGGGCACTGATGAGAAATTATCAGGTACCATAACCACCACTACTGTCCTCATTTTTAACACTACTTATTTCCTCCATCTGCATACACTGCAGCGATGTCACTCTTAGAAATCATTATTATAGCTGACAGACTAGCTGATTGATTTGGCCAAATAATTGTAAGCTTGTTTAAGAGGATTAAAACAGCTTTACATTGATTTAGCAATATAAGGTACTTTTAATCAGTTTAAAGAGCATCCATACGAGGTGGCTGTATCAATTTAACTGATCAGTTCAGCAGGTGATACAGTTAGATTGATGCATCAATCACCTGCTAAACTGATCGGTTAAATTGATACACCTCTGTGTACAGAAAACATGATCTTAAACGCACAACTTGCTCCACAGATAAGAAGCAGAGGTCCCATAAGATATTTTTACATTCTCACAGTTTGATATGCATCCTCTCTGTGTCTCAGGTTTCCTGTATTTTTAGGGCTGCCATATTTACTTGCAGAATTTCAGACAGCAATATGTGAGCGGATGCTATATGGTTTTTCCAATAGTTTGAGGGAGCAGCAAACATACTGCACACAGAGTGCACTGATGATTGGTATGTGTACCATAAATCTGTCATTTCCTGAACTTATCAGGCTTACTATACGACATATATCAAACTTCCAAGGAGGTTCACACTTTCAGCATGTGTACTTCTACTGCAAAAGTATTCCGAAATTCCTACACAGGCCAGACAAATGTCCTCAAATTCCTTTCAGACAAAATTTCTGACCAGGGAAATAAAATATACATGGAAAACTTTAGGTATATTTGACCTCTACTATAGAACAGAGTTTTACAGTTCTCCCATTTGTAAGCATTACCGCAATGCTATGAATCACAAGTGATTTTACCATATCAATCCCAACAGGGTAGCACTAAGAGTAAAGCATAGCATACGAAAATTAGTATTTTATATTAATGAATACACGACACACAATTTTCCCAAACTGCAAGAGAACTCACACAAATCTCATTTTCAGACACTGCATGCTTGCCTAGGTCAGTCTGTTCTGCTCCCCCGCAATAGTTACAAAGAAACTGTCTGATACCTGGATAACAAGGCTTTTTCACCATCTGCAAATTTTTGATTTGTGTATTCCCAGCATTGACAAAAGAAAATTTGTAATGCGGCAGGAGTGGAGGAAGTAGATTCTTAATGGTTAATAACTCAGGATTTGTCACTTAGCTCTCTTCAAGAGATTGCCCAGAAACCCATTGTTTCATCTTCCAGCTTGTTTCCCATCAAATTACTATTAAATTATTCATAAATTATTACACAGTTGCTTCACATCCCTGCAATACTAATTTCAACAGTTTCAAAGAGCCTGTAATACTAGCTTTCAGGTTTAAAAAAGCATATAAGCAGCAGTAAAATATACAGTACGGATTAATAAAATTAAAATCCAAGACGAGTTTTCCTTTTCTAATATAAACTCTAGACTCACTACCCCTCCCGGAACTCAGCAATATTCCGTTAGCATCAGTCACTAGCACACCTATCCCTTTGAACACACAGAAATATAATACACAGACAAAAATAACCACCAAGACTCTTGGCATTTCAACAGTTTCCTAATAAATTAGGAAAGAAAAAAAAAATTATCTACATTTTTTGATGTTACAGCTAAGCCCTTTAGTCTCTAAATAAAACTAACCGTGCAGGCAAAAACACAGGATGGCTTCATAACTGTTTCAGGAAAGGATAAATGAGCACAACTTGAGATAATAACTAATCAAAGTGCAAGTACTGTGCCATTAATGGGTGAACTGCTAAGTAGTCAAAGAGAAATAAAACTGTCATTGTAGGCTAAAAAGATAAGGAAAAATAAGCAATATTTAGAATTTTATCATGAGGAAAACAGTATTAAGCATAAGTCTATGTAAAAAGAAGTCATATTCATATATTAGAAAAGACAAATCTCAGTATTCATTAAGTTAGTCCACTGAAGTAAACGTAATTGAGAGATGAGCATTTACTTTTCCAAAATGTATCATGAAAATGAATGGCACGAAGGAAGTGCAGACATTCTGCGTATCTAGTCCCTTATGCTGCATCAGGACCATTAAAACCACATGAATTATTTTGTCAAACTGCTTAGGAAGTTCAGAGATGGTCTTAAAATAGTCATTTATCTCCAACTTTGTATGAACAAGGCTACTTTATTCTCTTTAAACCTTAATTAGTGTACTTAAAATGTAAGCTGTGTTATCAAATATAATTAGTCATATTTCAGGGTGGGGGTATTTTGAGCTTTAAAATGACTTACATGCTGCTGCTTGGTATAATCTTGTGCCCGTCTCTAAACCATGTCACTTGTGGTCTTGGATAGCTGAGTATGTGTAGGAAGTTCAGAACTGCAGCTTGTCCTTCAGTCACTGTTTTTCTCTGGTTTGTGTCCAGGAAATTTCCCATGTCTGCAAAGAAAAAAAAATATACTAAGAGTCCCTGAAGTTCTTGTGTCTCTCCCCATTTCTTTTCAGCGGACAGAGAAATAACTGTGTTTTATGATAGTCAGTGGCACTGCTATAATTAGTCAATATGACACTACAGATCATGAGACAGTTTTGATTAATACAGAGTTGGATGAACATAAGGCATAAGGCAAATCCAAGTGCTGCTAGTGCACACCAGAAGTGCATCAGTCAGCAGTACTGCATGGCCTCGATGTTCCTCTGCAATAACTGAGGATTTTTAACTGAAAGTGACATTTTAATGGAGGCATGTTTTGAGTTTGTTTTTAAATAAATCCTTGCACAATATAAAAGAAATTCCTGTGCAATGCAAATGAATGCAAATGGTGTATATAATTTTATCAATTTTTTAGTCACCAATTTTTTTGTTATCCTGTTGTCCATAACTACACAAATAGACAAGCAGCTGTATCACTTGTAGTCCAACCAAAGTATAGTCAGATCTATGCCACTAAGCCATCATACCCAAACGGATACCAAAAGAACACAGCTATTAGTAGCTATTAGTTCTTCTGGCACTATACTGTGATTAAAACAGCGCATCTAGATCTCTGACATTTACAAAGGCATCAGTAGTAATAAAGAGTAGCTTTTAACAAAAATTTTAATGGAAGAAAGAAAACTACAGTTGCAGAACCTCTGAAGGTCTTGTTTCATAGACAAGCTCACGTATGTATGGAGTTCTTGTAAAAATTCAGTGTGAACATTTTCTTCTTGTTTTTCTTTTGCCTTTTGTATCACATTCCTAGCCATTAAAATAAACGGGGCTGTAGGCTCCTACTTATTCACCCTCCAAAGAATTTCTATGCATTTTAATTTGTTTTAAACCAAGAAGCTAACACACACACAGAGAACTATTCTGGTTTCTTCCACTGAAATCCCCCCCCCCCCCCCCCTCCTTTTTTTTTAAGGACCACAGGGTTCTTTACAAGTTCTCTACTGCAGAGAGGGATGCAAAGGACACTGAAACATAGAAGACTACGATCAGGTTTGTGGATGGCAGGAGATGAGAAGAGACAGAACAAGAGCAGAAATTAAAAACACATGGTATTTTAAAGAAGCTTTAATCATCTTTGTGATTTTCGAGTTATTTATTCAGACATAATCAGCATTGTACTTCCTCTGTTGCTCCATATTTCTTACATCTGTAATCAGATCATCTACTTGAAAAGAAGTTTCAAACCGCGTAGGTGGATCTAATTAACTTCACTGTCATATGATTATTTTAGTCTTCACAACCCAAGAGTTTTTAAGACCATTCTGTAATTAAGATTTACTCACCAGTTTTCTCACAAATATCTGTTCCCATTCAGTTAAGTAATATGTTAGCACGTGTTGAGAACATTTTTTAAAATTATTTAACAAACATCCTGCTACTTCAGAGATCTAGGACATGAAAAATACCTCAGATCTTTCTCTGTGCACATTATAATTGTGCCTTTCAATATTTCACTAGAGATCTTGAGTTTAAGCGTATTGGGAAGCATCCTCTATCCAGTGGCAAAAATAGTTCATTTCCTCTGAACCCTTCTTCCAAGTTAAACAGCTAACATACAGTTCCCTCTAACTCTTGATGACTGGATAAGATTACTTTAGTAAGCCCTTGAAATGTTGCTTTCTGCTATGTTTTTGAGAATAACAAAAAAGTAAAATATGGTAAAATGTCAGGTACTTCCTTATATCCACACAGCTTAAATCAATTAATTTATAGCAAAAATGTTAAAATATAGAAAGCAATCACATAGTATCAGTAGCTACTCTGGGTAGAGGAGAAAGAGAATATTTAAAACTTGTAGAGGACTTTAATTTGTAGGAATAAAGTGCAAGTCTGATTGACAAGTTTCACTATAGAAGCCATATATGTCACTATAGGTTGAATACCAAGGGTCTCCCAAGTCATAAGATCTGCTCTGCTATTTCTCAAGGTTTCTATCAGTGAAAATAAATCAATAAATAAATAGACTGCTTAATTCAGACAGAGAAATCTTAAGAGATAGCTTTTTTAGTCTTGTTCAGCATTGTAGAACTACAAATTAAATGGGGAGAAAAATTAAAACTGAAGTAAACAATTACACTTCTTTCTCAAGAACAACCAAATGCACACACACAAAAAAAGCCTGGAGAAACAAAACACTTCACTGCAAATCTTTCCCTCATTCGGAGGGGAATAAAACTGTCTTTTCAGGACACAAAATTCTTTAGCAGCAGTATCAAGGTAAAGTATTCCTGTGCCTCCTGCTCACTATTGTTCCCACAAGTACTTCCTCAGGAATTGCTCCTCCACTATGCCAGTACAACTGCCTGTACAGCTGTGTAGGCAAACGTGGGGGGAAAGAACTATTTTAACACATTATACAAAATAAATTTTAAAAAAATTTTGGAGAAATTTGCCAGTCCACAGCTGCACAGACAAGTTTTCCTGCTGAGCCTAAAGGGATAGCACGCTACATTGCAATACAAGAGCAGGAACAACTAGTGGGATGGAGGAGAAAATGGGCACGTTTCCCTGGTACTGCTAACAAAGCCTTTGTCCCTGAAACCACAACCATAGATGGAACTCCAGAGGCATCTAGGCTCATCTAATGGCTTGCTGCTGCAGAAAGAGAAGCATCTGGCCCTCACCTTCTCCTGCTCGCCTTGTTGGAGGTCCCCCACCCCGCTCATAGTTCTGCTCACTCACACAAGCTTTCACTAGATCCTCTGCGACCTGATATAACTCACTAAAGCAGAAGAAGAATCATCAGAAAAGTACTTGCAAAGGTCTGATACACGTTGGAGTGAGCACAAGATCAGCAGGAGTATACAGCAGGGGCATAAGGGTTGGTAGGAGGCAGGGAAGGAAAACTCCATTTTAGCAGCAGTGGATTTTTACATTAGCTCCCAGCATCTCTGAAACAATACCACTGAGAGATCAAACATCAAATTTCTGGTATTACTGACTATAGTAACATAATTTACTGAATCCTGAGGAAGAGAAATGTGATCCACGTATCAGATTGCTTACATCCGTTATACAAATCTGTCTTTTTTTAAAAAAAAGATAATCTAATGTTTTTACTTCAAAAAAAGAATAAGGCCTAATTTTATTATTATTTCCAAACAAGTTATTTGGATTATATTTTCTATATATTAACTGAAAAAAAAAAAAAAATTAGAACATGTGATCATTTCTTTGGTCATGTTACCTAGCACTAACTCCTGAGAAAATCAATTTAACATTTCCAAATGGAAATTAGATTATCAAATTAGAGGTTAACTCTGAAATATTCTGCATAGTACAAACAAAAGAGGTACAAACATTGGAGGGTTTGGTTCAGAAAGGTGTTGAGAACAGGCTTTTAAGGTTTGATTAGCTGTGAAAAAACTGCTTATTTTGTATCACAAAAATTACAATCTGAAATCTTCATGGAGCTATTCCTACCATACGGTTTTCTTTCAGATATCCTCTGCTGCCCTCTGGGCTTGTTTTGTTTTGATTGACCATTTGTTCTGTGCTACATGGCCTTTCTTAATCCCTGCGTATTCAGGGAAAGGTATAGTAGTTTTCTCATGCTACAGCTATCTTCAAATGATCTCGGTTTGATGGCTTTGAATAGCTCAAAGCTTGCTCTAAAGGCTTAATGTTACCCTGCTTTGAATCGGTTCCCAGAAGATAACTAGAGTAAGCATGAAATTTCTTGTGATGCAATAATTTTAAAATTTATTCTATATGATTTCTAATAACTTTTCAGTCTAGCAAATGTTATTGTTATGTTGGTTTGTTAGCCACAAAAAGAATCAGTAAGCAAATGGATCACAGAAGAACTTCCATTCAAACATACATGCCACTTGAACTTCAGATCTTCTTTGCAGCAATGCCCCCATCCTGTTTCGTACGACACACTGATAAAAGCCAGCATCAGACCTCTGCAAAGCTGGGATGATGTACCTATAAGACAAAATGCAGAATTATAGCACACTTCTTCCTAAAGGCAGATCAATGCTACTTTATGTGGCATTTCTTATTTCTCCTCTAGTATTTTACACATTGACTGAAATGCTTATTGCATTTTTTCTTACAAACAGCATTCTCCTATAATCTCTGATCTTTGGCTACAATATTGTCTGTACTATATAGAAGAAAAAAAATACTTGAAACACATAAAATATCTTTCAGTATTAAGATATACATTTGATAAATACAAATTAGATCTCCATAAGTTCCCTTGAAATACAGACTTAAATGTTTTCCTTAGTTTTACCTGTGCTCATTCATAAGGCAAAGATGCCTAGTATTTTGCTCAGAGGTGGCACAAGGAAACTACAAGCCAAATGTAGGCAAGAAATATCAAAGCTGTCCAATGAAAAAAAAGATGTTTACTACACTGTGTGACTATTGTAGCTGAGAAGAATACTGGAAAAGACACAGTGCACTGTAGGTTGTATTTATTCTGTCCTTCACTATACTTTAAAAGTCACTTAGTCCACTAATGCTCACCTCCCTCATTCAACTATATCTGATTACTCAACCTGAAAATGAGCTGATAGGCACAGTTTTAATGTGAATAAAACACATGAATAATATAGATAATCCTGCATTAAACAAACATTAATCAAAACACATATTCCCCCGGTCACCTTCTGGAGATATTATGGTAGGATTAATGAAAATCTTTATGAAAAGATAAGGAAAAATAAAACTGCTGAATTTTAATCTTCAAAATTTAATTCCACTAAAGGAAAGCATCTCTTCTCATATGTGCTATCACACCCACATACAGAGCATAATATCTGAACAGGATCAGACAGCATAAAAACAAAGGAGATAGAAGAAATCTAGTTTAAGTGATAAATTAAGACTATAATCACTGCATTATAATTACAAGCAAATACACTATAGCAAATAGGTCAGATGACCAAATACAGTGAATTAAGACAGAGCCCAACACCATGGACAAATTTTAACAGTCTACAGTGATTCCTAGGAAACTCAGGTTTCTTAAGTATAGGAGTTGTAGGCACTCATGCTGTCGGTGCCTGTGGGCCTAAACTGGTTCCTCCTGGCCTCCTTTGGAGCAACTGCCAAGTTTTCTCCAGGGATTATGACAGATTGCACTGGGAAAATAAGGAAGACTCAAAACAGCACCCTGTTTGGGAGTTACAGTAAACCAAACAATTGGCACACAAATACTTGCTGGCCAGTGAGTGTATAACTCTGAATTAGTCACGTTGCCTCTTGCCTGATGAGTATGCCATAGGATATAGAAAATACAAGCCATAGGAGAGAAGTCAATAGGACATAAGGCTTCCCTAGTTCCTTACAGAATAATTTCCTTCTCTGCCAGGCAGATGATTGTTGCAAAACATCATTACCATTAACAATAAATGTTAAAAAAATTTTTTTGAAAGATTCTGACAAAATAAATATTGTCAATTCATTTTTACAGTTCATTCTACGAAATAGTTTATAGCTTCACAAGCTTTTCTTCCTCCCATAAAGATTTAGTATTGTACTTGGCTAACGTTTATTCCTCTACTTGTCTATTAAACATAGCCAAAATTAAAGGCTTTTTTCTCTGGTATTCATCTGTACTAAGACAGTAATGCAGAGTTGGTTTTTCTGCCACTAGGCCAAAACAAATCAATTAGATCAGAAGTGTCCTACTTCGGTTTTACTTTCTGACTTATTAATGTTTCAGGAGGAAACATTCTTAATATGTTGCCTGAAGAAAAGAAAATCTTTTAAAAGTTTACAGTGAAAATCCCATCTACCTTGGAAATTCCAAGGCAGCCCAAACTGACTGAGCAGTTAGCTTCTCCGTGGACCTACTGGGTAACAATGTGCAGGTAACGCAAGCAAAAGAAGAATTAAAAGTTAAAAAAAAAAAGAGAGATACAATATATTTTTACATTATTTGAGTCTAACTTGAAAATTACAAACCTGGGCAAGAAATAAATAGATATTAATGGAATTTCTAATTCTGTGTTTACAATTTTAAAGTCTTTATGCACCTCATATGTTTGATTATTTTTTTAAATATACTTTTCTATTGACCTAACAGTCAAAATACTGCATTTTGTGCTATGCTTTCACCATTCTACATATTTTCTGATATGCAAGAAGGATACAAATAGTGCTTTCTAAATTCAAAATAAGACTTTCTTCCATTGAATGAATTTCTATCAAAGGTTAATGGAATTTTTTTACAGTGACAAGACATAATTTTGCCTTTTTTTTTTTTTTTTTTTACACTCTAACTTTCATGATAGAAGATCTTCCCATTATACAGATGCCAGGAGGCTACTTAAGGTTTCTGGGTATCTGTGCAAGTACTTTAGCAAGTCAGATCAGACAGTTTCTCTGGTTTGAATCATAGAATGGTTTGGGTTGGAAGGAACCTTAAAGATCATCTAGTTCCAACCCCCCTGCTGCAGGCATGGACACCCTCCACTAGACTACATTGCCCAAAGCCTCATCCAACCTGGTCTTAAACACTTCCAGGGATGGGGCATCCACAACCTCTCCAGGCAACCTGTTCCAGTACCTCACCACTCTCACAGTAAAGAATTTCTTTCTAACATCTCATCTAAATCAACCCTCCTTCAGCTTGAACCCATTACCCCTTGTCCTGTCACTACACTCCCTGATAAACAGTCCTTCACCATCTTTCCTGTAGGCCCCTTCAGGTACTGGAAGGCCGCAATTAGATCTCCCCAGAGCCTTCTCTTCTCCCCAACTAAACAATCCCAACTCTCTCAGCCTGTCCTCATAGGAGAGGTGCTCCAGCCCTCTGATCAGCTTTGTGGCCTCCTCTGGACTCGCTCCAACAGCTCAATGTCTCCCCTGTACCAGGGCCCCCAGAGCTGGACGCAGTACTCCAGGTGGGGTCTCACAAGAGTGGAGTAGAGGGGCAGGATCACCTCCCTCGACCTGCTGGTCACGCTGCTTTTGATGCAGCCCAGGACACGGTTGGCTTTCTGGGCTGCAAGCGCACACTGCTGGCTCATGTTGAGCTTCTCATCAATGAATACCCCCAAGTCCTTCTCCTCAGGGCTGCTTTCAATCCATTCTCTGCCCAGCCTATAGTTGTGCTTGGGATTGCGCCAACCATGTGCAGCACCTTGCACTTGGCCTTGTTGAACTTCATGTGGTTCGCACGGGCCCACCTCTCCAGCCTGTCAAGGTCCCTCTGGACGGCATCCCTTCCCTCCAGTGTGTCAACCACACCACACAGCTTGGTGTCACCGGCAAACTTGCTGAGGGTGCACTCAATCCCACTGTCCATGTCGCTGACAAAGATGTTGAACAGTGCCGGTCCCAGTACCGACCCCTGACGGACGCCACTCGTCACCGTTCTCCACTTGGACATTGAGCCGTTGATCACAACACTTTGAGTGCGACCATCCAGCCAATTCCTTATCCACCGAGTAGTCCATCCATCGAATCCATGTCTCTCCAATTTAGAGACAAGGATGTTGTGCAGGACAGTGTCAAATGCCTTGCATGAGTCCAGGTAGATGACATCAGCTGCCCTTCCCTTATCCACCAACGCTGTCACCCCATCATAGAAGGCCACCAAGTTTGTCAGGCACAATTTGCCCTTAGTGAAGCCGTGTTGGCCGTCACCAATCACATCCTTATCTTCCATGTGCCTGAGGATAGTCTCCAGGAGGGTCTGCTCCATAATCTTGCCAGGCACGGAGGTGAGACTGACCAGCCTATAGTTCCCTGGGCCTTCCTTTTTACCCTTCTTAAAAATGGGGATTATGTTCCCCTTCTTCCAGTTGGCGGGAACTTCGCCAGACTGCCAGGACTTCTCAAATATGATGGAGAGTGGCCTGGCCACTTCATCCACCAGTTCCCTCAAGACCCATGGATGGAACTCATCAGGTCACATGGACTTGTACACCTTCAGGTTCCTTAGATATTCTTAAACCTGATCTTCTCCTACAGTGGGTGGTTCTGCATTCTCCCAGGCCCTGCCTTCTGCGAATGAATGGTACAGCCAACCACAAACCGGCTGTTTAGAAAGTTTCCATAGAGAGACGCAAAGTGACAAGCGTAAAAGAGAGCTTCAAGGGAAGTCTTCTAGAGCACACCATGCTCCATCACCAGGATTGCAATGAGTTAGAGCTTAAGGATGAAGTAGTATCAAACACACTTCCTTAAAGCTTTCCAATGTTTCACTCCTAATTTCAAATTTACATCCTCATTTTAATTTTAAATGCCTCAGAGTTAAAAGTGAACCTATAGGCTATAGGTATCTAATAGCCATAATTGTGAAGACCGAATTAAAATCAAACATATTTTATTAGATAGTCATATCACTTATTATCTATTCAAACTTTTTAACAAAGGACTTATGCATTAACTGATCTAACTATTTTTATACAGAAAAAATTAAACTGTGTCCAATATTATATACACAAATATAATAATCAAGATACTTTTAAGTAGTTTGGGAGGAAAGTGTACTACTGCTTAGGGATAATCTTAGTTTCTTGAATTCAAAGAAATTAATGTCTTTAGCCCACAAAAGCAAATATGGAAGACACATCTGGTCCAGAACTTAATTCAAAAGAAAACAAGGCGGGGGGGGGGGGGGGGGGGGGGGGGGGGGGGACAGGGGGGGAACGGTGGAAGAAAAATGAAAAAAAACACTGCCTGAACTTTAAAGATTCTTAACTTAAAGAAATAACCAAAACTGCTACCACAGTCAGCAATATTGATTTGTTTTCATTACGTGTGTTTCAGATCAGAAAGAATTTATAAAGTTGTTTTATAAATTCTTAATACAAACTAGTGTATGCACAGTCACTATAAAAGCCAGGCTGTGCACATAATCAGCTTCGTTATACAAAGAAAAGCTGTTCATTCAGGGTCACCAATGTCAAAATGCAAAGACGCCAATTAGTTCTTTACTCACTTAGTGTGTTATAATAAGCTTTGAATATTTTCAAACTATTACAATATAGACATTACTTTAACTGAGACACACTAAGTAATATCAATTACCAAAAATCTTTGATTGATGATTCAAATTGCAGCAGAAGTCACTTACACAGGAAAGATTCATGCATTTAAACAGAGTATTTACCCAAGAGAACTGCAGAGCAAACTATTATGGGGTCAAAGCTTAAATTTTGCAACTAGAATTTTTATGTCTAAGCATATCTTTTCCTTGCTTTCATTCATCCTAATGCACCTATGCCATATAATCCTTTTTGGAAGCTTAAAGCTTTGCATTTCTATAGAATCGAAATCCTAATTAGCTTATCTCTGACTGTGGTATAGTAGTAGTAGTGCTGCAACTTCTAAATCGGTATTTTCTATCAATGTTATTTTATTGTTATGAACCAGTAGCTTCCTATCCTCTCAATCACCTCCACAGCAGATGTTTTAATTAGAAATAGAAACAAGAACAACATAAAAAATGCAAAATTTATAAATATAACTTGTATCATGATCTGATGTTCACTAGACTAAGTGTAATGATAAGAAATAAGGTTCTGTATACAAACATGTATACATACAGCTTGGAAAAGGTGTTCCAATACACTGATTCTAACCTACCCTGCAATACCCAGTAAAATTACAGTTTTGCATTAGGACGTGCACTTATTTAAGAAATACCATGGCATTCTAATCTGAGTTTCAAAATGTCACACATTCTTATTCAGGTTTCTCCTTCTATAATGAAATGTAAGTCTCTTGGTGACTAGTACATCTACAAAGCTTGAGTTCTAACCTTTGCTTTTTGTTCATTCCACGTTCTTGTGTTTTGTCCTCCCACACCATTTCTTTGTCTTACTTTCACAGCATCTCACACAGTTAAGAGCTGTTGTCAGCTCCTTCTACCAAGGAACTACAACAGACTCTGCTGTTGTTGATCAAAACAAGTAGCATTTACACCGTGAAGCTCAAACCTTCTGTGATTAATTGTGCTATTAGAGATTTTTTTATTTTCTAGAAAGTATTCACAAATCTCTTCTATAAGTTGAATGACACTCCATTATGTGTGTATGGCTCATTTTGAGGTATCAGCATATCTCAAGGCTCGAAAACAGCAACCATTAATAGATGCAATTACTCAGGACTAAATGGTCTCAACTAAATCACAAGTCTTTAATTTCTAGGAAAGTTCATATAGAACTATATGTTTGGTTGGAACGTAGTTGCTAAATATGTGCTAAATGACCTATAGGAGTTTTTAAATGCTATTTAAGGATTTTTTTTTCTCCATACTGTTCTGTAAATGTAAATAATATGGAAAATAGAACTAATGTTAGGTTACAGTTTTGAAAATCTTTGAGAAAAGTTAATTATGGACTATATTATGCAACAATATAGGACTTTATATCATCATCTGCATTTTTATACTAATCTATACTGTAATTTCTGTCTATTGTAATGGAGCACAACTTTTCCCTACTTTAAGCAATGTAATTACAAAAGTGCAGTATTTAGCTTGGTTTACTAAAGACACAAGAGTTATACAAGTGCTCCATCTGTCACATACGCACCCCTTCTAACTTCTGAATTCACCAAGTAATTTCAACAAAATTTGAAAGCAACAAATAAATTGCATAAATATTAAATTTCTATAAGGTTATACAAGTTGCCAATTGCATAGCAGAGACCCAGTTAATGCTCCCGTTAAAGAAAAGCAGACAAAACTTGGCTGGTTTACACTCTGATATTTGGCCAGCCATCTGCTGTCTATCAGCAAAAATGTAGCTCTGATAAGCCACAGCACGGTTTTTCTCCTGCTTATGGAGAATGGGGAGGGAGTCAGCGAGGTCCTGGGAGCAGTGTGCGTAATCTCAGAAGAACAGTTTCTTAAACTATAAGATTAATTTTCACATTCTCAGAAGTGAAACCAGAAGTTTCATGTGCAATTTAAGACAGACCATTTTTCTAGAAGTTATTGAAAAGAACAGTCCCATTGAGCTTAGCTTTCTTCAAGGATAAGTAGCATTTCATAGGTAACATTTAGCTATGGAATATGCCCGCTCTTTATTACAAATATATGAAAGCAAAAGAGCATTTTTGGTACTTAGCAATTCTGTGTTAGAACCCTTGTTTTGGAGTGTGAAACGTAATTTTTAGCAAAGGAGATTCCTTCATAGAGATCTTACTTGTTTACAAAAAACCTGTCGTCTTTCATGATAAAAAGCATTGCCAATGTATCAGTATATACAAAGATGTTTTGACATATTGAGGGATTTTGGTGGGCAGCATTTGTTTTAAGTGTAATTGCAAAAGAACCTGAAAGAAGACTATTATATAGCTTTTATTTACTTATATTCACTGGAGTAGGCAGTTATTTCACTGTCATTGCGTAACCACTTAAATTCCAAGGGCCAGCTGCCTTCGGCAAGGCACGTAAGTACAAGTCGATTTCCTTCCAAGTGTATCTGGGGCAAGCCTGGTTCAGTCTTGAAGTATGGTGCAACATCATCTGAAATACAGAGAGAAAACGGTTTTGTAAGTTATTTAAGTGAGTATAGCATAAACCACCAATATCCAGCTCATCTCTTCTCAAAACGGCCAATATAAAACAAGAGACAACATGATTCAGTAGTTAAGGCTTACACTGTTATATACATAACTAAGCTTTATCTTTAGAGACGGAATTCACAAGATCTTGATAACCATAGTCCTTAGTACTTAGAAGTGAAGTGCCCGCTCAGACAAGCTTTTGTCCAGGTTTACTGTTTATACATATGAGAATTTCAGCACTGTCTACTGTGGCAGGCAGTGAACAGCCCTATTTGGCTTTTTCCCCAACTCCATCCCCCTCCTCTGTGAGGATTAAATCCACTCAAAGCTTTTTTTTATGTCTTGAATAGAAACCAGAAGAGTAATCTTGGATAGAAATGATTATCACAGCAGGAGAAGTCTCAGAGTAAATGAAGAATTTTGATAGAAAAAAAGAGTTTAGAAAAAAACACCTCACAAAATCGCAAGATTAATGTGTTTTTCAACGTTCTTGCCAACCAAAATGCATTAAATTATATTACCTGAAACCACTAACAGATTTTGAATTAGGGTACTTCAGTAATGTTCAAGGGTCACATGGAGTCTCAAACTCTTGTTCTCCTGTGGATCACAAATGCTCAAAATACTCCAAGCAGCAAAATTCTTGACTGGTAAATTGCCAAAGCTCCACTCAAATACAGATTTATTACAAGTCTACACCAGTTGGAGACCCGCCCCTCATCAACCCTGGAAGATGAAGGTTTTCACACTTTAAGCATCAAATTTCTGCTTGTAACTATGTAGGAACTACAGACCATCTTAGAAGTTTACAAATACCTTCTATAATCTAAATTAACATGCTTGTGTGTGTGTATATATATATATATAAAGTACACAAGTTACATTCAAAAGCAGAGATTTAATACAAAACATGGAATAATATTTAATAGGTAGAAGTTACTGCACTCTGCATTTTAGGAATGCAGCATGTGTGTATGTTTTATTTTCTATAGAAAATAAAACCAAAAAAAAGAGATACACAAATGTTGTCCCAGTGCAACTAACTGTTCAGTTAAATTGCTAATCCTTCTTTTAAAACTTATTTTAGATTAAGCTCAGGTGTTTGTATACTTGCTATTTAAAGAGTTTAAGCTATCTTTTGCAGCTTATGAGGAAGTGGCCTTATATACTAATTCAAGGCTGTCTGAAATTTCTGAATCCACAGGTCACATTATAGTCTTTACTGGCTGGTAGCCACAAGACAGCAAGCACCCACACTGGTGAAGAAGGAGCTCAAGGCAAGGGATGTCAGCAGCTTTCAAGGTGTCCTCATGTTCCACCACACATTGGGACGGCAGCGGGTACGCAGCTGGACCTGGTGATGTCAACCTCTCTAAGCCCTTATCTTTTGCTTTGCCTTTATCAGGGAACTTGTAAGACTTAGCAGACAGAATTTGTATTACTTAGCAGAGCACACGGCAACACAGACTCATTATCAGTCTAATGGTACAGTCCCAGGGTAGCAGCTGTGCTTCAGGGGAGTGTGGTCAAGGAGTCACAGGCTGACGGTTGCCAAACCGTTTGCTACAATTGCCTGTGAAGTTAAACATCAGCTGCATACACATTGGATGATTTGTATTGACAAATTATCTCCCTCATTTTTAGAATTTAACTTCAGAAAGATACAATGATTTCTGCAGAAAAAAGCATATCATCTTAAAACAATACTTATAAACTATTACACAAAATCTGGCCTAACAAACTGAATAAAAAATGTATTTTGAGATAAGGCATATTTCTGATTTGTAGCATTTTAAAAAATTTGTTTTTCAAACATATTGATTAATAGCTAGTGCAGATCAGTAATATTTTCTTTAAATTGGATACACAGGAAGCTATGAAAATTCAACATATGAGAAAACAGGAACAGTTCCAAACTGGCACACAGTCCCAGCAAACCAAAGATGCTTTCTGCACTTCACTCTATTACATGACTGAGATTTATTCTGCAAAGCTTCTTTTTTGTTTGTTTCAATAACTGTAAATATTGTGAAGAACTCCTATCTCAATTCCCATTTTCTCCTAACTAGTGAAATCAACCAATATTTTTAAACTTCACAGAGAAAAATCTAAGTCAGAGTTAGACAATGATACAGTTATTTTACCCAGAGCAAAAAAGCAATTTTTTACAAGGATATTTCTAACCAAGTGAGGAAATGTTAAATCCTTTCAGAAGCTTCTTGTATATTATGGGGAGTCTCCCAAAGGAGTTATGAGACAGACATCCTACCCTTGCAAGATTAAAGGTGTGAGGCTCCCTCTGGAGCTGAAAAGGCCATGGCAGGGAGCTGTGCTGGTATTTAGGGAAGGCGTTGTAACTGGAGTCTCTGAGAGTCCTACAGTACAGAGTCCAATTGGTAAATTGAAACAATTAGAGCTGAGTCCCCTGAAAACAGTGATATTTACCTGCTGGTATATAGGGCTCAAGAAATGAGCTTGTTGAACTATTCGTTCCTAAAGAAAGTCGAGTCATTCAGGGAGATTACAATGAAAATGGTACCTGCACTACAAACCTCTACCCAAGTAATTTGTTGATCCTGTTTTTCAGTGGTTTAGAGACTCAAGTAGCATAGCCTCCTTCATTATTTCACTCTGAATTATCCACTTACTCCTTCTAAGTTGTGCCTTTCCAAGAACAAATGATTTATTTGAAAGACAAAGAGTGCTGCCCACAAGTCTGTCATTCAGCCCTATGTTTCCTACTCAAGTATTCCAAACCCAGTGATGCTCAGAGCTATCTCCCATTTAAAATATCACAATCAAGCTGGTACTACATGAAAATGATTCTCAAAATTCAATCCAATTCTGGTAGAAGCTAAAATGTAATAGACCTCTGGGAATATTTTTGTAAAGAATATAGCATGCTTTATAGATTACCCCAGGTCTCAAAGATTTACTTAAACCCTTGAAGTAATTTTATCTTCTAATCTTTTATTCCTGACTTTCTCATCAATCACATACCATCAGTTTATCAAATTCAATTACATAATCAGAGCTCACTAAATATTCACTGAAAGCAGAAATGAAAGTAAAATACTGAGCAAGGATTCCATGAAGATAGGTAGCAGTAAAGCTTTGATGATTTTGGCATTTCTGCGGCACACCTCAGAGACACGAGCAAAATGGTGCTGCACCCTAAGCTTTACATCTTTAAGCTGTAATGGAAACTGGATTTTTTTAAACCAAATCTACAAGGACAAGTAGTGTTGTCATAGGGAAACAGGAAAATTGGCAGCAAAAATGAAAGCCATCTCAAAAAGAAGACTGCAGGAAAGGAGGAACTGGCTGGCTCAGGGATGGAAGATGCAAGGGGGTCATTTAATACGTATGAGATACTTGCACTTTATTAATTAAATACAAGAAAGGGTCGCTGTAAGGCTAACCTTGGCAAATCAAGGGTTTAGAAGCCATGGAAACATCTCAGTTTTTATTCTCTTGAAGGACAGAGCAAAAAGCTACTAAAAAGAAACAGGAATAACAAAATACTAGAATTAATATTCTTTGCTAAAATAGTTTTCAGCCTACAAAAAACAAAAAAAGCAAACATTAATGCTATACACTGTTGCTTTCTTTTAAATGCCAAATGTGTTAATACTTCCAGCCTGTCTGGCTCTTCAGCCACACTTATTTAAAAATAAAAATAAGAAAAAGTTGTCTGAGTTGCAAAGATGAGTGAAAGGATAAGGTACCAATCTCTTGGCGCATATATATGTGTGTGTATATATATATCTCGCTTCTACAAATTTTCATTAAGTCTGCTTACCAAACTCACTAACATCCTGATTAGTATCCTTAAAAGGATAGCACAGATTTATTTTTATGTAAATATCAAGAAAAAATAGAATTGAATATGCCAAAGTTATCTGGAAATTTGCTCTAAAACCTGTCTGCCTTCCTTTTGTACATCACTAAACTGCAAGAGTTCCATTATACTGCCAGGTTAGCCCATCTATTTTCTTTCCTTGGTATATGCAAAGCTTAGATGGATTTTATCTCAAAATGTAGTTTCAGGAACTAATTCAACAATGGTCATACTTTTGTTTGGATTAATACTGACATTTAAATATAAAAATGGTGCTGTATGCAACTGTCATCTACTCTGTAGTTCTCCCCAGCCCTAGTAGACAAGATGTATCACAGAAAAACCAAGAGTTCGCATATACTCTACTCTCCCTGAAAATTGTGTTCAGGAATGAACTTACAAATGCAGTCTGCAAGAGGAAAAGGCAGTCTGACTGAACAGCTTTGTATTGAATGGAATGAAAACAAAAATTCAAAGAGATGCTACTCATTAGTTAACCAAGGGAACCTAATCTCATAAGGATAGCGTGAGTCAACCTCACTTCAGAAACTGAGGAGAGTACCATCTCAGGGACCTCAAACATACCCTCTAATAAAGACATCAGCAAAGTTTGCCTAATGATTCTTACCCCTCTAACACCTTGCATTTGTAAAACACATAAACCAAAGTCAGATTAAATAAAACGTTCAATTACTACAAGGTGCTACAAGATCTTGAAAGCAGTCCTGAAGTCATATCCCTCAGGAATTCTTATATTTTAATTAAAGATGCAATTTGATCTGAACACCTCTATCCTGCTGAGAAAAGGAAAGTTACCATCAGAGAAGTACCACATCACCTTCATCAGTGAAAAGCACTGCAACTACCCTGTTTAAATCTCAGTATTTTTTTCTCCAGAAATGTCAGATAACAACAGTTACAGCTAAAAATCACACACTCACATCTTGAGAAAAATCAGTAAATGTAGTCCTGAACACTCTCAGAAAAATAATACTGTAGTGGGTGCAAAGAACAGGTTAAGAGATCCTCAGTGTCACTGCTATTTGTCTTTGTTAGATATCTCTACTTTTAAGTCATTTTCAGATTAGCCAATATTGAATATGAAAAGTAGATTAACCTGCTCATAAATCAGCAAGTCAGAGCAAATACAGCTCAATCACTAACAAATACCATTTGAGCAGCTGTCTCTCCATTGCTCAGTCCACCCAACAGATAGGATACTGATAATAAATTTTTGACTGAGATACATTTTTCAATAAATCCAAACAAAAATACAATTCATTTTTTAAAAAACACATCTGTATTGATTTTAGCTTATTAGTCCCTAGTCAAAGCATGATGCACATCACCCGTTCTTCGTATGCATGTCTAAAGCTACAATCAACTGACAGAAAAATAAAATAATCTCTCTGAAGAATTTTCCAGGAAAATGAGACTAGATAAATAAATTACATATAGAGGCTGAATGGTAAGTCCAGGAGAACAAGTCCAGCAACAATATCAAAATGCTCTTGCTCTCATTGTTTGCCAGGTGTCCTGGTTCTGCTGGTTTTAGTAGAATGTGCTGGTTTTAGCTGGGATAGAGTTAGTTTTCTTCATAGTAGCTATTATGGGGAGAATGAACTCTATCCCAGCTAAAACCAGCACACAGGAAAAGGGATGTGAGCCACCTTCAGGTAGGTTAATGATAACTGCCATAAAAAGAATATTTGAAAAGATCTGTCTAGGGGACTGAATGCAGAGTACAAAAGTATAGTTAAATTAAAAAGGAAGCTAGAGTCAGGAAGCCCAAACTAAAGACAGGAAGAGTCTTTTCAGTAATCCAAAGAAAGTAGGTACAATTATGGACAGCAGAATCCCATCAAGAGCAGATTAAAGTTCAGCTGTGATGTTCACAAGCTGATGCTTCAGAGCACATAGAGTTGAGTACGAGCTGCTCTGTGCTGATTGACAGCTGATTACTGCAACCTTCTGGGAATCAGGACCACTGTCATCTTATTCCCAACTTGGATATGGAAAATATTTTTCTCTTTTTCCTTTTCAAAAAGATCTTTTAATCTTATTATCTTAGTTCCCGATACGCACATATACATGTGCTAGGTCCAGATGCAAGTTGTATTCTCTTGTGGAAATGAACTTCAATAGCTTATATGGCATAAGAATTCGGAATTATTGCATAGTAAATCTTGGGAAATGTACCAGGAAGTTAGATTGAACTCAGATATATTTGAATCAATCTTCTTTTAAATTCAAACCTTCTCAGATGCATTGGTGAGATGCTGTGAAAGTTAGTATATGATCTATTAATAAACTGTCAACAGTGTCAAACATACATTAGACCATTCAGTCACTTTAACTGTATTGATTTGCAGGAAGGCTATTCTACCTAAAATATTGGATATTTGAGATTCAAATTTTCTTGGTTGGAAGTGTGACATAAATCACCAAGTACAACAATTAAATTTAAATTGCATTTTACCACCTCATTCTAAGCCTAGTTTTGAAAGGACTGATGCATCATGGTGAATATTTCATTAAAATATCAGGTTGTTCTTCAAATATACTGCCGTAGTTAAGAATTTTCACACAATGGTATAAAGCATTCCCTTAAAGTGGATTTCCTGAACTTTTATCAAAGACGATATCTGATTTTATATTGGAATAATACTGAAGCAACTGCATTTAAATTAGTCTTTCTTCCTCGATTTCATAAGTAAATGAGCCCACACTACCCATTTTTGCCCTCCTATAGATAAAAAAAGATAACCGGCTTGTTGGATGCCTCTACTATAATCTCTAAATGCAAATACAGTATAAGCTGAGGTTGATGGATAGTGCTTTTAAAGGTTTAATTGGGGATGGAATTAAATTGTTTTAGGACTCAGCAAGTTCTGTGAGGAAACCTACATATTTCTAGAATAAGTGACATTTATTTCTTTTAAATGCACAGTCACTGGGAGACAAGATTTCAATGGGTAACTTTTTTCGCCTTGAATAGGTCAAGTAACTAATTGGCAAGTTAGTTATTGGGTAATTGCCAATCATATATTTGATTTGGATGGAAAAAATATGGAACTTAAGATTGCATACCTGTTGCATGCTATCCCAAGAGGAAAACTAAACAGTCTGTAATGTATAGTTATGATCAGCTTTCAACAATTCAACAGGAGTCCCAAGTGGCAAGAATGAGGGTTCACACTGATAGTTAAGTAGGTTTAATTACTTTTTTTTTTTAATTGAAGCATCAGGTCTCTATTTTAGAATTACCTAAATGGCACTGAAGATTCCATTTTGCTTCTAAGCTCCTCATTTCTTGATGTAAACAGATCAAATGTTTTTCCCAAATCTTGAGTAATACCTAGTATTGTTTAAAAGAACAAACATCACAATTCATTCCCTTAGAAACTTCTACAGTTCTAAGATACACACCACAAAACTACTTGCTATAGGAAAGCCAATTTTAATACATCCAACCTTTCTACCTTGTTTTAAGGCACAAACATTTCCTGTTATACCTCTTACCCTTCTTCCATTTTTCCCTACAAACAGCCTTAGATGAACTACAAAAACAGATTTGCATGTGTTGTGGTTTAACTCCAACAGATAACTGAGCACCATGCAGCTGCTCGCTCACCTCTCCCCCTCAAAAAAAAAAAAAAAAACCAACCCAATGCCCAGTCTGCTTCGGAGCAGCGATCCTGCCTCCCGGCTCACTTCCCCAGTTCTATCCGGAGCATGATGTTCTCTGGCAAGGAACATCCCTTTGGCCAGCCTGGGTCAGCTGTCCTGGCCGTGCTCTCCCAGCTCCTTGTGGCCCTGGCAGGGCGTGGGGAGCTGAAAGGTCCTTGACTTAGTGTGGACACTACAACTACCTGGAGACAACTGAAAATATCAGGGTGTTGTCAGCGTTATTCTCATTCTAAATCCAAAGCACAGCACTATACCGGCTACTAGAAAGAAAATTAACTTCATCCCAGCCAAAACCAGGACAGCATGTTATGCTGAGAGAAGACAACAGAAAAAAAACCTAGAGCCATTTTTTTTGTTTTGTTTTTTTTTGTTTTGTTTTGTTTTATGATAAAAAAAAAATATCTTGCTATCACCAGTTGCTTAAAAGTCCATAAACATAACCTACTCTTTGCATTCATAAAATCTACTCCCTAACACTGTCATCTATTTAAAGACTATCCTTTCAGTCACTACAGGATCCCTTCGTGAAGAAAAATTCCCTTTTGACTAAAGATTTCTTGAGTTTTGTTAGAAACACTCAAAACTGAACTGAAAGGAGGAAGGCCCGCAGAAGCACAAAAGAGTTTTTACAGAACCTGGATTCTGACAGAAGACAAGACAGTGGTTGGTAACATCACTCCATTTAAAATACAACCTAAAACTCTCTTGGTTATCCCCAAATACACTGAGAAAGATTTTCGCACATGCAATTGTAACATTCTTTTCTTAAAATTGATTTCTTTAGCAGACCAGTGAAGGAGGAAAAAAAAATGAGCTGATACCATTTTAACTGAGCCTCAAGCAGCTCCTGATGCATTAACCTAAAGTCCCACTAAGGTTTCCTTTTCCCATTTAATTTCCACACCTCATGTTTTAGTTTCACTTTCTGACCTCTGTAATACTTCAGTTGAGTCAGGGCAAAAAAAAGAATTGGTTTGTTTTATCAGAAGGCAATCACAATTCATAGTTTCATGAATTCATGGAACATCTACTGTAAGATTAAAAATCAAGAAGATACAGATGATGTTCTTAAGTTATGCTTAGTGTAGTTTATCCTCAAAAAAGGCTGCAGAATTATTTTTGGAAATATTCTTGAGGATATCTTTAAAAAGTTACAAATACTGAGAGAAAAAGGCATGATAGCATACAAAGCAGGCAAATAAAAGAGAACCCATTAACTATCAAACCAACCCAAAACTTCCAAAGAAACCTACAACCTCTCTGGGCTGAATTTGGTATCAAAGCATAACCTCCATGCTTTTTATATTCTGTTCATATCTAGTGATGTTTACAGAGACTTGCAGAGCTCTCAAGGAAATAAGTTGTTACTGTTTAAATCTTGGCACACAGCAGGTGGAAGGCAAAACTGCCTTACAGAAAGAGCATCCAAATATAGCAGGATTTCCTTCATTAGCTTAACTGCAAAGGAAGCTACTGCTGCTACTACATAATCTACAATCTCCAACCACTGTAGGGCCAGTCTGGTCACACTGATACCTATCCATCAATATGTATATCCACTAAATACTCCAACTGACACCAGGATGAAGGCAGGATAAAACCCTACAGAACATTTAACAGAACAGGAAAAGATAAAAACATAAACGTGCTTCCCACAAGTTTGTCCTTGGTATAAGAGGCATTCTCAGTTGGTTATTTTGTAGAAGATAAATTAAATCAAAAAAGTAGACAGCTGACAAGTGTACTAGAACTGAAACACAAGTACAGCAGGGGGAAACAATGGCACAGCAAAGGCACCGCCAGACTTGAAAGCCATGTAAGGCCACCTATTTATTATTTCAAGGAGAGAATTATTTCTAAATAGCAAAGCAGCTATGAATATCCACAAAAGATATAAACAGACATGTCTTTTGATGAAGGGGACCCGAAGGGGAAATGATTCATGCAGAAACCTTTGTTAAAAAACAACGCCCACTCCTTACTGCTATTGTTATTTCGTTTACATGTAACTTGTAATTTTCTTTTTTTTTTTTTTTTTTGCCCTTTAAACTTCAAAAATGGAAATAGGTTTATAAACTGGGTAAGGCTTGCCTCAACAAAGTCAATTCAAATTATCTCAATGGTGCTACTGAATCCAAGGGCAGTAGGCACACGATCATATGCTATACCGAACAGAGACAGGATTGTTGATATCCTTATCTGATGCTGAATTAGGACAAAACCGCAACAAAACCAGAGTTTAAAGTTCACAGAACTCAACTGAAATATTCCCATCATCTCAAACAAATTCTGGAACAGGCACCTGGTTAGTTCTTGAGTCAGTAAGAAAGCACAAAGCGATCCTTGCAGAGTTCTCAAAGCATCTCACTGCGTAATTTGTGTAGACAACTGGATGATACGCTCTGCATGCAAACAGGGAGATACACCTTTGCATACTTTCATGCAGAAGAGCAAGCACTAATTAAAGGCCAGATCAAAGGCTCTTTGAAAACCTGACATAAATTGGCTACCTTAATTTTCCCTATTATCATCACTTATTTCTGCGTCTTTTACACTAAACCCTTTCAGAACTATCCAAGTGGAATTCTTTCACCACCTCAGGGATAATACACGTATCTGGAGACCATAGAATTATTTTCAACAATACTGACGAAACACATAATTTCTTCTTGTCAGAAGTTGGAAGAAACGTATCACTGTTCTTGCAAACATAACTCAGCTTGACATATCTGAAGGCAAAAAAAGGAGTTAGTTTATTAATCTGGATATTTTATTTAATTTTCTTTGGGTTATAAATAAGCAGCAAGTTAATACTGTTTTCAACTTTTGACAGTTCTAATGTTAATTACATGTACTGGATTTTATAAATCAATACTTCTTACATAAAGTGTTATTTAACTTGCCAAGTGTAGCAATAGATCAATGCTTTTACTGTTCTTGCTAACATTGATGGATGACAAACATCAAAAGGATATGTAAAGGAAAAATAAAAGATTTATTTGTAAGTCAGACAGGGTTAAACTGCAGTTAGGCAGAGAGGGAACTTAAACAGTGTTTTGAAAACAATGTCGCAACTCTATTAAGGTTTGAGAGGTTTTCTTCTTGTTTTGGGGTTTTTTTGGGTTTGGGTTTTTTCCTTGGTTTGGGGTTTTTTGGGTTTTGTTTTGTTTTTCTGCTTTTAATGCCAAGGCCTAAAGCTATTGTAAACAGATTGCTCTGCATACAGAACTATTATATTAACTCTATGTGCCCTATAGGATATAGGAGCACTGAACTGCACCTCCCAAATTTTAAGTATATTTTTACTAAAGTAACATATTCCTGTGTTCAGCACACAGTACCTCTAGATAAACATGCTACTAGGTGATAAAAGAAAGCAGCATAGTTGATAATCACTTTATTATTTGCAAACATGCTACAGTTAATGTGCTGAAAATGTTAAGAATGTAAAAGTAAAATTTTGATCATAAATCAACTTCGGAGATTGCATTCTCTGCACTATGACCTGTAATAAAAGAAACTACTCAGTTAAAAATCATTCTAAGAGCTAGTACTAATGCACTCAAACATCTTGAACAGCTCCCAGTGTTAAAAATATTCATTATTTACTTGTGCCATTTGTAAAGATGACATTAAGTATGTTAAAATTAGGAAATTCCAAGGAACTGAAAGCTATTACTCTGTATGTAACAACAGCAAATCAATAAAATATTGGTTAAAACCCATTATCAGAAGCATGTGTATATACAAAATGTATAATTATATACTGAAATAGAAGGGAAAATTGTTTCCCTTCCAGTATGGATATATTTCTCAGGACAGAAGTAATATTTACCCAATACATTATGTCCAAATCACAGAACAGACAAAAAAAGTCCTTTTACATAAAAAAAAAAAATCATCGGGAGTAGCTTTTTAAAGTTACAAAAGGATAAGGAATGTCAACTTGAAGAAGGTTCTCCTTTGGAAGTAATTCATGTAATCATTATATTTCAGTGCAATTTATCTGACTAGAAAATAAAAAGACACCTCTGTGTCATATCACCACAACATTAAATTAAGCACAAGTAAGCACTACTTCATTAGCTCTGTTACTGTGGACAACAGTCATGAGAAGCAACAAGTAATGACTACCATCTACTAGTCATGTTAGTATGTTTATTAAATAATTAACAGAAAAGAATAACTGAGAGTGGTAAATCTAAATTAAAGAAAAAATACCATTAATAAACTTTCCTCAAACCTAGTTGGAAAAAAATGAAATTCTATGTAAGCAAAATTTTTAAAGCAAAAAAACCCAACAAACCACTCAGTCTACTAGCTAAGTCATGTCTTGGAGGACAGTGTAATTCCTTTAATGAGATGGCTAATTAATGCAAGAAAAGTCAGGAGATTGCCTTCAGAGTTTGAATATTTTGTCTCAAACTATCAGACAAAAGACTTCCCTTTACAAAAATCATTCTTCTAAATTGTAAAAGGAGTATGGGTGTAAAAGAGAAAGTGGATCAACCATTTTAGATGAAGCTTGATTTTGTAAGTTTGGTAGAATTTTGTGCAAGCTCTCAGTCACCTTAAAGAGATTATCCAAGTGAAATGGGAGAGTTCTGCACATGTAACCTTTCTGTCCAACTTTAAACTGTGAGTCAGAAGACAGGAAGAGTCCATGAGTGACTGGCCGAGAGGTATAACATAGAATGCTTGCCTGCAGAAATACAACATAAAGCTGTGCCCCATCTCACTGGTGCATGACATACAAGTTGTCAAAGAAGAAAGCAACCACTACACTCCCACATGTTACACTTATTATACTATACCATAATCCTACTCTCATGCGATCCAACTCAGAAGCACCTGATCATTTCTGCTGGAGCCTAATCAAATAAATACAGATAGTCTTGCTAAATCCTGCTTAGCAGCGTTAAACAAATGAAGAGCAAATCTCTACTCCTTGCTTTGAACCTAGACAACCTGACATTAATGAAGATGTACATTTCAAAAGGAATATGGAATAAGCATGAACCTTGGTTCACAAGAACTCCTGTATCTTGTAAGAGGTAAGCCTTGGGCGGGTTTACAAGTTCTATAAAATTGCTCACTGGGGGAAACAATCTGCTGACTTAATTCTCCACAGGATTTCACAAGTCCCTCCAGTCATCTGTTTCTGCTGTATACATTCACATACATCATCAAGCTGACAATTTAGAAACTTGACCAGATGGATGTATAACCCAAAACAGTTGTTTGTTAAATCTAAAAGCTATTAATCAAAATAATTTCCTTTATTAAACTCTGTGGGAGAAAGGGACAAATATAGTTGATGTATGACACATATTTACCAGGAGCGCATCACAGGTCAATACAGACTGAGGTTATTTTCACCAGGCTTCACTAGAGAAAAATGTTGATAGCAGAAATGTTCTTCCTAAAACAAGCAGATTATTGCAGGACAAAGAAAGCAGGAAAGGGCATCTTAATGCTTTCCTTGAGCAGATAAGGCATGTTATTCTTTTTTCCCCCAGAGGAAATAATTACATTCTCTGAAAGGACTGGCAACTTCAGGTTATTTTTAAACAAAGGGCAGTTCTTTGTTTAACATGAGCGCTAACTTGTTTTAGAAAAGCAATGGGTGAGACTAGATCAACAAAGTTAGCTTCACCTTTCACCAGGCACTTAATGCCAACCCAGCTGGAAAACAGCCTGGGCTATTTGAGGTTTAAGATTCACAAATAATACTTACTGCTCTCCCTCTTCTGAGTCTGCAGTTCCTCAAAAATTTAGATACAAGACTAAAAAACATCAATGCATACTGTCTGTTTTACCAATCTAAATCTTTACAATAAAATCATTTATCTGAAGCACGAATGAAAACATTCCAATTTTAACAACAGAAAAAACTTGCACAAACACATTACAGATACAGAGTCCTCTAGAACTACCTGGAAAATGGTTTCTTAAATATTAAAAGAGGATTTATAAAAGAAAGTCTGTAGCTATTTGCTTAACAGACAGAGCCACAGATTTTTATAGATTAACTATTCTGGAGGAGGTCGCTGAACCAGAACAGACTTATAATCCTATAGCGGTACTTTGATACATTATTTATTGCAATCAAACTTCATTTTGCAAGTTCTAATTGAGAGGCAGAAGGTACATACTCTGGCACAGCAGAAATTAAAGTGGTCCCAATAAGTGAAGTTTGTGGGCAGCCTCCTGGGCACTTCTGTTCTTTTACTTCCCATCATGGTGTGAATAAGAGAAAAAGAAGGAAAAAGTGCATGTAAAGTACCTGTTCTTATTCTTGAATGAATTAGCATTTGACTTGCAAAAAAAAATACAAAGAACAGTTTGGCCCAAATATTATTTAACTTTCTGTGGTATATTCCGAATACACTACAGTTGTTATTTTAAGGGTTTATGACATGAATACTCCTATTGATATATTTTTCACAATCAGAGCTTTCATTGATGTAGTTTATGAAAATGCCTTTTATTAGCATGGATTTTAAAAGGCTTGCTTACAGAGTAGATCTTCTGAAATACAAGCTCAACCAGAAACCCTGTCTGACTTAAAAATAAATAGACTGAAATGCTAGCACATTATTACTGGCTCATTAAGAAGCAAATTAGTTGTTTTTCCTCTTTGTTTAGCAATACTCAACAGGTACCTATTTTGACACCTTTTTAATGTGAAAACACATTAAATTAACATGTTCCATAGCTACAGGAAACATCTATTGGACAAAGGCCAATCCAGCAGTCTCACAATGAAAATTTCTAAATTAAAGTAACATACGTTAAATTACGTAAGTCACTGATCCACACCTACTTCTTGCCAACCCACTGTATCTGACAAAAGCCAATGATTTCTATCCTTCAACTTCATATTTACAATGTATCTCAGATACAATTTATTATAACAATAAGTAAAATCAATTAAAATGGTGTACATGACAAAAAAGCATGACCAGAGTTGACCTTCTCCTCTGCGTATGCAACCAAATCATGAATATTGTGTATGCAAAGTTCAACAACAACCTCTGTTATTTCTCTTCAATACGTATAGAAAGCAAGTTCTATTAATAAACAGTCAGCCTAAATTAGCATTATCATAATATTTATTTAGTTTAGACTTTTGGCCTTTAGTTTATACCAGCTTAGAAGTAAACAGAAAAAGTAAAATAATGGCAAATAAAACAATGAAGTAGTAAAAATAACATGATGATGGATTAAAATATATTGTTCTAGTTGGGAGTCAATAGGGCAAGTGCTTTATAAAAATTATGTTTTCCTTTGACAAAATCAGCACAATACTTGCTGGTACAAGCAATAAAAAAAACCCCTCTCATAAAACACTTCCGACTTCGCTTTCCATTTTAATGGCTGCAGGCAAAATTCAGAATACATTTGTCAAGTTGATAATATCAACACAACAGGGGCATGCCTGACTTGTTCTACATTTGTTCTGAAAGTTCACTTTTAGAGGCCATGAGCCAAGAAAGGAGAACACAGGAAACTGAAATAATTCATACCAGGCAGACACAGAACTATACCTTTAAATATTTAAGAGAAGTTTCAGTAAATATTATCAGATATTACTCTGAAAGGCATCAATCACATTAAGTTTAACATTAAAGACCAGCCAATCTGAAAATTCAAGGTGATTTGCATTCTCTCTTTGCTCAGTTTAATGAGACACCCTGGTCTGATCTGTGACAACTAGTGCCAACATCTTTAACTTTTTTCCTGACATCCAAAATTGATTTCAAAGACAGATACTTGAGAAGGCAAGAAAACTGCAGAAAGGGACATAAGAAAAGCACTGTAAAAGAGAAAAATCAAGTGTATAGTCCTAGCAGAGTTCCCCCCCCACCCCCACCCCGCCCTCCTTTGGTACTTAAAAAATCACCTGTATCATTAAGTAACTGAAAGGAAATGCCATTAAAAATTCTTAAATGTATCTGAGTCTTATTCTTGGTTCCTTTGAAATGAATATCAGCCAAATATATTAAAAACAGTTCTTTACTGTTTTACATTGTTCATGTTCTATTTTTGTCCTCTTTGATAATACCCAGACAAGGTTTTTTCCACATATTTAGTGAAAGTCTTATTTCATGAAAATACATGCCCTTATGCATGTATTTTTTTTCCTGTTTTAATTTCTTACAATTTCTTTTCCAGACTAAAATTTATAGAGAGAGAAAAAAATACATTGCAGAGACCAAAAAACCCCCAATCACTTGAATTATGTAATTCTATGATTTGCCCATAGATTGAATGAATGCATGGTTAGCTGACTTAATTGATAAAAACAATGTACACAAAATCATTTAAATGTCCAAAAAAAGCCCAACTCCTTATTAAACATACACTGGTTGGCAATGCAATGAACCCTATGCATTGAGGCTCTACATTAAGAACCACGACAGAAGACTATTATTGTAACAGGAATTACCGTATCATCTAATGGATTTCAGGGATAACATAGAATGGGTTTGGGCTGCTTATTTTTAATGAGGGCACAATGATATTAGGGCAAGAAGCTTCACTTTGGCACCAATACGATGCTTGTAAGACAGGGATTTCAACAGCTGTCCTGTACAGATGGTTGCTTTTACTTACAAAGCTTTGAACTGAAGAAAGATTAAATGTATGGATGAGGGACCTTTACCTCGCTGCTTTGCTTGCATAGTTGGCAGAGAAAAAATAGCACAGATAGATTATAATAAATGTCTTGTTTATATTATGCACACAGTATTTCTTAAATGTACAAAACCATGTTTATTTGATTTTTAGCGACATGTGGTTTCCACTGAGCGCTCTGGAATTCTTCTGAAAAAATAAGAAATTTCAGGTTTCCTGAATTCCCATCAGAATGTCCAGTACTACAAAAATGGAAAAACCAAACAAATCCAAATTACACAGAGGAAAAGAATCTGAGTCAAAGTCAGAAGTAACCAGTATAAAAGCACATTGCATGACTAACGGTATACGCCTTTGTTCCAAGGTAATTAATCCTATTTTTCATTGCAAGTTGAAAGTTTTGAAAGAGTTATTCCTGAGAAAAATGCTGGTTTTCTTTAAAACAAGGCATACCAGTGAAGGATTAGATTTGCTGTGTTGACATAACCTTAGCAAGCAGCAATAAACACTATTCAGTGAAAATGTATTTGTATCAAGTTCACAAAACTCAGAAACTACTGCGCAATTCTGAGCCAAGGTTTCATTTTTGAAAGCCAGTGTCTGTACTGACTTTTTAAAGATCTTAGTGAATTCCTTGTTTAACTACAACTGTTCACTGCAAATCGTTGTCTGATAACAGCTGTTCACATGCCACAAGACTAACCGCATCAGTAACAGAGGGGGTTTTTTAGCCTTAAAATTGGATACCAATATACTAGATAAAGAAACAACAAAATCCATGGCAGCTATCGCACCACTTCCAGCCTTTTACTTCTAACGAGCGCTTCTAGTGCACAGCAAGGTTCAAAGGAAATATTAATTAATTCTATTCTGACAGCTATATACTATTTGGAAACCAAAACGGATGGAATCTGTGGACTTTAAGATGAAAATTTGTTTAAATTGTACAAGACAATTTGAGAGCTCTAAATGCTCTCAAGAGATTTAAAACTGAAACTGATCTTTTGGTTTCAGCAATTGCATTTAAAAGAAAGATATCTTTTTATAAAAAGAAGTGAAACAATAAAACACTACTGAAGCACAAAAAACTCCAGAGCTCTGGAAGTCAAGGAAGTTGAGCTATTTGTGTATTCTCTGGAATTATAAACTTTTGCTGGAAACTTAAAACCAAACATTCCTCATCTTCTTACAATACACAAATACAAAATGTATCCACCAAGCAGAAAGAGAGAAAAGGGCAAAAGCTTTGAAATATGGTGTATTTTTTGGTCTCAGGGTGGGTCAAGACGTTGGAACAACTGATCTTTATCTCTAAAACAAGAGGGCACTTGAGCAATTTCCTTTAGTTTAAGATTACATTTCATTAGCAGATTCTGGGTCAATTGTTTTCATGGTAACTATTGCAGGAGGCCACAGACTAGCTCATTCCTTTCATAAAACCCACTTGGAGGACTCAGTTTGTGGCATCAGCCTATAGACAAATGATTTTTGAAACTGTGACAAGTACAGTTATATCTTAACGTGTATCCTGTAGGATACAAACCTCAAGGGATCACATTTCTTCTCTCCCTTCCTCCCTCAGGGGAATGCAACTCATTTCAAGATGGTTGGATTGTGAATCTAAAGTCCCCATACTGATAAAATTTGAAAATCTGAATCAAGAAACCATTCAAAACTACATTTCCTCCTCATTGTTCAGTGAAAGAATACTGCATCAGTGGTTCCACGTTTTCCTTCTGATCTATTTAACTCAAACATGCTTTTTGTAGTGCCACTATGCCTTCAGACACCGTCAAGCTCAGATCAGCATAAAGTGTTTCAGCTCAAAATTTGAGCATTTAAGAAAAAGTTTTCCGCAGCCAAATATGCCCTATAAAAAGCAAACATATGTAGGCAAAATCAATTGGACTAGCTACACCTTCATAATGATATAGGTATATGTAACAAGATACACAGCTAACATTTTCATTCTTCTTAACGCTTGCTCTTTCATTACCAAACACTGAAAATAGACTATTTGGATCAACAGGGTTCACAATATGTAGCGGTGCCACTGCTTGAAAGAAATCAGTAATAAAACAAAAGGTGCTAAAAAGATTCCCATGCTTTGGAGAACATGTGGGTAAGCTGTAGGAAAACCAGCTCCATCAATTGGAACTGCAACGAAATAGAAGATCAGCAGAGACACCGCGTACGTTTAACACAAGAAAGGGATCAGGAAAGGGGTGACTGAAATAGTTGGGTGAAATCAGTTTAGCTAAAGATCAGAGGAGAGTTGGAAAACAGAACAAGAATGATCAGAAGCAGACTGTGTCCCGAAGGAGGCACTCCAGTCCAAGATAAAAAAAGATCAAGAAATGAAACTTGAATTCTTAAAGAAACATTGACTCAAATACTAAAGATACTCCAAAATAGTGAGGAAATAGGGTCTACTAATTCAACTGCAATCTGTTCATCGTGTCTCTGGTTACAAAAATGGTGAAAACTAGCATGTCTTTAAAAGCAGAGAAAAATACCCATGCATGAAATAAAAATATATGGATTTACAAAAGTTATTTTGCATTCACTACTTATTTCTTCAAACTTTACAGACCGTCAGAGGATACATATAGATATCCATTAGTAACTACTTTAATTATGGTGACAACGGAAAGCAGACTGGGGGGTGGGGGGTGTTGTTTGGTTTCTTCCCCTCTTTTTTTTAATTTATTTTCCCCTTTCCCCACAGCTACCATAGCCACTGGAAGCTACTGTGACCATTCCTTTCTCTGTAGTACACACCTTCAAATCCACCCTTGAGGACAGAATTTACCAAGTGACTGTAAATTGTTTCTAAATTAGAACCACGAGCTGCGTTGATATAAAAAGTTCATTTCTTTAACTGCGCTTGAAAAGCAAACTTTCCTCCCTCTTATCTCTCCTTGCCACCCAAATAATAGAAGACAGTCATCTGTTTTATGTTAGACTATCATTCCCAGATCTCTCATGCTGATTCATTCTCAGCTTTCACAGCACAGGCACAAGTTGTCAGGAAGAGCTATGCTGGCTTCATTTCCCATATGGAATCCAACAGCTGGAGTTCATTCATTAGAGCAAGCAAAAAAACCTTGATATAAATTAAACAGAGTAAAAGAACACAGTGACAAACACATCTTCCTGTACTTCAAGTACAATGCTGAGAAGTTTTACAAAGCAAGCACATTTTTCGGTCAGCCAGGGAATTAAGAAAGTCCAATTATCTATGGACATGCTTGTGTGTGCAAAATCCCCCCATTTTCAAATTCCAATAACCCCAAAGTCCTCCCTTCATTCATGACTCCCTAAGTACCATTAGTCCAGTCCCACACATAACAGCAGGTCCCCTCCGCATCCCTATACCGTCATTCTTCAGCAGATCTACAGTTTGCTCTATCCCAACCTTCGGTCTCTCCTATTGACACTTTATGAGGCTACAGAAATCATGAGGTGCAGCAGGAGGTTCCTACTTGCTATTGGGCCAACTAGTATCAATATTCTGTCTGGCCAGCCAGTAAGTCAACCACAAAAGCTAATTGTTGAGATTGTATTTAATGGAAGAAGTAATTTGGGTCCTCTACCCAACTACCAATTTTCAGGAACTTACAGAAAATTAAAATTAAAGCTTCTACCTTAGACAAATGATAATCAAATTATTTTCCTGTCTCTAGGTTATTCTTGAACAAATCCAATTATTTAACTAAATTTTATTAACTATCAACTTTAACAGCTCTTTCATATTAGCTACTATGAAAACTTTTATCTGTAAAATAATCAACTTTCTGCTAGTAACAGTAGTTAAACATAGTCTGTAAGACTTCACAAGTGATATTGAGCTAACAAGCTACTTCCAAGCTTCAAATTTTCTCACTGGTATTTTTGATCAAACTTTTAAATTCATGTCAAGGAATTTCCTAAGTTTTAATGGTTTAATATAGTAGCATGGAATTCTCTTCACAGTTTGGATTTTGTTGCTTCTATAAAAACATCTACTTTAAATATTATCAAAATAATAACAAAATCTACTGCAGTATTAATTTGTTATAAAAGCGGAAAGTGACTAGAATAAGAAAGCTTATTAAAAGGGCCAGAAAGGTTAAACAGCAGGATAGAGAAGGCTAGTAAGAAAAGGTCCTTCAAAACATTAAAGTTCGAATGATAGAAAGAAAAAAAACCCACAAACCCACAAGCGTAAAGCCCTGTGTGGTAAATGTAAAAAGACGCAGTCAGGGTTTCCCCACCTCCCACCCACCCCCCCCCAAAAAAAAAAAATCATTAAAAGCTTCATAAGGACAAAAACCCCCCAATGACAACAACAACAAAAAATGGAGGGAAAAAAACCCACCCAACAAAAAAAAAAAAAAAAAACCACCCAAAACAAAACACAAAACAAACAAAAAAACCAAACCCACATGTAGTTTCCAACATAGGTTTTGAAATTATATCTATTACAGAACAGACCATTTAACCACTGGTTAATGCTTCTGTTACAATGAAAAGGGACTTCAGCACAAATAATAATCATGACCATTGACTGAATCTTTGATGTTAAACAGCACGTTGCAAGACTAATCAAACATTTTAAGAGAATTATTTAATACCAATATTTGAAAATTGGTGAGCCATCTGCAGATTTAAATTCTTGTGTCTGTGAACAACTTTAACAAAAAGACTGCCCCATTCTAGGTTTAGTATGATGCTTCAAGAATTTTATAAACTTGGAAACCGCAGCAGATTTTATCATCTGCCACAATACCACAAAATTTAAGCAAAAGGCGACTCTGTTTGGCTTGTGCAAGAAGCATAGTGAATACTATTTGATTCAGTGAACACAGACAATCAACAAATCAACTTTTTGTATTAATCAGAAATGGTTTTTGTGTTAAAGAGCCAAAAGAACTAAAAGATGATTTGAAGACAGTCTGATAGGGAGCAGATAGTACCACTTCAGTTTTGCACTCTGACCTTCAACAGAAAAGGCATGTCTGTGTTTTACCTTAAAGAAGTTCTCCTGGTGCTTTATAGTTACTGTTATTTGTGCTTTAATAATTTATATATCCATATGAAAAATTTTAGTATTGCAGTGATAATTACCATGGAGAAAACTAAGTTTGGCAATATTCCTCAATTTTCAACTCCTTCCTTTCTTTTTTAACCTTCCTCATGAAATGGATCATAAAGTTTATTCTAGAAAAAGCTATCAGTATCTGGTGTAATTTTTATGTATGCTGCTTCTTTTTGTTCCAAGAACAAGAATCTGAATATTAAAATGCAATGTACATATAGTTTATTTAGGTGGCATAATTTGAAGTGGGAGATATCATTAGGAAGACAGCTCTTATCTGAGTCACAACTTTTACCTCAGCTGAGCAAAAACTAACATTGTTGTATTGCGAAATAGATTAAATAAGCGGGACAGAAACCATGAAAAAGTAGCACATCAATACAGAAACAAACAGAACTGCCCTTTAAATATGAAACAGAGGAAAGTGCACTATATTTCAGAGGGATATTGATTTTAGGAACAGTGATGGCAAAGTGTCCTAGCACCTTTATTTAAAGGAAGGCTTCAATGAAATTGCTGGTCTAGCTTTTAAAAATTATAAAAAGAAATTATAAGACCATGCATGATGAATTGGAAAAAGTTCTGATGGATGTAGCATACACTTGTGGATCAAAAGATTTAATGTAAAACTGTAAAACAGTAACTCCGATAAAAGTCACACTTGCAGACACCAGATACAACAGTTCAGATTTATCGCCAGCCTCCACCCTCTCAATACATCTCCTTTGTCAGGTTTTAGAAATGACTACCATTAAGTGGAGCCTTGGCCTTGAAATTGTATTAGTAATCAGACATCACACTGTGAGTGACAGTCAAAGTTGACTGATTAGAAAGGAAACACACAGGGAATGACATGCCCAAACCAAGTGGTTTACTGCTTCTAGCAAGAGAGTTGAAAATAGTTTGCTTAAGGGTAAATCAAAAGAGCTGGAGGAAGAAAAAAAAAAAAAAAATTATGGTGTAAGAAAGATCTGGACCTGTACGGGTTTTTTTAATGCTTTCTGCTTCTTGCTGTGTGCACTTTGTACCTTTAGAGAAAAGAGTAATTAATGCTTTGCTTTGGTGATGCTGGTTTGGAGACATTTTCATCACGTTGCTAATCACAGACCAGAAAGTGAAACAGCTTGCAGTTGCCCAATACAATTGGGCATGTGCTAGTAAAACAGGTAGGACAAACATCCAAAACATCCTGTCTAGGAAAATCGATACAGAAGTTTCAACTGAAAGTGGGAAGAGTGAAAAGAAGTTTCATTCAAGGTATGCAATGAGGGGAATTCGAAGTCTAAGTTTCAACCATCACCATCACACACCAAATAAGGAAAGACCCAGAACTAATGAAACAATTCTTTCTGCACTGCCAGCAGAGAACCCTTTGAAATAGAATTATTTTATGAAAGTAGTAGATTTAATGCACATCTTCCCTACCCAAACTACCAAGGGGGGTAAGAAATGCTTAAAAGGGCCTGGGGGCTTCCTAGGTCAATTTAGTCCAGTTTTGTAGCACAATCTTTTCAAGGAAGATATGCTGCCATTATAATTAAGCAAGTTACTTTTCCTAGTTTATTATTTATGATTTTAATATAAGGCTTACACTTATACTATATCATTACAATACATATCCTTGTATCATTCTGTCCTATAAAGCAAAACTGTTGAAGTGTTTAGCAATTTACCACTTTGAATTATATTACAAATTCGCCTGGAAGTTGGGTTTTATACTTTGATCTAAAACTATTACCCAAGTCTTGTACAATCTAATTAAATAAATTAAACCAGCCCTTGGGGACCTTTTGCTCTAAAATGAAATTTTGGATCCAAAGAGTGCCTGTAACCTTTACTGTAACCATGTCTAAAATGCTACTTGTAATTTCACAACTAATCAGATCTTGACAGAAAAGCAGACACTTGTTGATGGAACTCCTCCTTCCTGATATCCCCAAGGATAAATTTACCACATCATGATTGAAACTAATCCTATTCTATCAGAACCCGTATTTTAAAAAGAGTATTACAAGTTCTGAAGCAAGGTTTCTGGAATGCTGCTGCTCAGTTACAATGCATAGATATCACTCCCTACTCTGCCGTTGGACTAGTCAGATCATTGAAAAAACTTCATATTTCATGACATATAACACTTTTCTTCCAATTAAGACAAGCTAAAAATCAGGCTGATTACAATACCCAAATTTAGTAGTGACTAGCCATAATAAGTTAGTACCAAAAAAAGTACAGTTGAAGCACTAGTGTAAAGGGTCAGCTTTAAATATGAATCACTGATCTAGTGAATAGAGGAAAATATTATTTTTTTATTCCTACCTCTTTCAAAAAATATCAATAATCACTAATTGAAAAGCAAGAATTAACAGGACAGTAGCTTTTGTGTCATTATGAAAATATGTAACCAAAATACACACAAAAAGCTATACTCACAGTGAATGTAGGCACACAATAAAATATTGGCCCAAGACAAATACCAGAATCAGTCACAGTAAATTTTTACATGGCAGCTGAAAATTTCACCTCCTTATTAATCAGGGTGCTTAACACAGTAGTGCTACCATGTGCAGGGTATGTGATTTCATCAGTGTATACACAAAAATAGTAGACATGTGATAACACGCCAGCTGAGTGTAAGCTTGATGCCTTGATCCCTCCCTGTAGAAGTACTTACAGGAAGCTCCAGCTGAACTTGGATGTAACACTGGAGCTGGGGTACCACACACATCTGAATGTCAGTTCAGAAACAGCGGTCTCCAAAAGCAAGAAATGGCTTCTATCCACTGTTAGGGTACCCTCTGATGTTATTTGCTACTACTCATAGATTAGAGTCTAATGGCTGTCAGTGGCTATTGATCATATACATGGTTTTGTAAACCTGGATATCATTAGCCAGAAAAGTGCAAGAGTCAGTAATCACTGCTCAAGACTTTGCATACTTCACTTAGCATGTTTTTCTTCTCATTAGAATGCCTTTTATATGAATGACATTGAGCAAGAGAATGTTCTACCATCTGAAAAAATTGTAATTTTGTCCACTGAAATAGGATCATCATCTCTCAAGGGTAGCCTACCACTGTCCTGCCTCTGCCTGACAATCACCACGCTCATGTACCCTGACATTAACAAAACATTTGCCTTCAAGGTGTTCCTATTCAAGGTGGCACCATAATTACATAAGCATCAGTTGTACTCTTTGAAGCTCTGTACGAGTAAGAGCTGATTTCTCACCCAGTATCATGCCTTCCTTTTTTGCCAATTGGGCAATAGTTTGAAAAGCACAATAAATAGTTCTTTCACAGTCAGTTGGACAGCTCATGTGTTTTACCTTCAGCAAGTACTAAGTACTTTGCTAAACTGAATCTTCAGTGAGTACTTCATTGTAACTAAAGACAGAATTATCAATAAAAAGATATTATACAAAAAGAATCCTTATGGAGATTCGAGGAAAGCGTTCCAACGCAAGTATTTTTGTCCTTTCCAGCTACAAAAAATAACATATTATCCATCCTGAAACACAAAGGTAACCAAGGAAGTACTATGTCATTTGCAAAAGGTTCACTTCACTAAAGCAAAGTGGTTTTTTATTATTATCATTATTTAATTTCAGCTACTTCTGTATATTTCAGTTATGAAAGCAATACCACACAGCGTCAAACATTTCTGATGAATAATGAGACTGTAACAAGAATTACAAATTAGGAGATATTAAGAAAACATTAATTCCTCCATATGAGTACTTTCAAAGGTCATCTCTGTTTTTTTTCATTTCTCCAAGCGTGATCCTACCTTGTCCAAAATACCTTAGGCTTCAATCTCATTTATTTGGTTTTGCTACAGAGTAGGAAAAACTATAATGCTACAGTAATTTGATCTCCCTAGCAGATGAATCAATGTCTGAAGAGCACCACTAATTATAATAAAAGTGTGTTCATTAATAATATTACACATTTTCATGCATAACTGAATTTTAACTTTTCAAACACATACCCCAAAGAATATACCTCCAGTGTACCTATATGAATACCACAGTATGACATCAATGCATAATCTCAAAATGCCTGCATTCAGAGAAGGCATATATAAACAAATAGATTTGTTGTATTACAGCCAGAAAACTACATAATCAACATGCAGCAAACCAATACGTTCAGGAAAATAGGTAATTTATGTCAAGCACAGAAACAACAACAGCCACTCAAAACCCTCTTGCCAAACTCTACAATTTGATTAGGCCAGCCACTGTATTTAGCAGTTGGGAGTACAGACATTCTTACTTATTTTGCATCTTACAACAAAGAGACAGAAATCATCCTAGTTTCTCCATTGTTTTAGTCTTTTTGTCCCCATAGCGAGCTAAAAGTTTAAGATATATCAAATGTAAGAGGAAGAGTTAGAAAGGGGCTTTTTGATCTCCTAGCTCACTGCTCCTTACAGAGCAAAGCACCAGAAGAAATGACATTTCACCTGAGCGCCAGGATACTCCAGTATTTGCAGTCTTACCTTTGTAGATATGATTCTATAATATGAGCATGCTGCCACATAGAAAACAACTTTACTGAAGGTCAGACATGCCATAACTCACTAGGAATTAAAGACCTGTATGAAATAACTGCTGCTTCTTACTTACAAACCCATTAAATGGGTTAAAAGTGACTTAAACTATGGAGTCTCAGAGGGTTTTGTTCTATCTTCCAGGTGATCTTTACTCACATGGTAACAGCAGGTAACAAGATGCAAAAAATTTCTGTGTCTGTTCCCTCAGTCTCCAGAGGCCTAGTGCCTCCATGTGACTTTGTACAGGTTATAACCTCTCTGGATTTCATTTACCCATCTCTAAAATGTGAATAATGCTTAACTTCCTCCTGGGAATTGTGTGGAGGCTTACAATATTAATCCTGGTAAAGTGCTTTGAAATCAGTGAATTGAAAACAGCACAAAGCACCAATTTTTATCTTGTGAATCCACTTCTTATTGCCTTTACCTTGTCAAGCTCATACAGAATTAACTATGATCATTTAAATTAGTATAGCTTCCACAATAATAAACTTGCCTACTTCTATTTAAAAAAAAAAAAAAAAAAAAAAGAAGAGGAAAAATAACTTAAACCAACACTTCAGGTTTTTCTACTTACAGATGTAATAGGTACTATGGTTTTACGTACTGCGCTACTCTTGTGCCAGTGCTGTGTTTAATGCTTACAGTTGCTTCTCCCTGGCTTCTCTATCTAGATGAATAGTGTTTAAGGAGCCTTCTAAAAGCAGCAATCTGTTTCATTATGAAAACCTTCTTTAAAATGGCTAAGTGGCCTTAGTGGATGGTTTTCTGTGTCGATATCAAAACGGATTTCCTTATATCTTTTTATGCATAAAAATACATTCAGTACTTCAATTCTATGGAGAACATTTTGTTAAAAAACTTAGTAGGCATCACTATAAAATGTAAAATATTAAAATCAATGTTTTACTAAAACCCTGTTGATGTCCATCATGCAAGTGGGAATGTTAGATTGTTTTAAAAAAATTCACAGGAAGTACTTATGTTCTGAAGCAAGTTCAAAGGACTAGGAAAAAAATGAAGTTACTTTCACAAGAACTAGTTGCATTATATTTGTTTTAAACCCAAAAGAATGTGAAATTGAATAAAATCCCCCAAAAATATGAGGGGAAAAAACCCACAATTATCTCCAACATTTTCAATATATAGACAACTAGCTAGAAAGAAACTTCATGGGCTAAGCAAGCATCCAAATGAGATGACATTTTCAAAGCTTATTTAAACATCATAGTACTTCCATTTCACTTACATCACACCTTCTCCTGCCTCCCCTTTTCCCAAATCCATTTTTTTCCATTCCTTATGTTTTTTTGCTACAAGTTAGCCTAGACAGTCCTCGACAAATATTGACCAGAATATAAGCATAAGTAAATATGATTAAGTCCATTTTGTACTACATTATGAAAGGAGTTTATCGGTTATGACACCACATTAGAATCTGGCTGGCTGACAAGAACAACCCCCAAAGTACACATCCAGGGCAGCGATGGATTTACAGCAGAGATCAGGGCAGTAAGTCAGTTGAGATGAGAGACAATCCCCTCTGCAAAAGGTGGTGCACTGAAGGGTTCGGTAACAGATTTTTCTCAAAACTCATATATTTTGATTTAGCAATAAGCAGTATCTAAACTACGTTTTTACCTATGGCATCATTCATTGTGTTAAAAAATAGTTTTTAAATCCAAATCTACATTTATAGCAAATGTTAAGAAAGAAATCGTGAGAATTTTAGAAATATACTGATCAGAAACATGGATGAATTTTTACTATGAAGTCACAATTTTTTGAATTAGATTTAATAATAATTTATTAAACAGATTCATTCAACAATGAAAGAAAACAATCTAAGCATACACATTCCCTGCAAACTATACAGGAAGGCATTCATCTAAGTTTGCTGTAATATACTTTAAAAGTAGGCTCAACGCAGTGGCAGTTAAATCTCTGAAAAGCTACCCCACATTGTTCTATATTGCTTTACTGAACCCATGGGAGTATGTCTTTCTGTATGTTTTAGTGATGCACACCGCTTTGACGACACTTCAATTATCTCTGCCTGAAATTGAATCTGTTAAGAACACTGTAAACCGAATAATCCAATTCCTTCTAATACACCAGGCTGAATCCCTAAGCCCTAATGAACATTTTTCCTTTTTCATTCCCTCTCCCTAGAGCTAACTAAATTGTTGAGTCAAGAACCTAGCAATTACGTATCATTTAAATATTTTTAGTTTATATGCGTTCATCACTTGCAAGCAAGGACATGATTGCAGTAAGCTTCCCAACAATGCTATGTAATTTTAATTACCAGAAATCCAACACGGCAGGTGAAACAATGCCATCAATATCTAAAACAATGCACTCAACACAGTTAACAATACTGGAATTATAGGAAAATATAGTACAGGCTATGAGCTGGTTTTTTAAATAATGTATCTTTATGCACTCTGTACTTCATGCATCAAAATTTATATTAAAAACAAACAACAAAAATCCATGCCTAAAACTTTAAATTCCTGATCAGCATATATTCTCCAACAAACCTGAGAGTCTTAAATGCAACACAGTGTCAAGAACTTACTTGTTTTGAGGAGACTTCATATTACACATTATTCAAAAAATTCATAAAACTCAGCTGGACTAGATAACGAGAACTGAAAAATAATAAGACTAAAATAAAAAAAACCACATGTGATGAGATCTTTTCTTGTGCCCTTAAAGAACCTGGTCTAGCAGAGGGTGTCCTTGCCCATGGCAGGGGGTTGGAACTAGATGGTCCATAATGTCCCTTCCAATGCAAAGCAGCCTATGATTCTATAAACTTATTTTAAAATAGGGTGAGTTAGTGATCCCAAAATAGTGATCACAATACATAGTGATCTCAATGTTTTTGAAGAAAGTCAGACATGCCCCAGGTTTCAAAAAATACTTACCAACCATTATCAAAGTACATGCACATTTAGTGAGTCAGTGTAATCTTCCTTAAACATTATCAATACTTATTTATCTCTAAAAATGAACTGTAAACCCCAATAAGTGCCTTCTCAAAAACAAAATGCATACCATTTAGAATAGTACACATTTGAAGTTACTAAAAGCCATTTCCAAAGGAAGCGGTCTCAAAAAGCATTAGCTTTTCACTAATAATTTTCACTCTTACAAGTTTTAAAGTACTTCACGGTGTATTCAGTATGAGAAGTAAAAGCCAATAATTTTTAAGATAAATAGCAACATTGTATCTGGGAGAGAAAGTTGGCTACAAAATTCAAAATCCTGGGAACCAAAATTGAAGAGTGGGAAAGCTGACAGGAGTGGGCTCTCTTTACGCTTAATTTTCTACTTCCAAACAATTAGGCAGTAGCTTTCCACAAATAATCAGATCAGCAGGATGACAAGACCCACCTGTTACATCAAGCCTGGAACACACATACAGAGGCAGCTTCTGTTTGAAATCCAGCCAGAGTCAGGCCATTAAGTAGAATTGCTCTTGAAACGTCTGGTATGGCGCTATTTTGGAGAATCTTACAAACTGTTGTGAGATTTCAGGTTTTTACTTAGAATCAAGGTGACTCAATAATACAAATTACTGCAGTTTCTCTGAGGTCATTACAGATTTAAGCAAAAGCAAGAGCAAACTGCAATATTAATTTTCAAACAAGCAAAGCTTGTTTTGATCAATATTATTACATTGATCAAAATTTGATGATACTTTAAATTCCTAATACAAACTTCTCCAGGAAGTAATGTAAATCAATATAAAAACATTTGATTTACAAGGCAAACATTAGATGGATCAACAGTAATTGAAAAATACCATCTTCCCAGAGCAATATCTTCCAAACTTTGATTCAGTAGGATCTTCAAGATACCTTGATACCTTTATCCTTGCACACTGGAAGCAAGTAAGCATCTTGCTTCGGAGAAGATTAAAACTCCTATCTTAACTTTTGGCAATTGTATGGCCTATTTCAGCAAAAGATGCATCTTTCCCTGAACTTTTCATGCTATATCATCTGTACATTAAAAACCTGCATAATGCAAATGTTTTAAACCAGTCTAGAAAAACCTCTACCCTCTTCCTCTTAGGCAAATTGGAATACTTCCTTTTTTTTTTTTATTTAATGCTACCATTGGATATACCTATGTTGTACATATCAGTTTAAATTATTCAATCACTATGACTAAGAATGCTTTTCTGCAAAAGAACCCCAAGAAAATATTTTCTATTCTTTTTTCAATAGCCAATTTAATGGTTAATCTGATGACACAGCACAATCAAAACAAAGTGTCACCGCATGGGGGTATTAGTTCCAAGCTTTACAGAACTAAAGAATCTTGAGTACAGGCAATTATCAGACACTGAGGACAATAAGAGTGACTTCCTACAAGCTCATTAACTCTATTGAGACAAATGAGTAATGTCAGTAATTTCCACGAGGCGGCATGTATAACCTTCTTCAGAAAGTGGACATCTTAACTGCTCTCATTTCTCTTTACCCAGAGCTACATTTTCCTCAAGCCTTACTTCTTCATTTCCCAAAAAAAAAGGAAAATCTAAACAATTAACAGATTTTCCAAGGAGTCTTATATCTGGTCTACTTTTGTGTCACCATTAATTCTGTGCCTTTCATGCTTTAAGAAAGTTCTCCTTTCTTCTTAAAAACTTTCTCACTGAAGTTACAGAAAAGCTTTTCTTATAGCCACCCAAGCCATCTCAGGAACTAATACTAGTTCATTCTGGTTTGCAGTCATTCTTATATTTTATTTGCAAATTTACTCTGTATTTGTTCTGAGATCATTCCCTTTGATACCATCCCCATTGACACTGTGGTATGCAAACTTCACTTATCTCTTTTTAAAAATTTCAGATGTCTACACATTTTCTTTGAAAATACATTGACACCATCGAGACCCTTGCATCATTTTTTTGGCAAAGCTATAGTACTGTACTCCAGGATTATGATTAGAGGTGACATTTGGCCTGGGCAAAATAGGTAACTGACATTTAGCAACTGATTGCTTGAGGGAAAATAAAATATTTTCAGCATGTGATACCTTGACCACTTGCCTGTGCAAGAGGCAGCAATCAGCTGTGCAGCAATACATACTTTTCTGAACATTGATAAACATCTGCAGCACAATATTCTGTTCTCACTGTTTCCATAACCTGACTCTTCATTTCCCATGTTTCTTCTTTGACAGCTTCTCAATATCCCACCTGACTCCTCACACCCACTCTTAAACTCCACTGAGATCACCTACTTCCTATTACCCACCTTACTCTTGCAGAGCACTTTTGTATTTGCACAAGCATATTTTGCCTACACTTCTGAGAAGCCTTGAGACAGCTCTCAAAATGATGTCCCTTAGGACTCTCCACTCCTTTCTCATACTGGTTAAGCTAAACAATCTTTCCAGAAACCTCCTAGGTAACTCTCTTTCCCAAGGAACACACTAAGCAGTAATAAAAGGAGTGTGTCATCATTTTTTGGATGAGATTGAAAAATTAAACCCTAGAAACTGATACCCATTAAATAACCGATGAGGTGGGGAGGTCTTTGTAAGAGGGTGGTATCCTAGTGAATTAATATTTGGTGTGTCTAACGCTTCAGGGTTTATCTGAAGCTCAGGACACAAGTCTCAGGATTGTCTGCAAGCATTGCTATGCTCAAATTCATCACCTTCAGACTAGAGGATGCTTTGTAATTGTCACCTCCATCCCAATTCATCCACAGCCTAATAATGTACAAATAATACTTGCTTAATTACTTTTGATTAAAATTCTCAATATGTTACCTAGTCATTCAACGCAGACAGTCAAGTGTTCAGAGTAACCTTGTAATGGCTTTACCTGAAGCTAGGCATCCGGGGTACTTAATGGTGATACTGCCCAAACTCCCTCCCTTCTGAATCAGACTTGATCTGCAAAGGATCCTACAAATTGTAAGTTTTATCAGTGGACCCTGTGGCTTTGGATTCTTCTTCAATCTAGGGGGCCATCAATGCTTATTTCATTTCTGTTTGCATTCATCCTGGAGCCATCCATTCCTCATCCAACCTGAACTGTTCCCTCTACATAGTTGACTAATGACTCCTTTAAAATATATAATTCATTGCATATATACTTACATTATGTAGTGTTTTATGTGCTGTCATCTTTCCATTGAGACCACACATAAAACACTATTAAGACAAATGACACATAGTATTAAGTTACTCTGCTTTAAAATGTTTGAGACAAAAATCCTCCCTTTCCATGGTTCTATCACACACCTTAATCCCTCTCCAGTTCTCACAGATTTTCAAAAGATAAGAAGGAGAGTTGGGTCTTCCCTATGTTATTCTGAAAGTCTTCCCTCTGGAATTTCCAAAAAGTGCTGAATTGACAACCCCGGATGTTAAACTGCTTCATCCTCAAAAGAGGTACAAAGAGCAAAAAAATGCAAATTTCTTTAGAACTGTCCTCCTGGTGAACTTCAAGAAATCATCTTTAGGAATGAAAACACCGTTCAGCCCCCATGCCCATTCAATCCCTGAACTATGCTGGCTGCTCGGCTACTTCAGCAAGATCCACATTCTTCAGTTTCTTTGGCAAACCTCTGGTACAGCATTGCTGTATGAGAGTAGCAGCCCCCGGAGACAGCAGATTTTTAGTTCTCAGAGAAGCGATTCTTATTTACTGCTTAGGCGTATTTCAGAACAGAGAATTTATATATTCAGCATTACACAGTCTCTCCATGGCTGTGTCTGTACTACATACACTGCAGAATTTCTAGTGTAGGATTTCTACCTTATTAAAAGCAATACCTTTTTAATGGAATGTTAAGTAACATATTTAAATTACAAATGTAAAAGATTAATTAAATTATCAAGTTTTAATGTCAAATATACTGTAAATGTAAAGAACATTACAACTAAAAAAACCCATTTATTTACTTCTAGTTTGAAAAATAAGAGAAATATGCAGGAATATACAGCCAATTTGTGCAAGTTAGTTACAGCTATTGAAATATCACAAGATATTATTATGTTGTAGACAGAAATATCTATATATATGTAATATTTACATGAAAACAGTGACAGCTGGAGAACTGGATAAAATATTTGTCTTTTATTTGGAAAATGGTTGAAACAATCCTGTTGCTCTTCAGGACCAAGGAACAGTTATTTGCTACCTCAACCTCAGTGAATTCCAGTTCTGTTCTTATCTTTCTGGAATTTAAGTTGCCTAAGATATTAAAGGCTATATTTTGGAAAGACAATAGCAGTTTACCACCAGAAGACATATTTTCAGATTACGTTTTACAAATCAGATTGAAACGAGAGAAAAAACACCCTAAAGGTTAGAGTCTCCAAAGAAAACGTCTATTTAGCTGTGGGGTTTAACAGCACCAAGCTTTGGAGGATCACTTTCTTTAAATCAATTACGATCAATACAAGCCAGATGGCTAGCCTGTCACACCAGATAGAGCTGTCTGTATGATAAGGTCACTGCATCTGTCGGTGGAAAACCGCGGCAAAGGCGTTGCATCTCAAACTCCCCACACTCACAGACCATCTATTTGAGAAGAGTGCATCAGGGATTAAGATGTGCTGTGAAGGAATTAGATGAGGTTACCACATTTGACAGCGTTTGTCAAATTATCTTTTACCACCTTGGCAGAAAGGTACAAGAAATAAAACTGCTGTATTACCCCTTTAGTAAAAAGAAATTTCTAACAATTTTCTCCCATGGGGACGTATTTTGTTTCCTTGTACTTTCAAACAACATTTTGACATAATTTCTCACAGACAGTATAATTTTAATGCACACCATACTGTGTATCAGCAATCAGTAAACTTATTACCATAATTAAATGTCATCTCTTTGAAGGGGACAAAAATTGCAAGTTCTTGCTATATCATAACTGGTATTGTACAGCCACTTGTAAAATAATCTCTCCTGCTGTTCTAGAAACCCACTCTAGAATACCAGCGATTACCAAGTTCCATTACTTTCATCATTACTGCTACTGTACAAATGGTAATACACACAGTGTCACTATGAGTAAAAATATTAAGAGAAAGTTAAACACTTTTAAAACGAAGTACTAAAACAAACTATCTTCAAGTAAGGTTTGAAAATACCCAGATGTTCTTCTTTGGTGTTTAAATGTCAGTTTTGGTTATAGATACCAAATTATAGCAAATTAAAATCTGCTGCTCTTTGTTTTCCTCTTTTTTTTCCTGATGGATAGTCTCACTTAGAGTCTTACTTTGCTTCTCTAATACCGTAATTAAAAATAACAGAACTGGTATGACTCAGTTCAAAAGAAACTGATGTATCTGGGTTTTTTTCCCTAAGATATGGTTTAGAATAAGTAGCTCTGTGTTGTTTAATAGCCTGAGTACCAATAAATAATTTACTACAGAAACACTTTAAAATATTCAGAGATTGTTTGAATGGGACACTTAGTCCATAATTTACATAGAGTAAATTACTCAATAAAACTGCTTTCCATTTGTGTTCTTTTTTCATTGTTTCAAAGAACAAAAGAAACAATGAAAATAAAAGGTTAGAACTATATATCCTCTGACATTAACGAATGTTTGCACCACGTGAAAAAAAATTAGAGCTACACTTCAACAGTACATGGGTGTAATAACACTGTTTAAAAAATGCAGAAGTATTTCTCTGCTTAGCTAATAGAGAATGGTTTTATATGTTACCAATTGCATATATTTATTGAACTATATGGTTTTAATAGGAAAGTAGGCACCTTCAATATTGAATGTGTTTTCAATACGAAATTTCTCAGATTTTCAGATACTGCAAATTTATTAGATTCATAACAAATAATAAAACCTGACTGTTAAACTTTAAGACACACAAACCAGGCAGTTTTAGAGGAAACGCATGAGTTAGAAAAGGCTATTCATTGTATGTCCTAATCTCAAAGTCAAAATTATTGTTTAAATCTTACTCTGTGTTCAGGTGGTTTCTTCCTTGTCAATGACAATAGCACGTTCTTCAGGAAAACATGTTCTGAGGGCCTACTTCTGAGCTCCCAGCAGAACACTGACAAGACAATTTTTGATTTCCTGGATGACTAAATCTCCATTTATTAATTAGAACATATTAACACTTTACTAGGTAAAATGTAGATAAGAGATTTCTGCATCTTCTTTGACTTGTCTGGAAGAATTATAAAAACCACTTTGGTTAAGCTTCAGAGAGTTGGGGGTTTTTTTACTCAATAATCTGAATTGGACCAGTGGTATTTTTCATTCCACTGGCTTCAAACAAAGCTTAAAATATCTGCATGAAATGAAGAAAAGTCATCCAAGTACACTAGAAAACATTCAAGCTCTCTGGCAGTCAACAAAATGCCTTCTAACGCATTAATACATCCATACCATTTTATTCATGTTGCATTAAAAAGAGGTATGAGGTGGACAGAGTTTCCCAAAGTACAAAACCCAACCCCTTTTATTACTGAACTTCTATAGAATTCCAGAGCCCTGGGGTTTGACAACAGAACATCTGAAGATCTTGCGCTAATGTCTCTCCCAGTCCCTTAGACATCAGACTATTTAAAGAAAATCCTAGATATTGACTGCTTATTGCTGAACACTTGTTTTGCATATAGAATTGGCAGAGATGTATCTGTTCATAAATAAAACCAGAAGGTATGAAAGGCTTGATTATTATTTCTGTATAGTTACCACTGGCTAGTTCCATCGACCCTGAAGAAAACACTTTTTTTCTTGTTCTTCCATTTCCGCATGTAAAAAAAAAAAGGCGGGGGGGATAATAATAATATAAAAAAGTGGGGGTTTTTACCCCTCAAGAAAGAGCTTTAAGTAGCAGTTTAGGTCTACATAATAGTCAGAGGATATTAAGTACTAGGCAAATTGATACAGCATCTAACTAAAAGGTAAAATATGTTGTACTTTTACACTAGTCTATGCTTGGAAAAAAATTCTTGAAAGTATTTCAGCTCCTCAGTAGGTATTAACCACAAAAAGCTTTTCAGATGGGAATCACTGTTCTTTTCCAAGTTGCTTTCCTAATATAGTTCTCTCCACAGGACTGAGAAACAAAGCAGGAATTTAAGAAAAAAAAAATATTTTCTGTGATACATGAACAAAGAAAAATGCTTTAGTACTCATTCACAGGTGAAGAGATCAGGTTCATACACAAAAGATAGTTTAACTTTTTATTAAATGGAGAGGTTGGAGATACATAAGATATGCAGGGGAGACAGAAATGAAAAAGAAAAGAGTATTTTCTAGAGTCAATAACCTTATTCCCTTACACTCAGCAGGTATAATCCTGAAACATTGCTTCATAAATCAGCAACTTAATCATATCAAAAGACTGATGGGATCTTGAAATTTCAGAAAGAGTATGGGACAAAGCAGGCAGCTTGATCTCAGTCAGACAAGCTGAAGGTGGGCAAAACACAGCCCTCGGTGTGGAAGCAGCACACATCTGGGGAGGAGACTCTGCTTCCAACATTACCAAAGGGACTTCTCCATACTCTGCCTATCAGTTGTGCGATGTAAGAAGTGATTTACAAGCTGTGATTGGAATGCCAAAGGACATTGGCAATCCAGAGTATATTTGCACTACTGTGCTGAATATGATCAAGGCTTTAAACTTGCAAGCTTAAGTACCAATAATAGCATACCCACAGGAACACAAGACTGACAGATTTTTCAAATCACAGCAAAGAACTTGATGAAACACTTTGGTGGCTATCTTGCACAGAATATTGGGCTGCTGTAGCTAAACCAGTGCTGGTTTAAGTTAGCTACTTTAAAATTGGACCCAAAAAGTCTTTACAGGCTGTGATGCTGGTCAGATTTTATTTGTAACACAGGCATATCCTTATCTTACCTTCCATTTGTATTTGGTAAACTAAACATACAGGATGCCTTTGATACTCACCTTGCGGTATTTATTCATCAATCAGCTCTGTAGCTTCAACAGAGAATTACTGGAAGATACACTGCCCAGCCTCACTTTAAATACTGCTTTGTTTTGGCTCATTCTACAGAGAACAACGGTATGGTATTTCTTGAATGGCTGGCAGTTAAAAGTTTTGGGTCTGGCTGTTTCAGAAAACCGTCCTATCCCTATAGTATTTTTGTAAGATGGGTTTTTAAGAGCAGCAGGTCTTCTGAGTGGTTTACTTTCTGGGAGAAAGGGATGTCAGGCTGTAATTGGGGTATGGAGCTTGAGAAATACAATAGGGACTCTTAATAGCACAGAGACATTTCTTTTCTCTAGAGATAAGTACTTGTGAATTTTGTTGGTGTTTGGGAGCAATTGAATTAGGACTTAGAAACAGGATCTACAAGAGGTCCTTCCTCAGATGGCAAAGAAAAAAGGACAACCTAGAACAATTTCTTTAGACTAAGCAAGCAAACACACTATAAAAATAGTAATACAATACTTATTTTCACATTGGGGTGTGATAATACAAGAAAGCAGCAAACACCTGTAAACACCTCAGCTAGAGAGACAGCTGTCCTCAGAAAGATAAGGGGGAATGGGGGGGAAGTAAACAGAATCATTATTATTTCTTCTAATTGCCATTTAATGATGAGGAATATTAACCTAAATTATTCCTAGTCCCTTTAAGAGACATTTAGTATCTCAGTTAGTAAGCCTAGCTAAGGCAGCCTAGTAGCTATAGAATTAAGCAGCTACTGACAAGCCCACACTACGCTTGTGGTAATTTCACTGAAGGCAGATTTCACAGCTAATTGGAGTCTAAACCCAAATATTAGAAGAAAAAATACAAACAAGAAGGAAATGCATAATATCTCTTTCTTGATCATTCCTTCAATACGTGTAAAAAAAATAACAGCATTTACAGAAAACCATCCAGTAATTAGGTCTTTAAGCATTTTCTATTAACCTTTTGTTGCTTCATACCCAATGGATATAATTGGCTTTAATGGAAAAATGTTTTTAAAGCTTTCTGCTAAGCATATTCATGTAAGAAAACATTTCATGTGATTTTTCACTTTTGCAAAAGCTTCTGCTGTGCATCTCAGGCTAAAACACAGATCAGCACCTAATTTTAAGTATTCATGGCTTATACCCCTTTCTTCATCTGCATCAGCTTATACTTGCTAAAATAATTGATATAGTTTTATTTTAAAAAGTTGCTTTTCTAGAATTTTCCCTACCTTTTATTTCAACAAAAGGTTGGAATGCTTAGTGAAATACTATTAGATATTTAGATACTAATTTTCAGAATTTGTTTCTTCAAACTCAGGACAACATAGAATTGCAACAATTTTTTGAACAGAAAGAAGATCTACTAGTTCTTTGAGCAAAATAACCCCCAAATCAACCAACTTGGCAGGGGTTCCAGTGGCAATACCTAGCAGACACAAAGTGTGGAGTACTATTGGAAAGAGATTTTTTGAAGTGAAGGACTGATGCCCAAGACAGTTTCTCAAGGACACCACCGACGTCCTGTGACAGCTCTGGGCATTAACCTCAGAACAAGCTGTCTCATTCTTACCTGAGCTATTTAGCGTGAAATCCTGCTCTGAAAAATGACTGCGCAATGATAAGAACATCTTCCTCCCTTGTGTCTTACTCAGTTAATAACAAAAGTAAGGTTGGTAATTCCACTACAGTACAGTGTTGTCATGCTGTATAAATCCCTTCCAGATGTTAGTATTAATACCAGTGTGTCATGACCTCAAAATATGTTTCTATATCTACCTACACCTCTATTGCAAGCCTTTTTAAGCACCCAAATTAGGGGAGAAAGAACTTATTAGAAAAATCATTAATGTGCATTTGAGACTGTATACCTAGATATCCACAAATTTCTGAACATTCTTCTTAGCATTCCTGAGTGTACTCACATCATAGTCACACTTATTTGTAATGTGATACAAAAGTTATTCATTTTTATCTCCAAGATAAATTGAAAAAGTACAATTACAAATTCATCCAACTTAATATCAAGTAATATATTCCCAGCAACCTTCTTTCATATCACGTTTATTCATCAGAAAAGCTATTTTAATTTGAGGAGGCTGGCATTATTATCTTGGCATAATAGAGGGCTGAATCCAATTGCTAGACAGCATACAAAAAGTATATGGATAGAAATACTGAACTGTTCTATCTATAAATAGATATACCTATTCTAGCTATAAATCCCTATTCTACTTTTTCTTCAAACCGCTTCTACAGCTGATACGATACACTGCCTGGCCAAACACCCTACAACAAGCAGCATCTTCAAAGTTACTTCATAGCTGCTCCTACATCCCGAAAGCTTCACTGTATTCTGAACATGGTCCTACCCATGGACAATCTTTCTCCTACTTTGCATTAAATATTAGCAGTTGTATGCTTCACTACTTAACAGTGGCTTTAGTCAAAGCGAAGTACACCATGAAGAAACACCGCTACAGTAATACGTAGGAGAAATAACGGAGCATTATCTGTACAGAAAGGTACATTCCAACTGAGTTACCACTGCACAGCTAATATAGCTAAAAAGAATTGATCATAATTCCATTTCTTGGAATGGTAACTTTTATTATTATTATTATTTAACATGAGGAAGTTTAAAGAAATATAAATAAGAGGCAATCAGCATGAAACCTTATTTTACCATAGAGACCTAGACAGAAAAGGAGGAAGAAAACATGAGATGTGCACTTCTTACACATAAGAACAACACATTCAAATTTGGGGAGGGGCAGGGAGGTGGGGGGAGAGGAAATGCTTAACTTTGTTTACATAGTACTGTTTTACCTTGTAAATAATAATAAAAAAAGACTCAAGTTATTCCTCATAAAACTCACCATATAGATAATGCAAATAGAGTGAACCAGAACAGGAAATGTGAAGTTCTTGTTTACAGAAAAAAGTGGATTTTAACAAGCCATTAATCTATCATTCCACATCACAAGTTAAGCAATTTGCAACTGAACATGAGAAAAACTTGTATAGGTCACACCTGCGACTTACAAAGTGTTGACATTCTTGCCATGTTTCACAAATACACTGTCAAAACTTGAAAGTACAGGACAAATTTATGCAATTAAGTTTTTGTTTGGATTACTAAAACAAGCCATAATTGATTGCTCATATTCTTTACTTCATTAATGACTCTCTAATTAGCAAAAACTTATCAGTATCTGTGGCTGGAGGGTTAGCAGTCACTGATAGAAATACAGGTGTGAAATAACCCAATTTACGATATCAGATGATGTTAATGATTTCACACAACTAAGTAAGGTCCCATTGAAATACACTCTCATTTCCTATTACTGCCTACTGACAATCACAGTTTTATATCATGAAAAGATTATTATACTTATCTTCTCATTAGTAGCTAATTTCACTCATTCCTCTTGCCAAACTAATTATAAGAATTTTTTTTCAGGCTGAAATAAATTAATAGGGCACTTGGACCCCACTCATTTTTCTCATGATAAAATAATTAACAAGCACTTACACACAAAAACCAAAATAGTTTTGTTAACTAATTAGTAACACTAAGGACAATAAAACCTGTAATACGTTAGAAGTAAGAAAAACTCCTTTCAGTGAGTAATAATAATCACAACTTGCAGTTGTATTACAACAAAATCAGAGAGAGAAATGAAAGCAAAATACAGCTATTGTTACAAAAATAATTTTCTTTACAAAATCTCAGTAGCTGTTCCTCAAAATGGAAAATGTTAGTAACAGCGCACTCCTGAAGTTAAACAAAATACTGGGTTTGGGACTGAGTTATGTATCATTTAAATTTTTTGGATTATAATAGTCGTAAACGTAGCAAACCCTGTTCTAACTTGCAAGAGCCAGTTTTGATTTATCTGAACGTCAGCATCTCAATACAAAGTTAAGTGCAGATTTAGAGACATATTCTGTTTTAATTACTTTATTGGAATCAAGCTCTTTCTAAGTCTTTTTAAGCGTAATTTTGTCCGGAGGGTACTAGATTCATCATCCCTCTGGATTTTAACTAACAAAATGTTCAGTCGAGGGCTGGTTTGGTTTTTTGTTTGTTTTTATTTTCTTTCCAAAGGGCACCATACACATTCAGGTATTTTCAGGTTTTGGTTAAAAAAGACTATGATTACTACTCAGTTCCCTAAAAGCAAACAAAACCTCCCAAAATGCTATCTAACTTGAAATCATATCATAGGCAGTATTTTCATTGGGAAAAAATGGCTGATAGCTTTCTTTTTAATCTATTTTTACAAAGCTCTCTGAAGATCAAAGAGGTCTCAACTCAGACAGATGCATTTTCAGGGCAATGGCTAGCAGAAAGAATAGCCTTCAAGGAAACTGCTCAGTGAATCCCTAAGTAATCAGGCAGCAGAATAGAGTATAAGAACCTTCAAAAAGGTCAATGGATATGGGGGGAAAAAAAAAAATCTTGACTATTAATTTTAGGTTTTTTCGTTTGGGTTTCTTTCATTTGTTTAACTCCACTACCCAGGATTTAACCACTAATTGTGGAATTTAGCCATATTTGGTAGCAATTTCTTTATTTTAAAGAAATGTGTTAATAAAAGCAGTAACTGCTGAGAATAAACAAGAAACATGCAAAATTCAAATCACTGTACTGTTTCTCTCGAAGATAAAATACCTTTTGTTTCTTATTTCTAACACTACTGCTTAAGCAAATATTTAAAGAACAGCAGCAAAAAATCCCTCAGGATATTAAGAAATCAACTGAGCAGATGATTAACCTCACTATGCATTTAATATAAACAATTAAAAAAATATACAGTGCTTCCTAAGAATCAATTAAAATTGCTTTTTTTGTAGTATAATGGGAATCTAGCAAGCTAATTCTAATCACATATCCACTATTAGAATCTGAATAGATCGTATTCTTCACTCTCTCACACAGACTGCACTATCGTTTATCCTTAGGAGGCTCACGTGAGTTGTCTACCTGCATTTCTGCGCAGGATTTCCATGTGAGCACTTATGCAACACTTATGCCATGATTTTCTATGTATCTCAAACTTATCAAGCCGATGGCAATCGTACTGCATTAATGGCCTGGTCACACACAGTAATTCTGAATCAATTCTGCATGTGCCATGAAGTTGAACTGAGCATGGACAATTGCCAAAATCTTTTTCTACAAAAACATAATTTCCAAATGGAACAAGAGAACCAGTGCAGTACAACCAAGCGTACAGAATGCTAGTATGGGTCCATGCCCTTCATACAGGACCAACAAAAGAAATGACATTGAGATTATCCTTAAGAAGCTTATTAGCTTTCCCTGCACCACATATATTATGATGTTTATTCCTTAACTGAAATCATTTGGAAGTTTTCTTTTTTTTTTTAACATCGTTCTTTTCCCCAAAGTGAGGTCATACAACATACATGCCTGTGATTTATTCTAAAGCTCTGTTGTGTTGAAAGGTGACCTTAAACCTTTCAAGATCACCACAACAAGCACTGCAGTCATGTTAGCACTTCCAGGTTCCTCTCCCCACCACCCTTTTCCTGTTCGGAAGTATTGTGAAGGGTCCTGCAGCAAATTTTTCATTGAAACACCAGAATTACTTGTAAAACATTCAAGTAATACCTGAATTATGAGCAGGAGTACTTTTTCTAGTGCCATTTAAACTGATAAATGGGAGGAGACAGCTCTACAGGATCCCTAACAGATCTCCTTGAAACTCTGTACTACGGGTTTCAAATGAAGACAAAGCAAAGTGCTTACTAAGAATACCTGAGAGTTTTAGACTATTTTGTATATAGGCCAAAACGTACTTGATGATGTTGCAGTTCTTTACATCAATCCTCAATTTTTAAAAAATACTCTATTACAACAGGATTAAATAAAACTTCCTAAGCTTACCTCAAGAACTTTAAAACAATGGATCATCCCTTCATTCTACCACCCTGACAAGCTTTAGAGATGCACAAAGTATTAAGATAACACTCTTGATGAATCTCAACCATGTAAACAGCTTGCATGGCTTCTGTAAACTCTGGTCTTCAGATAAAACAGAAGACTTGACTGTCACACTAGAATCCAGCCAGACTTATGTCTGGGAGCTTAACCAGAAGGCCGGGTCTCCTTTCTGGCTGTACTATTAAATGAGAATGGGCCAGAGACCACAGCCTTGAAGGAAGGTAACACTGACTGGCTCATATCTCATTGCATCGACAATGCATTTCTAGAGCAGAAGGATTATGTTACATAGTACTGGGCTCTGAATCTCCCTGGGTTTACTGTAGATGCTTTAGAATATAATTTTCTGTGTATTTTGGTGGTCAAAATGTGTGAAACTTTCAGAGCACTGCTTTTAGGACCTGGAACACAATTCTTTATTGCTTGCCTGAAGGACATGATAGGTGGGAGGTTTGACTGTTTGTATTGCATCTTGCTCCGTTGTGTTAGTGATTCAGGACAAACAAAGCCTGCCACAACGTTGGGAGGACATGAGGAGGAAGAGATTTAAACAAAAATCCTACTTGTAAGTATTACTAGGGCAATCCTAAAAACTGCGTATAATGATCCAGAATTAGTTGCACAACTACTATTATAACACATCACTTTCATCATAGATACAGTCCTACATTACAGAAAGACCAGAACTAAACATCATGCTTCACAGTTAATTTTAATGGCAAAATTAACCTCATTACTGGAATAGCACTCAATCTCAAGTATAATCCACAAAGCACAAACTCTATAGCTGAATAGTACCCAGATTTTTCAGTCTCCCTAACAGTCAGTTTTGAAAGGAAATCTCTTCATGTATCTAGCATTCAGCTCTTCTCTTCTAAAATACTCCTCCTATCCACAATGAAAACCAATATAATATTCATTGCCTTCAGTGATATTTCACAGAATTTTCACTAGCTACACACTGCAGCACTGGGAAACCAGTGGGACATCCCCATTTGAAAGGTTCTTATCAAGACTAACCAATGTTTTGAGCAAAAAGAATCTGTGCTGTACTGCAGGTTTGACTTTGTTTTTCACTTTTTAATGTTGAACATTAACACCAGCCCTCCAAGAGTTTGCATCCTTGTTCATATGCCAGCAAAATAAAAGAGAAATGATAGCAGATGCTTAATGAGTGTTCTCAAGTTCAGCAAGGACATCACTGATATTTATTTTACTTTCTAAATACTCTACCCTAGCTGCAGCTGCCTCAGGGTGTGTAAGCACTTGTTCTTTGACAGACTGGATGCTGGGAGCTTCAGAGATGTGACAGGCAAGAAAGTCACCTTGGACTATCCTGAAGTTTGAAGAAACTAACATGGCATCTAGCAGAATCTTTGAGATTCTACCTTTTGTCTGGTTCTGGAGACTGCTAGCTTAAAATAATAAAATGTATACACATATGTGTGCGCCTCTGCTTTCTGTAGCTGCTGGAATCTCATTACGCGTTTGCTGTAGGCCATCCCCCTTCCCAGTCACAGTGCTTTCTACTAATTGCATGCCTCAAGCCCTGTGTCATCTGTTCCCCTCCTGTGCTTGGCATTCTAGTCATTAATCCACAAGACCAGTATGAACCAGTCAGTCACACAGCTCCTCTCCCTAGGTTGATGACATTTACCCTACTACATCACATCTCAACTAAGAACTCAACTTGCAAGAGAGAGATAAGTGTGAGAGAACAAGAGCACATTAGAGAATGAGCATGAAAGAGCAAGAGCAAATGACAGCACACAAGAGATCTCAGGGAAAAAAACGTTTTGTACCCAAATTTTTGCATCCACTTGTTTCCTAAACATCTCATTAAAAAACTGACACAAGATAGTTGATTTTTTAGGGGTTTCAGACCATCTTAACCATGATCAGTCAAATAAATACAGAGAAGAGAGGAGGGGAAAAAAAAAAAAAAAATCAGCAACAGCTCACTTAAAGAATTCCCAAAACAAGCAAACAACAATCAAGACAGCAAGGAAAAGCAAAAGAGAGAAGTTTCTTGTCTCTTCCAGCTTGATCTGTTCCTTCTGCATTCTAATACTGGACTAAGTCTTGAAGGAAAGGATGTCACAGACTTCAGCTAGGACAGCATTCCTTCCTGGGCTGGGGCAATGGGGAGGAGACACCAGGAGCTTTCAATCTCTTATTTCAACATACAAATTCATAATCTCCTTCTGATAACATATCCCATTGTTCATCCTCCTTAGCATAATACAAGGACTTGAATTACTGTCTCCCAGGGGACTGAGCTTGATTTAACTTCTAGCACTCTGTACTTGTGGCAGGTGCTAGGGCCACTGTCAACTGAATGAAAATTAGCTCTTGCCCTGACCATCAGTACAACAGAGAAGGGAAAAGATCTGAAAAATCCTTTGAAGAAGCACAAAAAATATTCTTGAGAAAGTGGGATGACAGGTTGCTAGTGAGTGAACTCCAAAGTTGATGACTCTCACTCTTTCCCCTTAGATTAACTTGAGGGTTTTTATGTTGAAAAACAAAAAAATGCATTCTGCTAAATTACTCTGATTATTGCTATCCCATTACTGCTGAGTCAGTTGCCAGCTCACAGTCCTCCTCAGATAAGCACAGATACATAAATCAGGAATACATAAAGTAAATCAAAGAAAGGAAGCATAATATAGCATAGGAGCAGAATTTACTGTTTCCCCCCTAGGAAAATTCTCTGCCATGATTTTAGGCAGACTACAAAATAAAGGAACTCAGGAGTTTTCCCCATGATGTGATGTTCTGTTTTAAAATTGCTCCAACAATGTAAAATATGATAATCTGAGTTTTTGAAAGCTTGAAGCAATATTTGTAAGGTTGTTTGTATACACTATAACAAATTTGACAGTAGTTTAACTTTCCAGTTAATTCCTTTTAAGTTTTAATCAAACCATCTTAATATTTTAAGAGTTCAGCCATAATGTCACCTTGTCACATCAATATGCATTTCAAAATGTAGATAAGTAAAAATTATTCAGTCCTTGGATCATACACATCTCAGCTTGCTTGATTAAACCTCTTTTTGAAACTTATCCATCTTTTGCTCAATCTCCAGTGAGCATTCCCCTAGTATGCTGGGTAGGAGGACACAGCAAGCCATTATGGAGTCTACGGAAAGCAAAACAAGACAAAACCAAACCAACCCAACACACAAAATACCGAAATAATACAGGAAAAAAGAAAAAACCCAAATCCACAAGCAACTGCAAACCCTTACCCCTCACCATTCTTAAAATATCACTCAACTCCTGAAACTCCCAAAAACGTATAGCAGTTTTCAGTCTGTGTGTAGGGAATACATCACGGGGTCTAGGAAAAGGCAAGAGAAAAGCACATACTAAACAGCAAATCGTGTCATTTCTGAAAGGAAAAAGAACAGCTAAGAATCACTGGTCTAGTAAACATGTCAGATATTTATTTCAGGAAAATATCAAGTTTAAAAACTAGAATTTCAATTGCACATTTTAATCTGTCTTTGTGTGTTTGTCAATAAGTATGCTCAAACATTAATATATGCCACTTTACTAATACAAAAGAAACTATCAAGGCTTAATATTTCACAGAGGAAAAAGCAGAAAAAAACAATACAAGACAGTTCAATGAAATCAAGCTCCTTAAATACATTTTGATGAGTTTCTAATGACAGACCATGAGTCTAAGGGGTCATAAAAGCCCTGTGAAATTGTCAAATAATTAGTTTGCACCAACTTGGATCACTCCAGCTCCAGCTCATTTAAGGTTAACATTTGTTAACTTTAAATTCTATAAAAAGCAAAACCTGCAGAGAACATACCACTGCCATAACAGTTTAGACCAAAGGTCAGGCTGCTCTCAGACCACGTCTGTCTGTGACACTTTTTGTGAGCAGGGACTACAGCTCACAGGTCTCATAAATGCCTGCTTGCCTGGCTGACATTACCAGCACTACTATTTTGTCTTGCACAATTTATTCACTCTTTATACCAACCACTGCTACATGTGCAAGATAAGTAACAGTAGGACCAAAAGATGAAGCAATTCCTTTTTCACTTCACTGTCACTACAGCCTCCGCAAGTCACATCTGCCTCCAATGTCACCACACTTCTTCCTCATAATTCATAAAGATATTAAATAATGCCCTGAGTCTGCTGGATAAATTGTGTATTTCTAGAACGCATACACATTCACAAAAGGTGAGGATGGTTTTTTTTTCTTTTTAATATCATAACAAATATGCTTATGAATCACTGCTAACCCTTACACAAGATCAATTGTAGTAACGATAGGCTTATACCCATATATAAAATATAGGCTTAACCAAACCTATATTCCTATTTTATATTACCTTATGATCAACAGAAGTGAGAGCCATGTGAGTTTAACTGTGCATTCTTATGTACAGCTTAATTCAGCATACAAGGCCAATAGTCTGAAAGTCAGTGAGACTCAACAAGAAACAGTGAGTAACCCATATGTTCCATAGTGCATAAAATACTTAAACCTCATACTTTCAATACTGTGTATTAATGGTGTTTTTCTAATTGATCAGCAATAGAAAGAAAATACATCCTTATTTCTTCAATAAACATTTTGGTTAAAAAATTGAATTTAATTCTTAATGGTATACTACCTTGTCTGAGCTGCATGGTTAGCACATACTTCAGATTCACTTGAATTTTTCCATCAAACATCTTGTAGCTAGAAAGATTCCTTTGTCAGGAATCAAAGGCTTCTCAAAGATCAATGAACTCAGCACCAAGCTTTTGATTTGGAGATATTTACCTACTTGTTAACAAAGGGAAACAATACAAAGCACTGATCAACAGTAGAATACAAAATATGCAAAGCCAGCTGGTTCATCACAGGAATAAGGTAAGTTTCTTAATGCAAAGATTTTGTCAGAAAAAAAGCCTTACACAAAATTTGCTTCAACACCAATAAAGCTAATAACGTCTAATGTTCAGAACAGCTAGGGTCAGTTTTTTCAAGCTCCTTGTAAACTGGAATTATGATATTTACATCCCACTTCCTAGGAAAAGAGCAAGACTTTACAATCTATTAAAAAAAGTCTGAAGACACACATTTCTGTTTTGGGAAAAACAAACAAACAAAAAAACCCCAAATCCTACCAGCTGTAAGACCTATGCATCTCCACTGGGGCAATTCCAGTGAACTAATGGACTAAATATATTACCTGTGATCTCTTCAATGCTAACTTATTTTGTTTATAAAAATCAGAGTACTTTTTTGTGTGTGGCTGTTCTTACTGTAGGTTATGGAGAACTCTGTGGTGGGTTGACCCCAGTCAGCAGCTAAGCACCCACACAGCCACTTGCTCACTCCCTCCACCTCAGGATGAGGGATATAATAAAGCAAAAGTGACAAAATTCATCAGTGAGGATAAAGACAGTTTAATAAGTGAAGAAAATGGGAATGGGGACACAAACAAGTGATGCAAAGACAACCACTCACCACCTCCCACAAGCAGAATGATGCCCCCCAGTCTCTAAGCAGCAACCACCTTGGAAGACTAAACCCCTCACATTGTTTTTTTGGAGTTTGGTTTTAGTTTGGGGTTTTTTTCCCCCATTGTTCAGCAGGACATTTGGTGGGATAGAATGTCCCTTTGGCCAGTTCGAGTCAGCTATCCCGGCTGCATCCCAAGCCTACAGAGTAAGAGAAAACCTTGACACCAGGCAAGCACTGCTCAGCAACAGCCAAAACATTGGTGGGTTATCGACACTGGTTTAGTGACAAATGCAAAACACAGCGCCATATGGGCTACTATGAAGCAAGTTAACTCTGTCCCACTACCCAAAAGGATGGGGCATAAGTTCTTAATACATAATACCAAAGATAAGAATAGATCTGTTTAATATCCTCTTTCCATCTGCCTTCTCTATACAAATGTCAGTATTTGGTATGAATTCCACTTGTCATAGCCAAATCCTATGAGAATTTCTTAAATCTAAAAAAGAAAAATTCTTAATTCTAGTAAAATCTTCTATGATTTTAGTAACAGCCTCCAAGGCTAAAAAATGCTTTAAAAACCTCAGGAATTAATTTTCTTATCCCTCTCATTTTACTCTTCCAAGCAATGTAGATCACAAATATTAACTTATTTCCGTATCCCAAAGAATACCAATAAAATTCTCTCTCATCCCCAGAGTAACCACAAATTCAACATTCATGCAAAAGAAATGTGGACACTACAGTATTGAGTCAGATACATCATATTTATGTTAAACCATTAAAAAGCATTTACTGTATTTATTTCTGCAAGTATCCTGCCTGCCTACACATTTCTAAACTTTATGCTCCTATATGCAGGAAATATATGTAAATGGAGTATCCACTGTAAAATACTAATTTTCTGCACTTCTCATCTTTTTCTTGGTTGGTGGAAGAGAGAGGAACTGAAGATTCTATCACCAGTTTGAGACAGGAATTTTGTATATGCTGGGTTATCTTGAGGAATTAAAATGTCCCTTGGTTATCATATTCCAAAGCAAAACCTATTACACTTATTCTGCATACATTATGAAAGTTTTAAATCTCATCTGACAAATTCAATTAAGCACATCCTTAGAAGATGGTTGTACAGGTAACAGAACGACTCATAAGGATGTTTAAAACTTCATTAAGGGATACAGGTAAGTTGTATTAAGATTTATTCAACTAACTCAGCATTAAAACAATTCAAATACACTCTTTAATGGGAATCACGTTAGCTGACTAAATCAGTGCTTTCTGAAAAGCAAAGGAAACGTTGCAAGCACTCAGTTTTTACAATTCCTTTAGAATTTCTTTGCACACAGTCTGAATGGCCTTATTCCTGAACCATCTCACTGTGAGGACACAGAGGCCACCATCAAACAGGTGTTATATGGATAGAGATCCGTATCACATCAGCTGGACTTTCACACTCTCACATCCTCACGTGCCTCATGCCTCCACGTTATTAACAAACACAGCACAGTTCTTTCAAAAGAACATCCACAGCACTTTTATTTATAATTTTATATGCCAGATGGGCTAGCAGTTGAGAACCTGGCTCTTGGGAAGTAGCTTGAATACCTTGGGGCCAGAAATTCTTCTTCATATGAACAGGAATATGAAGAACATGGTTTTGCAAAGGCCATGAGAAAACTTATACAGGTTCCCGAATATACACATCACCTGGTTTACAGGAGGACTGAAGGACACTGCTATATCTAAGTTATAACACTGCAGGAGTCTATTGCCAAGGCGCAGACGGGAGCAATCAGTACAGGCAGTGAATGCTATGAGGGATGTGAGGGAGTGGCAGTCAGATATAGATCCCAAAATCAGGATAAAAATCTGAATCATTTTAGTGAGATTACACACACACACAAGAGAAGTGAGAGATGGGGTTACTAAACTGAATTTAGGGATGTATTACTAAGTGAATGAAAATAAAATGGGAGTATGTCACCTTTACCTACAGAAATTGCAGAAATGATGACAGAAGTGCTTAGGTCACTTGACTACACTCCTTGTGTCTACTGTCCAAAGCACAAAGTCAAGCAGATAAACCAAAAAAAAATAACTCAACAAAACCAAGACACTCTCTTAGCTCTAAGAAAAGCATGATTTACAGCATGACCCTTTCAAGTAGAGAGTTGTATAAAAATTCCTTAAAAACACAACTGGTGATTTCCTACTAATACTTTAGAAAAATCATGCTCTTGATTCTTCTCTGCCCATTTAAAAAAAGCCAAAATTAGATATTACTGAACAACATAATTTAAATAATTTCATATACAGTGTTTTGGAAAGACTTTGAAAATAGTTGTATTAAACCGATTTCCACAATTATAAGCAAAAATTAGCTGTAACCTGTATGTAGAAGCCATCAACCAAAGTACCTTAACTCATAAACCCAATCATTTACAGAATACTATTTCATCAAAGGCTGGTTAGTTTGACAATACTGTTGAGGTATATAATTAAGCACTCTATTAAACTAGTTTATATTAAAACATTTATGAATACATTCCACAGGCATCCAGTTTAGGATACTTTACCGTTTTTAAAGAAATTTCATCAGAGATCTTAAATTGGAAGTACTGTTTGGATAATATGGTTTCTTTCTTTTTCTTCACCTCTATCCACTCATTATGGAAGAATATCTTTTATCAGTATACAATGCATCAATAATTCTTTTTACCAGCTCTCAGAAGTACCATATATTTTGGTTTGTGGTTAAACGGACTGAACAAATATACTAGAAAAGACTGATGAGAAAATGAAGTGAATGATTAAGGTAAATTCGTAACCATTTTTATTGTCAGCAATATATATATATAATATTAGTAACAAAATATACTCAAACTTTTTATTAAATTAATTTAGCAGTCAATCACAGCAAGAAATATATTCCTTATAAAGTACTTGTCATGGTTTAACCTGGCTGGCAGCTAAAACCACCACATCACCACTTACTCCCCCTGCACCCAGAGGGATGGGGGAGAGAATGAAAAAGGGGAAGGGAAAGAAAAAAAAAGAAAAATATAAAACTCGTGGATTGAGATAAAGACAGTTTAATAGAGCAGAAAAGGAAGATTATGGTGATGATGATAATAATAATAATTATATATACAGAGCATGGCGTCATATGGTATAGAATATCCCTTTGGCCAGTTTGGGTCAGCTGTCCTGGCCGTGTCCCCTCCTAGCTTTTTGAGTGCCTCCTGCCTCCTCATTGGCAGGGCAGTGTGAGAAGCTGAAAAATCCTTGACTGCTTGGCAACAACCGAAATACCAGTGTGTTATCAACAGTATTCTCATCCTAAATCCAAAACACAGCACTATAGCAGCTGCTAGGAAGAAAATTAACTCTATCCCTGCTGAAACTAGGACAGTACTGTAGTTTTCATATTCTGAGTTCAAATCGTAAGAACAACTTCAGTAGATACATTCACTGTCTCAAAATATATCTTTTCTTTATGAACTGTATAATTTCAACCACCCTGCCAAGTAACAGAACATCCTTTTCAAATTAGAAAAGTACATTTGGAAGAAAAAAAGTACTGCTACTTAACAAAAAGTTCTGTATCTTCTCCCAGCAGAGCCTCACACAAAAATCTGGAAAATTATTTTTACCCTATATAAGGTATTGATTACAGAAACCGTGCACTGGCAGCTGTATCTGCCAGGGAAGTTATGCAAGACTGGTTGCTTGGTCTTTGCGTAAAGGCTTTTCTTTGTCACAAAGATAGTTATCACTATTCCTGAAGTTCACATTTGTTCCTCTAGGTTATTACAAACTGCATGAACACTTGTGGGTATATATGCTTCATCTGAGTTTTCATTCAAATTAGTTTCACTAACTGTTCAAAAAACCCAGAGTTCTAATAAGTTCTAATGGCTCCGTTTTAAAAAGTTGTTAATATAGCACCTTTCTAAAGAAATTTTATTTTCTGTTTTAGCTATGTATTTTGCCATTCCTGGAAAGCAGTGTGAGTTTATACTGAGAAATAACAATTTTCTTCCAGGTTCAAAGATAATATATGGCTTATCTGTAACTTACTGTAAAAAATATAATTTCTGTTGAGTGTAAGTGTACCATAAATTTTTTCATCTTTCAAAATAGTAATTTCATATTTGTTCACTCTAAAATAAATTCTGATTAAAACATAATAATCAGAACAATGGTGACATTCGCTGATATAAAATTCAAAGCAAGAAATTACTTTCAGTTTTCTTATATCAGACTATTTACAAATATTGTTTTTAAACAAAACCAAAATAATATCTCCAGTATTGATGCCTCCTTTTCTTAGAAGCTAAAATGAAGTCAAGTTTTTTATTTAGTTCTTAAACAATCACACCAATAATGATAACAGATGCACCCTTTATCAAGGCAGAAAAGACATCCTGCTGTGCCTATTCATCAAGAATATTACAACATAGATAGTTTAAACCCGTTAAGTTTAGTCTTGATTACACTAGTGAAGGTGAAAAATGTCTCATCCTTCCATACAGGTGAAGCTCTTTTTGCCATCTTTCTTTCCTTTAAGGGAGAAGTAACAGCTAAAAATTAAGACTACTAGTTAGAGCACAGCCAGAAGGTCAAGGGATGTGATTATTGCTCTCCAGCCAGCACCTGGGAGACACATCTGGAGCACTATATCCAGCTTCCCGTGCCCTCCTGCACAAAAGGCATTGACAAAGTTGAGCTAATCAAACAGCAGACCACCAAGACAGTGGGAAATTGGAGAAAACACTGTATGGGAAGAGGCTGAGAAAGTTGGATTTGTTGTACAGTCTGAAGACAATATTCAGATGGGATGTGATCACTTTCCTCAACTACCCAACAGCAACTACCTTAACAAAGGGTTTAGAATGTGCTAGAAGCACTAGCTGCAACACTTGCAAAATTCCTGAAAAAGTCAGATCTGCTGACACAGTGAAATTAAAAAGAGTATATATTGTTGACTTCAATATCATAAAGTAGCTATGCCTTAACCTTTTGAACAGTCACTCCCAGAACACCAGCTAAATTAATGCTTAGGAGTGTATATTACCTAATACGTATGAAACGCATACGCAAACATTTTGTGTGTGCTTTCAGCAGCCACAAAGGTTAATAAACTTGATCTTCAGTGGTATCATTAACAAACAGTGCTTTCTCTCAAAGTGGAGAAGAAGGTCCTCCGGTTCCTGTCCAAAAATCCATTTGATATTTATCTTTTTAAGAAGAAAAACTAACTTCCATTTCAGCAATGACAGATGTATTTGCCACCAAAGGAAATAAAGAAGGAATAGAAGAAGACTAAATGTATTCAGAACTCAAACATAATTTTGTCCAGGCTTTTTGGCTCCATTTACTAAGTATGATGGGAACAAGTAGAATTCTTATTAATAGTGTAGAAAGCAGAAGGTCCCTTGAAAAAATACTGGATAGAGTTAATTACTGAAAATGGAAAATGTCCGGTTGTTTATTGATTATACTACTGTATTTAAGAATACCCTTAAAGTACCAGTCTGGGAAAGTGATATTGATTCTAGCTTGATAATTACAACCGGAATAGTCCCTTTGTAATACAAAGCTTTATTCAATAAAATATTTACCATGGAGTTCTCTGGGCCATACAGTACAATCAATTACCTACCACCCATGATCTCCTATAGCTGCAAAACATTAACATGGACATTTGACCAAGTTTGGTGGGTTTTTTTGCTTGTTTGGGCTTTTTTTTAATTGCTTTGTGTCTGGGGTTTTTTTGGAGGGAGGCGAAAAGGGGTAGTAAATCCTGGGGATAATTATTTTTATTTGCTTTAATAACTGAAAGTACGAATGGTGGAAAAAAAAAAAAAAGTAGAAACTACCAAAATACTAGTCATTTTCCCCATCATAGCAGAGCACAATTACATATTCCAAGCTTCCTACCTGCTTTCAATAAATAATAAACCTCAAAAATGTGAGAAAGACTTCTAAACTCTTTTGAGATGAAAAGGTACAATTAAAGTACTAAATACTTAGTAGGTTTTAATTTCCCAATAGCCTACATTACATCGCCTTTAAATAACATTGCACTCAGTATAGTGGTCTAGGTATACAAAAAACAGAGAAGTACAGATATAAACACAGGTAAACAAACATGTAATCTTATAGATATTTATTCCTATTACAAAGTACTTTTTGTGAAAGAAGTTGGTAATCTAATTAGAATGCACTAAAAAAGAATGATAATTCAACCAAACACTACCATTTGCTTATCATCAGTTGCTTCACGATTACCTGTGATTAGAGATGACTTTCAATCAATTTAAATAAATCTGCAGCCACTTAATGAAAAATAGTCTGAGAACATTTCTCAGTCTCTGTTTCTCAGCAAGGAGGGTCAGCAGGCCATTAGAATACTAAATCTGAGTGGCTACGTAACAGTATTGAGGCTAAGAAATAATATTTTATTTTTATCTAGCATACCGACAATGAAATAAAAATATACTCAGTATATTAATTCTCATTCAAAATTGAAAATGTTTAAAATCATGTATTCTAAGATAAGCTTTTCCAGTCTAGGATGGATGTACAGGTCCAAATAATAATTTCTTAGATACTATTTGTCAGTGTTCAGACAAGGTCAGTAACTATGAATCTTTTTGGCAATAAAATATAACAAGTATTTTCACTCAAGAATAAATGTCTGTATTAAATATTAATACTCTTTATACAATATCATTAATGTGCAATGTCTTGTGAAAACATAAAATGCTGACATGTTTGCTCAAAAAAATATATACATTGTCTTAAGAAGCTAAAACTTATTTTCTCCCTCCTCCTTAAATCCCTTTACTCCTCTAATAGGGAAATGTAATGCTGCAGGAATAAAGAAAGCAAAGATAGCCCTGAGAGCATTTGTACCACGCTGCTCTGTTCCACGATAATAGAAAAAAAAAAAAAAAAAAAAAAATCTAGCTGCATCTTTGAAACCACACACTGTAGTCAAACATTCTCCTGGAAAATTACATCAGGCAAAGAACTAGAGCTTTGTCACTTCTCAAAAGTCTATTCTATACACAGTTAAAATTGAAAATTTAAATCTTTAAAAAAGGCAATATTATGAAGTCTTTCACTTGCTGTCACCATAGGAGTAATTTTAACTTTTACTGGAACATTGTTGGCACCCTGAGTTCTACCTGCAGGAAAAATAAATGCAATTTGTGACAGAAACTAATATTTTTAAGTCAAAACCATTTTTCCAAGGTAGTTGCATGAAGTAATATCAGTATGTTTTATTTTATAACATACATCATTTGGTAAAGATCCAATTGGAATGGCATACAAATTTTCTCACATCTTTTAAATTTGGTCAGTATATTGATTATTTCCCTGATTTATATACTAAGATGAAATGTTGGTGATGGCTATGTAGAGATCTTTATCTGTGGTACAAGAAAATCTCTCAGCTCTAATAGTTCCATTCAATATTCTCTGCAAATAAGCATTTACAGGTAGAAATGGGAAACCATGAATCTACAAATTAGAAATGCTCACCAAATATTTTGTAGAAAAGTGGCACAATAGTATTCATCTCTGTTTTATTTCATAAATGCTAATGGGAGTCCTTCAAGAGGAGATCAGAACATCATTTTTATGCTAGCAACAGAATCAAAAGCTACTTGGAGAAGCATTTACCTTTCCAAGGTCTTTAGAAGTTCTAGTGTATTACATTACTTTTATAATTACTAGAAACATTTTGAACTTGAATTAGTACATTTTAAAATCATATAGCAAAGTTCAGAAAAAAACTATAGTGCAATAATACTCCAGTGTTGTAGTGGCACTCATTAAATGCCCAGTTAACTAGAAACAAAACAGAATTTGTAACCTGTACTTAGGTTATTTCACTGTTGACAAGAACCTAGCCAGGTCTTTCAAACATTTGTGCCCAAGCTCAAGAAACTATATCAAAATACACCTCCACTCCTCCAAATACTTTTGTAAGTATTTTGATTATCCGAGTGCAATCATCTTGAAGTATGTACATAAGACGAGGAAATGCAAAAGTGGTGATGTCTAATTTCAGTTCAGCACTTCAGTCAAGGTGAATTCTCAGTGCACAGCATCTTTAAAATCCAGTCACTTAGGCAATTGTATCTTTATTTCAGTGTTAAATTTAGGCAGGCATATATTTATATGAACATCATAATTTAGCTCAGCAATGTTGGCTTCTAAGATGCTGCACAGTCAAAATTTCAAAAGTGCTACTCCTGTTTATATCGGTTATAATTGCCCAGTATTTCAGAAGAAAAGTACAAGAAAAAGTTCAGTACCTATGGAGCAGTTTCACCACACCCTTTATGGTGCTGAGCTGAGAGATACAAAACCCCACAGAATTAGCATCTGAAATCACCCTTTCAATGTAACAGCCAAACATACCAAGCAATCTTCCTACTCTCTTGGTAGCATTTTGGTATCACCTTTGCAAAAGCAGTGTAGTTTTGAAACAGCACTTACAATTTAACTGCTTCCTTGTTAATGCTGGTGCCAAGCTACAAAGGTTCCTCTGGTTTCAGACAGAGAATGGAAAATTCTTTGTGAGGAACGCAAGTGGACAACTGCTTCCATAGCTGCTTTTTGCCCAAAAGTCTTTGGGAAAGTCTAAAAACTTCTATCTCAGGTATTACTACTTTTGGGGGCTCGAATGACTCTTCTCTAACTGGTTCTTATGCTATTAGCAGGAACCTTCACAAGATCGTATGTTCTTGTGTTAAACAAAACCATTCAGATCAAAGTTCAGAGGTTATTATTTCCAACAGACTCCTATTTTTCTAGATCAATGGATCCAGTTTAGAACAGAACAAAAACAGTGACCTTATCAATTATTTTTATTTATCTTTTTATAGTTGGGACTGATCTGGTCAAGGTACATCTAGCATTCTATTAGGCAATGTATTTTAACATGGAACTTTATTTTGCCTCACGTCCAGTAAAGAAGTTAGAATATTAAAATGACTGCAGAGGTTATCTCTGTATGGACAGGTATTCCACCTGTGTTCTGAGCTAAACATAAATCAGTTCCAGTTTGGACTTACACGGGCAGATTAAGGCAGCGCAGACTCAGCAGGTCTTGTTAGCTCAGGTACAGTGATATACCACCACAGTACTTGCATATTGTACTAATACATCCCACACAAATTCTGAAGCTAGCATATAAGGACAAATGACTGCATGAGAACCTGTATGTGTTCTCTCGATGTATCAATTGTCACACAGCTAATATTAAACAAAATAGCTGGGTTTGCTTACACAGTTTAAATGATGATAATTATTTTAGCTTTGCTTTTGGAGATTGTTACTTTCTTTTCCCTCCACCTGCTAGTTCCACGTGAAACCTTTTGTAGTCAGGAATATATATATGGAAGTTAAAATACATTTTGTTATGTATTAGAATCTACAGAACTCAAAGAAAAGTAATCTCCAAACCTATATTCAGTTAATAACATTTAAGAATAATTCCAGAGAACCTGATAACTTGATTGAATGAGTTCATTTTCACTGTTCCTTATCTTGGCTTTAACAATAAAAGAACATGTCTTATTATGACAAGTACAGCTCTCACACCTTGAAGCTTCTATAATTCTTCTACAAATCACCATCATTCTTTAATATGTCCTATCATATATGCCTGAGGCAATACAGTATCAAACTACCATTTTAAAAGTTTGAGTTTGCCATGTGTATAGTACTCAGTGTATGCACTAATGTGAACCTTTTACTGAAGAAATCACATGCTGTATAGGATACAAATGATCAGCTTATACAACTATATTAAGCATCAGTATTCTGGACATAGTAAGGATAGACAGTATTTATTCTGGAAATGTGAAAAGAGAAAGAAAGTGACAGAGAAGCCTGACTGAGAAGAAAGATAACAGAGGCACTATGTTGATCTTCTTTCAATGCCTTACAATCCAATAAAAAATTTTAAATTCTATATTAAAAGTGTTAGTTGAGCTGTTGCTCACTCTACCAATGTTTGGACCATAGATCAAGAGTCTGACATATAGTTTACCAGCTGCTACCATGGTCGTCACAGTAAGTTTGCGGAGTTTTATGAAACAGACTTAGCTGGTGCATAGAACTTAGTCTTGTTATTTGAATGCATCACAGTACACTGTAATCTGTCTGTTTTCCAATGTATTAGATTAACATTTATCTCTTTAAGCACACAGCTTATCTGTCAAAAAAATCCTCTACAGTGTCTGGAGCTATGTCTCCAAACAGAGTGTCCTAGTTCCACACAGACTGTTATTTAGTGTCCCAATTTTCTTCACTTTGATAAAGAAGAAAACTATTCAGTTCTGACAAGTTGATTAACAACAATCAGCATTATTTTCAGAAAAATAGATCAGCTATTCCCAGAAAAACTGCAAAACTGGTCTCATCTATTTTTGACATAGCAGAAACATACATCAATTCCAAATATGAATGGCAGTGATAAAGTCAAAGCAGAATTAAAGTAGGGTTAGTTGTGTAAGAATTACACCTGCTAGCAAGTATTTTCATGCTCCATTTGCGTGGCTTGACCCCAAAATTGTACTTTGAAAGATGAAGTATTTTCTACAGATTCTAAAGCTTTCATTTCAAAATAAATCTTTTTAACCTTATAACCACAAAAATAATCTCCAAAAACTAGGTTGAAGCTATTTCGTTATATTAGCAGGAGTTAAAAAAATGTACATTTGTCTTTGCCTTTCCTATTTCCATTCTCTTCTACCATAATAATGCGTAACACAAGTCAACCAATCTGAGGACCTGTGCCTGTTCTTATCTACTTACCTATGTTTGTTTTTATTGCTGCATCGTGAATTATTAGGTCAATTTTGACTTCTACACTCCCATACAACTCCCTGCTTTTTCAATTAATCCTAGAACAGGATTCAAAAGATGCACTGCTTTGCAATAAATCTGTTTCAAAAGGGTATAGTTCTGCACTCTCATGTGTTTTTTCTATATAGCTGATATCTATGGAGTTTCTCCATCCAAAGTTGGATATTAAAGATCAAAAGGAATCATATCTAAACTCCTGAACTCACTATAACATAATCATCTGCCCACTGAACATCTGTACCGTGAACAACTGGATAAGTCTTGACTATCATGATTAGATACATAATGCTCTTCAATGAACAGCATTGTAAGACCTTGTGTATTACAGTAATTTATTTTTCAGTAATTTGTAAGCAAATTTCAGAAACATTATACCTCTGTGACTTATATCTCAAATAGATGTACCCCATCTTAAACAGAAACAAAGAGTCACCAGAGATTTTTTTTTTTCATTTAAGATAGGATATTTATTGAGAAATTAAGTACGCCAATAGAAACAAATAATAATTGATTTCAAAATTTTCAACTTTTTCCCTGTTACTCAGCAGGAGACAACTTTCTTCTTCAGAAAACACATTCTTTTCTACCACTTGCATACATTTCCAGTGGATTAATAGAATACATTGTACACATTCAAAAACTTCTGCAAAGTGATAAAGAGGGATTAGCTCTGATGACCATTATAAGTAACTCAGTAGTTCAAAATGGGAGGCATTAAATTTTGAGAACAAGCAACAGAAGCTTATTAATAAGCTTAAAAGGTTTCTTTAGCACACAGAGGTCTAATTCTGTATCCAAGCTCAAAGAACAAAACTAATGGCAGTACCAGTATACTTACTTTCCCTCCCCTCCCCCCGCCAGCAATGGGGGTTTTTCCTCAGGCGCTGATTGCATAGAATATTTCTATGGCAAGAAAGATATGATTTGAGGACATTACAAAAAAGATGAGCAAAGGCCTCCATTAAGTACTTAGTAATTAACAATGATGCTGTCCACAGATGTCATTGAGAAGTGGCACCCACCCATTCCAGATCAGCACACAACCTTGCTGGTAAGCCATAATCTTAAATATAATTCTAAAATATCCCAGTTGGGTATAAATGGAAATGATACAGCAGTGGTACTGTAACATTTTAAGAAAGCTATGACACTAAACTGTATAGAAAGGGCATTATACCTGTCATTAACCAGTACTACATATTCTCCATGTGAGTGATGATTGTCTTAAAAACAAATCCAAAAATACTTGATGAATTTCTTAACATGAAAGTAAAAGTACACTGATATAAACCATCTCAGGTTCAATGATGCCAAAATTCTGTCATAGCCTTGAGGCATGAAAATTTTAATTACTACTTCAAATATAAATATAGATTATCTGGTCTTACCAATAAGAAATGGAAAAAATCTTGAAACACAAGTAGTTGATGTAAAATAAAAGTAGTTATATTAACTGTAACAAAATTACTAAATAAAGTTGAGGAAGTCCACCTCTCTACTTAGAACTGCCTTCCTTTCTATATTAACAACATTAAAAAACATTGTGGTTGTGGTATTTTTTAATAAATGCAAGTTCTACAAAGGATAAAAACCCATTTTTTGCCAGTAATAATAATTTCTCTCATCTAAATCCAATACAAATGAGAAAACTAATACCACATTACCAACTTATTAAACAGAAAGCTTTTAATTGAACTTCCTCTTCATTTGCTTGTAAAACTGGAGCTGAACTCTCTTGCCAGTTGAACCACTTTTTTATATGAATATGTTCAATACTGAGAAAGCACAGAAATATGATACATATAATTAAAACTGACAAAAAACCCAAAGAAACAGGATTTTGCATTATTAGCATTATGCACGTAATTTGTGCCACTGGAGTTTTCCTCTTACTCTCCTTGTAAGAGAGGTAGAATGCGGGGGAATCCATTCTTTTCTGTCTATCCAGCTATTTCTTTTCCTACTGGAAATCTAAAATGATCTCAGTGTGGCATCTCTTAAAGTACTAGTAAATAGAACACTCTTTTGGGGAGAAAAAAAAAAAATCTCAAATGGGTAAGTTTACCTTACTACTTCCCTCAGTCACCTTATACTCCAAAATTCATTGCTACTTAACAAGCAACCAGTTGCAAAACCAGTTTCCATAAACAAAAGGGAAATTAGAAGCGTCACATAAACTGAACTAAAATGGAGAAAAAAAAAAAAGTTGTAGGTTTGATATCTTCACCCTTTAGATTTGAAGTGTTAAAGCACATTGCCTGGAATTAGTAACGAGCCAAAGACTGTAAACTGCCAGTAGTATTTCTGGCAGAAGCAAACCAAGACATGAGATGGGAGTGGGCACTGCACACTGCCTGGAAGGCAGGCAGATATTAGACACAACTACCTTTTTAAAAAATAGAAAAAGAGAAAAGAAAAAAAATTCTTTTAAGCATACTGTCAAACAAGCAGTCTTCGGGAAAATGAAGTGACAGCGAGTTATAGAACAGCCAGACCACGCGCAGGAATTCCTTTTATCTGGCTTCAGCCATCTCCATTGCCATGTTTTTCCTCAACAGAGGATATGAAGAGAGGACAACCTAACAGAGATTTTGAAAATAAAAATAAAAAAATAAACCCCACCCAACTCTGTTACCATGAAACAGAAAGAGGAGATGAAAAAAATATAATGTTTTACAGTATTTTTTATTTTTAACAAGTGAGCAGCATTACCTGTGGAAGATGAGCAGAAAAATCAAGTAGCAATGGAATGCAGAACACTTGGCTCTGCGAAATGAGAAGCATACACTTTAGCAGAACATCTTGTAGTCGTTAGAGAGAGAGAAAGGATCAAAGCTCATGTATCAGTACTGGCGGTTTCCTCAGGATGATGTTTCTGTACCCAGTACGTTGCAGATCTAAGGTACCCCCAGCACTAAACTTCCAGAGAAAGCTATAGAGAGCTGCTCCATTTGCTTGGCAAAGGGGAGCACCTTAAGAGGTAATCTCATTTTTTCATGAGATTATTAAAGACCATGAAAAATACATCAGTCTTCTTCCACAAGGACAACTATAACTGCCAGTTTTTAAAACTGTTTTAAAAATGTCATAGCATGTTAAACTCAGCTGGTCAGATTCTCCAGTCTCAGGGGAGCACAGCAAACTGAAAGGTTGGTGTGGGAAATACTTACCGTTTTCTGACCACTGCATAGTCTCACTCACAAGTTATAGCATTTTAGAGACAACATTGAGCCAGCTGTCAGATGGAATGCAACAGACCTCAAAAACATTATTTTTCCCTGTATTCATCATCATCTTTAACTGCCCAATACAGCCTGCATGAAAGCTGCCAGGATGCAAGCAGTACTTACACCAGCAAGTTTATACACCAATTCTGAAATTTTAGGCAGCCTTTTCTCCCTTCACAGCTGCAGAGCAATCCAGTAAGAGGCCTCCCATCATTATTTCAAGCTTCTTTTATTTTAAAGAGAAGTGAACAGTTTCAGATTCTTGTTATTTATTCTTATTTAGGCTCTAATTTAATTCTTCAAGAAGAGAATTGTGCAACCATAATGAAATTCAGTGGAAAGTTAAATACAAAGGCAAACACACAAGGTCAAGTTCCACGACCAAGTTATAACACTCCTCAATACTAAAAGCGTGAAGGCAGAATCACTTAAGGTCTCAATGAATACTAGAAGTGTATGGAGCATTTTTGAGACTAATTCGTAACTATATAGAAAGTAGATTTTCTAGATACTTATATAGTATGCCTGTTAATCTGTACTTAATAGACTATCATTTTAATTTATCTCATAAGTCAGCTATTACTAACTTTCTGACACTTACAGTAGAAGAAATTCAGTCATTTCCTGTCTGAAACTTTAATCTAAATAATGTGGTTACTGTTCCTAAGGAGGTATGTTCAGCTGAGCAATATTTCAGTTTAACAGTTTGGGGGAAGGAAGGTTGGTAGGCACTGCAGTGAGGTGCCTAAGCCTAAGTACAATGACATACAGTATTAGTCTAAATTATTTATATATGCTCAAGAATTCTGCATGAAATCTACTGACTTATGAGAATGCAATGGTGTTATACATATGTCCTGGTTTCAGCTGAGAGGATTGATTTTCTTCATAGTAGCTAGTGTGGGGATACGTTTTGGATTTGTGCTGGAGACAGCATTGATAATATAGAGATGTTTTTGTTCTATGGACTTATTGTTGAGCAGTGTTTACACGGGGCCAAGGCCTTTTCTGCTCCTTGCACTGCCGTGCCAGCGGGATGGCTGGGGGTGCACAAGAAGTTGGGAGGAGACACAGACAGGACAGGTGACCCAAACTGACCAAAGGGATATTCCATACTATATGACGTCATGCTCAGTTTATAAGGAGCTTGGGGGAAGGGGGGGGTGCGCGGCGGTGTTTGGAGCAATGGCGTTTGTCTTCCCAGTTAACCGTTACACGTGACGGAGCCCTGCTTTCCTGGGGATGGCTGAACACCCGCTTGCCCATGGGAAGTGGTTAATGAATTCCTTGCTTTGTTTTGCTTGTGCGTGCAGCTTTTGCTTTACCTATTAAACTGTCTTTATCTCAACCCACGAGTTTTCTCACTTTAACTTTTCCAATTCTCTTCCCCATCCTGATGGGGGGGGAGTGAACGAGCGGCTGTGTGGTGCTCAGCTGCCGGCTGGGGTAAAACCACGACAACATAGATTAAAAAATAGGGGCATTTCAAAGAATTTATCTTAGACATAATGGTACTCTCTAAAGTGATTTATACAACAAATTATATGACATTTTAATCATCACTGGCAATGCCTTTCCAATCTGGCAAGCAAACCACCCACTCAACCAACAACTCATATAAAATACAATTGTGCAACACAAAGTACACTGGTTCTTTCATAGCTTCCTGTCTAAGAGCAAGACTTGCTAGGCATGTAGTCTACCAAAACCAAAAGTTTTCATACCGTTCTCTACTACTCCTGTTAGTAACATGTGTCAAATATTATGTACCAAATATTTATGTAAAAAACACAGAAGAATGGTACACAAGACCAGAGATTCTGACTCTTACTAGAGACATGAGACTGAGAACTCTGAGTTGATTTTCAGTTCTGTCGTTAAGCTCTAGTTTTGGTTGAATCACTTTTTTTTTTTTTTCTCTGCCTCAGTTTATTTCCGCAGACCATTGAAGGATTAACTCAAGCTTATAAGCCATTTTAAACAAAAAGGGATTTCCCTATAATAGCTAAGTAATACAATTACTGATGGCTTCCTTCTGAACTGAAAGAAAGTAATTCTTTTGAACAACAGTTTGCTTTTACAGCGCACTTGTTCTGATTACAGGTTTTTTATGGCCCAGCAACAATGAGAAAAGCATTTAAACTGGCTTTACCATATATATTAAGTATTTTTAATTATATGTAATGTATAACTCCTTGGGGTCCTATCTAGTTATCTTTCTCAAAGAAAAATAAAGGGGGGGGGGGGGCGCGTGGGGCGGGAATCTTTAAGAGGTTGATGGCATGCAAAAAACAAACAAAAAATCCAAATCAACCAACCAACCTTTGCTATAACATAAAACAATCAAGATTCTCAAATGAAGAGTTTTCCCAAGGTATTTTCACCGGCTGATTATTTTTTCAACTTGCTTAAACTGGATAGCATCATTTCGGTCCGATACTCAACCCAAGTCCTCAGAAACATTAGCAGTAGACTACTACTAACATTAAGGTACAGTTCATTGTGAAATGATGGCAAAAGAGTAGCTCTCCATCTACTTCATCAGTAATCTTGGCAGTCAGAACTCTAAATCCGTGCCAAACATAATTTGCATGGAGAATCTTCTGCTAGTTTCTGGTAAAAATGAGATGAAGATGCATTAAAAAAAAAAAAAAAAAAAATCAGCCAGAACTGCAATTCTTCCTCATTTTTGAAAAAACAGATTCTACCTGATGACAAAAAACAATGTATTTACTGATTTAGCATAGATCAAAAATGAAAAACAGCAAAGAAAGAGGTAACAAAAGGACTTCCCAGCTTTAGGATCTTACCAATTTATTAGAATAGTTTCTTAGTGAATATAAAACAGAGTGGAAAAACACAAAGAAAATCAGTACTTATAT